>NW_021167111.1:0-1484821 GCF_003942205.1 Apiotrichum porosum | reverse complement strand
GGGACGGACGGCGTCGAGGAGAGCGGCGGGGACCAGGACGGGCCGAGGAAGGCGAGCGCTGGGATGAGCGCGGCCGTGTGGGGTCCACGACGGAGGAAGATGGGGGCGGCATGTGGGATGTGTGAGTGCGTTGCAGAAGTCGAGTGTCCTCCGTTGTTCAACCTTTCTTGTGGCGTCTCGCCGTACAATCCGACTCGTGACTACCGGGGGAACGAAACCTCGCAGGGGACCCGGGGGAACTGACTACCGGGGACAATCTTATCAAAGAACCGAGTCTCACACTTGGTGGTGGAGTGTAATTACACGTCACTAATGTGCCCGAGTCCCTCCACTCTTGCGCTGCGAGACACACATGGATACACGGAGCACACCTTCGATTACGGAGAGAGCGGTCCTGATGCAGACGTCGTTATGGAATACGAGATGCAATGTCATTCTTCATGTTACGTTCCTTTTTCTCTGCTTCACGAGTCGCCATGCCCAAGATCACCAAGGCTCCCCCCGCCCCTACTCTCCCCACTGCCATCAAGAGCCGCGAGAACGCCAAGCTCGAGGAAGGCCGTGAGCTGCTCCAACTCTGAAATGCTGATTCAGCTAACCCCTTTTGCAGTGGAAGTGGCGACCTTTGCGTCGGGATGCTTCTGGGGCACTGAGCACCTCTTCTCCAAGTACTACTCGCACCTGCCTCAGTTCAAGGCCGTCGTTGGCTACACTGGCGGCAAGGAGGACGTCACAGACCCGTGTATGTGTGGCATGAGCTGTCAACAGAACACAACAGCTGACATTCCAAAGCCTACAGGCAGGTCTGCACCGGCGCAACCGACCATGCCGAGGCCGTGCAGCTCACCTACCAGAAGGGCTCTGTGGGCTACGGCGAGCTCGTCGAGTCTTCTACCGCACCCACGATGCTCGACTCTGAACTCGCAGGGCCCGACAAGGGAACGCGTGAGTTTCGATGACGCCATGGCGAGGTGCGAGAGCGAGTGTCCGAATACTGATATGGCGAACAGAGTACCGTTCCGCCATCTTCTACCACAGCCCCGAGCAGGAGGCTGTTGCCCGCGCGGTCACCGCCGAGGTCCAGGACAAGTAGTGAGTTCTGGGGCAGACAGACAGACAGAGGGGTCTAGAGGCTGGCGCAGCGCGCACGGCCGTCTTGCACTGCCGTGGCTGACGCCTTTCAGCTACCAGGGCCGGCCGATCAAGACCGAGATCACCCCATCTGGCGTCTGGTGGAACGCTGAGGACTACCACCAGCACTACTGTGAGTACCAGTGCTCTGCTATGAAATGGGGCAGAGTTCGTTTACTGACGGACCCCAAGTGGACGTCAACCCGGACGGCTACGAGTGCCCCACGCACCGCTTCTATTGGTGATAAATTGTACGACTGTGCTCCTTTGTATTAAAAAAGACCCATATTATGTTCCTGTGCCGCGGCCCGCCCCGTGTGTGTTCGGCCAGAGCCGACCGACCATTAGCACTTGCCACATTAGCATTCCGTCCGTCTTGGCAGCGGCGCAGCGGCGGGACAAGCGCCGATCCGAGCGCGCGGGATGAAGACCACCAAAAGGTCTGGCCGCGCCGTGTTGCTTGTGTTGTGTTTGGCCTTTGGGCGGTGCCTCCGTGTGTGCCAGGTCCGTCGCACTCAGGTCAGCTGTCAGGTAAGCGCCCCCAACCCTTGGTGCGGCGTCGTCGTCGGGTGGAAGACATTGGAAACTCGTTGGCCGTCGTCTGTTTGTGGGTGGAAAACTGCATAGCGATGGTACAGGCCGCTGCCTATTGTGTGGCTGCAGCAAGTGTGCCACACACATGCTTGGACAAAGCTTAAACGAGCCAACGTACCGTATTGCGACATTGCGAGCAATGTCTCAACCAGCCAAAACAAGCAGACACAGTCGATCTTTCTGGGAGCACGTGGTTTGAGTGAGGGCCCCCGCCGCCACCGTTCGCGGGGAAGGGCGGCCGAGGACGCTGCTCGAGCAACATGTGGGCATTTTTCGCCTCCACCCCTCTTCGCTCTTGTCAACCACCCACTCACATCGCCTTGCCAACACAACCATTACCCCACCCCAGAAGCCTACTCTTACTTCTCCCATGAACAACGTCGCTCCACAGGCGACTCCCAGAACACCTCCCAAGACAACAACTCGTATCATGATACCCAACAACCCGCTTTGACCAGCTACCGTTAGAGGTACTGAGTCTGGTCACCTCCCTCTTTCCTCCACCCTTCTACCCCCCTGCTCCACTGGCTGAGCAGACGCCTGTGCCCGAGGCCACATCGTAGCATGCCTCGACCCGCACCCAAACCCCCCTCAGACGGTCAATGATGCCATCAGTAGCCTGACCAAGACCTGCTCCCACGCTCTCGAGTCGGCCCGTCCGTGGCTGTGGGAGAACGTCGATGTCCGTTCCGGACGTGGCTGGCTCGCCGTCGTCGACGCACTCACCGAAGAGGTAGTCGACAGCACCCCGACGAGATTGAGCCCGATCACGAGGTCATGTCGTCTGAAGTACTCAGTGGCGCTGGCATCGCGCCACTTACCCTCTCGCCCACCGACGCGACCTTGGCAGCTGCCGCGGATCCCCTCTCCTACGCATCTGCTTCTGCCTCGGCTGCACGCGAAGCTGCCGATGCCACCGGCGAACCTTGTGCCTTTGACGCGGGGTCGTCTTCGACCGAGAACCAGGCCCAGGTGGTGCCCTCTGTGCCCGTCGGCTCACTCATCGGCGGCCTTCTTGGCGGCGGCGGCGGCTCGGGCACGGGACGCTCTACCCTTGGGCGCAAGGTGACGATCAACACCACCGTCGCCCAGATTTCTGGTCCAGGTGCCGATATCATTGCCCCTCCGCAGCCTCGCCGCCTCAGCGCGCTGCTCACCCCCCCTGGTTCGCGCAACGTCTCCCGCACAACGCTCGTCTCCGCGGCCGCTCGCGCTCGCCCCGCCGCCAGCTCGCATTCGAGGCGGACGGTATTTCGGCCGTCCTGTCGCGCTCGCTGTCCCTCTCGAGCGGACAGCGCCCCTTTATGCGTCAGAGCTCGCTGTCGCACCACACACGCGTGTTTTCCGACTTTGACGAGGATGAGAGCGCCTCGGACGAGTCCTCGCTCATGACGGCCATGCGCACTCCTCCCAAGGACAGCCTCGAGCTTCCGCGCGAGGACGACATGGCGATGGAGGATGCCGAAGCTGTCCCCAATGTCAACCCGGACATGCTGCCTCCTCCCGGGCCGTACATTCGCCACATCAACTTTATCAACTTCCGCACCATCGGCTCCCGTCGCTCTCAAGAGGAGGCGGTGCGTGGACGTTTCGTCACTGCGGGACGCCTGGAGGGCGTTATCAAGAACACTCCAAACCTCCGCTCCATCTGTATGACAGAGTACGTCGACTCGGCGCTGTCATACCCGGTCGTCGAGGAAATCTTCTTCCGTGGATACCACAAACCCCGTGTGTTCCGCCAGCGTTCGACGTCCTTGTCGCCCGCTGCGATTCGTGCTCGCTCGGTGAGCGTGCACCCATCCGCGCTTGAACAGATCACGCTCGAGGATCAACTCGACCCCCCGCGTCCAGTCTACGTCCCTTACGAGGACGAGACTGACGAGCAAAAGTGGACCCGCAGGAACCTGTTCACCCCGCTCGAGGCTCTGGACCTCACGGGGTGTGTGAGCCGCGCATTCACCGAGGCAGCTGACGAGTTTGGTGAAAACTGGCTCAATGTCGGCATCCCGAGGAGAGCGACGATGAGGAGCGCGGTCGTGGACGTGGACGCCAGCCTCGCCGCGTCGAGTCGGCGACGGATACCGAGGACGACGACGAGGACCTTCCTCTTGCCGAACGCCGCACGCACCGTCCCCGCTTCCATGCCCTGCGGCGCCTGTCGCTGCGCGCATGCATGACGCTGCCTGCGACGTTTATCCAGGGCCTCATCCTCTGCATGCCCCACCTCACACACCTCGACCTCTCGGCGACCCGTCTGTCTGACAGCCTCCTCCGTACGCTCACGACCAACGCCCCTCGCGGTCTGCGTCTGCAGTCGCTCTCTTTGGCCCGCTGTGCACAGCTCAGTCCCCATGTCGTCGTCGACTTTCTCGTCGACTCGCCCGCGGCTCGTGACCTGGTCGAGCTCAACCTGTTTGTCAACCCGACGCAAGGGAACGCCATCGAGGGTGAAGACCTCATCCGCCTCCTGAGCAAGGCCCCGTGCATCCGCTCTGGCCGCCTGAGGTACCTTGACCTCAGCTCGGCGGGCTTCACTGTGGAGCACCTGTCGCCCGACGTCTTCCCTCCTCAGCCCAGTCTTGTGTCTCTTGGCCTCTCCCACATCCCCGAGCTGCCGCTCAGGGAGGTCGCCACCTTTATCCAGAACCAGGCGCCTGGTGTCGAGATTCTTACTCTCCAAGGCACATCCATCAGGGACCTCCGTCCCGACGCGTCCACTTTGCAGATTACGCTCGCGCTCCACGCCCTCCTCATCAACCCTCTCACTACCCAGCCCTTCTCGCTCGCCAACGCTCTGGACTTGGCCCGCGGTACGGCCCAAGTGGATCTCGCGGCGGGCCCCACTCGCCTGCGCGTCGTCGAGCTGTCGTCGTCCATCACCCGCTCCCTCACCTCGTCCCAGGGCTCTGGCCGCACGGAATGGCAGGTCGTCAAGTCCAAGGGCGGGCGCGGATGGTATGTCGACGTCTCGGCCGGCTGGATCTACAGCGACACCGTCGGCATTTGGGGCCGTGCGCCCGAAGACGCTGCCGCGAGCGGCGAGGGACTCGCGCGCAAGTCGTTTATCCGCCACTTGCCCGCCACACACCCCAAGCGCCAGTACTTTGCCCACCTCGCCGAGCAGGACGGCCGCGTGCGTTCCGACGTCGGCTGGCATTCCCGCAAGATGGAGATTGTCCGTGGATACGGCATGATGGGCAGGGAGGAGGGCATGGGCGGCGTCGCGGCGTTTGCGTCGCTCGAATAGAGCGCGCGTGCACGCGCGCGCATACATACACCTCCCACAACACTCCCCCGACTCTTGTCCACACCGCTCCACACCACCACCACACTGCCACACCACACCACAACGCCCTCCCTGTATACCCTCCCTGTATACCCCCCGACAGTCGCCAACCGTCTGCGCTCAGAACACAGTTTCCCAACACAATGTCATTGCACTCTCTCTGGTTCAAGAAATAATGTGTCTGTAGAGAGCGTGTACAAATTCGGAATCGATCAAAAATGTATATAAACCATACCCATTAGAGAACTGCGTGCCCAATCTTCGTTTGCTCGCAAGGTATGTACTGAGATCCGCGTTGTCACCGTTGTTGGAACGCGCGAGTGTCAGTGGCGCTGGTATGTGTGCCTCCTCGATAAGAACACTTATTGACATGTTTTTGATTGTAAGAGACAAGGTATGGATCTATTCAAGGTCCCATTAGACAAGATGGCGACAAGATTGGCGATGGCAAAAGAGACACACTTTACCCGCTTCTACAGACACATGGTCGCGTTGGTTTGCTTTTTGGCTTCAGCTCTCTCTCCCTCGTGTCCCTCCTGCCCGTTCTCTACTCGAGGCCAAGCTCCTTGCGCTTGTCCTTGATGGCCTCGGCGAGACGCGCAAAGCCCTCGGGGGCCTTGGTCTCGAGGTCGATGATGGAGAACGAGACGCGCACGTGCGGGCTCTTCCTGTTGGACGGGTAGAAGCTCTGGCCGGGGACGGCGAGCACGCCCTTGGCGAGCGCCTCGGTGCGGATGAGCGAGTACGAGTCGGTGATGCCCGCGGGGCTCATGTCGATCCAGAGGAACATCCCGGCGACGGGCGACACCCACGTCGCCAGGCCGTCGAGGTACTTGTGCGCGGCGGCCTCGAACACGTCCCTCCTCTCCTTGTAGAATGCCGACACGGCCTCCGAGTGCGCGAGGAAGCCGTCCTGGCCCCAGTGCTGGAGCAGGCTGCCGGCGATGCCCTGCGTCAGCGCCGAGGTGTGCAGGTTGGCGCCGGCGGTGTTGACGTCGATGGCGTGGAGGATCTCCTTGGGGCCCGTGGCGTAGCCGAGACGCATGCCGCCCGAGAGGAGCTTGGAGAACGAGTCGAAGCGAACGACGTGGCCGGCGTTGGGGAAGACCTGGGTCTCGAGCTCAAAGTACGAGGGGATGAGGGGCGTGGTGAGGTAGTCTGAACGTTAGCTATGATTTCCGTCATCAAGCTCACAGTAAGGGTCGTCCTCCATCATGAGGAGGTTGTGCTTCTGCATGACCTGGAGCACATCGAGCTTGCGCTGAGGGCTAGCCGAGCAGCCCGAAGGGTTGCAGCCGACGGGGGTCGAGTAGATGACACGGGGCTTCTTCTTGTCGGCGGGCCAGCTGTCGAGAATCTCAGCGAGGCGGGTGGCAGACAGACCCTGGTCGTCGACATCGACCTCAATCATGTCCGCATTCAGAAGGCGCAGAGCCGGGAGAACACCCGAGTACACGGGGGTCTCGACGAGGATCGGGTCTCCGGGGTTGAGGACGGCCGAGAAGCACTGTGGACGGGTTAGATGGTGCTTGCTTTGGCAGTTGGATGTGTGGTTGGGAGGGGCTCCATCCAGGGCTCTAATTTCAACGGATCCCTCGGATATGAATTCCGAGCGGGATGGCTCACGACACCCGCGGACAAGACGCGCCATCCCTTTTGCACGCCGTACCGAGCGCTTCACGACGCGGCCCCGCCAATCTGTCCATATGCACACGGGCACTGACGGTCTAGGCTCTAGCGCCTGTGTGGATCCCTTTGGCGCAGCGCACACTTTGCTCTGCGCCCACTTTTCTTGTCCCCTCCTTCCCCCCCCCCCAACATTTTCAGTGCTCACCTTGGTCATGAGGTCCTGCGAACCAGAACCCAGGGACACGGTCCAGTTTCCAGGCGTGCGCTTGTGGACACGCTCCTGCAGCGCGGTGAGCCAGTTGCGGAGGCTGGTCAGACCAGCCGAGGGGCCATACTGCAGCGCGTGGTCGAGGTCCGCGCCGTCCAGAGTGATAGACTCGGCAGGGCGGCCAGAGATGGACGGCTTGAGGTTGAGGGTAATGGAGCCAAAGGGGAAGGTGGCCGGGTTGGGCTTGCCGGCGAGCTGGACATGTTAGTCAGGTACAGACGTACAGATCAGGTGTCTGCGAAAGCTACTCACGAAGGAGACGACATCGGGGGTCTCGAGAGGGAGGAGACCACGAACTGTTGTTATCAGCAAGGTGTTTTGGGCGGGCAGGTGGGCAGTGGGCAGTAAAAGCACAGCCGTCGACGAGAATGGATGCTACAGCACCACGATCATTCCACATGAACACCACCGACTTCTACGTTACTCACTGCCGTCGATTTCGGTGGTACGCGCGCGGTCGCTCAGAAAGTTGGTCTGGTCGACGGGGGGGCCGGTGGTCTTGGGGCTCTGGGGGAAGGGGCTCGAAACGGCCGAGTCGGCGACCTGGACGGGGACGGGAGCCATTGTAGGGAGATACTTTAGGAGCGTATGTGGGGGAGGGGGTTTGGAGTGGAAGGGAGAGGGAGAGTGAAGGAGAGAATAAACGAAGGGAGAGAAATGGGCAAGCGGTCGACGACTATAAGCGAACGTCACCGTCTGCTCCGCTAAAACCGCGGTTGGCCGTGGCTGCCCGCAGTTGCCCGCTCTTATCACAACATTCGAGTCAGCACAATCTAGTCGGCAAGTTCCGAACGGCGTTCACCAGCGCACCAGGTGACCCTGCGCGCTACCGCAAAATGCATGGGCAAGCAACAAACTCTCTACAGCTATATAGCTATGCATCACGCTCCAGCACATGGCGCGTATAGTCCTCGGTCAGGATACCGCCCCACCGCTCGCTGTTCACGCTGGGCAGGCGGAACAACTCTACGCCACGACGCGGAGTGAACCTCAGCCTAAAAGTCGGTGCTGGCGGGAGATTGCCTTCACTCGCGTACACGGGAGGCGCGCCTGGTGGACGTGGGTCTGCAGGGAGCAAGTGACGGACCAAGAGGCCGAGGACGGCGTGCAAGAAGTGCAGGCATGGGGTCGGATACCATGCTGGCCGTGGGCCCGACGCGACCAGTGCGGGTATACGCTCAGTCTCGAACAGGTGGCGCTCGGCGATGATGCCTTCCTCGGTTCGGAATCCAAGCTCGACAGTCTGTAGAGAGAGCGTCAGGCAAATGATCCTCAGAAAAGGACATACCGGCACGCCCAAGAGGAAGCTCTGTGCCCAGTGCTTGAGCAACTTCTTATGGAAGACCATGTCGGCGCGGTCGCTGTCAATGACCTTATTGGTCTTGAGTTCGACACACGCGTCGAGACCTGGGTTTGGCGCTCCCACTTCGGCTGAGGGTTAGAGATGGCAGCTATTTATTAACCCACCTTGAACACAGTCCACCTCGCCACCGAGACAGAGAGGAATCTCGCCAATCGCCGAGCGGACGATGCTGCACCGTCAGCTTGAAAGTCCTCAGCCTAGCTGGCGAGTAGACATGCGAGGCTACCGCCCCCAGTAGCTGAACTCACTTGCACCACTGGTTGTCAGCTAAGTTGCAAAGTGGTTCCAATAACTCACCTGCACATTGGTGTTCACGTCTCCGCTCCATCCCTCTGGCGAGTCTTCGGGATCCCCTTCAGGCGTGGTAGTTGAGAAGCTTTCGTAAGAGTAACCCATATAGCTCTGGAGAGCCCATTTGGCCGAATCTTTTGCCCTATCGTGTTAGTATAGGACATAGGTGGCTTTGACGAGGAGATCGGTTTACCTACCGATAGCTGCGCTTCTCGGGAGGGTCGTCCAGTTCGAGGTAAATCGAGCCGCCAAGGGGCACGCAGTTCATCTCCCAACCATCGCGGTCCTCGAATGGGGCCGTCATGATCCTGTAGTCCCCATCAGCACCAAATCTCAGTCTCACATATCCAAATCGAGCTCTGGGAAGGAACCATCGAGCTCAGGCGGAGTTGAAACTGACCTCGTCATCATCCCGCGCCAGGTAACCACACCTCCGAGCCTCTCGGCCCCTCGCCCACCCTCATGCAACACTCTCAGAGCGTCGCACAGTCCATCCAGATGTTCCTCCACGCTTTCGTCACGCTCCACGCGCCGCTCGAACCCGTATCGCAGGTCGGCGCCGATCGGTGCCGGTCGGTAATAGACCATGCTGGCGTCGCCTTGCTCGATGGCGCGAGAGGGGAGGTGCGAATACGTGTCGATCAGGACTGGCCGCGCATACGCTGGCGGCCTTGGGAGGTTGGCGGGCGGCAGGGCCAGGGATTCTAGGGGATCCATTTTGTGAGTGGTGGAGTGGAGTGGACGGATGGTGACGGCGATGAGATTGAACGGTGAACGGAATGAAGCGGATCGCTGGAATCGACCGGGGTGGAGGTTGTTGACGGAATAGCGATGAACCCCCCACCATTTCACCACATACAATGTCGTGGATGATCTGAGTGAGACACATACCATCGAGCGTGTACTGTTTCGTACGCTTGAGCGCATGGGTGTTCGCTCGTATCTACCTGGCCAAATCGTACTCGATTGAGGTGGCCCCCTGAGACACTCTATAAATGCATGCACATCACTGCTACTCTCCTGCCAATGTCTTCCTAGCCTCCAGAAGCGCCTTGACAACACCAGCAACATCGACACGCGGGTCCGCTGGCCTGTCCTTGGTAGGAATGAACGCCTTGACCGCCGCCTCAATCTTGCCCTCCAGCGCCGCCTGGCCTTTCTTCAGCTGCTCCTCATCTTCCGCGTTGCAGAACCGTGCGAGGTTCTCAATAATGACCGCAGCGCGGTGCGCCAACCCAGCGTCGGGAGGCGAGCTTGAGACAGTCTCGAGGCGCTCACCGTCCTCGCCAATCTCGGGGACCGCGCCTCCGGGCTCGAACAGGTCCCCCAAACGTTCCCACGCGTTGCGCTTTGACGTGCTGCTAATGCCGGCACCGGAGAGGAGGAGCTTACACGCGACCACAGACTCGGTGAGGACTGCCAGTGCTCCCGAGGCGGCAAGGCGCGTAGCGAGGTCGTCCACATCGGTGAGGAGGAGGAGAACACCAAGACGGGAGGCGGCCCGCGGGTCCGGGTCGGGAGAGCCAGCCTGGTCGCCGGAGAAGTAGCTGAAGCCAGCCTCTGATGTAACAAGGTTGCACACAAGCTCAGTAGCAGCACGGCGAACGAGAGTGTTGTCGTCAAGAAGCAGTTCTTCAACCTTGGAGACAACTGGGACGGTCGTTGACCTGTCCGCGCCACGGAACTCGTTGCTCTCCGGTGGCGTCATGTTGGCCGCGACTATACGGCTGCCGAATTGAGGGTCAATGGAAGCCAGGTTTGTCAAGGCCATGAGGGATTCGAACTTTTGCAGGAGCGACGAGTTGGGGTGCACGAGCAGGAGGTAGAGCGGGTGGAGAGCATTGAGGGCGTTGGTCTGATATGGAGCCGGGAAGAGGAGCTGAGGCGGGGTCGTGATGACGAGCTTGGCCAGTCCCTGTGCAGGCGCAATCTTGTCCTCTGCGTCCTTCATGTCGCGAAGGATGATGGTGAGGATCTTGACGCCGCCATCGCGGATAAACGGTACACGCTGAGCCTTGTCCTCGACAATGTCGCGGCACAGCGCACCGAGTCCGGCACGAACGCGAGTAGACTCGGCGCGGACAAGACCACGTAGAGCTCCTAGCACGCCAGCAGCTACAACGAGGTCGGTGCGGGCCTTTGCGGCATTGTCGCTCTCGCGCGGGTCGTCACCGCCGTCCGCAGCACCCTTGCCGGAGATGGCCATACGTCGCAGACGCGCCATTTGCTGGTCCTGCTCGGACAGCACGGCTTTGCGCTGCGTAAGGTTTGAGAGAATTGTAACAACACCATAGCACAGTGCTGTGTCTACTGGTGCAGTAGCCAGTTGGTCGAGAGAGGACATGCTCGCACGAGGGGTGACTGGAAGCGAGCCGCCGGCAGCCTGGGGCACAGGCGACAGTGCGAGGAGGCCCTTCAGGAAGGCCGAGTCGGCAGCAAGAATGTCGCGAATAAACGGTCTGGTCGACAGCACACTCAGTCCCTCGAGTGATGGGAGAATACCGTCGCTGCGTGATGACGCAGACGAGGCCGCAATGTGTGCGGCCAACGTGCGCGCAAAGCGGGACTCGTTCTCCTCAGCCTCTTCGTCCTTGACCGCACGCTCCTCTGGCTTTTCGCCAACAACTGGGTCCTCGCGACCGAGCTTGGACAGAGTAACCGCGCAGAGCACCTTGGTGTCCCCTTGGACCTGCTTGGTCTCGGCTTCTGCGGCGGCAGAGAGCCACTCGAGCGCACGGTTGCGCACCAAATCACGTCCTGCCTTGGTACCGGCAAGCGACGAGAGGAGACCAGCAAACGCGGGTTGAAGAGACGATGGAAGCTCTGCAAGCTCCAGAAGAAGAGACAAGGGATCAACGGTCGACTCTTTGTCATCGTTGTCGTCGAGGCCCAGGTGCTGGGTGAGAATCGCCACCACTGCTTTGGGAGCGGTTTGTGCTACCACAGCAAGGAGTGATGTGGCTGGGACCAGGGACACGGGGTCTGCCGAATCGGTAGAAAGAGCATCAGCGACCAACGGGTCAAAGATGTGCTTGATACGCAGGGCAACCTCGTCCGGGGTGCCATCCTGCGACGCGACATCGACAATCTTGCTGACGCTCAGAAGAGCAAACGACTGGTCGTCATGGCTTGCAGAGGGCGAGATGGCGGCTGCGAGCTCACGAACGCGTTGAGGGGTGACGATTGTTGTAGCATCAGCGTCTGGGGAGCTGAGTTGCTTTAGGAGGGCCTTGAGGTCGACCTGGGACATGGTGTACTGTGTGGTGGTGGAACGTCATGGATGTGGATCCACAAAGTGGAGGTGTGCCTCTCGCTGGTGTTGGCAGAGGGCGGAAGCAAAAGTGACGGCGGCCGACGGAATCAATTGTGAGCTGCCGGTTCCTCTGTTGTTGACAGGAACTCAAATCAACACGCGCCTGATCTTCTTCACGAATGCAACATCTTGTTCCCGACACCTGCTCTCTCTACACCCCCCTAGCGTGCGACACCCATCACCATGTCCTTCTCCCAGATGATTGCATCGCCATCCATCTCTGGGTTCATTCCTGGCACCCCAGCAACATCCTCACCGCGCGCAACCCCACGAAAGAAGAGGAAGCAAGTCAAGCTTGTAAACCCTGCCAGTGCGTAAGACAAGGCGTGTGGTGGCTGCCGGTATGGACATGCCCCCGTCCGCCATGCCGCATGACCTAGCTTCTCGTGTGTCATCTTGACCATCGACCCATTGTCACAACCCTCCTCTCACGCCACTGCTTGAAATGAAACCCCGACACAACAGTTGCTGATGCTTTACAGGACACTTTGACCTTTCGGCACACGACGCATCAGCATCTACCTCCCAGCTCGACTCGTTTGACAGCTTTCTCCCAAACATCCCCTCTCCCGAGGGCGAGCGCCGCTCATCCAACTCGCTCAGTCTCGACTTGTCACCGCCGCCCCCCACCTCGCCGCCTATCACCGTGATGGGCAGCGGCCCCAACAATGTTGACGCAGACCGGAGCACCACAACGCCACCCGCTTCTCCCCCACCATTGCAAAGCACCCCCGCACCCGTTGTTGCACTTCTCGAAGAGTCCCTCGCTTCAGAGACACAAACACCACCACGTAGCGTGACCCCTCGATGGCCACTGTCGTTGGGCAGGGGCCCGACGGGCACCACCACTGCATCGTCTGCGACAGCCGCGGCCAATGCATCCAAGGAGCACATTAGCGACGACAGCATGGCCGACATGGAGGAGGTCGAACTAGACGACAGCCTCGCCACTGTTCAGAAGGAAACGCCGGGCAAGTATGGCATGCTCCTGTCATCATCACGACCCGGTGGACTCCTTGGGCGCCCACTGCTGCGCGCAGAGTTGAATGGTTCCGAGGGGCCCGTTGCGCCGTCGACTCCGATCCAGAGCAGACTCCTCCACTCGTTCAGCACACCTGCCGGTACCCACCTTGTTCCCCAAACACCACGCAGCATTCTCCGCCCAGGAAACACTCCTGCAACAGGCAACTCTGTGCGGTTCAACCAATCCGTCTTTTTCAAGGTCATCGAGAGGCTCCCAGACTTTGTGGACGAGCCATCGCACCATTCATTTGAACAATTGGGCGACGAAGGAATCACAGATCTCGGCGATGAGCCATTGATTAAGGAAGAGGTGCCCATGATCGAGCCAGCAAGCAGTGACGAGGACGAAGACTCGCTCGAGTTTGAGCCCACCCACAAGCCACACAACTCTTCATTTGAAGAGGCCGACATCAACAGTTTCGACGATGAGGTGACGCAGAATACGCTCACTAACTCGCAAACATTCCACGACCTCGGCTTCAACCAGTTCGAGCCCGGGACGGAGATCATCGTCACTCCAGAGGACCACACGGGCGAGGGCGATTGGACGTGGAGTCCCGAGACTGACCTCGTCGATGTGCAGCCTATCCGACACTTTTCGCCGCTAGCAGTGCCAAATGAGGAGTGGAACGAGGCGTCACCCAACAACAGCTCCGAATGGGTCGTGCCGGCAGACTTGAGTTTTGGCAACGACTCCCTGCCAAAGCTGGCCGGTGCGAGCTTTTCGATTTCAGCAATGGTCGATCCCGACGCGACTGCTGCGACGCGTATCGCCCCCCGTCGTCCCGGATCCGCACCGATGTGGGCTGACCGGTCACTGGAATCGATCACGTCAGGCGCAACCACCACTGGCACCCAGGACGAGGAGAAGACACCGGTCGCGGCGCTCCGCACTCGCTTGGCAGCTAGCAAATATGTCGCTACGGGCTCACTGTCGCTGCCCTCTACCAGTCCCAAGACGTCTCCCCGCATGAGTAGTTCACGCATCCTTGCGTCGGTGGTAGACATGGATGAGCTACCGGTGAGTTGACACCTGAAAACGCCATCTGACCCTCCAGGTTCCGTCTAGCCTGCCGTCCAGCCCACTTACCCGCCGCATTTCACCTCCCCACCTCGCTGCGGTTACAGAGGAGGAAGAAGAGACAACCTCCGTTAGGGCCAAGAGTCCAGTTCCAGTAAGTTGCAATGGCCGTCTACGGTCCTCCACCTAACATTCACAGGCATTGGACGAACCTGTGTTTGGAACAGGCGGGTCGCGGCCCGGCTCATTGAGTCTGTTCCGCCGACCAAGCATGGACGAACATAGCGACGCCGAATCCGAGCCTGCTAGCGATGTTTCTGACAAGGAAAACAATCCCCCTGCTCTGATACGGTCAAGGTCCCCAACCCCCGATCCGACTTCAAACACCACTGCCGCCGTGCTCGCCCCCCATGCCCAAGCAGTGTTTGATGCCCAGGCACTGTACGCCAAGTCGCTCCAGGACGAGGTCACATCATACCGAGAGCTGCTGCAAAAGCTGAAAGGAGACGTGGTGCAACGCGACACGATCATCGCCAAGCTCATGCCAGTACAGGATGAGATGCGGGAACTGCGTGCTGCCCTGTTGGAAAGCCGCAACACCAACAAGGAGCTCAAGATTGAACAGTCGGAACTCAGGGAACAGCTCAGCGACATGGAGGGCGTCAATGCCGAGCTGCGCGACGGCATACAGGTCGCTGCGGATGAAAAGCACGAGCTCAACCAAAAGCTCGAGGAGACCCAGTACGACCTGCAGGTCGCCCGCGACGACATGAACGCTTCGGGTATCCAGTCCTCGGTGTCGGCACGGGAGGGTCCCATGGAGCTGCGCGCCAAGCTTGAAGAGGCCGAGTACCAGTTGCAAGCGGCTATCGACGAAAAGGACATCGCCGTCCACGAGCTGTCACATGTCCGCAAGCAGATCGATGAGCTGCAGGGAAAGTTGCAGGCCGAGAGCAACATGGTGCTTGATCTCGAGGACCACAATGAGATGCTGAGCAGCAAGGTTGTGAGTTGCACCTATCCTTCGCCAGCTGACATCAGACCACTCTGAACGCTTCGATCGAGGAGAAGAACACCGAGCTTGAGATGATGAGGGCAGAGCTGGAAACCACGAGCGTGGAGCTCGAGGCGAAGTGCGCCGAACTGGATACCGCAAACGTTGAACTGGAGGCGAGGAGTGCACAGCTTGAAGCCAAGAGCGAAGAGCTCCAAAGCAAGAACTTTGACCTCGAGGCCAAGGAAGCGGACCTGGACGCAAGGCACACCGAGCTCGAGCAACTGCATACCGACCTAGAGACCGCTCAGAAGGCATTGGAAGAGGAGGCCCGCCGTGAGGCGACACCAAAGGTCCTCGGCGAGGCCGACTCCAACCGATCACCATTCTACGGCAACGGCAATGGCGCTGAGAAGAACCACCACGCACACTCGGACCAGCTCAAGATCAAGGACATGAAGATCAAGGCGCTGGAGCGCCAGGTCAAGCGCTTGAACGAGGACCGCGAGCTGCTCTCCGTTGCTGCCAACTCTGCTCAGATTCAAACCGAGCTCGTCAAACGGCGCCTCAGTCATTACGAGGGTGGCACCACACCACGCGCCAATGGACCTCGCTTCAGCAGCGTCACACCATCGCAGCCCACCCCAGCACCCTCTGGGCGCCGCTATCCCCTCGGTGTCACCCCTCGGCGATAAGGCGTGTACCTGCTCCAGACTGTATATCTCCCGGCACCAAGTCCCGACCCCTCCATTGTCCACTACTTGTATACTAGGTGTAACGATAAATGCTCTCTACACGGGTAAATCACGATGAAAGTAATGCGACAATACCTCCCTTTTGCATACCAATGAGTTATGGATAATGTGTCTACACCAAACGACGGTCACCCGAGCGCGCACGCTGCGTCCACTCGTCCTGCTGGGACGGTGTAGGTGGGACGGCGGTAACAACCTCCACGACGGGAGGGAGGACCTCGTCGATGATGACAAAGTCGGCGTCGAGGGGTGCGGCCTCAATGGCGCCGGCAACAGTCACCGACGCGGCAATGGCGCTCTCGAGCGCGCCGACAATGGCGTCGGGGGCAAGGGGCTCGGGGGCCGCAACCTCTGGCAGCTTGTCGGCAATAGAGTGGAGAGCCTCGTGAGCCTCAGCCGCGAGGGTGTGGATGTCCTCCCTCTCCTTAATCTCGGCGAGCAAGGCGCCGAGACCAGCCGCCTCGGCGGCGACGGCAGCGCCCTCGGCTGCGACGCGGTCGACGTCCCAGCCCATGCTGGCGTTGGCGTAGTCGCGTCCAATCTCCTTCTTCCACTCTGATCCAGCGGGCAGGGCAGCGACAACCTCGTCCTTGATCAGACGGGGAGTGCCGACGCCGCGGTATCCGAAGCTAGTGTAGACCTGCACGGTGGAGGCACCGGCACGCGCCATGTCGAGGGCCTCGGCACCGTTCCAGATGCCGCCTGCGCCGATGATGGGGACCGAGGGCGGGAGGAGGGGACGGAGGGTCTTGAGTGCTGCCAGGGCGAGCGGGTAGAGCGGGCGACCGGACAGACCGCCGACCTGGCCCTTGTGCTCCGACTCGAGGCCGAGGTCACGGCGCACAGTGGTGTTGGAGAGGATGACGCCGTCGACGCCCGTAGCGCGCACGGCAGAGGCGACGTCGGCGAGCTCGTCCTCGCTCAAGTCACAAGTGACCTTGACGGCGATCTTGGGGAGGCCGTCAACGGCGATCGAGTCGCGCTCCGAAACGACGTCCTTGAGCAGGCGCTCGAGGGTCTCCTTGGACTGCAGGGCGCGGAGACCGGGGGTGTTGGGCGACGAGACGTTGATAATCACCACGTCGGCGTAGGGACCCAGAAGGCGGACACCCTTGACGTAGTCGTCGTTCGAGTCGGCGGCGGACGTCTTGTTCTTGCCGAGGTTGACGCCGAGGAGGTGGCCCTCACGCAAGGAGCGGTTAAGGCCCTTGGGCGGCACAGCGGTGGAAGTGCCCTCGGGGAAGAGGTTGGGGTGCTCGACGGCAAAGTTGGCGACACGGGTCCGCAGACGAGCAAGAGCCTGGCCGTGGCCCTTCGAGTTGAAGCCGTAGCGGTTGATAGCTGCGCTGTCCTCTTCGAGACGGAAGAAACGCGGGGTCGGGTTCCCGGGCTGCGGCAAGGGTGTGACCGAGCCGATCTCGACGTAGCCGAAACCGAGGTCGAAGAGACCGTCAATGGCCTGCGCGTCCTTGTCAAACCCGGCAGCGACACCGAGGGGGTTGACGAGGGGTACACCAAAGAGCTCGGCGCTAAGCTCGGGGCCATCGACACCCATGTCGCGAGGTCTCGCCCATGCCGGCGCACCGAGCAGCATGACGGCCAGGCGGTGGCTGTCCTCGGCGTCGGTGAGCGCGCGAATCACGGGCATGACCACATGCTCATGAGCCACACTCCTGCTGTCATAGTAGTACGCGACCAAGAGCGCTCCGGTACCGATAGCAAAAGTCGTGCCGATCCAGCGGAACGGGTGGGTTGTGCCGGTGTTGCGGGCGAGTGGTTCATTGGTCGACGAGTGGCGAGCGCTCGCGGCGGCGTTGCGGGCAACAGCGGACACGCGCTTGGGACCGGTACGCAGCGGCGCAGCGAGGGGCCGCGAGAGTGCTGGGAGACCGCGGAACATCGCGACGATGGAGGTGTGGATGGATTCAAAACTCGAAGATCGGCAACACCCGGATAGCGGGGCATCATTGTGCGGATGTGTGGGACGGGAGAAAGCATTAGTAAATGCCACGTGGTTATTAGAAAATACGAGGGTAATGTTTATTAGGGTTTGAATTGAAATTGAGGGTCCACCCAGGGCACGCGCCCATCATCGACGTGACGAGCTCGCTTTCAGACCGCGATCCATCGTGTCATCGTCCACCTTCTTTTGTCAACACCCACTCTCTCTTCATCGCAATGGCCCAGCCCCAGTTCTTCCAGACCATCTCCAAGGTATGTTACAGTTGTGGATAACACTTCCGCAAACTTTACCCGCTCGCTGGACCATTCCTCACCTCTCAGTCGTTCGTCGACGTGCCCATTACTGAGGCCGGTGTCGACACCGCTGCCTTCCTCGAGGCTTCGGAGAACCTTGTCAAGATCTTCAGTGAGTGTTGGGAAGCCGTGTGTATGGGGATATGAGCGTGGGACTTGTTACGTAGCCCTGTATACCTAGCGACTCTGCACGCTGGGTCACCACCGCAGCGTGCACTCGGTCTCGCACAAGCTGACAACCAGCCCTCTTTGGCAACCCGGCGTTCAGCGTGGTCCAGAATGACCTCAACGGCAACATCACTGTGAGTCACATGAAGTCCCTCGCAGGTGCCGATTCAGAGCTCACGCGTTCCACAGAAGGTGCGCAACTACCTCCTCGCCAACCCCGTCGAGGCCGACACCCTCGAGAAGCTGCTCGCGCACGACAAGGCCACCCACCCCAAGCAGAAGGAGCGTGTGGCCACCGACGCGCTCATGTGGCTCCTCCGCGGTCTCAAGTTCACCGCCATGGGCCTGCGCTTCAACCAGACCAACCAGACCGAGGAGCTCAGCGTCTCGTTCACCAAGGGCTACGAGGGCTCGCTCAAGAAGTTCCACGGCATGCTCGTCCGTCCCGTCTTCGGCGTGAGTACCAACCAACAGCAGCTACTTCCATATCCTGGAGAAGCTGCGATACCAAAACACCTCCATTGTCACTTTTTCTGATACACTCTCCATTAGCTCGCCATGAAGGCCTGCCCTTACCGCGCCACCTTCTACCCCAAGCTCGGCGAGCCCCAGGAGGAGGTCCTCCCCCAGCTCGAGGCCTGGCTCTCGGCCCTCGAGGCCATTGTCGCCCGCGAGGCCAAGGTCTTTGCGGACAACAGCTACGGCGAGATCTAAGCGTCAACACACCAGATCGTGGACGTACTGTGGCTCTGCAGAGCCCGTTATATTTGGATGGAAACGGACGCTCCTACTAACCTAACCCAACCCCAGACCCCTCTTGTAGATCCCTATCCTCGGCCATTCACAGGCCATCACCACGCATGCATGCATGTCTTTTTCTTCTGGACAGTTCGAGATCCGTCAAATGGTGAAAGCTGCGTGAGACAACGGGACGGTAGTACTGTGTGTTGGCCCGTCAAACAAGATGAAATCTGCACAGTGCGTCAGAGGCGCCGGCCGCCACGCCAGGCGGGTAGTCACCGCCAAACCTTGGCCATGGCGGGGCCTGCGTCGTTCCCTGCAGTGCAGCTATAACAAGGCCTCTCTACCTGCCTGCATGGCTGTTGGCATTACACGGGTTGCATGACACAGGCATCTACACTAGTTAAACCCCACACCACACCGGGGTTTACATTCTACGTCGCCCACAACTCGTCGTTTAGATCATGAGGTGGTCAGACGCGGCGGCAGGGTAGCGACCGCCCTTGAGGTCAAACTGGGCGAGCATGTCGTCGATGGCCTTGGTGTCCTCGGGCGAGAGCTCGATGCTGGCCGACTCGACGTTCTGCTGCGCGCGCTCGGGGTTAGACGAGCCGGGGATGGGGATGACCTGCATTTCCGAGTTAGTATCACACTTTTCGACTCTTAACTCGCAGGCAACTCACGTTGGGACCGCGCGACGCGACCCAGGCAATCGCCAGCTGGGCCGTGGTGAGGTTGCGCTGGGCGGCAATGGCGTCGAGCTGGTCCACGAGCTTGAGGTTGTGGTAGAACGCGTCGCCCTGGAAGCGGGGCACGTAGCGCTGGAAGCTGCCCTCGGGAATGTCCTCGGGGGTCTTGTACGTGCGTGTGATAAAGCCACGGCCGAGCGGCGAGTACGCGAACACGGGCGTGCCCGTCTTGGTGGACCAGGCGATCACGTCCTGGATCTCCTGCTCGTACGACCAGAGTGACACCTCAATCTCGACGACGGCGAGCGAGTAGGCGGTAGCCAGCTTCTCGAGGGTCTCGACGCGCACCTCGGACACGCCGAGGGCGCCAAAGAGACCTTCCTTTCGCAGCTCGTCAAAGGGCGCCATGTACTTGACGGGGTCGGCCTTGCCCTGCGCGAGGTCCAGGCGGGCGGGGAGGTAGACGCTGATGGGGACGTCGGCACCGAGGAGCTCCTGGGTCTCCTTGAGGAGGGCGCGGTTGGCCTCGAGGCTGGGTGTGTGAGTAAACCCCAAACGAGTCGCTGTCACTGCGTGGCCTAGAAACTGCTCACTCGTTGATAGGATGCAGGCTCTCGTCGACACCACCCTTGATCACAAGGGAGACCTTGTCCTTGTACTCTGGGTACTTTTTGAAGAAACGGCCAATGAGGGCAATGTTGTCCATTTGGTGGCCCGGGTTACCGTAAAAGGTCGCGCTGGACCAGGCAGTCGCGCCTGCGTCCGTGGCAGCCTTCATGGCTGCAAAGGCCTTCTCGTCCGAGACCGGGCTGGGGGTCCAGGTGAGCTGCATGAGGCCGAGGCTGTGAAAGCGTTAGGCCTGATAAACTGGACATGGTAGCGAGTCAAGGTCGAGGGAAGGTGGAGCATTGGGAGGGAAGATCAAACATTGGGGAGGAAGGCGAATATGGGAGGGAAGGTGGAGACGAAACACACTCACCCAATCTGGCCAACAGGGCGGCCAGCGAGCTGAACAGTGGAGATGGACATGGTGGTGATGGTGGAGATGGGGAGGATGGACAAGATGGTTATCGATGCGCAGGTTGGGCTTTATACGTCACTTCCCTTGCAGCCACCCTCCACTCGTTTGTTCCACCGCCCTCGGCGACGAGGGGTCGCCGAACAGCCTCCACTCGGGCGCTTTCTAATGAGGGGAGCCCTCCACATTCGGAATTCTAATGGCAAAGACTAATCCTCCACTTCTCCACCTCGGTACGCCGAGGGTGAGCCATCTGGGCACGGGATAATCTCTGGCTATTTCTGGCCATCTGTCATGCAGTCGGCTCTGGTCGGTGTTCTCGCCGACCAAGGGAGAGTTAGCGGCCCCTCATGACCACTAACCGTTACGACCAACGACGCACAATGACCACGTTCTTGCTAGCGACGTGCGCATATATGCATGGGGAGAGTGTGCAGCCGGTGAATGCTTGTCTATGGCGCTATGGAGTGAACAGGGGACGATGGTACAAATGTGAAGTTCTCTCGGCGGGGTGGTGGTGGACCATGGTCATGACGGTCGTACAAAAACAAGACGTGTGACGTGGGGGAGGCGGCAGGCGCATGGACGCGTTAACGCGCGTGGGATGAATGTTGAGTGTGAGAGGGTCGGATCTCTGGAGAGAATCCGTGATGAAATCGGAGAGGGTGGTTTACGCCTCGACGGCGACGGTAGGAGCCACATTGACTGGGGTCTCACTGCGAGGAGTGATCCAGCCCTCCTTGCGGCAACGAGGGCAGCGGACCCACTCGCGACCGTCCACATCGGCACCAGCCTTGTGGCCGGCACTGCGCTCCGCCGTCTCCAGACAGGTACGGTGCCAGCGGTGGTCGCAAGCAAGAATAACGTAGTTGGCGCCGGCGTGGGCCTCCTCGCCCTCGGCGACTGCGGGGAAGGCAGCCTGGGTGGGCGCGTAGATTGAGAGCATGTCCTTGTCAGGGACGGTGAGGTCCGAGTCAACGCTGTCGTCGAGGTCCATGTCCTCTGCGCCGCTCTCCGGAATGGGATGGGCTACGAGACACTCGACAGCGTCGCAACGCCAGCCAAGTGTCTTCTCGCGCTGCTCGGTCCATGACTGCAGTGTCTGCGGCACAAAGGTGCGCTCGGGGACAGCGGGGGTCTCGGGAGCCGGTGGAGCCGGAGGAGGGGCCATTGGCACGCCGTGCGGCTGGGGGCGAAGGAAGAAGAACTCCAGGGGAAAGTTCATCATGCGGCGGCCTGCATCCTCGGCGTTCGGTGGGTTCGCGGTTGCATTGGGAGCAGGAGTCGCCGACGCAGTGCCTGGAGTGGTTGCGTTCTCGCGAGGAGGAGGAGCGGGGCCATGGCCGCCATTCATGGGACTGGGAACACGAATGAAATGGATGTGGGGGCGACGTTCCGGAGTAGGACGGGCCTCACTGCTGGCACCGGCAGTCGCAGGCGAGGGGTTGGCCTGGGTCTGGTTCTCGACAGTCGCCGAACGGCTGGGACCGGCAGCTGGTGAAGGCGAACCAGGGGTATCAGCTGTACGAGGTGGCTCCGGAGGTCCCATGGGGGCTGGCGACGCGGTGAGGTGGTTGTCAAACAGCTGGTTCTGGCGCATCGCCTGTCCAAACGCTGCCTGGGTCACCTGGGAGACGAGGCTCTCCAGAATCGACTGTGGCGTCGGCGCGTTGAGCGGTGTAGGGACGGGGACGGGTGTGTCTGCCGGTGGAGCTTGAGCTTGGGCATCGGGGTTGAGAGGTGTCTGAACACCAGAGCGGGCACGACTGCGGTCGCCTCTGGCATATGGGTGTGCCGCCGAGGCTGGTGTGGTGCGTCCGGACCCAGTGGGTGCAGGGCGCAAGGGGTTAGCGCGGGTTTCGCGAGGACCATGCAGAGTGCGCAGAGGGTCGAGATCCAGACGGCAAGTAGGGCTGTGTAGAGTGTTAGTAAAGTGAACACGGTAGCGTCGACAGACACTCACCAGGTATGGTGCGTCGTGAACCATGGTTGGAGGCAGCCCTCGTGGAAAAGGTGGTTGCAGGGAAGGGCTTTGACAGCCTGCTCGGGCTCGTCACGTTCGGCTTCCTCCTCGAGGCCTTCGAGGCAGATACCACAACGCCACCCACGGTCATCATACTCCTTGCCACCTGCGGCGTCCTCTGCGGCGACGACCATGTTCACACGCTTGAGCAGGGCGCGACCGACAGTAGGGAGCGAGGCGAGCAGTTCGGCGGCCTTGGCTGGGTCTGGAGCGGGAGGAGGCGGCTGAAAGGTGAAGGGCAGGCCAAAAGGGAAGAAGAAAGGAGGAGGCTGGCCACCATCGTCGCCGCCGGGACGGGGAATCACGCGACCGTCTGGGCCCAGCACGAGAAAGATGGTGCCAGTGTTACGGTCGGCGTCCGTACCCCCAGCTTGGTGAGCCTCGCCGTCGCCTGTAGAACCATCGCCGCCGGTAGGTAGTGCGGCGCCAGGGGGGCCGTGGACGCCGTGGCCGGCGTCGGCGTCGGCTTGTGGAAGGGCGTCACCGTCGACACCCGGGGCATCAGTCGGCGCCTCGCCATTCATTCCCTCCGAACCATCGTTGGGGAAGACCTCGATAGTCCATGTGAGAACAAGGCGGTTGCCGTCGTCTGGTTGCTCCTCGCCTCCCTCTGGGCGATTCATGGGGACTGGCGAGACGAAAGTGAATGAGCTGAGTGGACGGCGAGCGTTTGAGCCGCCGCCGTTAGGTCCAGGTGGCGCTGGGTCTCCGGACTCTTCGCCATCATCGGGCGGGGGCATCTCGGGTGGCGCGTCGGCAGTCACCGACGGCCCACCCTGTCCGGGAACCTGCCCAGACGACGTGGGCTCGGGAGGTGGTGTTGACTCGTGGGGCGGGTCTGGTGGTAGGCCGCTACGGCCTGGTGAGGACATGGTGGCAAAACGGGGGGAGGAAGCTGTTAAAAGTGGAGTTGTCTTCCTTGGCGCGCGCGCGCGTGCTTCTTCGGTTTGTTAAAGGCCCGAGTGCGTGAAAAGGGAGAGGTGGTTGAAAGGGTTGCAGTAAATGCTGCTGTGCGTTGAAAGGAGGGGTGTGTGTGCGGGTGCGTGTGTGGGTATGTGGGTATGTGAGAATGAGATAGAGAGTGATTGAGAAAGAGAGAGTGACGGTCGGGGGTGATGAGGAGGGGGTTTGTGTGTGTGATGAGGTGGACACTTGGGTGTGGTAATCGCGTGAGTCTTGTCGCCGCTCGGCGTGCGTTGCGGATGGCGACTGCTGGCGTATGGGTGGGGTGCGTTTGGTCGCACGTAATACATGCCCCCCATTTAAGAGGCGGGTTGCTAGCCAGCATCTTCCATCGCAGGTGTTGCTGAGTCATGCTCTCTTTTGCACACACGCTCATGTCCACAAGTCAGCCTGTGTCTGCCTCCATGCATAGGAAGGGGCACTCATTCCATGCACAACCTGTCGACAATGTCTCCTACAGCTGTGGGTTCTTTACCTGTGTGTCATGTCCGAGCCGCGAAATGTATATTGGTATCCCAACAACCGATCGGAGCATTTGGTGCGAGTGTCGTCTTGAGAATGCCATTACCGTTCAAACCTAATTAATTATCTTCATCGGCCTAATCGCCACCGACAGCCCATCACAACGGCAACAACTCTTTACGGGCCAGAAACCATACAATGACGACCCATGGTGTGCAGAGACCCCTTCCCCTCGAAAGCACACACACACACATTGTTGCGTCTCAGTGGTGGGAAGCTGAGCGAGCTGAGGAGATTGCATGCATGGACTAAGCTCCCAGGATCCCAGGCTCACACTCCGATCTCGCTCCCGTAGACCACACAGACCCATGTGGCAACCACGTGGCTTGCACGTGCATTCAACTCGACTTCGAAAAGTGAGGTGAACGTTCACGCATCACCGACAAAGACCACATCCATCATCCACTCCTCCGTCACCGTCCAGCTCCACCTCAAGCCTGACCAGCTCATCAGTCACTCTAGTCTTACAGAACAGTACCTCAGAGGCATCTCTCTTGACTCGGCAGGCGACTCGACGCGACAACGCGCCGCACCTCTTTCCTCATACCAGCGGCGTTCTCCCCTCACATCATTGTCAACATGTCCTCCGCTACCTCGACTCCCCAAAAGGCGACCGATTCTGCGTCGCCCCCCAGCGTGGGAGCCACTCCCACTGGACCTACGGGCAAGCCCATGACAGCAAAGGAACTCAAGAAGATGAAGCGTGCCGCTCAAGTCGCTGCGCGTGGCCCACCGGCCGTTGACCACGCAGCGCCTGGCTTGGCCAGCCCAAATGCCTCGGCCGCCGCGTCGCCAGCTGCTTCTGCTGGTCCATCAGGCGGTACCTCGCGTCACCGCCGCGGTATTGCCGCCGCCGCTGCCGCTGCCTCTGCCCCTCCCCCACCTCCCAACCCCGCGCACCAGTTCTTCTCCCACCTCCCCGTCCCGCGTGACCCCCACACCCCGGACGCTCTCGCCAGTGACAAGATCCACCCCGTTGTCGTCCGTCTCGGTGTGTTGATTGCGCAAGGAACCTTGCGTGGTGCGTCGGCGCGTACCCTCGGTGTGCTCGAGGCGTTCCGTGAGGTCGTGCACGACTACGAATGCCCTCCAAAGGCCGTCTTCTGGAAGGACTTTAGCTCGCACATTTCGCCCATGATCGCCTACCTCGAGACTTGCCGTCCAAAGGGTGTGGGAGTCGGAAACGCTATCCGTTGGTTCAAGGGCGTGATCACCCGTCTTGGCGAGGACGACGGCGACCACATTCCTGTCGCCACTGCCGAGGCAAGCCAGAAGGCGTACCTCACCGAGGCCATCAACAGTTACATCCAGGACAACATTATCGTCGCGGGCCAGGTCATTGCCGACTTTGCCAAGGAGAAGATCAAGGCTGGAGACACTGTCGTCGTGTATGCGCGGTCGAGCGTGGTCGAGCGCTCCCTCCTCGAGGCATACCGTGACATGCAGGCTCGCTCGCCTCCCGCCAGCTTTAGCGTCGTCGTTGTCGACTCAAGGCCGCTGCACGAGGGTCGCACCACTCTTGCCACACTGAGCGCCGCTGGCATTCCGTGCATGTACACTCTCCTTCCCCTCGCCTCCACCGCCCTGTCTCGCGCCTCCCTCGTCCTCCTCGGCGGCTCGTCGCTGAACTCGGACGGCGCCCTCCACTCGCGTGCCGGTACCGCCGTCGTCGCCATGCTCGCCAAGGAGCACCGTGTCCCCGTCGTTGCGTGCATCGAGGCGTTCAAGCTCTCGGAGCGTGTGGGTCTCGACGACCTCGCATCCAACGAGGTCGGTACCCCGGACTCGCTCCTCAACATTCCCACCGCTCGCGCCCTCGAGCTTCCCAAGCCGCTCCCCAAGAACCTCATCCCCCTCCACCTGCTGTACGACCTCACCCCTCCCGACCACATCACCGCTGTCTGTACTGAGGTCGGATTCATCCCTCCTTCCTCGGTCCCCACCCTTCTCAGCAAGGGTGCGGGTCTGAGTGCGTAAGCGCTGGACGCCGTGTCCACAGTGTTTTCGTAGGGGTTTGACCGAGTTTTGTGGGATTCATCTATTGTGGTATGCATAGTCAGTGGCACATGTCCGACTCTGACCAGTTACTCTGACAGTCAAGGTTCTGACCACAGCTCACCTACAAGAAACATACTCTGCCTTGCATACCGAGACTGGTGGTGTCGGCCACCTCTCTCCACACGGTCGATTTTGGGTCGACTAGTATCACGGGTGGCATTACTGCATATGAGAACGGGGTACTATCTGTGGATATATTTCCGAGAGAAGGGACCCGTGGAGAGAGGTTCCCTCCAGTCAAGTCTCTGCCACGGCCAACAGATATGCCCGGGTACAGGGCTCAGATGCGGTCAATGACAGAAGCGATAGTGTCGTGGATAGTCTCAGCCTTGGAGCGATACTTGATACCTAGAACCTTTTGGGCCTTGCTGCCGTCAAAGTTGGGGACAGTAGCCTCGATATCGGACTGGAACTTGGCGTCGTGGTTGCCCTTTGTAGCCCCGTTGGCGACCGCCTTGGGGAACCCCTCGGCGGCAAGGGCGTAGTCATTGTTGACTAGCTTGTCGCCGGCGACAATGAAGCGCTCGCCGCCCGCTGCAGGGGTCTCGAGAGCAGCGACGCAGGCGTCGGCGACATCACGGACGTCGACGAGGTTGAAAAAGGTCTCGGAAAGGGACGACTCGGGCACACCCTTCTTCAGGTAGGGGACGACCAATGACGCGGTGCCGCCCACTCGGCCGTCGGCAGTGTACTGGGTGTAAGGACCAAGGGTGAGGCCGGGCAAGATGGTGGCACCGTCAAAGGTGTGGGGGTTCTCGAAGAACTGCCAGAACGCACGCTCGGCATGGGCCTTGGAGGCACTGTACTGCACAAACGAGTCGGTCTTGGCGCCCTTGGCCTCGCAAATGTTGACAGCATCGTCGTTCCAGTCTGCGGGATTGTCAGAGATTGAAGTTTCCCTTTTTCTCTCGTGGCATGTACTCACCAGCCTCGGTAATGGTTACTGGCGAAAGACCCAGGCTTGTTGCTGCAATCGAGCTAACCTGGACGATACGCTTGACTGTGGGACCAAACTTGGCAATACTGTCGAGAATGGCAGTGACACCAGCAACCGCAGGACCAATGATTCCTGAAGGCTCGCCGACGTAGCTGAAAGTCACAGGGGACGCAAGGTGGACAACACCATCGACTCCCTTGACTGCCTCATGGTACGCGCCATCAGCCGACATGTCGGGAACCAGAGCGAAAGAGAGATGGTCGCCCGCCGCAGGGAACATCTTGCGGATGTGTTCCGTCTTTTCGGCAGTACGCGCAACGGCACGGACATTAAGGTCGTGCTCGAGAAGGACGCGAACAACGTGGCTAACTGGGTTAGTCCTTCTCTTGTGATTCAAATGAGGGAAAAAACACTTACGTTCCAATAAAGCCGCTAGCTCCAGTAACGAGGATGGTACCCTTGTTGACAGCAGGCATTGTTGTGTTTGTGGTTTACGACGAGTTGTTAGAGAGAGGGAGAGAGGGCTAGTTGGCTAGATGCAAAGGTGGTGTAAGTTGATGGTAAGTCTTGTCAACGTCAATGGTCGCGTCTTTATACCATCTGCCCAAAAGTTGTCCAGTTGTCAGCTTAGCGATCAAGCAAGAAGGAGGGGGCAGTGAACTTGACAGTTAGCTCAGCGTCAAAGGTGGACGCATCGTCAGTACCAGCGTGGTGAGACCATGACACACCACGCCACGTAGTAAACATGTGTTGGGTATGGGCAGTGTCTCGGGGCGTCGGTGGTGTTTACCGGCCGAACATCAGATCTCACTTGGTGGACGTGGTCAAACCGCCGGCCGGCGGCGACCGCTGAATAAAGTGCTTATAGCACCCAAAATCATTGTGACAGGATAGTATGCCGTCCGCGGCCGGTGGTACAACTGTCACAGTCCGAAGATTCAGATATCTGCTAATCCAGCACCAAAATGCACCAGAGGCCAGTCAACCCGGTATCGTAACAACGTATCGACATGAAGAGAAAGACCGTCCGTCCGTAAACCGAGCTGTCAGCATTCTTCACGCCCACCAACCACCAACGTGTCCTTTGTGCCCAAGACATGCGAGGTGGAGGTACACGAATATTAAGCTGATTCCGCACAGAGGTTGGGGTCGGGGTGCGGACAACGTCTCTCTCCATGGTCTCCTGGCCGGGATAATTAATACCCATTTTCCGCTATTTTTTTAAATGGATCCTCAGGCCCAAAAGCGTGCTAGTGAATCTATACCCGACGAGGCATCTACTGGTGGATCAAGATTATGTTTGGAAAAGAAGGTCTTGAGGCGCCACAATTACCCCTCCGCTTCGAACCACGTACACAACCTGCAAAGCTTGTACGGCCGCGGGCCACGAATCCCCTGTCTCCGTACCCCCCTGTATCCGTATCCCCATCCACGCTGCCGCCCATACGACGACGCGCGTCAGTTGGCAGTGCTAAGCTTAAGTGGAGCTGTCGCGCCTCGGCCCCGAACCGCATCCGAGGGAATGACTAAAGGTACATGGCTGACGCCCGACTCGGGACCTTGCCCGGCGGGCTCCAGGTTCTTGTAGCCGCTCTCCGATCTCTCCTCCTCGTCCGCGGCGAGAGCGTGAACGCAAGATTATGCTTGGATGCATGCGACGAAACTATGCGAGTTCATGAAACTAGTGATGCCAACTGCTCGGTGCTTCTCTCTTCTCTTCTCTGCTCTTCTCTTCTCTTCTCCTCTCGTTGCCTAGTATCCGGCAGTGCCCATGGGCGCGTTAATTCGCAGACGCTCTAATAGAGTGTTATCGCCTGCAAAATGGACGATGTCGCTGAGCGTACAGCACGCGCTTGAGGTTGGGGCCGCATGACCACGCGATGATTGGCACTTGGGGGGGGGTCCAATGCCACTAGTCCGCAGATGGCCGGTTTACAGGCATGACCAACCACCGCCATCGCTCGTGAGCTCGAGCTTGCGCGCGCACAGCGTCGGCACGCCGTGCTGGAGCCAAACAGTGCGACGGAGATCTTCCATGCGGCCCTTGTGGAGGAACTGGCGGTGTCCACGCCTGCGAAGAGTCAGCTCGGGCTTTCTGCAGTTTCATTCAAGCTGTACCCACCTAAGGCTCGTCTCGAGCTCTCCAAACTGGTCGAGATATGGCATGGGCCCAAAGCTGCCGCTGCCGGCAAAGAGGTACACGATGACCCAGCGCTTAATGTCGGCGAACATGCCCACGACACCGCCGCACCTGTGTAACGTCAGCTAAATCCCCACGGTCTCAACATAGCTGTACTCACTCCCTCATGTGCAAGTTGCATTCGCCTTGCTCGCCCTCACTGCAGCAGTCGCCGGCGAGGCAGACGAGCTTGCCGCAGAACAGGCACAGTGCGGGGTAACTGGGACGAATACCGCAATTGTCACACCTGCGGCCGGCAAACTTGATGGCAGCGACCTCGTACGCCTCGGGCAGGCGCATGAGCTCATACGTGCCCGGGTACTCGAGCGGCGGTAAGATACGGCCCTGCATGGCCCACTGGGTGAGCCAGCGCGCGACGATGGGCGTCTCGGTCGAGTGCGGGTTGGCGAGCGTCTCACGGGGACGCGGGATGCCCAGGAGCGAGAGAAGGCGGTTGTACTCGCTGCCCGTGGAGAGGATGTAGTCCGGGTTGGTGACAGGGTATGCGTTGTTGACGGCATAGTAGACAATTGCAGCGCGACGGAGGAACGGCAAGGTGAACGAGTAGAGTACCTTGGCGAGCATTTCATCGGTGATGAGGGCGAGGACGCTCTCAATGTCGATGAACGGTCCGGCGTTGCGGAGGACTGACACCATGAGAGGGCGGAAGTTGGCAAAGACCGACAGCGCGTCCGTGAGACTTTCGTCCTTTGCTGGCGTAGAACGGCGCTGGGGCTGAGGGCGACCAGCGAGTGAGCGGCGAATGTACACGCTCAGGCCGAGCATGGTGCGCGTGAGCTCGGCGTAGTAGCTCATAACAATGACAGCGTGCAGGAGATCCGGGGCGATGGCCGCTGCCTCGACGACCATACCGAGCGGCAGGCGGAAGAGCAAGGGGCTGGGAAGAGTGGCGGAGCGGTACCAGTCCGGCAGGAAGCGCGCAAAGAGGCCCACACGCAGTGGTGTGCGGTCCATCTTGGTGCCAAAGAACAGGTCCAGCTCAAGCTGGAGGGTACCAATGAGGTGTTTGATGAGCTTGAGACCCGTCTCGGGCACCTGCTCGGCAACTGTCAAGCCTGGGGTACGCATACCACGGTGCGTAATCTCGCAGACGGAAACAGTGTACCCGACCATGTCGTCGGCGAGGTACATGTGCGTCTTCTTGCCACGGATACGCTGGCTCTGCTCACTCAGAGGACGGGTGAGGGAACGGATGCGGTCCACCATACGGTGCACACTCTTGTGCGACTTGCGGTAAACCGAATCGAGGGCGTGGCGCTGGAAATCGCAGTCGGTAAACCACGGAACCAGCTCGCCAGTCTCGACGTGGTAGTCCCAGATCTTGGCCGAGTCGGAAACGCGCAAGAGACCTTCCTCGGACACGGCGCGGATACGCTCGCTCAGAGTCGGCGGGAGGCCTAGGGCAACCTTGCTCTTGGGGATAGGCCGCAAGACGGCCGAGGTCGGGTCCAGAGGGATCAGCACGTTGCCGACACTCTTGCACAGTGGGCACATGTACTCGTGGCGCATAGCGTTTTCGGGCTGGTGACGAGCCACCTGTGCGGCCTGGCGGTTTCGCGTGAGCTCATTGTACGAGTTGATGCACGAGTCGTGCATGAGGTGGTTGCACGCCGAGACGTAGACGCCAAACCGGAGGTTGGCTGAAGGGTACGCGTCCGTGCTGGCAGGTTCGTTGGTCGTACCCAGTCCGTAGCGCAGGTACCGCGTCTCGCGGTCCAGGTCGGATGGTGCAAGGAGTACCTCTTCGAACCAATCCCGGTCCGTCACCGCGTCGCGCACAATACGGCTCGGCTGGAGGAACGCAAGCATGCCACCAGTACGGCCAGGGTGCACTGGCTCTTGGCAGACAATGCACGACCCATAGTTCTTGGGCTCCTCGTCCTCCTCGGGCTCCTCGCCATCGTCCTCGTCGAGGAATGATGCTGCAAACGACTTTTGCTGCTGAGCAAAACGGGCCTTGAGGGCTGCCTGGCGAGCGTGCGCCTGGGCCTTGGCGTCGTGGCGGGGAGACTTTTGGGCCTCCTGCTTGGCCAACAGCTGGGCATCGCGCTGTGCACGGTAGTCGACAGTGTAGGTCTCGGGCAAGTGGGCGACGATGAGCTCGAGGATGTAGTCGATCTTGGCACGGAACGGCTCAAAGGGAGGGTTGGTCTGCATGAACCACAGGTTCTGGAACATGCTCATCGAGCCGCTCGTGTCGATAATCTCGAGCGAACGCATCGCAAACCCGCTGGCGTCGACGTTGAGCGCCATCATCGTGATGTGCAGGGCGAGGTTAAGAAGCGCTTCCATCGAAGGCATCTGGTGACCCGAAGGCTGACCCAGGCTGGTCGCCTGACCTGGCCAGTCACCGGGCTGAGCGAGAAGCATACAGTGTGCAAGCGTCCAGTGAACAAGGCTCGAGGCCACTGGCGTGGACAAAAAGTCGGCCAGGTCCGAGAACGGCAGGGGACGAGCAGGCACGTCGACGGGGAGCGGCTTGATCACGGGCGACGGGTTGCTCGGATCCAGCTTCTTGGCACGCTGGAGGAGAACCTCGGCGGTATCACGTTGCTCATTGCGGCTGTACTGACGCCAGTACGGGTCGACCTCGTCAAAGATCTCTGGTTTGAGCGCGTACGAGCCCGTGGCCGTGTCGGTTGGCGGGCGGAAGTCGGCCACCTCGTCGAGAATGGGGACGAGACTGCCACGCTCGTGCGAACGCTCGGGAAGTTTGCGGACGATTTCCGAGTACGAGAGCGGGCCGAGGGCGAGGGCGTGCAGGATGTGCTTGCGCGTGATCCTGTCCTGCTGCCAGCCGTTCACCATGACTGTATCGGAGACCAGGTGGATGACGAGGAGCAGCAGCTCCTCATACATGGCCACGCAGTCGCGGGGGTCCATGTCGCCCTCCCACACTTCCGGGGACATGACGTCCAGTCGGAAGAAGTTGGTCAGGCCGTACCGGTCAATGAGAGCCGTCATGAAGTGAGCCTGGTCGAGGACGCAAAGACCAAACTGGAGCATGAAAAACTCTTGGTCAATCGTAAACTCGCGCAATCCAAGGTCGCGGTAGTGGTGGTACTGGTGACGCATCGCCGCACCATTCTTGGCCCACATGCCCAAGCGAATCTGCGACAGCACAACGTGTTCTGCTGTCAGTTAAGCTCACGACCGGTTTTAACGTACTCTCCAATGGCCACTCAATGATCAGGAGCTTGTACCGCTCAAAGTCGTCGCGGAGGATATCGTGGTTTACCATGTCGATAAACGTGTTTTGCGTGTAGTGCACCGCCAGTTCTTGGGTGAAGGCGACGGGGCCGATCGACTTGAGCATTTCGGCAAAGACGAGATGCATGTAGTGGTGGAAGGAAAAGCCGGTGATGCGGAGAACATCGTGCTTGATGAGGGTGAACTTGGAGCCAACAGCCAAGACATCTGAGACCTCATGCCATGGCGGGACCGCATAGTGCTTGGGATCCAGAGTCGACGAGATGAGGGTCATGTCGCAGATGATACGCACCGCAACAACGTGCAGAGAACGGAGAAGCCCAATCGGTGTTGCAGTCTGGAAAGCCTCGCCAAACTCGCGAGCGAGCTTGGTCAGATCTGGGAGCACGCTGATGCTCTTGATCCAGTCGATTTCGTACTCTACGTGGCGTTCTAATTCGCGGCGCTGGCTCTGAAGGCCCACAAAGTTGTTCAGGAAGGTGAGGGTTCGTTGGAACATGAAGTCGTCGCGAACGAGCTGCTCCTTGACCTCTTTGTACTTGAGCAACGCACGGAGGTGGCCCAGCAGGGTCAGGCCCTTTTTACCACGGAAAGCGTGCGAGTCAATGTCAAAGCGGTCCACTGCCGCTGTTGGCATTTGGTCGTCGCTGTTTGCCGACTTGAGCGAGTAGTATGTGAAGGCCGTGTCGAGGACGGACCGGAAGAGGTTGCTCTCGACAATGGCCTCGCCACACGCGGCACTCCTACCGAGGAGCATGTACGACATGGAAAACGCGAGGCTCGAGTCGTCCCTGTCCTGGTACAGGTAGTGCTCAAAGGTGTGGGCATAGTTGACCGAGTAGCGGGTGGCAAACTCGCGCTTGATATCCCACCCAAGCACAAAGACGGCAGAGTAGATTTCACGCAGTTGCCACTTGGCCTTCTTCCACAGGCGCACGTCGGTGCGCATCAGCCAGTCGAAACGCTTCGGGTCCGGGGTTCCCCCGGGAACGTCCGTTTCGAGGTCTGTGAGGTCGGCAGCAAGTGGGGTCCCTTCCGAAGCACCGGTGTTTGTCCGCGGCGAGAAGAGAGCCATGGCCACATAGCGTCGCACGAGGTCTTCCTCGCCGCAGATGGTGACCTTGCACATGTCGCTCAGCCACTGCAGCAACATGCCAATGACCTCTTCCTTGTAGACGTCGGCAGCGTTGCGGAGCGTGACACCAATGTCGATCTGCTGCAGCATCGAGGCGGTGTGGAACGCGACCGTGTCGAGATGTGTGACAATGAGAACTTTACGTCCCTGCCAGTGTTAGCTTTAGCTGTCCCATACCTTAGCTTACCACTTCGTCCATCTCCTTTGCATATCGCTCGGCAGTGTCCCATGTCACACCGAGAGCGTCGCGGAACTGGCGCGTGACCTCTCTCAAGACGTGCTTCTCGTCGGCCCACGCAGTGACAGCCCATGGGCCGCGTCCGCGCCTGTCCTTGGGCTCGCCAGAGGGTCCGTTTCCTTGCCACATTTCGGCGCGGGTGGTCGGAAGCTTACCAAAGTCGTTTGGCAGGGGCGAGTGCTGCATGACAGTTATGATAAACTCGATCACCGTGACGATCGTGTCGTACAGCGCCTTGCCGAGCTGCTGAGGCGGGTTGGCCTGTGGCTGCGGCTCCTCAGCGCCTTCCTCGAGCGGAGGGTGGTGCGAGCAGCCCAGGTGGCCATTGTTTCGCCATGCCGAGGCGTCGCCACAGTCACATACGGCCGCAAAGGTGTACGACAGGCCAAACAGAACCTCGTGGCCCTCATGGTTTCCAGCGTGGAAGCAGTCGACACAAAGAACGCACGACGAATCGTTGGCACAGGTCCTGGGGCGGTATGTGTCAGCTGTCTGACTGTTGTTTGTGATCAAAAGGAAAGGCCATACAGTCGATCAGAGACAATGACTAGATACTCACTTGCAGATGTATGTCCGGTCATAGCGCTGCAAGACTTTACCACAAACTGCCCCGGGCTTGGGTTTACGAGTCACTTTGCCTGCACGCTTGTTACGCTCCTCGACGGCAAGTTGGGCCTCGTAGAGCGACCAGGTGCGTTCGGGTGCGAAGCCCTCTGCAGTGGGCGCCAGCCATTCATGGAGGTTATCCCACGACGGGATCTTGGGCGAGGGCGCCGAGGTGGACGCGTTGCTGTTTGTAGAGCTGGCAATGCTCACTGTACTCGAGCTGCTACTGGCGCCGGTGGTGGTAGCTTCATCTGGCAAGAAGCACGACTGCCATTCAGGTCGCCCTAGAATGCAAGAGTAGAGCTGGCGGGCAATGGTCGCTCGCTGCAGCGGTTGCAGCTCGGGGTTCTCGGCATGTCGGTGGCCATAGAGCAGCAGCTCATACAGCTGGCTCTGCTGTTGTTGGGGAGTGGCCATGCCGGCGAGCCGCCGGTTGGGCGGAGGGAAGACGAGGACGCCTCACACGAGAGGTGTCGGGGGTTCCGGTAGGTGGATGGCCGGTGGTGTCGGCGGGGAGAGGTAGGGGCGTTGACGGCTCGGAGGGCAAGAGCCGAGAACAAGGGGGATGGGAGGGGGTGAAGGTGATGAGAAGCGGGGGTTGGCTGTTGGAGTTGTTTGTGTATACAGAGAGTGGGAGAGATGGACAGTGCCAAGGCAGGTCGAAGCACAAGAGTGATTGCTTTCCTGGGAGGCGACGGCGGCGATGGCGGCGGCGGCTGGCTGGGCGGTTGTGTCATCACCCACAGTTCCCGCAGCCAGGTGCACACACACACACAAAGACCCCGACGCGGGGTAAAACACGTCATATTCTATTCCCCACCCTGGACGTTATCACGCGTCGCGTCATTATGGGCGGTGGCCTCTACTGTACGTCTCTCATCTCCAGCGATCCAGCGACAACATACACCCATATCCCGTCTACACAACACCATGAGCAGCCGCCCAACGTCCTCTGCGACCACCCCACATGCGCCGATAGCCCCCACCGCTCCGCAGGCGGTCCACGCAATGGCCACACCCACCCCGCTGCTCGTCGACGCCAGCCTGCCTGGCTACCTCCTTCCAGCGGCCATTAGCGCGCTGTCCGACAGTGCCGCGTTCGCCGTTCGCCGTCGTCTCGCCGCCGAGCGCGAGGCCGAGGGTGGCGAGCCCTCGTCGTCCTCTTCGAACGTTATCGACGCGGGCGAGAAGGGAAAGGGACGTGCGGGCGCCGGCGGTGACGCCGATGCCGACATGCCCCTCCTCGTGGACGAGGCCGTGGCGGCTCGCATTGAGCGGATGGGACTCATGGTCGGAGGATACGTTGCGGAGAAGTGAGTGAGAGAAGAGGTGGAGGAGGAGGTGGGGACACTGGGATGAGGAAGCTGCAATAAACCTTGTCCAACAGCTGCCTCTGTCGCCACACCCTTCGGTCACTGAACGATCTGACTCCCTTAGGCTCACCCTCGCGCGCGCACCTCTCGCGACACACCTCGACATGATCAAGTTTGTGTGCAAGGACCTGTTCCTCTACGTGTACGGCAAGCAGATTGACAACTTGAGGACAAACCACCGCGTGAGTGCCTCTCACCCCCTGCACTTGACCAGCTGCTCCGTCCCGACTGCAGCTGGGTCACCCGCACGCCGCACGCCCCGCAACCGCGGCATCTAGCTCGCCTCCTCGTCTCGCGCTAACACCCACCACAGGGCGTCTTCGTCCTCCAGTCTCACGCGTTCCCGCCCTTGACCACACTGAGCTCGCACCGCGGCTCAGCTGCCGACCTGGAGGCGGCGCGCCCGCACCTCATCTTCCCGCAGGCGCTCGTGCAAGGCGCGCTCGCGAGGCTGGGCATGAGCGCGAGTGTGTTGGCCGAGAGCTCGTCGCTGCCACAGTGTGAGTTTACACCTTGGGTGGAACGGTCGCACACCCACACCGTGCTCTCCCTTCGCCCCTCGTCCTTCTTCCTGTCATCCGTTCGAGTCTCGCTGACACTCCTCTCCGTAGGCACCTTCCAGATCCGCGCAACGGCAAAGCACACGTCGGCGCGCGACTCGCTCGGCCCGGCGTCGGTCCTCTCTCCTCACGCATGACCCCGTCGCCTTTACTCTTTGTAGCTGCTGCCCCTCTACCCCATGCAGCCTTATACCCCTGTTGCTTGCTACTACTGCACCTGACTGCACCTGGTCGTTGCCCGGCCACCACTGCGACAAGGCCAATGGTGTCGTCACAGCGTCATTCACCCACCACCTCGGTGTACTCGAACATGTGCATCTCGCCGCGCACCAAACAGCACGCAATGAACGCACCCCTAACCCAAACCTCCCCCTCTCTCCCGCTCTCCCACTGTCGCCTATCGTACACTATTTCTCTGTCTCTGTCTCTGTCTTGTAAAAAAAAAAGTGGGGGCCTAAACTACTGTTTCTCCGTCTAGTCTTCGGGGAACGGGATCGAGATAACTCCCATTAAAAGCGCATCTTGACTTCAAAAATGGGCGAGCAAAAAAAAGATGGGAAGAATGCGCCTTTCTTGGGTCGAGTTGGTGGTCGGTTGGTTGATTGTTTCTTCGCGGAAAAATGGAGTTTCGTATCTTTGTGGTGGTGTGCGCGTCTGTTTTTGCTACGGCGGCCCAGCCGCGCGGGGTGGTTGCTGAAAGGCAAAGGCGGGAGAAGGGAGGGGGAAGACGGGGTGACGAAAAGCAAGTCTTGTTGGGGGAAAAGTCTACGCTCTGTGCTCGGGGTTGGGGCGACTTGTTTTCGTGATTGGTCATCTTGTCCTCTCGTCGCTTATACGCGCGGGTCGTCCTTGGGAACCATGGACATCCAGATACGTGACTGTAGGCGCACGTCAGCTGGGGGCACTTTCGAACCCGGCAGCTGCCACTCAAAAGACTCACTTTGAAGATGCGGAAGTTTTCCTTGGTAAGCTCGCGGAAGTCGACGCGCTTGTCGGCCTTGAAGTAGAAGGTGAGCTTGCGGCGGTCCCACTGGTACTCGGCATCGACAATCTGCATGGGCAGGCCGCGCTGGGCGACCTTTTCGCGACAGATCATCATGGCGTCGTACTCTTCCTTGAGCTTCTCCATCATGCGACTGGGGGATTCAAGTCAGCTTTTGGTTCGTTAACGTTTGTAAAACACTTACGCCTGCTCCTCGGGCCCACCACTCGACTTTGTAAAGATACGCTTCGGCATGATCTCCTTGGCGAGTGGGCCGCGCGCGCCAATGCCGCCGCCGCCCATGTCCATCTGGCTACCGCTGGGGCCGACACCGGAAAGCAGGGTGTTCAGGTCCGCATCGGTAAAGTCAGTGGCGCCGGGAGCGAGAGGCCGGGCGGGGTGGCTGCCGTTGCGCGAGTGCTGCGTCTGGTTGCCGGACGCCGGGTTGGCAGTGGTGGCCGCGCCAGCCATGGCCATGCCAGGCGGCTGGTGCTGGGACGCTCCCGAGAGAAGGGCGGCGGTTGCCTGGCGCTCCTGCCACTCACGGACCTCGACGGGGGTGAGCTGGTCAAAGACAACCGTGCCGAGGTCGGAGCCGCGGTCAGCTTCGACGATGACACGGTCGCCGTTCGAGATGAGGAGCGTCGGGTCCGGGCAGTAGAAGACGTCACGACGGCCAGCCTTAAAGGTGACAATGTAGAGTGGCGTGGTCGGCGGGAGCGATGCCAGGGGGATACCCTTGCCCAGGTCGGCGAGCGAAAGCGACGAAAAGGACGAGGGGGAGGTCTGGGAGTGAGGCGGTTGCTGTTGCTGTTGTTGCTGCTGCTGCTGCTGCTGCTGCTGCTGTTGCTGCACAGGAGGCTGAGGGGGAGCATAGTAGTTTGCTGATCCAAAACCGCCCGTGGGGAGGGCTCCAGGTTGAGGACCCTGGGGAGGAGCGGGGTACGTGGGGCCAAAGCCAGGACCGATACCGCCAAAGCCGCCGTTCTGAGCAAAAGGTGGGCGACCAGCGGCCGGCTGGCCCATACCGCCACCAAAGTATGCGAACGGACCGGCAGGAGGACGTCCAAATGCGTTGGGACCAGGGGCACCGAGGGGCGGAGCGTTGGCAAACGGTCCGCCACGGAATCCACCGGGGGCCTGCTGCTGCTGGTGGGGGTTTCCTCCGAAGCGGCCGTCAAAGCCCATGGCGTTGACTTGCTGAGGGGCACGGGCAGGCGCGCCGACCGGTCCAGGGTGGACCTCGCGACCACTTCCATCAGGGCTGACGCCCGAGGGTGCCGCCGAGAATGACGAGCGCGAGCGCGTGTCCGCAAAGGAGAATCGGCCACGCTCCGTCTTGTCCGCCACGGGCGACGAAGCAAAGTAGGCGTCCGTCGAAGGTGCCGAGGCGCGGGCGGCGCCAGACCGAGGAGGGTCTGTCAGGCTTGGGGCGAAAATAGGCAGGCTGCTGGCCACGCCCTCTGCGTCGCTTCTCTGTGTACGCCCTTCGTCGACTTGAAGACTGAGGGCGTTGTCGAAGCGGTCCGATAGAAGCTCGTCGTCTGTGAACCCGAGCGAGCCGATCCCACGGGTGCGGTTACCACCCAGGGTACTCATGCCTTGCTCGTTGAAGCTAAAGCCACGGCGCGGGCCGCCACCAACAACAGACACAGAGTGCCTGCGGCTCGATGTCCCGGATCGCCCACCGTTTGCCTCCTCAAAGCCACCGACGACGGATGAGTAGGTCGGTTGGGGGCCCAGGGCATTGGCGACCGACGTGGTGAGAGCAGTCGTGGTGGGCGATGCCCAGGCACGCTGACCAAACGACGTCTCTTGCGGCGTACGGAAGCTGCTGGCGACCTGGGCAGCGGCCTGGGCACGCTGGGGGTTCTCCTCCGACTCCAAAAAGGAGCGGACGCCAGAGGTGAAGGGCGACATGTTGGTGCTGTCCTTGCGCCAGCTGTCTTCGAAACGGAAGCCCGCGCTGGACGACGAGTACTCTACTGCTGTGAGAGGAGCAATAAAGTTGCGGTCGGGTCGCACACTCGTGGCCAACGACTGGGAGCGAGAACGTGAGACGTTTGCCGGGGCGATGGGGGGAGAGTACTGTCCACTGCCGTGGAGGTGGGCCTGCGGCATGGACGGAGACGTGGATGGGGACGACGATGGGGAAAAGGTGGGGAACGGAGATGGAGAGCTAGACCTTGACACAGGCCGCTCTTCGACATGAGACGAGAGCGTCCGCACTAAGGAAGACGGCTGTGGGGGGGATGGATGTCAGTTCCGCATTGAGCAACTGGCGGTGTTTTCATTGTGTCTCAGACGTACTCTCTGATCCATCTTGTCTGCCACCGAAAAGCTGTTTGCGCGCGTTGGGGGAGCGATCCCCGCCATGCTACTGCTCACTCGGCCACTGTTGGGAGTCCGTGAGCCGCCAATGACACCAAAGTCACTGCCGCTGCCGCCGTTCATACCCGGGCTGCCTCGCCCAGATCCTGGTGACGAATTGGGGAGGCGATCGCTGGATGGCGGCTGGCTTGTGGCTCGGCCCTTGACTGTCGCGAGGTAAGGGTTGCTCACGGTGAACGAGCGGACAGGCGAGGGACGGTACGCCGTGGGTGTTTGGGATGCTGTGGGAGGAGGTGTGGAGGATGTTGTATGGGACAAGGTGGTCGTACCGGGGGACGGCGCAGGGCTACCGCTGTTGCTTACGACGCCTGCAGTGCCCACGGCGGGCGGGGTTGCGCCCAGAGACGGTGGAGGAGGAGCCGCTTCGGCCATGGGTCTGCGCAATGCCCACGGACGCGGCGACGTTTGAGTGTCGACGCGGTGTGTTCGGATGGGTGAGGATGGAGGCGGACAGGTGGTGGTGGTTGGGGGGGTCAAGGTTTACTTGGTCGCGCGACGTGACGGGACCTGCAAGCTGACCGCTTTGAAAAGCAGGGACGCCTTTGCAGCTGGTGGCGTGAGGAAAAGGGGCGCGGCTTTACAAGAAGGGGGGGGGGCTTGCTTGTGGTTGGATGGCAAGGATGGAGCCCGCTGTGGTGGTGGGTGTTACACGCGATGACGAGACGAGGAGAGCGTCTGCTGGTTGGTGTAGTTGGGAGGATGCAGGAGAGGACGGACGGGGGAATGGATGTGGGATGGGGGAGCGTGGGGGGGATTGGCAGGACACACACTCTGGCGCTGTGCGGTAAAGGGACGGAGGTAAAACGGTGGGCCGGGGTCCCTCAAGGGTGTGGGCGTGGGGTAAGCGGATGCTCTCTCTCAGTGTCTCTACGTGTCGCTTGGCCTGAGTGGGGAGAGGCGTTTGCGGTCTACTGGGTGTGTGTCTAGAAGGAGAGGGTGGCGAAGAGGAGGAAGAGGATCGTGTGAGTAGGAGGAGGAGGAGTGTGTGTGTGTTGTGTGGGAGGGCGCGTGAGAGTGGTGATGATGTCAAGTGAGAGCTGGGCGGACCGAGCGCCTGGGTGTGGGGGTGGGTGGTACGTGGTGGTCAGCTGGACAAGTGACCTCTGTTCCATCTCAGGTGGGATCGGTGGGCAGACCGCGCCATCGTCCTCTGCTCTCGTCGCCCATCAGAGCGCACCCCCTTGTAGCTAATGGGGGACACACATTTAAACCCGTCCAACAGCCACACTCTCCTGCGTTGCGCGCCTTTTCCCATTCCCTTGCAATGCGCGCAATGCAATGACGTAACATGACACTCAAAGGGCAGTGTGATCTCTCTCTTATACTCTTACCTGTGGCCTGTGGCCTATATTTACCGACCGTAAGTACAGTTGCGTGTCCCCCCCTTGTACTGTATGTACGCGTCCAGCAGCTGTCAGTCAGACCGTGTCTCCTCCGTCCACGCTCTTGTTTCACACAGTGCATCCCCATGCATATGTGCTATCTCTGGGACAGGTTGGTGTTGTTGTTGTTGTTGTCATGCAGCGAGCGGGTCCCAGCAGTGACGCAATACGGGTCTGGGCGAGATGATTGTAGGCGCAGGGAATTGTGAACACAGGGGGGGGGAAGACGCCGCACTGACGCTTTGGACGCTTTGGACGCTTTTGGACGCTTTCGGGACACGGCCACAACTCTATCCACACACCGGTACACCAGACACCCTTTTGGCTCGTGCAAAGAACCCGTATCTCTCCTCCCTCCCCCCATCATTCACGTTTCCCACCTCTCCTCCTTCCACCCACCACACCCCCTTCTTCCCCCACCCCTAGCCCAACCTCTTCCTTGCAAGCAGGCGGCTAACCCCTCCTCTGCTGGCAGCGTGCATCCCCCGCAGCCGGTAAAAACACAGCAAAACTACCCGCCGTCGTCGCTGTGCACCGCACGACGCGCAACTCCACGCGACCAACTCTGGTAACCAGGCATTACACCGCCCAGCATGATTATCATCAAGGCAACCCTGCGCGATGAGACTCGCCGCCTCATGTTCGACTCGAATGGCTTCCCCGAGTACGACGACGTGCAGCAGAGGGTGAGTTCACCGTCACTCGAGCATTGGCTCAGTGGCAAACGGACCGGGGGGCGCGCGGGAAGAACGGGTGGCAAACCGCGCCTGCCCTTATCACTCCATTCTCGTTGTTCTGCACACAAGCTGACGTCTTTCTCTCCAATCCCACACTCCAAACTCGACCCCCAATACCGTTCTGTTGTATATATGCACTTGAACCCGTCGCAAATGCACGCAACGTCGGCCGTCAACTGCCAACTCTTCAACGACACGGATGTTTGATCCCCCTCCCTGCAGCTCCGCGCAATCTTCAATCTCCCGAGCACCGCCCACCCTTTCTGGTCCAACGTGCTCTTCTTCCCCGATGACACCAAGCCGTCGCGCATCAAGTTCAAGCACCATGTATGCACGGCCGAAGAGTGAGTGCCATGTCGACCCTGCACTGCTGCGTCAGCGGGTAATATTACCGCCGGGCACATGCGACACGTATTCGTCTTGAATCGGAGAGCTGACGCGTCCCTCATCTGATTCCATCTCCTTCCACCATTCCACCTTCATATCTCTTGGTGCCTCATATATCACCCACCAACAGGTACAAGCAGGCCCAACAGCCCTTCAGTCGCATTACGGGGTACCCTAGCCCCCTCCTCGTCTTCACCGTCCTCCTCTCGTCCGACTCGAGGATGAACAAGATTCGCGACTTCCATCGCTCGGCCAAGCTCCAGGCCGACCTGGCCCAGCTCGAGACCGACATTCGCGCTCTCGAGGACGACCTCGTCGAGCGCCACCAGCTCCTCGTCGCTCTCGAGGACAAGGTTGAAGACTGCCAGCTCCAGAACGACGACGTTGGCGTCGGCTACTGGTCTGACCGCGCCGAGGAGAAGCGTCGCTCGCTCCCCCAGCTCGACGAGCAGCTGCGCGGGTGGCGCATCTCTCGCCGCAACATTCTTGACGACCTCGACGCCGTTCGCCCTACGGGCCTCTCGCTCCGCCAGTGGGCTGACCTTGAGAAGACTGCCGAGAACCGGCGCACCGAAGAGACCAACCAGGAGCTTTGCGCCTGGCAGATTGAGAACAACGACGACCCGTCGTCGCCCTTCCCGCCACTCGACTCGGTGCTTCATGGTGCAGCCAACAACGGACGTGGACCTCGCCCTGGTCACCACCCGTACGCATGGGACGGCTTTGCCAACCTCGGCGCGCCTCCTCCCCCGCCTCCAGGCATGCGTCCTCCCCCGCACGTTCCCGCTGCCATTCGGTCGCTCTTCAACCCTCCCGAGAATGCGGGTCGTGAGATTGGTCAACTTCTTGACCGCTTCCTCGTCCACTTCCAAGGCCAACTCGTCGAGACCCTCGACGACTTTGCTGCGCGTATCGCCCCCGCCTCAGCTGCAGCTCCATCCCAATCGCAGGACGACGCTGCCCCGCATGTTCCTGGTGCCTTTGTCACCACGCCGCCCACCCAGGCCCACGCGGCGCAACCATCTGAGGCTGAGGAGCCAAAGTGCAAGAAGCACGCCAAAGGTGGTTTCAGACACAAGCACATTACCTGCGATGGCTGTCTGACCGGCATCCGTGGCATGCGGTACCACTGCCTCGTTTGCCCAGACTATGACCTGTGTGGAACCGTGAGTGGAGAAAATGCAATACGAGTGATAGCCGCTGACGTACAAAGTGTCTTCCCCTTCTCCACACCGAGGAGCTGCACCCTCCCAGCCACACGTTCAAGGCGATGCTCCACCGCGGACTCGAGGAGCGTATTACGTTTGGTGGCACCGAGCCGACCCGCCCTTCGCAGCAGTCGTGTCGTCACCCTGCCACATGTGATGTCTGCGACCAGAACATTATCGGTGTTCGCTGGAAGTGCCTCGAATGTGTCGACTGGGATTGCTGCTCGTCCTGCGCCAAGTCTGTCGGCACGACGCACCCCGGTCACTCGTTTGTCAAGCTCCACAAGGCCACCGACTACGTCTCCAACCCGCTCAGCGACGCCAAGGCGAACGTGACTCACCCGTATGTCATCTGCGACGGTTGCAACGACACTATTCGCGGCGCTCGCTACAAGTGCATGCACCCCAGCTGCGCGGGAACCCCGGCGGGCTATGACTTGTGCGAAAAGTGCGAGGCCAAGCCCGTCCCCGTCCACCCCGAGGACCACCCAATGCTCAAGATCAAGACCCCGCTTCGCGTCAACGTTCAGTCGTCGTTTGACCCGATCGACAAGGTCTACGATGACCACCACCGCCGCTTCCGCGTGCCCAAGACTGCCCCCAAGGCCGCGTCGCCTCCCAAGACCAAGACTACCTGCAACGCTCCTTCGGCGCAGGCTTGCTCATCGAGCCGTACAGTCCAGCCCTCCGCGTTCAGCCGTGGCGGCGAGTACGCCAAGGCAATGGACGCGCTCATCGAGACCATGTCGCTTGCTGGCACCGAGATCCGTGTCCCCGGTGGCTACGTGATCAGCAAGGGTGCCGAGCAGGCCAGCAACATTGCATCGAGCAGCAAGGCCGTCTCTGTCAAGACGGAGGAGGAGGAGATGGCGTCTCTGGCTACCCCAATGGCACCTACCGTGGCGTCTCCCAAGCTTATCGCCGAGCCTGCCGCGCCTGTTATTGAGCGCACCGTTACGCCTGTTCCCGTCGGCAGTTTCCCCGTCACGCCCGTCAAGACTGCTCCCTCCGCCACACCTATCCCGTCCGCGCCGATCCCGTCGTGGAAGACCCCGGAGCCTGTGACCTTCAAGTCGTCGGGCCCCACTGGCCGACCTTTTGCCCAGCCCACCCCTCCCAAGGTTGTTGATGAAGCCTGGGAGTGCAAGACCTGCACCCTCATGAACCCTGCTTCGGCAGTGGACAAGCGTGTCGTTTGCGAAGCTACCAAGCCAGAGAAGCGCATTGTGATTGAGGAGGTCACCAAGGATGTCGAGGTCGAGCAGGAGACGGTCAAGGAGACTGTTACCGAGGACCCTATCACCAAGATCATTGCCGCGGCGGCTCCCCCGCTCACCAAGGAGCCTATCGGCCCCAACGACATCTTCACCTACGTCCGCCACGCTACCATTCCACCCGGCACCCGTCTGCCCGCTGGCGCGGAATTCACAAAGACCTGGACTGTCCGCCACTACGCCAACGGCTCGGACTTTGAGTTTGACAACCTCAAGCTCGTTCACAAGACCGACGGTGCCCTTGGCCGTCACTGCAAGCCCCACGTCGCCGTCCGCCGCGAGGATGTCGTCAACGGCGAGGACGTCGAGGTCAAGGTTGAGGGCCTGATCGTCCCCGACCAGCCTGGCGAGGAGGTCATGGAGATGTGGCGTTTCGAAGACGACAAGGGCGTTGCCTATGGCCAACCCCTCCGTGTCCGGTGAGTCTCTTGGTGTTTCTTCTTCCCGGAGAGCGTCGCTGACATGTTCAAGGATCCACGTTGAGGAGACCAACTCGGGCGAGGCGTCGCTTGCCTCGTCTTCGTCGTCGTTTGTCCTCCCGCAGGCGCCCGTTGCCTCGCAGACCCCCGACGAGTTTGTCGAAGTCGAGGCCGTCTCGGCTGCCGAGTTCAACGACCGCCTCTCGGAAGTCGCCCCTCCGACCCCGGACGCCGACGATGTGTCGTCTGTCTTTTCGTTCTCGGACGTTGAGAATGACGTTACCGTCACGGCTGCGCCACAGACGGTCTCGTCGACTGAGAGCGAGGTCTCGGACGAGTACGACTTTGTCGACGAGTCGTTTGACGGCGAGACCACCGAGGACGGCTTCTGAGTGAAGCCCCCCCCACCCCCAAGAAGAAAGAAAGCCCTTCAGAAACTCTGAAGGGAAAAAGTCTGTGCCCATTTTGTTTGTTATCTGAAACACGTCTCCGCGTCTGTAAACAGTTGCCCCCCGTATGAATCTGTTGTGAGGCGCTACATTGCTGCATCTCTTCTGCGTCTTTTCCACATCCAAACATTTTGTACAGGCAACCAGTAACCAGTCTGTCGGCATTTTTCCTTAGCGGGTGGTGTATCCGCCGTTGGCTGGAGGCAGTAGTGTCAGTTTACAGCACCACCATCCGTCGTCCCCTGTCCCTTTGCCCGACTCACAGAAGATGATCTGGCCCGTGATCCACTTGTCCTTTGTGAGGAAGTCGACGAGCGGCGCAATGTCCTTGATGTCCGTGAGGCGGCCGCCGAGCGCCTGGCTCTTGTGGTACGCGACAGCCTCGGGCGCCTCCTGGGGGTAGAAGAACGGCGTGTCCATCGGGCCGGGCGCGACGGCGTTGACGCGGATCCCGCGCGGCTGCAGCCTGTGAGATAGGTCGTCAGCATCCACCCCCCAACTTTCTTTTTTTTTTCACTCACTCCTTGGCCGCGGCCTTTGTGAACCACTCGACGGGCGCCTTGCTGCCCTGGTACGTCGAGTATCCGGGCGCGAACGCGCCGAGCAGCGACGTGACGATGGAGATGATCGCGCCGCCGTCGTTCAGGTTCTTGGCCGCCTCCTGGATGAAGAAGAAGTTGACCTTGGCGTTGACAGAGAACATGCTGTCGTACTCGGCCTCGGAGACGCTGACGATCTCCTTCTTGAGCACTTTACCGATCGTGTTGATGGCCAGGTCGAGCTTGGAGGCGCCCAGGCCCGCGAGCGCGTCCTTGAACAGCCTGCAAGTTAGCGTGGGTCGGACGCGGCGAAGGCTGTTGCTGCTGCTGCCACGGAGGGGGGAGGAAGAAGGGTTCCCCCACACCACAGGTTACGGGTTCCTTTGGAGCAGCTCAGCCCGACTCAAAACTCACTTGGAAACAGACGCGGCGGAGCCCAGCTCGGCCTGGATAGCCACAGCCTTGACGCCGTAGCCCTGCAGCGTCTTGAGCGTCGCCTCCGTCTCGGCCTTGGAGCTCGCCGAGTTGTAGTGGATGGCCACGTTGACACCCTGCTTGGCGAGCGTCTCGGCGATGAGGGCGCCAAGGTTCTGCGCTGGGTTAGTCACTGTCGCACTGTTTGGGGGGAGAGGGGAGTTTATGGGAAAGGAGGTGGCCGCAGCCAGGCGCCTCGAGGGTGACAGCCTCGAGCTCGAGCTCGCGCTACCCGTTGTGTTCTCGAGCGTCACTCACCTTTCCGCCGCCGGTGACGATCGCGTTCTTGCCCTTGAGGTCGTCCGACATGGTAGTTTAGCTAGTGGGGAGGGGAGATAAGTGGTGGGTGGGGTCTAGTGTGTGAGTGGGATGGGATGGTGAACCGTGGTCGCTCTCGCCTCTTTATATACCGCTTGCGGGGGTTCTTGGCGTGCAGCGACACCATCCCTTTCCCACCCCTGCAGTCGCGCAGAGACGAGACGAAATGAGACAAATGTATCCGGGATCCTTCTGTACCGTTGCGCTGCTCGCTTCACTGGGCTCACTGGGCTCACTGGTCCAATGCCGTCATACCGTCATAAAAGCACCATCCTCCACCCATTGATGCCACCCCTGGCCCCGGCCACCGAACAGGCTGCCGAGATGCCGGGATGGAGGTCCTCCACCCCTGGCACAGTGATACAGCGTACAGTGTTTCCCGTTCAGCTCGCTTCCCTCTCCCCTCTCCGCCACGGCACAGGCCCTTCGGACGTCAGGTCGGGACACACCCCTTGGACAGCGTCGGTCCTCCACAGTGGTACAGTGGCCTCTCGCCGACGGCCAGGGCTCGGCGTGGGCCTCGGCGTGCATCTGCGCTGTGGAGGTTTCGCGCGGGTGGGCTGTTCGGATATGGTCTCGTGTGAGGCAGGCGAGGAATGCAGAAACAGCGTTAATGAACAAACGTGCCTGTGGGTTTGACCTGTTGATCGACGCGATGGCCAGGGAGATGCCTCGATATCCTAGACCGGCGCACACTGTGGCACTACTGGTTGCGACGGACAAGACAGTGTGTACGCATGAAGCGACGGACATGACAACAGCAGTGTCGTTTGCAGAATCCAAGTGAGATATAAAGTACTGTACAACTGTGCCTCAGGGGTTGAGAGGCATCTTCGAAGTGATGGAGAACAGGAAACTGTAACCTAATGCCGAGTTGAGAACAGGTGATGGAGTCGAGAAGACGGTGAATGAGGGTCGTTGTCATTGGGAGGTCCCAAGTGTATGTGGGTTCTAGAGGTTCTCCATGGCGACGTGCGCCTGATACTTGCCCCAGACGCGTGCGGCACGGAGGTAAATGGGGAGGAGGGGAATGAGGACAAGGGCGATGGGGAAGAGCGCCACGAGAACGATGGTGGAGAAGAGCACGACCAGCGGCTTGATGAGAACAAAGTAGGCGAGCGCAGAGTACGAGTAGTGGTCGCAGAACTGGGAGACGTGTGAGAAATTGATGCGAATGACAAACCAAGCGGGTCTGGGTGAAGCTTTCGCTTCCCAGTGGAAGACACCCAGCAACATTCCACACTCACCATGGCCCACGAACACTTGAGGAAGCGGCGATCCCAGACGATCTGGGGTTCCTCGCCTTGAATCGGTTCCCGTACCTCGATGACGCGGTGGAAGATGGGGTGGAACGCCGGCGTACGCAGTGGCCCGTGGAACCTTGCCTGCATGCGCGTTTCCAATTTGGCGGCCGAACGAGCAATGATGAGGGTGACCCACCAGAACAATGCACCGATAGGGAGGGTGATCAGGAGTACTGTGCCAACGAGCGTGCCGGCAAGGAGGAACGGCCAGATGAGAAGGTTCTGCACACCTGTTAGACAAATCCACGGTGACAACGCAATGCACGCACAAAGGGAAAGTTGAGGACTAGTAAATGCAACACTGCCTTCCAGGATGCGCTGTCGTTCATGGGATGCCAAAAGCGACGCCATCGTGTGGAGCCGTCGTCGTGGTGACCGCGAAAGATCGTACCCCATGACCACGAAGTGCTGGCCGAAGCTCCGGCCAGGAGGGGCGTTGTCTCGTCGGGCACAACAACACGTCTCCGGCGCGGCGACAGGGGTCCAAACGACGAACCATGTCGTGACCGTGGCGGCGACGTCGACGTTGACGTTGACGGAAGGGACAGCGATCCGACGGACAGTGCGCCAGGTGAAACGGGCGACGCCTCGGGGAATGTCGAAAGTGGGGTCAGTCCAACTGGACCAGAAAACGTCGATGCTCGATGCCGAGTGGCCACGGGGCCCTCATTGCTGTTGCCAGCCTCAACGTCTGCGTCTGGGGCCGAGAATGGCATGTATGGTGGCGGCTCCTCGTTTCCAGGCGGCTTGGACGGGTCCACAAGCCACAGCTGCGATCCGTCCGCCGACAGCACGTAAATGGGCTGCTGGAGACCGGCAGCAGCACTGGCGGCAAATGGTAGACCGCTCGAATTTGCCGCAGCATGCGCAACAGCTGCATGGGCCGCAGTGGCAATGTGAGTTGGTGCGCAGCACGGGTGGACATGGGTGAGCATTGGTGGCTGAGCCGACGGTTGCGCCGGTGCGGCTCCGGGGGTTCGTGGACGAGAGCGCGAGCGGGAACGTGACCGGGGTCGTTCCACCACCACGCTCGGCGCGCTGGGCGACCGCTGGAGCGTGCGCTGGGCGGACATGCCTGTGCGTGAATGGGTAAAAGATGAGAATGTGGAGGGTTGTGAGAATGGCCATGGCGACGCGCTCACGCAGCGCCATTAGAGAAGTCGCCACCACTGATAATAACGTCACTTCCGTATTGCTACACGTCATTTAAATCGCCGGAGATCAGCGACCTGAGAGAGCGAGTTCATGTTTACGACTTGTGGGACATCTTGCACCTGTCATCTTCATCCCATCGCAATGGTGAGTCTGCGTTGCCAGCAGTGCAGGACGCTTACTTTAGTCTGTCACATTACATACTTCCCTCGGAGACATCAAGGTACGTGCTGAGGTCTGGCGGTAGGACTGACGTTCCAGATCGAGGTGTTCTGCGAGGCCGTCCCGCGCACCGCCGAGGTAAGTCCAACGACCCGAGAGTCGATTATCCGCCCTTGTTAACTCTGGGACCACGCTGACGCCGCTGTTCAGAACTTTCTTGCTCTCTGCGCATCCGGATACTATGACGGCACGCTCTTCCACCGCAACATCAAGGGGTTCATGGTGCAGACTGGTGACCCCACCGGTACGGGCAAGGGTGGACAGAGCATCTATGGAGCACCATTCCCCGACGAGGTGCGGCAAACGCTCAAGGTTGGTGATGTTTTTTATGTGGATGGCATCACGGTTCTGACTGGTGTACAGTTCAACACGCGCGGTATTGTGGCCATGGCGAATGCCGGCCCGGACACGAACAAGTCTCAGGTTGGTGTTCCTCAGCTGCTTGCTGCTGACCCAAACAGTTCTTCATCACCTACGCCAAGCAGACCTCGCTGGATGGCAAGTACACGATCTTCGGCCGTGTGATCGATGGCAGCGACACGACACTCGACTTTATCGAGCGCACACCCGTCAACGAGAAGAACCGTCCTACAAAGGAGATTCGTCTTGAGAGTGTCACGATTCACGCCAACCCCATTGCCGACGCGCACAAGTAAAAGACCAGACTGTTACACTAGAATAAAATGTATACACTAGACCACATTTACAGGCTACTACCACGTCGCTACATAATCATGGCGCGCCAGAATACCAGCCGTTGGCGCCGACCTGAGTCGCCTGCGGGGCACGGTTCGGGATGGCAGACTCGGTAATGTCAAAGAGTTCAATGGCGTCCTTCCAGGCCTGCATGTCAAGCTCAATGACTGCCTGGTTCTTGGGAATATCGCCGTCGGCTTCTGGGTCGTGGGGGTCGGTGCCGCGGATGATGATCTCGCCGTCGTCCAGTACATCGATCCCGACCATGCCGTCGCGAACCAGGAAGGAGGTGTAAAAGACGTTTTCGACCGTCTGGCCAAAGTCGTGCGGGTTGACAACCAGACGGAAGAAGTTGACGCCCTGCCTGTCGGGGTCGATGCGGGCGAGGGTTTTGGCGATCTGATGTCAGTTAACGGACGCCACAGTCAACTCACATCACGAGTGTTCTTGAGTGTAATGTCCTTGCTGCCCTTCTCACCCGTGTCGACCTCTTGGGGGCGCGTCTCGGGCGCGAGGTCGGCACGGCGAGCGCGGCGCGCCACTGTACGCTTCTGGTGCTGCACACTGACCGGTCCATACCTGCGTGGGTCAACATCTATCGCACGATTCGAAGACTCACATGAACTCGACACCAGGGACGCGACGGTAGAGGCCAGCGGCCATCCATCCAATCTTGTCCCAGTCGCCGAGTGCGCCCCTGCGCGCGTGTCGCTCGGCTCGGTCAGCGCGGTGCTGGCTAGCGGTCCCGGGCTCGTCGTCCAGCTCGTCGTCGTCGCTGTTGTCGAGGTCTTCCGCCTCAGCGCGGTCCAATCCCAGCAGCGTACGGACGCTATGCCATTAGCTCTCCTGATCTTTTGAACACAAAGCCTCACCCAACAAGGAACTCGTCGACATCAAACGTCGCGCTCGAGAGCTTCATCTTGCGCACGAGGTTGGCCGCCGTCTCGGTCGTGGTCATCATGAGACGCGCATCGAGCGTCGCTAGACCAGTGTCCTTGACTGTACGGGTCAGCACACACACACACATTACCTTCCCTCCTTTCCCTGCGCCCTATCTACTCACCCTCGCTGAACAGCCTGTTCTGCTGCTTCATCATGCGCTGGAGATCCGACGCGCCAATGTTCTCAAGGTTCGTCTTCATGTCTACTCTGTCAGCATAACGGTCGCTTGGGCGTGGTGGTGACAACCGCGCGACACTCACCATCGGCCTCGTTTTGGAGGTTGCGGTAGCCCTGTCCAATCTTCTGATGCTGCGCGGGGTCCTGCTCCTCGAACACTTGCTCGCGGCGGAGCGAGTGCCGTGGGCGGCGGCGCTGTGTCTGTGTCTCGCGTCCATCGTCGTCGCTGTCTGGTGTTGGTGACCGGGGTCGGCGGCGAGAAGGGCCCGGAGCGCTCATGGTGGGCGAGGTGTGGGTGGAGGGAGGGAAGGCGAAAACAACAGAGAAAGGGTTGGACGCGTGCTGTTATGGGTTACGCGACTACCCGTCAGGTTTGATCCCGTTGTTAATGGACCCCACAGTGATTATCAACATTTCCTAATGGAACCCATTAGAGTTGGGGCCAGAAGGCCCGGGGCGTGCCTCGCTTTGCCTGTGGACGGCGATCACCACCCAAACGTTGCGTCATGGAATGCTCGAGCGGCCAGCAGCCCAGCACACGGCCAGCACTCTGCCAGCAGCCCGCAAGCGGCCGAGACTTTGAGGGTGGGTCTCGGCTGTTCTTACGACCACCTGGACATCCCCCACATTGCATCTCGTCTCGTACACATGCTCATCCTCCCTTGTCCACATGAGCAACCCCGTCGCCCGCCCCCTCGCCCAAGGTGAGTTGCTGCAGCAAGCGTCCACCCACTCTAGTCCCGGGACACGGCGCTGACATTGGGACACCATGAAGGGATCCATGCCGACCTTATCCTCGCGCCTGTCGGGGCGTCGTCGCCCTCCGTCGATGCCTTGGCGCCGCCGCAGTGGATAGACGTAGCCGATAGTGCTGTAGCGGCAGCGGCACGGCGTCTAGTCTTGAAGATTGTCGTCGCGCAAAAGAATGGTGTCTCGCAAGCGCGTCGACCGCACGATGTCGTTCGCGAAGTGCGAGTGCTGGAGAAGGCCCGCCACAGCAACGTGAGTGGTCTAGGCCCCTTGGCCGGCGTACTGATAGGTATAAGATTGTGCCGCTACTGTCATACGAGTTCAACGCGGCGCTCCTCGAACACACCCTCACCTTTCCACTGCTCGCACTGACTCTGACCGACCTGTTGGCGAGCGAGGTGGCGTGCAGACATGTGGTGGACCTGTTTGCCTATACAGCCAAGGGGGTGTTTGCCGCTCTACAGCATCTCCACTCGCTCGGCCTGGCACATCGCGATATCAACCCGGCCAACATCATGGTCGACTGGCACGGTGTCCCGCGGCTCATCGACTTTGGGACGGCCTGGGACCCCAATAGACGAGGCGATGACGGTCACGGGGGCATGAGCTGTGCTGTCGGAGCAGGGTGAGTAATCTCCTCCCCCCATTCCTTGCCTTTGGCCGTCCCTTCACTGCATTTGTGGCTTGACTTGGTATGCTAATTCAAAAAAAAAAACAGACCCTACCGCGCGCCTGAGCTCCTGTTCTCGCCACCAACATACGACGCCCAAGCTGTTGATCTGTGGGGAGCTGGTGTCTCGTTGGCCGAGTTCTTTCGCCCACGCGGCACGCGTGCGAGTAGCGTCAGCGACTTTGGCGGCAGCGACACGAGCGACAGTCCAGACCCAAGCCAGTTCGAGCCACCAGACCTCACCGGTCTGCAGTTGACCCAGCCGCCTGCTGTACTGTTTTCCTCACAATTTGGCGAACTGGGCCTCGCAGCCAGCATTTTTAGGTTGCTAGGCACCCCGACCCATGACTCGTGGCCGGTGCGTAAACGTGGGCTTGGCTCCTGTCTTGGCTCTGATCAGCTGTCATGGTCGTCCCACTTTAAGAGCTACAGTGTATGGTGTATGAAGGCTGACGGCTCCCACAGAGCTTCTCGTCGCTGCCAGATGCGGGCAAGATGCCGTTCGACGTGCAGCCTGCGCGCCTGTTACGAGACGCCCTCGAGCTGGACAACAGCGTGGGCACAAGCAGCGCAGGCACTGCCATTGTCGATTGTTTGGAAGCGCTCGTCCGCCTCGAGCCGGCGGCAAGGCGCAGTGCTACCGAGACACTGCGTGTTCTGGAATGTGTCGCACAGAACGAGGTGGCAGGTGTTCTCCAACCTTTATTGGAAGCCACTGCCACGCAGTATCGCGTCTAGGAGATACACGGTAATCTGAGATAAGGGAGCTGGGGAGAGTGAGTCTGCGGTGTCTGACTGTATCAAGGGATGACCAGGTTGGCTGTTCTGGGGTTCATTTCCTGCATTCACCATACACGCACCCATAGTAGTGGAAGTGTCATGTTACCTGTTGTATAATTGTGGTTGTTGTCCCATCTGGAGCGACCACGCTGTCACGGAATCACTCCAGCAAACTGGTACCGGTGGACGGCAAATGTGGGGTCCAATGAGGTCCAGCGTCGTGCGCGTCGTCTTGGGGAGGCTAAGTGTGGCCTGACGAAGCGTACCTGTTGCCTGTTGCATGTGGCATGCAGCCTGACAGTTAGGTTGGTAGCTGGTGGCCTGGACCTTCTGATGGGTCCGAGGCCGTCTCGAGTATGGGTGAATTGGTTGCTCAGCGACCATCGACTTGGCCGCGTGTTGTGCACCATGTGGTCTCAAACAAGGTATGACCTGGCGGAGTGCTGGAACGATCTTTTGGATATTTGGATCCTGCTGGCCCGCGGTCTTGGTGAATCGGTCAAGTTTCTGGCCGTATGGCTCTGGCCGTCAGGCCCAAATGAGAAATGGCAAGACAAAAGTGTCAGTCAGCAAACGAGTCAGCAAACGGGTGGTGCCTCTCTCCGTGTCCCGTCAGCTACGCTCACTCCTATGGAGGTGGGCAACCTCGATTTCTGTCCTCTCTCACCTCTCACCAAGGCGGTCGCTGGTGACCAAAATGTCAACAGTCTGCGTCAGGAGGCTCGCGGCGACTGAATCCTGCTCTCTGGGGACACAAGACGAGTCTGTGATCTGTCAGGCTCATGCCGCCGGACCTTGCGGCGGATGTAGGCCGAGAAACGCGGTGGCACCGAACGCCGCACGCCACCGATTATAGCAAGCGTTTCGGAATAAGAGATCAGCACGTCAGAAGACACGATACATGCAAGAGTCGCGGACGGCGGCGTGTTGTATCGCGACATGCTGACTGATGTCGGCCGAGAACGTGTCGACAGGGTGGACAGCGTTCACAGCGGTCACAGATGCGACGAGTCGAGGAGGAACACGATCACGGACGAGCACGCAAAGCGTACGCTCGAGTGTGTGGTGCCGACTCGAGCGATGAGAGTTTTGACGCCACATGTTCGTCGTGGCCACCGAGAATGAGTAGCAGTAGCAGCTCTATAGCACGAGCACAGGATACAGTGCATTTTGGGATGACTAAGTCTATATAGGATTGGGGGTTGGTATGCTAGGTTGAGCGCAAGCGCAGACAGTTGCAGTGGCAAGAGGTCGAGATCGAAGAACGATAGAGGTGATGTGCGAGTTTTCGCGCTTAGTTGTCGGGCTTGATGCCGTGCTCGAGCTCGTTCCACTCGAGCATGGAGCCAACGTAGTTGCGGACGTTGGCGTAGCCGTCCTTGCCGGCAAGCTCGCAGGCAGTGGCCGAGCGCTTGCCCGAGCGGCAGAAGAAGATGATCTTCTGGGCAGGGAGGGGCTTGGGGAAGGCAAACTCCTTCTGGAACTCTCCGGGGTGGAAGTTGGGGGCAAGGGCCTCGTCGAGACGCGAGAGGGGCAGGTTCACGGCCGAGGGGATCGAGCCGAGCGCAACCTCATCGGGCTCACGGACGTCGATAAGGAGAATGTCCTGGAAAGTAGTGGTCAGCACGGAACAACATGTCTTCGTTGTCCGGTTCGTGGCGGTGACTCACGTCGGTGGGCTGCTGGGTGATGGGCTTGAGCTCGGCGTAGGTGATGATGGGGTTGGCAGCCCAAGCGTCACGCTGGACCTTCTGCGAGAGACGGAGAGGGGTCGAGGAGAAGGCGCGGACGGGGAACACGGGGGCAGCACGAGCGACGGGGGCGGCGCGGACGAGCGACGAAAAGCGGGCGACGGAGGCGACCGAGACGGCGCGGGCGGGGTTGCAGGCGCACTCGCCCGAGATGGCGGCGCGGCGGATGGCAGTACGGATGGCAGACATGGTGTGTTGTGGTGGGCGTGTGGGGTGAGAGGTGGTCAGTGAGAAACGAAGAGAGGAGCTGTCTGGAGTCTTATGTCATTCTCGAGAGAAGTGCGTCGTGGGCCAGCAAGTCTGTTTTGGTGTGGAAATTCGGCAGATCGCGTCATCGATATGAGAGAGACGCTCAGCGCGGCCGTCGCCACGGGCGAGGACGGGAGTATTATCGCGTGGATATCGCGTGGAATTCCGGAAGCATTTTGAGGCTTGACCTCCGCGGTCGCTCCCGACAGAGACGGCGGCCGCAGCGGTGGACTCTGTGTGCATATGGCCTGTACTTTGTGCACACCCGTGGGATAGTGGTCGTCTGAAAAAGCGAAGGGTCACTCGACTTTGTCCGTCGTCGAGATCGCAGCATCCAAGTCAACACCCACACCCCGCCCGTTAGCCCACCGCGGCCACACTCCCCCCTCTCTCTCACCACCCTCTCTAAAACCTCGGCTCGTACGAGGACCGACTCGGGACACCCCCCACCCCGACATTCTCTCTCCCTCTTTCTTTTCAATCCCGACCCACACACGACCCACACAAATGAACGCTCTTGCCCCCCGTTCCCTCCTCACCGGCGCCTTCCAGCGTCGCCTCGCTCGTACTCCTCTGAGGCGTCGTGTCTTGGCTGTGGCTGCCCGTGACTTGAGCACTACCGCCCCCGTGTTCAAGCCTCGTCGTGGACCCCCAGCCATCAACCCTTATTCGAGCAGTGCGCTCGCTGCCTTCCTCGCCCGTCTTTCGCTCCCTGCCTCGGCGGACTTGCACCCCGCGCTCATGGCTGCCCTCACCCACCCTTCCTACGTTCATGTCGCCAAGAAGAACTTGAAGGAGGCGATGGACCAGTACAACAACGACGTGAGCAAGGGCAAGGAGGGTCTTGTTGAGCCCGAGCTCGAAGTCTTTGAGACCAACGAGCTGCTTGCGTCGCTCGGCAACTCGCTCCTCGGCCTCTTTGCGGCAGAAGACATTGCCTCTAGGTATCCCCACATGCCCTCGGCCGCCCTTCAGCAGGCCGTCACCGCCTATGTTGGTCCCGAGTCGTGCTTGAGCGTTGGCCGTGAGCTCGGTCTCAACGTCGTCAACCTCAAGCAGGCCTTGCCCAACAACGCCCCCGTTGGTGTCCCCATCCGTTGGGCGCGCTCCCAGTCCGAGCCCAAGGAGGATGCCGCCGCTGCCGTCGAGACCCCCGTCGCCCGCGGATACCGCCCGTCGCGCGCCGAGGACGAGAACAGGATCGGTCGCGATGTTAACACCTGGGGTGCCGGTGTCTCGTCGGTTGTCCGCGCTCTTGTCGGTCTTGTGTACCAGGAGGCTGTAAGTTGACACCCGTATTGTTCATCCCGTGTTTGGGCTGACACCTATAGGGCATCCACGCCGCTCGCGACTTTGTTACGGCTCACTTCATGAGCCGTCATGTCGACCTCACTGCCATCTTCAGCATCACCAAGCCCAAGCACGTCCTGTCGTCGGCCGTGACCAAGCACCTGGTGAACGCTGGTGTCCCCATCACCCCTGACACTGGCCGTATCCAGAGCCGGTGAGTATCCTTTGGGCAAGGGCGATTTACACGCGTACTGACTGTTATCAAGCGTCCTCGCATCGACCGGTGCCACCACCCAGGCTCCCCTATTCAACATTGGTCTCTTCCTGACCAACGGCCTCAAGCTTGCCGAGGGCCACGGTTCGTCCCTCGCCATGGCCGAGCACCGCGCGGCCATCAACGCCCTCCTCTCCCTCTTCCTCATGAAGAACACCAACGCTGGCAAGCTGCCAACCACCATGCACGCCTCGAGGCCGATTGCCAACGGCGCCGCGAGCCTGTCGACTGCCGACGTTGCAACCGAGGCGGGCTTCTCGAGCGCAGTGGGCGCGGGCGAGAGCGAGTCGCTGGTCGGACTGGGCAAGGGACTGCGGGCGGCACGGAAGCACTAGACGATACCAATCACCTCTCAGACATGCATACATTGATCACGCGACAAGGAGCAGGAGCAGGAGCACAGCGAGATGCGGAAAGTTGGCCCTGCTGGCCTGGAAATAATTGGGATCCGGTTCCGATTGAAAACCAGGCACGGTTTGGGGAACAGAGCGTGTCGCGGCCTCTGGAAGCACTGCAAGCACAAACGATTGGAAGTCTTGTCAGACAAGCGAGCGAGCAGTAGGGCAATAACTGGTATGTGGCTCTGTCTCATGTGCATGTTCTGTAGCCGTTGCTAGTGTAAACACTCCCCGTATACCCCGTAAATGGTGAACAAACCCCAATTAGACGGCAGACATTTGCTGATTGCTGATCGCTAAGCTGGCGGCCACGGGCTTTGCCGAATCGGCCACACACGCTTACTCATTTATTTCCTTTCGACGTCATTTGAAAACACTTTGCTCAACACCTCTCCATCCTCTTCATCGTCTATTCTGCTACCACCCACCCCGCAGCAAACCGGACTCCACTAGTCCTCCCTCTCACCTCCTTTTGCTACGTCTGCAAGCCTACCGCCCACCGCAGCCGTCCCGACCTTTGTCGTTGTCCTCATCCACTCCACCATGACTGCCGAGGCCCTGCCCGCCGGCCAGCCTCTGCGCACCACCAAGGAGACACACCCCAACCTGCCCCCAGGCCTCGTCCTCGGTCCAGACGGCAAGCCATGCAAGGTCTGCAACTCGTGGCAGGACTGGGCCAAGATGAAGGTCAAGAAGAAGGACGATGGCGCCGGTACGGCACCCTCGACATCCAAGACCGCAGCTGGTGCAACCGCCGCCGCCGCCGCTGTGGCTTTGACAGCCTCAACGTCGACGTCGACCCCTGCCTCGGCTGATGCCCGCGCAAACTGCCCTCCCGACACGGCGGCCCTCGGCCGCGCGACCTGGACGTTCCTCCACACCACGGCGGCATACTACCCGCTCACCGCGAGCAAGACGCAGCAAACGCAAATGCGCTCCCTCTTGACCTCGCTGCCGGGCCTGTATCCGTGTACGTGGTGTGCAGACGATTTCGGCAAGGACATTGTGGCCAACCCGCCCGACGTGACTGGCCGCGCCGGGTTGAGCAAGTGGCTGTGTGAGCGCCACAACGAGGTGAACCGGAAGCTGGGCAAGACCGAGTTTGGGTGTGGAGAGAAGAACCTGGCTGAGAGGTGGAAGGACGGACCGGCGGATGGGAGCTGTGATTGAAGCGAGAGAGGATGAGGATGTACCCGGTCGCGTCAAAGGCAGCACGACAATGGACGCAGTGTTGCGCCCACCAACCATTCTAGATATATACACATATGCATGTACACTCCTCCCGACCACGGAAACCCATGAGCTGTGTGCCGTCTACCCTCTAACGTCTCTCCGGTCTACCATCCCATCTGCCTCGCCCATACTTTTTGCTGCCAGCCCAGCAAGATGGGCAGCATGTCCGTAAATCCGAAGTCGGGCCAGTACGTCTTGACAAAGTGGATCTGCGTGTCCTCGGCACACTGCCACATCATGAAGTCGCTCAGACGCTTGACATCTGACGTGCGTATCAAAATGTCCAGCTGGCCCGGGTGCTCGATCAGCGGGGAGACGTCGGCGGCAGATTGGGAGGTAGCAAGGCGGTCAAACAGCTCGTCTGATGTAAGATCGCTGGGAGAGTCAGCTGTGGTTACGAACAGATGGGAAGGAAAGTCGACGAGGTGCAATTCCAACGTCTCACACCTCTAGCCTCCCCAGGCACTCGGCAGACTCACTCTTCCTCAATGACACCCGCCCTGGCGTCGGCGACACCCTCACGCACCGCCGTGGTCATCTCGTCGCGGCTCGCATAGGGTCCGCACACGTTCAACACGCCATTCACGTTGGCGCTGGTGGCGACCTCCATCTCGCGCAGGGCGGCCTGCATCTCGGGGCTGAGCAGGTCCATGCGGCCAATACACCTCAAGCGAATGCCGTGTTGTTGCAGGAAGCCACTGGCCCGTTAGCACAAATATACGGGGAGAGTAGAACGGCGAGGTTGGGATTGGAACAGGTTGTGCTTGCTCTTGACTCTCGCTACCTGCGATCCGCAAGCCTTCGGTCACACCAAGTCGAGGCAGCTGGCGCGACCTCGACTCGTTCCACTTCCGACTCACTCTTCCTGGCAAATCTCCCTCAGCGAGTCCCTCGCGAGCGTCATGATGGCGTCGACCTCCTCTGGTGGGCGGTTAAAGTTGTCGATCGCAAACGCGTACACGCTGACAACAGGGATACGGAGGCGCAGGCAGAGGCGGAGTGTCTGGGTCGTTAGCCGAGGTCCACTTGGGTGTGTATGTGTACGGAGCAAGGGGTGCGACAACTTGCCTCGGCAGGACGCTGCTAAGAGCAGCATGCAAGTGGCTCCACCATGGCCGCCATGGAACTGTCTTAAAGCGCACCGATGCAGCTCCAGGGAAGCAGCAGCGTTCCAGTGTTCCCGCCGTCCGTGCAGCTACGCTCCCCGCACTTGCGGCACCCAGCTTTGGCACAACTCACGCGCTTGAGGCTCTCGCTTCCTTGTTGGTGTCCCTTAGCCACCTTCTGTCCTCTCAGACGGGCATACCGCCTGTTGCCATCCATGACGAATCCGATGTGGTGGGGCATGGGGCCGAGCGCGAGTACGGCGAGCAGGATTGTGGTGAGGAGGGCATGGAGCCGGTGGAGGACCCAGGAGATCGGGTGTAGCAATGTATGGATGAGCGGCTTGGAGTTTGGGTCTACGGTGACCTGGCCTTTGACTTGTTTCCTGTGTTTGGGCCCCATGGTGTGTGCTGTTGGGACTTGTTTAAAAAAGAAATGAGAGCGACAGATGTTTGAATGAAAGAGCCGAAATACAATTTCCACGTCGATAATAATTATGGAACATGTGTCTGCACCGGCTTGACGGCGCGCAGCACCCGCGCAGTTAGCCGGCGACGGAGGGAGATCGACGCGCGCGCCACTTGCTCGGAACAACTGGGGGCACACGGCGCGTCGACGGACGGACCCACGCGACACCCACGTGGAACAAGCTGGGGCGGCGCAGGCGGCGGCCGTCCGACAGACGCCGAAGATTGCGACCCAGCGGTTGTTTCTCATCCATCATCTACATCCCATCCCACAGGACACCGTCGTCTTTGTTTAGGCGCTTGCTTGTCTTACATACACGCACAGCAACGTGTCCACAGCTCCACTCTCAATTCATATAAACACACCCCCAGACTCTGTTGCCGCACGACGGCTCTCGCCACCATTCTTTCCACAACCCGCACCATGTTGAGGCGACGCCTCTCCGCCGGAGCCCTTCGCCAACTCCACTCCCAGGCCAATGCCGCTCGCAGCGGACCCGCCGTCACACCGGCTTCCAAGCAGGCCCGCGCTACCATCACCCCCGGCCAGTCGACCACTACCCAGAGCAAGTCGCTCGCATCGGGTGTCCTTCTCGGTACCCAGCGCAACTGGAAGGGCGAGAACGTTGCGACTCTCAAGGCTGAGCTCAAGCGTCGTAACTTGAGCCAGCTGGGAAACAAGTGGGTACACCTCGTCATGGAATGAGATGGAACACACCGAACACACCCACTGACCTATAGGTCCACGCTGATTGCCCGTCTCACATCTGCTGAGACTTCGGCACTCCTGCCACCGGTCCCGCCAGTTTCCAAGGCTGCTCCTCCTCGTGCGCGTCCCGTCAGCACCACCACGGCTGCCGCTGCCCCTGTCGCTACCAAGCCCGTTTCGTCGCCGGCGCCATCTACCCCGCGCGCGGTCCCCGAGGCTGCCAAGGTTGGCAATGTGCTCTCCACTGCCGGCGACAGTGACGTCGAGTCGACGCCCACTCTTGTGGAGCCTGCCGAGGTTCCCCAGGAGGTTCGCACGTCTGCGCCAGGTATCCCTATCAAGCCCGGTACCATCCCGAGCAAGGCTCTGGACATCAAGTTCCCTCAGCCCAGGCCTGATGCTGAAGTGGACCAGACCATTGTGCGTATATGCCAACAAGGCATCCACCCGTAGATAAGACGGCCTGTGTGGCGACAATTTTGAGACGCGAAGCTGACGAAGAACCCTTTGCGCGATACGCCACCGCCGTCACCTGCTACAAACACACCCTTATCCACTTTCTAGCCTGGTCTTCCCCAAGACTTTACCATCCGTGCCAAGCCCGCGCAGCCTTCCACCCAGTCGACTGGCCCCACGGTCGTGACCGTCGCTTCTGCGTCGACCCACCCCGCTGGTGGTCCCGTGTCGCCTTCGAGCGAGGTGTCAGACAGCCATGCGCTGGAGTACGACCCCCGCCCTGACGAGGCGGCCCTGTTCAACCGCGAGATGGAGTCTGGCGCCATTGCCGCCGACGACACGCTCACAGCACTCAAGATGCAGTTCCCCGACATTAAGATGCCCGATATCCAGAACATCGACGAGGTCGTGTACCAGCCCTCGTCGCGCCCCCTGAACGACGAGGAGCGCAGCGGTGCCTACCTCCTTGTTAGCGGTCTGGTAACGGTCGTCGCCGTTGGATGGATGATTGAGAACTCGAAGAGCAAGAAGCGGGCTGCTGCCAAGGAGGCCCACGCTCACGGCGATGCCGCCGCTGCTGCACCTGCCAAGAAGGAGGAGAAGCACTAGTGTAGCTGTAGACACCCCGTTGTGAAATATGTGACCACCTTTCTTCAACAACGCCGTGTATGAGGTTCCCGGATAGCGAGGGTCATCACCTGGCAGCACGTTGTCATGATACTCCACCATATACCGGGGGTGGAGTATCATCATAACACGGGGGTATATTTGCAACAGCGCATGTGGCACACCAGGGTAAACACTGTAGCTGCTGGGACGTGTGACGACAGAGGGCCAAGACGGGGAGAGTAGTGGATTGAGCGAGTCGTGAGGCCGGCAGGTCTGGACTTCACTTTCCGTGAGTGGTGTGCCAACGAGCCATGACACCATTCTCAGGCCAACCTTGCCAACGACGGGAAACCGTCAAGGGCTGTTACCGTGGCCCGATGACATTGACCGTCGTCATTGCCAGGAACCCCGTAGCATCCTCTCATCGTCATGCTACCGGCGTGATATACCTGGTGACTGGTTGTGGCAAGGCTGTCGGTGGGCAGAAACAGACATACGGACCGTGAGCAGCTCTCATGTCATCATCGCACCTTCCTCACCTAACCATTTATAGGGTGTTTCTTCAGCTTTCTTCAACTGTCACCCACCCACCAGCTATCATCAACACGATCTCCACAATGCTCACTCAACGTCTCGCGACCCACGCCATCCGTCAGCTCCACCCGGTCTCCCGCTCGGCTTCCGCCTCGGTTCTCACTGCCATCCGCCTCCAGCCCACTGTGAGTTGATAAGAAACACACGGCCAACGGCCGCCACTGTTGGCCGTCGACGATTATCCCATCTCCCAGTAGTGTTTCCTCGTCGTCACGCCGTTGCGTCCAGTAGTCTGCAAATCAGACAGATTCTTGCCCACTAGAACAAGTGGTGCTGGCTGTTGTTGAGCGAGAGGCCAAGTGCTCCCACAGCCGTGAGATACTGGTCCAGCCAGAACGCAATGTTCTCGATGGTTCCTTGGACCGTGAGCTTGCTACTGGCTGAGGTTGGATTGAACCCGAAGGTTGCCCACAGCGTGGGAGGCCAAAGGAGGTTAAGGGGTGCCTCCAAGCGACGGCTCTAGTGACCGCTGGCCCCGCAGGTCGGATGATGATCTTGGTGCCTGGGTTTTGACGTAGCATGTTGCCTCAATTCGGCTGGAGCGGCGCAGTCTTCTCAGTCTAGTCTCCTGGGTGCCACACTCTGGGTCAACTTCCGATATCCCACAGGCATCCCGTGATCCAGTTCTGGCAGCTTCTGCGGGTCACCTTCCGCATTCCTGCCCACGATGCAGAAACTGATGCCATAATCAGCCTCGCCAGTTTTCGGTTACGGCTCGCTCGCAGGACAAGCCCAAGTCGGCGGCCCAGAAGGCTCGCGAGAAGGTCGAGGCCGACGTTGTGCTCGACTCGGCCCTCCCCTCCGACCTCCCTGGTGCCATTAAGCCGGACGCGCCCAAGTCCCCCCTGGACAAGCTTCCCGCCGGCGCCCGCGCTGTCGCCGACCTCGAGCTAGACTCGGCCCTCCCCTCGGACCTCCCCGACGCCGTCAAGGCTGCCAAGGAGACCGCTCAGAAGATTGCCGGCGACGTTCAGCAGGCGGCCCTGGCTGGCGCCAAGTCGGCTGCCGACACTCTTGAGCAAACTGCGGAGGCCGTTCAAGACGCTGTCAACAGCAAGCAGCAGGAGCAGTCTGGCAAGCGCGAGGTGCGTTACACAAGTTCGGCGGCCTCGCTGCCGCCGAACTCGAGCAGCTTTCAGGCCTTCCCCCGTCCGACTTTGACAACACCAAGCTCAAGCCCGGAGAGTATGAGGAGGTAATTGTGGATGCGCCCCCACCGGTCGTTCAGACCACGCGCAACCTCCTCCTCATCTCGGCCCTCCTTGGTGTCATTGCTGGTAGCCTGTACTGGTCAAAGAACGGGAAGAAGATTCAGGAGATTGAGGAGAAGAAGCTTGACAAGATGGAACACGAGGCCGTTGCCAGGGCCAAGGCTGCCGCTGACGCCGCGCAGTCCAAGAAGTAAATCCGATTACCGTCCATTCGCCCTCTTCTGAACCCAGCTGGGAGTGGAAAGTAGAAGGCTTTAGGAAGTGAATTATGCACTGAAGATGTTGCTGTGAGCAATAGGTGGCAGATGTGAATACGGTTCCCAAGCAATGAGTTGGGTGTAGATTCGGGGTTACGTAACACCTTTGACCTCCACTCTGATTTAACGAGATTAATAAATCCACCTCATTTCCCACGTGGAAAAGTTGGAGGATGATCTTCGAGCGCCTTCAAGCGACGTTCTGTAGCCATCGACGTTCAACAACAACCACTCTTACCCACAACCATGGGCAAACAGACCAAGTCCAAGCCCACCAAGGGTGCCAAGGGCGCCGCCCCTTACGGCAAGAAGCCCTCTGGCCCCAAGAAGGCGACCGTCGAGGTCACCTACGAGGGTCAGGCCAAGCCCGCCGCCGCTCCCAAGGCTGGCAAGAAGGCCGCCGCCGAGGCCAAGGCTCCCAAGGCCAAGGCCGACAAGCCTGCCCCCAAGGCGGTCAAGGCCGAGGGCAAGGCCGAGGGCAAGAAGGACAAGGGCAAGGCCCGTGCCGCTTCCCCCGAGGCTGAGGTCGACGTCGAGGATGAGGAGGAGCTTGTCGACGACGCCCCGGCCCCCACCTTCAAGATCATGGCCGGCTCGTACGAGAAGCTTCTCTATGGCCTCGAGGGCAGCTACCCCGCCGGCTCGGACGTTCCCGTCCTTGAGCCCATCTTCATCTTCCCTGCCCACATGGCTTGCGTCAAGGCCGTTGCTGCTTCTGCGGGCGGCAAGTGGCTCGCCACCGGTTCCGAGGACGAGTTCATCAAGGTCTGGGACCTGAGGAGGAAGAAGGAGGTCGGAAGCCTTAGCCAGCACACTGGTGAGTTAGACGGTTCTCAAATTAGGCAGCCCAACTGACATACCAGGCTCCATCACCTCGTTGGCGTTCCCCTCGTCGTCCCACCTGCTCGCCTCGTCCGACGACTCGACCATCTCCCTCTTCCGTTCGTCCGACTGGGCGCTGCTCAAGTCGCTCAAGGGCCACTCGGGCCGCGTCAACCACGTCGACGTTCACCCTACTGGCCGTGTCGCTCTGTCCGTCGGCAAGGACCAGACCCTCAAGATGTGGGACCTCATGCGCGGCCGTGGCGCTGCCTCGCTGCCGCTCGGCTCTGAGGCAGAGCTCGTCAAGTTCTCGCCCCGTGGTACCCACTTTGCTGTTCTCTACCCCAAGAAGGTTGAGATCTACTCTCTGGTAAGCTTTCTTTGTTTCGCAAACTGAGCTAACAAACAGACCCTCAAGCTCATGCACACCCTCGAGACCAAGAGCAGGTTCAACCACCTCCTCTTTGCCGACGTTCCCGGCAGCGAGGCCGAGCTCCTCTGCATTGGTACCGAGAAGGGTGTCGTGGAGGTGTACGATGTCGAGATTGGCCAGGCCGACGATGACGAGGATGACGAGGATGACGATGAGGAGGACGAGGACGAGGAGAACGCCAAGGGTCCCTTTGCTATTGTTGACCGCGTCGCCACCCTTGTCGGCCACACCAACCGCATCAAGGACGTGTCGTCCATCAACTTCACCGCTCCCTCGGGCCCCACTGTTCTGCTCACCACCGTGAGCTCGGACGGCTTCATCAACCTCTACGACCTTGCCGCGGCCCAGGACGGTGCCGAGGTCCAGCCAGTGGCTTCGTACGACACCAACAAGTCGCGTCTCACTTGCGTCTCCATCACCGACGGCGGTGCGCCTCGCCAGAAGAAGAGCGTCGCCGTCGCTTCGCAGGGTGGCAAGAACGGCGGCGCACGGTTCGCCGTTGAGGATGACGAGGATGAGGAGGAGAGCAGTGACGAAGAGGAGGACGCACAGGACATGTACGATGTCTCTGACGCCGAGGAGGAGGACGAGGACGAGATGGAGGTCGAGTTTGAGGATGAGGAGGAGGGTGAGGAGGAGTAGCTGCATTTTTAGAAACACATATGTAATGGAGCTTAGCATCTTGTCTTGTGGTGGCCGGTCTTGGGGGGGGGGGGGGGCGAGTGATCTCTGAGAGCAGCGGGGTGCTGTAGATCGGGTATGGAGTGCCCGACCTTGCATGTGTGCTTTGTGTAGGAGTTCCAACCGGCAAGTCACGCTGGCCAGCTTCTCAGTCAGAAGCAAGGATGCACAATGTCAGTATAAAATCACATACCGCCTGCTTGCAGCTGCTTGGGTTCCAGCTCCGCCGATGACAGTAGGGCGCAGCCAGGTAAAAACACAGTGGAATGAAAAGTGCAAACGTTTCCCTCGACGTAGTTGGTTTCTCGGTTCATGCAAAAACACACTGTGATGAAAAGTGCAAAGAATTCCCTCGACATCGTTTGTTTTTCGGTTTATGGACCAACGGCAGCCGTGACCGCCAGACCAATGACCGCCTGCAACCACTGAGAGGAGAGGACCTGCGTTCGGGAACCATTGATCTGTAAGCCTCCTTATGTGGGGTGCTAGCTTGTACGCATGCCTTCAGCCAGAAGCGCCTGCGCAAGTTGCACGTCACTGCAGTACATAAATTGCTCCACCGATTGGCAAGGTGTGGTCGTTCCCAGCAATCTCACCGTCCATAGATCTCACGATCTCACCTGTGAAGGCCTCATTTCATGTGATCTGTGACCTGTGGCTGCCCTGGTGCTGGAGGGTACAAGAGCCGACGCAGCTCGAGCAGCACTGGCGCACTGTGTGAGGAGGTGTTGAACCGCAAATAAACTATTTTTCTCGCCGGCTGCACTGCCTTTTAACCTTTTCTTTGTTCTTCTGCCGTGCTTGATACCACTCTCCTACAGTCCCGATTCCTCAAACCACTCATGCTCACTCACTTGCTTGTCGCTGCCAAACTCGGACGTCTCACAGTCAAGCTAGTTGCACCCCCAAGCCGTCGCCACGGAGCCCTGTTTTGCCACTTTATCGCAAGCCAATTACACTCGGTGGAGGTGTCACCAAAAGTCCACAACACCCACTCGGTCTCTCCATCGGACAACAACAACAAAAAAATGGCCTGTATCACCCGCCTCCGCGCACCCCTGCGCACCCTCACGCTCACCGCGCGCGTAACCCCGGCGCTCGCGCGGGCCAACTCGACGCTCGCGCCTGGCTCGTCGCAGGACCCGTCCCACCCGCACCTGTATTACCACCCGTCGCCGACGGGCGCGACGACGCCGACGCACATGACCTTGTCGTTCCTCCCGCGCCCGCCCGCAGTGGCCAGCAGCAAGTGTGTGCTGGGCACGCTTCCGGCGCTGCCTGATGCCGGGCTGAACGACTTTGTCGAGAACCGGGCGTTCCGGCCCCTGCTGCATGCCGCGCTCAAGGACGGGCTGGCGACCGCCGGCGTCGCCGAGACGGTCGAGTACGAGGCCCAGATGCGGCCCGGGGACGGATACATGCACGTCACTGGTGAGTTACGATTCGGGTATGACTTGCGCGTAGGCTAGTTTGGCGGTCGACGTCGTCCACACGGTTCAGACTCGGACGCCGAGTTAACAAGGGACAAGCTAACCCCCCCTCAGACGAGCGCGCGGTGCCCCCCGCGGGGCGGATCGGCGACACCGAGGACCTCATCGCGAGTGTGTTTGTACAGGATGGCAAGGTGAGTGTATATTCAAACGATGAGGTGGTCGCAGACGGGCTGCACGTGCTGTCTGGTTAGGGGAGGACAACCCAAGCCAGCTGTTTCTCACCGGGCCAGGCTCACCCCACCCTTCTGGTCATCTCCCACTGTCTGCTGCAGCTGCGCCTGGCTGAAGCTGACTTGTCTCCAGATTGTGGCGTCCACATACGAGCCCTCCCCGTCCTACCGCCTCGTCACGAACCGCGGCGTGCTCCTGCTCCCGCGTGGGCTGGACACACATGTCATCAAGGCGCTCGAGAAGGTCGATGCCGAGGAGCGCGGCGAGTAGAGTGTGCCACGAACGTGCGCATCGTAGACATGGGGGACATAATGGGGATGATCAAGGAGGGAAGCCGGCAGCCAGTCAGTCATATGCATTTACCACTCAGCACATCCGAGGCAGCGTGTCCGTGACACCGGCGCGCAACTGTGTCTCCCTCTCGTTAGCACCACTTGGCCGCCTCTATCTGTTCTGCTCGCGATCCCCAGCCCCTCGTACACATGTAAAATGCCAATTGCATCGGCTGATGCCAGATGATAGATGTACTTGTACAGCGGCCGGCCATGCCTTGCCGTGCGTGGGTGGGTAAAGGGGGGGGGGGGGGGGGGGGGCGCTTCTACGCTACGGCAGCGCGTGTCTTGGTCTTTGGTCTTGTCCTGTCGTGGTCCCTAGAGATGGAGTAAAAGATTGAGAGATAGAAAAGAAGAGAAAAAGTGTTCGGTGTTCTTGTATGGGTATGTGTTCGTGCTAGGGTAGGTGGTTGTGTGGTTGGTGGCTGCGTGTAGAGGGTGTGGCGGCGATCAAGACTCGATGCCGGGGAACGCCTCCATCTTCTTGACACCGTCCGCGTCGTCGGCATCATTGCCAAGCTCGAGCTTTGGCAGCTCAACCTTGGGGTCGCGGTGGTAGTCCTGCAGCACAAAGTCCTGCTCCGTTAGCGTCGTCACATGTCTCGTGAGATCCAGATCCAGGTCCCGGACTGCGCCACTCACCATTTTGCCAGTGTCGCGGTCAGGGGACATGAGACGCGCGTACTCGAGGTACAGGCGGAACATGTAGATCTGCAGGTCCTCACGGCGCCAAGCTAGTGGGTTGGGTAAGCAATGTTATCACACAGGAGATTCATCGGTCACGGTCACTCACTGCGCTCCACCCAGCACTGGCCGTTGAGAGCGATACGCCTGGCAACCTCGTCGTGCGAGCCCTTGCCTGACGGAGTACCACGGAAGAAGGCGAGGATAGAGTACAGGTCCGAGTAGTCGACCTTTGTAGGGACGTAGGCAAACCATTCGGGGAGGTGGTGCGAGTTCCACTCGGGGAAGAGGGTGGCCTTGATGATCACGTTGAGGCTCGCCATGAGACGCGGGAAGCGCGAGCTCCACGCGTTGCCGTCCACGTCAAGAATGTACTTGAACTGGTTGGCCTCCTCCATGGGTGCCTCACCCGCAAAGTCAATCTCGGCCGCCATCTCGTCGCAGGTGCCGTCGCCCTGGTCGCACTGCCACGGGCCCGGAATGAGTTTGGCGTCCATGTAGTATTGACCAAGATCGCGGAGCGAGTAGCGCGTCATCGCGGCGTGGCCAGACGCATCGAGCGGCGACAGCACCTCTTGCACCTTGCCTGTCTTGTCGTTGGCAAGCCAGTGCAGGCGCTCGCGATGAGACTGGCGCCACTTGGCACCGTTGCCCTTGTTGTGCTGCAGACCAGTAGCGCGTCCACGCCAGTAGACCTTGCCGCTCTTGTCCTTCCATGCCGGGTCCAGGCCAACATCGTCGCGACGGCCGTCCCTACCCACTGGCGTGATGGGGATGTCGCCGTTCAGGATCGTCTTGGAGGGCACAAGGATAGGGTACAGCTTGGTGTGAGGCTTGGGCTGTGTATCCTTTGTGTGCTTTTCGAGCAACATGCCGTGGTTCTCCATAAGCGACGGGTGGTCACATGGGTTCATGGTGTCGAGGTGGCGGGAAATGAACGTGTCGGCCGCCGGGGGCTCCTCCATTCCACGGTTGAGGGGAGAGGTGGGCGAGCATGCAGCTTGCCAGTTCTGCTCAAAGCGATCAACCTCCTCAGGTCCAGTGACGACTGAAAATACATGTCAGCGATGTACAGCTTTGGTGATAGCCTTGGGGACTCACCCTTGTGCGCCAAGGCGGCATTCACCAGTGCGTCTTGGCGCTTGTAGTCGAGCAAAATGCTTGGCTGGTCATGGATTGAAAACGTGGCCCGGAACGACGGCAGGAGGCCGATGAACGGCTCCATCAAGTTGATCTGTGCGTCGGCACGGGGACGCGACGCCCACCACCTGTCACGGCTGTAGTTGTCGTTCCACTGCAGCTCGACCTTGCCGTCGTGTACGATGAGCGTAAATGTCTCGGCGATACCCTCGGCCTCTTCGCGGCGCGTCTTGAGGAGCGGCAGAGACATGCCGTAGTAAGGAAGCAGGGACTCCATGATGCTGTGTGCTCAGGTCAGCCTGTGAACCTGTGTGAACCCTTCCCCCTTCCCACACGGGCCGGAGACGTACGCATCAAACTCGTCAATCAGCAGCGCATCGTGATCCTGGGCGAAGAGCCACCTATTATTATTAGCGTTGCTACTGCGGGGTTCCTTTGCACTGCGCACCAGTCATCAAATCCCTTGGGTGGTGGACGTCCCCATTTGGCCTCGTACTTGTGGACAGCCTGCTCGAGTGTCTTGCTCTGCGACTCGACGAGCGTGGTCCACTTGCGCTCGCCCTGGTAGAGCAGGCCGAGGATGGGGTTGATACGGCTACTGTTGGCCTCCTGGGCGGGACCGCGAACAATGCCTGCAGACTCTTCCTCGAGCACGAGCTCCTCGACCGCTTCCCGCTCGCGCGCACTGAGGGCCGCAAATGGCGACAGGAAGCGACATTGGCCGTTCTCGTCGAACGCACTTGGCCTATCGGGTACGTCCTGGAAGATGGGTGGGAGCCATTTGCTGGCACTCCATAACGACGAGTCGGGCTCGTGGTGCGTAATGTGCGGCGTCAGCACTGGGGGCAGCGTCCTCGGCGCAACAAGGCTCAGGACAAGGAAGACGGCTGTCGAGACGCCGAGGACGAGCAGGACTCGTCGAGGCAATGGCAGTCCGCGCCCCCGCAAGAATGGGAGGTTGACGGCCATGGTGGTTGTTATCGTTGGCCGGGTCTCAGAGGTCTAATCGGCGCAGTCGAGATGAGGAGGAGAGGGGGACGGGGGAGATGGGATGTCAAAGCTGCTGCCAGCGTCGGGCTGTTAAAGCAGACACTAAGCAGCGCACAGCCTCTGAGACAGTGGACGTCGTGTGGGTTGTCGACAGACCGGGCCGCAGTGACAAGCGAGTGTGTGTTGGCGATGCGATACGGCGTGGACAGGAGACGACGCGTACGAGCGAGAGCAAGAGCGGGATGCGACGCGCGGTGAAAAGAGAGTTGTGGTCTCGTCCAATTCCGGCGGGTAAACGGTTTTTTGGGTTTAATGAGTTCGAGTGTTTGTGAGGCAAGATGTAAAAGACAAACAGCAAACCTGCTGCTGGACGAGTGGTGTGTGCGATGTGTGGACGACAATGGGCGGCGTGCGCGTGTGTGTGAGAGAGAGGGAGAGAGCGGGCGGCGGCGGCGGTGGCTGCGCGCGAGACAGAGGGTGTGAGAGCCCGAGAGCCGGCTGTGCACAGGCAAACACGGGATTGAGGTGGTGGTGGGAGTGGCGTTTGTAGGAATTGTCTCTGGTCGTTCGTGCCGAGGATGCGCAAGACGGTGACAAGAGGCCAAGAGGGCGGACGGCGGGAGGCTCGGGTGCCTCCTGCACGTCCTGTGCACGTCCTGATGCGTCCTGGGTGTGAGCATGTGAGTCCTGGGTGTGGGGCCTGGGTGTGTCTCCAAAGTTGTGTCCACTGCTCTGCTGTTGCTCTTGTCCTGCTGCTGTGCCCATGCGTTTACCCGTTTGACGCCTCAATCCCAACACCCTAGACCAATTCCAAAGATTGGGGTCGACACACCTTCTTTCGCATTTGGGCCCTTTGCAGAGATGCCGGCACGGAGCACGTCTAATGAGCCAAATCGCCAAATGGACAGGTAAGTCGCAGACCTTAATCGCAAAAGGTAAATGTAAAGACTTTTTTTCCCGGGAGGGGCAAGGCCAGCATGGCTGCATGGCTGCATGCAGCGGTATGGCTGATGATCAGGCACTCGGAAGTCAAAACTGGTTAAACTGGCCAGCGCTGACGATTAGGTGCTGCAACGGTGTGGCGAGCCTACGTGTAAACAATTATGCACGCCTAGCGTTCCTGGCCGATCCCATCCACTTGAACACATCTCGCTTCAACACAACCGCGCCGCTCGACATTGAGTCACCAACAACAACTCCACCATGCCCACCCTCAAATTCTGCGGCGAGTGGTATGTACATCCTTCCCAGAGTCTGAGAGAACCATATAGGCTGACAGTGTACAGTAACAACCTCCTGTATCCACGAGTACGTCCCCTTTTCACTCCTTCTGGCGCGAGCCCGATGGACAAACGGCTCTCTCGCGTTCCATCCAGTGTTTCCTTATGCTGACCCAACTGATCAGTCGGACAACAACTCGAGGATCCTCCTCTACCAATGCCGTAACTGCAACTACGCAGAGAACGCGACCTCGGACCCCGGATGGGCTCCTTGCGTGTACAAGAATGACCTGTTGACGGTCGCGAGGTGAGTTACAGACCAGCAGTTGGAAGCGAGCACACGACAATGGCATTGGAACTTTTACGGCGGTGATGGGATCCGACAGACACAGGCGGCCGTGTATCAGAGGACCTCGTGCAGTTATGTGTGCTGGGGCAGCGGGCAGCAAGTCGAGGGTGGTCTGTCTGCCTTGGAGCGAAGGAGTGGGTGGCAACGATGTTGGAACGACGTGGTGATGGTTGGTCATCACCGCCTGCCATCGCTTTCCACTCCCATCGTGGCGCTCCCTGCAGCGGCAAACACACCATCGGCCCGTGCCAGCTCCCACTACACACCGCACCACCAGCCTACGGCCCCAATCCCCGATCGCTCCTTGCTCGTCCTTGGCTCGCATCCTCATCCTCATCCTGTCATCCTCCCTTGCGCAGACACTGACCCCTCTCCCAGAGAACAAGCCGGCGAGACCAAAGACCTCGAGACCGATCCTACTCTGCAGCGCTCGCCCATCCAGTGCCCTGTGTGTTTCAAGAGCGGCGCCGTGTTCTACCAGGACCAGGCCAAGCGTCAAACCACCAACATGACCCTCTTCTACCACTGCATCCACTGCAAGCACCTGTTCCGCGACCCCAACATCAAGACTCGTTAAGGAGAGAGGGAGGGAGGGAGAGTGGGAGAGACTGGAAGAGGCAGAGAGAGAGACTTTCTGAGCGAGATTTCCGACACAAACCTAGAGGTCGAGAAGAGCAGCGAGAGAGTGGGACTCGGGGGGGAGCGATCGCGCACAAGGTCGAGACCCACCATCCCCACTCCTCCATCTAGATCCACGACGGCCCGATATCGCCATTGGTATACCACACATATGAGCATGCACTGTATAGTAGCCCGAGCAACGAGGTCCGTCTGCTCCGCCTGGACAGGAGAGGGTGTTCGTCATCATTTGGCCGATGAGTAGATGGGGGTAGTGCATGTGCAGGGTACTGTCTTGACTCGTACAGATATAAAACTTCCTTTCCCTCCCCTCCTTTACGCCATGTCGTCCATGACCATGCCTCCGTCCTCGAGATGCTTCATGAACCGATGCCACACCTTTGCGCCGTCCCTCGGCAGCGTCTCGGACGCGTGCCGCCCAACCCGCGCTTGCCGGAGGGTGCGTGCACTTCCAATCATGATGAGGGCACGGCGCGCGCGCGTGAGGCCCACATTCAGACGACGCCAGTCGGCCAGGAACCCAATGTACCCCGCGGCATTGGAGCGCACAGTGCTGAAGATGATGACGCTCTTCTCGCGGCCCTCAAAGCCGTCCACGGTCTTGACTTCGATATCGGCCACTTCCCGTGCACGCTCCTCGCCGAGCCAGGCCTCGTACGCGGCGGCGCGTTCTGGGTCAAGCGCGAGCATGTCCGAGATGGTGCGGATCTGGGCTACGTATGGCGCAATCACGCCAATGTCCTTGCCCTTGAGGTCGGGATTGTTACTGAGCAGGTCGCCGATGATGTCACACACGCGGCCGGCCTCGTGGTGGTTGGCAATGCTCATGTTGAGGGGAGACTCGGGGAAATCGTGGTTCAAAAATGTCACGTTCATACGGTCCCCGTTTGCGTCGTCCATCAAAAAGTCGGTGACTGGTGGCTCGAGGCCGGGCCGAATGGAGCCGTCGGCCAGGACAGTGCCGTCCTTGAGCGTGGCGTTGTAGAACGAGTTGCTGGAGAAAGACGAGATGGACGGGTGCATTCGGTACTGCGTGTCGAGCATGATTGATGGAATGTCTGGAGGGGTTAGCTTTAACGTGGAGAAAGAAAACAGCTACTCACGCTTCTCATGAATAAGACGCTCAAACATGCTGGTTGCCAGACCGCCAGACTGACCCTCCTCGCTCACAATGACTGGCGGCAGCTGCTTGTGGTCGCCAATGATCGCAACCTGTGCCGACCCCTTGGTGAGGGGCACAAGCGTGAGGGGTTCAGTGGCCATGCTCGCCTCGTCAAGGAACACCATGGGAAAGTCGATGGCGTCCAGGATACGCGAAGTAGCAGACAAGCATGTCGTACAGATCTGGCGTTAGCTGCTGCTGTCGCCCGCTAGCTACACTCACAACATCGGCATTGGCGAGCACCTCGAAGCGGATCCGACTGCGGAGACCAAAGATACGACCGTTGAGACGGTTAACCTCTTGCTTCTTCGAGTCACGCATCATCTTGGACATCTTGGCGTTGTTGGACATTTCGTTCTGAAGCATCTCCCTGCGACCCTTGATGGACTCCATCTCAAGCCACAAGGGGTGCTCCTCAAGCCTCTCCTCAAAGGTCAAGTGCTGCAGTTCGTCGGGCACGCGCTGGGAGGATCCAAAGCGGACAGCCTTGAGACCGTGCTCGCGCAGACCGTCGAGGAGGTGATCGACCGCGACGTTGGTGTGCGCTGTCACCAGAATGGGCTGAGGCACCTGCCAGTGTTGCTGGTTGGGTTAGCTGGAGCCGCCCTCCTAAAAAAAACCCCCACCTTGAGTAGTTTGATTGCCTCGACAATAACACGCGTCTTGCCGGTACCGGGAGGCTGGCAGGTTAGCAACACCCATGTAATGGAAACCTACCCCTTGCACAAGACTGAGCCTCTCGCTGAGCATCATGGCAATCGCACGGGTCTGGCTCGGGTTGAGAGGCACGACCGGATCACCCCCAACCACCAGTGGCTCCTTGCCTTCCGGCGTGAGGTACCTCGTTGTCCAGCTCTTGATAAGCTGATTGCGCATGAGGACACCGGGGACACCAGGTTCGTAGACTGTCGGCGAGACGGTCGCATCTACATCTTCCGGCTTCATGTCGAGCACCTCTTGTGCCAGGCCATCCGGGTCCAGTATGTCGCCGGGACCGGCGGACGGTGTCTCGTAGTCGACCTGGAAGCGGCGGAGGAGAAGGTCTCGCAGTGCAGTACCCGTCAAGACAACCTGTTCCTCGTTCTGTTTCCGGACCGCGTTGAGCACCTCATCCTCGACGCTCTGCCTCTTAGAGGGTTTGCGGTTGGCGTAAAAGGCCATGTCTTGCTGGACGGGGTCAAGGTTCAGGCGCGTGAGGGCCTCGAGTTGTCGACGGAACGCAAAGTCGCTGCAGCCGATATCGAGACGCCACAGCCCCAGTTCCATTTCTGCGGGGAACGGAGGGAAGATGACACGAACGTTGCCTCGGCCATGCGAGAAAACGTAGCCCTTGACCACGGTGTCGTCCTCAATCCACGGGTCCTTGAGTGGGTCTGTCCGGCTGAGAATCACCGTTGACCCAGGCTCAAACTGGTGGGGCGGGAGGGGACGCGTTGCCTCTGCGCCGGTCTTGGTGAACGTGACGACCACGCCTTCGACCTTGAACTTTGGCTGCCAGGCAGTGCTCGCCGCGAGATCGTCAATCATGAATCCCTCACGACGGAGCTTGTCCTCTGGCCACTCTTTCAACCGCACATTGAACTGGCGCTCCGCTTCGCTCTGTTCAGCCTCAAGAAGGGGAATAAAGCTGATGGTCAGTTGACATCAAGGGAGAGCAGCAACTCACTGCTCGGAATACCGTCTCAGCTCGGGGAAAAATGGGTCAATCTCCGTGAGCTTGGTGATGGGCGCGCCGATACGCGTCTTGGCCGCGTTGGGGAACCAGTAGTTTCCCTTTGCATGTGGTCGACGCGATAGGGACGATGCGCGCCAGTCAAAGCGCGTGTGTCCGTCTGGCGGCTGAACACCAGCGGGGAGAACAGGAAGATCCGTCGAGTGCACCGTCTTCCTTCTTCGCCGTTTGGGCTTTTTAGAGTCCACAGTCGCCTCGTACGTCGGCACGGGGGGAACAATGTCAGGCATAGGAGCTTCAAAGCCCACATCGGCCTGCTGGGGGTCGATGCCACTGCTGGCATCGTCGATCTCGACGTCGGCGGGCTCGGACGTGGTAGCGAAATCGCTCTCGCGGATTTGAAAGTAGTCTTCAATCTCTACTGGTTTGGGCAACTTGTGCGCCGCTCTTGACGCGGACGCGCCCTGCTGAGGTCGATATGGCAGGTCGATGGCATCTATGGGCCATTCATAGCCGAATGGCGCGGTTGCAGGCGCATGCGATGCCGAGGTGGTGGTGCTCGGGGACGTGCTGTGGGAAGAGCTCGAGTGGAGAGCTCGACCGTGTGTACGCGAACGCGTCGAAGCCGAGGCCGAGGCCGACGACGATGCCAGTCTCGATGCCGAGGAGGGCGAGGATGCCGATGTTGACGCGGACGAGGGCGAAGCGGTGGCGGGAGATGTTGATGAGAAGACGCGCCGCGACGAGGAAGCGGTGGGGAGCGGTATCAGTGGGGGTGGTGGTTGCGCGGCCGCGCATGCAGGGCAATGTGCGCGAACGCCCGCATTCTGCGCGCGGCGCAGGAGCGGGGTGCGAACTGGACGTAACAGGATGGGCGATGTGTTCGCGTGTGTCGAGGGAGAGTTGGATGGATTGAGATGTAAGACACGAGACGCGACGGAGGATTATGGTGTGTGTGTGTGTGCAATGAAGCGAAGCCACCGCATGTTGATATTTTCAGGGCGGGGGGCTATGGTGGCGAGTCACCCACCGCAGCGCAAACCTTCCGTCCTCTGCCGTGCGCCATCGCCGTCCACTCCCCGTGCAACCGTTCGCAACAACAACACAGCATGTCACGATAAGAGGAGATGTATGCCATATGATGGTGGTATTGGTACAATTTTGTCTAGTGGCTTGCTACTTGCTCGGCTCGGGCTGCACTTGAGCCTGCCCCGGCTCGGCGGAGGCTCCAGAAGAAGAAGGGGGGGAGGAGGCTACATGAGGAGCAGACAGGATGCGTCCTCGCGACGCCTCAATGTCGTGGATTTCCCGCTTACCCTCATCGCTCTGCTCCCATGCGAGCTCCTCGGACAGCCAGGACCCCAGGTTCTTGTGCATGAGCATCAGGCCCAGCACAACAGGGAGGTACCAGAGCGAGACGAAGAAGACGCGCTTGGCGTTGAACTCGTTTGTCCGCTTCCAAAATGCGTACGCCTCCTTGACAAAGAAGGCGTTCGGGACTGCGGACGTGAGAGCAAACGACCAGTCGACACAGCCCGAGAGCGGGGCCATGATTGCGCAAATGGGCACGAGAATGAGCGCGTGTCGCAATGATACGAGCGCATTCAGCTTGGGCGACAAAACCGAAAGCATGGGGTAGCCCGACAGTGCGTAAAAGGGGCGGATCATGTGCGACAGCGCGTTGAAGTGCGGGAACTGCCACGAGAAGAGGAGCGCACCAAGCGTCCAGGCCGTGAGCGGGTTGGGCAGAGTGCTGAGCTGCTCAAGCGGCAGGTGGAACTGGAGCGGCTGCTCGACAGTCGGCCAGAGCGAGCCGCCAGTGGCAGTCCAGCCCATCAGCGGGGTGATGGCGCCGACGACAGCGCCGATCCAAGTGTTGGACACGCTGATGCGCTTCATGGGCGTGTACACACCCGAGTACAGCAGCAGGTTGCCAATACCAAGAAGGGCAGTGGTGGGGTTGCAGCCAAACCAGAGGATGGTACCGCCGACCACGGTCGAGACAGTGCCGAACATGGCGGCATGGAAGGGAGTCACGCGACGAGCCACCAGAGGGCGAACACGCGTACGGGGAGTCTGCGCGTCGAGGGGAACCTCGAGGATCTGGTTGAACGTGTTGGCGGCGGCCGAGGTGAGGAAGGTGCCGACGGTAAGACAAAGAAGGACCGGCATCGAAAGAGGGAGGGGCGAAAGGGCAAAGCCAGTGGTGGCCGTGAGAGTCATGAGTACCGAGAGGTTACGCTTTGACAATGCCGAGTAGATGGAGACGAGGCGACGGGGGTTGAGAGGCTGCACAGGCTTGTAGGCAGAAAGCGGAGCAGCTGGTGCGGGAGGAACAGGGAGGCCGAGGTCTGTGAGGGGCGTTGCCGGGGCAGTAGCGGCCTGCCAGACAGTGGAAAACTCCTTGGGAGGCTCGGGCACGGCGGGCTCATTGGCAGCCTGGTTGGCCGAGAAGAAGCGGCGCTGTGTGTGGATACCACGGCGCTGGCCACTGGAGGCAAAGGGCGAAGCCGCAATAGGCTCGTTGACAGTGATTGCCGGGCCAGTGGTCTCAGCGGCGACAACCACTTCGGCCTCCTCAACGACTTCCTCCTGCGCAGCCTCTCCAATCTTGGCCATCTGACCCTGGACCATCTTGCGGAAGCGGCCGTGGGGACGCGAGATGAGATCGTCGTACGAGCCGTCCTCCATGATGCGACCGCCCTCGAGGTACACGACACGCTTGGCGGCGGCAATGGACGAGAGACGGTGGGCGACAAGAATAACAGTAATGTTCGAGTCCTGGAAAAGGTTTTCGAGAGCAGCGTTGACGGCACGCTCAGACTCCGAGTCGAGGGCACTGGTTGCCTCGTCCATGAGAAGGACCGAGGGGCGACCAACAAGCGCACGCGCAATGGCGATACGCTGACGCTGGCCACCTGACAAACTGGCCTTGGTGATGATCGTGTCATATCCCTCGGGGAGACGCTCGATGAAGTCGCAGTGAGCGATTTGAGCGGCACGCTCAACGTCGGCGCGCGAAGCCTCGGCATGGCCATACTTGATGTTGGCCTCAATGGAACCGCCAAAGAGAATGGGGTCCTGCGGGACGTAACCGATGCGGCCACGCCACGACTCGGGCTGGAAGTCGCGGATGTCCTTGGAGCCGAAGCGCACGGCACCGCTAGTAGGGTCGTAGAAGCGGAGAAGAAGAAGCTGGACCGAAGACTTGCCCGAACCACTGCCACCAACAAGGGCGACCTGTTCACCCTGATCGATACGGAGGTTGACACCGTCAAGAACCTTGACGTCGGGACGCGAAGGGTACGCAAACGCGACTTCACGGAGCTCAATGGCGCCAACGTCAGACTTGGTGACAGGTGCGCCAATGGACAGGGGCACGGGAGAGTCGAGAGCATGGAGGGAAATGATGCGCTGGGAAGCACCGACACCACGCATGAGACCAGTAAAGAAGCCGGCAAGAGCTGGCGATGGTCAGCCTTTAAAACCCTTCTCCCAGATGGGCTCATGGCTTACTGTTAAGAGACCATTCAATCCAGTTGACGTAAATGAGCGAGGTGGTCATGTCACCGACAGTAATCTCGCCGCGCTGGACAAGAAGACCGCCGTAGATGAGAAGGCCGATCATGGCCAGGTCGCCGGCGACCTCGTTGGTGCCCTGGAAGATACCGTTGGCGAACGTCTCCTTGCGTTGGAGGTCAAAGACACTCTGAACACGGCCAGCGAACAGCGCACGCTCAGCAGGCTGGGTGTTGGAAGCCGTGACCGTACGGTGAGCAGACAGTCGCTCTTCGGCGAGCTTGCTCATGTTTCCAAGAGCTTCTTGCGTGTTGAGGGAGAGCGTGCGAATGTATCGACCATAGTAGAAGGAGGCAATCGAGATGGGCGGGAAGAGACACATCATAACGACACAGAGCTTGGGCGAGATGAGGTACATGGCACCTACACCCACACCCGAAGCCAGGATCGCCTTGAGGCCTTCGCCGAGGTTCTCACTCAGACTCTGGCCGACGATTGAGGAGTCCTGACCAAGACGGGACAGAGCGTCACCGACACCTGCCGACTCGATGTGCGAGGGGGGGAGGGCGAGGTACTGGCGGTAGGTCTTATTCCTGATCTGCGCGACGGTGCGCTGACCGGCAAGGCGGAGTGCGATGGAGCGAGCCGAGTTGGCAACAGCGCCAAAAAGGAGCAGAGCGGCGAGAGCAATGGCTGCCTGGTCCAGCGGGAGACCAAAGAGGAGCTGCTGCTCAGACCCGGGAGCAAAGAAGTCGATGATGCGGCCGATAATGTAAGGGACTGCGAGGGCGACGCTCGTAGAGATGGCAAGACAGATGATTCCGACCGTCAAGAGTCTCCACTGTGGTTTTGCGAGGGATAACAACTCTTTGATGGACGCCTGCGAGGCATCGCCCTTGGGTGGAGGAGGAGGGATTGACGGCACCTTGGAAGAAGCCTCATCCCTCTTGGACTGGGTCGATTCCAAGCGGACCTGGACCTCGGAAGGCCGCCATCGCAAGGCAATTGTACCAACAACGGGTCGTCTCAAGGCGGCAGTAGGAGGGGTTGCGCCGACGACAGGTCGACTCAAGGAAGCGGACGCAAAGCCGCGCATACCGCAGAGCGCGGGGTGCGAGAGGATACGGCTATGTGTGCCGAAAGCGTTGGTCGGAGCATGGGGACGTAGCAACGACATCGAGAACGTGCCTACGGCTTGGCGCGCTGGGGACGGGGCAGCTCGCAACATGGCGAACGGCGCCAACAGCGCAGCCGCGCCTCGGTGGGCCATGGCGCGGCACAGATGGGGGAGTAGCGGGGAGCGGCGGGCGCGGGGCCGGAGGGCCGAGTGGGCGCTGAGTGGTAGCGACGAGACGCGATTAGGTCGTGAAAAGGGAGCCAAGAGCAACTTGCATCGAACGGACAAAGTCGTGAGTCCCGATGAAGAGCGAAGTGTGCTGATAAGGTTTGGTGGGACGGCAAGAAAAATTGACACGTGTAAAATAAAAGTTCAGTTATGGCTCACTGATTCTCGTCCTTCGCCACCGGATTTCCACAAGACTTCGAGCATTCAACCGTCAAGGAGACACCAACAAAAGCTCGCCCAACATGGTCAACGCAATGAGGAAGAGTGAGCCAGACCTCCTACAAGCGTGAGAGTGCTAACGTCTACCAGATGTCATGTCGCGGCGCAACCACCGCGAGCGTGCCCAGCCGCTGCACCGCGCCAAGCTCGGTCTCCTCGAGAAGCACAAGGACTATGTCCACCGTGCCCGCGACTACAAGTCCAAGAAGGACCGCATCAAGAATCTCCGTGAGAAGGCTGCGTTCCGCAACAAGGACGAGTTCTACTGGGGCATGGTCAAGGGCAAGACCAAGGGCGGTATCCACATCCAGGACCGCGGAAACGAAGCGCTCTCCACCGATGTCGTCAAGCTCCTCAAGACCCAGGACTTGGGCTACATCAAGGTCCAGATTGCGCAGGACGAGAAGGTTTGTGCAACCATGCTGGGACTGTTGGTCTGACTGGACAGAAAATCGCAAAGCTGCGTGCCGAGCTCGAGGTGACTGCCCCGGTCGCTGGCCCTAGCTCTGAGTGGACCGCCGCGTCTGAGCTTGCCGAGGTCGAGAAGCTGGCCGAGATGGGTGTTATAGTGCGCCCATCGTCCAGTGCATCCCGCAAGGGCAAGGGCAAGGATGTTCCCAGCGGTCACGTCGTGTTTGTCGAGGCCAAGGAGGACTGTGAGTTGAGAATAACAAGAAGTTCAGCTCTGACAGGACAGTCGACGCGTACGGTGACGACGACGACAACGAGACCGAGGAGACCGCCGAGGCCGAGGAGGCAGTGGATCTCGGATGGCTTGCCCCCGAGGCGCCAAAGAAGAGGAGGAAGGCGAAGGCACCTACTCCCCCACCAGCCGCGCCCGAGGACACGACCGACGAGGCGAGGGTGAGTCGGACGCGCATGCCATGCCGGAGGAGTCCCCCCATTGCTGACATTGTTTCTTCTCTCAGGAATACCGAATGGAGCTGCTGGGCAAGCTGTCTGGTCTTCTGGGACGTGTGCGGGTGCTGCGACAGGCTGAGGGCCGCATGGAGACCACCAAGGGTCTCATGGGCAAGGGTGCGGCGCGTCGTGTGCGCGATGCCGGGTTTGTGGAGGACGAGACGGTGGCCGAGGACCGCAACGGCGACCGCAAGCGGTTCGAGGGCAAGCAGTGGAAGTTCAAGCTGGAGCGCAGGAAGTAAAGGGGGGAGGAGCACATTGTGTATACATAGTAGAGCATTAGGAGTAGTGCATAGTGTCATGTTTGTGTGCCACACGCGAGGAGACGGAGACGCTAGGTTTTAAATACAGAGTTAGGGTACAATGGCGTCCGGCCTCCTGGGTGGGCACGCGCGTCTCGAGTAATTAACACTCTCATGAGCGGCACCTGTCCCACATCCAACTGGCTGACCAGCCGTAGGCGGTAGCCCATAACCCCCGTTACGCCGTGCATGGTTAGCGAGGGGGGGGATGTTTGCGCACCGTGCCACGGGCCGCGCCTGGGTGGCATGACCTACCACGAACAAAAGCTTCCGTATGTACCCAACGAGGGTGTCAACACAACGCGCCTGTCTTTGGCCGGTCAGGGCACAAACACACCCACCCTGCCCAGCGCCGCGCGCGGGGGCGAGCAGGACCGTCAGTACTGCGTATGACACGCCCAGTGCATCTCAGACGCCAGCGTTCATGTATCCCCCCTTCATTCTTCATCCATCGACGCGACGACCACAGCGCGAGACACCTTTTCATCCCTCCCATCTCCCATCTCGCACAGTCACACTGGTCTCTTGCTCAACAGCCTCTCAAACATCGGAGCCATTATCACCCACGCCGGTCCTTTGACCCACACGACCTGCGCGCGCGATCGGGCACCTTGGAATTCATCCATCCGTCATCCACCCCTCTCCATAGTGGCGTGAGCCGGTGTTGCGGCCGTCACATCCTCCTCCCCCCTCCCCAATCCTTCTCCGTCCCATCTCTACCTGCGCGCAATGGTAGCTCCGTTGGTGCCCAACCGCATCCACTCGCTGCCTGGTGAGTCCCGCTCCATTGAGCAGTTTCCAACCAGAACAAGGGCTGACATTGCGCCAAATGGCGCGTCGCGTCCATCCAGTTCAAGTGACATACCACATCCAGGCTTCGTCCCAGTCGTTCTCGACGCTCTTTTCCACTCCCCAGCAGGTCTACGTCCACCCCAACGCCGGCTCCCAAGAGGTCGACGGCCAGGATGAAGCGTGGGGCGCGATTTACCTCAAGACTGTGGTCCAGGGCATCCTGATGGCGAGGTGAGGGCGAAGGCGCGCACCACAGGGTGCTACGCGTCCGTTCGGACGGCGTTTGGACGAGCCATCTTACTGACACTGCTGCAGTCCAGAGCTCCACCCGACTCATCCCAGTACCCCAGACCTGTCGCTGTATGTGCTTGACCCGCGCGAGACGTTTCTCCGCAGGTCGCGTGCAGCTCCGATTCCCAACCTCCGTTCATCACCGGCCCGCGCGCCATCAGAGGTGTGGACTGGCAAGGGCCTCGTGAGCTGGGCCCTCGACGAGCCCGGGGCTGGCAAGAACCTCATTACTGGGAGGCTGGTCCGTCGCGCCGAGTTTGCCGCTGCGGCCCCTGTTCCAGAGGGCATGTCGGCTCTGGAAGCTCTTGTTGCCGCCAATGCTGCCGCCCGTGATGGTCACGAGGCATGGGGAATTGAGATTGCTGTCGGCCTCAAGTCCAGCATCTCGTCCACCGTCGGCTACCCCGGGCCCCTTCACCAGAGTGTGGAGAATGGGTCTGTTACCGGCCACCGCTCTCAACAGCGCGACACCCCTCGCCAGCCCTCCTTTACTCATCGCGAGCCATCGTTTTCCCGCGCCGACTCGCGCCCACTGCAGCGCATTACCTCGACCGGTGTGCCGCGTATTCATCCGACCCCAACCCGCCCTACCCCTGCACCTGTACCGGCCGCCGCCGCCTCGTCGTCAAGCAAGCCACCACCCCCGCCTCCCAAGGCCGCCGAGAAGCCGGCGCCCAAGCGTGGCAGGAAGAAGGCGGTGGAGCGCACATTGTCGTCGGTTGACACCAACTCCCTCGCTGCCACTCTGCCCAAACCTGAGAACATTACAAAGGAACGTGCACAGGAGCTTCTGAAGGACTCTTCGTTCCTCACCATGCTCGAGCAACTTACGGGTGCTCCCATCAGCGCCCTGGCTGCCGAGAAGCGTGCTGCCCAGGAGTCACCAGAGGAAGAGCCGGTCCACAAGCGCGGGCGTTTCGAGTCGGCAGGCGACAATAAAGAGCTCTGCTGCTCCAACTGTGGCACAAACAAGAGCTCGGTCTGGCGCCAGAAGAAGAGCGACGATGGGCAGAGCATGCGCGTCTGTAACGCCTGCGGTCTCTACTACAACAAGACGCGCACCATGCGTCCCAAGACCCTCTGGGCGGACTCGGACGAAGGGCCCAAGAGGGGCTCGTCCTCCAAGGCCGGTTTCAAGCGGACCTTGACCCAAGTGGTGGAGAAGGACGCACAACGGATCGCGAGCATGCGCAAACCCAGGGCGCCTCGCCAGATCAAACCTGTGCCCATGACATCGCCTGCGCGTGGTCCAGCACCCAAGACGGTGCGCAACGGCAAGTTTGCTGCTTCGACGGCCGTGGCGGCCAGCTCGCCTGGTGGATGGGTGGCCTCGACCCCCGCTTCCTCTGGTCCTGCCGCTCTTCCTTCCGAGACGCCCAACACGGCTCTCCGCCGGATCTTGGGCGAGTCGATGCCGAGCCTTGCGATGCCTCTGAGCGACGACGCCGCCGGCGAGGCACCACCCAACCAGATGACCTGGAACGCGGACCTGTCGACCTTTTTCGATGTCGATGGATTTGCCATGACGCCAGGCAATGCCGACGACGCGGCGGTAAAGGTCGAGCCATCTTCTGCGACCCGCTCAACATTCGACAGACGCGGTGTTTCCTCGGCTGTTGGCCACGACGGCGGTAGCAAGGAGGGCAAGGAGGACAAGGAAGACAAGGAGGACGGGGACGACATCGAGAAGCGCCCTGCAAGCTCTGAAGATGACGATGTCTTTTCGCAGCTGTTCCAGCGCACGTCATCTGCCGGCGACCTCTCGAGCACGTCTTCTCCGTTCGACTTTTCTCAGCTGCCACCTTCATCGCCCCCGGCTCTCCCGAGCAACCTGCCCCACTCGGCTCTTCTCCTCTCCAGCCCATCGTCGAGTCCCAACGGCGTGAGCCCGCGCACCGAGTCAGACTTTGGCAAACCCTCTCCTGCGCTCTCGAGTCTCCGCAACGAAGTCGGCGTCGACGAGAACAAGCCCGAGGGCGAGCAGGTGTTCCATGACCTGCTTCACAAGCTCGCCAACGGCAACATGGGAGACGAGCTGCTCGCGCTCTTCAACTCGTTCCCCGCGGCCTCGCCCGCGTAATGCCCCACGACAACCAACACAACACACTCAGCATGTCTGCTCGGTACCCCCGAGCTTGACCACCTCCATTTTTCTTGTGACACACCTGTACACACACTTTATTAATTTCTTGTCAACAACATCGAGGCCCCTCCCTCCGTCTCTCTCTCTCTCTTGCTCTTGCGTTCTCCACTTCTGTGTTGCATAGTCTTCTCCTCTTCTCTTCATCAAACATGCCTTACATGTCGTCATGCATTGTCAATTCTATGACACGGTTGGGGGTCGTGACCGTGGGTGGATATATATTCCCTCCGGAGCGCAAGAAGCGCAGTCTACCATGCCAGAGTGGCATTTAAGCGGGCAGCTCAAACTTCTCGCCGCGGAGCACCTTGGTAACGTACTGGGAGAAACGAGGGTCAGCACAGAACCAGAACAGAACAGAACAGAACACGACGGATGGGAAACATACAATGTAGCCAAAGTCGGCGTAGATGGCCGTCTGGATGATACCGGCGGTGACGGCGATGGGGTCAAAGCCGCCGTCGGTGAAGTAGCTAGACGGGTCAGCAAAAAGTGGTCGTCGTCGTCACCGTCCTTTTACTCACCGGTAGATCCAGTTGGGGATGTAGAGGGCACGGTAGAGACCCAGCGCGGCGAGGTAGTGTGTGGTAATGGTCTCTGCCTCGCCGGTACGCTGGAGCATGAAGAGCTGGGGCAGGATGGCGACGCTCTCCAGCCAGATGGAGAAGCTCCAAGTGATCTCGACAAAGGGGTTGAGGCCCGCTGCGCGCAGGTGGAAGATGAGGCCCAGGAGGAACGAGGGCCCGAGAATGTACGCAATGTTGAACGTGTCGAGCGCGGCGTCCTGGGTGGGGCGGAACTTGACCTTCATGAGGTACAAGGTGTACGCGGTTGCGCCGATGAAGAAGAGCTTCATGAGCGTGTTGTACAGGTTGTGGAAGGTGGTGAGGACGTCAAGGTACCGGGTCACAAAGACGATAAAGTACAGGACCTGGGACTTGAACGAGATGCCACGGCATGACCGCGACGTCTGGATCTTGTGCAACAAGATGAAGATGGACGCAAGGTGCGACATATCGCCTGAGGGAGGGAGAGCACATGTCAGTACAAGGTGTTTCTCTGTTATTGTATATTATTGTTGAAGGGTCGTGACGCGCCGTGACTATCGCCCGAAGATGGGCAACGACTTGCCCAAACCGGGGAAAAGAACGCGAGCGCGCGAGTTTCCACGCGCCAGTAGTGTGGGTGGGTATGTCACGAGTCATGCTGGACGTACCGAGGAAGCGGAAGATGTTGATGCCCATTGCTAGCCGTCTGCGCGTTGCGCTGGTGGATAAGGGCGGGGGTTGTGGGGAAGGTGGTGGATGAGACCGGGTGGGTGGGAGAGATGGGGTTTGGGGGGGGTGAGGATAATCGTGTGGTGGCTCCAAAGAATGGGTGCGCAGATGGAATCCGAGACGTGGAGGTGTTCGGCTGCGCGCGCCAGAGGGGGGGCGGTTGTGTCTTTCCCTGTGTGCGTGCGGTCCAGCGCCACGCGATGACAGCGTGGGGCCCACGTCCCACACGGAGGCAAATTCGGCGGTTGCGGGGTGTTGGCTCCGTGGCAGCTGGCCGGCTGGGTGTGGGCGGTGGGCGGGGTGGGTGCTCTTGGTGGCCGCTGGGTGGGCTCTGCGTGTGCATGCGTGTGCGGGCTGCCTGGCTCTGGCTGCTGTGGGTGGCGCAATGGCCGGCGGCTAATGCCGGTCCCAGCGTGGTGTGGGTGGTGGTTGCGTGTCGTCGTGTCATAATCAGCGGCCAGCGGCCAGCGGGCCAACTTTGGGCGAGATCTCCAGGAAAAGATCCACCCAACGGCCCACAGCGGTATACGGGGCTTGGTCGTCATCTTCAAAGGCGGCGCGTAACTTGTCCTCTTTGCCACAACCACCCACAACCAACCCCTTTTTCCTTCACCATGCGCGAGTAAGTTCTGCCTCCCCTCCCTTGCATACCCCACCCTCTACTCTCCATCTCAGCACCAATGCTTACCCCCCACAGCCCATCGCGGCCGCCCATCACGTCGTCCGAGATCGAGTGGATCCGGTTGCAAAACCCCATCCCCATCGCACTTCGTGTCTATGGCCTTCCATTCCTTTGTAAGTGACCTTGCTGCGCCCATTGCACTCGCTCGTTGCCTCCTTTAGGCAGAAACATAGCTAACCAAGTGTTCCAGCGCTCTACCCGGTTCTCTACTACACCTACTACCACCGTTACGATGACTGGGTCGTCTCGGAGGAGTGGACCTTCATCTACTGTGTTCTGTTGTTTGCCGGTCACGCGCTGAGCTTCCTCGCCACACGCTGGAGCAATGCCATCCGTGCTTTCGTCTGCTACCGCCGCGCCGACTCGTTCAAGGCCGCCTCGTCGGTCCGCGTCGTCCCCGTCAAGGGCCGTGGTCACGGTGAAATGGTCAAGCTCGACTCCAAGAACGCCCCCGGCGCCAGCGAGCCCACCTACTCGTTCATCTACCAGCGCGACACGTACGTCTACACGGCTGAGCATGACGTCTTCACCCTCATCCCTTACCCCTGCGACTCGGCGCCCCCTCTTGCGCTTTTCCAGGCTTCCAAGGGCATCTTTACACACGCCCCCAAGAACGGCAAGGTCCCCGTCGTCGCCGGCCAGCTCCCTCCCATCCTCGACGTTCTCAAGGCCACCTACGGCGCCAACGAGTGCCATATCCCCATTCCCAAGTTTGTCGAGCTCTTCGCCGAGCATGCCGTCGCCCCCTTCTTCATCTTCCAGATGTTCTGTGTCGCCCTCTGGTGCCTCGACGAGTACTGGTACTATTCGCTCTTCACTGCGTTCATGCTCATCGTGTTCGAGTGCACCGTCGTCTTCCAGCGCGTCCGCACGCTCACCGAGTTCCGCACCATGAGCATCACCCCTTACCCCGTCCAGACTTTCCGTGACGGCAAGTGGGCCGAGGTCACGTCGTCCGAGCTCGTTCCCGGCGACGTTGTCTCGATTCTCCGCACCAAGCCTGACTCTGGTATCCCCTGCGACCTCCTTCTTCTCCGCGGCACCTGCATTGTCAACGAGGCCATGCTTTCGGGCGAGTCGACCCCTCTCCTCAAGGAGAGCGTCGAGCTCCGTGAGGGTGACGACCGTCTCGACATTAACGGCGCCGACCGCAACTCGGTCCTCTTCTCGGGCACCAAGGCCCTGCAGGTCGAGAAGCCCGGCGAGGGTGGCCAGAAGACCCCCGACGGCGGCTGCCTCGCTGTTGTCCTCCGCACCGGTTTCGGTACTACCCAGGGCCAGCTTGTCCGCACCATGATCTTCTCCACTGAGCGTGTCTCGGCCAATAACTTTGAGTCGTTCCTCTTCATTCTCTTCCTTCTCATTTTCGCCATTGCCGCCTCGGCCTACGTCTGGATCAAGGGACTTGAGCGTGGCATGGCCAAGGGCAAGCTCCTCCTGGACTGCATCCTTATCATCACCTCGGTCGTTCCTCCCGAGCTCCCCATGGAGCTGTCGCTTGCCGTCAACGCTTCGCTTGTCGCCCTCCAAAAGTACGCCATCTTCTGCACTGAGCCCTTCCGCATTCCCTATGCGGGCCGTGTCGACGTGTGCTGCTTTGACAAGACTGGTACCATCACTGGCGAGGACCTCGTCGTCGAGGGTGTCTGCGGTGTGGACGCTGCCGACCCCAAGAAGCTCGTCAACGTCACCGAGACTGGCAAGGAGACCACTCTTGCCCTCGCTGCCGCCCACGCCCTCGTCCTGCTCGACGACGGTACCGTTGTTGGTGACCCCATGGAGAAGACCACCCTCCAGGCTCTCGACTGGAAGGTTGCCAAGGGTGACATGGTCTCGCCCAACAACAAGGACGCCCCCAACCGTGCTCTCATCAACATCCGCCGCCGTTTCCAGTTCTCGTCTGCCCTCAAGCGCATGTCTACCATCTCGGCTGTCACCGACGCGTCGGGCAAGAAGTGGATCGCTACCGTCAAGGGTGCCCCCGAGACTCTCAAGACCATGTACAGCAACGTTCCCGAGCACTACGAGGAGACTTACCGCTACTACACTCGCCGTGGTTCGCGTGTTCTTGCTCTTGGTGTCAAGCAGATGGTCAACTTCCAGCCTGAGAGGATTACCCACGTTCACCGTGACGACGTCGAGTGCAAGCTCGAGTTTGCCGGCTTCCTCGTCTTCCACTGCCCTCTCAAGCCCGACGCCGTCGAGGTGCTCAAGATGCTTGCCGACTCGTCCCACCGCTGCATCATGATCACTGGTGACAACCCGCTCACTGCCTCGCACGTCGCCCGTGACGTTGAGATTGTCGACCGCGACGTCATGATTCTGGACCTCAAGGAGGGCTCGACCGAGGAGCTCGTGTGGCGCAACGTCGACGAGACCAAGGTCGTCGCTGTCAACCCCAACCTTCCCATCGATGCCGACATTCTCCGCGACTATGACATTTGTATCACTGGCGCCGCTGTTCGCGAGTTTGAGGCCCGCGAGTCGTGGAAGGTTCTCGTCCAGCACACCTGGGTCTACGCCCGTGTCTCGCCCTCGCAGAAGGAGTACATTGTCGGCACCCTCCGTGAGCTCGGCTACACCACCCTCATGGCCGGTGACGGTACCAACGACGTTGGCGCCCTCAAGCAGGCCCACATTGGTGTCGCCCTTCTCGATGGTTCCATGGATGACCTCAAGGCTATTGCCGAGCACCAGCGTAACGAGCGTCTCAAGAAGGTGTACGAGCAGCAGTGCCGCATCTCTGCCCGCTTCAACCAGCCTCCTCCCCCCGTTCCCGCCGCCCTCCGTGAGGCCTACCCGGAGCTTGTCAAGACTCAGGAGGAGGTCGCCAGCAGCCACCAAAAGGCCAAGAAGCAGAACCCCATGGAGAAGTTTGACCTTGGCAGCATTACTTCCAAGCTCGCCGACATGGACGACGGCCAGGAGGTCCCCCAGATCAAGCTCGGTGACGCTTCGTGCGCTGCCCCCTTCACTTCCAAGCTCTCCAACGTTGCTGCCATCTCGAACATTATCCGCCAGGGCCGCTGCACTCTTGTCGCCACTATCCAGATGTACAAGATTCTCGCGCTCAACTGCCTGATTACCGCCTACTCGCTCTCGGTCCAGTACCTTGACGGCATCAAGTTTGGTGACTACCAGGTTACCATCACTGGTATGCTCATGTCGGTCTGCTTCCTTTGCATCTCGCGCGCCAAGCCCGTCGAGAAGCTGTCGCGCGAGCGTCCCCTCGGCAACATTTTCAACCTCTACGTTCTCCTCTCGGTCCTTGCCCAGTTTGCCATCCACATTGTCTGCCTGGTCTACATCACCTCGCTCGCCCAGTCGCTCGAGGACCGCGGCCCGATCGACCTCGAGAAGAAGTTTGAGCCTACCCTCCTCAACACTGCCATCTACCTCCTCGGTCTCTCGCAGCAGGTCTCGACCTTTGTCCTCAACTTCCAGGGCCGTCCCTTCCGTGAGGGCATCAAGGAGAACAGACCCCTGTACTTTGGTCTTCTCGGTGCCTCGCTCGTCGCCTACTCGGGCGCCATGGACATTTTCCCCGACCTCAACAACTGGCTCCAGCTCGTCGACATGAACTGGGACTTCCGTTTCAAGCTCACCGCCTCGATGATCTTTGACTTTGGCGGCTGCTACATTGTCGAGACGGCCTGCAAGGCCATCTTCGCCGACCTCGAGCCCGCCGAGATGGTCACCCGTGGTCGTGAGCGCCGCGAGAAGCGTCGCGCCGAGGAGGAGGCGCTGGCGGCCGCTTCCCCCGCCCCTGCCCTCCCCGAGCTCGACGAGGTGGTGAAGAAGTCCCAGTAGATTCTCTCTCACCCATGACACTGCGGAAAAGAGACTCGTCTCGTAGAGGGGCCGCCAAACGAACAGACATTGTATTGTCTCTCTTCTTCTCGCCTGCCCCGTTTTCGTTAGGACTGACCGCACTCCACTTTCACACTTGCGGTGGACACACAACTTTTTCCCCCCTCATCATAGCCACCTAGACACTCTTCTGCCGGATGCATCGGGATAAATGTATGCGAGAGAGGGAAGCGCGCGAGGGAGGGAAGGAAGCGTGCGCGCTCGGTTGCAGGAGGTTATAGGGAATCAGAAGCTTTGTGCACGAAAAAAGGGGATCTGGGCCTGGGGACACGCGGCCTGGAGTGGTTCCGGGTCGGTTAGTCACTTTGGTGGCTCTGGCGGTGACGTGCTTGGCTTGCGGCAGTGGCGGCAAAGTTGTTGTGGGGGCATTTTTGGTCTCCTTGGCAGTGTGTACAAGCGGCCAAGAGGCCAAGAGTGGGGACGGTCTCATGTATGTCGTGCATAATGTTGTTGTGCGTGAATGTGAGCACCCGCGACCTCTTTTTGTGCTTGTTGCCACGCGCACAATGTACACCACAGTACCGCAGTCGACTAGTGGTACAATCCACCGGCGAGCGCTGCGACATACCCCTCGCGCCACCTCCGCCAGCACGCACGTTGCTGCCAACAGACCGAAGCAGACTCGCACAGATGCGCACACAGAGTGGTGCTGGTGCCTTATCCGATCAACTCTGGCGACAACCCCCGTCTCATCCCCCCCATTGCGCCCACGATCCCACGAATGCACGAAGCACGTCGTCGGCGCCTCGTTCTGTCCGAACCGCGCCGCCACCCTCGCCCTCCCCACCAAAGTCTCCCCATATGCCACGCACCGGACCCCGCACCGCATACGTCGCCCGTTCGCCGTATCGCTCGCTCAGCCCGGCGGCTACGGTGTCGGTTCGGTGAAGGGCCGGGGGGAGCGGTCGCTGATGCTGACATGCTTGATGCTTGCGCTGGCCCCTCTCGGCCTTCTCGGCTCTCTGTGGCCTCTGGTGGCGGTCGGTGCGATCAGTGCGCTCCCCCCCATGTCCCATCAACGCGTTTGACCTCCACAGGGTTTGGCACAAACGGACCGCCAGACCGTCCAGCCGGCGGCCTGCCCCACACTTCCCCAGCCTCTCACCCACGTCTTATCCTCTCGCCCTCCATCTCCGTCACTCTCGTCTTCCTTTCTCTTCATCATCCTCATCACCACTCACTACCTACCAGTTTAAAGCACAAACACAACCGAGCCGGTCTCGATAACACTCCCACACCCCCACTCACCTATCTACCACACCCACCCCACTCGTTGAGCGTCAGCTCCGTCCGCCACCAGCCCCGCGCCGCCGTCACTCACCGCCAAGCGCACTACAAGACACGCCGTCCGATGGCTGCCCACGCCTTCCCCGACCTCGCCCCCTTCCTCACCGGTAACCAGCAGTGGGCAGCTCAGACCAACGCTGCCCAGCCCGAGTTCCTCCCCACCCTCGCGCAGGGTCAGGCGCCGCCCGTGCTCTGGATGGGATGCTCGGACTCTCGCGTCACCGAGTCGGTCATCATGCAGCGCAAGCCCGGAGACGTCTTTGTCCACGTACGTTTTGGCCCCCCATGGATCATGTCATGTCGTCCACAAACACACTGATCCCACTATGACACGACGGCTGACTCGTTTCCCAGCGCAACATCGCCAACCAGGTGCGCAGACCCCCCAAGAGGCAAGAGGCTCGCACGGCGGTGCTGTTTGTCCGCCGCCGCCGCGCGACTTTTTTGTCTTTCACAGGATCACAGGCCGCCCCCAGCCCCCCCGCTAACGCTTTGTCCAGTTCCACCCCGATGACACTTCGGCTAACGCGGTGCTCAACTATGGTGTGCTCTACGTTGGCGTCAACCACGGTGGGTCTAACCCGGAAGGCTGGTCGCCGATTGCTGACCAGCTTGTCCTTATCATCATTGTTCCCCACGCCCTCACCTCTTGCCATCGCTTTGGTGCCTGCGCACGGTCCTCCTCCGCCGTGGCCATCACCCAGTCCCTTTGGGACAACGCTCCACTCACATACACGCACACGCACACACATTCACGCACCCGCTACGCTACAGTCGTCGTCGTGGGCCACAGCAACTGCGGAGGGTGCAACGCCGCGTTCGCCGCCCCACCCGCGCCGCTCGTCCCGCCGCCCTCGCACGACCACCTCGGGGCCTTCCTCGCGCCCCTCATCCAGCTCCGCCACAAGCTTCCCCCGGGCGCGACGGCCGACGACCTCGTCAAGGAGAATGTCCGGTCAAGTGTCAAGAACGTGGTTGATTCGGCCGTGAGTGTATATACAGTGCTGCGGCAGTGCCCGGGAAGCGAAATGCTGATTCTCGCTCTCCACTAGACCATGAAAGAGGCCTGGTCAAAGGGCAAACCCGTGTACGTCCACGGTTGGGTGTTTGACATCAAGACCGGTCTCCTGCACGACCTCGGCATCTCCCAGGGCCCCCAGTAAACAAACACCCCCGGGAAAGACCCGGCATCAAGTAACTGTAGTTGTTCGCCCTCGTCGTCGTCGTGTAGACCTCACCAACCACCACACGGCGTATCGCAAACGTGGCGACGTGGCCGCATATGTACGCACCCGCGCGCGCCCCCCACTCCCTTATGTATTTAAAAGCTGTATTAGAGACACCCCATCACTGCTATGCACGGTTTTGGACCCCAGGCGCTGCGCGCACGGTGTCTGGGACACCTTTGGGACACCTTTACGCTGGTACTCTCTTGCACCGTAGCACGGTATGGGGTGGACAAAAGAGGAAAATATGGGCTTAAAAGGGCCATTAACCAGGGTGGGGCCGAAATCAATCGGGCCATCAGCCATCGGGTCCAAGCAAGTGGCGAATGCCCCGTCGTCGTCGGCCCGTTACCTTCGCTATCGCCGCTGGGGACGGTGATGGTGATGTGTTTGCATTCGTTCTTGGAACGTCGGCTGGTGAACAGGTCGCCGACTGGCTGAGTGGCGAATTGTTCACGACAACGGTAGACTGAGCAATGTAAACGGACGTCAATGGATTCCCACTCCCATTCCCATTTTCCCATTTTCACTTGATCTCGACAAACGTGCATGGGCTTTTCCATACTGACGGCTCCATCGACAACCTGTTGTCTGCTGCTGTGCACACAGATCCGAGGTGCGTGGTCAATGGACCACACGCCCGTGGCTGCGGGACGCGACGGTGACGGACACGACTTGTGCATGTCCCAACAGCCACCACTTGGGGAGGCTACACTACGCGTCTCACGAGACGCGTCAGTGTTTGACGCGGCACTGTTTCCGAAACGATCTGCCGTGGAAGTTGATGAACCGAGACCATTTTGGGAAAGTGGTGGCTCCTGTCGGTGTGCTGTTTCGGAGACGTGTCATCGCCCCGCCATTTTGGCCATTTGATGGGGTCAGTCACCACAGAAGCTGGCAGGTTTCGGGTACGTTGATGCCACTGGTAAGCCTGATCGACAGGGGTCCTGATATGGCCTCTGGCCTCTGGGCTCCGGTTATATAGCAGGCGCTGGCGCTGCCATGCACCCATGGGCCCCTGTGGACGAGTATGCGTATACTGCCAAAGTGCCACAAACGACGACGCAGACGACCGTCTTATTCGGTCCACCATAATACCTGTCACACTTCGGTTCGAAAGCAAGCAAGGCACAACTTACGCATGTTGTTGCTGCTTCTTGTCGACATGTCGGGCACTAATGCAGGCATAACTTGGTTACCCAGCGTCCAGCCTCCAAAGCAGCTTGCGCGCAGCGGCCAGCGAGCTCAGCCACGACGTTGCGACGTCGCAACGTCGCAACGCAAAACGCCCACATGGCCTTGTCAGTGCCTCGTGGCCTGGACAGCGGGGAATGGACAGCACAGACGACAGAGACACAAGACGGTCGCAACGCTTCAGTCCACAAGTACTGTAGTCAAAACAAATGGATCCTGCAGAGTGGTGGAGCTGGAGCTGGAGCTATTCGGGGCGGGAAGGTGGGCTTTGGCCAGCTATATTTGGATCCTCGCCGGATCGCTGGCCTAGTTTTAGAGGTTTGAGTTCAATCTGAGTGAAAAACCTAGCTAGCTCAGTCCAGACACCCGACCTACATAGAGTACGTAGAGCAACTACTGAAGCAGTGGCAAGGGGCACAGGGGAGGCACGCATGCAGGCCTGGTTCTGTAATGTTGCTCGGCGACGCACGTCCTGTACCCACTTGACGTCGGTTGCGGCCTGCGATTCCCACCGGGTGTGATGGCACGCCGGACGGGATGATGGCATCGGGTCTGCACGAGTAAGGGGGCCAGCGGCCAGCGGGGTCCTGCCGTCCTCACAAGCGTCACGCCAGATACGCCAGCGACACCTCCCTACAGCGCTGCAGGCCGGGTTCGACTTGTGCAGCCTTTGGCCGCCGAGGTGCCGGGGTGTACGACATGACGACAATGACGTTCCCCTGTGCTCCCCTCCGCTCCGTGACGCACTCGCCGTTACACCTTACACTTTTTTTACACCCACAACCCGAGGCACTCTGGAAGCTGCCCCGTCGAGGCACGGTAATGCACACGGCGTCGCGCACGGCGTTGTGGGAGCGCGCACTCGCTTGCTACGAGGCACCAAACAAAAAAAGTACTGTACTGTGCCTCTCTCTCGTCGCCTCGAGGCCCGACGGATGGCCGCAGAACAAAAGGGGCTTTTTTCGCGAGGGCGAGATTTCAAGACCATACTGTACATACCCATCTGTGCACCTCGGTGGGGGTGTCAATGGTAGGCTCAGGATGGACCGGAGGTCTGCGACAGCCAGAGACGTCATCGTCATGCAGTCCTGCTGGTCATGACGAACAGGCGTCATGGGAGGGCAAAGGTGGACAAGCAAGCCTACCACGTCCGCCAAGTGGAGGTGCACCACCGAAGCTTACCGAAGCCCCGAGCATCTGGAGTCAACTGCCGGCGGAGTCATGTTGTCCGCATCGCCTCTCGCGTCTGTCGCACACAAGCAATACACATACTTTCAGCACGCATGTCATTGGCTATGCCACCACCGAGAAAGAGAGAGAGAGTTCAGGAATTGAATAGGACACACGGGGGGTGGTGGCGTACGCCAACCATGGATGGCTAAGGGGGGTTGGCTGTCGGCGCAAAGGCGCTTGCTGGCGTCCGCATGTGGCACACCGTTTCCAGGCCCCCCGTCTATCGATGGTCGTGAGGCTTGAGAATGCTGAATGGAGAGGAGCGAGCAAGGATCGGGGGGGGGGGGGGGGGGGGGGGGGGCTGTCTTCTATGGCCTGCTGGAAGGATTCCTGGGACCGGCCCGGCGGGGAAGGGGGTGCTTCAGGACGCTGGCCTGCTGCGCTGTAACATATTGAGACGCGTCGAATGACCCCCAACCTGCCGCCTCCCGAGGGCCGCTGCGCGTGTTCCCTCTTCTCTCCATGTACGATCTGTACGAACGGGACGCGCTTGGACGCGTTCAACTCATAAAGGGAGGAGGGAGGACAAGGGCCCTGCGTTTGCCCGTCGCCGGCTAGACCAGAACCAGAGCCAGGTCGACGAGGGACAGGACATATGCATGAGGGTATGTCCTGTATAACTGTGCACGGCACAAGCGAATGCGTCTTGCGGCGCGCGCGGCTTGGGAGTCGCTTGTCTCCTTGATTGGATCCCACAGCCACATGTCAGCCACTGATGGTTGATCGCGAGGCGGCGGCGACTTCCTTCCGCGGCGCCTTCACCGGCCCGCGAGACACTGCTCATGTAGTTGGGCGTCGTTTGGGAGGCTGAGAGAGTCTGGCCATGTGCCAGTACATATGGACGGCTTTTGATGAGTGGGTGCGGAAAAAGAGTCCCACGCGGGCATGGAAAACAGCACCTGTTTGCTTGTTACCAGCTTACCAAATGGCCAGTGGTATGCACGGGCCACGAGCCAAATGCCGGCTCGCTGAAAGGTTGAGGGTGCCACCACCTCGTCTATGTCTGCACTGTGAGCCCAAAATACATGCAATCACAGCCAGACACAAACAACACGAAAAGGGGCCCTTGTACGATCTAAAGCGGATTGATTAAATACGGTTAGCGAGATGTTTGGACCACAACAACAAAGTGGGTCGCGATTGGCATATGCCGACACCAACACCATCACCGGGTGCCGACGTGCCGATGGACGCGACCACATGTCCTTAAGGTCAAGCTTGTCCCGATCCGAACCTCCCTGTCTGTCCAAACAGGACTCTTGTGTCTATCCACAACCCAATGTCCCGACTGGGGGGAGGTTGGAAGAAGCAAGTCTGGACATGGCAACCGGCAACTTTAATGTCATGGACACGAGAGAGAGAGCTAGAGCAAGGGATTGGGGCCAGAACCCGGTGAGATCTCGTTGTGGTAAGCGTGTGTGTGTGGTGGTGGGTAGGTGGTGGTACGTGTGGGTGCATTTGCGTCACGCTGTTTCTGTGCCCTGCCCTCTCTCCGCTTTACCCTTTTTGCTGCGGGGCTAATTAGTCGATCACTGCGCTGGTGGTGCTGCACGACCGACAGAGCCCAGGCAGTTGATCAGTTGAAAGGGTCGTCGGCGGTGGCGTGGGGGGTTGGTGTGTGGCCTGTTGGCCTGATTTGGCCTAATAGCTGGAGCTAGCAAGTCCCCGATCCCCGTATAGAGCTAGAGAGAACCCCCAAGAGCAGTAAAATGCCGAAAACGAAGAGCAAAAAACGTTTCAACATGTCCCTCCGATCCTCTGATCCCTCCCCCCCGGGAAACGTTTCGTCCTATTCCACACGGGGTTTGTGTCCTGGCCTGTGCGCCTGTGCGTCCTCGGTTTGTCCCATCCCATGGGACAATGGTAACATGGGGGGGGGGGGGAAAGATTTTCGGGTCTCTGTGCATATGCATGCAAACGGACAACAAACAAGCGTCTTCCTCGCTTCGGTGTGTTCAATCAGATGTGCCCATCGGCGTCACGATGGCCGCCACCACTTTGGAGAGCAGCCTGATGAAGAGAGAGAGTTGTGGTTGCACAGCCTCTCTCAAATCCTGTCTCTCGTTCGTGTCTCTCTTTGTTGATCTCGGAGATCGGAGACTAAGGAGAGAGCTTTGACACACACTGCAGCAGCGAGGAGATGGGCGCGGGGGCCACACCACGCCACTGACGTTCAAGCAGCATATTAGGAGGGGGAGACAGGGACACATACACACACGGGCGGCGGCGCCACCCCCCAGCCCGCCGGGTCCAACGCGTCACGCGCTAAACAGCCCTGGCGGCCTGGCGGCCTGGCGCGGGGGCCATGGGTGAGAGGATCCTTTTGGCACACTTTATTTTGAGACGCAGCGGCAGAACCCGGACTAATGCGCGCGTCACAGCCAAGAGATCAATGTCAGAAAACCCGAATTTCATTCACAGAGTGAGGACATGAGCGAGGAGAGGCTCTCAGCCAGGGACACACTCTGCTCACGCGCGTGTGTGCACAACCCTCTCCTCGGCTCTCTCCCCGGCCACAGAGGGCACAGGCCAAAGGAGCCAAAGGCGCAGAACGCCCCAGCCTCTTCTCCTCTTCTCCTCCTCCCCCCCCCCCCCCCCCCCTCTCCCCCTGTGCCCCCCTCCCCGCGCGCCCACCCACAGAGATCCAGCGACAGGCTGTCTCTTCGTTGATAATATAAACCCCACTGGCCCCCCTTCACAACCATTCTCATCCATCTCCCAAACACACCTCCTCACACCCACCCCCCCCCCATACCCAGCAACAATAACAACAATGCGCGCCGCTGTCCTCCTCGCTGTCCTCCCCGCCCTCGCCCTTGCTGTCCCCGTAAGTATATCACCTACCTCGAGGACGCCTTTGGCTGCACTGGCCTTTTTCGGGACGCGCTGCGTGCGCCTCCAACCGTGCCCACTCTCCCCCACAGCCAACGTGTTCTTTTTTTTCCTTCACCCATCGCCAACCCTGCTGACTCCATGTCCAGAACATCAAGCGTGCTGAGGCCTGCGCTTCGAGCTGCACCCAGACCGACTGCACCGAGCTCCTCTCGTGCATCTGGAACCACTGCGACGTGAGTACACACCCAACCCCCAAAACCCACTTTTCCCCACCTAGTGCCCTCCCCCCCCCCCCCCGGCACCCGGAACGTCACCATGACAGCGTACATTCCTCCGTACCTCTCTAGTCGTCATCTCTCGATCACATCACACACCCCTCTCCGTCCCTCGTCTTTTAGTTTCCTTCTCGTCGTCATAGTTTACCACCCCGTTTCCACATTGAGTATCTGCTGACTTTTTCCTCAGGGCGCCGAGTACGAGGCCGCCATCGCCGCCACTGGCAGCTGCGCTTCGACCGCGGGCTCGTCGGGCTCGTCGGGTTCGTCGGGTACCGCCGCCGCTGGCACTGCTGCTGGTACCGCCGCTGGCGTGAGTAGACAAGAAAGGAAGGAAGAAAGGAAAGGAGGAAGAAGAGCTCGCGGAAGGAGGCGCAAAGTCCAATGTGGCGAAAGATGGGCGAACAGACCTCCGCCACATAAAGATTGTGCCTGCCCTCCGCAAACTTGTCTTCCCTCCCCTTTCACCTTCACCTTTGCCCAAGCACCTAGCTAACTTGAACAGACCGCCGGTAACGGAGCTGCCTCGGCCGCCACTGACGCCTCTGGCGCTGCTGCTGCTGTAAGTACAACGAACTTTGGGAAGAATGGTCGGGACTTTCCAAGGGCGGTGCGGTTGGCCTTTGCTCCTTCCTCACCCCACCTTGCGGTTTTCCCGAGTACCCAGTCACACCTTTTGAACAACAACTGACCTGCTTTAGGGTACCGGTGCCGCTACTGGTGCCGCTACCGGTGGTGCTACTGGTGGTGCTGCTGCTGTACGTACAATAAGCTTCATGGTCGGGATTTTCCAAGCGTGGGATGGGTTGGCTTTTGTTCCTTCCTCACCCCACCTTGCGATGTTCCCGAGTACCAAGTCGCACCACCTTTTGAACAACAACTGACCTGCTCCAGGGTACTGGTGCCGCTACTGGCGCTGCTACCGACGCTTCCGGAAACACCGTTGCTGCTGTGAGTAAACGAAAAACGCGCCCCTCTGCCTCTCCCCTCTTATGGGGGTTTCCAAGTGGTAGTGGACTTGGTCGTTCTTGGACTTTGTCCGACCACCCGGAAAACATACCCCTCTCATGGAGTGTTCCAAAGTGGTGGACTTCAGTCGATCGTCGCCTTTGTCCAGAAGAAGCGAAGTGGTCGGCTGCGGTCGATCCTCGACCTAGTCCAACCTCGACCTGTCCAACCACGCACCACTCTCTCATTTGAACAGCAACTGACATTGCTTTAGGGTACCGGTGCCGCTACTGCCGCCGCCACCGACGCTTCCGGAAACACTGTTGCTGTGAGTAAAATGAAAGCAAACTGCATCCCCATCACCAACGTCCCCTCACCCAACTCGATGGACGATTCGCTCCTACCACCCAACTATCCAACTACTCTTTTGTCTCCTCTGAACAACAACTGACAAAGACCAGGGTACCGCCGCTGCCACCGACTCGGCTGGTAACGTTGTTGCCTCGGGAACCGACTCTGCTGTAAGTCAACCCCACCCCGACACATTCCCTCCACCTGGGCCCAAGACACACACACAGACACACACACCCACTCTTGACACATGTGGACAACAGCTGACGACATACAGGCCGCCGCCAACGCTACTGGTGCCGCTACTGGCGCCGCTTCGGGCACTGACGCCAACGGCACCGCCGCCGCCTCTGGCACTGGTAAGTTGCAGTAGCTCTGCTTGCAGTAGCACCTTCGCTAACACCACATATAGGTGCCGCCACCGCCGCCTCGGGCACTGCCACTGGCGTCGTCGCCTCGCTCCAGTCCGTTGCCAGCTCGGCCACCAACGCCGCCGCCTCGGCCGCTACCTCGGTTGCCTCGGTCGCCGAGTCCAAGGTCTCGGGCGCATCGGGAACCGCCGCTGCCTCGGCTTCGTCGACCTCCAAGGCCTCGTCGGCCGGCATGACCGTCGTCCCCGGCAGCTTCGTCGCCGCTGCCGTCATGGCCGCTGTCCTCCTCTAAGCGAACCCGACCCGCACCATACCTATTATCAAAACATGGTCGTCCGTCGTTTTCCCTTAGCAGCGCCCTCCACTGGATTCTCGTAGACGTTTTTTTCGTGTGTATACACGCGCTTATGACTAGTTTATTGTTCTCTCCCCCCCGTCCTTAACCATTATTTTCGCTCCCTTCGTGTATGCACTTTGCATAGCTTTGTGACTGCGTTCCGGGGGTTCAGACTCGTGTGCCCTGGGTGCCACACACAGATTCAAGTTGCCGAGTTCCACTGGCCCGCTGCCCCGGTAACTCGTCGGCACGTTGGAGCCTATCGAGGCCGGAAGGTACTCAGTGGCCGTACACGTGCACAGCGCACAGCTACAATAATCAGATATCCCAGCCGCTGTGCGGATCAACAAGATGCGACGCGCCACTGATATGGCTAAACTGGGGGAAAAAAAGCAAACAAATCGCCGAAAACGACAAACTGGTATATAAATGCCAGTCGGCGACATGCACTACTGTACTCTGTTCCACAGGGCCACAGGCCCCAATGCTCTCGGCCGCGCCAGCCGGCTGTGCCTAAAGATAGAGCACCACACAGGCCACTATGCTAAAAAGCACTGCAGGCTGCACGAGGTGGGTGGCCATCAATAAGGCTGGAACCCATGGAGGAAGTACTGCTGACGAGTTCTGGGCAAATGACCGATGATAGCAAGTGTCTGGCGCTACTTGTGCCGTCAACTTGTGCCGCCGACAGTCGTGCCGGCGTCCTCTATCCCCATGCCACACTGCAAGGGTACACCGTGTGCATGGGCGTCTTGTACTCTCCGCCGGCCGTCGGACGTCGCCCTCGCCGATGGAGGTGGACGAACCGGGCTCGTGTCCCACTCGACGATCGCCAAGGGCGGCGCGGCGCATGTAATCTTTGATGTAAGGCTTCATTTGTGTTTGGTGGGTAGCTCTGGTGTCTATTGTTGAAAGGCGCGGAGTTGAAGGAAGGGAGGCAAAGGAGTGAAGGTGTGTGTGTGTGTGTGTGTGCGTTGTGCTCATGGAGAGGGACCCCGTAGTGGGGTTGACCTGGGGGGTATTCTCCCGGATATGGTGGCAGCCCTTGTAGACCCGTCTGATATCCACCTCCACGGCGATGACCCCCTCGCCGTCGTCGCATCGCATCTGGGCTGGGTTCTTTCTTGAAGCAGAGCATGTCTCCCACAGGCCCGAGAAGAGGACCAATCTCAGCGGCTCGGTGCTCTGGTTTAGTGCTCTAGTGCCCAGGACGGGGAAACGCACTACACGGTGTGTCGTCGACTGTCGGAGCAAAAGTGCTTTGCGTTGTAGGAGTGGTGGCCAAACGACAATTACCGCCTCTACCACCTTCACAGTCGGCTGCTTCCTTCAGTGAGAACCCTCCGCAGGCGCAGCTGCTCGTCGCTCATACGCTCTCTGTGGGTAAAATAAAATGTATACATGTCTTTACGCCTTGACGCCCGTCCTCAGCTTCTCCCTGCGCAGCGCGACGCTCACCGCACCCAGCGTCGGCGCCATGGCCGCCCGCACGCGGTCTGGGTCCACGCGCGCAATCTCCGCCGTCGTCACAATGGCATTCACTTTACCCTCGGTGCCCTCGAGGTATCGCGCCATCTTGGTCGCGCGCGCCGCGCGTACTTGTGGCGAGTGGGCCTGTGTGCCCGCCCCCAAAGCGCCAGGCGCTGCTGGGAGGATGGCGCTCCAGTATTGCCGGAGAAACTCTGTCGCAGCGTTGTGGCACGAGCGCATCTGCTCGAGAATGGCGTTGGGAAGAGGGGGCAGGACGGCGTCCTCGGCGTTGGACGCGACGTGCATGTCGCGCACGACGCGGCCGGCGACCATTTGCGCGTCGCGCTGGAACGAAAACGTGCTAAACGTCGCAGCGGCCTCCATGTCATCTGCTGCCGGGGGGTAGCTCGGGTGGGCAGGGTTGGCCAGGCAGACCGAGGTGAAGTCGGCGGACCAGTCGGCAATCTTGCGCGACTCGATGTCGGCCATGGCGAGCAGCTCGTCGTCGTTGCGCCCGGGCAAGATACCGCGCGCGCCGTCGGCATCGTCACGCTCGTTGGCGTCTTGCACCTCGAGTGGGATGGGTGCTGGCGCTGCGGCGGCGCGCAGGTCCTCGTACTCGATCTGGTCATACAGGTCGTCGGCCACCATCGGGATCGTTGAGCGCCCAGTGGCGTCCTTTTTCTTACCGGCTTGAAGCAGCTTTTCCGAGTGGTCGTTGAAACGACGCATGAGGGGCAATGAGCTGCGCTCCTTGCCAGCCTGCATGGTCACATCACGGATGACGAGGTTTTCGCCGTGGTCCTCCTCGGTCGCCGCCAGGTCGAGGTACGTTTCCACGTTGTCGGGCATCTTCTTGCGCGGCGCAGTCTCCCAGTCTGGGTCCTCGAGGTAGGCATCGAAAATGTCATCTTTGCGACGTGACCCTTCGTCCAGTGCAGTCTTGCGCACCGACGCACGGTGTCGTTCCCACAGAGTCGACGTAAAGTATCGTGTCCAAAAGTCGGTCTCGGAAATCTGTCACTGTCAGAGCTGGTCGGGCCACCAGTACCGCAAAGGCTCACCCTTGGGACATTTTTGGCGTACGCATCTTGCACCACTGGAAACTCTTCAAAGATCTCCCTCGTGAGGTCCTTTGTAATGTTGAGGACGATGGGGCCCGTCTCGACCTTTTTCAGTCCCACACCGGTACCGCCCTGGATCTTGCCGCTCTTGCTCTTGTTGCCTGCAATGTCGAAACGGTCGTCCAGGAGACGCGACGGGCGGCCTGGACGCTGCTCGTACGCCAGCTCCTCGGCCTTGAGGAGCGCCTCGCGGCCGTCCCAAAACTCCTCCTCGCTGATCTGCTTGCCAATCACGAGCTCGCGGTGGAGCAGCATGAGGGTCGGGTTCTTGCGCAGGACGCGCACGCGGAGGTTGTTGGCGCGGCGGCGGGCCTCGGCGTCCCCGTCGTCCAGCTTGCGCTTGCCGGCGCGCGCGACACTCGACGGCGTGCCAGGCGTGCCCGGCGCGCTGCCTGCCGGTGTGCCCACGGCGCTCGCGATGCCCGATGGGCCGGCGCCCGTCGACGGACCGGCAACGGCGCTGGGTGCGGCAGGAGTCGGCGCTGCAGCAGGGGCACCACGGTTCGCAGCGACAAACGGGATGAGCACGTCCTGCACCGCCTGCCGGTCGGCTTCCTTGCTCGCGGCTGTAAAGGTGAACAGGAGGCCGCCGGCCGGAACGTCGTCCTTGAACTTGAGCATGAGCGAGGTACGCGCCGAGCCAGCCTTGCTTGCTAGCATGTCTGCAAGGAATGTCAGTGACCATTTCATTCTGGGACCTGGTATGCAGGAGAGCGAGTCCCTGCCATCTCACAGTGTGCACTGTTTGGCGGCAAGGGAGGAGCCAAGTGGAAATGCGTACTCGATACACGGTTCAGCGCCTGTTGCTGCCGGTCCATACCGCCTGCTGTGGGGACCCATGCGACGTGCGTCTCCGTCAAGGACAGCACGCCCGGCACCTTTTTGAATGTCGCGTCAAACTTGCGCGCCTCGGACATGGCGACGAACGGCGGACGATGGAAGATGTCGAACGATGAGTGAGACTTACGAGTGGTCTAAATGATCCAATCACTCAACGGAAGCATATTGGGTGGCGACAAGTCACGATGCACGTGACGTCAGTGACTCACCATGCCGTGGTGAGTGACGGCAGAGGCTCCACTGCCAACAACAGTGTCAATGGTTGTCCCGGTGATATGCTGGCTTGCATGGTTCTCTCCATGACAGAGGACAAACATAAAGATACGGAGAAAACAATGCTGATGGTGATGATGGTGCGCGCTTCCAATGTCTCTCTCTCTCTCTTCTTTGCGTTTCTCCCTCTACTCGTCTCCCCTCTCCTCTCCCTCCCCTGTCTCTCTCTCCTCCCCCTCTCCACCCCTCTCAAAAGACTAAACTGCTCTAATGGCCACCTCGCGGACCCTTTGCCGCCCGTCCTTCCTCGGACGCCGTACGCGCCATATCTGTCGAGCTCTCCCCACGGCGCTTCTTAAAGCTGAGCCGCTTGAGGAGGTTGGCGCCTTCGTCGGCAAGGCGCAACCCTTCGCCAGGCCCCAACTGGAGCCGCCCGTCGCTCTCACGCTGCAAGTCCATAGACGACTTTTTGCGCTTGTAGTGGCCCTCGTCGTCCGTGCCTACTCCAGAGGTGGGCGCGGCGCTCTCCCGCGTGAGCATCGAGTTGGAGCCGCGCGAGCGCAGCGAGCTTGCCTCAAACGACGAGTCCAAAGTCGACACTGTCGTGGCCACGGTCTCGACTGTTGAATTGGTAGCAACTGTCTCGACCGTCGACGCCGTCGCGACCGTCTCGACTGTCGAGCTCGTGTTCTCGTGGTCGATCATGCGGAGGTAGTGGGTGATGATGGCGCGGTGGACGAAGAGATACTGTCGCAGGCTCTGAACAAGGCTCATGCGCTGGATGCGCATGCCGACGAGAACGTCCATGATCGGGTCCTTCATCTCGCTGAGCGGCGTAGGATGGCGATGCGGGCGGTGGCTAGGTGTCGGTGCGTGCGGGTTCTCGGCCGGCGCACCGGGGTTGGATGTCGGTACGGGCAGGCTCAGCGGGAGCTGCGATTGGGGGCTCATGCTGTTAGAGCTGTTTAACGTTAGCAATGTTCCAGATATTGTAACAGCAGCGGCGGCGGCAACACTTACTCGCTCGGGGTGGTCTTTTCCTCGTTTTGCTCGGCCAGTGATGGCAGGCTTGGGCCGCGGGAGGACTTGATGGACAGCTGGTCCGAGGAGAGGTGGTCGGGCTCCCTGACCAGTACGTTGCTGTCCTTGGACAGGATCTGAGGCTCGCCTGGCGCAGGTAACGAAGCGGCATCCTTCTTAACCGGCGAGTCCAGCTCCATGGGCTCCTTGACAAGAACATTGCTGTCTTTGGAAAGGATCTCGGGTTCTGGGGGACCAGGCAAGAGGCCATCCTTCTTTGCTGGCGAGTCGAGCTCCATGGGTTCCTTGACAAGGACGTTGCTGTCCTTTGAAAGAATCTCGGGTTCTGGAGGAGGAGCGGGACCACCCTTGACTGGCGAGTCGAGCTCCATCGGCTCCTTGTTGACAACGTTAGAGTCCGGGGTCGGTACCGAGTTGGCCTTTTGCACAGCGAGCACCTCGGCTGCCTTGGAGCCGGGGAGAGGCGCGGCATGGGTCGGGGGCGAGTCCAGGTCCATGCCATCCGGCTTTGGCGGTTTAGCAGCGAGGCCAGAGCCCGCCGACGACTGCGCAGACTCGACCGAGTTGAGCTTTGACGACTTGCGGTGTTCGTGGCGGAGGGCGTCGGTGATGGCATCCACCAGAATGTAGCTGCCAGTGCGGCCAATGCCTGCGGAACAGTGCACAAGGACCGGTGGGGCCTTTGTGTGATCCTCACCGCACCCGGCCGAATGTTCGACGGCCGCGTCAACGTCACGCATCAGGTTCAAGAGCACCTCGGGCGTTTCGGGTACGTCAAAGTCGGGCCAACTGACGCACTGAATGTGCGTGACTTTACGTTGCTTTTCGGGCGCACTCTTGTGCCAAAGGTTGAAGACTCGCTTGATGTTGTTGTCGTCCTCGCCCACACTCTTGGCCTCGGGAACGGCCGCACCAAAGTCAAAGCCCGTCGTCGGCACATCGGGCTTATCCTCGTCACCCGTCTGGGAGACAAGTTGCAGCCGCAGGTCGCCATACTCGACCGCATTCCAGTATTTGCCACATTTGTCGCTGCCACCTTCGAATTGTTTGGTGAGCCTGTCCGACGACGTCAGTCATTTGTGCAATCGAAAACGTGTTCCTGACCATCAATCAACTTACATCACAATGACGTGAACGTCTTGCTCCCACACCAGGGTCCAAAAGTCGGAAAACGTAGAGTCCATGGGCCCTTGGGTTGCAATGTAACGCCTGCTAGTGCCGCGGGGCTGGACGAATGACGCGTTGATATAGTCAGACTTGTCGGGTGGTGACGCCAGGCGAACACGAGTGTAGTCAAACGGCCAAATGTTCTTGTAGCGGTTTTTTGTGCCTTGCTCGATGCCTGCGGTGATGGAGAATGGATAGTACCCGTTGTCGGCAGAGGGCTGTTCCATGAGTTTGACAACGTCCACCGCTGAGCGGGGCAACTCTGTCTGGAGACCCTCGCTTGCAGGAAGACAGCTGCCCTGCGATAAAGTGTCCATGACAGTCTGCAGTCGTGTCTGCTCGTTCCGTTCGATACGGTAAAACTGCTTGGCCAAGACCTCACCGCTGTCGCTGTCAGACATCTTGACAAGGTCATGCAGGAAGGGAGGCAGCTCGTCGGCGCGGCGGACGACGTCTTCGGGCATGGCCAGGGGGATGCGCTCGGTGATGCCGCCATGGGAAAGCTCAATGTTCTGTCGAATGTTATCGAAGAACGGGTTGGCTGGCTGCAGGCGACTCCGCGAAGAGTCGCTGCTGTGCGCCTTGCGGGGACCACCAGCAGACGCAGGAAGGCTGAGGCTCGTGAACGGGTCAGGTCTGGTGGCGAGCCCTGCTGTCTGCGGCAACATGGTTCGCGGGGCGCTTGTGGTGGAGGCTGCAAGGGTCAGCAACATACAACAAACATTTGAGCACGCAAAAATAAAACACTACTTACCCTGCTGGAAAGCCAGTCGAGATAGCCTGCCGAGACCACCCACAGACAGTCGCGGGGTGCTGGGAGCCGTGGTCACGGTGCTTTCGCTGGCAGAGTCGACGCTGCCGGCAACCACCTCGCACTCCTTGGTAGAAATGACAGCGCTGTGGCCACCGGGCACGAACCATAGGTTTCCATTGTAGCCCTCGCGTTCAAACTTGCTTGCAACGCCTTGCAAGACGCTTCCCTCTGTGACTACTGACGAGTCTTGGTCAATGAGGACAATATCGGCAGTGTCGCGCCAGGCCGAGACGGCCGCCTGTGACTGCGCAGAGGCGAGCATTGAAACGAGTTTGCCGATACCAAAGGCAGGACGGCGGAGAAGGGTAGAAGGGATGGACACAGAGTGCGCGTTGGGGAGGTGTGACTCTTCGTACGACGATGGGGCGCGCAGATCCAGAACGAGGGTGGTGCTAGACGAGACGACGTTGGTGAGCTCTGGGGCGGCGAGCGGTTTGATTCTAGACTGCAGCAATGGCAGCGACCCCAGTGGGCCCGCAGGCATGGAGGAGCGTCTCTGTGCCAGGTTGGCCGACCCACTTGGGCTTGGGGGGCCCAACGAGCGTCCGCTAATGGGTCCAGCGGGGATGGACGACGACGAGCCGCCGGGACGACTACTGGAGCCCAAGTTGAACGGAGACGACGGTGGCAAGTTTGATGGCTCGTCGTTTGAATGCGCCAAGTTGTTTCCACTCCAGCTGCCGCCCAGGTTGAGCCTTTCAAATGGATGGCCGAGCTGAGGAGATCCGTGAGGTCCAGTGGGAGGAAACTCGAGTGAAGGGGTCGGCGCGCCAGAGGATGCCGCGAGCGCCGCCCACGGCGACTGGCCGAGAATGGGCTGCGTCATGTGCGTCGCCATTCCGCGAGACAGTCGCAGTGTAGGAGGTTGACGGAGAGGAGTTGCAAAGGGAGAGGCAAAAGGTGAACCGGAGCCGCTCTGGGAGGAGTATTCGGGAGATGGCGAACCCTCCACTGGCATGGGGGTGCGGGCTTCCGAGGTGAATGGATCGCTTGCAAATGGAAAGTCGGAGGTGGTGCTCATCAGTGGAGCTGCTCGGCGGAGGGGCACTACGCCCGTCTGCATCGCAGAGGAGACAGAGCCAGACGCCGACGACGCGGCCGCTGCAGCTGGTTGTTGGGCTCCACTTGGTGGTGTGTGGAGCGTTGGACCGAAGGGATTGTTGTCACCTAGGGCACTACTCATGGTCTGCGCCGCCGTGTGTCCGGGCGGGCAAGGTGGTGGTGTTGTCGGACCGTGTCACAAAGAGACGGGAGGTGGACAAGCGGGATACAGACAGGCAAAGGTTGAAAAGGAAAGTGCCGAACTAACTCTCAAGTGGGGCGCGGGATGACAAGCATAATAATCACGCTGGTCCTAGATCTTGGTGCCCACGCGCATTGCGTCGGTGGTCGAGATGGATGAGACACTCGCTGCTCCGTGAAGAGAGTGGGACACGGGGCAGCGTGACAAGGAGAGTGTGTCGGGATAAGACTGCCAGTGGCGCAGAGACGAGGTCGAGCAAGAAGGGAGCGATGGGTGACTAGGGGGGGGGGAGGTCGCGTGAGGATGAGGACTGGTGGGGTTGTGGAGGTCGAGCCACGCGAGGGGGGAGAGAGTGCTGAGGATGTGGGGTGCGCGTGCGCGCGACTGCGTTTGTTGGGTTCTGTGGTGTGTAGTGGTTGTGGTAATGGGGGTGGTTGTGGGGTGGTAAATGTGTTGAAGCGGGTAAGGTTGGATGAGTCAGAGGGAATGAATGGGGGGGTGGGGGTGGGGGGGGGGGGGGGGGGGGTTCTTGCAACAGGAATTTGGGTGTACGCACAAACGCGCAGGACGGACGGACGGACGCACCAGCGCACCAGCGGCCAGCGGCAGCGCAGCAGCAGCACCAGCCAGCGGGCAGAGCATGCATGGCCTGTGGCCTCTGTGGGTATCTCGAGGGGTGTGAGCCTCTCTGGCCCCGCGTCTCCCTCTCAGGGCCACACCACACCCACACAGCCAAAAACCATTCCCTGGCAGCTTTTGCGTCGCCGCTCGCGCTGGCTGATGACATGCATGTGGACACGCACATGCTCTCGTCCCCACTGCGACGCTGTGCTCTCAACCCCGTCGTACTATAAGCATACGGCACAGACGGCCAGCACAAGCGTATGGAAATACCAGTTTGCATGGAGCCCGGGGGGAAGGGGACGAGGAGCATATCAAAGTGCCTCTTCCAATGTGGTCATGGCCCACTCGTAATATGGAGGAAGATGTGCCAGTTACTCTCTTCTTCCCCTCTTTAACCCCCTGTTGCTCTGCTGCCTCTGCCGTATAGCGGACCGACCAGTCGTCACAACCAATGTCCCCAAACTGTTTTGTTCCTCACCTCCCTAAGGCCTAAGGACCCGGGTGCCGACAAATGTGAGTGCAAGCACGCTCTTCTCTGCTCTTATAAGCAAAGCTTTTGCCCTTTGTAGCACCAGCGAGGCTGGCCCCCGTATACCCCACAGTGTTGAGGGATAGGTTCCATCGACGCCAGGCGCGTCACTCGGGGTCCAAATCCAGGTAAAGGCCCAGGACTCTGACGTCATACGTCGTCCACTTGGGGTCTGCTTCGTTTGCTCGCAACCACATCTTGGAACGCCTGTTGCGTCAGAGGCGTTAAAACAAGCCAACAGGCCACAGGCTAAACAGGTGAGCACAGTATGGACGGTACTGTACGGTGCAGCGTGTGTTGGTCTCTCTCCCAAAGGCCGGCCACACACAGGGTGTAGGTGGGTGCATGGGTGTGCGTGTCCCTTTGTCACAACTGTCTCTTGTCGGTGCCAATCCTAACAAGCTGTGAGCGGGGGGTTGGGGTAATGACGTAACACTCAGCCATTAGGTGGCTTTGAACTTTTCATTGCCATGTGAATTCCCAGGAATCTATTTGGGAACAAATAAAAAAAGGTTGGGGCCACAAAAGTGACCCCACGCAACCCGCGTACTTACGTATAAGCTTGCATGCATATAAACCAACCTACGACGTTACTCGTGGGACCTGTGCTTGCAGATCAGTAACCTCCCCCACCATCCCCCACCCCAGAGGAACACATGTGGCACCAAGGGGTCGCCAAACACAACAAAGGCATCATCATCCAAAAAAAAACGTCCCCACGTATAAAGCTAGTGCAAACGACCATGTACCTGTTATGACCTCAGCCAAGGGAGCGATGGGCCGCGTATTGGACCGGGACTTGGGGCTGATGGCTGAGAACCATGGCTGCACATTGCAGAAGCGTGTATCTGACAGGCAATGCCCCGCGGCTGCAGTCCGACGAGGAGGTGGTCGTTGTCATCGACAGGGAGATGTGTGGAGTTGGATAATGTCGTTACCTCTAGGGTACGGCCTCCGCACTCCGTTGCTATTCAATTTATGCCCAGTCGGCCCCACAAAGATCAACACGCTCCACACAAAGCTTGTCCAAGTGGTTCGTTGCTGCTGTCTGCTCGGGCGTGGGTGGCTCTTCCACGATCACTGGCGCCGTCTGCATCCTGGCCCGGTTCGGCGAATCAAGCTGTCCTAAACCATGCTCCTGCACCATGGTACTGAGCGTAAATAATCTCCCAGGCTACAACTGAACCATTTGCTTTCTTTTGTGTGCTTACTGGTCATTCCGAGCCACACATAAGTAGCCTATCTGATAGGAAAACTTCCTCCTTTCACTGGTTCCACCCCATCACATGTGATGATCGTTCCGACATCTGGACGTTGCCTGGCTCTGTAGTCTGTCCCTTTACCGGCAACGACGCTAGTTGGGGCCGCGTCGAGGCACATGGGAACGCCGAGGGCTATGGAGCATGCGGGAAACAGGTTCCCGCGCAGTTGGAGCTGTTTGTTTTGGTCATCGGCGACCAAACACGTCAGAGGCCGGGGCCGCGATGACATCTGTGTTGTGTCGTCGTGTGGTGGCGCCACACGACACCAATAACAATGCCCGGGGGCAATATCCACACCCATATATCCCATATCCGGACACGCGGTAGCAGATGTATCAGATAAAAGCCCAACCTGCCGTGTCATTACGAGTGGAACCTGCCCAGGCCTGACACGCTTATAGCCACGAAACGTCCCGAGGACATGCCGACAGTTTCCCTGCGATCCTTGCGAGCTAGGACGCATCCGAGGGAGTTTACCCGACACCCGCGGGATAGCAAGAGAGGGCGCGGCGCGCGGAGGGGAACAGAGCTCTTGCAGCTTGCCGGCCTCTGCATCTGTGGCCCAAAACGGCGGTTACGGGAACGGGACATTTTGCCCGACCGTTTCCCTAGCGGCCCTGGTCTCAGCTCAAAACCAACTGGTTTTGTGGCCCTACATCCTCGTTCGTTGCCATTCAAAGTGTGCAAGTGTCCTTGTCGTCCGGGGTGTGCCGGGCAGCGTGATACAGTTACTTGTAACAGGAGGGGGAGGGCGGGGACGAGGACGCCTAGAAGCTGTGATGTGGGGAGTGGCACAATGGGGGCATGCGTGCACACATTTTTGTCGGACCGGTATCCTGGTTTCCATGGAGGACACGGCGCGCGCGAACAGCTCATAGCGCGCCGCGCACAAACCACCGCCCAAGGCGGGTTTTATCACGGCATTTTGCTGGGAGGCGGGGCGCGGGCGCGCGGGCAGGGTGGAACACGTTGCTGCCGAAAGCTAAAGGGCTGACCCATGTACCATGCCTGCTGTAAACGTGAGACCAAGGGTTCTGCCCGTAGACAGCAGCGGTGAACAACTCAGGTAAGGTGCTGCAGACAGTGTGGCTCTCGTGTACTTGTGTGTACGAGATGGAATGGCTTCCCGCCTCCCGAGTTGGCTCTTGGGAGGCTTGTCGATGGAAGCGACCTGGAACGCAGGGTGCGCGCGGTATGTGAGGCAAACAGTCATTACCCGAACATGGCTCTCTGCTGGATCGGCGCCACAGCTGTCGTCGTGGGCGAGAGAAGACGGACTGGCCCTGTCGCCCATGCTTCCCCCCCGGTCCCCTCCCTGGCGCTTTGTTCGCTGCGCCGCGTTTGGGTCAACGAGGCGGTTGTTGAGCCCGTGTTGAGGATTGCTGCGATTGCTAGGATATAGGATCGAAGAGACGCATCCTGCATCCCGCACAACCCGCGTTTGCCGGTGAGGTCGGAGGATGCCAGCACCCAAAAAAATAGAGCTCGCCAGCGTTGTTGCCAGTGCGCCAGGTCCGGGCACCCCCAGCGCGCCCCTCGAAAGCCTCTTTCCAGGCAGCGATCGCCATCGCCCCAGTCGCCCGGTGAGACGGCCCTGACAACGGGAGACAGGTCAGTCGCCAGTGGGTATCGTGGGTATCGTGGGCTCTCATATATGTCGGTCAGTCTTTTGCTTCACACAGTCCCATCCGTGTCTCGCTCGTCTCTCTCACTCTTGCCTCCCCCCGTCGGCGCCGGCTTCGTGTTCTGCTCTCAGAATCACACGCACTCGCCTCCTTTTGCTCACGTCTTGGCTCGACTCCCCGTCCCCCTCTCCCACATCGCCACCACTCCTTCCCACTTGCCCCACGATGAACTTGCTCGCCTTCCTCGTCGCCCAGCTTATCGCTGCCGCCAGCGTCCTTGCGACCACCAACCTCGGCACACCATGCCTGGCGGCCTGCTCCAAGTGGTCGGCCACTCTGAGCCAGTGCCATACCATCTACGGCATTTCGCGTGAGTACACTACCCAAACACGCTGTGGCCAGGTTTCTAGCGTGCCGTCGGAGACTGGCGCTAACATGTCCTCTTGCCTTTAGCCAACATCAAGGGATACGACTACTCGAATGCCTTCCTCGGTTGTCTCTGTGTCGGTACATATGAGAGCGGTACCTACGGCAACGACACCATGAACGAAGCTGCAAGCTTGTGCCAGTCGTGTTCCACCACTCCAAAGGAGATCAAATCCGACCTCTCAGTGAGTGTACTCCCCCCCTTCTCTCTGCGGCGGCCAACCCGATTTCTCCCCACTGCCCAAGTGTCATGAGAACCATGAGACGCATGGCCTGTAAGGTTATGCGGGGGCGTGTGTGGCTCTTGGCAGGATCGCAGGCTGGCCGCTTGCAGCCGCCCTATCGCTACCACTGCGAACCGTTGCATCGACACCCTGAGATGCTAACATGTTCCCCCAGACCTTCCTGACCCTTTGCGCCGTCCAGGCAACAAACGGAACTGCCGGCAACGCCACCACCTATGCGCCTCTGTCCTACATCACCGCCGACGACCCCGACACGGGAATCACCGCCGCAATCACCTCGGCCGGCGTCGTCGCTGTCTCGGCTCCCACGCTCGGGCTCGCGGCGTCTGCTTCCCTCGTCGTCATCCTGGCAGCGTTCGCAGCGGCCTGATTCTCCTTGGATCCTTGGATCTGTGGGACGACGACGCATACGACAAGAATAAAACGAATTTCCCGTGGTCTCGACTCTGGCGGTGTACGGCGTGGGCGTCGACACACAGACAGCTGGGACCGCGGCATGGCGCGCACGGGGGCGCGGGGCGTGTGGGGGGCCACAACGTCCGAGCACGAACACGAGCGCGAGACGAGCCTGGACCACCACGGGGGCGGACCGGCAAGTGGACCGTGCTCGTGCTCGCCATCACACTTGTGCCGGGCGACCGAGCATAATGGCGGTGCAATCGGCGCTCTCACCACGGCAACCAGGGGTATCCTCGACACGCGCGGGGATGACTTCAAGGTTCGGAAGGTTGGGCACAGGACAGCAAGGACAGTTTGCGGTTTGGCGTGTGATGGACAAGAGAGTGCAAGAGAAACGACATAGATTCGGGATAGGTGTGTAAGCTCTGGCGGCGTCTGGACTTTTGGGTTGGACATTAGTTATAGTTTTCCGTAGAATAGACGCTCTGATTCTTGTATGTAACCACTGAGATCGTGTGGCAGAGGAGTAGAGAGTGGTCGACGTCAGTCAAGGGAAGTGCCGTCAGCCACGCACAACTTGGTGAGAAACAACAGCCCCTTGCTGCTGCTTGCCATTCAGCCTTCCGTGCGATAATAAGGGTGCCTCAATGTTGCGCCAGGAGACCAAGGGTACAGCTGATACCGATAGCTGTGTGTCCCATCTCGCATCGTCCACTCTACGATGGACATCCATAGATCCAGAGATCCAGAGAGTCGCAAATTAGCGACTTCCAAATTAGCGACTTCCAACCCATGTTCCTAATTCCTAATTTGCCCGACGGCTCATTAGCAGGCCAACGGAATCAAATACATGTTACGTAAATAATACGGACTTTAGAAGAATGTCCGCAAAAACGTGAGCCGCACGCGAGACGCTTTTTAGAAATAATCTCGACGACCTCAAGGCCCGGCAATCAAAGACGACAACAGCGTAGTTTACCTCCACACACCACACCCTCTCCAACAACCTCAACCTCACGATGCGTTCGCAAGTCGCCATCCGGCGGTCTTTCGCGCAAGGCTCCCAGGCGCGGTTTATCCAAACCACCGCCACGACCTACAAATCGCCGTATACGGCCCCTCTGTCAGCCAAGCTCGCGCAGGTGCCACTGCACCCTGCGCTCCCCACGACGGCGCTGGGCAGCGAGCTCCCAGGCGACATCCCCGCCCTCCCCCTTCACATCGAATCCCTCACCCAGCGTCGTCTTAACTGGTACTCGCGTACGATGAACGACGACAAGCTTTCGCATTCTGAGAGGGAGATGCTTGACCGTGCCATGGCGCGCGTGACGAAAAAGGAGCGCAAGCCCATCGAGTTTGCCAGTGGCGAGGCCGGCCCCAGCATTGAGCGCTTGAACTTCTTTGCCGCAGGCTCTGAGGCCGGTGGCGCCGTCATGGAGGCGGATGACATGCCGGGTCTCGAGGCCGGTCGTATTGTCGAGGTTCGTCGTTCGGAACAGTCCTCGATCGGTCTTGTTTTGGCGCCCGTCCTCATCAATGGCAGGAGGCGTCTCATGCTGCTGCGCTCGTCGGGAGAGATCTGGCCCGTGAACGCCAACGATGTCCAGTTTGTCATGCCCGCGTCGCTGGTCCCCAAGGAGCTCGCCGCGAGCTGTTGGTCAAACGAGCTCATTGCCTTGTGGTCCAAGGGCGAGGACATTGGCATCTCGCAGTCCCAGGACGAGGCTGGTATCATCGGCGCCGACGAGGCCCAGACCATGACTGAAGCTCGCCGCAAGGTCGCCCACCTCCTCCGCCGCATCGCCCGCGAGACTGAGCGCATGTCCTCTCGCCTTTCCAGCGGCTCGATCGCTTCCGGCCGCGGTGGCGGTATCGAGGCCGTGTTCGACCACTTTTCCTCCAAGGACCCCGAGCAGCGCAGCCACATCACTTCCACCGAGGTTGCAGAGTACCTCCTCAACTCGGCCAACCCGGACAATGACACTCCGCACATTACTGTCCGCCCCAACACCCTCCCCGCGTTTGCCGCCCATGCCTTGCTCATGAAGCGTGCCGACATGTTCCTTGCCGACGACCGCAACATGTGGAAGACTAACCGCTTCTTGATGCGTTCTCGCGCCGAGTACGAGCGCATCCACAGAGTCAACAAATGGGTCGAAGACAACGACCCTGTCTTTGTCGACTTTATCGCCAAGGCCAACCGTGCCAAGGAGCTGCTCTCAGCCGGCCAGGCGGACCAAACCCCGGAGTGGACTGACAATGAACTCGACATTCTCTCCATCCTTTCGTTGGGTTTCTACGAGACCCGTACGACCCAATACCTCATTGGCAACGCCATTTCCGCCTCTATTGTCAAGTCGTTGGGATACGACCTCAAGACGCCCATTTCTGTCGCCGCCGTCATGGACACCATGCGTAGCATTGGCATGATCGCCCCTGCTGACGATCTGCGCTTGGCGTCCCTTGAGGAGAATACTGCGCGTTCCATGGGAGTAAACACGGTTGCCCCCGAGGTCACCTCCTGGACATCCAGCGAGCCGACGGCGGCCGACGCTGCCATCGACTCGCTCCGCACCGACTCGTCTCACCGTGTGTTTGTCATCGACGACCCGACCGCCAAGGAGCTCGACGACGGCATTGCTCTCGAGCGCGTTGGCGACAATGACTTTTGGGTGCACGTCTACGTCGCCGACCCAACTCGCTATCTCGCCCGCGACCACCCCGTGGCTGTCCGCGCCATGCACGTTGGTTCGTCCTTATACTTGCCCGGAACCTCGCTCCCCCTTCTTCCCAAGTCTCTTGGAGAGGGTGAGCTTTCGCTCGGCCGCTCCAAGAACGGTCAGACGGCCATGACTTTTTCGGCGCGCATTGACCGTGAGGGCAACATCCACGACCACAAGGTCGGACTCAAGTGGCTCAAGGACGCATGTGTGACCACTTACGACAATGTCAACAAGGCACTCGGTGTCGCCGTCCCGGAGACCAAGTGGCCCCTTGGCCGCATCAAGGGTTACACCCAGCAGACCACCGGTACCCACAATGAGCTCACCGAGTCCGACGTTGCTGATCTTGCCGTCCTCCGCGACCTCGCCGACGCCGTCCGTGCCAAGCGTTTTGCAACTGCCGGTTTCGAGGCCTATGTTCCCAACAGTTTGCCTACTGTTCTTGGCGGCGGTGACCTCCAGCCTGGATTCTTCAACCGTGCCGCACTTCACCGCAAGCCCTCGGCGATCCCCACCGACCTCCAGTGCGCCCTCTCGCTTCCGGATGCGCTGGGACTCTCGTCGGCCCAGCGCTTTGTCGGCGAGTTGATGGTCCTTGCGAACCGTGTCGGCGCCCAGTTCTGCCACGAACGCAACATTGCAGTGTCGTTCCGTGGTAACGCTGCGTGGAAGAACTCGTCCAAGACTGCGCCCGGATACACTGTCGAGGACCTGCTTGCCCAGCGCATCCCCAACAGTGGCGACTTGGATCACCGGAAGATCCTGAGGGGCCAGCTCTTCACCCCCCAGTCGACAGTGTCGACCACTGCGCTTCCGTTCTGGGTCATGGGCTTTGACAAGCCCGACCACGGGTACATTCGCGCCACCTCCCCGCTCCGCAGGTTTGACGACATGCTCGTGCACTGGCAGATCAAGGCCGCGCTCGCCGCCGAGGCCGGCTTGGCTGGCGCCGACCCTGTGCTTGACTCGGCCGCCGTCACCTCCATCATCGACCGTGTTGAGGGAGCGCAGCAGCGTGTCAAGGTCACAGAGCTGTACAGCACCCATTACTGGCGTGCGGCCGTGATCCAGTCGCGCCTGACAGGCCCGCCCAGCCCCGAGCTCGAGTTCCCAGACGGCCAGGTGGACCTCTCCAACGTTAAGGCGTTCGTCAACCGCAACCCCTCCCCGAATGTGGGCAGCGACATTCTGACCTTTGAGGCCTACGTCCCGGAACTTGGACTCATCGCCTCCATTTTCACTCCTGCGGCACGCGCCGAGGACATGGAAGTGGGCGACGAGGTCAACGTCCGTCTGGACGCCAACCTCACCAGGCAACTGCCCAGCCCCATTATCGCCGGCGAACTTGTTTAGCACCACTCAGTAGAATCATCTTCATAGCATTGTCATGTACTGCATCATCACTCGGATACCAAACACCCTGCTGCGTGGTCGCGCGCGCACGCCGCGCCCTCTACTCTAACACTGGCACAACTACACAAAACTCATTGGTTAAACCCCATGCGGATGGGCGGAGGAGGCGGTGGCGCCGAGCCGTACTGCTGCTGGTGTTGCTGGTGCTGCTGGTGCTGTTGCTGTCCAGCGTACCCGTTCGTGTATCCCTGCTGCGCGTACGCGTCGTAGCCTTCGTAACCCTGTCCGTACTGGGGGTACCCCGCAGGTGGTGCTGGGGGGTATTGTTGTGGGTAGCCGCCTTGCGCTGCTGGCGCGCCAATGACGTTGGACGGCGCAAAGCCGGCGGGGAGGGCGGGGGGAGTAGCAGCGACAGGTGCAGGAGCACTTGCTGGAACCGCGGGGGGGATGTAGGCCGGGGCAGCGCCCATGCCAAACGCACCTCCCATCGAGTGCTTCTTGGCCTGCGCAGCGAGCAGGCGCTCGGCCTGCGTGCCGTGTCGCTCGCCCTTGCCGTCCTTCTTGAACGCATACTGCACCGTCACCTGCTTGCCGCCCAAGAACTGGTTGTTCATGTTCTCAATCGCCTGGTCCGCAGACTCAAAGTCGTGGAACGAAATGAAACCGTAGCCCTTGGAATCGCCCGATGCTGGGTCGCGCGCAATCTGTAACACTGTCAGCTGGCAACCTACACCTCGTAAACGTACCTTTGGCTGGTCTGCAATCGCACCAAACACGCTAAACGTATCGTACAGTGCCTGCTCGTCCACATTCGAGTCGACGTTGCCGATAAAGAGGTTGGCGCCAACGTCCAGCTGCTTCTTGTCGTAGCTCGCCTTGTTGACACGGATCGGTTTACCAAACAGCTTGATCTGGTTCATGATCTTGACGGCATAGTCGGCATCCTCCTCAGACAGAAACTCGCAGAACCCGAAACCCTGGTGTGCGAGCGAGATGCGGTCCTTGGGAAGGAAGACGTTGGCTGTAGAGAGGTCAGCTATGTCTGCGCGCGCGCCGTCGGGGCGGCCCATGGGAAGGCGGGGACGTACAGACTGGGCCAGCTTGCCTGCTTTGTCAGCTATTTGCACCAAGCGGGCCTTAGACTCACAGCATGAGCTCCCACATCAATGTGTCTGTCACGCGCTCGTCAAGGTTTCCCTGCGGCGTCAGCGCAAATGTCATCATGAAGAGGGGGGGGGGGGGGGGGGGGGCAGAAACGAGGAAAACATACCAAGTACACCGTCGCCTCCTGGTTCCTATCCTGTTCCGCCTTGCTCTGCATCGTGTAACCGACTGCTACGCGTGTGTTCTAGCCGTTGAAGTCGAATAGCAGGGCGGATTGAGCCGTGTTTTGGAGCAATGTTGTGGTTAAAAGCGGACCTGAAGGCAGTGGACATGCAGTTGGAAGGAGGTTCGTTGATCGACGCGGAACCAAATTTCCCAAAACTCATAAGTTGCCACCGGATGTTGGATCTGAGTCTACTGTGTTGTGCCCGCCCTCCTTTGGCCTTCCTCGGGAGCTCCAAACTCGGATCGAGGTAGATTTGCATACATTTCTGGATGGTTCTTCATGCTCTCATATTCTGGCTCACTACCATCGTTCGTGGCACTAGTCTCTAGCAAAAGCTGTCTCGGCTGGTCCTATACATGTCCTGCGCGTGGCACCATCCGGACTGGCCGGCCGCTAACTGGCTGGTCCCAATTCGAGGAGTCATAAGAGGTCTCTTTCCTCAGAGCGTTGCTATGCGCTCCAAGGTCATCGATAAAAGGAAAAAGTTGTCCGATGGGCACCGCACAGAACACCGCCACTGCCAGGATGACGGGCAGGAACTCGAGACAGGTGAATAGCACTTGTGACGAGTTGGCTTGTCCAAAGTATCCCTGGCACTCGACAGCTAGTCGATACACTGTCCGGAACGATATAAACAGGGCGGAGAGTAGGTTGAGGTAGAGGAGGACGCGGAGGTTGCGTAATGGCCGCGCATTGAGATCAAGAGTTGACGTCCGCCAAAGTGCCACGACCAGGAGGATGAGGAAGCCCAGAAACGAGATGGTCTGAACGCCCAGGCCTGCCAGGAGAATGCCACTAGCAGCTTCCAGGCTCATGAGCAAAGGTTCGTTTCGTGAGAGCTGGACCCCCACAACACCAATGAATGCAGCGCCGCAGACCTGAACAAGGACCGTAGTGATGTCCATCAAGACAAAAACTAAAGAGGTTAGCAGCTGTGCCGAGTCTGCGTCACATACATGTCACCAGTCGCTTGGGGGGTATGAGGAGCAACCTGCTTCCGCATGGGAAGCGGTTTGCGGCATAAGTGAGGACAAGGTAGATTGCCGCCGCTATCGGGATGGGTGCGATCACGATCATCAAGTACTGGGCCACGAAAATGTCCACCTGTGGCAAGTCAGTCCGTCGACCCGGGCACTGTGTGGCTCACTAGGAACATGTTCTGGTTACCTCTCATGCGCGCCGCGTATCCTCCCACTTCAATGAGCTGGTCGTCAGATACCAGTAATAAGAAAACGTGGTCCAGACGTACCGAACCTAGAGCTAACATTCCGTGAAACCACCGCGTTCCCTTCCTCGACCACAAGTAATACCCCTGCACCACCAGTGCGAGACCGAACGCTGCAACACCTGCCACAGCCGCGCTCATCCATGGTTGGTACAGGTAGATGGATATTGATGACTCGCCAATCTTGGGGTCTGCGTTGATGGGGCCATGGTACGAGTCCATTGTGCGTAGGTCGAAGGAAGGTGGGGGGAGAGGTGTCTGCAGTGGCCGTCAAGAGCTCAGTCGTTGAAGTACGTAGCAAACCGCCACCCATGGAGTTTCGACGTAGAGTCAGTTCGAGCTAGCAGTATGCACCAGAAGTAAACCGAACAGGCCAGTCCAAGGAACCGCTAGCAGCTGCATGAGCTGAATATCTGCTGCTGCTGCTCAACACGCATGTGCCAAGGCCGCAATCGCCCACCTCCTCCGGTCAGCGCCACAGACCGGTTCCTGTCCGTGCGGAACCCACCAAGTGGTTCCTGTCTCCACTATTAAACCCACGAGGAGTGCCACTTCAAACACGCTCCACTCCACAATCCATGCAGCGTCAATGCCCATGGGGCACCGACGCGGCCGTCGAGATGATACTCACATGAAATACATGCATGCTACAGTTGTGAAAAGTACTCCCAATCCCACTCGACGAAACGCAGCATGTACTCGTCCACTGCGCCTGGCTCGTCATCGTCATAATACTCCTCCTCTTCGGGCAGCGGTGTGGCCGACCCAGTGCCGGTGCCAGTCGGAGGGCCCTCTGTGCCCAGTCGAGAGATAGCAGGCTGCTGCGCAGCAACTCCTGCTACCACGGTGGCAGCCGTCTTGGCCTTCTTGGCGACGTCGTCTCCGCCACCAAACTCGGCAAAGTCCATCTCGCCTTCACCTTGAGCCACGCGTGCGGCGGCTGCGTCCTCTTCATCCTCGACTTCAGCAAGTGCCTGAGCAAGCTCGCGCTCCTGTCCAAGTCGCGGGGCGGCAGCCGACGCGTCCTCGGCCTCGGGTTCTTGTTCGACGTCAATGTCCTCGATGCGGTTCTCGTCGGCTTCTTCGATCTCCTCGGGAGGCCGCATGCTGTCGTCGAGCATGTCGCGCCAGTCCATCTTGCCAAAGAACTCGGTCGTAAAGTCACCGTCTTGGATGACCACACGGTCGAGAAGGCGTTTCTGGTTGGCCTTCTTGAGCATGTTCTCCTCGACGGTGTGAGAGGACACGAAGCGATAAATGTGCACCTCGCGCGTCTGTCCGATACGGTGGGCGCGGTCCATGCACTGCCTGTCCATCGATGGGTTCCAGTCCGAGTCATAGAAGAAGACCGTGTCGGCACCCGTCAGGTTGATGCCCACACCGCCCGAACGTGAGCTGGCGATGAAGCAGAAGATGCGCGAGTCCGAGTTGAACCTCTCGGTGATGATTTGACGGTCCTCGATCTTGGTGCTACCATCGAGACGGAGGTATCGGTGTCCACTGTGGGAGAGGAAGATTTCAAGAATGTCAAGAACACGCGTCATTTGCGTGAAAATGAGGACGCGATGGCCATCCGCCTTGAGATCGCGTAGCATCTCGGCGAGCTTCTGGAGCTTGCCGCAGTCGTACTGCAAAAGGCTAGCGTCGGGGAATGCGATCTGAAGGCGTACCGAAGGCGCATGTAGGGTGTCAAACGCTGGGTCTTGCAAAGTCGGGTGGTAGGGGTCGATACCCGGCAGCGCATAGTTGGCAACGTCACGCGCGACTGCGTTGGGTGGGATGACGGCAAACCGGTCGATAATTGGTGTCACCTGAGCCAGGCGTCGGGTGTAGGAAGCGACCAGTGGCGCAGCTGGGGGCTGGTGCTCTCCGAAAAGGTCAACATGGCGGCGCACATCGACCGAGTCCGGGAGGAGATACTGCGGAAGATCCGAGAGCATTTCCAGTGTGGTGGAACCGTAGATAGGCCCAGACTGGCACCGGAGGCGATTGGTGTCGCGGAGCGCACGCCAACGCGCAACACTGGCCTCGTGTTCTTGGTACGCGCGATACTTTGCCCAGCCTTCAATCGTGCGAGCGTCCGGCTTGGGAGGCGGAGGAACTCGGCCCTTCTTGACCTCTTCAATGGCGTAGGGAAGCTTGTCGCTGGCATCCAAGCGGGCACGCGCAGAGGCCACCCAGCCAGAACGACGTTCGTGACCGGTGATGATAAGGTTCATTCCCTCGAGGTCGAGCTCGTCCTGCGAGTCGAGCAGACGTTTGCGCACGAGCAGTTGCGTGGGCTCATAATCTCCCACGACACCATACTCCATGGCCAGACTCGTGCGGACGGGGCGCACCTCGAACAGGTCTGGGTGGTTGCACACCTTGCGCAGCTGCATGAGGGTGTTGACAACACCAAGGTAGCCTCCCGACATGAGTGCGTCACGTGTCGACGCACGGGACATGAACTCGTCGTACAGGAACCTTTGACGCTTCGAAAGGCGACAGTAGACGACATGCTCAAACTTGCCAGGAAGCTGCGTCTCAACTTCAGACTTGAGTCGACGAAGAATGAATGGGCGCAGTAGAGTGTGGAGTTTGTTGACAGTTTCAATGGTCTCGTCGTCAAGGGTATCTCCCGACTCGACAGCCTTGTCCATGGGGTCTGGCGAGTTAGATTTGTGCTACCAAGGTTTGCAGAACTCACTTGAAAACCACTCGGTAAACTCTTTATGGTTTGCAAAGCCCACCACAGCAGTGGCGTCGGCGGTAATACCGTTGGGCATGAGGAAGTAGAGTAAACTCCACAGCTCCATGAGGTTGTTCTGGAGCGGTGTACCCGTCAGGAGAAGACGGCGCTGAGCCTTGAAGCCAAGCAGGGTCTGCCAACGCTGGCTACGGAAGTTTTTGATGTTATGAGCCTCGTCGAGAATCATGTACACCCAATTCTTGCGGCGGAAGATGTGCTGGTCGGCGAGGACGATCTGGTATGACGTGATGCACACTTGCCAGGCGTTCTCCGTGTGCCAGCCAACACGCTTCTCCTTGCGCTCCTTCTGGTTGCCGTAGTAGGTGAGGACTTTCATGCCGGGTAAGAACTTTTTGAATTCCATCTCCCAGTTGAGGATAACCGAAGTGGGGACAATGATGAGATGCTGGCCCCACACGCCCTTGTCGCACGCGAGGTGGCCAAGGAGGGCGATAGTCTGGATCGTCTTGCTACGTTGTCAGCTCAAGGCAAGTTTTGTGAAGCTCACCCTAGACCCATCTCGTCGGCTAGGATACCGTTCATGTTGTTGGCGTAGAGGCTGGCAAGCCACTCAAGTCCACCTTGCTGGTACGGACGGAGAGTACCGCGGAGGAGGAACGGTGGCCGAATGCGCGGCGCACTGGGGTCTTCTTCAACCTCAATTTCCTCGTCCTCCCCCTCGTCTTCGTCCTCCTCATCTTCATCCTCCTCCTCAGCCTCTTCCACCTCCTCCTCACTCTCCTCCACCTCTACCGCCTCCTCGTCATCGGGGGCATCGGGGTGGGCTGCCTGGACGACGGCAACCTTGGGCTTGCGGGGCTTGCCAGGCTGCTGTTGCGGTGTATCGGGAGGAGTCCAGACAGTTCGGATCTTGCGTTGTCGCTTGCCTTCCACAACAAGCGCTGGAGAGGCACGACGCTCGGCAAGGGCCTCATCCGTGAGAGACTGGTCGACCATAATGTTGCTCGATCCTTCGGCCATAGGAACAGGCTCGCCGTCGGTCGTGGTGACAGCCTCGCCTTCAGTAGCGCGCTGAAGCTCGCCTTCAGTAGCCACTGTCGTCTCGTCTGCCTCAGCTGCAGGTTCCTCTGGGCGCTCATCCACGGCGAGTTCCGGAGCTTCCTCCTGCACGGGAGCAGGCATGGGGTAGCCGTAGCGCTTGAGAAGCTCTTCGATGGGCAGCTGGGCATCGGCAAGGAGACCCTCATCCTCGCTGTCACCACCGTCGGCCTTGATAGCGTCGTCCATGTCCTCGTCGAGCTGAGCATCTTGGACATCGATGTCACTGCCCTCCGCCTTGAACTCGGTGTCGTTGGCGTCAGGGTCCGGAGTAGCAGCAGCCGCAGCGAGGGCCCGCTGCTTGCGTTGGAGACGCCGAGAAGGAGCGCGCGGGGGAGGAAGTTCTTCGACCTCCAACTCAGGAGAGCCGGCAGAGGGCTCAATGGCGGCGACAGATGCCTCCGAAATGGTAGGCTGCTCCTGTACTGGTACTGGGGTAGGCGGAGAAGGAAGTACGGGGACCGGGGCAGGTTCAGCAGTGGTTACTGGAGGCAGAGGCTCCTGTATCGGCGTGGGCGTGACATTGACCTTGGTGTCGAACATGGCCAGGTCAGCCTCGTCAAGGTCTGGTCCTGGCATCGTCATGTCGACTCCACCAAAGTGAAGGTCGTCAAGGTCCATTTCGTCATCTTGGGCGGGTGGCGGAGTGGGCTCCTTGGGCGGTGGGGTGGGCTCCTTGGGAGGTGGGGTGGGCTCCTTGGGAGGTGGGGTGGGCTCCTTTGGTGGAGGGGTCGGCTCCTTTGGTGCAGCTTCAACAATAGGCTCAACTGGAGCAGGGCCTGGGCTGGGGACAGCGTCCAGAGCCATGTCGCTGTCGCCATTAGGAACGTTGTCGGTGGGGGTTCCTCCCTCGTCGGACGGCTCCACAACATCCACCTCGATCCCGAGCATGGCACGGTAGTCAACCTCGGGCAGGTCATCACCAGTCTCGCTTTCGCTTTCGCTGTCCTCGTCGTCGCCCTCGTCGTTGGTCTCTTGGCCACTCTCCGCAACCTGCTCGGCACCTTCCTCACCGTCGCCCTCCTCACCCATCGTCATGTCACCTCCGGCGTCAGCCACTTCACCACCACCCTCATCGGCGTCCTCCGCCTCGCTGTCCTCTGCAGCCGAGACTTCGGCAGTGGCATCCGAGGCGGCTTCGTCGTCATCGTCGTCACCGCCTTCGCGGCCGACGATGATGTCACGTTGGCCCTCGAGCAGGCCGGTGCTTCGTTGCAGCATGTTCTGGAGATGCGCTTTACCGAGACGGTCCTGCTCAAGCTTTTGTGCAGCGACAACCTTGGCGCGAACAATCTTGACGGCCAGACCCCAGCGCTTCTTGAGTGCCTTGACAACCTCTTTGGCCTTGCGTTTCCGCTCGCGCTCTTCCATTAAACGCTCGCGCTCGTCCTTGTTCTCGAGGTGCTCCCAGTAGACCTGGATCATGCGGGCAATGCGCTTGCAGACTTGGGGCTTAATCTTTGCCTCGTTGACCATCGCGTTGCGAACCTGAACCATGTGGGCCATGAGAGCATCCTGGAAGTCGCCCTGGCGAGGTGGGGGGCCTGTCGGCGCCTTCTTCTGGTGGCTCTTGTCGCGGACAGGCGCTTGGGTTGGGCCTGTATCGTCTTCGTCCAGCAGGCGCATAAGTCGCCCTTGATGCTGAAGCCAGTTGACACGGTTTCGAATGTAGCCTTCACGCTGCGCACGCAGCTCAAGCGTGGGCAAGTCGACGGGTGGGCCAGTGTCCTCGAGGTGGATGTACGACTCGAGAATAGGGTTGAGGTCGCCTCCATACTTTGGCTTAGCCAATGGACGCTGCCACGGATCGGTGTAGATGATGCGCGAAGGTCCAGAGCGTCGCCATCGTGGCCGTTCAGGAGGCGGTGGAAATTCGAGGTGAGCGAGGGAGGGTAGAGGGGCAGGTGGTGGAGTAGGTGATCGGGCGGGAGTGGGTGTGGGAGCCGGAGACGACGCAGGAGATGCACTGGCCGCAACTTCCACAGCACGCGGCTTCTTGGCCGGAAGGTTGGGCAGCGATTGCCGAGGTCGCTTCTTGCTGCCCTTTGGAGCTGGCGGCTCTTCCTCTGCTTCAACAGCTTCGATAATCTCAGCAGCAGCAATCGTTGCACGTCGGCTTCCCTTCTTGCCCTTGGCTGGAAGAGGAGGAGGGGGCATGTCTACGGCCTTGGTAGACTTGCGAGATTTGCTCGACGTCGCCTCGGTGGGTGGTGGCGCAATCTCCGGCTGCTCCTCGGGCTCAACTTCGACAGCCTTGCCTTTGCCCTTGCCTTTGGTAAGGTTCACCTTGGGTTCGGCTGTAGCAATGGCGGTGACGTTCCCCAAGGCCTCAGCCTTGTCATGGAGCTGCCTGCGGGTCTGACGAGACGGGCCGCTTGGACGAGACCGTGATGGTCCGGCTGTTGGGGCGGGTGGGAGAACCGACGACGGCACCAAGTTGAGGAGGTCGTGGTTTGCGTCCTTGTACTGACAATGTCAGCTTATAGTTCAACAGTAAGGTCACTCACTTGCATGAACACGGGCGAGTTGTCAAACTTGGCCTCGGCAGGGTCCCATCCCTCGAGGATGCTGATGTAGCGCTCGAGGTGGAACTTCTCCTTGACGGCCATGTCGTGCTCCTCGACGACTACACGCAGTGCAGCCTCTCGGTCGTGCACGAGTTCGTCGCGACGCGAGGCCGTGTACTCTGGACTGAGCTTGAAGAGCGCGCGGGTCACCTCGTCCTGGGTTATGACTCGCCCACCACTCTGGCGGGGCGCGCGCGCCTTGGCGCCGCCGCCGTTGCTTTGGCGCGCACGCAAGCTGCGGCCAGCCTTGGATGGGGGAGCCGCGGGCAATGCTGGTGACGCCGTAGCAACTACAGCTGATGCACTGGAGCCGCCTGGCGCCTCCATGCCCGCCGGCATGTCATGAACAGTGTCGACTTCCATGTGGACCACCTCCACTTTGGGTGAACGCGACGGATTCGGGAGCTCAGAGGACGGTGGCCATAGCGAGTCGCCAAAGTCACGAATTTGAGCACGGAAAACGGGCCAGTCGGGATGTCGCGGCTGCTATACGTCGATAGATGTGTGGTGTTTGCGCAGTGCACGCGGTTGATATGCTGTTGGATGGAATGGAATAGTATAGCTTCAAGGTGGGATCCGTGACGCAGCGCAAACAGACGCGGTGAGTGGCGATATTTCCGCGGGATTTCCACGTGTGGCCTCGATCGTCCAGTGCGTCATGGCCACCAATGTCGGACACGACGATCTGTTCCAACAACACACATCTTCCAGCACAACATGGCGAGCACGACCCTTGCGCCGACAGTGACGGCCCTCTCCCTCCTTTCAATGGACCCGTCGCCGGCGGTGGTCCATTCTGCACGCAATGCCGCGGGCACGCGTCACGGGCTTGTCAATGTGACGCGACTGGTGCGCTCCCTTGACAAGCAACGCTTGGAACACGTCCGTCACGAGGCCGATGGGTCGAACTGGCTCGAGGTCCAGAAGACATGGGAGGTAGGTGCCCTGTCTAGGCGAAGGATTCTGACCTATCTAGACTGTACTGTACGCTCGGGCGTTGCTCTATGCCCTGCAAGGCGCCAACGAACAGTGAGTCGTGTCCGGTGGCGATGTGCTGACTTTGGAAGGGCCTCTACGACTGCTCCGGCTTTGGGTGACTTGGACGCGACCCTTTCAAAGATTGAGGTGCATGTACAGGCTACGGCCAAGGTGAGCTACGCCTCTCGCTGACGGGAAGCTGACGATTGCAGAACACTCGTGCGCCGGCGCCTATCACGAGCCTTCCTCTAATCGACCTGCCAAAGGCCGTTGCCCCGTCACCTGCAGTCTTGTTAGACGAGGCCGTCCCTGCCTCGCTGTCGCTCGACAGTGAAGAGCCTGTTCTCGCAGTCGAGCTGCCTACATCACCGTTGCCTACTGCCCCTGCACCTTCCATCAGCCCGCGTCTGGCCGCTGTGCCAACTTCCACCTCGGACTTTAACACTTCGACATACTTTGCCAAGCGGTCACGCGAAGATGCGGCTGGCGGCGAGGCCGGATTGTTACCACTCAAGGTTGCCAAGAAGAGCAATAACGACCCGATGGACCAGGAAGGAATGAGGCAGCGTCTCATGGGCGGGGCACAGGGGGCCATTGGGTCGTCACAACTACACGAAGAGCTCGGAGGACAGCTGGTGGATGTGAGTGCTGGGAGCAGCCCGTATCGGTCAACTGACAAAAAATAGATGTCCCGGCAGCTGAAGCTCAATTCGGTCCACTTTTCCAACTCGATGGAGCAAGAAAAGGCGTTGCTTCAGTCGTCCCAGGATGTCCTTGAGAGTGAGTTGAGAGGTTCTTAAACTGTCCCTTTACTCAACTGACACTCTTGCAGAGAACCTGGCGTCAACCAAGGCATCCAAGGGCCACCTGTCGACCGTGTCATCCAAGGGGAGGAGTACAACGTGCATGACCCTTGGTGTCGTCATCCTTGTTCTGGTGCTCTTCATTTGGACCTATATGCTCATTCGGTTCACGTAGGCCCTTATGTACACACAGTTTTCTGTCAGATCCACAACAGATGCATTCAGAAGAGAAAAAAGGAATCGACTACAACAACCTCCTAGAGCTTTGCCTTGACACCTGCCGGGTACATTGTCTCGTAGTTGACGCCGAACATGGTGTTGCCAACCGTTGGGACCTTGAGGGCGCTAATGTCGACCATGGAGGGGACGACGTCGGTGAGGGTGGGGGCACCGATGAGGCGCATGTTCATCTCAAACTCATCCTTGAGGATCTGGAGCATGTGACAGACACCCTCAAAGCCGTAAGTCGACATGGAGTAAAGGAATGGCCTGCCCACACCGACGGCGGTTGCGCCGAGGGCGACGGCCTTGAGGACGTCAGTGGCACGGCGGACACCACCGTCGACCATGATCTCGAAGCGAGGCTTGCCGGGGGGAACGAGGAGACCACGCTGGTTGAGAGCAGCGACGACCTCGGGGAGAATGGTGATACCGGCCGGGGCAGTGTCGAGCTGGCGACCACCGTGGTTGGACAGAACGACACCGTCGCAGCCGCGCTCGGCAGCAAGCACAGCGTCCTCCCAGCTCTGGACACCCTTGAGGATGATCTTCATGTCGCCAGCACACTCTTTGAGAAAGGGAATGTCCTTCCACGAGAGGGAGGGGTCGATAAAGGACGAGATGGCACGGGCTGCACCGGCGTCGCGCTGGACCTTGTCGCCACCCTTGGTCTGGTGTGACGAGGCGTTACCCTCAAACTTGGTGCGCATGTCCTTTTCGCGACGGCCGAGCTGGGGAGCGTCGACAGTGATGAAGAGTGCCTTGACACCACGCTTGCCGGCGTGCTCGATAATCTTCTTGGTACGGCTCTTGTCCGCGTTCACGTACAGCTGCAGGAACTGGACCTGGCCAGGCGCGGCAGCGTCCACCATCTCGTCAAATCCGCACGACGCCAGCGTCGGGATCATCTGGATAATACCGTGCTCGTGAGCGGCACGGGTGAGGACCACCTCGCCTTCGGGGTGGCCGAGCTTGCCAAGTGCAGTGGCAGTAATGTACACGGGCATGGACGACTTGTGGCCCAGGATCTCGGTCGAAAAGTCGACCTTGGTCACGTCACGAAGAATGCGAGGACGGAACCAGATACGCTGGTAAGCAGTGTTGTTCTCGCGCATGGTGATCTCGTCGTCTGCACCAGACGAGTAGTAGTTCCATCCACGGCGGTTCATGGTGTGGCGAGCAACCGCCTCAAAGTCGTGGAGCGAGAGAATCTCGCTGAGGTCGGGCTTGACATACGGCTGAGGGGCTGCGACCTGGCCTGTGGTGACCACAGCAGTGGACTGCACGGGTTCGGGGGCCGCAGCAGGAGCTGGAGGAGCCAGGCTGCCGGGGATGAGGGTTCCAATGTGCTTTGAGGGGTCTGCCAGACGTGGTTAGTGGGCCTCTCTATATGTGTTGGTCAATGCTACGAACCGAGGTTGTCCTTGATAGCGTCGGGCGGGTGAATAGGCTTGTCCACATGAGCACTTGAACTATTGCCATGACACCGGTAGACCACTCACGTCATACTCCTCAGTCGCGTCCTTGCCGCCGTACTGAAGAATAATGTCGGGACCACCTGACGGGTGAGCTGGCGCACGCGACTATGGTGCACAAACCTGGGTGCTCCTGCAATGGTCAGTTCTCTATACCAAGTACTGTTTGCAACTATGCCCACTTACCTCCAGGAACTCGGTCATGTCGTAGACTTCGCCTGTTTGTTAGTGGATGTTGGAGCTGCGTTGCGCACCATGGACCACGATCCACACGCCCTGGAGAAGGTTAGCAACGGAGAGTTCGTATTCCACCCACCGTCTCCATCGAGTTGTGCTTGGCCACCTCCTTGCCGTCGATCTGCTTGGGACTCATTTTGTGTTGTGTGTAAAGAAGTGAGGGAAAGTGAGAAGAGTTCACAACTCGGCTTGAACCCCGGCCGGGTGGTTCTCGGCGCTCTCCACCCACATATCCATCCCCCTCCACACACTGGAAACACCCTGCCTCCACTTCGGACCAGTCATAGCCCCGGACCGGACCGGCAACTGCCGGCTTTCAATCCGCAACAGCCAATCGAGCGGATCTCTTTTCGGCGCATCTCCTGGTAACTCCCCCGACAACCCCACAATTGCAACTGCGGTGGCCCGCATGCGCTGCACGTTGACAGCAGGAATCAAGGACACTTTGGCAATACGCTGAACGAGAACGGGGACCGTGTAGTCACAGGGTTCACATGCGGTTCATCCACAGGCCACAGGTGGGATCATGACGTTGCCCGTTGCCTAAAACGTGAAAATGTGGGCGCTCATGAACTAATTGGGCGGAGGAGAGTTAGCACACAGCCGTTTGGGTTTGCCGGGCAAGCAAAGCTCACATAGGTCAACACCAGGTGCTTTCCGTCGAAGAGGATGTTCTTGAGGGGCTCGCGGGGCACGTCGAGGCGAATGGACGACTCGGAGTACGGCGCCCTGCTGTTAATCTTGTTCTCAAAGACCTTGTGCGTGTCGTCAAAGGTGGGGTTCATGATGGGGCCAGTGGAAGTCATGGCCGCGATGATGTGGGGAAGGCCCATGGGTTTCTCGAGCGGGCACTTGTGGACCATGGTCGGGGCCTGCTTCTTCGTTCCGGAGGCCTTGTTGGCGGCACCCAGGGGCGCAAAGGTCGTAGGTGAGCGTCCGATCAGCTTGTGCACGTCGTTCTCGGAGACGACGAGGTCAAACTGGCTGTTGCCCTTGCGAGTGGTACCGATCCAGCGGAGTGTAGCCACTCTCGAGCCGTAGCCCTTGGGGACGATGGCCGACGTGTCATCCCAGAGGCGCACAAAGGAGCTCCACCGGGACCAGGCGACGTGCTCAAAACCGGCGTTCTTCAGCGTGACGCGGTGACCGCAGATAAACTCCTGGAGCTCGCGTAGTTTGGTGACGAGGACGACGCCCATGATGGTGACGGCCTTGTCTTGGCCACTGTCGACAATCTTGATACCGCTAATGGCCAATGTAAGGACTTTGTTGCCTGGAGCAGCGCAGACTTCAATGTTCTTCACGGCAAATCGATTGCTGGACCAAAACGCCAAACGCGGCAAGGCGAGGCAGATCTTGGGGGAGGCGAGTGGGATGTCCTCCGTGAGCCAAGTGCATGGCTTGTCCGGGTCATGATCGCCTTTAAAGTAGTTGTCATGCCAGTGCGCACCTGGACGTGTGCCCTCGCCGGAATCCAGACCCCAGACTTCGAGATATAGCTTGTCGTCGCCAGCCCCGTTGGAATCCATCGAGGAAATGGCGATGGTGGCCCCGTCCAGGAACTCAAAGTTAAAATGGTGCAACCCATTGGAGGTCACGCGCTGCCTGTTAGCCACATTCAAGGTGCTTACTACTCACTCCGATCGCGACACCCGTGTGCCAGTTCCAGCAGAGAAGCGTACTGTCATGGAAATCGCAGTTCTTGTCCAGCATGACACCAACGACACCCCCAGGATCAAGCTTGAGCGAGACCAAGCCTGTGTGAAAGGTCTTGCTTGGGATGAGGATCTCGATACACGGAACGGCGGCATCTGGGTGCGCCGAAGGGAGAGGGCCCCACGCGAAAGTGTCAATGTCCTGGTCGTCGTTGACGCGCGCAGTGGGGAGCAGGGGGTAGAAGTAGACGCGCTGGACCGAGTATCTGCCGTTGCCACAGCCGGGGAGACTGGTTGGAGGTGTACTGACGCGTCAGCTTTCCACGTTGACAGAATGATCTTACGCCTGGGTCGCGATAGCCACTACATTGTCGTCGACACACATGGCGGCACCCACGATCTCGCTGTCGACAGAGTACTTCCACGACCACATTCCGGCCGCTGCCATGTACGCAGCGCCTCGCTGGCCAGGGGGCACACCGCCGGCCAACTTGTCTGGTCCGGGAGGCAGTTCCCATACGCTCCACGAGTCGTTCATGTAGCCTCTCTTGACGTTCATGGGGTTGAGTGGGACCTGGCGAGTCGACTCGAGAGCAAGCAGAAGACCCCCGCCGACGTCGACAATGTTACCCGCGGGAATGTGGAGACACTGGACATGGGACGGTTTGAGTGCATCGAGGGCGAGTTCTGTGCGCACGAGCCCGTCCAGCTGGGCCTGGACTGGCTGATGGCGCCACGACGGAGACGCGTGGACGGGGTTGGGGAGGCCATGGTAGTGCACCTTCAGCGCAAGCTGGATCAGGGGTGAGGTGGTGATGACCTTGTTGAGGTGCTTGGAAGTCTTGTGGTCAGACGTGGGACGTGAAAACAATGAGACTCACTGCAAGACAGGTCCACAGCTCACCCGCAGAGAGGTGGCCGAGGATAAGGTCGAGGGCATTCTTGTGTTCGGGTTCGGAGAAGAGCTCCCCAAGCGCATGGGCATTGGTGTGAGCGTCCTTGCGAACGCGCTTGGTCTTGCCACGCTTGGCCTTGGACTTTGATCTGGTCATGGGAATGAATGGGCCATGAAGAGGACGAGGGAAAGCGAATGTTGTGGTTTGGCCCACACACCCGCTGGTGACTGTACATTGGTACAGCGCCCGCTCCCGCCGCGACTCGCAGCGATCACTCTACTCGCTGGATCAGTGACAAGTCCCCTCGAGCGGTCTATGCTGCATCACTGGCCTGGCCACTGGCCACTGGGATCAACTGCTGCACCAACCGGCCGGCTGCATTCAATACCTGCATTTTCGATTGTTTTCGATTTACCCCCCACCACCATCTGCTTCTCTCCACACGCGACGGCCTGCTCTTCCCACAGACGGCCTAATGACAGCAGTCCTAGTCAAGGTCACTGCGGAGGGTCTGATGTAGTCTTACCTGGACCATCAGCGACATGCGAACGCCAGTCAGACTCACAGTCGCCGCAAATGCCACCCGATGGGGCACCGCTGTGGCCACAGATAACGCACTTGGCCATCTTGCGCTGGTATCGAGTTGGAAAGAGATGTAACGAAGAGTGTGGGATGGTGATGAGTGGTATATAGGTGTGTACTTGCATAGGTATCCCTTGGCCCCCATCAAGGGGAGAATGTGAGGCATCAGATACATTTACATCACACACATCACACACACCACACACATCACATGTCACACAACACGTACATCACGAATCCCGGCTACACCCCATCACTGACCCCCACCACCTGAGCTTCCATGCTGCTCATGCTTGAGCTCATCAAAGGCAATACAGAACACAATCATGAGCGCAAGGTCCATCCCTGGCGCCACAGTCACGTAATACTGGGCTGTCAGGACGGACCCAATGGCCGCCGCCACCACCACATGTTACCCACCGTCTGCTTGTTTTTGCGCCAGCCGCCGTCGTTCCAGTACTCGCGCGAAATGGTGCCCACCACCGGCCCCTCCTCGTTATCGAGCATAATCTCGGCATTGAAACGGAAAACGTCGCCCTTGAGCGCGAGCGTGGTGTCCTTGCCAGTCGACGCGTCTTTGAACGTGGTGTGCATCTTGGTCTTGACTGTCGGGGGCCGGTCAGCAAGAGAGTCGCCAGAGACAACGTACTGCCAAGCTTCTGGTCTATGCGGAAGAGCTCATTCCCCTGTGGGTCCTCTACGACCTTCTTCCTGAGCAAGGTCACGAGCTTGGTGCGCATCTGGAACAAGGGTGTTCCAGCCATATCTGTCAACTCTTCCGTTCGTTAGGAAACAAGAACAGCAACAAAGACGCGGACAAGCTGCAACACACCCTTCTTGGCCCTCAACGACATGCCCTTGGCAGCACACCGCAGAATCTGTCCTCCCCCAGTGTCGCACACGATGAAGCTGTCCTGCACGGCTGTCTCAGTACCAAAGACGTCACTTGATCACGTTGCAGAGCTCACACCCGAGACATTGAACACCTTGTCCTGCAGGATGATGGTCGTCTGCGTGTCGCGGCAGAAGCGGGGGAGCACGCCGACCGGTGGATCGATAGCGTCGAGAAGACGTGTTGGCTCGCCGGGTTTCCCCATTGTACCATTGTGTGAGTGTGTAGCAAGAGGCAAGTGGCAATGCGAACATTGCAAAGATCGCAAAGATCACTGGGCCCACTAGACAGCTATGCCCTTGCGTCGAAAACAATGACATCATCCAGAAGCAAAATGCCGCATCGTTCTACCGACAAGGGAGCCGGTTCATGTCGCAGTGCACAGCAAGTAGCAGGCATGTGGTCATGTGCAGACGCCTTGCGACGTTGGATCCGTTGGATGAACTGCTCATCCCAGTAACAATGCTGAAGGCAAGGGCGGACATGATGTCGGACGGCCGCCCTCGAGGTGTGCCCGCCGCAGTCCACCTTTTCTCTGCGTGGAACGTCGCCATGGTACACATGCATCATACCTTACACAGACCGCTCTTGAAACTGAAGACAACCCGTGTCCCAACTCGTCCCAAACGCTTCCTCTTCACAGCTCCTCACAGCTCCTCGCCCATGGGACCCAGCTCGTCGTCCCTAGGACCAGACGGAACGGCGGCACCGCCGCCCCACTGGACACCGCCAAACGACGTGGACACCTTTTCGCTCTGCGGCGACGCCTGGGCAGCCGCTACGGCAGCCTTGACCTGCTCGAGGAGCTTCCGGATGAGGGCGTCGGCGTCGGCTGCCGACTTGAAGGGGAGGTTTGACGACGCGCTGCTCATTTCAAAGGTAATGGCGCCGAGGTCGGGACCTCCGAGGTCCTCGACAGCCGACTTTTCAAGCACGCGGTCTCCGGTGAGGAGGAGGTGCGGGCCGAGTGTGTTGCGGCACACGGTCACAACCTCTCCCGTGATACTGAGGCGGTCAGACGCCTGCTTGAGGACCTCGGGCGCCTGCTTGGGCGCCGCCTTGCCGAGGGCGCTGGACTGGCGGACAATGGCCGCGGGCTGCTCGTTTGGCTTTTCGTCGACGCCGTTGACGAGCGCAAGCCACATGCCCGACTCGACGTCGTCGGGCAGCGCATACTTGTTCTCTTCGAGCCACGACATGCTGAGCACGGGGTTGAGGTCTGCAATGATGTCATCGGGGGCCTTGACGGCCTCGAGCGCGGCCTTGAAGTGAGCCTCGAGCAGCTGGCGGTCGCCCAGCACACCGGTGCCACCACGGCCCTTGAGGATGCCGCCAGCGACCTTCATGACGGCTGGAACGAGGACGGGGCGGATCTTGGCCTTTCCAAGCGCGACGAGGAGGTAGCCGAGCTCCTTTGGTGGAGCCAGGACTACACGTGCGTCGAGGAAAGCGATACCGTCGCGTGCAGGGAATGGTGTCGCACCCGACGACTTGGGGTCCGGGTTGAGGCTCGTGTTCCACGACGGACGTGCAGTCGTGCCGGGTTTGGCGGCTGCACCACCGCTGGATGCCCCGCGGAACTGCATCCCCGACAGCGCCGAGGTGGTGTTGGTGGGCGACGTGCCCGTCTTGGCCTTGAGCTTCTTGAACATGCTGGTCACTGTCATGGTGGATGACGCGAGGGTTGGCAGGGAGATGAGAGATTGGCGCAAGTGGATGTGGGCATCGCGACGATGGAAGACGAGGAGCGCGATGGATAGGGCGGCGATGGGAACAATGGCAACATAGCACAATAAGCGGGCGGCACACAAGCGATAGCGGATGGCGTCAGTGTGGGTTTGGTGTGGGGCCCTACTGCGACAGACGGTGCTCACCTGGATTACTTGGGGTCGATGGTCCAGGAGATTGGGTGATAGCAAGAAGGACGACGTTGAGAAGTGAGAGACGTGCGACGGGTAGCTTATTAGTACAGTAGACGTAGTGAAGCTGCTGCTAGTGGCTGTGGGGTGGGGGGGAGAGAGGGGGAGAGGGGGGCCGGACACCGGCGGGGAGGCAGAGCACCAGGAACATCCAGTCTCAATCTCCGCGCCAAGTCGTCGTCAGCCTCTGACGCGCGCCTCCGCCGTTGCGGGCTGTCGCTTAGAGCCCGTGCTCACAACATGAGCCCATCGCACACCCCGGAGAGTCCATGCATCGTTTGCCGAGCACCTAAAGGAACCTACACGAACGTGCAAGCGACAGGCATTGGGGCGATCGTCCTTGCCGGTGTGTACACGGTGCAAAGTGCGGAGAGACGTGCCCCGCGCCGGCCGCCCCGCTGTGATCTGCAGGCCCCGGCGGCAGTTCGCCCCCCTGTTGATCGCCATGATGTCATTTTCATTGTCAAACTCGTGTCACATCCTGATACACACCTCCAACGGGTTGTCGTGCTGGCTGCGCTTCAAGCCACCACAGGTGAACGTGAGTGGGCGCGTTAACAAGTTGCTGAGAATGGGCGGAAGGGCAAGTGGAGTCTGCAAGTCAGCGGCGGGTGCAAGGGGCTATACCGCTTATCCCTCTGCTTATCTCTCCGCCCACATCCCTCCTCGATGCCATCACCACGTGCGTGTATATACATGTCCTCCGTCCTTTCTTCCCTGATCCCATCCTGCCACTTCTCCACTGTCTTTCACTGACACACCTCCCTTTGCACACTGGCCCACTCCCACGGCCCACTCCCACGCCATGCTTGGACATACATCCCCACGGGGCTATTCCCAGCGCCCACCGCCCAGCATGGCCCGTGGCGCCTCTCATCGCCAAGGTCGTGACTGCTGTGTGAGTCACCTTTGTGCCACGGCACTGGTCTTGTCTTATCCCCTTCCCCGTCTGACGCTGCCCATCCCGTTTCGCAAAGGGCTAGACCAGACTGGAGAAACCCAAAGATGTCCGCCAACACGCCGGACTCAAACAGCAAGCGCGCTTCGCTCGCCGTCGACCCCAACCACCGCACCTTCCCCGTTCAGAAGGACGCCGAAGCCGATGGCGACGTCCTTTTCCCACTCATCCACCTCTGTGGTGACGTGTTCGGCAACTGCGCCAACCTCCAAGAGGGTTTCAAGTCGCTCGTGACGTACCTCCCCCAGACGAAGATTGCCCTCTACACTGCCAAAGAGTTCGAGAGCGTCAAGAACAACACGCCGCAACCACGACGGCATTTCCGCCCGCCGAACAAGTCGAGAGGTGCAACGCGCTCCAGGTCTTCATGGCCATGGCCGTGAGTAGTTTTGTCTCCTGATGACCTGCATCCTGACGTATCAGGTTTACGACGTCTCGTTCCAAGAACTCTTCAACCGAGCCGAGCCGAGGACCTGTGTGGCCCCAAATGGGACAAGGACGAGAAACAAAAACCTCAAAAAGACTACATCAACCCGATCGTCTCCCGGTCGTTTAGGCGCCGAGGCATGAAGTGTGTCTTGTGGGTGGGATATCTGTCCGCGTCGATGGCGATGACGCGCCACGCTCCAGCCCTGGTCTTTGCTCTTTGCGGGCCACAATAACCATTGCTCCAAAGGAGGCCACCCTCGCCACCCTCGTACTCTCGCCGAGGGACCAAACGTGGCGTTGCGCCCCACCCCCATTCGCAACGCTACGAACTCGACCTGGAGCAACGGGAGGTGAACCCGCGATTCGGGCTGCATACTCACCCACTCACGCCTTCAGTGCTCGTAAACATCTGCAAAGGAGCGCTACACTTGGACGGACACATGCTGGTGATCGAGCACACAACCGACCAGCCGAATCACAACCAAAACGGTGCCACAACCAACACCTGACGACGCGACGATCCATCCATCCATCCATCCATCCATGTGCCTGCCCTCCGCTTCCACCACCATTCATCTGATGCATTTTGATACATACATTTTACTGCCTTTTGCCCACGTGCCACGGTTTTAAGCGGCGAACGCCATGTCGTTGATCATCTCAACCTCGTTCTTGTGGGCGTACTTGGAGCCAGTGGCGACCGAAGCGCTGGGGTTGCGGCCGGCGTACAGGACGCGCTTACCCTTGTGGTGGGCAGTCTGGTCGGCGGCCAGCTCGAGGCGGGGCTGGAGGTAAGGCCTGTGGGGCGGGGTCAGCTATGTTCTCGTGTGTGCACGAATGCGTGTTGAAGAGCTTACCAAGCACCGCTGTTGAGGGGCTCTTCCTGGCACCAAAGCAGGTCCGCGTTGGGGTACTGTTAATGTCAGTAATGTAACAATAGGGAAGAGGAGGAAAAGGGAAAAATCGGAAGAAAAAATGACCGAAAATTCCGCCGATCATCTAAATTTCTGCCCAAGTCATACACTCCTGCACTTACCTTGTCGAGGTGGGGAGTCAGGACGTCGAAGGGAACTGGAGACAACTGCTCCACGCGCGAGATGGCGACGTCGTTGATGCCACGCTTCTCACGCTCCTGGAGGAGCTGGTAGTAGACCTGGCCCGAGCAGAGGATGTGGCGGCGGATGTTCTCGGGTGCCACGAGGGTCTCGGGGTGGGCGTCGGGGATGTAGCGCTGGAAGGTGGTCTCGCCCGAGAACTCGTCGAGGGTGGAGCGAGCCAAGGGGTGACGGAGGAGAGCCTTGGAGAAGAAGTTGATGAGGGGCTTGCGGAAGTCACGGAGCTGCTGGCGACGGAGGACGTGGAAGTAGTTGGCCGGGGTGGTGGGGTAGGTGACCTGCATGTTGCAGTCCTGGATCTGGCGCTCGAGCTTCTCGGGCGAAGGGTAGACGCGCGGGTCGTCGTCGCAGAGCTGGAGGAAACGCTCGATACGGCCCGACGAGTGCTCGGGGCCCTGACCGTCGAAACCGTGGGGGAGCGACATGACGAGGCCCGAACGCTGGAGCCACTTGCGCTCACCCGAGGCAATGTACTGGTCAATCATGACCTGGGCAGTGTTGGCAAAGTCACCGAACTGGGCCTCCCACATGGTGAGCGAGTTGGGCGAGACGAGCGAGTAACCGAGCTCAAAGCCGAGAACACCGTACTCGGAAAGATGCGAGTTGGTGACGGTGAACGAACCCTGGTCGGCCGAGACGTGCTTCAGGGGAACGTAGGTGGACTCGTTCTCCTGGTCGTGGACAAGGGCGTGGCGCTGCGAGAAGGTACCACGCTCGACATCCTGACCGGAGACACGGACGTGGGTGCCCTCTTGACAGAGCGAACCAAAGGCGAGAGCCTCACCGGTCGACCAGTCAATGTTCTTGCCCTCGGACACAGTCTTGCCGCGGGTGGCAATGATACGAGCGAGGTTCTTGTGAGGGGTGAAGCCGTCGGGGAACGACGAGATGACGTCACCGAGCTTCTTGAGGGTCTCCTCGGGGATACCGGTGGGGTGCATGGGGAGGACGCGCTCGGCGAGCTCGGAGGGCGACGGGAAGCCGTCCCACGACGACGAGAGCCACTCGCGAGCCGAAGGCTTGTAGTCCTTCGAGGCGTCGGCGGCCTTCTCGAGCATGCCCCAGACCCACTGGCGGTGCTCGTCAATCTCCTTGGCGGTGAACGAGCCCTCCTTGACGAGCTGGTCGGTGTAGATGGTGAGCGACGAGGGCTGCTTCTGGATAGCCTTGTACATGCGGGGCTGGGTGAACGACGGCTGGTCGGTCTCGTTGTGACCGTGGCGACGGTAGCAGACAATGTCAATGACAACGTCCTTCTTGAACGTGGCGCGCCACTCGGCGGCGAGCATACAGACGTAGTTGACGGCCTCGACGTTGTCACCGTTGACGTGGAAGATGGGGGCGTCAATGGCCTTGGCAATGTCCGAGGGGTAAGGAGTCGAACGCGAGAAGCGGGGGTCGGTGGTGAAACCAATCTGGTTGTTGACAATCAGGTGGATGGTACCGCCAGTGCCGTAGTTCTGGAGGTGGCTCATGCCCATGGTCTCGTAAATGACACCCTGGCCGGCGAAAGCAGCGTCACCGTGGAGGAGAACGCCCATGGTGCCGTCAAAGGTGCCCTCGTCGCCCTCAAAGTGCTGGATGGCACGGGTCTTGCCGAGAACGACGGGGTCCTCAGCCTCGAGATGCGAAGGGTTGGCAACGAGCGAAAGAGCGACCTTCTTGCCCGAAGGAGTGGGGCGGATGTAGTTGGCGCCAAGGTGGTACTTGACGTCACCGCCGCCGTTGTCGGCACCGTCCATGTTGCCGGCAAACTCGTTGAGGATGGCCTCCATGGGCTTGCGGATAACGTTGGCGAGGACGTTGAGACGACCACGGTGGGGCATACCAATGACAATCGACTTGACACCAGCGTCGACCGAGGCGTCAATGAGACCCTTCATACCGGGGATGAGGGACTCGCAACCCTCGAGACCGAAACGCTTCTCGTTGGGGTACTTGGAAGCAATAAACTTCTCAAACATCTCCGACCAGATGGTACGGTCGAGGATCATGCGCTTCTCCTCGGTGGAGTAGGACCACTGGGTGGGCACCTCGACACGCTCACGGATCCAGTCACACTGTCCGCGGTCGGAAATGTGAATGTACTGGATACCGACGTTGGTGCAGTACATGCGCTTGAGCTCGTCAATGAGCTGGCCGAGGGTGAGCTTGTCGTCCTTGACCGAGCCGACGAAGCGGGGGAGAATACCGGGGCCAAGCTTGAACTCCTTGGACAGGTCGGCCTCGGTCCAGCCGTAGTACTCGAGGGTAAGCTCGGGGGGAACCTGGTTCGAGAGGTCGGCGTTGGAGATGCCGAGGGGGTCGAGCTTGGCAATGTGGTGACCACGGACCTGGTAAGCACGGACGAGGAGCTGGACCTTCAGGTAGTCGTTGAGCTCGCCGGCGGCGCCGACCTCAAGGGGGGCAGCACCACCCTCGGGCATCTGCATCGACTGGGAGATGCCGGGAGGGGGCTGGAACGCAGCGGCCGAGGGGAGACCCTTGTCGAGGCCCGAGAAGTAGGCGTTCCACGACGTGTGCACCGACTTGGGGTCCTGCTTCCACGAGCGGTACATCCTTTTTAGAATTGTCAGAAAACCGCGCCACAACGTTCAACCTGTTTGCTGCAAAACGCGCGCGCAAGAAATGCTCACTCCTCAATGTAGTACTGGTTCGAGCCGCTGGCGAACGAGTCGCGGGGGCTAGGGGGGATGGCAGCGGCGGTAGCATACAGGCGGATAGCCTTAGGCTGGGCCTTGAAGGAGATGAGGGAGGTGGGACGGGTGGCCTGCGCGAGGCGAGCGCGGGGGACGGCGCGCGGCAATGTGCGAAGCATGTTGAACGGGGGGGGGGGGATTATATCGTGGACAGTTGGTTAGGGAAAGGGAGGGGTTGGGTTGGGTGGGAGAGTGGGGAGGTTGTTTGCTCTTTCGAGACTTGCCGTCGCTAGCGTTGAGGCCAGGTGTGAGGACGACGAGAACAGGTAAAGAAAGGACGAACAAGAGGAGGAGCAGGCGGGTGGTGGTGGTGGTTTGTGTGGAGACGCATGTTGGCTGGGTGGGGCGACTGGACACTCACCCCGCCCAGAGACGGCCCGGCGCGGGTGTAAAATGGACTGGGATGGACCAGCCGTTTCACCGTTGGGCGGCCGCAAGTCGGCTTTGTCGGCGCCCGGCCGACCACCGTTAGATGAAAGGACATCCGCCAATTCCACACACCCAACCCGTCTCCGCCTGCGTTTCGGCCATACTGGGGCCGCCCATTATGCACAGCGAGACAACGTCGTCCCGTCAGCCGTCGCCGCAGCCAGGGAGGTCCCCGCAGACTGCTGCAGCACAAGAACGCATTGTGTGCATTTGGGTGTGTCCATGCCCAAGTTTCGACCGGAAGGAGGTCGTGGTCGTCGTGCGGAACAACTTTATGTGGCTCAGCTGACTTTTGGCCTCTCCCGCACGACGACGACGACGTCACTGCCCGCCCACAGATGTGGCCAATGGGCCTCGTCCAAACTGTCGCTCGACGTGTGGCATCGTCCGTGGCCGCACCACTATGGGGTACTACTGCTGTACTCGACAATGGGATGCCTGTCACCCATACATTGCTCCCAAACCCTCTTACACATGCCTTTTCAACGGGTGTCGGCTCTGTCTCTGAGGTGTGTCTGTCTCAATTCCGAAAATGAGTTGCCGATCCCGACATCCCGAACGTCTGTATGTTGTTGCACACTGCTTTTCATTATGGCCACCACCACTACCATGCTCTGTGGCATTACGTTGTGTATGTACTGACTGCACCATGCGCACCTTTTGAACCGCGGCCGAGACTGGCTCTTCCTGCAGATCTCTTTCTGCATTATAGGCTTGGGTAAAGCACAACCTAGGACTGCCATGTACAGCTGGACACGCGGGTGTTCCTGAATGGGCGGACGGGGCGCGGGCGACGGCGTGTGCCGGAGTCTTCGGCGTTCGTGACCGGGTTCGCCGGCGTGGCCCTCAGTCCTGCTCCCGTCGGCGTGCCGGCGTCCAAAAGGCATGTGGCCATGTGGAGCACACATTTGCGTCCACGTCAAATGCGCAGCGGGATGCTGTACACCTCTCTGGCCTATGGCTTCTGGCATCTGGCTTCTGGCTCCGGTAAATGCGCTGTGTGCTTCTGGCATGGCTGGCGGTGCCAACCGTGTAGTCTTCGCATCCAAGCGGCTTCAACTCCAACACCCCCTTGTTTTCAAAATTTAGCCCAGGAGGATAAACAGTGGCAAATGGTCAGGTTACCGGTTACGTGTAAACGAGGACCAGAGTGTATAGCCAGGCTCATAACCTGTTGTGACATGACGACATAGCGATAAAGAACTGAGTGCCAGAGTCTGCTATATAAACACGACGAGAGTCGGTGTGTGTGCGGGGCCACCCTGTCGATCCGTCGACAAGTCATGTGGCGCTCCGAGCCCAACTAGGTCTCCGGTCTCTGATATCTGGCTTCTGCAGCAGGCAGGTTGCTGTTCAGCAGAGCAGAGCAAGAAGCTGGCGAAGAACTTGCCCACTCACATGCCACTTTCGCCAATGGTACTGTACTGTACGCTCTCTTGACCAGTAAGTGCAGATGGTGCATCGGTGAATATATACCAAGTCCCATTTTCTCTCCCTTCCGCTCACTAATCCCCAAACTGTTAACGCTACCCAACCGCTTCGTCCCACAACTTCCCAGTCTTCCCTGCGTTTCCCCATGCCCCATGGGCACACCCATCTCCAGATCCTTTCTCCCGGCCTGCAGCAGCAGCAGCTTAGATGCAGTAGCGGAAGTCGGGGTTCGCGCGGTCGGTCAAGTCCTCGAACGCGTGGAGGTTGGCAATACCCTCGCCCTCGATGGCGATGCGCTCGTTGGCAGCGGCAATCTTCTTGTTGTTGCGCGAGACGAGGACCTGGCGCGTGATGAGGGCCATGGCGATGAAGCAGGCGTCTGGAGAACAGTGTCAGCCAAAAGGGTTTGGTTCGGAAGCAGTATGAGCCGCTGTTTTGGAATTTGAGCGCAACTTACACAGGCCGAGGTGGATGTAGAGACTGTTGAAGTAACGGGGAGCCCACTGGGCCTGGAACAGCTGGCTCGATGCGGCATTGCCGCCAGCCCAGCCGGCGACTAAAAGGGAATTAGCGTCTTGTTCGCTCTCTCTCGTGGTCACAGAGGGTTACTTACAGGTAGTGGCGTAGACGATGGAACGCTTGGTGTGTCCAGAGACGTTACGGGCGAGGAGCATGAGGACAGCGGGGTAGCACTGAGGAGCGAGCGTGTCAGTTGAGCTCGCCGTGGCCAAGACAGTGTCAGTAAACTCACAGCTCCGAAGATCTGCATGAGGTACCAAGCGAACACGAGGCCGCCCTTGGTCTTGTCGCCGGGAGTGACAGTGAGAAGGACAACGGTGCCGACAATGTTGGGGATGGTGAAGCCGATCATGCTGAGGCAGGTCTGTCCGGTCTTGCGAACCGAGTAGCCAATGCCAATGAAGGTAAGGATGCTGATAACGCCGGTGGGGATGTTGAGCAGCTGGGCCTCGAGGGTCTGGTAATGCGTTAGACGACGAGAGGATAGGTTTGAGGTTACACGCGACTGGGGCAACTCACAGAGAAACCAAAGGCCTTGGTGACCAGGAGACCGCCGAACGCGCCAACGCCGCCGACGACAAGGGTGTTGAAGACACAGAGGAGGAAGAGGCAGAGGGTGAAGGGGTCGGTGAGAGCCTCGATCATCTGCTCCTTCTTGAAGTGCTTCTGCTTGAGACCCTGGTTGTTGGAACGAACACGCTCGACGAGGAGCTTCTTGTCCTGCTCAGACGCCCACTTGGCCTTGGTGGGCGAGTCGGGGAGGAAGACGAAGACAATGACCGAACAGATGAACGAGATGATAGCAATGGTGATGTGGAGGTACTGCCACGACTTGAGCTTGCCGCCCTGGAGGTGGTAGAAGCCGTACTGTACCGTCAGTTTCATTCATGTCAATGGCTCCCAAAACTCACGGCAAGGAGCGACGTGATGATGCTCGAGGTTCCAAGCATGCACCTAAGCCAGCGTCAGTAAGCTGTTCTCTAGGTTAGGTTTGCAGGTAGGACTCACTGCCACATCGAGGTGACAAACGGCTGCTCGGACACCTTGTACCACTGGACCATGATCGAGATGATCACGGGACCTGCGAAATGTTAGCAACCTGTCCATCTAAAATGGTCCCCCTGGCACTCACCGATCAGAGACTCGAAGAATCCAAGCAAGTAGCGAAGGGCAAAGACGGGCGGGATAGACATGGAGAAGCCAATGCCGATGAGGAGCTGGGGGAGGCAGTTAGCAAGTGCCACCCGAGATTGGCGCTGCTCTGTCACACTCACGATCGACCAAATGCAGATTCCACCAGCGAGAAGCTTGGCCATTGGCAGCCGACGGATAAGCTGGTTGGCGAGGGGCTCAGCGGTAATGATACCACACCAAAGAATGGTGGCAGTCATGGCGTAGTCCTGGCCCACGGCGTGTACGTCTTCGATCCAGCCCATGATTCTGGCCCACAGTCAGCCCCGCGTGCGCGTGTGGTTTTCATGATCAAATCCAAACAAAAAAAGGCAAACTCACGAAGCTGAAGCGACGGTGCCCTTATCAAGGGCCTGGCAGAGATAACCGAGGCAGAGAAGAGGCAAGATGCTGCGGGCACAGTTAGCTTACAGTCACTAGGTGCCAAAAACAAAGAAGCCACACTCACCGACGGTTGATGGTGCGGCGGAGACGCTTGTCGTCGGACTCGCTCACGACGAGCGTGGGGTCGACATAGCCGGCGGCCTCATTGTCCTCGACGCGCTCGAGGACCTTTTGCTCGGCCTTGAAGTCGATGTTGTCCTCGACGTAGGCGAGCTCTGCTGCCTTGTCCTCTGGGGTGTGGGGCGCCATGGCAAACTGGTGTGGGGGTGTCTGTGTGTGTGTGTTGTTGTGTAGTGTGGGGAGGAGGAGGTCGAGTGTGTGTCGATTGTTGGCTGGTCTGGTCGGATGAGATGACAACACGGGCTCTTAAGAACAAAATGTGCCTCGGGGATTCGGAGCGAAGGGGTGGGCATGTGGGGGAGGGGGACGGGGCAGTCAGGCCACTGTTGCTCGTGTTGGAGAGGCAGAAGCACAGAAGGCGGAAGTGCGATGGATACCGAGCGCGTCGACGACCCACATCTCTCCATGCGGGGCAACAAACCACCCAGCATGGGGCACAAAAAAGGGACATGGAGCGATCGGCCCTTCGCCACTCCATCCAACCTCCAAGGTATTTCCAAGCAACTTCCTGGGGTAATCCCCTGAGTGCTGCGCCGAATTTTTCGTTGCTGGCGCTGAGCGCGCTGACCGCGCTGAGAGCGCCTCTATGCAAACGACGGCAAAAAGGGCATCATGCGCCGGGTGTAGCTCGGAACGCACTGGCAAACCACAGCTAATCATAGCCGGGCCGTACAATCTCCGGTCCTTCGTCATGCCGCCGCGCCATGTCACATTGGAAATGAGACACAGTTTTCCGCGTTTTTATTTGTGGCCTTGTGGCATTTCTTGGCACATGACTTCAAGCTTCAAGATGCATGGTATTACTACAGGAGAGGGAACTCGAGGAATTCAAAGTCAAGACCGAGGTCATACGGGAACTGGCAGAAGGGAATGTCGTCTGCGTTTCCAACAAACTGCGGATCGAATGGCAAAGTCAGATCGGGGCTGACGGTAATGCCTGTGGCGCGGGGCGTTCAGCACTGATATTTTTATATTTTTAATTTTTCACCCAACATTGCTGTACTTACCGAACACCTGTGCTGCGGATTTGAATCCCGCAATCAGGTCCGAGGTCTGGGGCCAGGCCCCCTGGTGCTGGAGCAGCATGTCGATCAAGAGCTGGAAGAGTGTCTGGGCCTCTCGTTTATGAAACTCGCCAGCGTCATAGCAGAGAATGAGCAGTTGGCCAGCGATCACCAGACGCTGCAACTGTGGCCATGTCGTGTTGAGCTGGTCAATGCTCACGAGGTCGACATAGGTGTAGATGATTTGCTCGACTGCACGGGCGATAGCTGTGTACGCGTTTGGCGCATAGATGGGGTGCTGCATGTGGGGAATGTAGAGTAGACACCGCAGCCTGTACGGTTTAGTTAGCTGCGAGCTTAAGCGGTCGCTCCACTCACCAGTTGTAACGCATCTGGGCCCAGGCCGACCAGGCAATCTTCACTTTGGGGCCCTCGGTGTCTTTGGCGTGACGCAGTTCGCGCATGATTGGCATCCACGTTGCCTCTGCTGTTGCAATGTACTCGGGCGACTGCGTGTCGACGGAATCGTTTGCGAAATCGGCAAGAAACTTGGCGGTGAAGAACAGGCATTGGTTGAGGCACTCTGGAAACATGCCTGGCGGTGGGGTCGGGTCGATGTCGAACGCGTTGAACGGCAGGCAAGTGCGCAGGTTGGTCATGTGCGCCAAAAACCTGTGCGTCAATGAGTTGTCTGCCCGCACAACGTCGAGGGTTCCCCAACTCACACATCGCTGTAGAAATAGGCTGAGAACAGGGCGAGGACGTTGCCGTGAGGTTGGTACAGTTCAGCCGTTTCGGCGCGGTGCAGCCCCAGCTCGGTGATGTGCCATGCCCATCGTTGAATGAGCTCGCGTGTCTCGTCGGGCCCACCCAACTCCCTGGCGTAAACAATGAGGTAGAAGATAGCCCCTGGTTGACGTCAGCGAGCGTGTGCATGGGGACAGCCTCGCTATCACTTACAGACGGCAGTGAGCGACGGGTGGGTCCACTTGAGAAGGGCCTCGCTCGCCATCTGGTAGTAGATGATATCCTCGCGCGGCGTGTCCAGGCCAGACGAACCGTCCATGATCGTCCGGCGGAGCTCGTCATACCGGGTGATGCAAAGGGCAGCACACACCATGGCCCTCTGGTCCTCTGTGAGGGAGCTCGGCACCCTGCGGTATCGACCGTACAGCGAACGGAGGAGCGTGTTGTCCACCCCGCGTGTCCTCTCGCCCCTGATAGAGTTTGACGACGCCTCAAAGAACTGCGCCATCAGTCGGTCCTCCAGTTCACCGAGCATCGGCTCTAGTGGAAGCGGTGTCGAGGGGAGGTCGGTCAACCGCGCCTCTACCTTGAACACCAAGGATGACATGCGGACACCTGGGAAACGTCAGGTCACCGGTACGGTACACAGCAGGTCTCCCGGGTTCGTCTGTGCTCACCTGGGCCCGCGCACCACAGTGCCAGTGCGTCCTCGACGTCGTTGAGTGGGTTATGGCGGCGGGTCGCCGGCGATTCAGGCTGGTATAACGTGAATGGTGGCATGTTTGAAATACTGTTCATGTTTGACAGGTTTTGCAGGTCCGACAGAGACGGGATGGGTGCTGGCAATGGCAGCGTCGCGGCCACAGGTCCTCCTCCTCCTGCTCCTCCTCCTTCGTCCGCCTCTGCTGGCTCGTCCTGTTGAAGACGCAGTAGGACAGATGACGGCGCACTGAGTAAGCTGTCAGTGTATGCGGGAACGACATGGGCCACGTCGTGTGCGGCGTACCGTTGAGGTCGAGCTTTCTGGCGGACGATGCATTGACTGGTGACGCCGCCGGTGCGACATTGCAGACATGGTGGAGGACCAACACACTTGATGCGCCGGAGACGGCACGGTTCGCATGCTTTGGACGCTCTGGCTTTGCGAGTCGTTGTGGACATTTGTGTGTGTGTGTGAGGAGTTTGTGGAGGATGGAGCGGATGTGCAATGGAGATAGGTTGGAACCGATTGACCTGGGGCCTGGGGGTGTGCGTGTGGAGCCAGAGTGGAGCCCAACTGTAACCGTCGCCAAACACCAGAGAGAGTCACGGGGGGGTATGGGTGTGGTCCCGAGTCACGAGTGCACGAGTGGGGGTATCGCGGCCCGAATGTCCCGCCGCTGTGTGTGCCGCCGAATGCCGGGCCGCGCGCACTCTACCCCCTCTCACGAATGAAAGGCTTCTCTTCCAACGTATATCCGTCTCCCACTAAACTGACCCGTTGACGCGACTGCATTTTGCTTCATATCCAGGGGGCCCATGGGGCCCATGGAGTCTCCAAAGGCGAGCCCCGCATACCCCCCTTCTCTGCCTACTCTGTCCACACCCCGCACTCCCCCCTCTTCTCCACCATGACGCTTCAGGCCCTCTTCGGCCTGCTCTTCATGCTGCCGTACATTGCCGTGGCGGCAGCCCAGAGCACCACCGCGTCCGACATGATCGCTCGGCGCGTCGACTTTCTGACCGGCGCAAGCACCATGAATGCCTTGGGCGCCATGAGCTCGCCCCCGAGCTACTACTCGTCGCTGCTGTCCAAGGCGAGCGCCCTGTCAACCACGTCAGCCGGATACCTCTCGAGCATGGTCACGGACAGCTCGCGCACGACGCTGTGGTCCGACCTGCCAATGACCGGCGACGCGGCGTCCAAAAGTGGCAACCTCGGCGTCCAGTTTGACCGCCTCTTGGCGATTGCCAAATGCTATGCCACACCGGGGACCGCACAGTACAACCAGTCATCGGTCGCCACCCAGATTGTCAGCGGCCTCAACTACCTCTCGACGGCCTACTATACCTCGACAGGAAGCGAGTATGGCAACTGGTGGTGGTGGGAGATTGGAATCCCGCGCGACATTGTCGACACTGTGTCGTGCCTCGGCTCTGCCATGCCCGCCAACCTCACCACCCGTCTGGCCACGGCCATGGACCACTGGGCACCGGACCCACTGCACCGCGGGTTGACCTCGGCAGGCGTGATTGAGACGGGCGCCAACCTCGTCGACAAGGCCCTCAACATGGCCCTCCGCGGCATCATCACCAACAACGGCACCGAGATTGCCCTGGGTCGCGACGCGCTCAGCGGCGGCGGCACACCGTCCAACTCGGTCTTCCTTTACGTGACGTCGGGCGATGGCTTTTACGCCGGCGGCGCCTTTGTGCAGCACACATACCTCCCCTACGCAGGCAACTATGGTACCGGAGCGCTCAAGAACCTCGCAGTCATTGTCTCGCTCCTGTCGGGCAGCCAGTGGAACGTGACCGACCCCAACGCCTCGATGATCTACAGCGTGGTGGACAATTCGTTTGCGCCATACCTCTACAACGGTCGCCTGATGGACACTGTTCGCGGCCGGTTTGTCTCACGCCAGCGTGAGCGCGACTATGACGATGGCTTTACGTTCCTCGCCACCGTTGCCCAGCTCGCCACCGCCGCGGCGTCTTCGGGCAACGCCACGCTGGCGACGCACCTCAAGACACTGGTCCGCGGGCATGCCTCGCGCTACACCGGTCCAGACTGGGCGAGCGACACTCGCTTCGGGCTGTCTCAAGCGGCCAACCTCCTCAGCGTCTCGGAAGACTCGTCCGTGACCGCGGCCGACCCGATGAGCGCAACCTTTTGGCACGCGGGCCAGGAGCGGCTTGTTCACCGCCGCAGCGCGTTTTCATTCACCGTCTCGACCTCGTCGACGCGCATCGGTCGTTTCGAGTGGGGAAACGGCGAAAACTACAGGGGCTGGTACCAAGGCGACGGTGCTGCGTACCTGTACGTCCCGGGCCAAGACGGCCAGTTTTCCGACAACTGGTGGCCCACGGTCAACAGTTATGCTCTTCCAGGTATCACCGCAAAGGCCACCACGTACGCCATCACGACGGTGGCGGGAACCACTGCTATCCAGCGCGCCACCAACAGCTACAACGGCGGTGTGACTCTGGACGGGATTGGCGGCACTGTCGGGTTCAACCTCGTCGGCTACAGCCCTTCGACGTCCACGCTCAGCGCTCTCAAGACCTGGTACACGTTTGACGACGTTGTCGTGGCCGTCGGCACCAACGTCGTCGACACGTCGGGCTCGGCCGTGACCACGTCTATTGAGAACCGCGCGTTCGCGTCTGGCCAGGTGCCCACGCTCGTGGTTGACGGCGCCAGCAAGACGGCCAGCGCCAGCCCCATCGCCGTCACCGCCTCGGTACACGTTCCCGGTACGGGCGGCTACGTTCTGCTTTCGTCGTCGGGGGCGCCCGTCACGGTCCTGACCGAGAGCAACTCGGGCACGTGGTACGCCATCAACAATGGCTCCGACTCGGCAGGCGACACCACGACCGTCAGCAACGACTTTGTGAGGATCATTGCCAACCACGGCACAAACCCCACGGGCTCGAGCTACGCGTACATGGTCATTCCGGGCGCCGACGCCGCCACGACAGCCGCGCGCGCATCCAGCCCCGGCGTGACGTTTAACACGGCCAGCGGTGTGGGGCACGTTGTCTCGCACGCCGCGTCCAGTTCGACGTTTGCCCACTTTTTCGCTGCGGGATCCCTGACCGGTGCAGGCATGACGGGAAGCCTGACCGCGTCGGCCGCGTGCTCGGTGGGGTGGTCGACCAAGAGCACCAGCAGCTACAGCCTCGCCGTGTCGGACCCCTCGCACACCGCCACGTCTGTCACGGTCACGTTCCCGTTCTCGGCCAGCGCCATCTCGGGCTCGACGTACGCCACGCTGGTCAGCACGAGTCCGCTCAAGGTCACGGTCAACCTGTCGGCCAAGAACGGCCAACGGGTCGCCTTCAGCGCGACACCGTGAGGCGTTGCAATGCTGTTGGATGTTGTAGTCGCGGTTGGCGTTGAAAGTGCCACTGGATGAGCGCCGACGCCGCCCTTTATACCCATCCGTATTGTTTATACTTGTTCCTCGATGCACCACGATAACGACAACGGTGTGAACAATGAAGGAAGGAGGGAAGGAAAGCAGTTGGGACACAGATGCTAACCTCACATCAAGGTCAAGGAAGGTTCCTCCGCGCGCCCAAAAGAGCCAAATGGCCATGAACTTTCTGGGCCATGCCATCCCGCCCTGTTCCTTGAAGGCGATGCATACTGGTTGTGCTTGGCGCGCTTGTCTCGATCTCGGTCAGATCTGAACCTGCGGAACGTAAAACGCGGTGCCAGCATTATCAACACGCATTGACGTGGTGCGGTAGACCACGGCTCCGGGACTTTCGGCATGACCGCCTCTTTTCGTGGAGCGACCCAGACGGCCCAGACATTGATCGACAGGAGCGCATTGAGACAATGTTCTCTTTCATACTCGCTCTTGTCTTGGCAACAGACGGTCGGGGCCCACCCATCCCGACGCCAAGCACTTACATTCACGTACCCATGTCCCAGGCCATGGTGCCCAAGAGCACCGAACACGCCCGTTCGCATCATATATCCATGAGCATACCCTTTCCGCTGTCACTCTTCCCCGCCGTCACTCACTCACTCCCCCCACTACTTACTCTCTCACCCACCTACCAAAGCCACCCACCCAAAACACCATGCGTGCCTCCCTCGTCGCGCTCACCCTCCTGGCCACCCTCGCCATGGCCCAGGACACGGCCGCCGATGGCTCCAAGGCTGTCGCCAGGGACGGTGCCGACGCTGGTACAGACGGTATCGGAGCCGACACTGTGCCCGCGACTGATGAAACGACCGAAGAGGCCGCTGCGCGTTATGGCCGCCGTGGTAACTCTGACGGCGGCGGGGGCGGCAGCGGCGGTGGGGGCGGCTCTAGCTCGCGTGGAGGTGGGCGCGGTCGCGGAGGCTCCTCTGGTAAGAATATCGGTTTACTCGATTTTACGCTCCGTCTCTGCTCTAGCTATGAACAACAGCTGACATGGGTGTCTAGGCGGTCGCGGCGGCGGCGGCGGCCGCGGATCGCGTGGGGGATCTCGAGGCCGTGGGAGCACCCGTGGCCGTAGTTACTAGTAGATCGTGGCCTAGTTGCGCTGTCCTCGGTCGTGGCTGTTGAAGTAGGATGTAACATTATAACCGTGCAGCAGGAGGCAAGCAGTCCCCAAGACTCCCGTGATGGTTGTCTGCAGGAGTGGTGTTGAGTGCAATGATCCCAGTGATCCCAATGATCGACCTCGGGTCTGGTTCCTCTGGGCCATGTGCGCTCTGGGACTTTTGATCGACGTGGCACAAATGCCTTCTGGGCATCCATCACAATTGGAGTCCCTCGGCCAACCTCCACCAACTTGGAAGTGGCAGTCCACGGAATCGACGCGTGCGAACTTTGCTTGGGCGTTATTCGAGGGCGCAAGTTTGCACGGGCAGTTACATAGTAGGGCAGATTCCGCCACCCATCACCTCCCTACACTGCGTCCACAACGTGACGACGGTCTCAAAGCTGATCAGACGCATTAATGAAATGCCAGACAAATGACACAAACGCTGCAGTAGCAACGCCCTACATTCGAAGTGGCTATGATTGACCCATCCTATAGAAAGGCTGATTTCCAATGTCCAGTATCCGCGCCAGATCTTCAGCAACCTCCAGCCTGTTGGAGGTCCCACTGGGTGATGCCGCTGCCGACGTCACTCTGTAAAGGTCCTCCTGTATTCTTTCATACTCGTCATGTTACTCTATTCACCACAACCACAACACACTGCATAGTGCCTACTAGTCCAACTGTAATGTCGAGTGGCAAGTGCGTGGGCATTGACGACCAGGCCTGGAATGGCCTGGAAGAAGGCTGGACGTGGCTCCCCAAGTCACGCCCAGGCATTCCTCGCCAATGGACTTCCCCCGGCGCTCGCGTCTCCTCTCCACCCGTGGTCTCCTCCCGTGTCCCAGAGCATGTCCGAGATGGCACTTGACAACGGTCCTGTCCCAAGCACTACTGGTGACGACGTGGTCATGGAGGACATCGACGAGTTCCTGCTGCCCCCTCCAACTCAAAAGCGCACGCGCTCGTCGTCTCCCCCGCTGTTAACCGTCGCCCCCGCCGTATCTTGTCGTCCGAGGACATCGACAACGACCTTGTGTTCCCCACCGCTTGGGTTGCACTCGACCAGCTTGCTCGTCAAGATCTTACTCCGTCTCCTATCGAGGAGGCTCCAAGCACCCTGGCCCCCGAGCACATTGTCCCGTCCATTGGCCCCATCTCCAAAGCTCCGAACTCCCAGGCCTCGGGCCTGTCGCAGAGCGTCATCCCCATGAACATCAGTCGCCAGATCCAGGAGTATGTCAAGAGCCATCTCAGCGATGTTGTCGGCGACGACGACGACGATGACCTTGAGATCGTCACTGGCGAGTTTGAAGAGGACGATGAGCACGAGCGCCTCGAGGGCGAGAACGACTTGGACGCCGCCTTCGACATCATCATGGAGGCCTACGAGGAGGACGAAGACGTGGAGCGCCCTGTCACCCCACTGTCTGACAACTCGCCAAACACCCCACCTCTCGGCCCCGCGTCTGTTCCCCGCCCCGCTGCTGCCCACCCTACCTCCCCCTCGCCCGACACGGAGAGCCCCTCCGACGTCAAGGTGATTATGGTTGGCCCTGACGGCGAGCTTCCGCGCACCGGTGCCCGCGACCAGGCGGCGGTCAACCGCAGAATTGTCCGCCAGACGCGTCTTCAGCACCGCCGTGGAGGGTACGATCGCGAAGAGGTCGACGAGATGGCCGAGGCCATCTATGTCGATGACGGTAACAAGGCAAGCTGCAATGGTCTGCTGGCGGCCATGCGCAAGGAGGATATTGTCACCCCGCGCCGTTTCGTCGGCTGGCCCAGCCGGCGACCAGACGCACATTCCCGCCGGGCTCATGACTGGAGCCGTAAAGGAGAGGCTTGCCACCCTCGCGGGCCTCATTGACTCGGAGGCTGCTACCATTACGAGACCAACACATACGTCATCTCCCAGAGCGTGCGGTGGCACAGTCGCCTTCTCCGCGACATCAAAACTCTCCTCCTTTCCCTAAACATCTGCCCAACGGAGACGGTCGTGCACAAGCCTGAGAGGCATGTCCGCAACAGTCGGAAGCCCAGCCTCGCAGGCGACTATGTCGTCTACACCTTCACCGCGGTGCCCGAGATCCCCACCTTGCTCGCGCGCAAGCGCCCCGAGGCGCGTGTCCAACGTTCCAACTGGTTCTGGAACACCAGCACGATCAAGACGGATGAGGAGCCCTCAGCGTTGTACGGTACATGTCACCGTTGAAGCGACGGCGAGTTCTTGCGCGAGGACTTTATCATCCTTCCTTGCCTCCTCCAACAAGGGAGTGCCCTGCACGCTGCCACCACTCGATCAACCCCCTGTGCACCTGCCTGCTCCCCCTCCACTCGTGCTGTGCTCTTCCCCTGCCACTCGTCCTGTTCGCTCTCCCTGCATCCACATACGACTGCCTGCGAGGCCGGCTCGGCCGCTCGCGCTGTGCTCTGCCCCTGCCCCTGCCACTGTGCGCATGCCACTTGGCCCCTGCCATTCCCGCTGTACCGTAGAGCGCCTATTTATATTACTGTTCGATGCTACAAAACCTAATAGAATTGTGCCAAATTGAGAGTTGCATGTGAACGTGGGGATATGGTGCGTCTGCAGACGGGGCGGTTTCCTCTGCGTCTGTCTTCCCTCTCTTGGGTCCTGCATCGTTCGCCTTCCCTTTTGACACACCGTGACCTCGTTCGTCGTTATCGCTGCTGCGGCCGTTTTTGCCGCGGTCGATGCTGTCATGTAAGCGGCGCATGCCCTTCCAGGCAGTGTCCGCGTGGAAACGTGAAGTCAAACTCATTTATCGTTGTTTGTTTTCATACTCCTGTTTCTGCTCTTTTTTTCTTTTTTTTCTTTCTTTCTTTTTCTTGTTTTTTTTTTTTTCTTTCCTCCTTTCCTTGTTTTTAACACGACCAACATGTGCACACAGGCAAGGTACGTAGTTGTACATTGTTCAGATGAGATGCAGTTGCATATTGACTCTAACACTGTTGCACTGGATACCGGCATGGCGCACTGACGTTTGCAGCACGCTGCGGGCCTATGAGCCTGTGCCACAGAGAGCCATTGAGGCCATGAACCAGCCCGGCCAGCCTCCGCACGTGACGCGGTGACGTGCTCTGCAGAGGCTGGAAATGACGCATCGCCAGGCGCCCCGGCCCGCAGTACCGCCGCGCAATGTGACATGACGCACGTGGCAGACTCCCACGATCGCGCCCCCCCCCCCCCGCGGGCGCCGCAGTGCGATCTAATCGTTGATCATCCGAATCGGTCCCCGTACGCCCACTTCATTCCACCATACGACATGTGGGTAGCGTACAGCATATGCATCTTATACGCTACAGTTTCCTGTACTTTCGTTTCCTACTTCACTTTACGTCCCTAGCTAGGCCAACAGGTGGCGGTGCAAGATGTTGGCGCGCGCAGGAGATTTAGTTGATCTTGAGGAGCTCGACCTCGAACTTGAGGGTCGAGTTGGGGGGCTGGGAAAGTCAGTACATCGTTCAAACGTCCTTCTAGGTCTCCTTGTGCGCACAATAACGGGAGGAAATCCGCGCGCTCCGTAAGCGTAGTCAGCTGCGCAAGAGTCAGCCCAAGAGTGTCTGTGGAAAGGTGAAAAGGTGCGGACGTACGGGTAGCGGTGAGGACGGCCTTCTCGCCGACCGAGAGCTGGGGGACACCCTCGTCCCAGCCCTTGATGACCTGGCCGACACCGACGGTGCACGAGAAGGGGGATCCGCGGTCGCGCGACGAGTCAAACTTGGAGCCGTCGAGGAGGGTGCCGACGTCTGTGGACGGGTTAGAAGGTGGTCGAAGATTGGATGGGGGGTGTGACGACAGGGGCGTTTGCCGGATCTCGGCGCGAGGGGTGCCGCCATGGCTGGCAAGCTACTCTGTGCGGAGCTGCACGCCGAGGGCGGGTGCCGACTTACAGTGGATGGTGACGCGGTCGCCCTAGGAAGCGAGTCAGCAAAAGAGAACCATCACCATCAAGACGGGCCAAGACAGGCCAGCGTGGCACGTACCTTCTTGGGGAAGTTGACGCCGTCGCCGGCAGAGATACGCTGTGAGGGGTGAGCCTTTCTGTGGATGTTTCTCTGTGTGTGTGTGCATGCTGCGTACCTCGATGGTGACGCCCATTCTGATAGCAGAGGAGTGGATAAGACGGGTGTTGGAGAGGGTGCGGGTGGCAGTGGGGAGGATGGACCTGAACATAAGGAGAGACGGTGAGATGAATGGAGAGGAGAGAGCGCTTCCCCGCGAGGGCCAGCGCAGCGTCGTCTTGGAAACCTCCACCGGGGCGGGGGAGGGGGGGAGAGGGGGCGTGTGTGTGTGTGCGAGCGGGAGTATATTTTGGTGGTGGGTGTGTGCGGCATTTTGAGGCACGCACCAGTGTGGCAACCGCAGAACGCACAGTGTGACGGACGGGTGGGTGTGTTGGGTGTCTCTGTCTGTCGTGACGTGGGATCCAGCGAGCCAGCGTTTGTCAGCGTGATCAGGACAATGTGAAACGGGGGTCCTCTTGTGTTTGTCGTCACGGTCCTCTGTACCCTCTGTGCGTGGTCATTGTATCATTGTATCATTGTTCAGTCCCACCCTCTACTGATTGCAAGAGCCTTGAAACACGATGGTGCCCTGGTGCAGCATGTGGGGGACCAAAAGATCCAACGGAAAACCACACTCTGCACATGGCACTTGTCGCTGATTGCAGGTCCTACTGGTGTCCCCCACTCTGGTACTCTGCCCCCCCCCCCCCCCACTGGCAACTGCGCACAGTGAACGCACACATGCAACTCACACGCCATTAAGCCATTCCGTCGCGCCAGAAGCCACCTGTGACGTAGGTCAAGCCCGCGCGCGGGTGGAGGTCGCTCGCTCGGCTATTCTACACTCTCATCCTCGCTCTCGCCATCGCCGGCCTCCTGTGCTACAGCTATACTCCACTGATCCCATACCACTCTCCTCCCCCCTCCCCATCACCATGCCTGTTATACCCCCCGGTTCCCTGGTGCTCGTTACAGGTGCCTCCGGTTTCGTTGCAGTGTGCGCAATCACCCCCCAGGCTGCCCATTGTTCCACACTGACACACCCATCCTCAGTCACGTCGTCAAGACTCTCCTGGACGCAGGCTTCCCCGTGCGCGGCACAGTGCGCACAGCGGCAAAGGGCGAGTATCTCCAGAACCTGTTCAAGGACTCGCCCGTCCCGTTCGCGTATATCGTAGTTGCCAACATTGAGACGGCAAGTCGCTGTGTGGCACGTTGGGGTGGGGGCGGCAGCTGATCAGGTGTGCTCAGCCCGGCGCGTTCGATGCAGCTGTCATGGACGTGGTCGGTGTCGCGCACACGGCGAGCCCGTTCCACTGGCACGCCGACGATCCCAGCGAGCTCATCGGTCCCGCTGTCCACGGTACACTCGGTTTGCTCAACAGTATTCAAAGGATCAAGTGAGGCAGCCTACACTTGGGGCTGGGTACAACAGCTGACGCGGGCCTAGTCCTCAAGTGAAGCGCGTGGTCGTTACAAGCTCGTGTGCGGCGATTATAAACGACAATGTGACAAAGCCCCACTGGTAAGTGCACACAGGAGAAGGTGCTAAACAGTGGAGCTTTACCGAGGCCGACTGGAACACGACGAGCGTTCACGAGTGCGAGACACTGGGTCGCAACGCGAGTGCGACTGCAAAGTACCGCGGTACGTGTGCTGGCCACGAACTTTTGCACACACCCCGAGCTGACATGTGCAGCGAGCAAGACGCTTGCAGAAAAGGCTCTTTGGCAGTTTATCGAGGTCGAGCAACCGCACTGGGACGGCGTGACCATCAACCCGTCAATGGTGTGGGGTCCGCTTCTGCAGCAGGCAGCGACGATCAAGGACATCAACGAGTCGACTGGTGAGCTATGACATGGCAACCGGTGCAGCTAACAATCCAGTTATTATCCACGAGTGGTTCACAGGCAACAAACCGCAGTCGGACATTCCCTCGGTTGCCCCGTTCAACGGCGTCGACGTTCGCGATGGTCGGTGCCACTGTTGTGTTGTGTGCCCCGGGAGGCCAACGCTGACCTGTCAGTGGCCCTTGCCCACCTTCGTGCTCTCATCGTCCCCGAGGCTGGCAGTGAGCGCTTCATCCTCAGCAACGCACCCGCCTCGCCCAATGACTTTGTCCTGGTGAGGTCTGCCACGACGAGCCAACAGCAACAGAACTGACGAGACACAGGCGTTTGAGCACTACTGGCCCGAGCGCACGACGTACCCGCGCGGTGATGCATCCAAGGTCGAGACGATCAACGCCGGCTCCAACTACTATGACCACACAAAGTCGGAGCGTGTCCTGGGTATCCAGTACACTTCGTTTGACGAGTCTATCAAGGACGCGACTGCGAGCCTCATTGCCCGTTATGGCATCTAAATGAGGAGGTGGAGGTCGCCGATCCCGTGATGATAATGGCGGCGCGGCAATTGACCAGAGCCCCAGCCGCCCACACCAGCGTTGTGTTTTCTCTATGCATTGTACGCGAGACGATATGGTGATGGGGCGAGAGATGCAACGCAAGGCCAACTGGTTATTGGACGGGGGCTGGGCGTTGCTGTACAAGTGTTGCATTGTCGGGCCATGATTGATCCGGCCCCCCGTCTGGCCCTCACAGCCTGGGCACACACATTCCACTACGCCAGCGGCGTCGGATCGCTGTGCCGTCACTGGACTGGGCGGTTCCGTTTGGCCCTCTCCCAGCAGCGACGGACACACGCCATACGGGTCTCATCCACACCATCCTCTCTCTCTCTCTTGTCGTTGTTACCTCTCACTCCCCACCCGTCTCTCCCCGCCTCACCGCCCGCCCTCCCCCCCCCACCACCTCATGGGCAGCGACGCCCTCCCTAACCCCCCAATCAGAACCCCTACCCTGTCACCTTGGACCACTTCCTCCATTCAAGGCTCGAAAGCCTGCAACGTGCGTTCGGCAGACCCGTCGCCCTGTCCTTAGATAGCGCGTCTCCAGAAGTCATCCCTCTCGGCTCGCTTCATCGATTCTGGAGCTGGCACAGCACCGCACTCCCAAGCACCGGCGACAAGATGAAGTTTGGGTAAGTCTCTCCCCTCACAGGTCGTCATCGGGCATCGTTTGCGGGCACGCGACCACTACGGTCGGCGTGAACCCACCCCTGCTTCTCACCGGCGGTTTGTGTAGTCGTTGCTCCCACGGCGCGCGCCATGGGGCTTGTCCCCCATCAGTCACACGACTATAGCCTTCTGTGATGAGGACGCCAGACACTCGCCACCGCGACCAGTTGCTCCAGATGCACTGTGATGGCGCCAAAGGTTACTTTGTGGTCGCTGACACGTGCTTTTAGTACTTTGCTTGAATTGAACAGCAACGTCGAGTGGTGGAACCACTACGTCGAGTAAGTTTGCTTGCCATGCACAGAGCCCCGGTACCAGCACCTAACACCCCGCCCTTTTAGCTACGATGCGCTCAAGAAGCTCTTCCCCTCTGTGCCCCTCGACCCAACTTACCTCGCAACCCAGGAGCACAATGAGCGCGGTTCATTACTGCCGACGCACCGCGCCGAGTCGGCCAAATGGGCCACCCCCGAGCAGTTTAACGCTGCGCTCGACCGCGAACGCGAAAAGGTAGCGACATTCTACAACACCAAGCTCGCCGAGCTGCTTGCGTCAGAGGACCTTATCGAGGACGAGGTGCACTCGATCGAGTTGCGCGAGCTGAGCGGCGACGACGAGCTGATCCGCGAAGAGGACGAGGACCTCGACGACGACGCCGACGAAGGCGATGCCCTCATGCACGCCCCTAGCCCCGGCCGCCATCTACACAAGCGTGGATCCGTCTTTGGCCGCCTGCCTAGCATGCCGAGGATTGGCCGCGCCAAGGTCTCGACGGACCAGGCCGACATTATCGAGTCGACGTTCCCCGGTCCCGTCCGCAGGGGCTCGCGTCAACGCTCCCGCTCGGTCGTCTACCCAAGCACCACCGAGGACGAGGGTGGCACGTCGACTGGTGGACCGCCTTCGCCTGTCCGTGCCCGCGTGCCGCAGCACCGCCGGGCCCTGTCAGACCTGTCGTCCGCCGACGACCCACACTTTGATCGCCGTACATCGTTTTCGTCCATGTCGAGCGGCGGCGGCTGGGGCCGCGGTGGCAGGCGCACGCAGAAGCTCGGCCTCCAGGCCATCGAGCCGTCCAACTACCCCGAGTGGCTGCAGGACGAGGTCCACCGCGACGAAGAGGCAGGCGACCTCGACGACACGGTCTACTACAACTGGACGGGCAACTCGGACTATGCCACTGTCCTCCGTATCGGCTTCAAGAAGCGCATCTCGGCCCTGTGGCTCGACTTTTACGCACTTAAGCAGTATGTCGACCTCAACATGACGGCGTTTGAGAAGATTTTGAAAAAGTATGACAAAAACACAAACTCCAAGCTCAAGAAGCAATACATTACCGACAAGGTGCTCACCACGCTCCCGTGGACGGCGGACGCCAAGGAGCAGCTCGACCTCATGCTCTCAAAGACCCTCTTCGTGTACCGCCGCGTCGTGGTCGCCGGCGACGAAGAGCTCGCCAAGGAACAGCTCCGTGCTCAGCTCCGCGAGCGTATTGTCATTGACCGCGAGACGGTGTGGTCGCAAATGGTCTCTGACCGCCGTGGCCAGGGCATCTTCCGCAGCGTCGAGCCCGACGAGCAGCTGCCTGCGTTTGCTGCGCCCAAGCCTGGCTTCCGGACCCCATGCGGTCGCCTGGTGTTCCCCAAGTGGATCTCGCGCCGCGCCTTGATCTTCCTGATCGCCGTCGGAGCCCTCGTCGCGCTGTGCCAAAAGCAGCCATTCGACCGCGTCGAGGAGAGCAACTGTATGGCCATGCTCGTCTTCTGCACTATTCTGTGGGCGTCCGAGGCCATTCCGCTGTTTGTCACGTCCCTCATCGTCCCGTTCCTCGTGGTGGTTTTGCGTGTCCTCCGCTCAGACGACGAAGAGGACCGCCGCCTCACAGCTGCCGAAGCGACCAAGTTCATCTTTTCCCAAATGTTCTCGCCCACCATCATGCTCCTCATCGGTGGCTTCACCATTGCCGCCGGTCTGTCCCGTACGCGCATCGACCACATGACTGCCTCGCGCATTCTCAACGCCGCCGGCAGCAACCCCAGTACTGTCCTTCTTGTCCTCATGTCGGTGGCCACGTTTGCCTCCATGTGGATCAGTAACGTCGCCGCCCCGACCCTCTGCTACGCGCTCGTCCGCCCCATCCTCGACGAGTTGCCGCCCAAGTCGGTCTTTTCCAAGTGCCTGATTGTGAGTTAGACTGATCCTGCATACCTAACTCGTTCACCAGATTGCCATCGCACTCGCGTCCAACATTGGCGGACAGACGTCGCCCATCTCGTCGCCCCAGAACCTGATTGCCCTTGGCTCCATGGTTCCCGAGCTGACGTGGCTCGAGTGGTTTGCCATCTCGCTGCCCGTCGGCATCACGTCGATCATCACCATCTGGGCGTTCCTGCACATCAACTACCGCTGGGAGGCCGAGCTCCGTATCCCCAAGATGCGCAAGAACACCGACTCGCTCACGATGAAGCACTGGTTTGTGCTGTTTGTGACTGCCGTCACCATCGCCCTGTGGTGTATCGAGAAGAATGTCGAGTTGTACGTCGGCGACATGGGTATCATCGCCATCATCCCCATTGTCGCCTTTTTCGGTACCGGCATCCTGCGCAAGGAAGACTTCCACGACTTTCAGTGGCCCATCGTCTTCCTCGCCATGGGCGGTGTGTCGCTCGGCAAGGCCGTCCTCTCGTCGGGCCTCCTCGACAGCATGGACCACGTCCTCGAAAAGCTCGTCGACGGCATGGGCCTGTACTCGATCCTCATCGTGTTCTGCAGCATTGCGCTGGTCATTGCCACTTTGTGAGTTGAATGTTTCTTTGACATCCTTCTGACTCTTCTCCCAGCATCTCGCACACGATTGCCGCTGTGCTCCTTGTCCCCATTGCGTCGCGCATCGGCGACTCGATGGCCGACCCGCACCCGCGCCTGCTCATCATGGCCACCGCCCTGATCTGCTCGGCCGGCATGGGTCTCCCCGTCTCGGGCTTCCCCAACATGACGGCCATTACGCAGGAGAACAAGCTCGGCCACCGCTTCATCAGCGCCAGCGACTTCCTCAAGAACGGTGTCCCGGCCTCGGTCCTCGCCGCGTTCGTCATCGTCACCATTGGCTACGCCATTATGCGTTCGCTGGGCATGTAGTGAGAATGACCTAGGACTTTTGATTTGCTTGTCCTTTTTCTTTTCTTTTCTTTTTGATATCTCTCTCCACCTGCCTGCCTGGCCCCCAATGCATCTCATTACGCTGTCCCTGTACATTATAGTAGGCTGCCCTCATGCCTCCAGGTCCACCACCGAGTTGCTGAGCATAAACCACGCCTCGAGCCAGCGCAACTGCTCGCCGCCGACTTGTCCGTCGTCGTCGTCGTCGTCGTCCTCCTCCTCCTCGTCCTCGGTCGCAACCACCTCCCCAACCGCACCGCGCACTTCACACGGATGCACGCTCCACACCACGTCGCCCGTGACCGGGTGCTCGGTCTGTTGGAGGAGCGGGAACGACGCGCCGGGGAGCATGAGCGCGTCCGTCCGCTCCAGCCCGCCGCCGCCGCCACTGTGTGCCCTCGCGGCGGCAGCGGCCCCCGCGCCGCCCGCCCGCAGGACGTGCGTCACAATCTCGTCCAGGCCAAGCGGCACGCCGTCTGTGCATATGCATGGTCAGCAGAACGTCACTCCACTCTCTCTCTCTCTCGCTTTTTCTCCACTCACGCTCGTCCCACGCGCGCACGCACAGCATCGGCACGCGGTACGTCGGCGACCACACAACCGAGTACTCGCGCTCTACGCGCGAGCGCGGGCCCGCCGACGGCGCCAGCGCCGCCGCGTCGTCGTCACAGTCCTCAACCTCGGCGGCGGCGGCGGCGGCGGCCTCGTCGCGCATCGCCTGCGCGACGTCGTCGATCTGGTCGTCGGCGCTCGTGGCAGACTGCGCAGACCACTTGGTGTCCCTGCGGAAGAGGTATCCCTGTTCGCCGCGCCACTGTATGGAGAATGGGGAAGGGCGTTTGTCAGGTTTACGGCTTTCAGAGTAGAGGGTAAATAACACAGGTTTCCTCACCATGGACGACTTTATGCGCCATTCCCACCCGACGTTGGTGCGTTCCGCGCCGGGCCCGCGGGCGTGGCGGCCGGCGTACCGCTGCAAAAAGGCGTGGGAGACGCGCTCAAACGCGGCGGCAGTGGGGAACGGCTCTAGCGCAGTCGCGACTTCAGTGTCTGGTGGTATGAGCATGAGCCAATACACAATGCATGCTGATGGGGAGAGTTTCGATTTGGGGAAGAAAGTAGAAAGAAAGATCATGGAGGGAGGGGGATAAGCGAGGGGGATAGAGAAAGATTGGACGACGCGCTTAAAGCAACTGGGAAAAATGACTACTGACCGCCCTTGTTCTTCTTACCCTTGCGACGCTTGCCGTTCTGCTTTGGTTTGGTGGTGGTGGCCGCCGCGGTCGAGGTCTCGGGCTCGGGCTCGGGCGTGGCCGAGCTGTCCTTGTCGTCGTCGGCGCTGGTGGTGGTGTTGGAACCCGGGGTCGCCGTCGAGTCACTTGCGGCGCCGGGGTCTGTTGCCGACGTGTCGTCGACAGCGGCAGCGGCATCGGCGCCGACCAGCTGCGTCGAGCCAGGCTGGGGAACCGCAGTCTCGACAATGACGTTCTGCTCGCCGTTGGGCGAGGTCACAACGACCTCGGCGGCCTGGGTCTGCGGAGCGGGAGGGATGACAACCGCGCGAGGCGTCGAGCCCAGGTCGGCGGTCACGGCCGCCTCGATGGGCGTCGGCTCGGCGCTGAAGGCACCGGTGCCGCCAGCGAGCTGGACGAGGATACCCTCAGGCGGTGGCACACGAGTAGTAGGGTGTGGCGACTGTGTACGAGATGTCGAGTTGGCCTCGCCCTTCTGTCAGTGTGTGAGTCGACATGGCCAGCTTGGACTTACGGAGGGCCGGCGGCTGAACGCGTTGATGACGCGCTGGCGTTCGATAATGCCGACTAGTATCTGTCAGTCAAACGCCCCATGAACTTTGGTGAATACCTACGCATGATCTCGCGAGTGGCCTTGCGCTGAGCCTTGCGCTTCGAGTGGTTGTCCTGGTACCGGTCGGTCTCATCAATCTGCAGTGGCGTTAGGACAACTCTGCTGAATTCCGCAACGCACAATCTCTTCGCCGATAATCTCCTCAATAAGGTCCTCCAGGCTGAGAATACCGAGGGCGCCGCCGCGGCGACCTGGAGTCTCGCTGATGAGGAGGAGGTGGGCACGGCCAGTCTGGAAGTAGTCGAGGGCCTGGAAGCAGTTGAGGTCGGGAGTAGCCTCGGGAAGAGGAAGAAGCGGGAAGCTGGACACTTGCTTGTTGTCGTCCGGGTTGTATGTGATGAGCTGCAAGGGGGTGTTAGCTTGAGAACCGCACACATGGTGTCTGCCACACTCACCCTCTTCACAAGGAGCATGCCGATAAAGTTGTCGGGCTGTCCAGGCTCGTGGACGGGAAGACGAGAGAAGCCCGAGATGAGAATGTGATCCACGGCATCGTGGTCGAGCACCTTGTCCGCGGGGAGGACCAGACAGTCGTCAATCGGGGTCATAATCTCCTTGACATGGCGGTCGTTGAGCGACAGCACACCGTTGAGAATGATGATTTCGTCGTCACGCAGGGGCTCCTCGCCCTCGCGATGGAACTGGAGGAAGCTCTTGAGCTCGGCCTTCTTGTACCTAGGCGGGTGTCAGTACTCGCTTGTTACCCGCCGACTTACGTATGGCCAGCATCGTGGCCAAGAGCCCAATCAAGCAACTTGGCGATAGGCCAAGCGATTGGCGCAAACAAGATCATGAGGGCGTGGACCATTGGCGCGCAGTAGCCACCGATGGCAAGCCCATAACGCACGCAGACCTGTACAATGTCAGACTTGGCCAGTGCCAAACATACGTACAGCTTGGGGAATGACCTCTCCGAAGATGACAATCATGACCGTCGAAGCAACAACTGCGGCAAGGCCGCCGCCAAGAACGTCATCCAGGAAAATGGGCAGGGACTCGTTAACAATCTGGTGGGTTGGGTTAGCTTCGGCCCAGAGTACACACACAGTCTTGCTGCAGCACACGTAGACCGCAGGCGGTGCAAGCAAAGCAACCACTCACAACGTTGCCGAGGAGAAGAACGACGAGAACCCAATGGCGACCGCGACCGAGGAGACGGAGCACCTTGGTAGCGTCGGAGCGCTCCCTGGGATCGTCGGAGGAGGCGGCAAGGACGCGGAGGTTGAGGTCATCAGAGCCCATGAGCGCCAGAGTAAGACTTTCCGTTAGCAAGGAAACTGGGGGGGGGGGGGGGGGGGGGGCAGAATGGCACACTCACCCAGCAAAGACACCGCCCAGGAGGACGAGGCCGACCGAAAGGATGAGCTTGAACATGCGCTCAGGTCCGGGCTCCTCTTCACCTCCGCCCTCCTCCTCGGCAAGGGTGGACGCCGCAGTCACAGCCCATTCCACACCACGCTTGGTATGGCGGTTCGAGAGAGCAGCGGGGACAAGGTGGAAGAGCTTTGACAACGAGACGAGGGTGGGCAGCGCCGCTGAGCGGCGGGATATGACGGGCGGCATGAGAACCGATTGTTTTGGCTAGAGTTCAGACCCGGGCGCGGTGACAATGATGGGGGGATTGGTTGCCGGTAGCGGGGGGGATGCGCGCGATTTTACGAGGTCGAGGACGCACAAGGCGTACTGGTGGGGTGATGCTGTTGGTCGCTGGGTGTTGACACAAAGTATCAAATGGCAAGATGGGTCCAACGATCGGCCAACGAGCTAAAGTCGGTCCGATGTGGATGGCGATTGGAGCGGACTGGAAAATGACGCTATTAGCTACTTTTGGATCCATGCGCGACATCTTGAAACCGCCCAATTCCACTCACTTGACTGTTGTTGCCAAACAGCTCGCTCTAGCCTCCTCTGTCTTTCTCTGTTGCTCCAACCGCATAGGCAGCGTACAGACGACTGCCTGGTGCACACCGGGTAGTCACATCAAGTCACGCATCACCTGGCTGACTGCATAAACGCACACCTTCCCTCCTTCGTTCTCACCTTCCTCCCCCCCCTGTCTCTCACATTCTCCCGCTTACTCTGCCTCCATCACTCATACCACATACACACAATGCCATCGCCCAGCCACGTAGCAATCGTGCCGCTCCCGCCATCGACCTTTCGCATCCCAGGTCCCTCAAGGCCGGATACACAGGACCACGACTGGCCGTACCTCAAGATGAAGGCCACTCCGCACGTATCGCTTCCATCCAGTCTCTCTCCGTCCAAGCCCAACGGCAAGGGTATTGAGGATTCCATCAAGGTCATTGTTCCCATTGGCAGCAAGGTCTCAGTGACGTGGAAAGTGGACACGGAGAACATCCCATCGCTGGCGGACGCCGAGCCACACCTCCTCTTCCCACAGGTTCAAGGAGCCGTGGGAGAATGGCTCGCCATCGTGCGTAAGGAAGGCATACCCATGACGCTGACAGCGTAGAATCAGCAAGCGCTGGGAATCGACCACTTTGACTACCCGGACGAGCCCGATCCCACCATTGCTGAACTCATCCTCACTCCCATCGCCGCCCTTCCTTACCAACAACAATACCTGGACCCTCTCATTCTTCGAGGCGAGCCTGTCGCCGAGTTGCAGAAGCTGGAAATGTGCATGTCATGGGCGTACCCTTCAAAGCGGTTCAAGCAGACCTCAAGCACTCTGAACGATGTCTCGGTCAACCCCACTCATGCCAACGCAGATGGTGGCAACCCCTCCAACATCTCGGCCGCCAGCCAGGATGTCTCTGATTCTGGTACCCCTGAACCGCCTCGTACGCTGGGAGATGTCCTAACGCAGGTCGGAACGGCCATGAAGAAGATGATGCGAATGCAGATGGTCCGGTAAGCCTACGACACCTGACCTTTCCTGACCGCAGGCGGTTTCCATATGTCTTTGACGGCGACTTCCTCAAGGTAACAACAACCTTGCGGCTAAACTGACAGCAGTACCAAACAACCCTGGCCATGCCCGATGCCATATTTGATGCCACCCACCGCTTCATCACCCTCTCAGCTCGTCACAACACCCCTCTTCTCGGACAATGCAGGGCGTTGCTCGACTCAATCGACCAGGCTCAGACCAAGACCTTTGAAGGGCGCGTGACTGCCGTGGCTCGCCTACCAGCTCGCATGTCGTGGAAGCGTCCGAAACTCGACTCGCAGGCTTCCGGGAACCAAGCCACCCCACGAGATCAGAGCGACGATGATGAGGCGGCAGTGAAGATTGCAACATACCTTGAGCGTCACAGGAAACAAGAAGCCAGAGAGCCTGCTGAGACGGCTCTCCGCAACTCGCTTGCCAGGGGTGTTGCAGCGATTGGAGCTTCAAAGTGGACAGAAGCTAGGGCCGGCATGGGCAAGTTAGCAGCTTGGCGAGCGCAGGTGAGTTGCTATTTCCTGGCCTAGGTCCAAGCTCACAAACAGCTGGCCGAGGCGGACTATTATCACGAGCTGGAGCCACAGGCCTTCCAAGAGGTCACTCCCGACTTCTGGAACCCAGAACTCAACCACGAGTTTCACAACGTCCACCCGTATGATCCATGTCCGCCGCTGTCGCCCCACTCTCCACTCCCTGCAGCTCCCCATGACGTGTGTCGGGAACTGGTCGACTCCGATGACGAATACGACGACCTGGCAGAGGACGACGACGCCGACTATGGTGTGGACCTGCCTCCAGATTTCTATGGCGGCCTCATTCCCGAGAATGCACCCACACACACGGACCCCTCAAACAAGAGTATCAACACCTTGCTGCTTGATCTAGGTGCCATGCACCTGAGCCTGACAGGCGAGTTTGACGCCACTTTTGACGACTTTGAGGGCCACTCGTTGCCTGTTCCGCGCACCTCCCACTCGCCTCCTCCTCCTCCATCATCTTGCGGCTCAGACTTGTCTGACAATGACCTTGATGGTTGCATCGGCCATGCTCTTTGCGCCTTTCCATCGCTCTACACTCTCGTCCCCGTTCAATTAGAAGACTCTGACAACGACCTCGACGGTGTCGGCGACCACCGCCCCTCACCCAGCTCACAAGAGAGCAGCGAGGTCTTTGAGTATGACGAAGATTGGTCTGCAACAGACAATCTGTACGACAATGACCTCGATGGTGGTCCTCAAGATGAAGCTCGTCCCGGCGGTTCATCGTTTGCACACGACACGATCCCAGGCAGCCGAGCCCCAGCTTTGAGCGAGACGAGTAAACCCGACGCCTGTGCGGCTTTCGACTTTGATCTTGAGAACGACCTTGATCTTGACACCTCCGCTCTTGAGGCAGTGTACATGACGCAAAAGGTTCTGGAACAAGAGTACTCGGAGCCTGACAACGACCTCGACGATGACGACGTTTATGCCGATGACTTCTTCTCTCCCTTTCCCAGACTGTACGGTTCGGCATGAGGGCACAGTGCTGCTAGCCGATATTCGATACGCAGTGTACATAAGATAGCTTCATGCGAGTGACCATCATCCCCCTCCATGTAGTACATAACGACAGATGACCGCGTCAAATGCTGCAATGCGGGACCTCGACGTTCGCATCATGGCCCTTGCGCCACTTTGGGCCATCTGGGTGCTTTTATTAGCTTTTTTAATTTATTAGCGCCACCCTTACAGCCGTTATTACCATATCATTAGCGTGCACCGCACTAAAAAAGGATCAGCGAGTTGCGTGCCGTCAGTGTCAAATCGCACCTTCCACATCATCATCTATCACCGAGCCACTGGCTCAAGTTGGCTCTTGCTCGTCATCCGCTTGTGCTCTAGTCGCCACCTCCCACACGACTCTCAACAACAGCTCCGCGCGGCACGGAAACCCTCCACGTGGCCGACGTTTGCCGGGGTTAGTCGCCATCTAGTTCCCGGACGCAACCCAGCCGCGGGGTCCCGAAATCTCAGGCCTCAGTACCTAAGCGGACCGCCCGACGACTCCCGAGATCTCCACCACACCATGTCTCCCATCCTCAAGCGCGACGTGGCCGAGACGGTGCGCCAGGCGCGCCGCCTGGCCGCCGCGGCGGGCTTGCGCGACTACGACGAGTACGGCGAATACGAGCTCGACCCCGTCGGTGTGTCCAAGGTCGCGGCAGCCAACACCCGAAGTGGTGGAGCTGTCGCGTCTGGGTCAGCCGAGTGGGATCGCGATCGAGAACGTACCGACCACGAACGCGGTAGAGAAGTTACAGAAGGTCGCTCGACAAGCCTGGACCTTGACCATGGAGAGAGCTACGATAACGCACCCCTCCTCCGTGCCCATGACGACTCGGAGTCAGTGACAACCACCATGAGCGCCATCGAGGGCAAGTGGGGCGACCTGAAAGGATTGTTGTTTTCGGTGAGTCGCGATGCGCCGTCGACGCCGCCGGCAATGACGGGTGGATACCAACCAGGATACACCGCGGCATTCACGCCCACGTCCTCCACCCCGACAATGCTCTTGAAAGACTGCTCTGCTGCCACGTCACACTGAACGACACCGGCTGACAACCCGCAGTCCACGCCCTCATTGCTGTTCGGACTGCTTGGCCTCGTCTTTTCCGGCGAGCTGCTTGAGCACTGCGCCCGTTGGCGCGTGTTCCGGCGCGTTGACGAGCTGTTCATCCTGGTCCCCATGATCGGCAATCTCAAGGGCAACCTGTGAGTACTGATGTTGTCTGCGGTAGTGGTGTCGACAGAAGCCAAACTGGCGGGGCCGTGCTTGGCGCCAAGTGGAGCCGGAACCTCTACCCACCGGAAGACGGTTACGGCTGCTGCCCGGCCCGCCGCGCAGTTCAGACACAAACGAGAGCACGGGGCTGACATGAACAGTGAGATGTGTCTGTCTGCACGACTCGGCACGTCGGCGACGCTTGGCGAGCTCGATGGCAGGCAAACGCGTCGCAGCCTGCTCATTGCCAACATGACACTGCTCGGCCTGCAGGCTCTCCTCATCTCGAGCCTCGCGGCAGTCATCTCCTTCTTGCTCGGTCTCATCACCATTCACCGTCTCGGTGACGTCCCCGCAGGCTCGGGACCATCCAACGGCACCGTCTCCGACCCAAGTCAAAGCGACCCCTGGCGCGAAGGTACCACACGCCCAGGTGGAGCTCAGCTCGTCATGGTCCTCGCGACTGGCATGGGTGCTGCTGGCTTGAGCTCTCTGGCGCTCGGCAGCTTTATGAGTAGCCTTGTTGTTGTGTGTAGGTGGAAAGGAGTGGATCCAGGTGAGTGTGCTTTCTGGTCACGCGAGCTGCTTTTGTTAACCAGCTAGACAACATTACGCCACCTGTCGCAGCATGCCTTGGAGACCTTGTCACGCTCTTTGTGCTGGCGCTCATTGGAACACTGCTTGTTGGCGCCATGGATACTGTAGGCCCGCTCCTCGGTGTGATCCTCATGGGCGCCGCAGCATCGTGGTTCACGGTCCGCGTATTGCGGGACGAGTGGGTCCGCAACATTGCCCGCGGAGCTTGGTTGCCTCTGGTAGGTCTCCTTAACCCCAAATCCCTCGCTGACATGCAGATTGGCGCCATGCTCATCTCCTCTGGGACCGGTATGGTTCTCGAGTCCGGTGTGGGCAAGTACCGCGGCTTTGCCCTCCTCGCCATCTCCATGACTGGCTTGACCGGCTCGCTCGGCGCAATCCACGCCAACCGCCTATCCACAACGCTACACACTGCACTGCACCCGGAATCGCGCTCGTCAAGGGAACGAAAAGCACATGGACTCACCCCGGGACAAAGCATCATTGTGCTTTTCGTCCTCGCGTTCCCCTGTCAAGGCGCCTTCCTCCTTTTCGTTCACTTTTCAGGATGGAGTGACGTCGACCTGGGATGGGTGGGCTGGGTGGCGTACACTGTAACCACCATCTTCTCCCTCGTCGTTGCGCACTATCTGACAATATTCTGTTGGTGGCGCGATTTGGATCCAGAGTGAGTTTTCGATACTGTATATCTGAACTCACCAGACTAACACCGCCAGCTCATACACCCTACCCCTCCACTCGGCCACTGTCGACTTGGTGGGTCAGATCGTGCTCATGTGCGCATACGAGCTGTGTATCTGGCGGGGCAATACGTCGGTCATGGAGGTAGCAGACTCTGTGAGGCGAACGGTGATGTAGGGCACAGTCCTGTGGAAGTGGCAGTGGCGTGGCCGGGTTGCCGGGGTCGCTGTCCAAGGACATAGAGAGAGAGAGCATATTATATTGTACACGCAATGCATTGTATTTTAGCTATAAGCGAGGACAGTGGAATCTAAAGTGGTGGTCCCACACGTCAACGACATGTTGTTCGCCGGTGACGTTGAAAGTGGCGCTTTTCACTACCAGCCCGAAAATGGCCACTTTCTCCTACCATCGCTCAAAGTCTCAACCGTGTACCCTCCATCCGTCTCTTCTGGGACCTGTACTTTCTGCTCAACAAACCCATGCATCTCGTAGACCTCCTCCATGTTAGCATGCATGCATAGCGGCTCCCAAGCTGACGTAATCGGCGAGATGGCCGAGCGGTCTAAGGCGCTGTGTTAAGGTGATCCACTCCTCTTCTTGTCGAGTTGTCATCCGCAGTCTTCGGACGTGGGTTCGAATCCCACTCTCGTCAAAAGGGGCTTCATTGCCTCCTGATCCAACCTTTTTGGACGTCTGGGAGGCGGGGCAGTGGATGTGGAAGCTGTGGGAGGGATGGGGAGGTTGAAAGGAGGCGAGTTGGTGAAAGTGGCGTTATTGTCCCATGGCCGGTGTGTTTTCAGTGAGTTCGGCGAGGTTGGTCGCTATACCCCGAAGGATACTCGATACTCGCATTTGGATGTCTAGGAGCAGACCTTGGCTCTGGGAAGGACGCAGGGTGTCTGTCCTTCCGGGGTCGAAGTCAGCGTTCATGGAAGACACATTTTTTCCAGCGGGTCCACTTGGCGGCGACGGCAACCAGGTGCGGACTGGGCGGGGCTGTTGTAGCGGCCAGCAACAAGACGTACAAGACGAGCCTGTTGCGCGTGTCAGGGAGTGAACGACTTGCCGCCGGCATGGCGCATGGTGCATGGGGTCTCCGTAAGATCCGTAGAGCAGCAGTGTCCAATGGGCATGGAACACTTGCTCCACGCAGAGCGGAATACGGTTGAAGGAGGGTGTCGCTCGGCAACGTTTCAGCCGACTACACGATAAGGAGAAGTGAGGAGAGGCACACTGCATGTCGCTACGCGGCGCCAGTGCCGCTCGAGCACCGTATGGGTCAGCTTGGGCGACCGCCCGGTCGAAAACTCCAAGTTTCTGCCCGTGCGCAAGGACTAGTGTTGGTGCCAACAATGGCGTTGGCTGTGGGGTTATTTTTGCTGCGCCACAGGTGCTGGGCGTGTGCGACGCAGCTGGGTGGTGGTGGCTGATGGCTCACGCTCGGTCTCTGAGCTCGGAGTCGATAGTTTCCATCTTTGGGCACGCCGATGGACCGGGAAGGTAGCCTGCACAGCATCTCCTACCGACATCCCTACCGCTGGTGTCAGAGCGACGTGGCAGAGTGCATGTATCCCGCGTGTATCCCGCGTGTATCCCACGTCTCCCGCGTGCAGCGGGACCATTGTGGCACTCACAAGTGACACCACAGCGGTGTCGTGTGTTAAGGGGCCTCCTGAAACGATTCATCGACCTGGGGCTGTCTCATAGTAGTACATGAAGACGTCTAAGTAATCTATCAGTCAATATCGTCACTGCTCGCAGCCTCAGCCTCTCCTGGTGCTACACTCGTTCCCGCTGTCTCTCCAGTCACAGAACTCGACTCTCCTTCCACAGCGGACTGGACCTTGCCTCCCCTCTTCTCCAACTGGGATCGAGCGTCTTCGTCGATAATCTCAAACGCAACGGCCCAGTACACGCCCTCAGCCTTGACCGGGGATTCACCAGCGGGGACGCGTCGGCGACAGACGTACGTCACCGCCTGGCCGTCCCAATACCTGAGTAGCGGGAATGACATGGTGAATGGCCGCGGGAGCGTCGCGGAAAGTGTGTTAAAGTCTGCTGTCAGTTATAATCTCATAAGCTAGTCCGACGTGGAATTGTAGCAGCTCACCGAGTACGCCATTGGAGAACTCTGTACCAACGTCCACATCCTGCAGACTCAGTGCCTGTCTGTTTTCCGGCACGCTAAACCACCTTCTACGCGCCGACACGTCGTGTGCCCCGTCTTCCTGCCCCGCGAGCCCCAATGCGTCCTCGCTGATAACGGCACCCACGGGACCCGGTGTGGCAGCCATGTCGGCGCTGAGGGCCTCGGCGTCCTCGGCCAGTGCCTTGGGTCCGCGCAGTGACAAGTGGTTCATTGTCGCCACTGCAGGTGACAGTGCCCATGGCTTGTCGGCGTACAAGTCGAGCTCGAGGGTGGGGTCGATGAAACTGCGATGAGCATGGGGGGCTAGGCTGCCTTGTGTCCAACTCACTACATGAACTTCGTTGCAAGGGACGTCCCCCAAGGAAGACTGTCGCGAATAGGTGATTCGAAGACATTGCCAAACACGACATCATCGGCGGTGGGATTGTCGAGGAAGCGGCCTGCAATCAGCGCTGTGCTTCGCGCGAGATCTCCTTCTGTCTTCCCTTCTCCCCTCTCTACCCCTCACTGCCGCCACCCGCACGGCCGCCCAACTCACCTCGTACGACAATCCCATAGGTCATGTCATCCCTTTTGTCAAAGTACACACCCCCATCGCCCGAGGCCCCCTCGCCGTCAAACCCGCGTACAAAGACGGACACCTCGCCTTCGAAAAGGTCATTCTTGACGCGCGTCGGGGTCGCCGAGTTGACGGGACACAGCGCGGTGGGCGGGTACGCCTTTGAGTCTGATATCAGGACGCGGAGTTTGATGGCCATTGTGTCAGAAGTGTGAGTGATGAGGTAGTGGATAAAAACGACAACGTAAACGGTCGGGATGGGTGGAGAGCGCGTACTCTTTGGAAACGCGCACATGAGTGGCGATGGGCGGGAGCATTACGTCATCGGATGATCGGCAATCAAATGTGGCATTTTCCTGCCTCGACATTCAATGGTCCACACCACCCAACCGTCTACCACAAGATATCGCGACTGGCTCTTGCGAATGCGTTTGCTGGTCAACAAGGGTCGTGTCTGGTATCAAAATGATCGTAAGAAGACGGGCAACATGTCCAAGGAGCCAAAAATTGGAGATACGGCGAATCGAACGCCGGTTACAGACAGATCGCGGTGTTCTCAAGTTGGAGCTCGAAGACGGCCGAATGCGAAGTCTGTGTCTTACCACTAGACGATATCCCCGTTTGGAGATAGTGGATGCCGATCTTTCCGCCGAGGGGTATATATAGTTGATCGGCGGGGGAGACGGAGCTTCGACAAGCCTGATTTTTATCGCGTGTGCCGTTTAACGGCGGTCGGGTATGGTAGCCGGACTGCCTGGACTGCGACTCTTCGTCTACTAGAATGATTCCATGGCCCCTGTCCATGACCTCGTGGGCGCGGGGAGGGGACGAGCTCACCACCTGCCAGGGAAGGCAGGAGCAGTGCAGATGCGAGAGAGATGCAGAGAGATCTGGTAGGCAAAAACTTTCGGCGTGTCAAGATCTGGGGGATGCGCCATGTCCTCACGGACAATTGTGCCCACATGAACAGATTGCGAGGTCAACGCCTGTTCGGGTCTGGTGGACGGATGGACGACCTCGTATTCAGTCTCGCGCCTCTCCAGCCCTGCTGGCGGCGGGCTGGTGCCATGTCCCGTGTGCCATGTTCGCACTACTGTACATATGCCGGCCCGCTCGATTTTCGCACCTACGCAGCCTCGGCCTGGACAGTATAGGCGAGGAGGCTGGCATGCTGGCTTGCTGGCTTGCTGGCGTGTTGGCGTGTTGGCGTGCCAGGTGGGATCTCGTATTGGTCCGAGGTGCGGTGGTTCGAGGATACCTGCCAAGCGCGCAGCACGCAGGGAGCACCCAGTCCCCCAGATTGCGGACCCGCAGATGCCAGTGCGGGACGCTCAGTGCCCGACAGAGATCACATTAGCCGCCAGCAGCGGGCAGGTGTCCCGCCTGGTATGCACCTGCGCATGCGAGGAACAGGAACATTGCGTTCAGAACGACATCGCACCGACACCGAGAATGCCTCGCATGCCTGGCCTGGCTGACGTCTGGTGTCCTGGTCCTGGGCGGACGGCGTATGCCGATCCTGGCATGGGTGGGAGGGACGGCATGGTGGGGCCGCCATCCCCATATCCTGGTTGCGGTCCATCTCCTGCCCAGCTCCTGCGTGCGTCCCGTCCGTCGGGGCAGGTTGGGCAGGTTACAGGTTTGAACGGCGACGAGAAAAGCTGCCAGTATCCACATCTGGCATGAAACCGAGCGCCAACACCAGTCGTTCGCACCTGTTTCCCAACCTGATGGCGTTGCGGCACGTCCATGGCTCGCACTCGCCGTCTCCGAAACGAGGAGCTCGAGTCGCTGGCCTGACGACTTGCTTTCAGCCTGGTATCTGGGGTCTGGACCGGGGGCGCATTCGCAGGCAGCCAGCCAGCGCGCGGGGCGACGCATTGCTCTCCCTGCATGGCTCCCTGCCATGCCCAGTTTGTGGTGGAGGGAGAAGGGTGGGGTCGGGTCGGAGTCGGGGGGCCTGGGCTGGAGTTTTGGTTGGGATAGCGGTGCGAGAGGGACGGACGGTGGACGGCGATGAATGGCAGCATGCCACGTCAGACATGGGTTGCTCTGACTCTGCGCTAGTCTAGGAAGCGCGTCAAACACGACGCATGCGCGAGGTGCACAAACGGGGGTCAACAAAGCGCAGCAGTGCAGCTATAGCTGCCAAGAGATCCAGCTAGAGAACAAGTAAAACCGAACAATCTAAAACTGCACGGACACACACGCGCCTGGTTTTTTTGCTTTCCCTTGTCCGACGACGTGATTGATTTTTTTTCTTCTCTTCTCGTCAGCTCGGTTGTCCGTGGTGGTCCATTTCCTTGATCGAGATCTGCCGCACGCCTCACAGCCTCAGCGCACTTGCTGCTCTGGTTCCTATGCAATGTTCCTGCAGAGGTGCGTGCAGCGTGGGGTGGCGTGCCAGGCGGCCCGGGTGACATCAGCGTAGGATGCTTCTGGGCCAGGGTAGCGCAGACGAGGGAGCATGGTCATTTGCGCCTCTGATGCGCAAGAGCGAGAGCTGGGGTGTTTGGGCAGACGCCAAGGTCCGCCCCGGGCAACCCCACTGAGCAACTGTGAGCAACAGAGGCGTACGTCACTCACTGGTCACTGACCAAAAGTAGCCAGTCACCCGCATGGCCTTTGTATGAAACATGGCGTCCACTGGCGGACAGGTGCTGCGGTGAACATTGCGTTGCTGCGCTCCTTTGTCAGCCGGCTTTGTGCGTCGCAAAGGCAGCTCTCATTAAGTCTCTCAGCAAATGCATCGAGCATAGCCATGCAGGCGCATTTCGGGCATAGTAAAATAAAGGATACAGTCTGTAGGCGTGTGTTGCGGCGCGCGCAGCGCAGCGCGACTCTTTGTCGATAATAACGCAAACACAGCCACAGCGCGTCAGGGTTGTGGTGGGAGTGAGGGTGACGAGCCTGGGAATGGACACCAGGCTGCTTCCATTCATTGTAGGGGCAGCACGCCAGGTGTGCGTGCAGACAGCCGATGGATGGGGTTGGGCATGAAGGTCGGAGGTGGGGTCTTGTAGGGAGCGTGTGCTAGTTGGTTGTAAACGTGGGTGGGCGTAGAATGTTGGTTGAGAATGAATATCGTTCGTTTTTGAAGAGGGCGTGTATGCGTGAAAAGAAGCAAAAAAGGGACACAAATATAACCCGTAGGAGGCCATGACAACGGCAGTGTTCGACGCAAGAATTATTTTCGACAAGCGGAGGGCATGACCGGCACGTTGATGGACGTGGGGGCGGGGTCGGGGCGAAGGCGTAAAGAGCATGTGGGTTGGCGTGTACGATACAAAACGAAACGAGATGAAATGGGTGGGGTGGATGGTGAGGGTCGGGAGGGCTTGTAATTGAGGTGCTATTGGCGCACCATGGCGTCGGCGCACGAGGCGAAGCGTTGCAGTCCAGCACGCTCAAATCCGCGCTGCTTGGCTGAACCAAAGATGGGCGCTTGGCCCATGGACAGAGCACGAGGGCATGGGCTGGCACCAGAAGGAGATGATTCCGGTTCGCGCTCCTCGCTGATGGCCGAGCCGTTGCCACGACGGCCAACGGCGGCCGAGGCTGCGGCCATGAGGAATCCCATGCCACCGGTGGCGGACATCTGGCCACTGGAGGCGCGTTGCTCGCTGTTGTGACTGCGGTACTTTGAGCGGTTCGTCTGCTGCAGCTCCCCATAGGTGTAAGAGCGAGCGCGGTTGAAGCGGCGGAAGTGAGCCATGCCAGTGTCGCAACGCTCCGTGTGGGCAGGGTCCTTCATCTCCACGTAGGCCTGGGGCTCACACTGAGTGGGGCTGGCCTTGAAGAAGTCGCAGTAGCCACCGTCGAGAATGTAAATCTCTGGGTAGTGGACCTTGGGATAAAAGTCGTTGTTCATCTTGCGATCGCGGTGGCGGAACTTGGTAGCCACAGTCGGCGCACGGTGTGCACTGTACTCGCAGTGGAAGATGAGGACAACCTGCTGCTCGCTGCCGAGCTCGCCACTGCAGCTGGGGGTAGGGAGCGACGCGAGGTTGCTGTTGGCGCCAAACGAGGCAGTGAGGAGCAGCTCATCGAGATGACCCTCATCACGGACGTTGGTGGCACCGGCAATGTGGCCGCCGTCATACTCATAGTCGAAGCGGCAGTCAAGAATGTGATACTGCTTCATGCGGTCGTTGTAGCGACCGTCAAGCACGTCCTTGAGAGTGTCGACCGTGATGCGCATAAGCTGGTCATTGGACGACTTGTGGCAAGGCAGGATCTTGCCGCGAACTTCGTCGTGAAGCTCGGGCAAAGCACAGCGCTGCTTCTCGGGCATCATGCGCTTCTCAACCTCGCCGATGGTCGACATTGACGAGCGCATGGGCTTGAATCCTGGCGAGCCATTGTTGATGCGAGGGTTGGGTGGGGCACCATAGCGCCGGCGGATGGCGGCGGAAGGGTTGACCGATGGCGAGCGGTCAAACTCAGACTCGTCCTCAGTGTCCTCGGCCATCGACGTAGTGCCCTGATCGGCCACTGAAAAGGCGCGGCGCATGCTTGGGAATGAGTTGCGCTGGCTACTGGTGCCACAGAGGATCGGGTATGCCGACGACGTATGTTCTGCACGCTGCGCGTTCTCCCCAGTGGGTTGGACGTTGAGAGGTGGGCGCTTGTAGGGCGCCGCACTGCGGCGTGCTGCGAGCGAGTTGGAACGCGAGCCAGCACCGAACAACAGACCACTGCAGGACCCCTTGTCCAAGGTACGACTGGCACGCCTCGACGACGGTGAGCTTGACGGAGACGCCGGGGACGACGACGCAAGGGCTCGACGCTTGGCTAGTGACAAGGCAGGCACCGCAGGAGACTCGCAGAAGAACGAGCCAAGCCCAGGAGAGCCAAACGAGGGGGACTGGTGAGTGGACAGGCGGCTTGGTCGTGGCGAGTCAATGTCCATCAATGAAGGCAGCAATGAAGGGGCGAGGGGAGACTCGAGGGTGGGCGCAGACTGTCTGTCAGTAATGTCCTCTGTCCGTTGTTATCTCACCTCTCGGCGTCCCATCCGAGGGAGAAGGAGCTTTGGTGAGCTCATGTCCTCGTGTGATGTTGCGTGGTGCAAGCGCACGGGCGACACGGGCCGCCTTGCCTCAGGCACCACGGCTGGTGGTAACAACTTGCTCTTGCCCTTCATCGTCATCATCTGGCTGCTGGGGCCGGACAGACGACTGGTGTTGAGCGACAGCTCGCGGCCAAATGTGCGGCTAGGGCCAAGTGGACGAGGGCGTGCGCCAAGAGTCTCTCCTTCGCGAACGCTGCCAAGAGCAGAGTATGACAAGGACATCATGTCGGCACGGCGCGGGGCACGGAGGAGAGGAGTAGGGGAGTGGAGGAGAAGGTGGGTAGACGGCTTGCCGAGATGCATGCTAGGTGACGGTGCCGGGGGGGAGTCGGTCACCGAGAATGACATGGACGAGTTGAATGACTGGTCCACATCGGCGGGGAAGTCGACCTCTGTACGAGTAGGTGATGCCGCGGGGGAGATTGCTGGCGAGTCAAACCTGCCGCAGGGAAAGGACTCTGTCAAAGGTGAGGACGAGAAGGCGTCCATCTTTGCTCTATTGTCTTTGGGTGATGGGAAGACCAAAAGGTGTTTAGAGCGAAGAGGAAGCCGGTAGCTGGGGGAAGGTGTGAGCAACATGGAGGAATGGAGGGAAGACAAATGTCGAGGACGTACGGGTTTAACCATGCACAGTGTGGAGGACAAGGCGCAAGGTGCTCTCTCTATCAAGCGCACTGCCGAGGCCTGGTGGACGGAGGAAGGGAGCGAGGGTCTGATGAGGAGCGAGGACTGGGTGCGAGGTGGTGCGAAACGCGGGGTAACAGCAACTACACTAACGAGGGTGGGTGATCTTATCCCAAGGAGGAGTGATCCTAATAGGGAATGAAGGGGGGATTTTTTGGTGGGATGGGGTGGTACCAGCGGGACAGTGTGTTGACAGCGAGTGAGCGTCGATGTGAAGCAGGTCGTTGGGTACGTGCTTTGCACTGAAAGAGTGTGTGTTGAGACGTCCGAGTGGGTTTGTGAAACCGGGTGTGGGGGACGTGCGGGTGAGCGGAGGGGTTGACTGTGTTGGGTGACTGTACGAGCCGGTGTGGTGCAGCGTTCAATGTTCGTTGTTCGTCGTGGATTGTTGTTTGGGCAGTGGACAAAAGGTGGTGGAACCGTGCAGCAGCAGCAGTTGTTCGCTCGTGTCCGTGTGATGACGACCCTCTAGAGGAGAGGCGGTGGCCGGGGGGGTCGAGAGGGGGGGTGGGAGGCGCGTGCGCACTGGCCGACAAGAGGCTGGCAAAGGCTGCGATAGAGGCTGCGTTTGGGAGGCGCGAAAGAGATGCCGGTGGCTGCCAAGGATGAGAAGCAAAAACCCACAACACGCTCTTGCTGTCTGTGCCAGGCGCCTGAGCAAGGGGGAAGTGTCGGAAAACGAGCGTCGCAGAGACGGACGATGCAGAAACAAGTGAAGAGGGACGGAGAGACGGAGCTGCGCCGAACAGGTGGTAGGTGGATAGGGCCGCGGGAGTGAGGGGGGGACGGATGCAACTGGCGAGTGTGTGGAGGCAGTCGTCGTCTGTTTGCAGGGCCGTAGAGGATGGGGGTTGTAGGGTATGGATAGGTGTGGAGGATGGGGATGGGGGAGGGGAATGGAGGGCTGCCAAGTAGAAGTGGTGCAAGGAGCGAGCGAGAGCGAGAGAGAGAGAGAGTGGGTGTGTGTCGAAGCGAATATGTTCACGACGATGAGTGGTTGATGGGCAGGAGTGCGATCGTGAGAGAGAAGCAGAGAGGCAGAAGGCTGGACGGCTGGCTCAATGTTCCTTTCCGCACAGATAGAGAGACGGAGTGGGTGGGACAATGATGTGTGTCTGTGTGTCGCTTCTGCCGCTTCTGCCAATGACGACGACGACGAGTGTAGTGTATGGGCGCGCGCGATGTGGCGCGCGCAAGACGAGAGAGAGTGCAGAGGGGGGATTCCAGCCTCTCGCGCAGTCTCGACAAAGGGATCGCTCGGAAGAGGCAGACCCCAATCGAGACGGCTGAGCGCGGCGCAAAAGAGCGAGCGTAGGCGCGTAGGTTGGCGCTGCGGGGCGACGATCACGCAGGCTGCAGGAGAGCAGACAGGAGATGCAGGAGATGCAGGAGCGCTGCTGGCTGCTGGATGGGTAGTCGGGGGATGGGCGGGGGTGGGGGGTGGGGGGTTCTGCGCAACCAAAAAGTGGGCGTTCAAGGGCAAAAACAGGTGCGCGCGCGCACCGGCGCTGGGCGTGTGGCGTGTGGGTCCGACGGAGCGAGACGTCGGTGGGCGGCAGCTGGCAGGGAGTGAAGCGAGTGGGCCATGCAGGGACGCTGAGGAGCTGAAGAGGTGGTGGTGGTTGACCACAGAGGCCCAAAAAGGCGGCGGCGCAACAGACATGCCGCGTCGGTAGGTGGAAGTGAGACCCATTTCTCGGCTCGCATGCCGGCAGCCGGGCGCGACTGACTTTTGTCCTTGGCCGCTTTTCTCTCTCTCTCCTGGTCCAGCCATCGCGCGCCGGACAGCTGGCAAGCGAGAGCGAGCGAGGGATACTTTCCACCCTCGTACCTTCTCTCGGCAGGCTCGCTGTCCTGCTTGTGCTTGCCAATCATGCATTCCTCTGCCATGAGCGCGAGAGCGTCTTTCCTCTTTTTTTTTTTTTTTTTTCTTTCTTGCCTCTTTGGAATGCACCGCACGCGCGCGGAGAAACATGTTGCACACACAAACACAAACACAAACTCCTCTCGGGACACATGATCGCCAGGGCGGGGACAGGTCTGGGCGTACGTACTCATCGTCGTACCGTTGTTGGTGTGGCGACCTGTTTGACCCCAAAGAGCAAAGAGCATGTATGCAGAGCCCCTCCATAGCGTCTTCCACACACCGGTTCGTCGTCTGTCGGTGCCCATCCGACCGACGTTGAGCGTCACAGCGGTGCCATACCTAGGCAGCACGTGCCGCCAAATCTCATAATGCCCCGTAGTGCTCCACAATAAGTGCTCCACCAGTGGCCAGTGGTCTAGAACGCCATGCGCGTCATTGGACCATCGTGCGTACTCTTTGCCCGCTGTCTAGACGTCCAGAGACATGTGAGGCAAGCATGGGCTGGCGCCACAACATGTAACACTGCGCGCTGCGCACCGCATATGCTTTTCTCGGCTTTGTGGGCCGCGATAAGAAGGCATACCGCACACATGCCCCGCCATGGTTGCCCGCAGACCATGGACACCCGCACGCACGTCTCGACGCGCAAGAGCAAGCGCAGACCCAACGCGGGCCCTGATGTGTTTTGAGTGTGTGTTTTGTGTGAATGTTTGCGTCTGAAGCCTTTCCAGGCCAACCCAACATTGGTGCCTCAATATCATAAGGGCTCATCGCTGTAGAGCTTAACTCGTGCAGAGCTGGCCGCATCCTATGGAAGCAGTATGACCCAAAAGGCTCCAGTTGCTGGTCCTGTGCTCCCGAGCTGTGTTCGTCATGCATGCGATCTCATGCGATCGTTGCCGTCGGGGTGGTGGTGGTAGAGGGACATAAGGGGAAGGAATTTGCGACACAGCCGGGACAACTGGCTCCCTCAACGCCGTGCCGGGGACACATTGGACGTGTCGTCCACCGGGATGCATCAAGAGTGTACGATCGCTGGACCCCCATCTCTTAAAAGAAGAGCAGGACACCATTCACCATCCGCGCGGTGTCCCACACTCTAAACATACTCGGGCATGCGCCAAGTAGTGCCATTCGAGGTATGGACGGCGTGGGCGGGTGGCTGCAATCATGCAATTCATCACCATGTCATTAGCACAGAGGACATTTCGTAACGCTAACCAAAACGCCCTTGCCGCGACTGGTTTATTTTCTTCTTCGTCCGACTCTACCCTGGAACCCACTCGACAGCCCCCGCGGGATCGCCCTCTGCCATACAAACCACGGCGTCCATGCAGGCGACCGCACATCCGCATGGTGGTTGCACCCCCCCGCGCCGCGCGCTCACGTCCGCTCGCCGACAGATACGGGGGGGTGCCCGTCGCGGTGCTGCGGAGGCGGAGCGGCGCCGCAGGGCGAGCGTCGTGGCGGACGTACAGGACGAGCAAAAGGTGCACGTCCGACGTCTTTGGTGTTTAGATTTGGCCGAGACTGAGAGAGAACGCCAGCAAGCCAGCAAGCCAGCAAGCCAGCAAGCAGCAAGCCAGCCAAGCCAGCCGAGCAAGTAGGTATGCGCCATCTCTCCGGGGTCGTTCCAGCAATGCATTGTGTCCGTCACCACTGCTGCCAAGCTTTCCCGCCATGTACAATAACCCCCGGCCGCATTCCGGCATTGTCGGCAGGCCGGACTGGGACGGAACTGGAGTGGGAACGCGGACAACTCGTGTCGACGAGCAAGCAGGCAGCGTTGAATATGGAAGCAGGATATACCGGCCACGGGCTCATTCAGCCCCTGTAGCTGGGAACCCTTTGCTTGCGCTTGACTTTGACATTGAGCCTTGAATTTTATGCTCAGCGCCCAGCAGCGTGGATGCCGAGCCTCAACGCCCGCCCTGCAAGCTGCCAGCCGCAGGTATTGTGTCCTGTAGGCCTGTAGGTTGCCGGGCCAAGAAAAAAGGATCCATAAAATGGGCGGTCGTCGTGGGGAATATCCATTCCCATGGTATGGCCGTGCCGACGGCAGTGGCAGGTTTGTCTTCATGGCGGTCACATCTTCCCCTTTGTTGCCCACAACCGCGCAGTCTCTGTGCGTGTCGGTCTTGTGAGGTGCCGACGTGGGTGGTGCTCGAGGGCTCGGCAACTTCGTTCGCAGCGAGGGCAACGCTGGAGGCTGCCAAGCCATGAAACGAGTGCGAAGAACGACGTGTGGCCTGTTCCTGGCGTCCTGGTGTCCCGAATCTGCGGACCGTCTGGTTGCAGCAGTAGTGCTTCTTGTAAACCGGCGGGCCTCTTCCTTTCATTCCCTGGCATAGCCTGTGTCTCATGCTTGTCGGATCCATTTGGCCGGGTTTAACAATTGTCCCCCTTGCGAGCTCAACGGACGTGGACGAGGCGATGATATATTTCTTCCCGCTCTCGAAAGATCTCGTTTTTGTTCCTGCGCGATCCCCGGTCCGCGACCAACATCCTCATGGCAATGGCTCATGCAACAGACCCATCGTGTACCTCCGGGACTCTTTCTCACGTCACCCCAAAAACGTTGGTTGCGGTTCGCACGAGAAACGCCGTAAACCGGGACGGACTGACTCGTTGCGAACGGCAACACCTACGCGACTGATTTTTCAGTCCAGCCTTCCATCCTTGGGACCTTCACATCTTGCAGCCACCCTGCGCCTGGCCGCGTTGTCGCCGCCACCTGACCCGCCTGGCCAGCCATACGCCCATGCGCGCGCCCACTATTGATCCTCCGAGGGGGGTGGCCAGCTGGCAAGGTTAGTCGCCAACGGGCCGTGCCGAACACGCCGGCTGGATGCAGAGTGGTCGGTGCCCCGCTTGCGACTGGACAATGGCTGCTCTGCCCGCTCTGGCCGCTAGCTGGCCGACTGTTCTGCGACGACGCATTTCCGAGCGAGCAACACCTACCGTGTACCGAGCGACCGCGAGCGAGCGCAAGCGACCTTGAATGCGAATGATCCTTGCTCGAGTCCCTGCAAAGCAGACGCCGGAGCACTGACACTCTGATCCCACCTCGCAAACTCGTCCACCCCCGGAACTCCGACCCCTTACCTAGCTTACCTGCAACTCTGACACCTTGATTCCTCTCTCGCTTTGACCTGGCCACCTGACTGGATGATACGCACACGCAGTAAACAACGTAAACATCAGTACCATGCTCAGTTCCAGGTAAACCAAAAACCCTAGCCTAAAGGGTGTTGCAACTCGGTCGCCGTCGTGTTAGGTTTCATTACCAGCACGCTGGTACGCTGGACCGGGTTGAGAGGACGCTCGACTCGTCCAACTCCTGGAAACCTGTTGAAAAGAACCCCGTCGTCGCCGGCCCGGAAAAACTGGCAGAGGGAATGGTGGCATGCCTTCAATACACGGGCAAACCTGTGGCAAAGCATGACAGGCCTGTGGCGGCAAAGAAGCTCAGTCCCGCAGTCGGCGTCAAAGCCACCCGTCACTGGCCTGGTTCCAACCCGTAGAGTAGGGCTGTTGGATCCGCTGCTCCTCTCCCCTCCGAAGTGGCGAGATGAACAGGAATCCAGAGGCGAGCAGACAGAGTCCTGGGACGCAGGACAGGATTTTAATATACCAGAGCCAAACACTCCCGTCACAAAATTGTTTTCTCAGTCTAAATCTAAACTTTCCCCTCCGGATCTCTGGATCGTGTCGCGCAAGGCCGCAAGGGAAGTGGCAGCGTCAGGCAAAGCCATCACATCCCTGCTGTGACATGTCGTGTCCATTCGGACATTGGGGATCGCGGTGACTACCCACACCGACCACACCTCTGGCCTCTTTCATGCTCGGCCCTGGTCCATGGCTCATTGGTGTAGTTTTTGTCGTCGCACCATCCTTCCGGCCCTCTCCCTCCGGCCTCCATGCCCATGCCGTGCATGTCGGGCGAGGCGTGTCTACCCGTCGGCCTGTCCGCTGGTCCGCTGCAATCCGCGCGCGTCAAGCGCGTGGCTTGCTTGGCAGTGGTGTCGAGGCGAGGGAAAGGAAAAGCTTGCCACTTCCGACCATTCAGTCGCGTTGGCGGACGCGAGCCAGAGCCGCATGTCCAAAGATCCAAAAGTCTAACGATGGCGGTGATCGCCGCCGACCACATTCACAGGCAATCAGTAATTGTACAATTGCTACCAGTTCCCCCGCCTTAGCCGCTTAAAGGGCTCTCCTACCGCCTACGCCAAGAGGGCCCACGCGATACCGCGTTCGCGGTGACTGGTGTGGCTCAGGCGAGCAGCGATCCCGTAGATCCGTGGATCCGTATAGGAGAGGCCAAACGGGGATGTCGCGCAGGCCTGCCGTGATCAGCCCGTCGCGCGTCCTTGGATCCTTGGCAGCGAGTCGTACCAGCTGTTATCCGGTCCAAAAGTCAGGAATACGTCTATTCAATTACCGTGCTCCTTCAGGTCGACGTCGGTGGGTCGGTACGTTGACCGGAGCGTGACGGGTGCAGCAAAATCTTAGTCTTGCCGCCAAGCAGCTGGTTAGCCACCAGGCCACCAAGGACGGAATTGTTTGCTTTTGTCGTATTTGCCTCGCGCTCGCGCTCGCGCTCGCTCTCACCCTCGCCCTCTGCCGATATAATTCAATTTCGGATCTGCGGGCCCAACTGATGACAGGAGAACCATACACCGGGCATTGACGGTGCGAGGTCCCAATTGGTCCGAAACAGTGGATGCAGTCGCCACGGCCGCTCAGGATGGACGAGGAATGGCGAGCGGGGCCAAGAAGGCACACTGCGGCACCAGAGTACCAGAGGCCAGAGGCGTGCGTTGATCAACACATCCCACAGCCTTGTCGGTGGGTATGAAATCTGGCAACGGGTGTGAAAAGTTGAGCATGTGGCACACAGCCCACAGCCCACAGCCCACAGCACTACTGCCCTCCCATAGGCATCCTTCGGCAGTCAGAGCAGTGCTCCTTGTGGCAGTGAACTCGGGAGTGGGAGTGACTGACTGACAAATAATCTGCATACACACACTGATCAGACTGAGACGCACAGCTATTTACAACGGAATATCAACTACAGGCACTACAGGACAATACTCAATGACAGTCCATACCACGCCTCTTTGCTGGCCTCCTCGCGTCGTATATAAGCGAGGAGTGACATTGCACCGGCCGGTCCCTCCTTCTCTCCAATGTTGTTGGCAGCTGGTACGTGCCAGGCCGGTAACCATTTGTTTGTCGCCTCGTTTAGTGGGCCCCTTTCCGTCACCGTCACTCGTCACAGTGTCGAGCGTGACGGCCGCGGTATGCCATGCGGTGATACTCTTATCTCGCTTACGCGACCACCACGCTGGGCATGGTGGCGGCTCGTGCGGGTTATGGAATGCCACACGTCGGACAGAGCGGCGGCCGGGGTCCGTGGCGACTACTGCGCTGTCCCAATGTGGCGGGACTCGGCGTTGAGGGGCTCATTGTCGAGGTCTGCAAGACCAAGGCCGTTGGTGGTGACCTCGAGCCCGAGTCCGCGCGGGGCAAGACCAAAGCCAAGCTGGTGTTCCGAGTATCCAGCCCCGTCAATGGCCAGGCGGCTCGAGCCCGCCACCACGGCCGCGTCGGTGAGCGGCTGAGCGTCGCTGCCTCCGTTGGACCACGAGTAGGCAAAGCTCGACAGCGAGACGTCGCCGTCGCTGTCGCGGCCCGTCCCGTGCTCGGCCACACGCTCCCCTGCGAGGCTGTCGCCGTCGCTGTCGTCGTTGTCGTCGTCGAGGCGGACCCAGCCACGGCCATTGAGCGCGGCTCGCGGGGAGATTGGCGAGTGGGGAGAACGCATCTTCTCCCCGATATCTCTCGTACCCTTGTTCCTCGTTCTCGTCCTCGTCTTGGTCTTTATCGTAGCCACACGCTTAAGCTTCGATGCCACGCCGCCACCGATCCTTCCATCGCCTATGGTCGGCATGTGAGGTAGCGAGAACCGGTTGGCATTGACGACACGCACGTCAGGCATCGGCGTGTCCGCGTACGGATCCTTGGTCGACACTGCCGCGCGCTTCCCACGCCCGCGCCTTCCCCGACAGAGCACAAACGGGAGGATAGCGAGGATGATGGCGAGGACACACATGCCCTGCGGGGTTGTGTCAGTTTGACAAGTCTGAGTGGCGGTGCCAAAATGTCACTCACTGCGATGAGGGCCGCAAACGCCGCTGTCGAGCCGCCACTGCACAAGTCAGCATCGCGCCCCCGTCCGGCAGCTAGCTCCATGGAGAACGTACATTTTGGGACCACCGCCACCTTGCTTGGCTGGCGCTGTGCTGGACGCAGCAAGGCTTGTGCTCGTCGCTGGGGTCATGTCGTCTAACTGTGTGTGGACGTTAGCCACACTGATCGTCGCCACCGTGTACATACAGGGGAAGAGGATACCACTGCCTGTCAGCTTGTACTCTTCTCCAGTCCATGGGAGACTCACCGTCGCGGACGTTGGGCTGGGAGTGCCCACCTCGGACTTGTAGTGGGAGTCCCGTCCCCATCCTCATTCCCTGCTCCGTCGGAGCGGCGGACACGGGCGCTGAACCGCCCACCAGCGCCAGGACGAGCGCCACAGTAGCCAGTGGACGCGCAATGTGCGCTGGGGGTAGTGAGCGGTCGACTGTCATCGGTGAGATGGGTGTATGAGAAGAGTTGAGGGGAGCACATGCGCCATAAATGTGTCAGAAGTGTTCGAGCATCAGTGGGCACAACGCTGGTACGCTTGGCTGTAGAGACTCTCGGTAGCACCGCTCCCAATGTGTGGAGATTCGGCCATGATGCGCTCATGGGGCATCATGGGGCACAAGATCACGACGTAATTGCAGTAACTGAGACGTCATGAGTCAATTAGGATCTCTTTTGCTGTGAAACAGTAGGCGTGCGGCTGTCGGTGAATTTGTCAATGATACTGGGGGTCCTATTTGGCGAGCCTATGGTTTGAGTGGCGGTTTCGCGGTTTCGCGGTTTCACGGGTTCAACCGTCGAAAGACGAGTCCACGAGATCGAGATGCGTAGTGGGACAACCATGTCGCGAGAGGCCTTGCTGGGGCAGGCGTACCCCAGGTATTTGCTCTGGCTCTTCTTGCGTCCAAACGCAGGCAACCAGGATCGGAGCGCATGTTTCCGGACAGTGAAGGCGATCCACTCGTCGAGTCTGGCTACCGTGGCACCGGCGTGGTGCTACGGTGCACAGTGCGAAGGTCGGCATGCGATAGGTCTTAGTGTCACCCACTAACAGCTTTCTGTGCTGCGCGGGTAGTCATTTGCGATATAATTCAGGAGCTGGTGGTGGCGAATACACGAGAGCCAGCGGGTGCCGTTGTTGAAGACAATGACGACGTCCAGGCGGCAAGTGGAGCAACTCATCTGGAGTGCACAGGGATACAGAGACAGACATTGCGAATGTTTGGATCCAGCCGCCTTGCTGTTGCTCGTGAGGGAGGCATTTTGAGCACAGTTAGAGGGATCCGTAGTGCTATTGTACTTACCGCCGCTGCATGTCACTTCCTCGTAAGGATACCGACAGTGTGACGCTTGGGGCACTGAAGACCGAGGACAGTGGAAGAATGAAGAAAGCGACTCAGCTGACAGGAAAGAGAGAATGGTTGGACGCGCCGAGGAGTGACGAGCGACTGCTCAGCGATCAGCGTCCCAAGGAGCCAGTGGCCGCGAAGGATGCGGTGAAGTCCAGCGGCCAGCGGCCACCGGTGCTACCCAAGCGCGGCCTCCGCCTACCCTGAGTGGACACTGTGACACAACGGTGCATAGCAACATCATGTTAGCAGGTGAACACAAGCTACGGTTGTCCAGCATGCAGTCTGCTCTTACCAGCTGAAGGAGCATGGCGGGTGTTCTCGCCACAGCGGGTAGCCTTGGAGACCCCGCATCGTCACTGTTGATAACGGGCAGCTCCGAGATCCGAATCGCGCGGACGCGACTTGCCCACAGGCGGCGGCGGCGCGGACCATTCAATCCGAGGGGAGCGGGTTGGGGGGGGCGGGCACGTTGGCATCCACATCCCCTCGTTGCTGTCTCTCTCTCTCTCTCTTCTTCTCTCTTCCCCTCTCTCCCACTCCCAGCGACCTCGCCCCGAGTCAATCCCCTCACGCTCCCATCCAGCGTGGATCCAGTTGTATCGAGCCTCGCCGCTGTCTCCTCACACTCCGCTTCCTGTCCTCCTATTAACGTCAGTTGCCACCCGCAATCAACATGAGCGTCCAAACCGACTCGACGCCGGCTGTCGTCACGTACCTCCGCTCCCTCAAGGCTGTGCGCGAGCGCTCCAAGCAGGTCTTTGACCTCGTCGTTTCTGGTAACGCCGACTACTGGGACTGGCACGAGGACAAGTTCGCTACCGTGATTGACGCTTGCTCGGCTATCCTCGAGGTGGGTTGATAACTAGGTCAAGGGCGGCCGCTGACAGCAGCGCGACTTTGGAACCAACTATGACAAGATTCCTCGTGAGTAGATGTCTCTTCCTAATTGTCTGCTGAGAGATACGCCAACGAAGCTGACAGCCAGCTCACTGCCGTGCCAACCACTTCCGCACCACCACCCCGACACCGATCGATCGTATCGCGGCGCTCGAGGCCCACCCTTCCTTCCCGAAGGACCCTGTCAAGCAGGCCGCGGTCCTGATTGACCTGTATGTGGTGTCGGTCCTCCTCGATGCCGGTGCCGGCAACACCTGGAGCTACACCGAGACCGAGGGCGGAAAGGAGGTGTGGCGTGGTGGTCGCTCCGAGGGTATTGCCATTGCCAGCTACCACATGTTTGTCGACGGCGTCTTCTCGGCCACCAAGGGCGACCCCCTGCGCGTTGATGGTGAGTGCTTCCATAGACCAGCGAGCTTGGCACAGCATGTCGCCCTGTGTGCATGTCCACTGACTCCACAGCCGCCGCCCTCAAGGCTCTCACGCCCGAGATTCTGGCCAAGCACTTCCAGGTCACAGAGACCAACCCCATGTCTGGCCTCGAGGGGCGTACCTCGCTCCTTTCCCAGCTGGGAGGTGCTCTCGAGGCTCGTCCCGACATTGTCAAGTCTGGCCGCCCTGGTGACATTCTCTGTGCGTTGGCCGTGTCTGCTTAAACCTCAACGCTAATGACAGTCTACTTCGAGCCCAAGCTCCAGACGGGTACTGGCGGCAAGCCCGTCCTCTCGCTCGAGGCGTTTTGGGCCACGCTCTTTGACCTGCTCTCCCCCATCTGGCCCTCGCGCACCACTCTCCCCACTCACCCCGACTATGTTCTCGGCGACGTCTGGGTCGCTCCCTCGCTTGCCCGCTCGCTGGACAAGCGCGGCGCAGCCCGCACCGAGGGCGACGACCTCGTCCCCTTCCACAAGCTCACCCAGTGGCTGTGCTACTCGCTCATCGAGCCCATCGAGGGTGTGGCCAAGTGGTCCGTCGACCGTGGCGCCGGCCAGACTGGTCTCCCAGAGGTGAGCTTGGTCGCACTTGTCACATAGCTAACATGGCAGTACCGCAACGGGGGCCTTCTCGTCGACCACGGCCTCATCACCATCCGCTCAGACGCGCTCCCCGTCGGCGCCTACCCCAATGGCCGCGAGGGTCTGCCCGTGCTTCCTCCCAGCCACCCCGCTGTCGTCGAGTGGCGTGCGGTCACGGTCGTCGCTCTGTGCGTGCTACCATCACGTCGAATTGATAGCAATGCTGACAATATCCCAGTGACAAGATCCACGAGGGTATCTGCGCCAAGCTCGGTATTACCTCGAGCCAGCTCTCGCTCGCCCAGGTTCTCGAGGCGAGCACCTGGAAGGGTGGCCGCGAGATTGCTGCCCAGAAGCGCTCCAACGGCGGTCGTGAGTTGCCCAAAACCGTGATCCGTGGACAGAACTGACATCGGCAGCCCCAATCGAGATCATCAGCGACGGCACTGTCTTTTAGTACGACTCAATAGATAATCCAGTCTTTGCCACAGGGCCCCCCATATAGCACAAGTCCAAATGTCAATGCCACATCCTGCACACACAAACCTGATAAAACGCTATGCGATGGATCATCTACCTATATAAACCTCACAAGCTCCCAGCCCGCTCTCTGTCTGTATGTTTGTCCGAGCCACCCGCGCCGCTTACATGTGCGCGTGGGGGTCCTCCTCGCCCCTCTGCTCCGGGGTGACGGTGATCGAGTCGTCGATGCGGAGGAGCGAGGTGGCGGCCTCGAGCGCCGACTTGAGCGACTTGATCTTGGACATGGTCGGCTCGAGCACGCCGGCGGCGCGGTTGTCGACGACGTCGCCCTGGAGGAGGTCCAGGCCGTAGAACATGAGTGCGCGCTTGGGGTCACCGGGGGCGGCCTGCTGGGCGGCATTGTGGTATGCGCGGAGCTTGGCGACGAGGTCGGTCGAGTCCTTGGCGGCGTTCATGGCAAGGGTCTTGGGGATGGTGAGGAGGGCAGCGGCAAACTCGGCAATGGCGAGCTGCTCACGCGAGCCGAGGGTGGTGGCGTAGTTCTCGAGGTAGATGGACAGGGCAGTCTCGACAGCACCACCACCGGGGACAACGGAACCCGACTCGAGGGTACGCTTGATGATGGAGAGGGCGTCGTGGAGCGAACGCTCCATCTCGTCGAGCATGTAGTCGTTGGCACCGCGCAGGATGATCGACGACGAGTTGACGACCTTGGTTCCGCGGACAAGGATGAGCTCGTCGTCGCTGATACGCTCCTGCACAACCTCCTCGGCGTAACCCAGGCTCGAGGCCTCAAAGGTCTCCTCGCCCTCGAGGTTGGCGAGCGACGACACAAGGGTAGCACCGGTCGCCCTGGCAATCCTCCTCAGATCCTCCTTGCGGCAACGACGGACAGCCATGGCACCGGCCTCAACAAACTCCTTCAGCACCAGGTCGTCGATACCCTTGGTTGTAAGGACGACGTTGGCACCCGACGCAAGAATCTTGCGCACACGCTCAAGGGTAATCTCCGACTCGCGCGCACGGATAGCCTCGAGCTGCTCCGGGTCGTCGATGGTAATGTGCACACCGAGGTGCATGCGCTGCTTGGCGAGGTTGATGTCGAGACAGGCAATCTTGGCGCCCTGAATGCGGGTCTTCATAGCCTGGCTGGCGACGGTGCAGTTGAGGGCGTAGCCCTTGACCATGAACGACTCGCGCGCGCTCTTGCCGTGGGCCTTGAGGACGTTGACGGCCTTGACGGGGTACTTCTTCTCGCCACGGCCGTTGACAGTCGCAACAGCAAGCATGGCGTCCACAGCAATGGGAGCAAAGAGGTCGTCGTCGGCAGAGATTATCTTCGAGCTCATCGACGTCTTGGCAACGTTGATGATCGCGTCGCGGCCAAGCTTGTCAACCTTGGTCGAGAGCTGGTCAGCCATGAAGCGGCACGCCTCCTTGCACGCGAGACGGTAGCCGGCAATGACGGTGGTGGGGTGGATCTTGTTGTGAACAAGCTCGTTTGCTCGCCTGAGGAGCTCAGAGGCGAGGAGGACAACCGAGGTGGTGCCGTCACCGACCTCCTTGTCCTGCTGAGTCGCGAGCGAGACGAGGATACGGGCGGCGGGGTGAGCCACCTCCAGAAGCGAGAGAATGGTGGCACCGTCGTTGGTGATGGTAACGTCACCGACGTTGTCAACAAGCATCTTGTCGAGACTGCTGGGTTAGGCCGACGGTCACAAGCGTTATGAAACCCACCCGACAGGACCAAGCGACGACTTGAGAATGTTGGACACGGTCTGGCACGCGGTCACTGTGAGGACGACGTCAGCAAACTCAACAACCCGAGTCCTCCTTCGTCTTTGCTACTAACCGTTCTGGTCGCGCACCTCAGTGCCGCTCACACGCGCACCGCCAAGGAAGAGGCCCTACGCAATGTCAGCACTACTACACCGATGCTTGGGTGCCAATCTCCCAGCTCGAGCTGATCTGCGGCTCAAGCTGTCGCGGGGAGCAAGACGTACCGCACGGGGATCCCGCTGGTACATGGAAGCCGCCATTTTTCACGCTGGTATCGATTATCGGGGTCGTTACTTGCGCGTTAAGGCGGAGGAAAGGTGTTGTTTGGGCGATAGAAGATGTCGGAAAGACGTTTCTGGCACTTCTCGTGCTGGCGGCGACGCGTGAACGTCAGCTCTCCCACTCTTTGGCGCGGTCGACGGAACCTAATTTTGGGCACATGGCCGTACGGGTTTGCTCCCGCCGGCTGGCCTCGACGCCCTCCACGTCGGGTTGACGCGCCGCCCCGTCCGTCATGAGGGGACAGGAAGGGAGACAAACGAGCGAGCAACTCGCGCGCGCCGAGCACTTGTTCCAGTTGTGTTGGTGCTGGACACTTTTCTACTCTTTCAGGTCATCCTTTTGTTCTACTCTACGCCGTCATCATGGGTCGGAATGGCTTCATGGGAAGCTTCCAGGGCTTGGATGCCTTTGGCAAGGTGAGTCTCACTTTCATCGCTCGCCCGGTTCTCTGTGGCACGCGCCAAACGCGCGATGCGCAGTGCATCGCGATGCCGCTCCGACAGTCATATCTGGCTGAGCTCAACTGACGCACAACAGACCATGGAAGATGTCCGAATTAGGACACGTACCGGCGCTCTCTGTAAGCTTACATTCATGGCTCAGACCTAACAACAGTGACTCTTATCTCGTTCTCGATCATCCTCACGTCGATCATGCTGGAATGGGTGGACTACCGTCGCGTCCTGATTGAGCCTTCTATTGAGGTCGACCGTTCGCGTGGCGAGAAGCTTGTTATTGACATGGACGTCACGTTCCCTCGCGTCCCTTGTTTCCGTGCGTAGCTGGTCTGCTTCCCAACACCCGCGACATAATGCTGACCCCGCGACAGTGCTCTCTCTTGACGTGATGGACATCTCCGGCGTGAGGCAAAACGACATTTCGCACAACATTATCAAGACCCGCTTGAACAGCCAGGGTGTGGAGATTGAGAAGACCAAGGCTGGCCAGCTCAAGGGTGACGCCGACCGCGCGGCGCAGGCCAACGACCCCACCTACTGTGGTTCGTGTTACGGCGCCACCCCTCCCGAGAACGGATGCTGCAACACTTGCGAGGAGGTGCGCCAGGCGTACATTCGCAAGGGTTGGTCGTTCTCGGACCCCAACGGTATCGAGCAGTGTATCGAGGAGCACTGGACCGAGAAGATGGAGCAGCAGAACGCCGAGGGTTGCCGCATCTCCGGCAAGGTCAAGGTCAACAAGGTTATCGGCAACCTCCAGTTCTCGCACGGCTCGACGTTCATGCGCCAGGGCATGAGCATCCAGGAGCTTGTTCCTTACCTCAAGGACAGCAGCTCTCACCACGACTTTGGCCACGTGATCCACAAGTTTGCCTTTGGCGCCGACCTCACCCCGGAGCAGGAGGCCGCCAACGAGAAGAAGGAGCTCGAGACCCGTGCGCGTCTCGACATCTATGACCCCCTCACCAACGTCGCTGCCCACAGCACCGACGAGGAGGACTCTACAAACTACATGTTCCAGTACTTTGTCAAGGTCGTCTCCACCTCGTTTGTCTACCTTAACGGTGCCGAGATCCCGTCGCACCAGTACTCTGTTACTCGCTACGAGCGTGACCTCCGTACCGGCAACCTCCCTACTCGCGACGACCACGGACACGTTACTACCCACCACACGAACCCTATTCCGGGTCTGTTTATCAAGTGAGTTGATGACAGCTTTTCCAGTGCTAACTCGCGCAGCTACGAGATCTCGCCGATGAAGGTGATCCACACCGAGACGCGCCAGTCGTTTGCCCACTTTGTCACTAGCACGTGTGCCATTATTGGTGGTGTCCTCACCGTCGCGTCGCTTCTTGACTCTATGATCTTCACCGGCCGAAAGGTGATCAAGGGCAAGAACGAGTACGACAGCTTTGGGGCTGCCACTGGAAAGATGGTGGGTTTCGCTGCCGTGAAGTCTACTGACCCGCACAGATGTAGACAATCTAGTCCTGGATGGCTGGACGAAGATGTATTCACGAAGCATTGCATGCATGTTTCGATTGCAACTAGAGGCTTCCATCTTCCATTACCTTCATGTCTGTCTCTGGCCCTCTATCGCAATGTTGTTTCAGCACTCTGTGTCTAGTGAAATGATCCATGCGTGGCAAGTGTACAATAAGAATCAACCTCTCCCCTCACTCCATATCGTGGAGCTAGTCTATTCGCCAACACGATACGCGACCATGGCCTCGAGGCTGTGGACGTTGGTGGTAAAGCTGCGGAGACGGACCTGCTCGACCTTGCCGCGGTCGATGAGGTGCGGGTCGGCGTCGTCCCAAGTCGAAGGGATGGCAGTGTCGGGTGCGTCGTCTGTGTACGCCAGGATGGTGAACGTGCCTGTAGGTGTTAGCGAGGGTGGTTCAATGTGAAAATGAGGTCTGCCGTCGAGCTTGATCCGGCGTGCTTGATCCTGCGCTGCGGCCCAGCTCGTTGTACACTCACACTCCTCATCAAGAATGGGCAAGAAGGTGACACTGCTAGTGATCTGCTTCATGATACCCTGGATCTCGGCCTGGACCTCCTTCTCCGTCTTGTTCTTCTTCTTGGCAGCAGGCTTGGGTGCACCTGGCAGCGCACCGGCGGAAGAGGGACCGTCCTCGGTGTGGATGTCAAACTGCCAGCGCTCAAGTGTCTCGTCCGTCTCCACGCTCTTGATCGCAAGCACGAGGCGGGTGAGGTGCGACGACATGAGCCATTCTGAGAGAAGAAAGCGTAGTCAGTATTAGGGCTCACTCCAGACAAGAAAGATGAACGGACGAGGGAGGGTGCAACCTCCTCCGTCTCTGTCCGCCTCTGTCTCGACGGCACTTACCTTGCACCTGGGCCAGGATGGTCTGAATATACTCTTTCAAGCTGTCGTCCGAGGTCACGAGCATGGGGAGGCCATACTTCTTAACCATTCTGACAGGTCAGCTTGGGCGCGTCAAACCTGGAGGTTGAACCACTGAATACGAACCGGAAGTCATCGGAGGGGTACACTCCACGCTGGTACAGAATGCTGTTTGTGAGCTTTCGTCCTCAAGACAGTTTCAGCTCGTACCTGTTGACGCTGTACTCGAAAAACTCGGTGACAATAGCGACCGATCCCTTGATGGTGATAGCCTGGTTTGTCCTCGTTGCCTGCTTGGTGGCCATGGTGTATGGGGCGATGAGAGTGGATGTATGGTGTCACCTGTATTTGTTGTTGCTGTTGCATCAACCCAAAGTCACGCACGACTCTTGTGGTGGACGGGGCGGAACCAAATATGAAATAGAAAACATGAGGCTGACATTTCACTCTCCACTTTATGGCGCGCAACAGAGGCTGACACGTTTGCAATGACGGCTGGGCGAGAGAGGCTGGGCTGGGTGGCCAACCACCCAAACGCCAACAAGTCGTTCTCCGACCTCTACCATCCTCACTGCCCTTCAACACTCCTTTCTCTACACCCCCGATACCTCCACACCTGTCGCCGACATGTCCTCCTGGATGAATTGGTTCGGCGGGCGCAAGGACACGCGCGAGAGCGCTCGTGACGCCATTGTCAACCTCCGCCAGCAGCTCCTCATGATTGAGAAGAAGGAGGCACACTACCAGACCAAGATTGACGATGAGATGAAGAAGGCCCGCGCCAACGCTACTACCAACAAGCGACGTGAGTGCGGACCTGGGGTGGGGGTTGGTGGGGAAGGTGAACAGACGGGCGGTGCTGGTGTCGATATCCCCATATCGGCCCATCGCCGTGCCGTCCCCTTGCCACCCTGCCCGCCGCCCGGCATCGCCCCGCCGAACAGTATGCTGACACCGTCCAGTGGCTACCGCTGCGCTGAGGCAGAAGAAGGCGTTCGAGAACGAGCTCGACAGGCTGGCGGGCACGCGCTTGACTCTGGAGACACAGGTGTGTATTGACGGTCCTCGCTTGCTTGCGAACGGAGCCTTGCCTATTTCGGCTCTTCTCTGCTCTTTCGGGCTTGTGCGGCGCGCCCCCGGCTCCGCACAACCTATTGAAGACATCTTATCGCGAGCTCCAACAGTATACTAACAGTCCAGGTCAACGCCATCGAGTCGGCCAACCTCAACGCCGAGACCATGGCGGCCATGAAGAAGGGTGCCGACGCATTGAAGTCGATCCACCAGACTCTGTACGTGTTTGTGTGTTGGTTCAATGGGGTGGGGAAAGCATATTTATCGCGCTTGTCCCCCCCCCCTATTCCTCACCCCATGTCGTCTGCTTTTCTCTGCGAGCCCCAGCTGACTCATCTCAACAGCCAGGTCGACAAGGTCGACGCAACGATGGACTCGATCCGAGAGCAGATGGACATTACCAACGACATTTCCGAGGCCATCTCGAACCCTGTCGGCATGGGTGTCATGCTCGACGAGGACGACCTGGCGGCCGAGCTCGAGGCCCTCGAGCAGGAAGAGCTCGACGACCGCCTCAAGGGTGCCGACCACGTGCCCCTCCACACCCCCGCCTCGCCAACCCGCGTCTCGGCTCCGGCCCACGCCGAAGAGGACGACGAGGAGGCGCAGCTCCGCCAGCTCCAGGCCGAGCTTGCCATGTAAGGGAACACCCACACGACTGCCGGCTTCTTCCTTTCTATTCTTCACCCACACTCGCGTAGACGCACATTACAATCGCCCCCCCCCCGCTACGACGTCCACGCATACTAGTCGACCTCGTCACACACACCTGAATCCGCACAAGACTCTGGGCCTACAGAGTCTTTCCGGGTTCCCCTCCAACTCTCCCCCCTTATACCAAGGTCCCGCTAACGTCCATACACTTCCCTCGGGACTCTGCAGGTTCGCCCATAGGCATGTACCATCAGATGCGACGTATTTTTCATCAGCGTGGGGGCGGCAATGACAGGCAGCGAACACAGAGAGGAGAGTCTTATCGCGAAACGAGCGAGCGCGTGCGCTGTGCCGTGAACGGTTATTTCATGCTGCATGCGAGGCCGGATATGGCGGAAATTACAACAACAGGATAGCTAGAGAGAACTCGCGGCAGAGGCAGTCTACTGATTCTTGTTAGGGGAAACCGACAGTGCTACACCTGGACTTCCAATGACACCGTTGCCGTCGGCGCGGCGCGGCGGTGGCGGGGCAGAGGGGAATTGCTGCCTTCTGGGCGTGACCACGCGCGGCGTTGAGAGGGAGAAGTTGAACGCGGGAGTCTGGCGCGGGAGTAGGTTGTGGGCCGTGGTCGACTGGCGGGTACGCTGTGGCGCCGCAGGGAGGGTGATGACACCGACACGGTTACCAAAGCCCGCAAGGACGGCACGGGGGCCAGCGGCGCTGAAGGGACGGACCGCGACATAGCCTAATGGTGGGTGGGTAGCGACACTAAACGAGCCGACAGAGGAAGGGAACGACGCGCGGCCGTTGAGACTGAGGATGCGTTCGGCGCGACGTGCCCGCATGGGCATCTCGCCGTCGGCTGAGGGTGGTGGTGGTGTGCCGGGAGGGAGTGGCAGATGTGTTCCGTGGCGAGGTGAAGTGCCGGCGCGCGCACGACGCTCCAGGACATCGAGGTTGGCATTGTCCACGAGGAGCGAGGTGCCGTTCCATGGAGCAGCGAGGTCAACTGCCCAGAACTCCCACTGCGAGTCATCGATGCCAGCGCCGGCCCGGCGAACACCAACGAGATCGTTGCCCAACACGGCCCAGCCGCCATCGGTGGCGACCACAGCGCCAAGGGGAACAACATCGGCATCAGCCCACGGCATGCGGGTGCCTGGAGACGGGTTGCCGCTGTCATCGGCAGTAGCCATTGACAAGGTCGAGAGCGCAGTGTATGAGCTGCCTTGCCTGTCAAGTGGTGATGGGGGACGGCGAGCGTCATCGGCGTCGCGCCAGCCGCTCAGGCGGCGAGCGCCATGCGACGAGAGCGGGAACTCGCCATTGGAGGCCGGCGGTGCCAGCGCACTCGCCTTGACCGGCGAAGTACCGTGGCTTGCGGTGCCACTCAGGCCTCCAGAGGTTGAGCGGGCGCGAGCGGGCGAGGGAGGGAGGACTAGAGGAGAGCCACGGAGGGAGACCGCAGACGCAACACCCAGTTGGCTCAACTGGCTGCTGCGGGTGTCCTCGATGGCAGAGGCACGGCGGGGGAGTGGTGGGCAGCGGCAGAAGGAGTCGGCCCCGCGGGGCACGACTCGGTCGACATAGACGTTGGTGCCCGTCGACGAGATGACAAAGAAGCCGTCACTGGTCTTGCTGTCGCAGGTCGAGCAACGGGTGACGGATGGTGCCGCAACAGCAATGTCGCGTACTGGCTCACCGACCTGGCCAAACACTGCCGCCATGGGCTCGCCGTCGGCGTCAAACACCTCGATGCGACCTGAGCGGCGGCCAACAACGACAATGTCGGTAGGTCTTTGCCAGTCGACGAGACCGCAAGCAACCGCGAGAACACGGTCAGTGGACTCGCACGTTGACAAGAGCGGGGTGGACGACCACTCGCCGTGCTCCTTGCGCCACATGGTGGTTCTGTCAGGACCGCCGACGATAGCGATAGGTCCAGCGTCGGACGCCAAGAGGTCGACTCGGCAGCTGGCGTCGGCGCTTGCGGGCGGCGCAATGTCGATGACGCGGTTACCGACACCGATGGCACGGATGGCGCCATTGCCGAGGGCAACGAGGAGTGTCGGACGACCTTGGGGCCGCTCGCGGCCAACAGGCGAGGCAGTGAACGGGTCGTCAACACCAGAAGGCGAGTCGTCAAAGGCAATAGCAGTGACACGGTCATCACCACAGCCAACGGAGACTGGGCCAAGAACCTCAGTCTTGCGGTCGTCTGGGGTCGACCAAAGCTGGACAACACCGCCACGGGTGGCAACGGCAATGCAGTGCCGGTCACCGCTCACGGCAGCACCAACAATGGGATCGCCGGCGGGGATAAACTCGGTCGAGACCATCTCGCGCGTCCCAGAGACACGCTCATCGTCGGTGAAACGCCAGAAGCAAACCGAATTGTCAACACCGACCGACACGGCCAGCTTTCCGTCCGAACTCGACGCAAGGACGTCAACATCCGACTCGTGACTTGCTGGGAGCATGCTGACGCCAGCGCTGAGGGTAAGGGTTGTCCTGCGTGGCCGCACCTCGGTGTCGGTCTCCTCGTCCGACGCATTCGCCTCCCGACCGCGACCAAGACGGTTGCGCTGAGCCGCAAGCAGCTCTGAGTCCTTGAGCAAGTATGCAAGCACACAATAGAGGACCACACAGGTGAGAAGCTGGGGCGCCAGTCCGACCTTGATATAGTACCAGATTGGGTCGAGACGGGGCATCCATCGGGTGCGCGGCACCAGAAGGTTGTGCAGGTCGGCAGGGAGGAGAGAGTGGCCCAAGCGTGGGAGAACGACAATAGACGATGGCAGCATGGTCATGCGGACAGAGCCGAGTCCCTGGGGGTTGATTGAGCGCCAGAGCGCCTCGGAAACAGACAGTGAGGAGAGATCGGTGCCAGTTGTGGCAAACATGGTCGGACGGGCGGAAGGCGCAAGCGACGACGTGCTGGTAGGGGTGTAGCCGTAAAACGTGGCCGGCGTGGTGAAGCTTGTCCGTCCGCGCTCCGTGTAGTAGTACAGCACACCCAGCGAGACGAGTAGCAAGATGAGGCTACCACTCTTAACGGTCCTTGCACGGAGAACACTGCGCCAGCTGAAGCGCGTCGACTTGGTGCGGCGGTGCCTGGCCTCATCCTCCTCACGGCGTTTTGCCTCGTTTGATGCAAGCGCTCCGTTAGAAGAGAGCACATCTGCCAACTCCAGACGTTGGGCGTCAATGGACAAGACGGTGAGGAAGAAGGTGTTGAGCATGAACCAGTCGGTAAAGATGACCACGGCTGCGAAAACGCAAAACTCGCGCACTGGTGGGAGGTGGACACAGAGCCAGACAAGGCCAAGGAGGGTGAGGTCGATGAGGGAGGTGAGGGCAATGGTGGTGCCGACCTTGCTGAGACCAATGCCGATACGGACCGGCACGGAGTAGGTGAACGGCACGGCAAAGACAGCCTTGGTCTGTATCGTTAGGGCCCTGTACACACGTTGGCAACGACTCACCATTGCAGACATGTTTTCAGCGCCGACAACAACAACAACAAAGGGGAGCGCATACGTCGGGAGGATGGCCTCGTTCTTGCTCAGGCCCCAGCCGTTCCAGCCACACAGTGAGAGAATGCTAAAGGACATGACGCCCGAGCAGCACAGTTGGACAATGCCGGTAAACGCGAGACCGAAGCGCGAGTGGACTTTGGAGGCGCTTGAGAGCTGCATGAGCAGGGCCGTGAAGAGGACGGCGTAGCCAACCAGCACAAAGTATGGTGGGGTCGATGAGACGACCACTGGTGGGCGCGGACGAGGCGAAGACGAAAACTGAGACAGAAGTCAGCCATGAGCGTGAGAGAAAGAAGCCAGTCGCAGTTGTTATCGGAAGGGAGGCAACTGGGACTCGGGGGCCAAAACAAGCCACTCACCGACACCAATGTCGAGCACTGGACGTTCTTGCCACCAGTGTACGTCTCGGTGAACACCTCGGCACCGAGTGGTGCCAAGGCGTCAGCGAGGCTGCTTCTCCATGCAGACGCGAACGCTGAGCTGTTGGAGGGCTTATGGAATGGCACGATGAGACCGTGATACACCTCTTGTGATGTCACTGCACTGTCTCCGTCGGTTGGGTACCACAGCTCAGACAGCGCGGTGGTACCGGGGATAGAAGACTCGTGGGGAGTGAGCAAGTAGCAAGGTCCAGCCGGCACGGCAACACCGTCGTGGTCGGCAAGATGGCGAACACAGCGTGCGCCCGCGGGTCCGTCCTTCTCCCACCCTTCCGCCAATGACCGAACAGCCGCGACAATTTGATCGTCGCGCGGTGTCCACTCCATGTCGTGCTCGCCATCCAGCACGTCGCCCACATCTGCCCATGCTACTCGGAGGAGTTCCACAGACAGGTCGGATGACGGGCCAGCCGTCGAAACCGGCACCCAGGAAGCATCGGCTCCGGCCTCACTTGCCCACCACGGGCCCCACTCAACGTTGGGAAGCAGAGGCGGTGGTGGAGGAAAGAATGTCTGGCTGAGCGGCGTTGTGAAGAATGACAGAGCACCGCGAGACTTTGCGATGCTCTCGGCGTCCCCTGGCACTGGCGCCAGTGCTGGTCCGGCCATTGGCTGGTCGAAGCGACGCTCGAGGAACATGGCGAAACTCGGGTAGAAGAGGTTGGTCATGACAAGACAGTCGATAATGAGCGTGCGAATCTGTAGACACCGTCAGCCCCGCCGATCTCACGACTGGGCGACCGATGGCGCTGGGTCTTCTTGCCACCGGACAACGACCCGGGAAAGGCAAATCAAGGCCCCATGGTCGTCTTCGTCGCCCAAGACGCTGTGCCGCGCGGTAACACTCACCTGGTTGCGCGCACAGTGTTCACCAAACTGCCTAAAGGCAGCTTGGACAACTCCTCTGGCTCCCTTTGCATACGCGTTGTGAGGCGAGCCCGAGTTGGCGCTGGACGACGCGTGAGCCGATGGGGCGTTCTTGCTTCGCCGTCTCCCACGCGGGCGGGCCGGAGCAGGTAGTGTCGTCGATGACGAGGCGCCGTTCTCCACGCTGGCGGCAGCGGTGCGCGTGCGATGCCGAAGGGTCGCAGTGCCGGTCGCGCCGCCCGCGCCTGTCGGCAGCGTGGGCGCGCCGAGCCAGGACATGTAGGAGTTGCGAGACGGAGAGAGAGGGGAGAGCAAGCGAGACGATGGGGTTGTGGGGGGTCGATGGGGAATTTATCGCAGCATTTGGGAGTGTGTAGTAAGAGACGACGAGAGATAAGGTAGAATACGACGGCGAAGAAAGTGGGAAAGCGGCGGGGGTGGTGCGGATAGAGAGAGTGAGAGTGTCGAGGCGGTCCTTGGTGTTGAGCGAGGAATGTGTGAGCGGCGTCACGCCTCGGAGGAGCGTCGAGCACCCAGGGCCATAAACCCAGGCAGACGGTCCACGCCGCACTTTCGGGGGGTTGGCAGGCACACACGCAGCCAGCACACGGGTTATGGGATCTCCAATGGCCCCCTATTTCCTTTCCATTAGGCCACCATTACAAACAGTGGGTCCCCCATTACAATCCATTCATGTGCACACGGCCGGGACATTTGAGATGGATTTTGTGCGTGCCAAAGGCGCCTCGTCCCGAAACAATCCTGAACGGCATGAACCAGTCCACACGCGCGGCCACTGTTCTGGGCAATGCCGTTGGGCAGGAAGCCATGCTTGCACGGTGCGATCGCAGGGCCTCGCCCCCCCCGTAGTTATTGGTCCGTGCTTAACAGCACGTACAAGGCGTACAACCATAAATCTATTGTCTACCTACGAGTCTTCACCCTCGGACCCCTCATCAGCCACAGAGGGTTCCACGTTCCAAGCACGCGCAAGGGCTAGCCAGTACCTACCCTCTGTGCTTTCCCGACCACCCCAGGGTGAAAGACGCGAAGCACCTGTCAACTGGCGCACATCCGCGTCTGTCAACTCCCAGTTGCCAGCAGCCTGACTAACCAAACGCGCATAGAGGTGGTACGCATTGTGGTGGAACTGGTCGAGAATTAGCCGACCGCGTCGTGCCAGGTCGTCCGGTACACGGTCCCCAGAGAGAGGCTCGTCGTCGTCGTCATCGTCTTCCTCGTCGTCTTCGTCTCCGACGAGGTCGGCGCCGAGCAGATGGCGTGCGCTGTCCTGGTCAATGTCGTCGTCGTCGAGGGCAATGTGGCCGACCTGTCCGCGACCAAGGGCAAACTCGCACACGCCGACACAGAGGTTCCAGATCCGCTCCAGCATCTCAAACACGATAAGCCACATGCCGCCGGCGCGCGACGTCGCGCTGAATCCGACAGTCTCGGCGTGGACGCCGCGCGGAGACTGGTCCAACAGCACGAGTGAGCGGTACAGCGCGAGGTCCTTGAACGCATACGTTGCGCTGGTGGTTGTCGGCTTGGCCCGGGTGTCCTTGTCGTTGGGAGTGGTCACCAACACAGTCGGGGCAACAGGAGGTGTTGTTGGCGAGCGGACGTCGCTGTCGTCCTTGGGAAGCGAAGCAGAAAAGTCGATGAGCACGTCGTACGCGTCCGTGTGAGACTTGTACATGAGGTCAGAGGTGGTTGCGACCCAGCCGCTGTGACGCTTCTTGACGCTGTCCATGTCCATAAGGCCGATCTGGCCGAGCCACGTTGATGAACGCGCGCCGCCGGTCGCCGCAGAGGAAGGAGGTAGGCCCATGGCCCAGATACACCATGCAAATGCGGCGAGAGGGAGGAGGGGCGGTGGCGCGTACAGTAGCTGCCGTGTCAGTTGCAGTTACGCTCCCGTTGCAACTCACAATGCGTTGCCCGGACAATGACGCCTTGTACACTGTGATGATCGTGGGACCAAGCATGGCCAGTAGTGCTGAAAAGTACGTCGCAGGGTGCGCAGGCTGGACCGTCAGGTGCCAGTCTCTATCAATGTCGAGCGCCCACACTCACACTCATACCACGAGACAGACGCAGTGCGACGGTTGTAGCGGTCTGTAATGCCGGAGCATCGCTTGTCTTGGCGCGTAAACTCTCCCACACCGAGTCCAGCAGCGCCTTGACTGCAGGCCCATCAGGGTCGTCGGTTGAGAATGGGTTGTCTACACCCTCAAGCTTGTCATACAGGTCCTCGAGGGGCGTGGCGAGGTCAAAGACGTCGTCGGGCGATCCCGGTGGTGCTGTTCCCAGTGTCAGTTTGGCTAAATTATCCAAGGTAGCGTTGCGGCCTGGATAGGCGACGGTAGACGTACCCAAGACCACACCGAGTGTGCCCATACGCCGTCCGCGGCCAGCGCCCTCGCCTTCAAGTACACGCGACCGGAACAGGCCCGCGCCCGGCAGTCCATGGTGAGAGAAGACCACAAGATCCGTGTCACGGAGGTGCATGCCAGATGGCAGCGAAGTGTGTTCAATCAGACCGGCCTGGAGGTCTGTAGAAAATGTCAGCAACAATGGAGCACTTGCGCAAGGCGGTGTCGCAAACGCACCGTCCGAGAGGGAGGCATAGTATACGACTTCCTGGCCCTTGAGCTCGTGGAAATGGGTCAGGAAGAGGGCCGCAAGAGGCGGGAGAGTGGGTGGCATGGTTGTTGAGAGAGTTGGAATGAGCAACCAGACGCTGTAGCGTCTCTGGTCTTCAGCGCGTCGTTTGTCGTCCACGGCGTCTACCTGTCGGCCGACCGGCAACAACAACGACTGGACCGTCTCGGCTATGCGCGCCTACGTCATTGAACCTGCCGCCTAAGAGCGCCATTTGCCACACTGCCAAAACGGCGAATCTCCGGAATGCGCCAGTTCGCGTCGTCCTTATCGTTCACCGTCTCTCTTGTTATCCTTTTGCTAGGGTGAGAAGCTCTGACAGTGAGGATCCTATCCGAGTCGAGCTGTTGCTAGTTGAAAAAAGCAATTCCCTACGTCAATGAATCGCGTTAGCGGTTTCATTGCAATTTCTGGAAAACTACATTCATTGTGTCCTTTTTGCGGTCGAGCGAGTGAAATAGAGGCCAGACGAGCAGCCATGTAGCTGCATGCACGACACTGCAGGTGATACACGAAGACTATGACGCCAATGCTAGATAATCTCTGGTCTCTGATCTCTGACTCTGACTGGCTCGCTCACGACTGCCGACCACAGCAAGCTACCCCTCAGCTCACATCTTCCAGTGCAAAGTGTGTCATCACATATCTGTCTACAGAGTTCTCCTTCTTCATGCATGCTCGCCCATAGATTAGGCAAAGTACTGCGTTGGTCAGCTTGGAACCCAGAGCTACAGCTGCAACAACTTACGTGGTGCTCCTTTGCCTTGCGCGCCTGCACCTCGAGAATACCACCGTGGAAGTGCTCGTGCGTGAGCTGGGTTGCGTTCTGTCTCAACGCGAGCTGGAGAGTGGTTAGCTTCGAGCCGTGCAAGACAACAACACACCATTCCGGCCTCGACGCAGACGGCCTTGAGCTGGGCACCGTTCATGTCCTCGGTGGAGCGGGCCAGTTCCTCAAAGTTGACATTGGTGTGGTTGAGCTTGCGCGCGTGGATTTGCAGAATGTGCTCGCGCGCCGACTCGTTCGGCAGAGGGAACTCGATCTTGCGGTCCAGACGACCCGAACGGAGCAGTGCGGGGTCAAGAATGTCGATACGGTTGGTGGCGGCAATGACCTGGAGAGTTAGCGGAGACTCCCTGAAGTATTCCTCAATTCACCTTGATCCGCTGGTCGCTCGAGAAACCGTCAAGCTGGTTAAGCAGCTCGAGCATGGTACGCTGAACCTCACGGTCACCAGCCTTGTTGCTGTCGAAACGCTTGGTGCCCACTGCGTCGAGCTCATCGATGAAGATGATAGCCGGAGCCTTCTGCTTGGCAAGCTCAAACGCGTCGCGCACCAGCTTGGCACCGTCACCGATGTACATCTGGACAAGCGAGGGGCCGGCGAGCTTGAGGTAGCATGCGTTGGTCTGGGCGGCACAAGCACGAGCAAGGAGGGTCTTGCCGGTACCGGGAGGGCCGTACATGAGACAACCCTTGGGCGGGGTGATGCCGAGGGTCTTGAACTTTTCGGCCTGCTGCATGGGGAGGACACTGCAATGTCAGTTAAACCGCTGATGAGGGGCAATCGGAAACTCACATGGCCTCGACCAGCTCCTCGATCTGCTTGTCCAGACCACCAATGTCGGTATACTTCTCGGTCGGCCTCTCGTCCACCTCCATCGCCTTCACACGCGCGTCGTACTCTGGGCCGTTAGCTATCTCTATTCAAGCGCTAGCTCACCGTCTGGCAGCTTGTCAAGGACAAGGTACGAGTCCTTGTTCACACCAATAAGGTCTCCGGGGCGGAGCTCCTCGTGAGGGACAAGACCAATGATGGGCAGGAAGACGGTCTTCGTTGTGTCAGCACGTTGCCATCATCCGTGGGATAATCCTAAACACACCTGACGGGTGGAGGTCTTGATGACAGCACACTTGGACTTCTTTGCATTGTGCTCGTTGTGAGCAGCACCCTCCTGAGTCTCGGCGTCGACGTCGAGGATCTAGCATGGTCAGCGCCACCCTGCATGCCCAGGCCGGCCCGCCGCTCGGTCGCGGCCATCAACACAACTCACCTCCACGACCTTGGACACCAAGTACGGCAGGACCTTGTTCTGCTTAATCTTGGTGGTGTTGTCTTGGATCTTCTCAAGCATCTGGTTGCGCTCGTGGGCGAGACGCAGGTTCTCCTGGCGCATCATCTTGACCTCATTGTCAATCATGCGCGTCTGCATGCGAATCTCCTGGACGTCACCCTGCTCTGTCAGCCTCCAACTCTTTGATAATCCAGGACAACAGGACCGGGGGAGCTCTATACGTCTGCGAAGAGCTCCACCAAGGCCCCAGTTCGTCTTGGGATCACTACGCACAGAGACAACGTGCTCCGGAATGTCATCCCACGTCTCCTCGACGGGCTTGACCTCCTCCATCTTGACGTCGTCTCCAGTAGCGGCGGCCGTCTCGGCGGCAGCGCTAGAGCTCTCGGCCTTGACCTCGGCGGCAGCGGGGGCGGTGGGAGGGGGCACGGGGGGGTCGGCGGCGGGCTCGGACATGGTGAGCGGGTTGTGGAAGGTGTGGTTGCAGAGGATACAGAAGGCGGTGGATCATCGACCTGGAGTGCACCATCGAGGGACGCACGCGGACGGAACCAAAACGCGACTCGTAAGCCTCGTCGTGACGCGCTGAGGTTAATGGCATTAGGAAATTGGTATTAGGAAGGTAACTGAGGTTGTTATGTAATCGGGCGTGCGGCTCTGACGTAGGCGGCCAGGGCGGATTGGCGGTTGAGGTGTGCAGTTGCAGCTAACAACAAGTCAAGTCTCTACTCGGTCTCTCCAGTCTCAACTCAACAACGCCGACCCCATGCGGTTCTCCACACGAAATGCCTTCTATTTGAGGGCTTCAAACTACCGCGTGGTACCGTTATTCCTTTACCTCGACGAGCGCCATGTGGACTGGATGAGCGAGCAGGTCCTGCAGCTCGTCATGGCCGACTTGAAACCAAAGTGAGCCACTCTCTGCAGAGCTGTGACTGACCGCCAGTGTTGAGCACCTCCTCACGGTTGAGAAGAACGAAAAGAAGCATCGCGTACATGTTGAACGTGGAGGTGAGCTTTCCTCCTCCTGTATTAAGCTGACCCTCCCAAGATTCTTACCAGTATTGTTATTTTCTGAGGAAGACGACCCGTACCGAGGTTGTGCTCCTGAAGGTTGGTCGTGGCCCATTACACTGAAGCTGACATGTACAATAGAAAAAGACATTCTCGTTACGTCCTCCATCTCCTCCCCCTGCCCCCAGGCCTATCGTCTCCTCGACCCGCAAGCGCAAGGCTCCATCAGCCGCGCCTCGGTCCCGCTCCTCGCGGTCGCGCACTCGATCAATGAGCGTTGCCTCTGCGGTGGAGGAAGCGGACGACGACGACCACGACGAAGACATCCAGGTCAAGGAAGAGGTGGTGGAAATTGATGAGGAAAGGGCGACGGCGGAGCCTGAGGAAGAAGAGGAGACCAACATCAAGGACTGGAAGCCTGACGTGTCACTGTCATACCAAGGTGAGCTACAGGCGCTGAGGGTCGGCTGACAACAGGCTTTGGAACCACCTCTGTTCAGTTGGTTCTTATTATTGAGCCATATCCGCCACTTCCACCATCCATGTATGCTCCACCAGCTTCGCGCCTCTCGAGCAGGTCAGCCTCGCTGGCATCCTCGCGCTCCCGCTCCCGCTCTCAAGCCGGTACGGGCCGCTACTCGTCGACCTCGCTCGCTCTCGATAGTGCGGCGGGTTCATCGCGCGCTCCTCTGCCCGAGGTACGCAACCTCCGCAACGCGACTCGCAGCGTGTCGGTCGCCACACCCACACCTGGTCCCTCGTCACGACGTGGCGGCACGGCGTCGAGAGAGTACAGCGCCACACCGGGCCCAGGACCCAACTCTGGCGTACGGTCGAGGCAGCAGCCGCTGTTCATCCCACGCGACACCCCGTTTGGCGATGACGAGGAAGACGAGGACGAGCACGAGGCTTATGCGGAAGCATTACGTCAAGGCCGGATGCGTCTACCCTCTGTTGCCCCTCGCGAGGAAGATGAGGATGACGAGAACCCCGAAGACCAGCCAGAGGGCATGATGGCTATTGGAGAGAGACTTGTACGCGCGAGTGAGATTGAGGAAGGCGTCATTCGTAACGCTGGTGGATGGGAGGAGAGGGTTGAAGGAGAGGAGAGCGCGGTGTTTGGTAGGGAGGAGCCTGGAGACTAGTGTATGCAACATGTTGGAACGCTACTGCACCGCCACCGTCTACTTCTGCGCACTGGCCTCACTCTTCTGTCAGTGTTTTACAGCTTTTTGTTGCACTATTATGACACAATGCATTCATAATCAGGATCATGCAAGGCTGGAGGGATGCGACCGCGCTGGCACACGATCCCACTACTTCATTCTACAGTAACCTTTTTAGTCGACCTCCTCCATCGAGCCACCGACCTCCTCGAGGGCGGGGGTAGCCTCGGCGACGGGGGCAGGGGTAACCTCGACGTCGTCGATCGAGAGACCGAGCGAGATCATGCGGTTGATGCGCGAGGCGAAGTCCTGGGGGTTGTTGAGGGTGAAGCCCGAGGTGAGGAGGGCAGTCTCGAAGAGAAGGACGGTGAGGTCACGGACGGTCTTGTCCGAGTTGTCCTCAGCGTACTTAGCCTTGAGCTCCTTGATGATGGGGTGGGTGGGGTTGAGCTCGAGGGTCTTCTTCGAAGCCATGTACGACGACATGGACGAGTCACGGAGGGCCTGGGCCTTCATGATACGCTCCATGTTGGACGACCAGCCGAACTGACCAGTGACGAGGACGCAGGGCGAGTCCGAGATACGGTTCGAGACGACGACCTTCTCGACCTTGTCGCCGAGGGTCTCCTTGATGGCACCGCAGAGCGACTCGAACTCCTTGGCCTCCTGCTCGCGGGTCTCCTTCTCCTCGGGGGTCTCCTCGAGCTCGAGGCCCTCCTTCGAGACACAGACGAGCTTCTTGCCGTCGAACTCCTTGAGCTGGGTAACGGCGTACTCGTCAATGGGGTCGACGAGGAGAAGGACCTCGAAGCCCTTCTTCTTGAGAACCTCAAGGAACGGCGAGTCCTTGACGGCCTCGAGCGACTCGCCGGTGAGGTAGTAGATCGACTGCTGGACCTCGGGCATGCGGGTGATGTAGTCCTTGAACGAGGTCATCTCGTCAACCGACTTGGTCGAGTGGAAGCGGAGGAACTCGGCGAGCTTGGTGCGGTTGGCAGCGTCCTCGTGGATACCGAGCTTGAGGTTCTTGCCAAAGGCGCTGTAGAACTTGTCAAAGTTCTCCTTGTCCTCGGCAATCTCCGAGATGAGGTCAAGGGTCTTCTTGACGAGGTTCTTGCGGATGACCTTGAGAATCTTGTTCTGCTGGAGGGTCTCACGCGAGATGTTGAGGGGGAGGTCCTCCGAGTCGACGACACCGACGGCGAAGTTGAGGTACTCGGGCATGAGCTCGTCGTTGTCCTCGGTGATGAAGACACGGCGGACGTAGAGCTTGATGTTGTGGCGCTTCTTCTTGGTCTCGAAGAGGTCGAAGGGGGCACGCTTGGGGATGTAAAGCATGGCCTTGAACTCGAGCTGACCCTCAACCGAGAAGTGCTTGACGGCAAGGTGCTCCTCCCAGTCGTTGGAGATCGACTTGTAGAAGGCCGAGTACTCCTCGGCGGTGACGTCCGAAGGGTTGCGAGTCCAGATGGGCTTCTGCTTGTTGAGCTCCTCGTTCTCGGTGGTGGTCTCCTTGATGGTCTTGGTCTTCTTCTTCTTGCCAGAGTCCTCGTCCTCGACCTCCTCGATCTTGGCGTCACCCTCGGTGACCTCCTCCTCAACGTCGACCTCCTTCTCGACCTCCTTGGTGACGACGAGCTGGATGGGGTACGAGATGAACTCGGAGTGCTTCTTGACGATCTCGCGGATGCGCTTCTCGTCAAGGTACTCCTTGAGGTCCTCCTTGATGTAGAGCTTCATCGAGGTACCGCGGCCGAGACGGGGGCCCTCAGTGTCCTCGGTGATGGTGAAGGTGCCGCCGGCAGCCGACTCCCAGATGTACTGCTCGTCGTCGTTGTGCTTGGTGATGACCTGGACCTTCTCGGCGACAAGGTACGACGAGTAGAAACCAACACCGAACTGACCGATCATGGAAATGTCGGCACCCGACGAGAGAGCCTCCATGAAGGCCTTGGTACCCGACTTGGCAATGGTACCGAGGTTGTTGACAAGGTCGGCCTTGGTCATACCGACACCAGTGTCACGGATGGTGAGGGTGCCCTCCTCAAGGTTGGGAGTGATGCGGATGTAGAGGTCCTTCTCCGAGTCGAGCTGCGAAGGGTCGGTAAGAGCAGCATAGCGGATCTTGTCGAGAGCGTCGGAACAGTTGGAAATCAGCTCTGCAAATGTCAGCTACTGTCACAAGGGTAGGAAGAGAACGGCAGAGGGAAAAAGGCAGATGGACGATCGGCGGTCGGTGGATTCTTCCACCAACATGTCCAACCACCTTTCCTCACTTCTCTCTCGTTCTCAACGTTGCTCGAGAGCATTGAAACGACGTCAAACCGCGAAGGAAGATCTCTTTGTTGCTGTAAAACGTATTAACGATCAGGTCCAGAAGCTGCGAAATCTCGGCCTGGAAGCCATAGGTCTCAGTAGAGGTGGCCATGGTGTTTAAGAAGCTGGGGACGTGGTCAGCACCAAAAGTTCCGGTGATGGCGTGGAGGGGCTCCTTTTCGGTTGCGCTTTTTCGCCGTGTGCACTGCGCTCTTGTGCGGACGCGCTATGCAGACGGGTTTGCGTGGCCAAGGATGTGGGCGGGTCGTACTCACTTTGAGGATGGGGGTGGGAGATGGAGGTTCGCGAATGCGAAGATGACAATGCCTTTTAACGGGCGCCCCCCACACGCCGTCAACTCGCGTCCGGCTCCTCTCGAACGTTCTACCACATTTTGGTTCCGGCAAGCAAACCCGCCGGTGCCCTGTAGAAGGCGCGCAGAGACGCGGCGCCGAGCAGCGAAAAAAAAACCACCTAGAAGCCTAGAAGCCACGCGGTTGCCACGCGATAATGACGTAACAAGCTTCTCGCGCGAGTTCCAGCATTGGCAAGCAGGTGCCACTCATGCCAACTCACATCTCAGCAGTCCATCAGGATATAGGATCAGGTATTAGTGAACAATATCACAAAAACGCACTCACTTCTGTAGCAAAAGATACAAACTTTTGCATCAGCGCATTGGTCACTATCTAAGTATGGCATCTGCACCCCTGGGTTCCGGAGTGTGGCGTACGTGCAGACTTCATATTCCAGGCTTCCAACGTATGCATTAAACCGCCTAACGCTAGTTTTAGGACGGCATTACTATCACCACCGTTGATACTGGATATCTAGCATGAATGGTGAAAGTGGGTCACTCGCAAACAATTTGGATGCGTTTTGCGTCGTTTTTCTTTTCTTTTCTTTGGGGTGTCAGAGCTGACGGTCTTGACTGACTCACCTGTTCTGAGCTCAAACTCCCCTGTATCTATCTACTCTTTGCCCTTGTCTCCATAGAGCTTCTTCTTCTTCGTATTCTTCTTCTCATCATCCTTTGGGGTCGGGACTTCGACGCTGTCCGACCTGCCAGACGCCGAAGCGATCTTGCCCGTTACGCGGTCAGACAAGATGAGCCGGTGGCCGATCTTCCCACCTCCGCCGACCCGGGTAACCTCGCCGGGATGTTTATCCTTGACGTGCTTGGTGAAATTGGGCCTTTGTGTAAACGCCTTGGGAGGGTCACAGCAGTGGCACACGTTGGCAACAACCTCTCGGACACGAGGCTTGGTGGGTGGCTCGGTCACCTGCTTGGATACTGTGATCCGATACGATTTTTCTCCCTTGACGCGTGTCCATGTGCCGTCGTCCGTCACTTTGACACCTCCTTTGTCTGGACACGTCTGGGCATGGCCGACAAGGGCAGCGCTGTTCTGTCAGTCATATTTACCGTCGCTTGACTCACTAGCTCTTGAAGCCCTTGTAACCGCCCTCCTTGTCAGGGTAGAGGTAACACTGGTGAACACGCGCATCATCCGGGTTTTCGTCGTGTTGACGCTCGTGCGCGTCAAGGCCACCCCTGGTTGTGAGCTATATGCGCGCCAAAAGAAAGACTTACTGGAACGTGAACCGGCTTTCGCAGCGCGAGCACTGGAACAGGGTGGCGTCGTGAATGCGGACGTGCTCGTTGAGCTCCGACACGCGGGAAAAGCTCTTGCACTATCAGCGTCATGCGCCATGAACAGAACTCACCTCGTCACATCCACGCTCGGGGCATGGGAGCAAACCCATCGGCTTGACCGGTTTCATCTTCCTTGGGAGGGGCACGCGCGGGACGGGGAGAGGCAGCTGCTTGTCGCCTCGGCGATATCGCTCGCGGGCATCGTACAGCAACTCGCAGATGCGAGCCAGCTCGAGTTAACGTACCTCGGTTCCTCTGCGTGCAGGTCAGCTTTTCGTCACCGTCGGTGCACCATATGAGCATACCTAGGCTCCCCCCTAGTTGTGCTGTATTCCATGCTCACCGATGAGTCCATCGCGCTTCATGATGTTCTTAATGCAGTCGACTGACGATTGGAGCTTTTTGATCTCGGTAGGCCTATCCTTGTATTCTTCGCAATTGCGTTGAAGCCGCTCGCCACGGGACATGACTCCGAAGGTACTATGCACCGTCTCGTGGGGTGGGCACCGACTTGTTGGTGGCGATCCATGGCTTTGGTTGATTAGGCCATGCCATGGCATGCATTTGGACAAAGCTGCCGAAGGCGAGCATAAACCATTGCTCGACGTATTTGTTGACGGTGCGACGCAAGAACAGCATCTGTTTGGGCTCCGAACGCTTCAATGGAGCTTGGGACCAGACGACATGCGTGGTGAGGTCAAACGCACCGCCGTCAATCCCCTGACGCTTGTAAAGTTGATTGCGATACCAGCGATAACAATGTGGCCCGGGTTGATGTCCTTTCTCTTGGCTGCGGGCTTCAGTAAACGAGCTGACACCAGACTCACCAGATCTTCAGCAGTGTGACGAGTGACTTGATGAAATCCTTGTGGCCCTTCGCTCGACCCTTGAATCCGATAGCATCGTTTTTACTGTCTGCGTGCAGTGGGATCGCAGTGCCGAAGCACAGCGCGGTCTTCAGGAGACCGTCGCTGTCACTGCCCGAACTGACTGACAGAGCTAGGCTGGGGGTACGGCGACGCTGGAGAAAGGGATGTCTGCTCGCCATTATTCCCCTCCCACCACCTTATGCACAGCACGAAGCTTGCCAGTCTGCTTGGCCCCGGCCTTGACGCCCTGGGCCTGAGTCTTGTGGCCGGCCGTGGGATCTCCTCCCGCGCTCTCAAGGAAGCACGGCCTTGAGTCCAGGTAATAATCTTCTTTGGTGGTTGGGGGTTAGCCGAAGCCACGAGTTTCTGGGCGGTGATGCTGTTGACGACCGCGAGGCGCACAGCGGAAATGGGGTTAGTATGTAGCGAGGGACGACGCGGGCGTGCCGGGCTGCTACCCAGTCAGTGGCTGCTTTCTGTCACCTGCGACTCGCCTGGATGGAGCGACCACCGACCTGCCTCTCTGCCGCCTTGCTGTCCTTGGGGAGCTTCTCGAAGGTCTTGGGCGCCTTGCTCTGGAGCTTCACAGACGCTGTAACCTCCTTGATGGGGACAAGGAAGGTTGAGAGCTGGGTCTGACGAGGACGCGCGACAACGTTGGGCTTGGTTTGGGGCGAGGAGCGGGGACGACGCGACTGAGGGGCGCAGAGTCAGTATTCTTCCCTGCAGTGTGCGTAGCCAAAGAATCACATACCTTGACGACGGTCTTCCACTCGCTGGTGTCCTCGCTGGTGCCCCGGTCGCTCTTGTTCAACGTCGAGTCCGGAACAACGTTGCCCATCTCCTGGAGGAGCGGCATCGCATAGTAGTGGCTACTGGCAAAGCCGATGGTAATGGTATTTTGATAAGTGTCGTCACCGAGGTTGGTGATGACACACCGTTTCCTTCCACAATCTGAATGTTGGAGTGCAGGGCGTGGAAGAGGGCACCCATATCAACATGGTCGGCCCAGGTGTAGGGGTCGGCCAGGTGGGCTGCCTTGCCCGTAACACGATCAGACAAGACAAGACCGTGGGCAGCCTTGCAATCGCCACCAACACGGGTAATCTCCTCGGGGTGCTTCTCCTTAAAGTGCTTCATGAAATTGGGCCTCTGGGTAAATGTCTTTGGTGGGTGGCAACAATGGCAAGTGTTCGGGATGACCTGGACCACCAGTGGATCCGCGGGTGCTTAAGTTATGGAGGCAGAAAGATGTATGCGCACATCACGTTGAGTCCGGTTGTGGCGCTCGTCGGTGAGTTGGTCTGGGTGTTTGCGGGAGACGTGCACGCGTAGTTCGTTGCTGGCTTGTTCAGCGTATCTCACCGTACACAGTATGTACTCACTGGTCACTGATCCCGGAATGTTGTAAAGCCGGAGCGGGCCGGGCATAGATAACACACATGTGGGTGATCCATGGCGATAGCGCCTGAGGGAGGTATCGTCACGGCGGTCTTGACGTAAGTGTGGCGCGTCCAGACCTTCTGGTCAGTTAGGTCGTCGGGGTGACACCTCTGTGCGTGTCCGACGAGGGCGTCACTGAGTTGTCAGAACAAGTTTCAACTTTGCTTGAACTCACTATGTCTTAAACGCCTTGTAACCGCCTCCTTTGGCTGGACACTTATAACAAGTGTGACTTCCCTCAGTGTTCGGGTTGGTTGCGTGCTCCTTGAGATGGACGATCAAAGCGCCACTCTTTGGTAGCATTTGTGATTCCGCATGTACTGGACGTACTTGTGTTTGAAGCTCTGTCCTCACGTTGAGCCACTGTACTTGGATTCGGCGGAGTGCGAGATCATGTGGCTCGCCAAGTGGACCGCGAACTCGAATACCTGGGGGCGAGTCAGCACATTTACTGATAATTGTACATCAAACCTACCTTGTCACAACCGTCTTCGGGGCACGGGTGACTCTTTTTGGGTTTCGGCTTCGGGCCCGTCGACACCATTGTCAGTGCCACGGAACAGGGTGGGACAGGAAGTTCTGGCTGACCATGGCGATGGCGTCAGGTTGCCTCGCGAAGCCGTTGCTTCATGGACGCGTGCTCCCTCTGGTATGCGGGGTCGTCTTCAACATCAGCATCGGTTCCCCCTTGGAAGTCACCGCTCAGACCGTCACGATCGATAACCACCTTGATTCTTGCAATACGGGTGCGCAGCTCCTTGCACTCGTCCGACAGTGTTGCGTAGTTAGCCTTTTGGCGCCGGAGACGCTCTTCTCGGGTCAAGGATCTCCAAGTGTGCCGAGGATGTTTTCCTGGGTCGGACGTGAACCGCAGGTGCCGACAAACGGATTCTTCGTGTCTGGGAAAGCTAAAGAGGCCTGGCCAGCAAAGGCTCCCAAGGCATGAGCAAGCCATTCCTCCACATACTTCGTACACGCTCGGCGGAGGAGGAGCGACTCCTGTGGCTCGCTGGCTCGGATCCGAGGCTGAGTCCAGAGTTGTCGGAAATGAAGCTCGTAGTCGTCATCTGCCACGTTACGCCACAACCGCCACTTTGGCTGTAGTCCTTGGGTTCGACTAATAGATCAGCATTTGAAGTTCTTGTGTGTATGTACTTACCACTCTTCCAACATCTGTATGAGCTTGCGGATCATCAACAGGTGACTCTCCCGACGGGCCGCAAAGCCAGTAGTGTACGTCCTTGCTGGGCCGGAAGCGGCTGACAACTGGGTTTGGCGCGGCGTGGCAGGCTTGGGAAACGAGGGATAGGACGAGTTGACGCGACGGATCTGCGTGCACATCAGTTATCTTCCTTCTACAGTGTCGTTTTGACCGAGAGCAGTGACTTGCCTTACCGAGAGGCTGGTCCTGGTACACCTCAACGGCGCCATCGTTGATCTTGTGGGTGGGGTTCTGCTTGAGAGGGAGCGCATAGTAGTGCAGCTCGTCGTTAGAGAAACCAATTGTGAGGGTGTCGCCGTGGTTAGAGCCCAGCACAACAGTCTCTCCGGTTGCCTGGACAATGGCGATATCTCTGTTGAGGTGCTTTGGCCAGAGCACCAATGTCGGCGTGGTCGGCCCATGTTCCCGGCTGCTCCAGGGCGGCAAGGTGCTGCTCAACGGAGACACCAGTACTAGTGAGGAAAATACCAAGAACGATCGGGACTCTTCCTATGAGCCTGGATAGCCCCGGTGCGGAGGGACATGTGCTGCTCCTCGTGGCCGGTAAGGGCCATAGAGACTGCCCGGAAGGCGCATGCGCGGTCGCGCTCAACGTCAACAAGGTCACGCCCAAGGGCGTTGGCCTTGGCCAGGAGGGCGGTGTAGGAGGGAGCTGGGGGTCAGTTGGATGGACGATGTTGCTTCACAAGGCGGGCCGCACGCAAGGCGCACCACACGCCCCAGCACATGTGTGACAAGGAGGGGAATTCGAGCGACGGAGAGGTGTGCGTTGGCGCAGACGTACAGGTCATTGTGGGGGTGGTGGTTACTTGTTACTGCTGTTGCTTGGGTTGCTGTTCTGCGGCGAGGTAGATGCAAGGAGAGCTATTTGTTTAAGGAAGAAGGAGGGTCGGGCAAGGCCACTTAGCACAGTCAACCCCCTCACCCCCACCCCGGCCGCCACCCAACCCCCACCCAATGGGTCTTCCAGCCAGGCCCTCCCCCCACCGTTTTCCCCTGCCAGAGCAAAACACTACACACATCGGCAAGACGCGAATCAGCAGAGCCCCCGAAAAGGCGTCCCAAGTCCACCCCGAGCTCATCCAGCTGTTGCTCCTCCTTGAAATGTGCATCGCGAATGCAGCACAAGATAGACAAAAGGTACGATTTTTGCCCGTTTAAACCCTCGCGAGGACGTGGTGAGAGGGTCGAGAGGGAAGGCATAGAGCCGTGCAACAGAACACGAAACCGGTGGGTTCCTTGCGTCTGGTGCTCTCCAACATATGCAACAAACTCAAGGCGGTGGCTTTATGGATTGGCGAACGTCCATGCACGCGTGCTGACGCTGCCGTCGGACAAACCTCATGCGGAAAGCCGTAATACTGAGAATTGCACACCGCCACAAAAAGCCAGACAGTCACGCTCGACGGTAGTCAGACAGCGTCCAAGAACTGGTCTGCGCTTGATTCCCATTCATACCGCCCGCACCAGTCTCTTCCACCCGCAGTGCCAATCCTGGAGGGTTCCCACCTCGTGCAACTTCCCTGCGATACACTCAAAGTGGTGGGGAGATACATAATACAATAGCTGCAACAAACTACAACTCCATGCCTTCGCCCTCACCGTCCTCGTCCTCGTCCTCGCCGGCAGTGCCATGCAGAGGAGGCTGCCAGATACGACTGAGACACCCGTTAGCAACCTGTCAGGGTTTTTTGGTCCACTTACATTTGCGTGTCGTCGCTGCACGACGCAAACAGCTTGCGAGACGACACGGGGTTCCACGCCACGGCGTTGACGGTGTCGCGGTGACCCGAGAGCACTTCCAGCGGAGTGGCCGCGTTGCTCTGCCAGACGTACACATGGCCGTCTTCCGAACCGCTGAGCACGAAGCGGTCCTTGGTCGCGCCAAAGCTGCTGCGGATGAGGAAGCGGCTCTGGACGTGGCCGACATACTTGCGTACGACGTGAAGGTGTGGCTCGAGGGCGAAAAGCTGGAGCTCGTCGGGTGCACAGCTGACCAGCACGCGCTTTCCGTCGTGCGAAAGCTTGAGGCTCGTCACGTCCGAGCACTGGATGTCGGAGACATAGTCGACAATGTCTCGGTCGGCGATGCGAATGACGGCAACGCCATGCTCCATGTTGCCATACGCCATGTCGTCTGTGCCACGCTCATCGGACGGGTTGGGGCGGACTGAGATGGACGGCTTGAGCTTGTTGTGCGACGCGACGCGACGCAGCCACGTGAATGCTGCCACGATGCGGGTCGAGTCGGGCGTAATGACAAAATCAATAATCTGGAGGTTGCTGATCGACCACTTGTTCATGACGCTGCCGGAGCGGCTGTAAAAGACGACGTGGCAGTCGCAAGATGTCACGACAAACTGCTCGCCGTTTGGCATCCATTGGATGGAGCTGATGGTGTCTGTGTGTGGCGACGAGTCCAAGTGAGAGTTCTTCTGGTTTCCCGTCTTGACGTCCCAGACATAGACCCGCATGAGCGAGGCCGTCACGAGTGTGAGGCCATCGGGCGACCAAGCCAAAGCATCGACGGCGCCCGCGTGGCCCTTGAGATGATGCAAGGGGACAATGCTGTACTGCTTCCCGTTGCCCTCGGACGGTGTCTTGAGCTGCCAAATGACGGCGCTTTTGTCTTTACTGGCCGACGCGAGAAGGTTGCCATTCGGGCTCCACTCGATACGCCAGACCTCGTCGGTGTGATCCGCAAGCACATGGGTTGTGACCGAGGGGAAGGACCCACTGGCGCATTGGTGGTCTGTGTATAGGGAGACTGGGTCACTGTCGTCGTGGTACAGACATGACTGTTGCTGTTGTTGCCGGGCTTGATCCAAGAGGGTAGCAAGACGCCGCTGGGGTACCATGACCTTTGGGGAGATGTGTTCTGCAGGAAATGTCAGCCGAGTTGACGGTCGAACGCCCCTGTACCAACCTTGGAGTCGCTCAAGAAGCTGTCGTCGCGAGATGCCCGCAGCTCCGTCCCACTTGGCTCGTTCGTAAAGATCCTCGCGATCCAAACACATCATGTAGCTTCCCGCGGTGTCAGCTCTGCTTTGCTCTCCTCTTGTAGTAAGTACTTCACTACTCACCCCGACAGGTCGTGCAGAGAATCCTTGTCTGTTGCCGACGAAGCAAGCTCATTTCGGAGAACTGCGAGAGCCTTCTTCTGTTGTCCAGATTCGAGGTACTCGAGGTACTTTTGCTGAGCGATCAGGAACTTGGCGTGCTCTGCTGGGTTGACGTCTGCCTCTTTGGTGGTCAGACCCGAGGCAATGCTGCTGCGCGACGAAGCGACCTTGGTGAGCGGGCGGGAAGTGATCCCGAGATCGGAGAGCAACGAGATGGCTTCGGACCACCGTCCGCCGAGAACTGCGGCCTGGAAGTCGAGGGCTGCGCGAGAAGCAAGGGTGAAGCCAGACTCTTTGGCCAAGACGTCGGCCGCTTGACTGCAGGGTCTCGTTAGCGAGACCTCGAGGCTCTGATGTACTCACTGGTAGCCAATGTCCTGCAGGCCCTGAAGCATCAAACGGACGACCTCTTCGCGGTCAACGGGCATACGCTTGCCAAACGCCTGTTTCCTGGCGGGTGGCCGCGCCCGGACGTTGTCGGTGTCGTCGTCCGTGTCCATGTGGTCCATGGGCACATCCATGTCGTGGTCTGGCTGCCAGTCCTTGTCGTCCATGTACATAAGGGAACCGGCCGGTTGATAAGGACGGATCTGATCCAGAACCGTCGGGGGGAGGGAGTGAGGTCCATTCTGAGGAGAGGTACTGCCGGTGGCGGCTGCGGTCGCCGCTCCGTTACTGGCGGCGCCGTTGCTCGTGGTAGGAGCACCCATAGTGTGCTGTTCGGGGAGAGGGTCCGCAGCGGTCATGGACGAGAGGTTGGAAACCGTGCGGGGTCGCTGGGGTGGGCGTGCAGTCTGGTGGTCGCCGGTGTCGGATGGAGAACGTCGGCGCACTGTCCCTCGCTGCATTATCGTGCGGCGCGAGCGAGGGCGAGATAAGGAGCAGGGGTAGAAGAGGCAGGCGTCAGTTCAGTGTACCAGTGTCGTCTCTCCAAAAGTGGGCGGCGACAACGAGTGGAAGAGGAAGCAAGAGTGGACTCACCGGCAGATTAAGCGTGTCGCCCTGTGGCTGGGTGGCAACCGTGGCCAGGTCGTGAGACTGTGGTGCGGTTGGTGACGCTAGGGGTGATCCGAGGTTGTTGACGGAGGGCTCTGGTGAAGCAGTGGGAGGTGGTAGAGGGGGCGTCGTGGGCCGAGGGCGGGATGCTACCCCTCCCTAGTCGACTAGGTTGGAGAGGGTGCTTGGGGGGAGAGTTGGAACAGCGATGGGAGATGGTGAAGACGGAGGTGGAGTCGGAAACACCAGGTGTGGGTGGGGGACACGGGGTGGAGGGCGATCGTGTCGTCGAGTTTGCGAGTTTTTCAATTCACTTGCGAGCAAATGACAAAAATATGCTGGACAGGTGGATACGTGGCGTGGAGAGCTGCGACAAGATAATGTCACGAGTCAAGACCAAGGTTGCGAAAGAGTGAGAGCTCTCGCCTTTACGCTCTCGCTGACGTCGCGGGTCTGTCCTGTCCTGTCCCACTCGGGCAACCGCTCACCGCTCCAACGGTGTGGCTGCACAACCCTGGCCCCCGCGCGCCGCCGCGACCGGGGTACGGGGGAATGTTACAATGCTTAACCGCTCCCTCCCCTGACTAAATGAGGCCAATAGATCTTGTGGACACGCAGTTGCAACACCCGTGGGTGGTGTGGTGTGCATACTGTCGTGCTTCTTCTGGTGCTTGGGAACTGCAAGCAGACGTAGACGCACCGCAAGTCCAGAACATTACGCATCGGAACATTCACCGAGCGAGCTGCGGACAGCCTCATCGACGTGCCTCATATCGCACATCACCCATCAGCACGCTACAGCGGAATCAAACGGGATCATTCACATCAGCCACATTTGGGTCATTATTGACCGTGTACTCTTTTTGGCCACTTTGCATCGGGTCTCTGCACACGCCGCTTGCTATCTACAGGGGTCGTCTAGTTGGCCATTCCTATCCGGTTCTTGTGGGGCGGTACCTTCGGCCGGTGGGCTGCTCGTGACGTTGGCGCACAGTACCCCAGGACTCACGCAACACCACCACATTTGATGGTCTGTGTTGACAGTCCGTTGCTGGCGTATTGGGATTGCCCAGCCGGCCCCAGGGTACAGCGAGTTCTTGCTCTCTGGGAGTTGTGACGTGTTGGCGCGCGGAAGGAGAACGTGGCGCGCGACAGGAGGTCGCCGATGCTGTTCTCGAGCGGCGTGAGAGTACTCGTGGAGTGCGTACAGGGACTTGAGAAGTGTCAGAGAGTAGCCCGCTTGGTCCATGGTCTTGGACATGCCCTGGCTGACCAAGTTGAGGGCGATCTCGTTGGCCTTGATGACCCGGTAGTCGGCCCAGGGATCGGGCCTTGACCTTGTCGCTTCTGCTGAGATACAACGGTCTAGGCTAGGAGGGTGCCGTCGGGGGGGATGTTTGACACGCACTGCTCTTTCCCAAGGACCGCTGGGTGGGTGGGTCAGGTGTGGTGGTCAGCACACTCAGATCGTATCCAGACTTGCAACAACACCCATACACCCTACACCTCCTTACCACCACGTGCCACATCTTGCAACATGTCGCTGGACATCCCCGAGGGTGAGGCGGAACCCATGAGGCGTGGCGTCGTACGTACATGTGCAGTCGAGCGTATCGTTGACGTCAAAAGGACTTTGGTCGCCACCCATGGGTGACCTACCACGATATGGCAAATGGCTTCAAGCCCGCCACGGCGATATCATGCACATTACCTCAACTGTCAACGGCCTGGTAATCCCTCCAACGGTGGATTGCGAGTGCCGTGGAATCGACCAGCAGGTGGCCGACCGCATCAACGGCATTGAGGAGGGAGTTGTGAGTCGAGCAACTGCGAAATGCCACTGACATTTCGTACTGGCCTCGCTTGCGGCGGAAGATTGCCCAACTTCGCACTTGCTGGTTCAGGTGGCACGAGTGGCGCCGCGTCATGTGGCTGAACCAGTCGACACCGACCTCATAAAGGAGGTGGCTAGCAACTATGCTCACCGCGACCTCATGGAGTACCATGGCTTGCCGCGAGACGACGTTTGGACCGACGCTGCCAACAACGCCTTGGACGTGCGCAGACTCGCTGCTCAAATCAATGAGAATGAGCACTGAGTGCGACCTGGACTGGGGCATCTTCCCGGCCGAGAGAGACTTTGAAGACCGCCTCATCCGACCCCAGCTGGCCGAAGAGGATGCCGCCAAAGCCGCGAGGAGGTCCGCCCTCCGCGTACAGCGAGCAGGGGCGGAGGCGGAGGAAGAGGTGGAGCCGGAAACCGAGCATGACGCTCTCCAACGGGCACAAGACGAACTCGATGCCGAAATGGCAAGGCGACAAGCGGACCTCACACGGCGTAGGCGCGTAGGGCCGCGGCGGAGGCTGCTCGAGTGGCCCAACAGGATGCAGAGCGCCGAAAACTCCATCTCAACGATCCGCGCGAGTAGTGAACTAGAGGATATTTGTACATGTAGAGCGTGAGGGAGGGGACGGGGACGTATGAACAGCAATGGTGAGAGCGTGAGGGAGGGGACGGGGACGTATGAACAGCAATGGTGACGATGGTGACGAACAGGGCGTGGGCAGTGGACGGAATCAAATTACCACTGTACCACTGTTTTGGGTGGCGTCTGTTTTCTTCCGCGTCTCACGACCTGCACCCAGGCCCCGGCGAGACGCGTCTGGTCAAGCTGACGCGACTTGACCAACTTGAACATTACCCACACCCAAACAACAACAACATACCCTCACGCAACAACAGACACGCTGCGACCAACGCTCGCCTGGAAAGCCCACTCCCATACCTCATCCCCACCCCTCCCCCACTGCGGCAGCCCCGCAAGCATAGCCACAGCAGAACAGCGTCTCCAGGCAATGTCTGCGAACGGCAACAGCGCCATGGACGTTGACGACGTCGTCGATCTCTCCATGTCAAGCCCGCTCAGCTCTCCTAATGCCAAGAGCAAACCCATGGGCAAGCGCAAGGCCGAAGGTACGCATCCTGTGACCTGTAACCGCCCTGCAAGGAGCCCGCTCGTACTAACTGGACAGGCGGCGACACCAACGGCGAGACCGGCGGCAAGAAGGTCAAGGCGTCAGGTGTGTGATCTGCAAGGTCGCGCAGGATGGGCGGGTAGCTGACTGGACCAGGTGTCATCGAGCTCAACGGCCGCAAGCTTGTGTTTTGCCAGACCCCCTACAAGCGCACAATTCCTATCAAAGGTGAGTGCGCGAGAGAGCCTGTCGCCCCCTTTGTTGATTATCATGACTGACTCTGTTTCCCTCAGCGCGCATGTCTCTGACCATGCTGTTGGCCGAGGCCAAGGAGGCGGGTAAACTGCTCAAGGAGATCCCCGAGGAGCATTGGGCCGTGGTTGTCATGGCTGGTCACGAGCTGTGAGTATCAATGGATGGATGCAAGGTCCTAACGTCGTTCAGTTCGACAGCAACGGATTCTGCTTTCCTCAAGGGTATTCGCAACGAAATTGCGCAGCGCCAGTCTGACGGTGAGCTCGTCTTGGTTCAAATGATCTCAGTTGTGCTAACAGCTCAGTGGCCGAGCTGCTCACGAACGACCTCTTGGAACCGCTCGTCCAGAAACTCTTCACTCAACGCCACTATGGCTTTCTTCCTGCCGACCTGAACGCTGGCAACTCAAAGCTGCCTGCAAGCCTGCAAATTCGCTGCTGGGAGGCCAACGACATGGACAAATACTTTTCGGCCAGTGACCTCCCCGACCTCGTCGCGCGCCGCACAGAGCGTGAAAGCGCTCGCAACGAGTGCATTCGCATTGCCCAAGGCCTCGATGACGTTGAAAAGCTGGAGCTTGTCAAGGGCGAAAAGGTGGACAAGAAGAGCGACAAGAAGGACACCAAGTCGGTCGACGCTGGCCCCAGCAAGGGTCATGACCCATCCACCATGTCTCGCAAGACCAGGGAAGGAACAGCCTCGACGGTCGGATCCAGCCGTCGCAGTCCCTCGCCTTCAAAGGGTTCACCCAGAAAGGTCAAGATGACCGCAGAGGAGGAGGAAGAGGCCGAGGCCAAAAAGGCCGAGCGTGCAGCCAAAAAGGCCGAGCGCGAGGAGAAGCGTAAAGAGCAAGAAGAGAAGAAGGCGTGAGTATCAGTTGTCCCGGTGGAGGCTGACCATCAGTGCCAAGGAGCGCGAAGAGCAGAAGAAGGCCCAGGGGAAGGCTAAGCAGGCTCAGATGTTTGGGTCATTCTTTAAGACAGCCCCCAAGCCCAAGACGAAGATTACACCGACCTTACTCACTGAAGAGACTCCCACCGCTGGACCGTCCTGTAAGCCGTGTGCCTCAGTAAAAGGCAATGTTTGCTGACTGGGAAAGTATCCAAGCCCAGGGACAAGTTGACGGAGAGCGACTTTAAGCGCGCCTTCAAGCCTCCAGTTCAGCGTGCCAATGTCGACTGGGCTCCCATCAACCGCTGGGCGTCGCAGAGCAAGGACTCGGAACCCAATGCCGGTGATGTTGACGGCTGGGCGCCAAAAGGTGAGCGAGCCACCGTACCATGAACGCACTGACTCTTGAAGACTTTCTCAAAGACCACCTCTCTCGTCACAAGCGCACCACTGGTACCCCACGCTCACGCATTCCTCGAGGCCTCAAGACTGCTCCCCTTTACGGAACCGTGGCGGACATGTGGGCCACCTACCAGGAGGCTGAAGACCCCCGCAGCGTTCTCGACCAGCTTCGCAATCGTAAGCGCTTTCCTTGGAAGACCCTTGCGTTCGACCAGCAGACCCGCCCTCCCTATTGCGGCACCTTTACCAAACGCTCGGTCGTCGTCGGTCCCCGTACACCACTCGCCCAGGACCCGATTTTCGACTACTCGTATGACTCTGGTGATGACTGGCAGGAGGAGGAGGGCGGGGAAGACTTGGACGACGCGGGCGAGGCCCAGGCCGAGCCTGACGATGCCGACTCTGACATGGCCGAAGACGACGAGTTTGATGACTGGCTGGACGATACCGAGGATGCGGCGCTCCAGTATGACGACGGCGATGTCCCCATGGGACCTGCATCTCCCACTCGCCGCGAGGTCAAGCCCACCAAAAAGCTTGTTCCAAAGCGCATCACCAAGCTCACGCCCACGGCGCAGGGCCCGTTCTGGGAGGATAGCATTGGAGACGCCCACGACATTGTCAAAGACTACCGTATCCAGCTCCTCAATGGTGGGTTTGATAACGACTAGCCAGGGCTAACGTGCAGACGCTCCTGCTTCCATTGACCCGTTTACCTACGAGTCCGCGGAGCCAGTACAGCGCTTCAAGATGACGTTCACGGACATCTCTGTCGGCAACTACAATGGTGTCAAGTGTCTCCTCTCCGCGGAGGAAGTGGCCGCTCCCAAGGTCGCCGCCGTTAAGCCTACATCCACCACCACCACCGCCGCCGCCGCACCACCCATGCCCCTTGGTGATGCGTCGTCTACCGCCAACGCCACTACCAAGTCTCGCCCCAGTCCCAAGGTCAGCTTCCCCACGGAGCACCTTCCTGACCTCCTTCGCATGATCGAGGGCAGCACCAAGATCCAGTCGGACCTCGTCTCGGAGCTTCGCGGCCAGTTTGAAAAGGTTGCCACCAAGGCCGCCATCGAGGCCAAGGTCCGTGAAGTGGCTGTGCGTGAGGGCAAGAGCAAGGATTCTCAGTGGCGTGTCAAGGCCGAGGCTTGGACGTCGGCTGGACTCACTCCCCCTCCGCGCGGCCTGCAGGCAATGATGGCTCAGGCGGCTGCTCAGGCTGTGTAAAAGATGGACGACGACCACCGTTTGTGGATAGGTAACACGAGAGAGAGTGTGCAAGAGAGTGATACTGGACGAAACAAAGCCAGCTGTAGATAGAGACACAACGCCCAGCGGATAGGTAGACCGGCGTACATAGGTATTTTCGACACCGTCACCATGCATGTATCATACAATCATCAGAGTGTTGTTGCCTCGACACCAGCCACGAGCTGCTCAACATCATCACGCTCAGCGTCACTTTCCTCCTCCTCCTCCTCCTCCTCATCATCATCATCCTCTCGCGCGTTGTCGTCCCACTCGGGGCGGCCAACATGGTTGGGGTTGGCACGAAGCAAGTCTCCGCCCTCGTACGCGGCTAAGGGCTGTCAGTGTGATCCTCAACAACAATAGCATACCTTTCTCGGCCTTCTGCCTCTCATGTTCCTCCTGCAACTCGCGCTGGATCCTTTCTGCCATCTCCGAGACCTCCTCGTGGGTGTGGCAAGTACGGTAACGCTCGATGAGGTGGCCGTTCATCTTCCAGAACGAGTGACCCCACGAAAACTTGCTGAGAAGCAACTCTGCCCACTCGTCGTGACCCGTAATGTAAAAGCCAGCAGCCAAGGCCTCGACACAGTTCAGGCGCCAGGGACGGCCGTAGTTGACAGGGTTGGTAGCGACAAGGTATGGCACTGGCGGGTGTTTTAGTAAACAAGGACAGGTAGGGGTTGTTGCCACTGAAAACTCACACAGGCGCTCGTGAGGGCCCTTGATCTTGCCGAACGGCACCTCATCAAGACGAGCCCATGAGGCCTCTACGACAGCGAGGCCAGACATCATGATAACCTCGTCGTCACAGGGAGCGATGGGCTTCTTGCCCTTGGGCCTTGAGAGTCAGCATCGTTTGCCACCGGACATCGGAAACCAACACTCACGTAAGAACCACACCCCTAAACCTCTGGCCAACACGCATCGAGGCACACAGGCCGTGTCGTGACAGCTTCTTTCCAGAGCAGCGGCGAGGGTCGCAGTGCTCGAAGTCCCACATTGCGACCGGGACACCAATCTTGATCTGCCTGGGCTCATCCGGGTCCTCCGCATCCTCGCCCTCCTCGTCCTCGTCCTCCTCACTGGACCCCGAACCGGACGAGGTCTCCTCCTCCTCACCATCGTCGTCCTCGCTGTCATCGTCATCGTCACTGTCCGAGTCTTCTGTGTCAGCCAGTCCGGTCTTTCAAATAGCTCACTGGCAACAACGACGCCGATTTCTTTGTCAGATCGGGTCGTACGCGGCGCACCACGTCCGCGAGGCGCACCGCGGCCACGGCCAGTTCCGCGCCCACGTCCACGACCGCGAGGTGCCGCTGCGCTGCGCTCCTTGTTTGGCTTTCCGGATTTGCCCATGGTTTTCGTTTGGGGTGTCGGGTTGTGTATCGAAGGAGGGGGTTATCCGACCCAACTTTTGAGCGGCCAAGCGGAGTGAATGACCGACTCTCAGGGCGGACCACGTGAAACCCACGTGATCCACAAACACTCGGCGCGCCCATGTTGACGCGCTGCGGTCGATGCCGGAATGCATTGCTCTCGACTGTCATATCCCAGCTTGTCACCATCACATCGCCACCGCATTGCAAGCACCATGTCTCGTAGTGGACGCCCTGTGCCCCCTATCGAAACGCTAGTCTACTCTGTCCTCCCAGGATTGAGCAAGCTACCCGACAGTGCAAGACAGGAGCGAGTGGACGAGGTCGTCGAGTTCTGCGAGGAGATCCTCCAAAGGTAGGTGTTGACCCATGGACTGCGGGGCGATATCGCAACAGCTATGCTGACATCCTAGTCGCCTGCCATCGTCTCTTCCTCTCGGCGCTTCCGCATTGCCTGACACTGCGCGGCGCCTGCTATCATCGTCTGATGACGCCCTCCGCTTCAACTCCCTTTGGGGTACCCTGGAACGTGGTGTGAGTTGTTACTGCCTTCAATATAGGTCTTGGATCTAACGACTCTAGCGAACACTCTCCGTGCCCCATAAACACCTCCAGTTTCTTGTCGCCTTGTCAAAGGGCAACGATACGCGAGACTCGTCCGCCTTCCCCCCTACAGCCTCTACGTCGCGCCCCCGCGGTGGCGGTGGCCTCGGGACCCCTTCGCGTCCCGGTCCATCGACAGCATCGATCCTTGCAGAGGGTAACGGCCCGTCCAACCTCTCCTCAAAGTTGAAGAGCATCGACATTGGTTCGCCTCCCGACAGCCCCACGAGCGGACCAGGCGCCAAGAGCAAGGCTGCCCTCCTCCGTGAATGGCGCACGGCACGCGGGCGGGCACCGTTCCCCGAATCTCTGCTCCTGCGTGACACGCTCTACCTTTTGCAAGGCATTGATGGACGGTTTGTCCGCTTTGCTCTGGCCCCGGCACCCGAACGTAATCCCTACCTCACCGAAAAGGGCCGGGCGGGAGATGGTGCTGGCTTCCCGCTGGGCGCAGCCGGCACCGAGTTGCCACCCGCCGGTGTGGAAGACGAGGTGATGGGCATTGACATTGTCGCAGATGAGGCGAAGGTGGGTACCAGATCTGGCAGTAATAGGCACTGACCCCACAGGATGGCTACATTTCGTTGCCAACTCGCAGCGTGCTCGTGCAACTGTCCGAGATGGGTGTGCTTTACCGCAGGATCACTGGTTTCATCAAGGCTCACCAGGCTGATGGCCCAAGCGCCAAGAGCGGTATGGTTGTTCAGGTGAGTCTTGAAAGATCCCAGTTCATCTGCTGACGAGCCCAGAGCTTGTGCCACTTTCTTCACCACGAGCTGTCCGAGTACCACCGTATGCTGGCCGTCCTCGAGTCACAAATGTCTCTCACCAACGTCGAGTCGGCCGCTCCTGCCGAGGGCTCTGGGTTGACGCTGCTCCGACTGGGCCTCTGGACCGAGGACATGAAGCTCAAACTTCGCCTGATGGAGATGGTCGTGGATGACGCAACTAGTGGGTATCCATACCCTGTTCCTATCTAACCCACTCAGAAGCCCATGGCGGGGCTCTTGTTTCGAAGATCCACACGCGCACCAAACACGGCGACCCCTTTGCGAGGCACTTTATGGACCAAATCCTTGAGGAGGTGTCCAAGCCCTTCTTCCTTGCTCTCCAGCGCTGGATCTTGTCCGGAGAGTTGCACGACCCGTTCAACGAATTCTTTGTCCAGCTCAACACCGAGGTGGACAGCGACCAGCCTTCGCCATATGGCGCTTCAGGTGACGCCGGTTTCGAGGAGGGCTTCGACATTGGAGGTAACGTCAGCGACTCGCACCACATATGGGAGAAGAAGTATGTCTTTGTCAAGGCCATGGTCCCAGGGTTCATCAGCGAAGACTTTGCAAAGAAGGTTAGTTACACCTTTGCATTCACAACTAAACGACCAGATCTTCTCAACAGGTCGCAGTTTGAACTTTATCAGATACAACTGCTATGACAATGACTGGGTCGCAACGCAGGCGAGTCTCGCCAACAGTGGAGGTACGTTAAGTTCACGTGGCGATGCTGACGACTCAGCACTAAAGTACTCTGACCTGACCGGTCTGGAGCGCTCCATCGACGACGCCTACTCGTCTGCAAGCAAACGTCTGCTCGAGATCTTCTTTGAAAAATACAAGCTTCTCGACCATTTACGGGCCCTCAAGGCGTACCTCATGCTTGGCGCAGGCGACTTTGCGGAACTGTTGATGGAGGCCCTAGCGTGAGTTTTGGGGCGCCTGAGTTAGCTGACCATCCAGACCAAGACTGTCAAAACCTGCCATTAGCTTGTACCGCCACCACCTGACATCCGACCTCGAGTCGGCGATCCGAGGTTCGAATGCCCAGTTTGACTCTCCTGACGTGCTTCGCCGCCTCGATGCTCGCATCCTCGAGTACCAGCACGGAGAGCTCGGATGGGACTGCTTTGCCCTCGAATACAAGGTCGAGGCACCGCTCAACGCTGTTCTCGATGCCGGCGCCATGGACGCCTACGATCGCCTCTTTCACCATTTGTGGCGACTGAAGCGTGTGGAGACGGCTCTTACGCAGGGATGGATGCGAGTGACAAGCGCATCAAGGGCATTCGAGTCCTTGCCCAGTGAGTGTTTTGCATTGCAGCCAACCAAATGCTGACGCTTGGCAGGCCTCGACAACGATTGGCATCACTGCCGCATCGTACAGGCGGAGATGGTCCATTTTCTGCGCCAGTTGCAGGCTTTCTGCCAGCTCGAGGTCATCGAGTGCTCGTGGCAGTCACTCATGGAGTACACGGATAAGCGCGAGGGCGACCTCGACTCGCTCATTGCCGCTCATCGGATGTACCTCGACCGTGTCGTGCGGAAGATTCTTCTCCTTGGCCACCGAGGACGCGACGATGCGCTTCTCCTCCTTGTGCGCGAGGGGCTCGATAATATCCTCAAGTTCCGCAACGCGACCGAGGACCTGTACGCTTGGAGTCTGGGCGAGGCGACGCGGTTGGACCGTGCACGCGATGCCGAGCGTGGGATTGCCAATGACGAGTCGACTGCCGAGGCCGAGACCGCAGCCATCGCGGCCTCTCTCGCGCAGCTCGATGGTATTCGCGAGCGTATCCGCGTCTGCGCCACGGGGTTCCAGGATTCTGTCACCACCATGTGCAAGGAGGCAGGTGGACACGCCGACCTTGACGTACGCTTCCTGGCGATCCGTATCGCGTTCAACGGGCACTATGCGCTGCGCAGGGGCGCGTCAAAGAAGAAGTAATTAGACGGAAAAGGAGCATATGGTGATGCATGTACCTGTAGCGATGTACCAACCCTACGCGGCGGTCTACATTTTTTTGTGTCTAAACTTTACGCTTGATCATGCCAGCCATGAGATCAAAGCTATTACCGTCCGGCTGGAGGTCAACATACTGCGGCTGCGCCGAGGGACGAGCCCATGAAGAGGTCGAGGTACGGTCGTCGCCACCTTGGTCCATGTCGCGGTCATACATCGATGACACGGTCGAGGACGCAGTCGAGATGGGAATGCAGCGGAGAAGACCGTGGTCCGGCGTGATGGACATGATGCGGAGGCGCTGGTGGGGCTCAACGGTCGTGAGAGTGACTTCTTGGCCACTGCGATGTCAGTTCATAATCGCAAGCGTGGACAACAGAGAACTCACGAGTGCAGCCAACGGCCGTGGTACTCGGACATGAAGCTCTCAAAGCCCTTGTCCTCGAGGAACTGCTCCCACTTGGTCTCGAACGCGTGCATGATGCGCGCAAACGTGCCCTCCATGGTGGGAGGCGGCGGCAGGGCACGGGTGGAGCCTTCACGAGCGGCACGTTCGGTGAGGAGGCCGTGAAGCTGGGAAATGGACGACGTGGGGAGTGCGTTGAGGACGTTGATACCGCATCCGACAATGACGCGCCACTGGCCATTGACAAAGTTGGTGTTGACGAGAATACCAGCGAGCTTGGCGAGACCCTTCTTGCCACTTCCAACCTCGGTGCCGCCCACGCCCTCGATATTGGCATACACGTCGTTGGGCCACTTGATGCGCACACCGAGACGGCCGTCCTCGTCCACGGCCTCACAGATCGCAAGCGCAGCAAGGTACTGGATGAAAACGAGTTTGGAAGCCATGGACTGGGGCAGGGTGAGGAGGATCGAGTACTGGAGGCATCCGGTGGGGGACAACCAGATGTTGGAGCCACGGCCGCGGCCGGCGAGCTGATAGGTGGCGGTGAACACCGTGGGCGCCGGGAGACCGTTCAGGAGAATCGGGTTGCGGTCGATCATTGTCTGAGTTGAGGTGATGGTTTCGGCGTAGAGGACAAGGTCACCAAGAGCAGCTCGCTCGCCACGCTTGCCGGGGCTCAGCTCGTCGGCGCGCATGACACCAGTGCGGCGACCCTGGCGCTTGCGCACAGCGTCGAGCTCCTCCCAGTACGTCTCCATGTTGAACAGCGGGGTCCAGGATGGCGAGTATTGGGTAGAACCGGGGACAAGGAGCGTCTTGGTCAAGGCGTGGAAGTTGGGTGGCTGCGGTGGGACAGCTTGGTCGCTGATCGAAAGCTCTTCAATAACAGGAGGGAATTCGGGCTTTGTTCGCCTACGCTTCATGAGCTCGGCCGGAATGTCCGAGCCCAGGAGCTCGACGGGACCAGTCTCGATCACGTCGTTACCATCGCGCAGCGTCTCCCAGTCACCAGGCCCCTTGACGAGCTTGGCCTGTATGTTGGGAGCAGAAAGAATAGAAGCACTGAGTTGAGGCAGCTTGGGGTGCGAAAACGAAAAGATGGGCGATGGGTGGGTTGGGTGGAGGATAATGTGGTCCTCCTCAATGTTGCCCAGGTTGCCGCTCGGGTCGACCTGGTCGGAGGGAAGCGTGAGACCAAGGCCGCGGAGGAGCTCGGCGACCCACTGGGTCCTCTTCTTCTCTTCCTCCTCAATGACCTCCTGTGCGGGCGGGTTCTCCAGCTTGGCAATAGCGTCCCGGGCAGGAGGGTCCTCGAGAGGGTACTCAAAGTGCACACCGGACAGGAGGACTTTACCCTTGCCCTTGGCGATCTGTACCACAGCAACAGTCGCTTCGGGAGTGGGAGGTTCTTGGTACTGTGCAAGGACCTTGACGTCGCTGCCAGCCGAGGGAGGGAGGATAAAGTGGCCACCGCCGTTGTAGTAGAGAAGCTCCAGGCTCTTGTCTCCAGCCAGGGTGAGACCAACGGCGCGTGAGCCATTCTCAGAACCATAGTCAAACCCGGGGTACGTGGGGCCGGCACATGGACCAGGGAACAAGGCCTGTACGGTCAACATTGCATGCGTACACTGTCACTCACAAGATCGCGCTTTCCGGTCACTTGCTTGGGACCACCAATGTCAAACTGCACCTCCGAGGCAGCAAAGTACGCGCCAGCGCAAACGCCCAGGTAGCGTCCGCCTTCGCTGACGTACTCGGCAATGCGCTTGGTGACCTTGGTTTTGATTGACAACTCTTCGACAAACGGAAGGTCACGTCCGCCAGGGATGACAAGGAGAGCGCAACTGGGCTCCCAAGGCTCTTCGGCGAGGAGAGTAGCCGAGACTCGTTGGACGGTGTAGTGGGGAACGAGGTTGAGGCTGAGTGTCAAGATGGTGTGGGAGAGCGAGAGTGGCGACACGCCGGGGCCCGAGTAAACCAGCACTTGGTGAGCTGAGGGGCCTGGTCCTGGCATGTTGGTGGGTGGTGAGCAAGTCAAACAACGAAAGCGACCCCACGTTATGGAGACGTCGAAAGATACGCCGAGTCGGGTCGATGCTCCGAACCGCTAATCAGGGGCGGAGCCAAATATCCCCACCGGCTGCAGTGACCGATCGTGGCGAGATACGCGAACACGAACATTACATCGACGAGAGCACCATGCGGTCTCGCCCATACTGGTCTTGTACAATCTCAGTCTTCCCTGGCAGCAGAGTGGACACCATGGATCCTTGGGAAGCACCAATCTCCACGGCAAGGCGCGGCACTTGTCCATCCAGCGACGCGTCGGGGCAGAGAATGTCCTTGGCCATTTTGGAGATGTGGTCGTAAAAGGCCACGCCGTCGCCGACGCCGCTAACTGGGCCACCCACGAGCGCTCCGCGGTCCTCATATTCTTTCACAGATGAAGGAAGACTTTCCCACTCCTCCTGGGGAATATAAGGCGGGTTGGACGTGATGATGTCGATGGACACGTTACCAGTGGCCTGCCGGAGCGAGTTGGGAAACGTCGGAGCGAGGATATCGGCCTGGAAGATGGTGACTTTTGGATCTTGCAACGAGGCAATGTTATCGCGAGACAGAGCCACAGCGTCAGGGCTAATGTCGACCCCGTACGCCACATGTAGCGCGTCGCCTAAAAGGTGGGATAGCAAGAGCGGTATGCATCCCGATCCCGTACACAGGTCGAGGATGACCAGTGGCCGAGTGACTGCGCCTCGTCGGCGTGCGCTCAAGATTCGAGCTGCGAGGTCCTCTATGATAAACGCTGTCTCTGGACGAGGGATAAGAACAGGTGGTTTGGTGAGAAGAGTCAATGGGCCAAAATCGGTCGACCCTGCCAAAAGTCAGCCGCGAGCCCATGCTTCATAAACGCACCGAGAATGTACTGCAGTGGCTCTCCTCGTGAACGACGCTCAGCCATGGCGGCGAGCTCGGACGCCTGGTTCCCTGGATCAAGCGATGAAGCCAAGGCCTGTCTCATCCATCGCAGTTCGTTTTGCGCATCCTCAGCGTCGAGCTCTGAGTTTCTCAGGAGGATGTCGATGAGAGGGCGACTAGGAGCTGTCGAGTTGAGTCGCCTGCATGAGCTGTGGAGAGCGCGACGCGTAAGAAACGCGGCCCGCATGGGGGGAAGAGTGGAAATAACAGAACCACGTCAAAACATACACATTGATTTAAAGCTTTTGGCGAGGCACGGCCCACCGGTGGATTAGCGGAAGCAAATTAAGCGCTGTAGTGGACAAATGACGCAGTTGGGCCATCATGAGACCGAGCGCGCGCGCGATACCATACAACACTCCATCTACTCTCTCTCTCGCAACCCGCCTCCATGGAATGAGTGGTGGGTCATGTTTGCCTAGTCAGAGCTGACGATTAGCCCTTTCTCCAGAGAGAAGTGAGGGGAAACCGCGCGCGTCCCGCAACCGCTCGTCTACAATAGTCCATGCAGGCACAGCGGCATGGACCAACGACAACGGTCAACCTCTTGCCGAGCTGTCAGCCAGTGGCCACCCGTTAAGTCACAGCGAGAGACGACATCGCAAACATACAGTTTCTGGAAAGGACCATGGTCATTCGCAGATTCACCAGCACCTTTATGCGCAAGGACACGGTCATGAGCCAGCCGGCTCCAAGACTCCCATCCCCGATAGCCACCTGCAGATGACTCCCGGGCACAAGCGCACGTCTTCCCTCCCCACTCCAGACGACATCCACGCTACCATTACCCAGACTCTCTCGCCACCATTACAGTCGCCATCTGGGTCAACACACCAACGTTTCAATCCCTTCTCCAACCCCGACAGTGTCTTTCTCTCGCTCTACACCTACAGCCCCTCAACAAGCTCCCTTCCACCACCACAGTCAGCAGCGTCTTCCCTTCTGCCCGCTCCCGCGGCAAACTTATCATACTCGCGTGTTCTACTCTCGTACGCAAGTCTGCCATGGGACGTGAAACCTGGCGATTATCTCGAAATCCGTCGAGTCGAAAGCACATGTCCTCCAACAGGTCGTTCCATTCCTCCGCCGGTGGCCAAGGCAAACGAGGGCGACGCTCTCGAAGGTGTCAAGCCAAACCGAGGAAGAGATGGATACATCTTTCGCCTAGGCGAGGACCACCCCTCCGTACCCATGAACCAGATCCAGGTGCCCAACTCGGTGGCCCAGTCGTTCAAGCTTCAACACCGCCAGGACGTTGAGATCATCCGCATTCACGAGCCTGAGACTGCCAACGTCGACTTTATCGAACTACACTTTTCGCAGTATGTCGGTCGTGCAGACATGTGGCGTCTTGGCATGTCGCTCGAGAACACGACAGTACACGTTGGCGAAAAGGTCATTTTAGCAGGGGGCGCCGTGCGAGCAGACGTGCAAGCCATCTGGCGAGGACGAAATCGATACGCCAGCGGCATTGTCACGAGCAAGTCCAAGACCATCTTCCGGTCCAAGTCGACACAAGCGTACGTCTTCATTCAACTGTGCCAAGAAACATGGGAGTTTGACGAGGACGGAGAGCGATACTACGAAAAGGTCCTACATGGTGAGTGAATCTTGCCCGTGTGTCCCAAGCTGACTGGTACAAGGCTTCCTTCCGGACCTCTTTGGTCGTTGGACTCGAATCGGCGCGTCACATCTGGTCACCATTGTTCTCTTCGGCCGCGTCTACTATGACGACCAGGACATTGCGTACATGGAGAAGCACGACCTCCACAACGGCCTCATGAAGGACTACCGCGGACGGTGGTGCAAAGACTTTTTCCGCGTCGTGGTGGACTTTGAGCGCAAGGCGGACTGGATGACGTCGTTGGGCGATATCAAAAAGCGCCTGGAACGAAGCGAACGCGAAGTTCTTCTCGACTTTCACCTTGCTGAACTCAAGGCCAAGGGAATGCATCCGGAATCCGAAGGCGACATCAACATCCTCGGAAAATGGAGCTTTGCCTACGAAGGCAATGTTCTCGAAGCAATCAACCTGGCCCTCAACCCCTTTGACGAGCACTATGTCGACCGTGACTTGTCGCGTACCGGTCTGTCGCTTACCATCTTGACTCCCGGAACGGGTCACTTTGCTGTGGACAAGAACCTGCTTCGTCTCACCACCGAACGCATGATCGATCACGGCATCGGACTCGACCTGGTGTGTCTCACCAAGATGCCTCTCCACAGCGTACCATTGTTCAGCTATGTCTCGTCCCGACCAAAGCGACTTGTCGAATCGTCTGCTGTCGGAGCAAAGACACGTCCATCTACTCCCGATCCACTATACTTTGACGCCAATATGAGGAGCGGCGAAGATCGCGAGCTCATTGACTGTTATTCTCTTGCCTTTTGGGTGTACTGCTCGTTCTACTCCAAGACACACGATAAGCCATTCCGTGAAGACCGTTTCGTCCCACGCTGCAAGATGTACCAAATCCAAATGCTCGGCATTCTCGACCACAACCTCACGACGGTTAGCGTGCCCTTCCTGGAGCCCGAGGACTATGACGGCCCCCGGCGTCACGTCTCTACTGATGAGCGCAAGGCACACCACGACGAGTATGACCTCAACACCTTTGGTGGAACTGCACAACTTCCCACCATCAAAGATGTGGAGCCTGGATCTCCACATACATCTCATCGCAGTGGGATTGATAGTTCACTTGGCACGAGCTACCAATCGATGAGGCTACTGGCTCAGAAGATGGAAGAGGAAAAGCGCCCACGGGGCTTGGCGCCGACATCCCCGCGACCGATCCCTTCGCGCTCGTCATTGAGGTCTCACGCGTCCATCCCAGAGGAAGAATCAATGTCCAACCCCTCCAACCCTTCGCTCCCGGAGACCGCAGTGTTGGGTTCCGGTTCAGGTGGAATGCCAGACATTCCTCTTGTACGGGAACCGTCGACAAAGCCCCCGCCCTTGTCGCAGGAGCATCGTTCTCCTGGTAGTGTGGGAACCCCGCAGAGTCGAATTGCGAGCCTCACGTCCATCAACACCTCTCCCTCCCAATCTGTCATGTCTGGTGGCGAACTCCAGTCTGGAGCTTCAACGCCCAAGCTCAACTCTGCCAAACGTCTCAAGACCCAGTCCAGCAAGGGCTCCTTCTTTGGTGCCAGGTTCAGTAGCAGCTGGATCTTTGGTGGGGCACGTTCTCAACCAAGTCATCCAACAGCCGCAACCGAGACTGTTGTCCGTCAGGACGTGTCCACTGGCTCTGGTGCCAACAGCAAACCTGCTTCGCCGATGGTCAAGACGTCGAGTCTGGGCATTGATTCTCCGTCCTTGTCCCTCCCGGTCCCTGTTCCTGGATCCTTCCTAGCCGCCCCCTCATCCCCGACCAAACCAAAACCAGTTCCTAAGCGGCCAACTCAGCCCATGCCCATCATGTCTGCAGCAGGCCGCCCTCTCGACGATGAGGCGCCACTGGCACGGTCCCTGCCGCGTTCAATGCCTCGCTCGATCCCACGCTCGCTGCACAACTCGCTGCGGCCGAAATCTATGGACGACTCTTGGAGAAACAAGGCAAGCGCCGCGTTTGGACGGACCACGCAGCACACGACAGTGAACCCCTGCAACCCGAAGGAGTCGCTCGTGGACGCAGCAGGCGAAGGAGGACACCAGCGACGCTGGCAGCATGTCCGTCCGCGTCTGAGAGAGGGCAAAGAGCATGCTGTCAAATGGCGCAGTCTGTGTGCACCGGCCTGTTTGCCTCTCACCACAGACTTTATGCCGACCGCCGAGGAACTCAACACATTCTACGAGTCTCACAGCTACGACATTGCGTGCTTCCCGGATCAAGTATCTTTCCTGATCCGTCCAGACGCCGCCAACCTCAACCTTCCTCTGGCCGTTATGCGCGAGATGGCGAGTCAGCGACTGTCGCAGAACTTTCAGTTCATTGTTCTTCCTCACAACACGGTGCAAAAGGATGTGGATGAGACGTTGCCGCCCTCTGTCGCTCAGAAGACGTTCCTCGTCGCCGACACGACTACATCAGGCCTGCGCGTCGGCGGTGCAAGCGAGGTCCTCAAGGATGCGAGTGGCGCCATCTACCTCTCATGGTCAAACCACGTGCACAAGCTCACGTTTGACCCGCAGAAGCAGAGTGTGACCGTTCAGCGATTTGTACGCAAAATCAAGCACTCGACACAAGCACAGCCTTACAAGTGCCTCGTGTGGCCGTACCAGCTGAATGGCTTCCAAGAGGCGACCGCCATGTTCAAGTACCCCAACATTGACGCCAAGCTCAACTTCAACTATCTCGATCGCCTGATTGCTGGCGAGGAGGAGAACCTCCAATCCAACCTGCGCTTCTGGCGAACCCGGTACCTCCTCTTACCATCTGGTCGCGACCCAACATCCCTGGCTGGTATCATGCCCCGCAGCGCACATGGCGAGCAGTACAGCGCCAGCGAGGTTCTCATGACTGGTGCTCAGCGGGTGCTGGAGCTCATGTGCAAGAACCAGTGGAAAAGGCCGGGAGGCGCGCAGCGGTCTCTTATCCTTCTCCCAACAACGTTCGACCCCTCAGCTTGTGTCCTGGATGAGGGTCTCATGACCGAGCTTGAGCGCCTCACAAGCGGCAAGGAGAAGATTGAGCGTGGCCATACCCTCGAAGGTCTCACTCTGCAGCAAGTTGCAGAGCTGATGAACCGACCAAACAACGGCCTCATCATTCGTGACCGCTGGTGGAACTGTAAGTTGTACCCCGGCATCGTGTAGCTGACAAACCAGTCAACATCCACGAGGACTCGTTTACAGGAGAACAATTCTGCGAGTGGCTCAAGACTACTTTCACCGACGTGGCGACCCAGGAGCAGGCGATTGAGTGGGCCCAGAGCCTGTTGGACAAGGGTGTCATTGGTATGTGGGGCGGATCTTTCCTTGCTGACCGCTCTCTCCAGAACACGTGACCAAGTCGCACACCTTCCACGACAACCTCTTCTTCTACCGCCTGGCTCCAAACTATGACGAGTCGGTCAAGAAGGCTGGTGGTGCCCGTGCAAAGTCTGGGAGCTGGTTCGGCAAGTCGACTGGCCCGACTCCCCAGATTGTCATGGAGCAATCACTGAGCACATCTCCCAATGTTCGTCATGTTCCGCTCAAGCTCACCGATAAGCCGCCCAAGAAACGCAAGGTCAAGATGAGCCAGAGCGTCGTTATTGACCTCGACCCTGGCCGCAAGAGTGACCGTGCCGAGGTGGCTATTCTTCACGCCGACATTGTGCACAACACCAAGAATGCGTTCCACTTTGAGCTCAACTGGCTAGGTGTAACAGCGGGTCTGTTGGACGAGCTTCGCAACAAGTGCTCGACCCTCGCTGAGCGTTACGGCCTCCGCTTTGTCGAGGCGCCGGTCGAGCAGATCAAAGATGTCGGTCTCAAGTGCGCCTACCGCGCTCCCATCCCGATTAAACTCGCTGTTGCTCCACCAATCATCCCCGACCTTCATCTTCGTCTCACCGAAACGAGCGGCGCTGGACAGTGTGCTCAGTTCTTTGAGTACGCCATCCTCATGCAGAAATTCGGCTTTGTGCTGGATGTCGAGGCGAGCGAGCGGTACCCCGAGTCGATGGAGGTCGAATACGCGTACCGCCAAAAGACCAAGTTTGAATATTCCCAGTTTATTCATCGCTCGGGTCTCGCGATGGTGCAGTGCGTTGGACGTGACGAGGGTTTCGGCTTCCTGTGGTGCGACAACCGGCCATTCATTAGCGCGCCTACCCGTGGTCGCGGCCAAACTGTCGAGAGCCACCCGGGTGCGCTCACACCCATGACCAACAGGCAGGAGCAGGCTCGACAGCTCCGCGAGGAGATGGAGGCGTTCTGCTCTGATCCCTTCGCCCTCCGGAAGTTTTACGAGGACGTGACGCCGCGGCCCAACTACTCGAACGTCAGGCTATTAGGGGACGATTCGTGGGCAGGCGCAGACCAGGATGGTTATGAGTAGGATGTCTGTACAGGCCGTATTGTAATCAATGTACCAAATGTGCTGCAACTAGTCTGTTTTACACATGGTGCCATCTGTAGCCAACACCACTCGCTACATACCCACGAGTATTATTTGTTGGGGCTGTCAGAGCGTCTGGGGCCGGGCGACGCGCTGCCAGTCGAGTCCCTCCTCAGGCGCTGGCGGACGGGAGAGTGTGGGTGGTCGGGCGAAAGCGAGGCAGGTGGTGAGCGCCTGTCGTCGCCCGTCTTAACGTCCGTACGTCCGCGGTCAGATTCCGAATCAGAGTCACTCTCTGTGGAATAGTGCCTCTTGCGCCGACGACGGGTCTCGACATCGGACTCGCTGTCGCTGTCGCTCGACGACGACGATGATCGCCTGAATAGGTCAGTAAATTCCTTGTCACGCTGCCACCTACCTCTTCCTCTGGGGGCTACGCGACCTCTCGCGGTCCTTCTTCGATCCGCGGCTGCTCTCACGCTCGGCCGCCTTGGCGCGCAAGATCTTGTCCGCGAGACCAACGCCCGACTTGAACTCTTCCGGAACCTCGACGGAGGGCTTGTCACGGGCAGACGAACCGAGTCCCTGGCTGAGCTCCTTTGTGCGACTAGGACGAGGGACATAGGGACGCGCGTTGGAGCACTCGTACGTGTGGTGACCGTACTTGAGACATTTCTGGACGCGTCAGCGACCTCACACGATAGCGGACTGAGAGCCACAAGGCCTGTCTTTGTGGCCTGGCGCCTTCAGGGTATCTCACCTGGCATCGCGTGCTGGATGACGCCTTGTTGGATTGAAGCTGCTTGGGGAGGTTGCTGCGGTTGAACATGATGGAGTGTGATGGAGCGTCATGAAGTTGGGCCAGTGGAAAGTGACCACACCATAACAAGCGGCAAAACATGGGTTACGTAATGGTTTTGATTGGGTGTCGGCCATCGCCGATGTCTTGCGGCCGGCCACATACTCATCGTCAACCTGTGAGTTGGCACCACTGCTTTGGCCTGCTTGTTCGGATTTGGATATCAAAGACGGACCGGCTTTAGCTGACTTTGTGTGTGCTGTAACTGCTTTCCGGTAGTCACCGTGGAATTTCGGACATGTCATGGAGACAATATATTATTTGTTTGGAAACTATAGACTGTTGAATGTTCCCTTTGTTTGTCCCTCTAAATCATGAAGAACCCAGATAGCCTGACAAACATATCCCATCCCCAGTAATGCACCAAACACTCGCTGGAGCCACGATAGCAGACGTAGGTCCACCATGGACCGTGTGGTAGGCCGGTCGCAAACAATTAAATTGGATTATTGTATTTCTGTGCCACATTGGGAAGTGATGGTCCGTCGCACCAGCGTTTTGCTCTCATCCACAAGGGGTCCAAGTGCAACAAGGGTATGTTTTCAAAGAGTCCATAAGAGAGTAAGGAAGGGACAGATATTTGAGATGGGGATGGCTATGTGGCAGATTGTGGTTCACAGTTTCTCGCGGGATGGGTTTCCCGGGTGAAAAGGTTCGAGATAATATAAATATGTCCAGTTGCTTGGTTCCGACACGAGGGTTAACCCTCGTGGTGTTTGTTCTTGGCGGCCGTGGTCACAGCAGGGGGAAATTCCTTGGCAACTGTGACGCTGGTAGGAACACTGGCATTCACAACAGCCGGGGTGGACTCAACGGCAGTAGGGGCCGAGGCGACGGGACCGGAGGCAGTGTTGAGGAGAATCGAGTCCACAGGGGCAGCGTTGGCTGTCTGGGCAGTGACGAGGTTTGCCGCAGGGTTGAGCGAGCCGGTAACTGAGCCGTACTGGGCACCTGCAGCCGCAGAGGGGTTGGGGCCAGCGCTGGCCTGGACGGTGGTAGCAACAGCACCGAGGCCGGACCATACGGCACCGGCGGGTCGGTTAGTGAGCGTAGCATATGAGTCGGCAGCATCGGAGCCAGTGGGCGCAGAAGCAGCAATACCGACGGCGTTTGCGGCAGCACTTGGCGCTTCAGTGGCGGTACCAGTGACAGTGATGCCGCTGTTGATGAGGACAAACGTGGTACGGTCCATCGAGAAGTAAGGGGTGTCGGCGGCTCCGTCTGCACGCCTCTGAGGAGGGGCGGTAACTTGAGCACGTGCAACGGGAGTGGGAAGGTCACCCTTGATATGAAGCACGTTGGCCTCGCGCTCCTCAAGGGTAGCTTCACGGTCACGAGCAGAGCGGCCTTGGGGAGGGGTGTAGTCACGACGACCAGGGGCAACCTCGTTGATGTCCGTTCCAGCACAGAGACCCTGCCAGGCGGCAGGCTGGCTGAAACCCTTGATCGCGTCCGGACGCACGACCATTGCGGCGAGCTTGCCCTCAGAAAGGTGCCAGCCAATGTGGCAGTGAATAGGCCAAACGCCAGGAGTGTCGGTGATGAGGCGGAGGATGGCATAGCTGTTGCTAGGGATGGTCAAGGTATCACGGCGAAGTGGGTTTCCCAGGTTCCAGTTGGCGCTGGCAACCGTGTCGGGTGTGATCTGACCATCGCCACGAGCGACAATGTAGAACTTGCGTCCGTGAAGGTGGAAGGGGTGAGCCAGACCAATGTCGCGCTGGTTGACAATAATGTCGACGACACCATAGTCTGGGAACGTGTGCGATGCAACGCGTGAAGCGTTGAGCGTCAGACCATTTTCGATCTGCCTCAGAAGTGGGTTGTTGATGTAGTTGGTGAACGAAACCTGGCTGTCATTGGCAGTGTTGTAAGGGTTGAAGCCGAGACCATTGAACGGGTGGCCCTCGTAGTCGAAGAAGATGCCCAGGGACGAGTCGAGACGGCTCGTCATGTACGGGTTCGTCGGGGCAGCCTCGGCCTGAAGAGGAGCAACCGTGTAGAGGTTGTCAAGATCCTTACACGGGGCCGTCAGGGGGTCGTCAAGGTCCGGCCAAGCGCTAGTGGTGGGCTGCGCGTTGGACCAAGCAATTCCAAACCAGTCGGTGTAGCGGAGAATGGCCTTACCGACCATCTCTTTGCCACGGAAGACACACGCTGCGGAGACGCTGGCACGGATCCAGAAGGAGCTGAAGACTGTGTTTCATGTCAGAGCTGGTTCGTCTCGCGCAGTTCAACGTACGACCGCCCTGGTTAAGATTGACGATGAACGAGTAGCGCTGTCCCGGGTCAATTCCGATCTCATGGATGAAGAGCGGTTGAATGGGAGTGTCGTCGACCTCGACAACCTTCAGCACATGGTTGTCAATGGAGATGCGAATCTGGGTAAGGGAGCCGGGGTTGATGACACGGAAACGGATCCTGGTACCAATCTTGCCCTTGATGACCGCGGGACTGTTCTGGGTGCACGAGACACCGGGTTGGGCCTTGCTGCAGTTCTCCTGGCCAAGGCCGTTGATCAAGATGGCATCGGGCATCTGTGGAATGTTTGCGCCACGGTAACCCAAACCCCAGGCGTGCATGCGGGGGATCTACGGTGTCAGAGACCTCACACGCTGCGTGGCAGGTAACTCACAATCAAGTCGGTCTGGTCGTGGTAAAAGTCGTTGACATACATGATCCTCTCGTCCGTAAAATCGCCACCGAGGAGGAAACCCTTCTTGAGAGGGTCGTTCTTGGAGTGGATGATGAGCGCACCCCAGACACCATCAGCGAGAGTGTTTCCATAGTGCGAGTGGTACCAGAAGGTACCCCACTCGCTGTCCAGAGTGAAGCGGTAGGTGAAAGAGCCACCTGCCGGGATGGGGCACTGCGAAATGCCAGGAACACCGTCCGCCCAGTTGGTCCCGTTCTGCGTAATGCCGTGCCAATGGATGCCCTGGGGGTAGTCGAGGTTGTTCTTGACATTGACTACAATGGTGTCTCCCTGGTTGGCCTCGATAAGGGGACCAGGGAACTGGTTGTTGATCGTCGTCATGCGACGAAGGAAACCGCTGGGCTTGCCGGCCGAGAAACCAATGTTGAAGTTGTAGTGGCGGGTCTGGGGCCTGTGGAAGTTGGCAATGACACCACCTCCAGAGGCGGTGAAGACAGAGGCCGGTGCTGAATTGGTGGTGTGGGGGATGGGAGGCTGAGGGTAAGACCAAATCGACGACTGGACATAGGTTGGCGGCCGTGGCGGGGCTGTCGTTGTCGCTGGCGCCTCGGTCACCGTGGCGTTGGGAGCACCAGTAACGGTGCCATTCCCAGCGCCAGTGTCAGTGGACGTCGGCACGTCGGTGGGGATGACGTCTGTGGAGGGGCTGGCGCCTGTGGTAGGGGTGGAGACGACGTTGTCGGTCGTGGCGACAGCAGTGTCAGCTGAGGTTGCGATAGTGGAATTGCCTGGGTCCTGGCCAAGAGCGGACACGGCGAGGACTGCCCAGAGGACAGCAGTGGTGAAGCGCATAGTGGGTGGTGATACCGAGAGGCACTGGGCAAAGTCAGGCTGTGAACGTAGAAGGGACTCCTCAACACAGTCGTTGCTGCGTGGGGTGGGTCTTTTGGTGGTCTGAGCGGGTCCAAGACACCATGAACAATGATGTGCAGAGGCCCGTGTACACCAGATACACCGTCTTTGCAAATGTAGCCTGGTGCACAGGCCGACGCGCGTACGCCCGTCGCGCTGTCACACATGCGCACATGCGCACATGCCGATATGGCACCCGGATCACGGACATGGACATGGGACATGTGCCGAGGATCCATTGGCCATTGGAACCCAGATGATAAATTCAGGTGTGCCACTTACAACGTGTGGCCTTCTTCTTCCTCAGACAGTCAAACCTAGCACGAATTACAATACAATGGGTAAAGGAATGTCGGTGGGGACGTGAGGGTAGCCGTGTAAAGACTGTTGGTGGCAGGTGTCTTGTTCTTGACCGTGTAGGGGCGGGCATCAACTTGTGTGCGGTCGTATATATGCCGCAAACGCCGTTTGGTGGGATGGGAGGAAGCTCCAGGGCGACACATCCGTTGTCATGTTCCAACATGCAAGCCCGTCTCATGTGAACATCGTCGACAGTACCGGCCGCCCGCTCTGCAGTGTTCCCGCCCGTTTATTGGTATCGGACTCAACGTAAAGGACAGAAGGACAGGACAAGCAAGCAAGTCGACGGCACGGGGAGACCTGACATTGTCTTCCGCGGGTATATTCTGGCGAGGTACGGCTCGCGACACGTCCGTCGCGTCACACTGCCCAGAAAGGGCCGGCTACAGAGAAAAGCTGGCAGGGAAAGGGTTAAACATACATAAGACGGGGAGGGCAAGGCACCAATGCCACCCCCCCCCCCCGCAGTTGGCTTTGATTTCACGTAAACAAACGGGTTCAGCTGGCCGCGGGAAACGGTGGCGGCTTTGGTCCCAGACGGCCCAAGTCGCGGCGTTCATGGACACTAAGCTGCGGGAGTGGTTGGATGGAATTAGCTCTCTGGGGTCCGTTTCAGAGCATGACCTGCTTCGCCATCTCGTAGCTATGGCAGCCAGGCTTGTCATCCTGTCGGATGGTGGACGGCCTGGTTGCTACAATCCTTGCCGCTCACGACCAGAGGCACAAAGGCACACACACCTGTTCCAGGTTTGTCGGACTGATGAGGCCAAAAAACAGGTCAACAGTAGTATCTGCCTTGTCAACTTGTAGCCTTTGCGACACACTCCCTTCCATGACATGTTATGTCTACCAATGGTTTACAGCCTCTGCGGAGCCCGCCGGCTCCTGACACACCAGATCAGAGTCCGCAGCCACTGTGGATGGAGCGAGACCGAGCCCGCGGCGATCGTGGCTGGGACACGACTGCCACAGAGGTCGACAGGTAGCCAGCAGCAGCCCACGTAGTGGCCATACCAGGACAGAGGTACACTTCTGTGGAGTACATGTTTGGAACAGACTGCTGTGACAATCCATGCCCCGCCTGGTCGCGTCCTAACAAGTCCCCTGTCGGAGACACTTTGCTGCTGTCGCCATGAATGCAGGCCTTGTTTCGTTCAAGCATCCATAAACTGAACTCAGTTATGGAGTCGCACGTCCGCGGGCCACTGTCTCCGCTGCTTGTAACTGTCATTCCTTATTGTGACACTTTGTAACTTGACCCCTACCAGGTCTTCCCATACTGTTAGAAGCCCAGTCGTCGGATGACGCGTCAGTCTATCATGACCTTCACGGCCTCACGTGCAGAGAGGTACAAGGGTTGCAATGCCAAGGGTTACGGGGAGAAACTTGACCAGCTGTACACCAAACGCCTTCGTCACCACCTGGCGACTGAGACTTCGAGTTACCAGCATCGCACCTACTCTCAACGTCAGTCCACGACCCAAAATGCCGCACTTGTCGGCTTGATAGACTTCAATCGCCGAATCATGTTGTGCGCTGGTGCCGGAGCACAATCAGTTGGTATTGAATCGTCTAACACTACTGTAACAACACGCCGTCTCCATCGCAACTGCCATTTGCTGTGAACGTCAGTTCAGAGATGCCCTGTGACAAGTACAAAAGTGTCGACGTCTCTGGTCTTGGTTTGTACTTCAGAACAGCCATGCCGGGAGCGCGTCCTTCCAACAGGCCCTCACGACCTGTGTGCCTGCGCCGTCGCCGTCACCACTGGATCGCCTCCCACGCCGACGTTGAGCCATGCCTGTGGTCCAGGTTGTGGGGTCAGCACGTGCGCGTTAGTGGAGTGATGATGGCGCCGTGTGGCGCGGACGCCATTGTGCACTGTTGCCTCCCTGTCTGGGACGGAGGCCCGTGCACTCTAAGGAAGCCTTTGCAGACCTGAGAAGCTTCGAGCAGAGCTACAGTACCATCCGTGGTTCTGACAAGAGGAACTGTCGTACGTGCTTCCTGCGCTGTTGGTTCAATCGCCGCAAAAGGAGGTCAAGTGATGTCTACGCCTGACCATGCTTTTTCCCGGGCGAACTATGTGGCACGGTCCATATCGTCTTCCACCTTCCAAGGACAAGCGAGATGCCAAGGGCATACAAGGGCTTGCCACTTGTCCCTCCGGCAGCACCCATCATGCTCTGCTGTTTCCGCAAATTGCGCACTCGCCGGAGGACCCGAGGTGAGTATGGTTGCTCAACATATCGGCCTCAAGAGGCAATGCGCCCCGAAGCCTGACGATGTGTTGCATGCAAGCATGCCCTGCAGTGGTCTCCCCAAGTTCGAGGTCGCATACCACACCGCCAGGCGTCTGTACCGCGGAGTGGCTGGAGCATGTTGCGGCTTGTCCGAGCAGAAGGCCTTGCTGCTGTTGCCGCTCAGTGCAAGGGAGCCATTAATGCCTGCGCCCTTGCGCAATGTGGACATGGTTTGACAGCAACAAGTCGCGGTGTCGTGGAATGGTGTGGCTGGTCCCATGGTTGGGGGCTTGCAGTTACGTGGAGTGCAGCACAGCAGAGTCTTGCTGGACGAGCTGGACTGGACGTTGGTTTGTGCCAAACACGGAGTGGACACCACCGTGGGAAATGTCAGATCGGTCCACGGGAGAGGGGTATTTGAAATAGATTATCTCGGCCAAGCGGCATCTCGGTTTGTCGGTTCATTCCACGTGCTAATGTGGGGGTAATATGGAATAACTGGCGTAACGGAATCAGATATCGTTTGTTGACAATCTTGTTTACCTCCACCTCGCGCACCGGCACCAAGTGGCACGCGCCACACGAAATTCACCTGGAGGGGTCTCCAAAGACATGGGCGAGCCCCCCGTGCGCTACCTGATGGATAGAGCATCAAAAGTTTGCTCAACTATACCTGAGATGTATGGCAACATGCTTGTCCAATTTTGTCCTTGTATATTCACCGTGGGGCAAGAAAACGCGCATTGTATGCTCAGTAATGTACCTCTCTGGACCCGACACGACCCTGTGGTGCCATTTCCCTGCTACTGCGATCCCGACGCGTCGAAGCTTTGATCCATCCATGCCAGACGTCTTGTCAGAACATGTATTGAACGATTCGAGTCATACCGCGCATGCAGCGGTCGGTCCTAGATGCCCATTGTCACGCACTGGACAATAGCTCTGGTCTAGTTTGATCACCCAGGGCGTTATTGTTGTCGGACGGCCGTCACACCTAACGCAGCCTTACGATCTTTGTGCACCGACTTGTTGCTAGCGTTAGATGGACGTGTCGAGATGGAGCACAATCCATGCTGATCCTGCACCCAGCTTTCCCAGGCCTCAGACGTGCGTTGCTGTCTTTGGACGACGTGGCAGAAAGGGGTATTGCTGGGCAGATCGCAGTCGGTCGTTTGGACGCGCGTCTCGATGACTTGTGGATCGCTGTCCCAAACACGCTGGGGCTGCTGGCTATGCATCCGGCGGCGAGGCAATCGTGCACACTCCAGAGTCGCAGGTAACGGGGGCGGGGGGAGGGAGCGCTGGACGAAGTTTGCGCAAACTCCGGGGACATGGACGATCAGGCTTGCACGTGACTGCTCGACACCAACTGGGTGACTGAGATCACACCCAGGACCGCACCGTAGAGCCATTTTCCTGATTTCCATCCATTTTTGCTATGCATGCATGAATCGTTGGTGGTATGCATGCATAGCCATTCCAGTAGCAAATGCAAAGGAACAATGCATGCATGGCGATGTGAAGGATTGGATGCGACAGGACGGTTTGGCCACAAGAAGGACGGTGGCCAGAGTCGGGTGTTTTGCAATTCCCGTCGACCAGCCGGGGGCTCACAAATACCGTCACCCCCCGCGGCGAGACAACTCCTTCTTCCCCACTTCCTCTTCACATTCAACACTTCACCACATCCACCCTCTAACAGTGAGTTGATCACTTCCAGTGCCTTTACAGGTTGTCCCAAGCACCCCAGCAGGCTCCCCCACGCATCCAAAGCAGCTTTGCTGACCACGTCCTTCCGTGCTCGCCATCGCCGCCCCACCCGCGTTGTTGTTGCCATCCATGTTGTCCTTCTAGCCCACCCAACCAAGTCTCTCAACTCTCCAACAATGGTCGCTACTACCACCAAGAAGGCCGCTGCTCCCCGCAAGGTCGCCACTCACCCCACTTTCCTCGCCATGATCCAGGTAAGCGTCGTCGAAAGAATCATCCACGCCACCCAAACCGCCGAGGCGGCGGCGGAAGCCTGGGGCAAAACCAGCCCCACCATCCACCGAGCGCCTGTTTTGGCCAGTGTCAACACGCGAGTCACTCGCATTGGGCGTGGGAAGGGCGAATGGTGACCAGCACCACTCTTCCCAACTCGGGATGGCAACAGCATTGCACTCGTCGTCGACTGCACCGCCCAGCCGTCGGAGTCGGCTCTCACGCCCTCGTGACCGCGGCGGTTGACCGGACCTGACGAAGCTCTCTCACCTCCCCCCTCCGTTCCCACTCAATTCTTCACCTGTCCTGTTCAAACTTGGCACAGGAGTGGATGCGCGCCGCATCCACCCCCATGCCAAGTTGCAGCGCTACAATGGCCATGCATGGCTGTTGACGAGGCCCCCGTGTGAATTGCCATTTCCGGAGATTTTGTCTCCGTCGTCTCCCAGCTAGTCTGCCTGGCCTGCGCTGACACAACACAGGAGGCTATCAAGGCTCACCCCGAGGAGTCGCGTGCTGGTGTCTCGCGCCCCACTATCAAGAAGTATGTTCAGTCTCTCAGTCCTTTGGCTCCAGGCTGACCACACCTCTCTCCAGGTTCCTCGCCGCCACCTACAAGATTGACATTTCGTCGGCCTCGAACGTCCACAACCTTAACAACGCCATCAAGCGCGGCTCGGAGACCGGCGCCCTCGTCCTTCCCAAGGGCAACAGCGGCCGCATCAAGCTTGCCCCCAAGGTTCGTGCACCTCATGCATACAGCAAGTCGCAAAAACTGACACCTTATGCAGAAGCCCGCTGCCGGCAAGGAGAACGCTCCCCCCAAGAAGGCTGCTGCTGCTAAGCCCAAGAAGGCCGCCGCCCCCAAGCCCGCTGCGAAGAAGGCTGCTGCTAAGCCTGCTGCCGCCAAGCCCGCTGCTGCTAAGAAGGCTGCCACCACCGCCAAGAAGCCCGCTGCGAAGAAGGCCGCTGCCGCCTCGACCACCAAGAAGCCCGCTGCCGGTAAGTCCTTTCGATCGATCCTTGACGACGGAGTGAGCTGACAGTTGTCTAGCCAAGCCCAAGGCTGCTGCCGCCCCCAAGAAGGCCCCCGCTAAGAAGGCTGCTGCCCCCAAGGCCAAGTAAAGAGTGCAATGTTTCGTTGCGCTCCTGTTCTGGCCTTGAGGACGCTTCTGGGCTTTCGGGCACTGTGACCCCACACTGTATCGTGGTTATTGTGGCACTTCCTTCTTCCCTCCACCCCCCTTGTTCGTAGTGATTCGTATTCGTTTTCGTCTCTCCCCTTAGTATCGCGACTCTGCTATGCACGTCGCTGACTGTGTGTGTTTCAATCTTTGCTTTTTTTCTCTCTATGTACCTCGGTGCAACTTTCACAGAAACATCCATCTTGTTGCAAGGGCAGGTGGCGCGCCACATTCGAGCACAAACATTGGACGGCCGAAAGGGGCTAAAGGGCCAAAGGGTGGGCGGGCCGTTTGTGTGTGGAGGTTGTTGACACCAGTTCTGCCGCAGGATCACACAGGTCACGTGATGCCAATAGTTTTGACGTCACGAGAACAAATCGCTCACGTAGTGCGACGACCGTGCACTGATCATTGATCACTGATCACTGATCACTGACTGCCGACCACGTCGGCCAACACATGCAACACAAAACCCTAGCAGCCCTCGCAACCCTTAGGCACCAGTCTGCGCTGAACCATGCTGTGATCGTTGGACACGGCCGTCAGACGCAAAACAAAGCATAATAACCACGACATGGCCAGATTGGCTGGGGAGTAATTGGACTTGGGCATTATGTTTACGGATCCATTAGGAAATGTCCCCAATGGAGCAGGATCAAATCATATAAACGGTCCACATCTGCACCAGTGGCACATGTCATCTGCTGTTCTGCGTTGGCATTCAGTGCCATTCGCCATGTATCTCGCTACCAAGCGGCTTTTACTGTTACAGAAGTTGCATACACGCTACGAAAAGTATCGGCCGCGTCACGTGGTCGGGTCGCTTAGGAAATGTCGACGTTCATCGGCATCTCGTCGATTTCTGTTCGGTCAGCTCTCCTGCCCATATCCGTCGTCTCCGGTACCGTCTAAACTCACGAGTCGAGAAGTACTGCTCCAAATCCCTGAGGATACGGACGTCCTCGGTCGTAACAAAGTTGATAGCCACACCCTTCCTTCCGAAGCGGCCAGAGCGACCGATACGGTGCAGGTAGTTTTCACGGGACGAGGGCAGGTCGTAGTTGATGACGAGGGACACCTGCTGGACATCGATACCGCGCGCCCAGACGTCGGTGGTGATGAGGACACGGCTCTGTCCCGAGCGGAACTCGGACATGATCGCGTCACGCTCCTTCTGCACCATCTCGCCGTGCATGCTGCTGACGGTGAAGTTGGCCTCGCGCATCTTCTCGGTAAGCCAGTCGACCTTGCGACGGGTGTTGCAGAAGATGACCGCCTGTGTGATAGTAAGGCTGAAGGGAGAGTCAGTGTGATGTCCTCACAAGAGGCTCGCTTACGTGTCGTAGAGGTCACACAGGGTGTCAAACTTCCAGTCCTCCTTCTCGACGGCGACGAAGAACTGCTTGATGCCCTCAAGGGTAAGCTCGTCACGCTTGACAAGGATGCGAATGGGGTCGGTCATGAACTTGGTGGTCATCTCAAGCACGTCGTGGGGGAGAGTGGCCGAAACAATGACGACCTGAGTCGCGGGAGGAAGGTAACGGTAAATGTCGTAAATCTGGTCCTTGAAGCCCTTGTTCAGGAGCTCGTCAGACTCGTCGAGAATGAGCATCTTGATGTCCTTGGTGTGGAGGTTGCGGCGGCGGATCATGTCAAAGACACGACCGGGGGTACCGCTGACAACCTGCTGGCCAGCCTCAAGCTTGCGAATGTCCTCCCCGACCGAGGTGCCACCAATACACGCGTGACACGAGACGTTCATGTAGTCGCCAAGAGCGAGAACGACGGTCTGAATCTGGACAGCCAACTCGCGTGTAGGCGAAAGAATAAGAGCCTGGGTCTCGCGGACGTTCATGTCGAGCGACTGGAGGGCCGAAATGGCAAACGTGGCCGTCTTACCGGTACCCGACTGAGCCTGCGCAATAACATCGCGGCCACGAAGGATGGGAACGATGGCACGCTGCTGGATAGCCGAGGGCTTTTCAAAGTCTGCAAGTTAGCTTAACCCTCTCAGATAACAACGTACTGTACGCGTAGATACCGCGAAGGAGGTCCTCCCTCAGGTTGAGCGCTTCGACTGGTCACAGGTGTCAGCGCCATGTCACAATAACAATAACAAAAATCGAACACTCACAAGTCGGAGCCTGTATTCGAGAGGAGCAAAAGCGCCATGTCAATGACCGCCCCTACTCCCCCCACGCTGCCATCTCCCCCAGGCCAGCTTGAAGTGTACGTACGACAGCAACCGATTCGGACGATTCGAAGATGAGCTTGTCATCGCCGCTGTTCATGTCAACACAACTCGCTCAAAATCCATGCTTACGCGTTGAGCTGCAGATTCAAGTCACATGTGAGCATTCCCTCTGCTCCTCGTTAGTTGCCCAGCATGCTTACCGCCATTTTGAACCAGTGATGTAATGGTTGAAGATGGTGGAATGAGTTCAAGATCACTTCGATGAAGTGGGTGGCGCTAATTCCGCCTATTGCCGGCGTGTGGCATTCTCCGACCTGTGGTGATCCACCCCGCGACTTTGAGATCAGCAAGTGGAATGTTAATGTTGTAACAGCCCTTTGACAAACAAACCACCATGGACTCTATCATCGAGACCCAAAGAGCGACCCACGAGGAGATTGAGCGGTATGAGCAGGCGCTCGCCGACGTGCTCATGCAGAACCCCACTGCTGTAGGTCCATGCATTGGCCCGCCTCCCTGATCAACGTAGCTGACATGAACCAGCAACGCAACATTACGCGTCGAGATCGCAAGACGGCTGAGATCCTTGACCGCATCGGCGAGCTCAAGCACAACCTTGTGGGGATGTACGAGGACCTGCCAGGGTGAGTGACAATTGTGGTTGCTGTAGCTGACGGGAACAGTCTGAGGCCTACCGAACTCGGTCTCCTCTCCGCACCGGCTCCTGGGGAGGGTGTCGATGAGCTCGCCGAGTTCTACTCGCGGTTTGAGAAGATCAAGGCGTTCCATCGCACAAACCAGAACATCAACGCGCGCGAGTTCTTGAACGAGATTGACGAGATGGTGCAGGGTGACGGCCTGCAGGTGACCGAGGTGGAGGACCCCGAGAGTGGCCAAGTGGAAACTGTCACTGTTGACCGTGAGTCCAGCTAGGGAGTTTGGATGCTGATCCTGTACAGCTCTCGACAATGTCTTTTCTGGCGAGGAGGTGTACGGAAAGCACCTGGACCTTTACCTGGCGCATTCGCAGTACCTCAACCTGAAGGGAAGCACGCGTCTGTCGTACGTTGGGTATCTCGACATGCTCAAGCAGGGCCGTGTCGAGAGGACGCTGGACCTGAGGGAACGGAGCCATGCGGCATATCTCGAGTGAGCACCCTTTGCCTCAATGCAATGCTGACTCTGCAGATACGTCTTGACGCTGTACAACTATCTCGTCTCGTTCTTTGAGCGCGCGCTTCCTCTTGTCAACCTCAAGGCCAAGCTCGAGGAGGAGCAGACCAAGTTTGAGGCCGCATGGGCCAACGACGAGATTCCGGGATGGTCAGAGGCGTCGTCAAGCGCAAAGAAGGTGGCGAACGGCGGTGCAGGCATCTGGTGCCCGTACTGCCAGAAGCACTACTCGAAGCAGACCGTGTACGACGCGCACCTCAATTCGCCAAAGCACAAGAAGAAGGAGGCCGCAGGCAAGGCGGTCAGCGAGGAGGACGCGTCTTCTGCGGGAACCGCTGCCGGTCCGTCAACCTCGTCACGCGACAAGGTTAAGCAGCCCGCGCGCTACACTTTCCTCGTCTCGGCCCTCCTCACCTTCCCTCCCATTCCCGACAAGATCACCGACTCGAGGTCGGAAGTTGAGCGTCGCAGTGCTCTTACGGCTCGCGAGCGTGAAGCAGAGCTCGAGGAGGCAGAGGATGCGCCGCCACCCATCGAGGTGTCGAGGGGCGTTGACGGCGAAGAGGAGGATGACGAGGACGAGGACGGGCACACCTACAACCCCCTCAAGCTCCCGATTGGCTGGGACGGCAAGCCAATTCCATTCTGGCTGTACAAGCTGCACGGTCTTGGTGTCGAGTTCAAGTGCGAGATTTGCTCCGACTATGTGTACATGGGACGCAAGGCGTTTGACCGCCACTTCCAGGAGTCGCGTCACGCGTTCGGCATGCGCGCTCTCGGTCTCCCAAACACTCGTCACTTCCACGAGATTACCAAGATTGCGGACGCGCTTGCCCTGGCTGAGAAGCTCAAGCGCGAGGGCAGGCAGGAGCTTGCTGCCATGGACAGGGCAGAGGAGTTTGAGGATGCCGACGGCAACGTGTATGACAAGAAGACGTACGAGGACCTGAAGAGGCAGGGTCTGTTGTAGTTCAGTATGGTGAGATAGAAGTAGAGAGCACACTAGTCATCACCGATGCATCACCGTACCGGTCCTATTCGTTACTTCTACTCATCTCTACAAAGTGGCGCCGCTCTTCTTAGCCCCACCTACACGGGCACCTCCCAGGTGCGCACACAGCCATCGGCACCCGAAGAGACGATCTTGGTCTCGCTCTCCCAGGCCACACCAGCAACGCCACCGGGGTGCGCGTTCTTGATGGGGATGTTGCGGATGATCTTGTCGACGCTCCAGACGTAGATGCTCTCATCGGCACCGCCAGACACAATACGACGGCCCGAGGGAGAGAACGCGACGCTGGCGATACGGCCAGTGTGGAAGGTCCAGCGCGACGACACAAGGACCTTGTTCTCCTTGGCGTCAATGAGGACGATACGGCCGGCAGCGTCACCGGCGGCGACGAGCGAGCCGTCGGGCGAGAATGCAAGGGCGAGAACCTCGGCCTTGTTGTCGTCAAACTCGGCAAGGGGGGTCACGGTGGTGCCATTGATGCCTGCAAGAGTGACCTTTTTGGCGCCAACGCCGAGGGCGACAATGTCTCCCTGGGGGCCAGTGAAGGCTGCCACAGCAGTAGCCGCACCGGGGTGGATGACAGGGGAACCTGAAGTGGGGGCAATCTCCAGACCCTCGGACGAGGAGACATACACAGCCGACGGGGTGGCAGCGATGCCGGTAGGCTGCGACTTGGTGGGGAGCGATGTAGCAGCAAACTCGGTGCCGGCGATGGACGCAATCTTGTCGTCCCAGCCAGCAGTGTACACCTTGCCGGTGCTGTCAGGAGCGACACCAACAATCTGTCCAGAGTGGCCAGTTCCAGTCACGTTGGCACACTCGCCCTCGCCGGCGCCGTAGCTGTCGCCAATGGAAAAGGCATTCATGGTGCCGTCAAACGAGCCAGTGTAGAAAGTACGCTCCTTGCCCGAACCCGAGAGGGCAGACGCAGTGATGGCCTTGGTGGGGCCGTGGAGGGTGCGCCACTTGGCCGAGGGCTCACGAGTGTCAAAGATGTTGAGCACACCCGAGCCCGAGACCGAGACAACAGTGTTGGCGTTGGCGTAGACGACGCCGTTCTGCTGCGACTCGACGTCCGAGCCGAGAATGTAAGTCTGGGCGACCTGTGACGTGGTCGCGTCCCAGATGGCAACGACACCGTCGGCACCGGCAGTGGCGACCTTGGTCGAGTCTGGGCTCCACGAGAGTGCCATCAGACTGCGAGTCGGGTCGACAGCCGAGGCCTCGGACTTGACGTCACCCGTCTTGCCATCATAGAAGAAGATCTTGCCGTCCGAGCCAACACTGGCGAACAGGTCGCCGTTGGGCGAAAAGCCGACATCACGAACAAAACGAGTATGCGTCGAGATGATCTTGTCGTACTTGAACGGCACAGCAGTGTGGAACACGATACTGTTGTCGTCTGAACCAGACACGGCACGGAACGGGCGCTGCTGACGAACACTCAGGGCGGTGATGGGCTGCTCGTTAGCACCTGGTGCTGCGTGATCACGGTACGCACCTTGGCGTGGCCAGAAATCTCGCCGCACGACGAGCCAGAGTCCACAAAGAAGGCAGCACCAAACCTACGCGGTCAGTGATAGCCACTTGGATTCTCCACTCACTTGTCCTTGCCCTCACCACCGACGATGATGCGCTTGCTCTCACTGTCCCACGCGAGGTCGTTGATGCGACCGCCAAGGGGACGGATCGCAAGCTTGAGGACGTTCTCCTCGGGGTTGGTCGTGTCCCAGACGCGGACGTTTCCAGCCACGTCGCCCGAGGCAACGTAGTAGCCCGAAGGCGAGAAGCGCGCAACAGTCGCAGTCTGGGTGTGCTCTACGAGGCGTCAGGACAAAGTTACAACGGCAGCACCGCCCTGTCAGAGACACTTACGAGTGTACGCGTGTGCGACGGTCGAGTTCTACCAGGTCAGCTGTGCTTTTCGTGATCTTCCTACGTACGTTCAAGTCACGAGTCTAATATGTCAGCTGGCTTCCTTGAGGGAACGATTAAGCACTTCCAACACTCACAATGACGGCGCGGCCGTTGGTGTAGATGAGCTTCTCGCCTTTGGGGTCGACGGCGAGCTTGGTCGACTCGGACCGCGCAGTCGCGGGGTTGCAAGGGTACAAAGGGCCTGCGCGGGTCAGAGACAGCTTTTCGTGACCAGTCTTACCTGCTTTCCAGGACATGGTAGCGCTTATGAGGTATGGGTAGATGTGAAAAGTCGAGATGTGCTCTGAGCCTGCTTTCTTGTGGTCGTGTTCCATGTTGTTGCGTCACCGCTGGGCTGCGGACCCTGACACAGATAGATCCGATTCAGTTGCCCCGTGGCCTGTGGCACACCCGCTCGTCTGCATTCATCTCCCATGCATATCATCGCAATGCTACAAGTCATGTCGTTCACGCCTAGGGTATATGGGGGTCATTCTCGTCTACAGCACCTACGCCTCCACCACAACGGGTGCTGCGCTTCCGTTCAGTTGGCCGTTGGCTTGGGCAGCTGTCGCAACATCCGGAAGCTTGGACTGGACAAACTTTTGGATCTGGGGCAGAACGTCATTGAGCAGGTCGACGACCTTTGCCTTTTCCGAGGTGTGGATCTGGCCACCAAGACGACGGTGCAACCTCTCCTCACTGAGGAGGGGGTGCACAGAGGGGACATAGATGCGGTTCGACTGGCGGAACCAGTTCCTCCTCGACTCGTTGTGCGGGTCGACGCGCACCAGCGAGTGCAGGCCGGCGACCTGCACAACGGCCTTGACCTTGTCCTCGACGTCGCGGTTATTGATAAGCTCCATGACGGCTGCACAACCAGTGCCGTGGCCAATGAAGACGACATTCTCAGCCTCGGACAGCCTTGTAGTGTCAGCGATTTATCGAATGCAAAGCCTTCGACGACTCACTCAATGTAGTTGTCCCAGAGGTAGCGTAAAAGCTGGCCATCGAGCTTGTCACCGTTGTTGGAAACCATCTTGGGCTTGTCCTGTACAGGTCAGTTATCCGCTCCATGTGTACCATCCTCACCTTTGCAAAGGTAGTCGGTAACTGGCGCAGGACGTTGACATCGATAACGTTCCAGTTATTCTTCGTAACCCAGTTGAGGACAGTGTCTGTCGTGTCCAGCAAGTAGCTGTTGGCCATGTGAATGTCGGTGGTCGCAATGCCGTCCGTCTCCACTCGCAAGTTGCCAAAGTCGTGGACAAAGACGACCAGTACGCCGCTGTTGCCGGCCTCGTACACCTTCTCGTTGCACAGAACCTGGCCACCGTACGACTCCTCCAGCTCTTCGCTAGCGAGGGGGATCTGGAAGAGCTGGTACTTGTTGAACAGGTGATGCGAGCGGTACACCTTGAGAATATCGGGGATTGGGATGACAGGCGAAATGTTCTCGTCGGCTCCAACCTCGGGCGGTTCACACGCCTTGACGTCGATGCTCTTCCAGTATTTAGACTGCACTTTGGCGACCTGGTACATGACTTCAGTGGCAGCTTCGCTAGCCTCGAGGTGGCCAATCTCGGCGGGAGTCTCGCCGAGGAGGACTTGTGCAACGGCAAGGGCCGAATCCGAAATGGCTTTCAAGTTGTAGCCGCCCTCAAGAGCAACCACAACCTTGCCGCCAGCAAGGGCACAGAGCATGTGAGTCATGTGCCCATAGCCAGCAGGGGTAACGTTGCAGGCTCCGAGCTGGTCACCTTGAGCGGCGTCAAAGCCGGCCGAGACTGGTTGTCAGCTGGGGGTACGCAGGGCTCGCCAGAGCTCACTGATGACGAGGTCGGGTGCAAACTCGTAAGCGATAGGCATCACGACACGCTGGAAAGCGTAAATGTAGTCGGCATCGCCAAAGCCACCAGACGGCCAAGGAATGTTGACCGACTTGCCCTCGCCAGGGCCCTCGCCGACCATGTCGAGGGCTCCAAAGTCGCTGGTGGGGTAGAAGCGGCCACCGTCGTGGCGGTGGATTGACATGTACAGCACATTGGGGTCGTTCCAGAACGCGCGCTGGGTACCGTTGCCGTGGTGGACATCCCTGTCTATCAGCGACAACCTTTCCACTCGCAGCTCACCAGTCAAGAATGAGGACCTTTTTGGCCAAGCCAAGGCGCTGGATCTCGCGGGTAGCGACGGCGACATTGTTGTAAAAGCAGAAACCCATGTGCTCGTCCGGCTCGGCGTGGTGGCCGGGAGGACGGACAATGGCAAAAGCGTTGCGAACCTCGCCCTTGCACACCGACGCACACGCCTCAATGACACCGCCACATGAAAGACGGGCACAGTGGGCAGTCTCGCGACAGACATAGAGCGAGAGCTGCTCATAGTACTGTTTTGTCTCCTGGATATACTCGTCGTTCATGGCTGACAGTTAGCCCCGGCGCAGTGTTGGAACCCACTTTCTGTGCCCTGCACCTTGAGCCACTGGTCCTCGCTGTGCACCAGGCGGACCTGGTCGTACGTGACTTCCTTGCCCTCGATCTGCTTCATACGGCGAATGAGGCCATGGTCCTTGAGGTTGGTGAAGATGCGCTTGATACGCATAGGCTCCTCGGGATGACCTTCACCAGAGTCGACGACATTGTCGGGTGTGGGCATGTAGCCGTCCTGGCAGTGGAGCATCATGAGGGGGTCGTACACATATCCCGTGCGGACCATACGCTGCGGTGCTTTGCCGTCCTCGCCAGTGACCGTGTAATAGGTGGTGTACGCATTCGTTCCATTCGTAATAGCTGAAGAGTCGGTAGGAGGCGTTGCCTGGCCATTGGGCGGAACGTGTGACGATGTGATGGAAGCAAGCGGAGCAACCGGGGTACCATTTGCAGGCTGCGGGGTGGAGGAAGGCTCGTCAACCTCCATTGTCACGGCAACGCTGTCAATGCGAATCACTTCGCCATTGCCGGGATGACCAGAGCCGGACGGTTCTGAGATTTCGATTGAGGTCGAGACCTGCTGGACAATGGACGACGTGGACGCATCAACGTCCATGGCGTTGGGATCAGACATGTCGGGGGAAGGCGCCACCGTCAGAGGAAGTGATCCTGACCGGTCGTGCTTTTGAGCTGTGGGGAGGGGCTCCGGGGAGGGAGTTGGTGTCACGAGAGGTCGACGAGGTCCAACTTTGTCTCGGGATTGGGTTTGGCGAGTGTTGCCGAGACCCCCGAGGCTCTTGGGAGTGATGGAGGATGGTGAACAACATCAAGTTGAGTGTTCGCGTTCCGCACTCTTGGGAGCATTGTTGGGATTAGGACCGGTTGTTTGTGAAAGTTGTAATCAGATTTAAAACTCGTTTCTAATAATTACAATAGTGTTAGGCTCACGGTGTCAGGCTCCAAATGACGATCGACAAGGGAGGCTGCTGTACGCGGTCGTGTTCACTTTCAACCCACCCACCCCCTATACCCCCCCTCCCCTCCTCCCCTCGCCCACCATGATCAACCGACTTGGGCAGAGGCTAAAGGAGAACTTTCAAGAGACGACGCGCGACCTGAGCCTGCTGGCTGGCAGCGGCGGCTCAGGGAGTGCCGGCTACTTTGACGCGTCCGAGGACAAGGTACTCGAAGTGTCCACGCTCCTCGAATCGCGCGCCGACAGCGAACGTCTCGAGGGCATGAAGCGTATCATTGCCGCCATGAGCAAAGGTCGCAACATGGAGGGCTTCTTTGCCCAGGTTGTCAAGAACGTCGTCTCTGGCAGCATCGAGATTCGCAAGCTCGTGTACATCTATCTCCTCCGTTATGCGGCGACCAACTCGGACCTGCTGCTGCTCTCTATCAATACTTTCCAAAAGGACCTGTCCGATTCGTCTCCTCTGATCCGTTCCATGTCCTTGAGGGTCCTGACTTCTATCCGTCTTCCCATTATCCAAGGTGAGTCTGCCAAAGTTGAGTGCAGTACCTGACCGACAAGGCATCGTCATGCTCGGGCTCAAGAAGCTCGTCAACGATCGCAACCCCTGGGTTCGCAAGACAGTCGCTGGCGGCCTGGCAAAGGTGTACGAGTAGGTGCCTCTCACTGAAATGAACTAACCTACCCTAGGATGGACTCGACCACTCTCCCCGAGCTTATTCCTCTGCTGCAGACCCTCATAGCCTCGCCATCCCCGCTCACCTTGGGCGCGACTCTAACTGCCTTCTCGGAGATTTGCCCCGACCGACTCGACCTGCTGCACCCATACTATCGCCACATCTGTAGGCTCATGGGTGATGCCGACGAGTGGGGACAGGTCGTCGTCCTCGACGTTCTCACCCGCTACGCTCGCGCCATGCTTGAGAAGCCTGACGGTGCTGGCAGTGCTGCACCTGCTCCCAAGGATCAGAATGGTGCCCAGGAGGAAGACGACTTTGAGGGCCTGGACGTCGACCTGGCTATGCTTCTCGACCACGCCAAGCCCCTCCTTCAGTCCCGCAACGCTGCTGTCGTTGTTGGTACCGCCACCATGTACTACAACTTGGCGCCTGCTGGCCACACTGCTGTTGGCCAGGAGCTGCTCGTGGCCCCTATTCTCCGCCTCGCTGGCACCGCCGGTTCAGACCCGACTGGCTCGGACGAGGTGACTTCCTTGACCTGGGAGGTGATTGCTGCAATGGCCGAGGAGCGTCCCGTGAGTACAGACGTCCGTTCCGTGTGCTGATGGCCCAGTGGCTCTTTACTTCCCGCCATTCGAGCTTCTTCCTCCACGCCGCCGATTCGTCCGTTATCAAGCATGCCAAGCTGCGCAGCCTGATCGCTCTCGTCTCTGCCGATAATGCCGCCGCCTCTATCCGCGAGTTTAAGCACTATGTCAACCTCCCAGACGAAAAGGTCGCCGAGGAGGCAGTGCGCGCTATCGGGCACTGTGTGCGCACCCAGCCTGCCGTGGCCGAGTCTGGTCTCCGCGCTCTCATGAGGCTCCTCAAGAGCCCGCGAAGCTCGCTTGTCGCCCAGGCCGTGATTGTCCTCAAGGACGTCATCCTCAAGGGCGTTTCCCTGTCTTCTCCACAGCGCCTTGTTGCCCGTCTTGCCAAGCAGCTGGACAACATTACCAACGCCAGTGCCCGAGCCAGTGTCTTTTGGCTCGTGGGCCAGTTTGCTGCCGACGACTCGCCCGACACCACAATGGGCCTCAAGTGGGACGGTGTGGCACCGTGGGTTCCCGACGTTTTGCGCAAAGGTATCAAGGGTTTCGTCAACGAGGAGGCTGCCGCCAAGCTCCAGGTTCTCACTCTTGCGAGTCAGTTGCTCGTCCTCTCACCCTCAGTGGCAAAACTCGGAGCCCTCTCCCAGTACCTCTTCACTCTTGCGCGTTACGACAGCGACTATGACGTGCGCGACCGTGCGCGTTTCCTTGCGGCCTTGCTCCGCGGTGTGCGCGAAGAGAAGATCGGCGACGAACAGGCAGATGACGAGGACGTCGGTGGTGTGACACTCCGTCGCGAGCAGGTCAAGGTCGTTCTCCTTGGCCATCGCACAGTGACGAGCGATGCTGTGGCCTTGGAGCAGGCCGAATTTGGCGTGGGCTCCATGTCGCGTATCACACACAAAAGGCTCGGCGCATACGTAGCTCTTCCCGAGTGGACTGACGACCCGACCGACTCGACTCTCCGGGACTCGCAAGAGGAAGAACAGGTCAAGCACGCACCTTCTCCATCGCCAGCCACGTACGCTGCTGCGCCTCCTCAAACCGCGGTGCCGCGCAACATCTCCAGCAGCACCCCGCGGATTGCCTCGCCAATGGGTTCGTCGCCTGCGGGCTCTGTTCCACAGGCACGTGCCAAATTCCGCGACCTCGACGACTTCCTCAACTCGGAAGAAGAGAGTGAGGAAGAGGAAGAGGAAGAGGAGAGCGACGACGAGAGTTTTGTGCACCAGCCGGTGTCTGCCCCGCCACGACGCGACATTGTGCCCGAGTATGACGAGGACGACGATCAGGAGGACGAGGACAGTGAGGAGGAGGAGGACGAGGACAGTGAAGAGGAGGAAGACAGTGACGAATACGACGAGTATGTGGAGAGGGCGCCGTTGTACAGGCAGTAGATGGCATCTCTTGTTAATGGTAAAGCTTGTTGCAGGGCAAGGTTGCTAGCGGCGACAAGTGCCAAGGTGGGTGTGGATGCTTTGGGATGCTTTATGGGTCCGTCTTGGAGCCGCCGTCCTTGCTGGTGGCGGTAGGGTCCTTGTCGTTGGCTGTGGGCGTCAGACCAGACCTGAGTGACACCAACCCAACATACCCTTGCTTGCACCCCCCGTGGTGGGACCAGAGCTGCTGCAGCTGGTGGTCTGGCCGCCATTCGCATTCGCCTGGGCCATCTTGCGCTGTCTGATGAGCTGGATGGTCAGTTTGGAGCCGGCACGCGTCCTCACCGCCTGGGCGCGGGAGAGTGGAGCCGTTGGCTTCCTTCGGGGAGGGCTTTCGCCCCTCTGGGTCGTGTCAGCGACGGCATTCCCCTCACTGCCCTTTCGTCGTACGTTCTCTGGGTCCCTGGCATGTCTCTTGAAGGGAGGTCTGTCGTTGAGAGCCATGCTGAAGGGGTCGTCGATCGAGAAGTTGATGAGAAGTGAGTGATATTGTGAACGCCTCCAACTGTTCTTGTTTCCTCGGGGGACACACAGTCACCCACTGATCAGCACTGACCTTCCTTCTTCGTGCTCCACACCCCCTTGTCACACCAGCGCACCAGCCCGTGGCGATCTCTGTGCAGCATGAGTCAACTCGTCACACGCACAGCCCCCCGCGCTGCTCTTCCAGCGCACGCTTCTCCTGTGCATGCTGTGCACATGCTTCTCCTGCCTCCCACCGGTCACATATAGCCACTCGCCACTGGCTCTTGGTTCTTGACATTCACCCCCAACCACCCCCTCTCCTCTTCGACACTCATATCAACAACAACAATAACAACCCACAATGTCTTCCGTTTTTGTCACCGGCGTGTGAGTACCACTCCCCACCTTCCTTGCTTGTCATGGCCACAACTTGCTGACACTGCAGCACTTGCCGTTCTGCCATTGACGCAATCACCACCACCCAGTTCACTCGCGAGCTGGCCAAGTGCCCCAACACGGCGTACTCTGTCCGCTTATTCAACGCTGAGAGGCAGGTCGCGACATCCGTCCTCGCTGTCCGCCTCGATGGCCAACTCCAGACCAAGTGCATGGGCCTCGAGAACGAGGTGGACCGCATGCGGTGAGGTTGCAGGTCTTGTCCTCTTTTCAGTCCCAACTAACGCCAAACAGTCTGTTTATGGACCAACCCATGGGCACCACTGGCCCGACCTGGATGCTCGTTCTGGTTGTTATTGGTGAGCGGACTTGGTTGTGGCACCACTGACCTCAGGAATCGCATTCCCCGACCTCTCACACCTCGGTCGCGTCGAAGCCTACGTCCGCCGTCACCGCCCCGCCACCTCCTTCGCGGCGCTCAGCAACTTCGAGTCTGCCCCCATCGTCATCGGCGAGCGCGCCATTGGTGAGTACTGTTAAAGGAGGATGGGCGACAGGGGATGGCGATCTGACTCCCCAGATGGCGCCCGCAACAGCAACGGCGGAAAACTGTCGCCTACCCAGCACGTTGCCCGGTGCACATCTCTCGCCGGCGTCATGGATGTAAGTGTCTTGGTAGTGTTCGCTCAGACCTAACCCTTTGCAAGGTTCTTGGTTGGTCCGAGGACCGTCTCGAGGCCGAGGCCAAGGTCGCCAACGCCGAGAAGAACGGCGCCAAGCGCGTGACAGGCCGCACTGCTGTGATCCAGTTCATTGGCCTTGCGAGCGGTGAGTTGACGCTTGTGTTGCAACGTGCACTGACAACAGTCATCGCCACCGGTACCTGGTCCGTTCTCGGGGACCCCAAGACGGTCAACACAAACCAAAGCTCCTTTTACCCTCGCCGCGCTGCAGCTGGCGCCCGTTTTAAGCAGAGTGAGTGCTATCGCTAGGTGTCCCATCGTGCTTCACATCCCCCCGGTGGCGCAGCCTCACCATATGAACTGACACTGTTGCAGTTATGGAGGACCTGTTTGAGCACTGCTTGTTCGCCAATGGCAACGGCTCCTTCACCTACGATGTCACCAACCCCATCGGCCAGTTCCTTCGTGACGGCACACAAGTCCGCCGTCTCGAGGACTGGCTCGGCCAGGCGCTCGACGTAAGCCAGCGAGTTGTTGAGGTCGCTGACGTACCAGGGCTTTGCCATCGACACTCTCCAGGACCAGTGAGACCTGGTCCTTGGCCGTGGCGCCTACGGCGGCCAGGAGATTGCCGACGCATTTGCCACCAAGCTCTGTAAGTGTTGAACAGTGGGCTTGTGGGACTCTCTGGCTGACATATACCTAGTCCAGGTCTCGGACGCAGACGGCTTCGGCCGCTCGCGTCGCGTCGTGCTCGCCCTCGCGCGCCGCTACTGCCTCCGCCTAATCGCTGGCGACGAGGCTGAAGTCAAGAAGCAGAAACGCTTCTGGAGGGCCAAGGACGAGAAGCGCGCCGCGCGGTAAGTGCCTCCCACATCGCAAGGTCACAACTGACGAACGTCTCAGTCAAATCATCAAGGACGGAGGTATCGACCTCAAGAACCTCCACGCCGTTCTCAAGAGCCGTACGTACAACGCCATCCGTGTTCACTTCAAGTACGGTCCCGTCAAGGCCCGCATGAGCCGCGTGCTCCAGGACCTCGTACGTTGACCCCCCCCCCTCTCTGTCACCGCTGCGGACGCCGCTGACTGGTTCTGCCAGCACCGAGCTATCTGCCGAGGTGCTTTGGTCAGCCCTGCATCCCAACATAATCGCGAGTACCCTTCACTTGCACACAGTTATGTAGCACTCTGTGACATCATGCATACTGTATATAGACCTGTAGCACTTTCCGATCAATCAATGCACACAGTCGTGCACGCTAAAGTCCCCAGGCGGAAATAACAAACGCTGATGTGAACTGCTGAGGTTTGCTGTGAACCGGTCATGGATGAACAGGCCCTGATAATGTTAAAGACCTTGCAATTGAATATCCAGTACCACTTTTTTCCAGGGGCCAGGGGGATACAATTTTGATATCCATTGCCGTCCTGGTCCTTGCAGCTGGAGTAGGCAAGCAGCTCCACGCCACTTTTAAAAGGGCCATGAAATTGATAAACAAACCATGTCCAGCAGACATCGTTAGACATTCTGTTAGCCTCCTGGCACCGCGCATGGGAGAAAGAGTAAAATTATTATCCATCCATAAAGGAGTCTACGTAAGAAGAAATGGGGGCGTTCAAGCAGTCTCAGCCGAGTCGGCCGAGCCACGGACGCCAACGTTGGAGCCACGGACAAAGTTGTCCTGGTCCTCCTGCGAAAGCTCCTCGAGGGTGAGGCCCTTGGTCTCAGGAGTGCAGAAGAAGGTGGTGATGAGGCCCGTAAGCATGAAGAGAGCAAAAATTTCCAGGCAGAAGGGCTGTCAGCACGATACACGCGAAGAAGAGACGTTTGGAAGGTCCAGTAGGACCAGAGGATGGAGGAAGGGCAAAAGTGGCACTCGACAATTATTGCCGATCTTTTTTTTTTTTTTTTTTGGTGCCCGCCACACACCTCCACCTCTGGACCTGCTTCCGCCAATCGACTTACATGTGGGGGAGGAACTTGCCGGTACCGCCAATGTTGATAAGACGGGAGAAGCCGACCTGGGCGACAATGGCACCGAGCTTGCCCGAGGCAGCCGAGATACCGTGGGCGGTCGAACGGTAACGGGTGGGGAAGGCCTCACCGGGAATGATGAAAGTGGTGGTGTTGGGACCGAAGTTCTGGAAGAAGTTGGCCATGCAGTAGAGGAAGACAAAGGCCTTCTTGCCGGCGTCGGTGGACTCCATGGCGTTGTAGCCAAAGCCCATGCAGACGAAGATGATGGTGAGAAGGGCGAAACCCATGAGCTGGATGGGGCGACGTCCCCAGCTGTCGACGAAGGCCATGGAGAAGTAGTAGCCGGGGATGAGACCGCCGACGGCAAGAATAATGTTACCGACCGAGGTGTTGAACATGGTCTGCCACATGTTGATGTTCTTGTTGGCGCCGGCGGTGTAGCTGCCGAAACCGATGGTCTTGAGGATGGTGGCCGAGTTGAGACCGAGACCGTAGAAGGCAATGTCGAGGGCGAACCACGAGTAGGCGGTACCGAAGAGGACCTTGCCGTTCTTCCACTGGGAGAAGTGGCGGATAAAGTCGGACCACGAAGCCTTGGGGAGCTCGGCGCGCTCGTGGTTGTTGATGGGGTCAACGACGTAGGTGCCGGTGGTAAGGTAGGTGTCGACGTCCTGCGAGGCCTGCTTGATGTTGCGCTCGACGTCCATGGTGTAACGGGGAGTCTCGGGGATGGTAAGACGGAAGTAAAGAGCGATGGTGGCGGGAACACAGCCGACACCGATAACGGTACGCCAGCACTGGTCGATAGCCTTGAGGTTGGTAAGGGGCTGCTCGAGGATCTGCTTCTTGAAGCCAGTGACGGCGCAGACGGAGACAATGGCACAGGCAAGGTTTCCCCAGCCCTGGGCGGAGAAGACGGCGGCCATCATGCGGCCACGGATGCGGCGGGCGGCGAACTCGGAGGTGATGACGGCGGAGAGGGGCTGAGAGGGGGGTCAGCAACAATCGCGACTGGCTTCAACTCACGTAGTCACCACCGATACCCATACCCATCACGAAACGCCAGAAGATGATGACACCGTAAATAGAAATGGCGGGAGCCTGGCCGGCAACAGCCTGGCCGACAGTGCCGACTGGATACATGTTAGCCACAAAAAAACAACACGTCGAAACAAAGTGCCACACTCACCAATAATGATCATGAGCTCAACACCGTACATCTTCTTGCGACCAACGTGGTCGGCAAGGAAACCGAAGAGGAGCTGACCGAAGAAAGTGCCGATGGAGTGAGCGACCTTGATACCAAGGTCCTGGTTGGCAGTGTTGGAGCCACCCTGGTGGTAAACGTAACCAATCATGGTGGCGGCAAGCGAGATACCGAAAATGTCGTAGGCATCAGTGAAGAAGCCCACGCCTGGTGAAGGTGTCAGTCATGGTTTCAAGGCAAGATGGGAGGCACCGCGTATGGTGACCGAAAATAGCAGAGTCGCGACGGTGACCAAGACAGAAGTGTGTGCCACCACCGCGGACTCAGGCACCCTCCCGATCGTCCATTCTATCGCATGGTCGCTCGTCTGACCCAGATGATAGATACGCGTCCAAGTGACAGACAGTGTGTCTCGACACAACGTGTGTGCGGCAACCGTGTCGGAAGGTATCACTTTGCCTTGGCAAAGACCGCCACTGGGCATTGCGGGCTTGGCACTCACCCGCGACGATACAGGCCTTGGCGTGGAACCAGGAGAACTTGGCCTCGTCAATTTCGGAGAGGGCAGCGCGGCGACGCTCAGCGGCGCTGGAGGCCGCGTTGGTGCCCTGGTACTGGGTCTTCTCAGCGACAGGAGTGTCGATGGCGGACATTGTTGAGAGAGGAGAGAGGGGGGGGGAGAGGCTGGGTCTTCTCTTTGCACCGTACCGCCGCTTGTCTATATACTACTGATACTCGGGGGGCAAGGGGGCGCTCTTCTTGCCTTGCTGCTAGCAGGCGGGAAATCCAGGACAGACTGACCGGCCGCAAGCAACAAGCGAGAGCATATGCTACCTCCTCTCTCTGGCACCCGTACCGCCACGGCGAGCCCGGACCTCTGCTGACGAGCGAGAGGTCGTAGTTCCAGACACGTTTGCGTTTCTCACGGCCTGGCCGCACGGCCCGCGTGTTTACTGGGAGCATGCTGGGGTCGAGCATGGGCTCCAAGGCGGTCTCCAGGCAAGCGACTGTGGAGTGGGAGTGCCACCGCGTGAGGATTCGATGCGATTATCGCACGTTCGTGAACTCGCCACATAATCTGGTTCCGCTTTGGGTAGAAATCGTATGGTTGTCACTCCCTGAGATCGGAGTCGTCTGGCCCTTCTGTCTCTGGCGCCGGGGGTGTGCCTAGAATGCCGCGTGCGCGCGGTTTGTGGTGGTGCAGGCGGGGGTGGTGGTGTTCGTTAGGAACACCCAGCACTATGCATCAACAATCTCGCAGCAAGGGGTGCTGCGAAACGGCTCTGCGCGTTCTGCTCGATGCGGTCCGCAACGTCCACCTGTGCCCAGGGAAGAAAGCGCGCGCAATGTCCATCCCTTGCCATCCGGACCGCCGTGCACACACTACGGTTCAAACGAGGTTAGATGGGCCCGCGGGGGCACCGAGAAAACACATGAACAGACAAGCTCGGACGCACGGTTGCACGGTCCTCACGGTCCTCGCGGCCTCACGCTTTGTGTTTTCCCTCGTCAAGCACGTTTGTGCTGCCCGTCCCACCCATATCTCGCGGTTTTTCCAGAGGCCAGAGGCCAGAGTATTATCGCCCTCAAAGAAAAACCCTCCTCCCGCCCCCCCGCAATGCCTGATGCCGGACACATCCCCTCAGGGACCAGCAGAGACCCGACACGCCCGTGGCCCATGGCGGGTCTATATGCGTTGCGCGCCAAGACGACTCTCTTCCGGCGGCTCGCGCAGCCTACGAGGCTGCCCGCCTGCAACAGCAAACCCAGAACGTGCTCACACGAGCATGGCTCTGCGATTGATGTTGCGCCGACTTTTTTGATTTTCAGCCCACCGGTGGGCGCCATTGTTGCTATTTTTGCTCGTCAGCGGAGTCTGAAGGAGGCTTGGCATCATGTGTCCATCGCCGTGCCCGCTGATGCGGCAGCCCATCATCGAATCCGGCGAAGCGAATGACATGGGATACCGACGAATTCGGACGTGCGGGAGGCTGGCAGCCAACATCGTGCCCCGGTTGTCCGAGATTACTGGCCACAGACCACCCTTGACCTGGTCCCAGTCCCTTTACCGTTTGGAATGCCGTGTCCTGTGTCCTGTGCGCATTCTGACAAACAGAGAGCAAGTGGTGGTGCACATGGTAGCAATGGTGGCAGTACCTTGTGGCCTGTGGCATCGGCGGGCACGTGTAGCGCAAATCTTAAGCTCTGTGGTCGGACGTGGGATCGCCGTGCCGGGTTTCGGCCTTCTTTCCAAGGCCGTTTATGGAATGGACCCACGCTAGCTGGTTAGATGTAGGCATGCCGTCAGGTGGAGCCTGTAGGCCCTCTAGCGATTGGAGCACACGAACATTGATGTGCGGAAGGAGACAGTGGTACAGTGGCAGTCAGCTGGACAAATGAACATCCCGCCCCGGACACTCACTTATTCCTCTGGTTCCACTTCATTCCTCCTGTTCCACTTCTGCTCTGTGTCTCAATCGCCCTTAGCGAGCACGTACACACTCCTCGTAGTCACACGTAAATGCACGTCCTGGTCGCGATCTAATTGACGGTGCGGTAACTCAAACGCCGTGCGGCGACTGCCGCTCCTTTTTTTTTCACTACCGATGGTCCAGACCGACTTTTTGCCTTTCTGTAAACTGTCGGAGCCGCCCCTCTTATCGTGCACGGCCGCTGCATAGCAGACCAAGCAGCTGTCCTCGCTCACAAGGCTATATAAACGTGAATGCACCCAGAAAACGTATATCACCTTCTTGATCGTATAACGGTGAGTATGCTCGCTTGTCACTACAACTCGCGGGAGATCGGAGTTCGATTCTCCGTCAGGAAGTTTTTGGGCCCTCTACAGGCTGTCTGAGGGCATGGGATGCATCCGGAGTATCTTCTGCATCCTTGGACTATGCTTTTGGAGGTTTGGGGTGTGTGGTTGGGCAGGAAAATGGCAGATGGGGTGGAGTTGGCATCTTCGGAGCATGGAGCTGGTGGAGTGGCGCTGAAAATGGTTTGTGGGGTATTCGACTTGTCCGCAGTAGATGCACCATTTGTCCAACATTGCTACATATCACGGATCACGGGGGTCATCTGGGATAGTCTCTTCTACGAAGATTTAACTCGATAGCAAAGGCCGTCATGGTATGTTGTTGGACGAGGCGACGAGTCATTCAGTGGGGAAAAAGACATGTCCCATGAAATGTAAAGCAAACTCAAATGCGACCAAGGACATTCATTTGTCGCAGAGATACAGGTTATGTATGGCTTCTTCATGTGTTCCAAGAACCCAGCAACAACTGTCAAAAATTACCTCAACGGCGATAAGACGCTAGTGGACTAGCCGGGTGGATGAAGCTAACATGTGCATCGGTGTTTTAAATCACGCATAAACGTCCGTTAATCGGTACAGTACACTGCCACCTGTCCACCCCTACTACACTACATACAGCTCGGCGTCTCTCTATGTTTACTCTTCCCCAGTCTCAACCAACTAAACGCGCCGCAGTCCTTCCTCTCAGCACCGCACACTGTACTGCCCTATCTACGGAACCTGCGAATCTCGAATTTCGGTGCCAAGTCGAGCCTCGTTACTTCCCCACTTGCTACATCCACATCCTTAGTCTCGTCAATCACGACCTTGGACACCTCGGCGGATGGTGGTCCTCGCCAGAGGAAGACTTTACTGGAAAACCAACGTGTCAGATCTAACGGGATCCAAGGTCCCAGCCGTGGTGGCGGCGGCGGCGGTGGGCAGTGCTGGTGGCAGTGCCGCCTCACTCCCACAGAGGCGATGAGAGGCGCCGATGCACCAACACAGGTGTGTGCCGTAGCTATACGCCCACGTGCTGCGACCTCCTTCCATTGCCACACACTCACAACTTTGCAATCTCTTCCGGGTGACCGAGGGCGACGCCCTCGACGCTCTCGTCTGGGTGGTTGTGGCACCACCCGCGGATCCCCAGCCTTGTCGCCCTGGGTCCATTAGCAGAAGCTCCGCGGGACACAATTGTAGTTGGGAAGCAAGGCAAGGGCAATGGTGTGGTCATGAGTCTGGGGCCTGGGGTCTGGGGTCATGCAGGATAGTCATGAGCGTCGGTGCGGCCTTTAAACGACAACGCGCGCAACACGCGACGACGGCGACAGGTTATCTCCGTCCACAGGAACGGCGGGAGTGGACGGCGGATCAAAGTCCGCGCGGGTCGTCGGCTATATTGTCTCCATGGACCATGTCCCTCCAGAAGTTGGAGATGGCCGAACGAGAGCTGTCCACCTGCCCCAGAGCCAAGAGGACTACCAAACGAACACAGATCACACGAGTCTTGTTCGCTTCACGGAAGGTGTGTTGGGGCGGGCGGGACATTCCGGAGCGGACCATCAAAAAAGTGGACAGATGGTGACTACCACATTTGATCAACGCCTCCGGATGCCGGCGGCCGCGGACTCTCGAGCTACGCGCGCCACATGCAGGTTTCTGCTCACTCTTTCTGGGTGTAGTACCGGAAGCACACGCCCTGAGCGTTAGGCGTCAGCCGGTCCCACTTCTTTGTAACATGCAACACGCCAGAGGCATTGTTATCGTTTTGTTTTGTTTCCAAATTTCCCGGCCCCGGCGGCCAGAGCGGGTCTTTTGCGTGTCGGTGGACAGTCAGTGGAGCTGCCGCGGGTTAAACGAGCCCCCCATGCTGTGAACGCCGCAGACTCCCCCGCTTGCTCGCCACCGCTACCACTGCACAATGCAAACGCACCTGCACGACGCCGGTGCTAGGTGTCAGTGTACGTAACATAAAGAGCAAGGCTTACACCTTGAATTTGATGAGGTCCATGACAGGGGTTTGTTGTGGGGACAGGAAACTCGGGTGAGGGAATGGACGGACGGGGGAGAGACGACGACGACGACGACGGCTGTGGTGCACCGGAGAGGCCGGATGGGTGCCCCGCTCCGTGTGTGCGGCGTGTGCTCACGGCGGCCGGCGGGTAGCTGTGGAGAGACGCGGAGGTGCCCGTGGGATTGCTGGCGGCGGATGATATGGAGGCACAGGGCGTCCTGACGGTTGCGGGTTAATTCCGCCGAGTCCGAAAGCACCGGTCACAGATGGTGCACAGGACAATGAGGGAGAGCATTTCGAGTCGACAAGAGGATGTGGGTTCCACCTTTGGTCCCACCAAAGACGCGCTCTGGCGCTGTGGGCCGTGGTCGTCGGACAACGCGGACAACACGGGGTGCCGTGGGTAGAAAGAGAAAGAGAAACAGCAGTGAGAGTGACAATTGCTCTCGTGACCATTACAACGTACCTCTCTGTCTCCCCGGCTCCAAAACGACGTACCCATAACCGTTAACCGGATTACCGTCCGCCGCGCCCCGGTCCGCCCGTCGTTGCCGCCGCCGCCCACAACACATCTCTCCACACCCACCACATCTTTCCAGCACATCTTCCTCCACAACTTGCACTGCACCATCACCTACCAGCTCCCACATCTCGTCTCACCACCATGCGGCCCAGAGTGCCTGCCCCATCATCCCAGCCGCTGAGGCAGCGCGTCCTGCTGCAGCAGCAGCAGCATCAGCAACAGCGCAACTTCTCAGCCCAGCTCTTCCCCCAGCCCCCGGCCGACCCAAGGGGCAAGAGACAAGAGTATCGCGCCGCGTCCACTGCGGCAAACAACACCGACTGGTTGTCATGGCTCAAGAGGGCTTCCCCACTCACACCCCACCATGGCACCCCTCCAAGGCGAGCCCTCATCCTCCCCGGTCTTGTTAGTACACCGTTTTCATGGCCGCTGGTATCGCAGCGTCCACTCACATGACGCACATTGAGCACCACTGACGACCCACCACAGGGCAGCTACCCCCACACTCCACAGAGCCCCACACCATCCTCGCTTCAGGTCTGGGAGCAGGCCAGTGAAGCCCTCTGCACCCCCGACGCAACTATGGGTTACTGGGACGACGGCATGGAGGAGTTTGCAGGCGCGCTCCTCCAGGGCGGCGGCGGACATGGAATCCGCGGTTGGCTCCGTGGTTGGGTTGAGGGAAGGTCACTTGTGGGTAGTGTGTTCACCATCGTTGTACTGACCCACCAGGACGAACTGATGGCTCGCGCCGACGTCACTGCCGCGTTCATTCTGAGCTCTTCCATCGCCATCCTGGCATCCGAGCAGGTGAGTGTGGGACGCCCAGCCGACTTTTGACCGAGACGACAAACTGACTCGGGGTTTGTTAGGAACGCTCCGGCCACACATCACTTCTTCCCGAGGGCACCACCTACCTCGCTGGCCATGGATTCATTGGCACTCTCACCGCTCTCGTCGCCACTGGGCGTCTTGACCTGCCCAGCGGCATCCGGCTCGCAAGGATGTACGCCTCCCTGCCGGCCTCGCCACCCAACCACCCTCCCCAGCGCTTCCTCACTACGGCCCTCAGCGCAAGGCACTACCACTCGCTGTCGTCGCCAGCACACTTTGTGCCATTCGAGGACCCACTGGCGTGCGAAGACGACGAGCCTGAACGTCGCCGTCGCGTGATGCAGCTCATCCTCGACGAGGTGCACTCGCTCCAGCGTGAATGGGAGGTGGAGGGCAACGGCGAGTGGGCCGAGGCCGGCATCATCAACAGCAGCCGCGTCCTCATCGTCACGGGAACGTACATGGCTGTCGAACAGCTGATCGACCGTCTCCAGACCCTCACCATTGCCAACCCCGTCATGGACGTCAACATGCCGTGAGTAACAACACACAATTGCGTCGGCCTGGTAGCCCCGCTACGCCCGACGGCGGCGGGCGCTCCAGGTCCGGGCCGTGCAGCCTCCGCAGTAGTGGACAAGACACATGTGACTGACGCCACGCCCCCCTCCGCAGATGCCCATACCACTCCAAGCTCATGCTCCACGCTGTGCCCAAGTTTGCCGACACGCTGCAGCGCTGCACCTTTGCGCGCCCCAAGGAAGGCGAGCCCATCATCCTCGACCCGATCACCACGCGCACCCTGTGCGGCCCGCCCGCGTCCGCCCTGCTGTCGCAGCTCACCCAGCAGCTGCGGTGGCACAAGACGCTCGCGCGCCTGCACACGCAGCCGTCCCCGCCCGTCGACCAGTTCCTCACCGTCGGCCGCGGCGCAAAGGGCCTGGGCGTCATGCTCCGTGGCGAGCTCAAGAAGCGGCCCGAGAACGCACCGCCCATCTCGGTGGAGGAGTTTGGCGTCAAGGAACAAGACGTCAGCCCGACCGCGCGCAGGATCCACTCGAGCTCGAGGCCCGTACGGCCCTCCAACGTCGCGACGTACCATGTCAAGTAAAGAAGAAGAGAGAAGCAAGACGAGGAGGAAGGAGCAGCAGCAAGACTTTTTTTTTGTTCAAGATATCTCGACGAGAGCGCGCGCGCGTGTAAAACCAGGCCAGGAGGAGCGCATAATCGTGTGTGAAAATGGAAGAAGGAGAGCAGTTCTTTACCATAAAATGTCATTAAATTAGGCATATGCATTGTTGTACAGTTATGACACGGGTGGAAGGGTGCTGGGGGAAGAAGCTGGGGGCATGATTCGATGGAATGTTCGTCCGTAAATGACGCTGCTGCAGATGGATCTACACTCTGACGTCAACCTTCCCCATGGAGACGGCTTTGTGGATCGCCGACACCGAAAGCTCGGCATTGGAGAAGCAGCCTGGGCGCGGTGGAACAGCTGGGTCACATCAAACGTCCCCCAGTCGTCAATCGCTAGCCGTCAGTGGCACTTGCCCATGGCCGCTCTTTCTATTCAAAACCTAGCAGAATGCATGTTGTACAGGATCCAGACACGACACACTAAACGATATGATCAGACCACCTGATGTGCTTTTTTTCTAGAGAGCGGCAATACGCTCAGCGAGGACGTTGGCGCCCTTCATCTCGCTCTGGGCAATGGTGTCGCGGGCGTCGGCCGACGAGAGGACCTTTTTGGCAGCGGCAAACTCGGTCGAGGCCGAGGCGGAGCGTTTCAGGGCCTCGAGGAGCTCGACAGCGACAAACGGCGCGGCAGCAGCGAGCTTGATGGCGTTGGTGGCACCGCCGGCGTCGTCGGACGAGACGGTGTTCCACACGGCCGAAGCGAAGAGCGGCGACAGCGCCGCGTCGGCGACGACGACGGTCTTGGTGGACATGTTGAAGTGGCCGCCGGACAGGAGGGTCTTGTACGTGCGGGTGGCGTGGGCCAGCTCGAGCGGGTGGGTGCCGTCGGCGGTGTACGGGGCCGCAAGGGGGGTGGCGAGCGCAGCGACGGCGGCGGCCTTGTCGCCCTCGGCCGAGAGCATGATCTCCTGGACCATGAGGCCGGCTCCGGGGTCGGCGACGAGCTCTGTAGCCTTCTCAGCGACAAACTCGAGGAGACCAACCGAGGCGGCGGTGAGAATCTCCTTGCGACGGACGGCGGGGTCCTTCTTGGAAGTGCCGGCGTCGCGGGCGCCCTGGGCAGCGGCAGCGAGGGCGGTGAGGGTCGAGGGCATAAAGTGCCTCGAGGCCGTGGGGGTGAGGAGGTACAGGAGGGCACGACGACCGTTCTTGTCAAAGGCGAGGGTGGGCGCCAGGCCGACAATGTCGGCAACAAACGCCTTGCCCATGAGCTTGGTGTCGTCAACACAGTCAAAGGCGGTGAAGAGGACCATCTGGGCGTCGGCGTCCTTGCACATGGCCTCAATGTGCTTGCGGAGGTGCTGGAGAATCTGCTTACGGTCCTTGGCGTTGCCACGGACAATGAGCTCGCGGACAACCGCCGAACCGTCCTTGGTGTGGACAATCTCGGGCAGCGACTCGAGCGAAGCTGCCAAGAGCTCGTTCTTCTTGGCCTCGGCAGTAGCGGCGTCAAGGAAGCGGTAGGTGCAGGTGAGGTACTCGGAGACAAGGCGGTGGAAGATGGACTGGGCAAGCGCAGTCTTCTGGGTAGCGTTGAAGACGTCGAGAACAGTCTTCTCAACGGCCTCGAGGACACGGGCGCGGCTGGCCTCGCCAGTAGCCTCGAGGGTACCCTCGAGACCGACAACGTCGCCAGTCTCCTTGCCACCGTCAAAGAGGGCAACCTCGCGAGGGTAGAAACCGCGGACGAGCATGCGGCGCTCCTTGGCCGAGGCCCACAGGTCGTAAAAGTCGGCAATGGGGTCGATGGCGTGGGCGTGGAACAGGAGCTGGGGGAGGCGGCCAGCAATGTGGGGGATGAGGAGGGGGCGGATGGTAGGGCAGTAGCGGATGAGCTTGCCCATGAGGAACTTGGAGTACTTGGACTCCATCATGTCGCGCCACTGAGGCTCAAGCTCCATCGCCACACCAAGACGCTCCTCCTTGCCACCGTACTTGACAATCTGGTCCGTCAGCTCCTGAAGTAACACGGTAACCCAGTAACTTTGTAACTTACAGTCTGGAGAATACGACCACCCTTGTGTCCGCGCGAAATCTCGAGGGCATGGCCCTTGACGGCCTCGTACAGCTCTGCGATCGCCTTCTTGCGCTCCTCCTTGGGCATCTCAGTCTGGCGAGCAGTCTCCCACAGGGGCAGGAGAGTGTTGGTGAGGAGGGCGTGGCTCGGCAACAGCGACGTGCGGTGAGGGTTGGCGGCGTGCAAGGCCGCGCGTTCCTCCTTGGACATCTTGGGCCTCTTCTCCATGTCGCCGCCGACACCCTGCTCGTCGCCGCCATCCACGTCCATGTCGTCGCCGCCCATGTCGTCACCCTCGTCCTCGTCAACGGACATGGCGTCGTCCTCGCCTCCGCCCTGGGTCACAGGACGCTTACGGCGGGCCACGGGGGGCTCGGCATCCTCCTTGGGAGTAAAGGGCTTCTTGCCAAACGGCTTGTTGCCGCCCTGGTGGTGCGCGGGAGCCTTGCCCTTGTAGTTGTTGAACGCAGGCTTGCCGCCCTTGTTGAACGAAGGCTTGCCACCCTTGTTGAACGAAGGCTTGTCACCGCCCTTGTTGAAGGCGGGCTTGGAAGACTTGAACTTGTGGCCGCCCTCGGGAGCCGAGTCGGCAGAGCGCTTGGTTCCCCTTGGATTCGAGGACATTGTGCGTGGGGTGGGTGTGGTGGTTGGGTGGTTGTGGTTGTGTAGGCGGTTTTGTGTTCAAGAGCAGATTTCCGTTCAAGATTTGGCTTTCAAAATGGAGATTGAGACCATGTCCGTATTGTCACTGTGTTTAAACAGGCCTCCCCTTTTATAAATGCGGGGCCGAGAGGCGGTATCAGTGGCTCCAGCGTGTGGGTATTTAAACACACGTATATGGACATATGTCCCACTGGATGTGAACCCGGTAAGCGTTCGGTAGCGCTGCCAGAGCGCCAGAGCTGGGGGGCCTGGCCGCTTGCACACGCTTGCACACGCTTGGGCGTACGACGAGAGCCTGGCGGGCCATTTCTTTCACCCACAAAGCGCTTCAGCCTGGCCGTACCTTTGGCTTCCTTCCTTCTCCCCACCCATCATTCCTCCCCGGCACAGCCGTGAAAAACGCTCTCGCCCGTACGCGTCCCCCATCACTCTCACACTCCTCCTCATCGCTCTTCACACACCCACCACCCTCTAGGCATCGGTGCCAGGATCGCGCGCAGCAGTTGGCTCTTCAACAGCAGCACCCCGCTCAAGCCTCATCACCTCTCCCCACCCCGAAATCGCAACGCACGAGCAGCTAGCGATGCGCGCTGGGTGCTCGCGCCGCCGCCTTTAGCACCACCCGTCGTCCTTTGCCTACCGACCTTACTATTCTACTCGCACAATGCTACCACCCTACATACTCGCCTGGTTACTCATCCCCCTCCTCCTCTCCATCGCCGCTCGCGGTTACCCAGACCCGTCTCCTTCACCTGCACCGTTTTTCGGTGTCGGTTACCCCTCCAGGGCTCTCAGCCGGGGTCCGTCGTCCTTGCCTACCACCCCACCAGCTTTCAATACCCCAGAGCCAGAGGAGGACTACGAGGTCGACATCCTCCCGTTTGTCCTCGTCTCTAGCATCGATGGTGCCCTCCATGCCGTTGACCGCGAGAGCGGTGACGTCCGTTGGACCCTTCGTGATGGCGTTCAACCCTTGGTCGGAGGCAAAGTGCATGGCAGGCCAGAGGACGTCCAGTACGTTGTCGAGCCTCTGAGCGGTAGCCTCTACGTCTACGAGGAAAACGAGGAACAGCCAGGCTCGCCCAAAGTTCGCAAGCTTCCCTTCTCAATCGAACAACTGTGGGTACAATGCAGAAGCTAGGGGCTGCTACGCCGCAGTAGCTGACTTGTTCTACCAGTATCGACCTCTCCCCATTCACCTTTCCCCAGTCCCCCAACCGTATCTTCACTGGAACCAAGCATACGTCGTTGATCACACTGGATTTGCGCACTGGAGAGCGACTCGACTGTTTCTCAACGCACAACCCCATGGAGAAACTCTCGTCTCCAGGGGTGTGCCAGTCGGACCCCCTCGACGACCTCGAGGGCCGACCCAACAGCGAGATCTTGTTTGTTGGCCGCACCGACTATTCACTTGTGATCACCACCCCACCCACCACGGTCGACTATTACTCGGCCACCGCCACCCTCGCGGCTGCAAAGACCAAGAGCGTCCAGGAGATTACCTACTCCACCTACACTCCCAACAGCTATGACCGCGCCCTGGCCCAATACTGGTCGCGTACCGGAGCCCAAAACTGGGGCGAGGGTAAGCGCATTCGTGTGGAGCTGGGATCAAAGGGCGAGGCTATCGGTGTGCAAGAAGGTGTGGGCCAGAAATGGTACTCGGCGCTTGATTCCGTGGGGTGAGTTTTCTTTCTGGCCTTCATTACCGCCACCCCACAGAGCTGTGTGACTAATTTAGCAGTGTTGCAGTTTACGATGTGGTGATTCCTCTTTCTCCGGCTTCAAACACGGCGGTTATTCTCCCTCAACCCCGCGCACCTGCAGTAAAGGACCTGTTCCCCAGTCTTCCTGCACACCATCCGGCACTCCTTGGTGCAGCCAAGTCGCCCTCCACCTACATTGGCAAGGTCGACTTTCTCCCCACGTTGCCGCCCGTGCCTTCCTCAGACGACAACTCGTCTGAAAAGATTCCCCCCGCTGCGGCGGACCCACGCCCACTTTTGTTTGCGCAGTCGTCGAGCTCGTACCCCTTGGTCAAGGTGTTTGACCATCCTCCCAACCCAGTTACCAAGATCAACGGCACGTTCATCCTTTCCGACGAGCTCCCAACCTCAGACGACCTCTTGCCCGCCAATGGGGGTCTTGGTCCCCTGGAACGCCACGCCCGAGAGCAGCGCCTCCTCGACCCTCCCAAGGAGGAGAGTGTCAGGATCTCTGCACCCGAGTCTACCGAGGCGCAGCTCGACCTGCTCATCCGACAGCGCGAGGACGAGCACCGCCGTTGGTGGTGGATCATGGCCGCAGAGGCCGTAGGCGTGGTGGTCACTGGTATTGCTGTCTACCGATGGGCATTCACCAAGGCTACCAAGGCCGCGGCTGCAGAGAAGCCTCTGACGGACCAAAGCGCTCTCCTTACACCACTGTCGCTGGACGACGAGAAGCGGGCCGCTACACCCACCGTGCGCTTTGAGGCCCTTCCTGACACGGGCTCAAACGGCGGCAACTCTGACACTCCCAAGAAGAAGTCGACGCGTCGCCGTGTCCGTGGTAAGAAAAAGCGCCGCAACTCGGTCGGCCCTGAGCTTGACCGCGACGAGGCGGACGGCGATGGCGACGGTGATGGCGACGACGCCGAGAATGACGGCATGAGCTCGACATCCGATGAGCGCAGCAAATCGGAGGAGCGCAAGGTCGAGAAGCCTCTGCCCGATCTGCCGCGCAACCCATCGTCCATCTCGGTCCACGACCACGACCAGCAGGAGCGCCTCGCCATTTCAGACACTGTGATTGGATTTGGTTCGCACGGCACGGTTGTCCTCAAGGGAACGTGGGGCGGCCGCCCTGTGGCCGTCAAGCGTCTCTTATCCGATTTCGTTCGTTTGGCGAGCCAAGAGGTCAAGCTCCTGCAAGCCAGTGATGACCACCCCAACGTGATTCGATGTGAGTACACACACACACTCACTCACACAAACAAACACCAGGGCGATCGTGCTAATCTTTCCCAGACTACTGCCAGGAACGGAGAGACAACTTCCTCTACATCGCACTGGATCTCTGCCAAGCATCGCTCGCCGATCTCATCGAGGCGCCCGATCGTCACATGGAGCTGGCCACCGCGCTCGATCACAAAAAGGCGTTGCAACAAATCACTGCGGGTCTCAAGCACCTGCACGGCATGAAGATTATCCACCGCGATATCAAACCACAAAACGTCCTCGTGTCCAAGGGCGCGGATGGCTTGCGCATGCTCGTGTCTGACTTCGGCCTCGCCCGACGACTCGAGCAGGGCCAGTCGTCGTTTGCGCCCACGGCCAACAATCTCGCCGGCTCGCTGGGCTGGCGTGCACCCGAGTGTATTCGTGGACAGGTCAAGCTCAACGAGGGCTTCGACCCTGTCCTGTCGTGTGGCTCTTCGGGCAGCACGGCCTCGTCGACGGGTTCACTCGTCGACCTCACCGAGCTCGTCGACGGCGAAAAGGTCAAGGGCCCACCCCGTGCCCGCCTCACAAAGGCAGTCGACCTCTTTGCCCTTGGCTGCCTGTACTTCTGGGTACTCATGAACGGCGAACATCCATTTGGCGAGACTTACAACCGCGAGTCGAACATTGTCAAGGGTGACGCTGTCAACATGTCCATGCTCAGCATCCTGGGCGAGGAAGGTGTCGAGGCCCAGCACTTGATAGGCAGCCTCCTCTCCACGGAGCCCTCTGAGCGACCGGACACGTCCGAATGTCTCATCCACCCCTTGTTCTGGAACCCTGGCAAGCGACTGGCCTTCCTGTGTGACGCCTCGGACCGCTTCGAAATTATGGAGAACGACCCGCCCGAGTCCACTCTGGTTCTTCTCGAGACGGACGCCCAGTCGGTCGTCACACGAGACTGGTACGGGCGCATGGACCGGGTCTTCACCAGCAGTCTCGGCAAATACCGCAAGTACAAGGGCAACACTGTCCGCGACTTGTTACGAGCCATGCGCAACAAAAAACACCATTACCAGGACCTCGACCTCAGCGCCCAACGCCACTTTGGGACACTACCGGCCGGTTTCCTCAACTACTTTACGTCCCGCTTCCCCCGGTTGTTCTTGCATGTCTACGGCGTCGTGCGTGACTCGAGGCTCCGCCACGAGCCCATGTTCGACTCGTACTTTCAAGAATAGGGCACACAAGCAAGGTCTCGATGGTGGTTGTGTGGCGTCCTTTTTTGCATGGACTACGGACGGCGTACCCCTTGCCCATTCCCTCTCCCCCTCCCCCAGCATTTGTTGTACTGTAACAATCATTCCCAGATTCCGCATGCATTGTTGCATCATTTGTCCCATGAATGGCAGGAAGAAGCCAAAATTGTGGTGTGGGAACGACACGGGCTCGAACAAGCGCAGCGGGTAGACGCGGGTGGGCGGGTGGTGGCCTGTGGGCACACGACCAGCGGCGCGCTTTTTGCAGAATGGAGTAGGGTGGGAAAAGCTCGGGCCGGCGGCAGGTGCAGTGTCATGTAGCCGGGGCGGTGGCACTGTGGCTCGAGGTATGAGCCACGAAGGGGCCGGCTTCTAGCGCGGCAGCAGCCAGAAAGGGAGGCCAGTACTATCCATGGCATACAGTATGGTCTGCTACATTGCGTTCTGAACATCTGCATCGTCTCGTGCCGTCGTGGTCGACGAGGACGAAGCCTCGAGGACCAGGACAGACCATTTTGCCCAATTGCCAAGGCATCCATCCCCACGGCGACCCCAAGCTGCCACTGCCATCCACCACCTCTCCACCCCAGAACCCATTGCCCTCTCCACACACGTCAACAAGGGGTCCACGCTACACTGCATAACCGGAGGCCGACGTTCCACGACCTTCTTACGGCGACCAGTGCTTGCTGTGGGGAGTTTGTGGCGCCGCCTGGCGCGCTGGCGCGCAGGCGCTGCGCGCGTATCATGGGCGTGCGTGGCGCCGACCCATTGTTTGGGCGCTTTGGCCAACCCGGCCCTCTCGGTCGCCGCGTCGGCGGGCACGGCGGGCACCCCATCGGCCACCGGGCACATGTCTTCCCGGTGCCGGTGCCAGTGTTGTTGCTGTTGCTGACGGTAAGCAAGTAATGTCGACACGCGTCGCGTCTAGCAGTGTTGGTTAGCGTGACGGCCGTGTTTTTTATTCTTCGTTTCTAGGACCACACCGGCGGGAGGCACGACGCGGCTGCGCATGCGCGCGCGGTTGCGTCACGGGCCTGTCCCGTATAGCCTGGTCAGTGCACATGGAATCGTTGTCGCACAGTTGCTCCTCTTCAGACGTCACTGCATGCATATGGATTAAACTAGGTTCCAGGCGCGTGAATGCGAGAGCTCGAAAAAAAAGGAGTTGGTGGGTACAGCATGCACGCACGAGCGAGATGCGGGGTGGTGGTGGCGGCGGTGGTAGCGCGGCTCAATAACGTTTTGGTGGCAACGTTTTCTGCGGTATACAACGACAGGCTGGCGGCAGGAGCAGAGGACGCGGTCGCGCACATATACAGCCTACAAGAGCCCCTGCCCGAGGCCCTCGTACAGGAGATGCGTCGAGCGCTCATAGTGTGATGGGAGGTGGTCGTTGAGCATTGTCTTTGAGAAGAGGGGTTCGCGGAAACGTTCCTGGACCGACTCGCACTGGCGCAAAATGACGCGCTGGGCGTGCTTGGTCTGTGTGGCGGCACCTTGTTCGGCATCGACGACGAGGTTGGTCGTTTGGTACACGTCAAAGTATTCCTGAAGAAATGTCAGCTTCAAGTCTCATACATTGAGCTTACCATAATGTACACGGTGCCCGGCGGATACAGCTTGTCGTTGTCCATGTCTGCGCGCATCGTCTTGATGAGACTCATCATCCAGTCCGAGAGCATCTGGCCGTCGCTGGGCATGACGGCGCCCTGGGCCGCCGCCTCTTCCTGGAATGGAAACTTGCGCTTGTTGAGCCCAATGACACGGCCGACAATCTCCTCGGCGACGCCGGCCTCTTCGAACAGCGTAACTGCAATGTTCTTGAGGTCGCGAAGCACGCCGAGGGAGAGGGTGGGGACCACGTCCGAGTTTTGGACGACGGACGTGATGAGGCCCTCGACGTGGCGCGCGAGGTCGATCGAGGCGACAGCGGGGACGCCATACGCGTAGCAGTGGATAGGACGTCCAGGTGGGAGACCAGATGAGAACGACGTGACGAACGGCGTCGAGATGCCTGGGTGCGAGATGGGACGCTCGCGGGCTGCATTCTGCTGCAAAAAGTGGCCGGCCTTGACCGAGCAGGTGAGCGCCAAGAGGGCGGCGACACCACCTCCGAGCGAGTGACCACACAGCACCAGACCGTATGTCGGGTACTGGTTGAGTGCATCCACGAGGGTCTGGTGGACAGTGCTGCACTGCTCGGTGAGCTGGAGAGCGCTCTCATACATGCCCGAGTGGACAAAGTAGTCTCCGGTAGGGTCGGCACCCTCAACCTCGATGTGGCGGTAGTCACAAGTGAGGTCGACGAGCACATCCGACAGACCGAGGGTACCGCGACACGTGAGCACAATGGCCTTGAGGTCGTGCTCGACGGCCACATAGTGAACGAGCGCGGGCGGCTTGTCCTGCGCAAACGTCGGCGACGCAGTGTACGACGAGAGAAGTAGTGCGTCGATGGGAATGTTGGTGTGCTGGGCAAACGCCCAAGAGTTGGCGTGGTGTCGTCCAGTCGAGGGGAAGTTGAACTCTGCGTTACCCAAGCCGAGGATGCGCAAAAAGTTCTGGCCGTACGCCGCAGACGAGTACCGCATAAAGCGGTAAATGTTCTTGATGAGACCCTCGTGCGGGAACAGGTCGGCGGCAGCCTCCGCGCGCGGCGAAAAGATCTGAGAGCTCTGGGCGTGTACCCTGTTGGAGCGCGTACGGATAGACTCTTTGACAGTACGCATCGGAGCGTACGGGTTGGATGGAGGGGGGCGGACTGGCGACAGCTTTGGTGGCGGTGCAGGAGGTGGCGACGATACTGACGACGACGACTCGGCAGCACCTTCGCCAGGGAACGTCTCGCGCGGGGTGGATTTGCCACTGGCCGATCGGAAAGCAGAACGGATCGCAGAGCCCATCCCAGAGGTCATGCCCGTGGCTCCTCCATCTGTCTCACGGCGCGCGGGCGTGGGACGGCGCTGCTGACGGCCCTTGCCCTTGGTCGGCGATGTGTTGGCCGGTGTAGGAGGCGGCGTGTTCCACTCAATATTGCGGACATCGGGGCGGTCGTGGCTTGCAGAGGCCTGCGAAAAGACCGGTGTGGTACTGCGGCTACTACGCTGGGAACGCTCTGGCGGCGAAGATGGCGACGGCGACCGAGATAGACGGGTCATGCTGATTCCAAGACCAGCGTTCTGGACCCTCCGAACGGTGCGCTTGCGCTGAAGGAGCTTGTTGGTCATTGTACGAAGCACAAGCTGGATCCGCTCCGTGTTTGGTGGCTCGGCGGCAACAGCAGCGACACGCCCGTTCGGTGCTGATGGGACCACGCTGCTGCCCGCGTCATCGTCATCGAGCAGCTGATCCACCTCGATCCAGTCCGTCTCGTCGTCGGCCTCGGACACGGACGTAGCGGTTGTTGGCGGAGGTGGAGGCAGAGGCTTTTGCGAGCAAATGGGTGACGAGGCGACCGTCGGGGGAGGAGGAGGAACGACAGTGTCATCGGGCTCCTCAACGTCCTCGACAAGCACGTCTTGCTGAGGCTGGGAAATGCGCTCTCGTATTGGCACCGTGGATCCCACACGCTCGAGCGTTTGGGTGACGATGGTGCTCTCGCTCAGCTCGTCTGTGATCTCGTACATGTCGCCGCGGACACGCTTGAGGAGTCGCTGCCGACGGCCGTCGGGAGTAGCCTCTGCGGCGTCGAGGTTGTCGTCGCCCGACTCGCCAACAAGGTCCTCGAGCTGCCATAGCAACGCCAAGTCTGGGGCTGACGCAGCCGTGCCGAGTGACCGCATAGAGCGTGTCGACAGTGAACGGCTCGGGCGGGCAGGCGAGGTGACCGCGGACGCGGGTGTCATGGTGACGTCGCCGTCGAGGTCCGTGTCCGCTACTGAGATGGAAGGCACGTCACAACGGGAAATGGTGCCCTGATCGCTCTCCATAATCTCTGGGATCTCTGACGGAAGCGAGTCCTGGTTGGCGGCGAACAGGTCTTCGTTGCTGACGGTGATAGTACAATCGTACAACCTGGGGGGGATCAGCATCGGGTCCGCATTGTGTGGTGGCACTTACACTCTCATCTTCAGACGTTGGCTCGAGCGCGACCAAGTTGCGCTCTGGAGGCATGCAAACGCAGTGAGGGCCTTGGTGAGGGCGGTCAGGCTCGCGACCTTGCCCTGATCGGCAGCCGAGAAGCGTTCGTCCTCGAGCAACTCTTTGCGGACGAGGGTGATGATCGAGGCAAGGGCGCGAGAACTCTCGTTGGAACCAAACAGAGAGTCAAAGAGTGTGACACTCTCGTTGGCGGCAAAGCTTGCGCCGGACACAGTGTTGGCCGTGAGGTAAAACCCGCTCATGGCGAACAGCTCTGCAAGGGTAAAAGAGTGGTGGATGACATAAATGCCTAGGTTTGTCCAGCGGTCGAGGACGTTGAGAAAGGCATCGGTCGAGCCCGTCGCCTTGTCGAGGAAGCCAATGGCCCCCAGCAGGTCACCGTCCAGCGCCGCGTTGGACGCGAGATACACGCGGCGCGCCGATGAGATGGCCGTAATGAGGATCCGGCGCGTGTAACCCAGACTCATGCGCGTGCCATATTCCGACGTCTCGAGGATGGCCTCGATAAAGAACGCCGTCACGCGCAACGACATGCGCGCAGACGTAGCAAGCGCCGTGACCAGGTTGGCAATGGGAGTAGGGAAGAGGGTTGGGAGCGCGTCCGACGAGATGAGCGCGCTGGCGGCGTTACGGTGTGCCACTGCGAGAGACTCGCGTGCGGCATTGGTAGCGCTGACGGCGGCATCGTGAGCTGCGTCGGGAGACGCATCGGCCGTGGGTGTGGAACTCGTGCTGGTACGAGAACCGCGCTCGCGTTCTGTCGCGACGCTCGCGGCGAGACGGCCTGGGGGGCGAGCGGCGACGGTGGCCATTGGGTCTCAGCGGCGCATGTACGAATGGGCCGGGAGAGAAGGGGTGGGGGGACAGATGGGGCAAACTGACGCCCGCACAAAGTTATAGACGTTGGATGTTCTGGTCGTTGGGGTTGGGGCAAGGTGTGCGGGTCTAGTCGAGCCGGTCAAGCGAGGAGGGCGCGTGTGTCTGGCGTGGGTAGGGCCTGGGTGGTACGAGCGGGCGCAGACTCGGGGGGTTCGTAATCGTCGGGTGTTGACGTGGGGAGAATGAATGTATCGACAACGAGTGTACGAGGTGCAGCAGGAATGTTTTGTGCACAGAGGGTGGGTAGAGCGTTGACAGTGAACACGGGGAGGGGAGGGGTCGTTAGAGCCGGCGGACTGGGTAGGTACCGGACGGGCAGGGGAACCGCGGCGGAATACGACGCGGCGCGCGGCGGGAGCACACTGCACACTGAGAGAGCTGAGAGAGTGGCGAGTGGTGGTGGAGCGTGATGCGGGGGTATCGCAGGGTCTGGCCGCGCAGACGATGTGGTGGGTGTGAGGGGATGTACGGGGATGGTGAGGAGAGGAGGACAAGAGAAGGAAGCAATGGCGATGGCAGAGTGTGTGGTTGTGATCTGGGCGGCGGGCGGTGAGCGACAAACACTTGCCGTCTGTGTGGTGTGTCTGGTGTGGTGTGTGTGAGGTCCTCGTTGGGTGGCAAACTCGTCCGTTGCCCTCTTTGTCGATCGCCGCGCAGCAGACGTAGGCGTTAGGCGGCCGCCGCGGTGCTCTTAGCTCTGCAGATTCCCGTAACGCGAGGTTAGAATTCAAAGTCTAATGTCTCTACTGGTTTCTCTGGACCGCACATCAACAACGGAGAGGCAGCAAAACCAAGATGGCAAGATAACACATGCATATGACTGCACGAGAAACGGCTATTGGCTATTGACTACAGAGAATGTCTTCGTCTCCTCGCCACCTCTCTGCCTCTGCTTCTATCGCGCTGCTCTTCTGACGCGCTGCTCTTCTGACGCGCTGACCCCCCGTTGAGATGCATGCCCCCGCTCTTCTTGGCCGAAAGCACCCACCCGGAAGCCACTGCGCGCCACTCCCTCGCCATCCCTCATGAGGAGATCACCCGGGGGACGCCTCCCAGCGCCCATCACAGCGCTCCCCTAGCCATAGCCAGGATCAGCAGCAGAAGCACTTGCGCTCCATCGTCCGACTGTGTTGGGGGGACAGACATGGGGGGTTCCGCAGCAATTCAGACAAAAAAAACGAGTGTTGTGGCCTTTGTGGCCTGTGGCCTGTGGGGGTGTTTGTGACTGTGCCTCAATCTGCAGTCGTCGTGGATGCATTTTGTACGTCACGCTCCAAGCTGGCTCCAAGCTGACCCCAAGGCCCCTCCAATTGTCCACTCGTCCTCCCTGGTCCATGACGTGCCGGCGGCAACCCAGGCGGGCAGCACCGCCAGGGGGCCAGGGGGGGGGGGGGGGGGGGGGGGGCATGCAAACATGCAAACATGCAAAAACGGGCCATTGCATGCGGCCGCGCCTCGTTCTGCCGGATCTCGCTCTGGTACTCTGATGCTGCCACCAAAATGGGTGCTGGGAAAACAAACAGGTAACGGCCCGGTACCGCATCGCATCGCATCGCATCGCAGGTCCTCCCCGTCACATTATCCCCTGGGACGTCGCCTACCAGTCACGGCCAGTCGACAGCGTGCGCGCCCGGCACGACCGGCAGACCACCCCGCCCCCGCCCGGTTGATCATGGCTTGCTCGAGGCTTTCGGGGCAGTCATGGGTTCGGAAGCGCCTCTCCCCGCGCACCGGCCAAACGGTTTCATTCAAAATGGGCAAAATGGATGGTTCATGCAAATAATAGGCTGACGACATGCCCCGCGCCACCCCTTTGAATACGTGGCTAGACAATGACAATGACAATGGCGGCAAGGCAACTCTGCCACCGCAACCCCAGTCCCTCCTTCACCTGGGCATCCTCTCCTGCTGCCCCTCCCCCCCCGAGGCCAGAGGTCAAGGTGTGGCAACAAAAGTCGACGGTATGGGGTCCCGCGGGGTGGACCCTTTGTTCCCACAGAACCCACGACACTACACCGGACACTCATGCCTCGAGGTGAGCGTGCTCGAGCTCGTCGAGGAATGCGATCCACTGCTTCTTGTACACTGCACCGCGGTACGTGCCGCGCGAGTCGGTGACGAGGATCTGACGTGCGCCAAGCTTGACGAACATTTCCTGCACCAGCTCCAGTGGGGACTGGACTTGGACGGTGATCGGCGCCTGGATACGGTGTCAGCAATGATGTCTCCTCTCCTTTCTTCTGTCTTCTGTGACGTTCCCCAAATCCTTCCAACACACGCAGCACCGCCATACCATGGCGTGGTGAGGTAATGAAAACGGTGATCACCACAGCCACCACACCATGTGTCTTCTCTCGCCCCACCCACCGGTGCACGCCACACCAGCCTACCGCGGTGGCGAGATCTTGTGCACTGACGTCACAGCACTCGTTGGTCACTCACCCGGTCAATGTACTGGCTCAAGTCGTAAGGGTTATGCCTTCCCTCGTGACTCTCGCTAAACGAAAAGATGCTCAGTCGACTAGAGTGCATGCCCAGCTCGTCCGGGATGAGGTTCATGACGGCATCGGGCTCGTCGGCGAGGGCGGTGAGGGCGTGTTCGAGCTCGTTGATACCCAGGAATCCCAAGATGCGGAGAACAGGGTACGGACGGCCATCCTTGTCCACAGCCGCTTCCTTGACGAGAACGGGCATACCGGCGTCGGCGTAGCCGAGGCGTACGAGCTCGAGGAGCCGGCCGGTGAGCTCGCGCACGGTGTGGGGTTTGTCGGCACGCAGAATGGGCGCGTCCCTGTCCATCTGCGTGAGGAAGTCAGCAGTTACTCGGGGTTAATCGGAGCGGGTGCGACCCAAAGCACTCACCACCTCGCTGACGAGCCTTCCGCCCCAGAGATACTCTTCCTTGTTGGAGAGGTAGGGGAGTTTCTTGAGTTCAATGACCAGTTCGTAGATACCGCGCTTCTCGAGCGAGTCGGCGACAGTCTTGGCAACGAGCACAGCAAGCATGACGGGCGCCACATAGTTGAGGGTACCCGTCAGCTCAAACATGATAACGGCGAGAGAGACAGTGGTGCGCGTCACGCCTGCCAGCGTGGCGGCGGCTCCGACCATGGCATAAATGCCCGGAACCACACACGCCTGGGTACGGCAAACGTCAAAGATGGGGAGAGACGGGTGGTGGTACTCTGCGTATTCGAGCAGAACACCGACGATACGGCCAAAGCACGCGCCGATGACGAGGGATGGAATGAAGATACCGGCCGGGAGGACGACGCCAAATGTAATGATGGTGAGGGTGGCCTTGATGATGAGCGCTCCACCAACAGCGGAAATGATGGGTCCAATGGAAAGCGTGCGGTCCACGCAAAGAGACGACGTGGTGTCGACCGTGCACTCGGCAAAGAGCTTGGCGACGAGCTCGGTACCGCCAAGGCGGGTGTACGGGTTCATAAACGACACAATCGTCGTGATGGCAGTGACAAGGGCGACCTCGGTGATGGGGTGGCGTGCGAGCCAGGTGCCCTTGCGCACTTCGCGACTCCAGATAATGTTGAGACGGGAGAAAAGTGCACCGTACAGGCCACCAAAAACACCGAGAAGGATGAAGACGCCAAACTCCCAGTAGTGGTACTCCTTTGTATACGTGACGGCGAATAAGACGATTGAGCCGTTGCCGTATGGGTTGAGGGCCTTGAGCGTAATGGCTGCCACAGCAGCGCACCAGAACGAGCGCCACATGACCTTTGGCGGGAAGTAGTACGACACTTCCTCGAGAGAGAAAAGCACGCCGCCGATGGGAGCGCCAAAAGAGACGGCCACGCCGGCAGCACATGCCGCAGAAAGGATCTCGCGCTTCTTGCCCTCGTTGGTCTCGTACTTGGCGAACGCGCGCGAAACAATGTTGGCGATACACGAGGCAATGTGCACAAAGGGACCTTCCTTGCCGAGGGACAGGCCAGAGCCGACCGAGAGCGCGAGACCAAACGACTTGACGAGCAACGTCGACATGCCGAGGTATCCGTGAATCACAAATCCAGAGAGAATCGTCTTAATCTCGGGAATACCCGAGCCTGCTGCCATGTAAATGACGGGACGCGGGGGTTCAGCGACAGGTTCAAAGTCGCTACCGTTCTCCTCCACCTCGAGAAGCGGCTGGCGCTCAGAGGGGAGCTTGATAACAGGAGAGGCGAGAGGTGACTTCTTAACGTCTGGTGCTGGACCCAGGAAAGCTGAGTCCTTGGAAGTAAAGTGCGCAGCCGATGAAGAAAGGTAGTATGTGAGGGCCGACGCCGTGCAGGCGAGGGTGACGGCAATGGTAAAGTACGAACAGAACTCGGGTTCCGAAAAGATGGACGACTCGGGGTCGGTATTGTTACCGCCAAAGAACTGACCCCACTCGAGCCAGTCGCCACAGTCTTCCTCGTCACCAGGCGAAGGGTCCGGGTGGCCATGGCCACTTCGAGGTGCGCAGCAGAAGCGCTTGGCGGTACCCCACGACGAGGTGCAGTAACCTTCCTTCATGTCGAAAACGGCCATCTCGGTGCGAATGATCAAAAACGCAACGACGGCAGTGAGGATGCCGACAATGGTGGCAATGACCCAACCTTGGGTACGGTCCCAAGAGTTGAGGAGTGCCCCACGAAGGGAGCGGCGCGACATTGCACGCAGGCGACGGATGCGCGAGCTTTCCTTGATGGCGTCGTGCAGCCAGTCAATCGTCACGTACGACGAGTACCACACGCGTGTACCGTTGGCGCGCTTGCCGTCGTCCTCGCCGTCGTCATAGTTGTATTCGCTCTGGTCGTCGTAGGTTGCCGGCCGGGTAAAGCCAATCTGTGACGCCGTGTGCTTGAGACGGCGATACACTGATCCCGTCGGCGACGATGGAGGTACCGACTGGCTCACAGGCGCCAGCGTGCTCGTGACGCTGATACCGCGTCGGTGACCATTGCCACTGTGCCGTTGGCTGCCCCGCTGCCCACTGCTCATGTGCGAGTGCAGGCTGCCGCCCATGACTGAAAAGCTCCCCGCGCCAGGGGTGTGGTTGTCCTGGTCGCGGCGGTAGCGGGGTGTGCCCGAAGCGGTCACCGGCTGGCTCTGCGAGTAGGCATGGTGTGATCCAGCAGAGTATGGTGGGTCGTCCACACCGCGCCGCCGCACCGAAGAGGAAGGTCCTGGAATGACGATACCCGTGGTGCTGGCAATGCGGCGCGGGTCAATGTTGGGCGAGGTCTGGAGGCCCAGTCCCGTTGTTCCAGGACCGCTCACGAGGCCCAGGGCGTCTGGGGTGTTGGTCGTCCCCACCGGAGCGGGAAGGTGGCCTGTTGCGCCATAGGTCGAGCGCTGTGTGGCCACGGAAGCCGAGCGGCGCGAGCTGCTACCGCGCGGCGACGCGCCCGGGCCAGAGTGGGAAGCCGACGTAGCCACTGGGGTCGAGTCGGCGCGGTAAGACGCGTGTTGTGCCGACGGGGTAGGATAGTAGAACTGCTGCTGTTGCTGAATCTGCAGCTCGTTGCCGGGAACACGGGGTGTACGTGCTGTGTTATCCTGGTCCGAGTCGGACGAGCCACCAAACGACGAACGCGAAATGGAGCCAGCGAGACGCGCGGATGAAATGGACGGCGACGTTTGGATAGACGGCGTAAAGCTGGCCTGTGGGTCGTTGGTGAACGTTGATGGGTTGGGAAAGTAGGTCATGGGCGACGGCGGCTGGCTACGCGGTCGTCAGCACTAGTGGTCCCACGAGCATGTTATGTGTCTGTGTGTCTTGGGCGGCGGCGAACCCTCTCGGGGGTTTGTCTTGGCACACGACCGTGAGGGCTTACCTTGGTTCATCGCTCGAGTGCCCGCGTGAATGGTTGTTGAAGCGCGTGGACACGATGGATGGTGGACGCTGTGCGCGGGAGGAGGTCGACGCCGAGCCAGTACTCATGGCGGCGACGAGTGGAGAACGTCGAACGGTGTTGGTGGTCGTGGTGTCGCTTGGACCTGTGCCGGATGGTTAGGCACTTGGTTGCGGTGTCGCCGCGTGTGTGACGTGTGTCGGTGTGTTTGTGTGTGTGTGTGTTGGGCGTATGTATGAAATGATGAATGCCAAGTTATGGAGTAGGGGAGAGGAGGGCCGTTAAGAGAGTGTGTACTGGTCGTGACGATAAACGAGAGAGATGTCGAGATGGGTGGGTGAGACTAGTGAAAGAGGAGCATATGGCCGCGATAGAACGCGTGTCTCCACATGATGCACCTTTTGGTATGAGTGGGCCGACCGTTCCGCCGCCGCCGCCGCACGTCACTCTCTGCTGTCACAATCTCCCCCCCCCCACTCACGACACCACACAGCGCCTACGCAGCCAAGCAAAGGCCCCCAATGGCATGCAGATACATACATGCTCCGTGCACCAGGGATCAGGAGTCACTCAAATGCACAGTCCCACACTCCCACAAGGCCACAATGCCCGTCGTCATCAGCGTTCGGCGTTCGGCCGCTGCCCAGCTCCCTCTGTTGTTGTTTTTTCCATTCTCTCCGGTGGCACATTTCCGAGGAGCCCACCAGTAACTACTGACACGTTGACGGGCCCCTATGGGCCCAAACCTTGTGCTGTTCCTGCACACCAACACGCTGTTTCTGGAGCTCCACTCCCAGCCCGACACCATGACGTCTGCAAGTGACTGCTGGACGTGTATGAGCTGCGTACTTTTTTACATATGCGATTGATCCCCCTGGCGTGTGCGGCTAATCCTGGTGGGGCCGGGCCCTCCTCGCCATCATCGTTCACGCACGTCGACTGGCTCTTGTCGGCACGTCCCCCCCCCCCCCCCGTTCTCCCTTCGGCCCCACGTCCGTCCTATCGTTTCAATGCTCGCACTCCGCGTTGCACATGCATATATGCACAGGTGGCGCACACGGATACGGCCGTGGGGCCCGGCGACGGCGAGGACGGCGAGGACGTGTTCTAGGCGTGCTCGTCCGTAGGCGCGCTGTTGAACACCCGTCAGCCATTTTGACGTCACCCCCAACGACAATCTCTTGTCACCCCAAACAGCCATTGCCGCAACTGCCGCTTCTCTCCATTGCCGTCAACACCATGTCCGCTCCCATCCTCTACGCCTTTGACTCGGTCCCCCAGCTCCAGCAGTCGCTGGCCGACTTTATCCTCGCAGCCCAGACCGCTGCCATTGCCAAGCACGGCCAGTTTACCGTCGCGCTTTCCGGCGGCTCGCTTCCCAACAACCTCGTCCCTCTTGCCAAGGTCGACGGTATCCAGTGGGACAAGTGGGCCGTCTTCTTCGCCGACGAGCGTATTGTTCCCCTCGACAACGCCGAGAGCAACTATGCCGCCTGTGCCAAGGCCTTCCTTGCCCACGTCCCTATCAAGCCCGAGCAGGTCCACCCCCTCAACGCAAAGCTCTTCCGCTCGTGGACGGTGACCGACCCCCTCGTCCAGCCTGCTGATGCCGCTGGCAGCGCCGAGGAGGCCCAGGAGATCGCCGACGACTATGCCAAGCAGATTGCGGAGGTCTTCAAGACCACCGATACCCCGTCGTTTGACCTCATCCTGCTCGGCATGGGTCCCGACGGCCACACCTGCTCGCTCTTCCCGGGCCACCCGCTCCTTGACGAGAAGAGCGTCACTGTCGCCAAGATTCTCGACTCGCCCAAGCCCCCTCCCAGGCGTGTCACCCTCACGTAAGTGGGAGATGATATGTCCACTGCCTCGCTGCACGGTGCTCACACAACCACAGCTACCCCGTCCTCGACAAGGCCTCCCACATCGCCTTTGTCGCGACCGGCGCTGGTAAGCAGGAGATGCTGGCCCAGATTCTCGACCAGCCCGAGCTTGGCCTCCCCTGCTCGCGCGTCCGCCCCAAGTGAGTCACCCAGACCGCAATGTGCGCCAAGCGCCGTAAACTGCTGCGCCTCGGTCACGTGAAGCTTCTATGGGCGTGAGACGTGTGGAGTTCACAGCGCGCTCGACATTACCATGACACATGTCTCTCCCCCTGCTGACAACCACAGCCCCGGCAACGTGTACTGGTTTGTGGACAAGGCCGCCGCCGAGCAGACCAAGTACTCGCAGAGTGCTTTCGAGGTCCGCTCGTCGTTGTAGGCTGTGGCTTAGGCCATATAGGGTTCCCGCTGCATCGGACATTGAGGCCAGAGCCCCCATCGTCCGGTCCGGTCGGTCGATCGGGCCGCTCGGCCGGAGAAGGAGCAGCAGAGAGGGACATGGAAGACGAAAGGGAGGACAAAAGCACAGAAGCATGTGCCATAAGCGATGCATCTTGATAGAGGACGAGTGTGTGTGTGTATGGGAAGACCGTTAGAGCAGGTTGGCCCGTTGCCACGGCCGCATTTCGGTTTTCTGAATTTGTTGTTGTCGGCCGCGAGGGTCACTGACGCCACCCGGACACACCATCGCATCACATGCACGTTTCCCATCATTCATTGCTTTCTGCCCATCTCTCATCTCTCCATCACTCCACCCACTGTCACTCCCCACTGTCACCGTCCCTCACGATGACGACTGCATGGGACGCATGGCCGTCCACGCCGCCGTCCATGTCGCCGCTGTCGCGCAGCCCACGCAGCCCAGCTGTCGTCGCGTTCAGCCCTGGCGGTATGATGAGCTTTAGTCCTCGCGCGTCGTTTGACCGCAGCTGGGCGTTGACAGCACGCCTCTCGCCACCATCTGTCAATGTCCCCACCCTCCCTCCCGAGATTATCCGTCGCATCATTCGACACGCGCTGGCTTTACCGCCCACGGCGCCGCCGAGAATCAGGCGGGACGCCAAGACTGGTGCCCCGGTCAACGCTCCGACCCCGGACTGGGACATGTATGCAGGCAAAGCAAGGGCTCGCGCTCGTCATGGAGAGGCTGCTGCCCGTGAGAGCGTGATGCGTACTGCCCGCACACTCCTGCATGTGTGTCGAGCGTGGAAAGTGAGTGTTAGAACGTGGGTGTGGAGCGCGCGGGGTCCTAGGTCCGAGCGCCTACCTCTTGACGTGACCACGCTAGCTAGCTGCACGCGCTGACTCGAGCTCAGCTTTTAGTGACAAAGTATCTCTATGCCGAGCCACACATTACTCCCGACAACGTTGTCGCACTGGCTCACGCTGTCGAGGCCGGCGACCGCAAGTGGTCCGACCTATGTCTCCACCCACACTCTTACCCCGGACGTTGGCTCACGGTGCTGGACCTCAGCCACATTGGACCAGGCGGGTACTATGGCGCAGACGCCATTTCAATGTCCCGGGCTCTGTCGGCGCTTCTCGAGCTGAGCCCGAGCGTGACCCACCTTCGCCTCCCACCACATGGTGTGCGGCTCGATGACCTCCGCGTGGCACCATGTATGCGTAGACTCAAGGCGCTCGAGGGCGTGCACTTGGGCCCCGGTGCCGGATCTGAGGAGGACGCCATAAAGGTGCTGCGTGCGGCCAAGGCGCTCGAAATCCTTGGCCTGGTGTGGGTCGGGTCGGTGCCTACAACACCGCCCAACGAGCTCGACCTGGACGCACTCAGTCTCGACAACCCTCCGCCACCACGTCGAGACCTCGAGCTCCCAAGGCTTCACACTCTGTACCTCGTTGGCGGGCGCGCCGGTCCCCTCCTCGCCGCCCTCACACGTGCAGACCTCCCGAGCTTGGTGCGCCTAGTGACTTCGCCGTACGAGACGTCGTTGTCAGCGTTCGACGACGACCCGGAGCGTGGTGGGCCCCGTGCTCTCCAAGTTGCCCATGGGCCTAAAATCCTGTCGCTCACGTACGTCTCGGCAAACGACTGGCCACGTAGCGACCTGCTCCCGCCACCTGACACCTTGGCGTTGCACCCGGCTCTCGTGCACCTTCACCTGTCGCTGCCACACTCGCTCCTGAATGACAGTCCACACCTCGCTACGGCGCTTGCGAACCCCCACCACCCTCTCGAGGCAATCACCGTCCCGCGCTGGCCGCGGGTGGTTGCCGGCGCCGAAATGTCTCCCCACCCGGCCACCCCATCTCCAACAGAGTCGGGCGGACCACCTGCTCCGAATGGAAACCACTTCCTCGCCGCCCTGTGTGCACGCAAGTCGCGTATCAAGACGGTCTCCGTGGAGGGGTTCACATGGGTGGCCCCCGCACTGGGACGGTTTGCAGCTGAGAGCGGCGACTCGGGCATGATGCGCCAGTGGGCTACATGGCTCGGGCGTGCTGGCGTCGAGTTGCGGGACAGCGAGGGCAACACGGCGCCAGTGATTGAGCGCGGCCGGGAGCAGCGCGGTGGGCCGTGGGGAGGGAGGAGGAGTGTGGACGGCGGCAGGAGGCCGTCGTTTGGGTGGTAGCGAGGTGTGACTCAAGTCAGTTGTGATTGTAGAACAAACCCCACTCTCGCAGGCGCACAGCCTGATTGCCCGTTGTCATATTGTATTAATCTTGTGCATTTATCACTTTTCTTACGCTCTCGCCGCTAGGTTGGCTGAACAGCACTGCTGATGGAGGATCGACGTGACATACCGTTTTGTATAAATCGCGCAATCTCTCACCGCTTGGTTACCAGCGTCCATTACCCATACCTCATAAAAGGACGCGCACATAAAAGCTGTCAAGAGACAGGAGACACGCTCTTGGCACCCAACTATTGTCGTTCGTGTTCAAGCTTGCACAGCTGTGTGACGTCGATACCACGGTCGCAAAGGTGGATTTGTGCCTGGAACCGTTAACATGTCAACAAATCATATGCTGTATGGGTGTCGGCGGTGTATCGAGAGGCACGCTCAACTGGCATGCTGCCACTGATGCCAAGCCAGACGAGTAAGGCGGTCGCACAGCCCAGCTTGCAACTGGCCAACGGCGACACGCAGTTGATCCGCAGCCGAGGATCGATCGGCAAGCTCGGCTGACCTGATATCGATACCATCGATACGGCCGTAACTGAATCAATCCTGTGCAAAGTGTCATCCTACCGCCTATGCTGCATGGAGGTTGGGAGTGTTGCATATAAGAGGTCGCTGCGGATGGCGCAGCTGTTCACAACAACACAACTTGCACACGACTCTTCCTCTCATGCTGTTTACTCTACTCGCTCTCGTCACCCAGGTCACCGCCGCACCCGCCCCAGCAGACGCATGTGCGGACGTGACCGTAGCCCTCGGCCACCTCCTCCCCATCTTGGACGACCACAATGCCACATCTTTCGGCGCAGCCCTCACCACTGCGACTGAGTCGGCTGAGGGTTGTGGCTCGTTACATGTGCTCGTTACCGGCGCCACTCTCTTCGCGCCGGCGGGCGAGTTTGACGGCGATGTTTTGGATTATGTGAGTAGATGCCACCCGCGTCCAGAGACACACGCCTGACATGTCGTTGCAGATCTTCTCGACCCTCTCACATGCCAGCGACTGGCCCACGGCGATATCATCGTCTGGGCCACAGACTCGACCTCTTACGTTTCCCTATTGAATACCACGTACACAATAACAACCGCCGACATCTCACTCGAGTCTTCCCTCACGGCTGTCCACATTCTGTCCACTGTCCCCGATACAGACCTCGATGACCCCACGCACGGGCACGCTTCCTTCGGTGGCGGGAGCCGGGGTGGTGGCAGCTCCAGCTCAAGTGGAAACCGCGGTAGCGGCTCGGGCTACCGTGGCAGCGGGTACGTGCCGTACCACTCGTACGGTAGCGGTGCATCTGTCCGCGCCAGTGTCGGCCTGGTCAGTGCTGCGGTCGTTGTTGCTTTGGTTGTGTAGTACTAAGAGAGACACTCTGCTTCGCCTCATGCTGTAGCGAATAAAGCCAATAGAATCATGTATTACAAGTGTTTTGGACCTTGCACCAAACAGGCGTGTGAACAACATAAAGCCAAGTGGGCATGATTGACCAACCCCAAAGGTCAGGACGACAGACCCAAAGATAGGACGTGCCCACACGGATCGTCGGAATCTCTGTTGTATTTAATGGCAATGCTAATCTGAGCCAAAGATGACAGAATTTTGTGGCCATGCCGGGGGGATCACGGCTGCTGCGGCCCTGTCGGGGCTGACAAACGCAGCATTGGGGTTGCACATGGTGTCTTCTTGGGTGTGGCTTTGGCGTTTGCAAAAACCGTGCTCTTGTCTCCGCATGTGAATCGCGGCAACGTGCGATAAAGGCCATTCCCAGGCTTTCATGGAGGCTGGGGGTGCCAACGAACCGAAGGGAAGGGGGAAGAAAACTCACACGAGAGCCTTGGGCTGCCAGACTCCCAAAGACTTCGCCACCACCTCGGTATCAGCAACACCCTTGCCACCACCGCAGCGGGACTGGCTGCCGCTGGCGCAGCACATTGTCTGGATTTGATCGGCCCGTGCAGCTGATTCAGTCTCCGCAGCATGCCACCTGACTCTGGTCAACGCAATCTTCAGTACCTCATCCTCTGACCCAAGCAGACACCGGTTGGAACACCTGTACCAGCCCGGTATACTTTACGACAGTGCCACGCCCGGACTGTGCAGATGGCGTTCGACGAGGCGCCAGAAATGGCCGCAGAAGCACCAACAGAGACACCGCGCGGCGGCCATCTTCGGACCCGTTTGGCGGCCACATTTCCTTTATAAGACCGCAACATCGAATTCCTGTTCTCGAGACATCCCCCTCATCCCAACGCCAAGACGCCGCCAGCTACGTGCGGTGTGATATGCACCGTTCTCGCGTGGATAACACATCGGTTGCGTGGATCTACTATGTTCCTGTCACGAATTGGCGTTTGGGCTGCGCTTTGCCAAGAACGACGACAGATTCTGTGCATGTCCATGTTCTCTGCAATGGCATGTTTGCGTTCACGTCTAGATTCCAGCGAAGAAAGCAGAGTTGCAAGGACGACGATATCTTGAGGGTATCGCTCACAATCTGACTCCGGATTATCCGCGGACCGACACTGCCCCGGTTCCACCCACCGGCTCCATCAAATCCACTCAAATCTCGGTCATCCACCTGAGCCACCTGACTGCCAAGACAAATTACACCCCATATCCTTGACCGCAACAGTCAACCAACCGCGCTTGCCAAGACATCCCAACTGAGCACCACGGTCTGTAACATGCCTCCGCCTCCCCATGACCAACCCCGCACGGAGCACGCAGCTGCGGGCATCATGATTTGCAGAGGCCGTTGACCCGTGGCGCCCCATGAGGGTTGGAGGCATAACCCGTCTGTGGCCCCGGGAAGTGACATCCGGAGTCGATGCGTGTGGCGTTGTCTGGCGACGGTGGGCTTCATTGCCAAGAGATGGGCGCCAGTGGTCACCACTGGCCCGATAACATAAATAGTCTGTAGCTGTGTGCGTCTAGTCCCCAGACTCAGACCCTCTCCTTGTCATCACTTTTCAACAATGGGCGGCTTCAAGATCGTCGAGGATCGCCCCACACCCAAGGCAGTGTACAACCGCCGCATCTATGCCCTGTCCCTCATCTGCGGTGAGTCTTAGCCATGTCGATGTGAATGCTCGACTAACGGACCCAGCGGCTGGTGCCCTCACGTAAGCAGCAGAAGCGAAACGAGTGGCGCGCCACAACCACTAACTTGATCTTTTAGCTTTGGCTACGACAATGCCTTCCTGGGCACGACCATTGCGCGCCCGGGTTTCCAGCGCGACTTTGGGTTCACACAGCATTCGGCGGCCTGGATCACGCAGACCACGTCCAACCTCACGTCGGTCTTCCTCGCCGGCGCGGCCATTGGATCCCTCATTGCCTGGCCGTTCATGGAGCACTATGGCCGCGTCAAGCCTCTCCAGGGTGCCTCGGCCATCTTCATCGCTGGTGCCGCCATTATGACTGCGACCCCCGGTAACCTTGCCCTGATGTACGCGGGGCGTGTCATCACCGGCTTGGGTGTTGGCTGCCTCACTGCCGTCATCCCCACCTTTATCGCAGAGATGGCTCCTCCCCCGATCCGCGGCCAACTCACCGGATTCTTCGACATTGCGTACCAGATTGGTGCTCTCACTGGCTTCTGGATCAACTATGGCATCACAAAGACCTTGCCTGCCACGTCTCCGTCTGCGTGGCGTATCCCCATGGCCGTTCAGCTGATCCCGTCGGGACTTTTTGCCATTGGCACGCTCTTCATGAAAGAGTCGCCCCCATGGCTCCTGCGCAAGGGCCGTGACGACGAGGCCATGGCCAACCTTAGCTACATCCGTGGGCTTCCTGCCGACCACACATACATGCTCGAGGAAGTGGGCATGGTCCGCGCCATCATGGAGGAAGAGGCACGTGTGGCAGGAAATGTCCCGGGCATGTGGGGATACCTGCGTGGCGCCGCCCGCGAGCTCAGCCGCCCTTCCATGCTCCACCGCGTCAACCTGATCTTCTTCATCTTCGAGTTCATGTGCTTTAGCGGTGCTCTCTCGCTCAACTATGTAAGTGACACGAGAATTGACAAGGCGCTGACAGTGGCAGTATTGTGTGTTTTATTGTGACAAATGCCCCGCGACGCCCCTACTTACACACCACAGCCCCTCAGATCTTCGCCTCGGTCGGAATCACCGACACTGCGCTTTACACTGGCATTTACGGTCTTTTCAAGGCCCTTGGCGCCATTACGTTCTACCTGTTCATCATTGACCGTGCCGGCCGTCGCCAGCCGTGGCTGCTCAGTTCCGGTATGTGCTGCCTCACCCTCATCTACCTCGCCGTCTACGTCAAGGTCGCCGCTCCAGGCGCCAAGGACGCCACGGGCGCGCTCCTCCCCATTTCCTCGTCGTCTGCGGCGGGTGGAAAGGCGGCCATCTTCATCATCATGCTCTTTTCAATGTGCTGGGGCTTTGGCGGCAACGGCCTGCCGTGGATTGTGACGTCGGAAATGTTCCCAATCTCCCTCCGTTCCATCACTGGTGCCTATGCCTCGTTCCACCACTGGCTGGCCTCGTTTGCCGTCACCATGAGCTCGCTGCCCATCAAGAACTCTTGGGGATGGGGCATGTTTTTGTTCTACGCCGCCATCAACGCCATTACCTTCATTTTCACGTATTTCCTCATCCCAGAGACCAAAGGCGTGCCCATCGAGTGCATGGACATGCTCTGGGGCGGCAAGACAAAGTACACCCAGTTCCGCCAGAGGGCTGTGTACCCTCCCGACGGTATCCCGCCGTTCCCGGCCGAGCTCATCCACGACACCGACCTGGATGCCAAGCAGGACACGGAGCATGTCGAGCAGGTCTGAGCCGAGTGGTAGTCATTCTGTAATTAGCTGTGTGTGTGGTGATGTAGTGAGCAATGTGAGAGAATATGTCGTAAATGAATGGGACAGAGGCAACGTATTGGTTTAGGACTCGGAATGGCTGGCTGCCCGTTGTATGGCCCCAGCTTGATGAAGTTCGCGAGTCGAAAAACGGGGTGAGAGTTAGTCCCTCCCCCCCTTCCCTCTCTAAATCGGATCGGTGTACATCATGTCAAAAATATGCTATGCTCTGGGGTTGCCCTTCTCTTTCTACTTGCGCGGCGCGTTGATGGCCGGGTGGGACGACGCCTCGGGGGCTTCCAGCTCAAAGGTCTCCTCGTTCGCACCGGCGGCAATGTCCTGCCTCAGCATGTGCAGCTCCTCAAACAGCTGGTGGCGGAGCGAGCGGCCAAAGGAGGTAAAGTGCGTGGGCGGGCGAGAGAGCTGGAGGGGGACGAAGGGAATCAATGTGTTGTTAGGAATGTGAGAGGACAGTGTTGAAACGGCAGAGGTGTGTGCGTGTGCGTGCGTGTTCGTGCGCGCGCGCGATAGGAAGGACAGAGCATCAGCATTCGTTTCCCAGAGCACCTTTGCTTGTTTGCGCTGTACGGTATCGCCTCGTGCGACACCGTTGCCTCCACTCACCAGCATACCCTCGACACCACCAGCCTTGGACAGACTGCGAACGTCACGGTTGGTCATCTTGACGCTCTTAAGTGCCGGGTAGCGGTACTCGCGGGTACCGGGGGCAGTGAGGCCCTCCTGCTCGTCGCTGAGGACCTGCCTCACGGCATTGCCGAGGACGCTGACTGGCAGGTCGATGCGGCGAACATTGGGACGCCAAGTGCGGCGCGTCTTCTTCAGCGAGAAGGGGACGTTGTTGCCGGTAAAGGTCTTGGGGATGGGGAGGACGGCGCCGTTGCACGCCCGGTCGAGGAGCTTGGTGGAGCGCCTGAGAATAGGCATGGTGGTGAGTGTGTGGTGTGTTGACAGTAGGTCGTCGTTGTTCTGTTCTTTGAGTTGCACGGAAATGTCGAAGTGGGTGAAGCCGGACGGAGGCTAATGAAGGACGAGAAGACGGAGGCAAATGATCGCGTGGTTTTGTTCATCCCACCTACTATTACGTAACCGGAAATTGGCGGCTGCTCTTCGATTCCTTTCGCTGACAACAACAGCCACCATGCTACGATCTCGAGTCTGCCGACATGGCTCCTCTAACTCTTGAGCCGCCTGATGAGGCAAGCGGTAATTTTGACGAATATCTCTACGAGACCCCCTCACCGACCTCTGACCTCCAAACGACCAGCGCGGGGCATGCGTGTGACTGCTCCTAATCGCACACAGCTACTGCGTTTGACACTGTTCCGGCGCCGACCATGTGCCGCCGCCTTCGTGATGTATTTTGGGCCGATGCCATGCTGACATTCGCGCATCAATCTGCACTGCTCTGCGTAACCCCGAAATGACACCACTGGCATCATACCGCCCTGGGTATGTGTTACAAGCAAGCGTCGTTACATTTGGTCTCCTACCACAGCGTTGAGTCTGTTTCCATTCCCGCCATTCCTTCGACTACAGGTGTCAACGCCCGACCACAGTACCACATAGTTTGGCGGGGAATGCGGTAGATGCCATCACTCGACGTGTCCGTGGCGACAGGTCTTGAAAAGTCGAAGGAGATAGGGTCCGCGGCCTCTACGGGATCGGAGACCTCGTCGGCGACCGAGAGAGAGGACCGGGTGGGGTCGAAGTCTGTGAGATCGCTAGCGGTGTCCATGGCTTGGAGCTTTGCGTCGGTCGCTGCAATTTTGACAGCCGTATGCAGACGACAAGGTCATGGGCTGGCACAGGCTGTTACAAGCACAACCAGCCCTCTCTCTTTCGGGACAGACCAGGTTTGAGATCGGCAACATAGCGCCACACTCATCATGTGCCATGCGCACACCCATCCATGATATAATCGACAAGGTTTAGTCGGCATGCCAACATTGCCTCTAGTCCTGGGAATTAGGGAAAACGCGAAATTAGTCTAGGAAGTTGGGGGGATTGGAGGAAATGGAGGCTGCGAAGGCTGGAGACGGCTGCAAAGCGTCCATTTTGTCATTAGAGTTGTCAATGATCTAGCTCTCACCCACAGGGCACCTCGCAGCGGACGTTCCTTCCGTTTGTCTTCGCTTGGAAATCACCTGCGCCGACAGTGCGCACCGGCAAGGTAAATAGATCGTGGCTTCAAAATGCAACGGTGGCCACGCGCAAAAGCAAACATCCAGACAAGTGGCCGTGGGCGGTCATCTGGTGGACGGGGTTGCAGTCCCATACATGTCCCTTCAGCTGCTCTGGCGCTTGTTTGCAGCCTGTGGACAATGGTCGATTACCTTCGGCACTGTGGGCGAGGTGACTGCAGTGATAAAGCTGGAGTTGCTAGTCCCAAACGACGCGGCAGGAAGCACCCGGGCAGCAATGGGCCACACGGGAAGCGCAGGACAGGCCTCGCCACCCGATCTACCGATTTTGACCCCGACGAGGCGTGGGCGCGACAGTATATATAGCATGTACCATATGTCTTCCCTCCCAGTCTTCCCTCTCATGCTTACAACCGCCCAGCCTATCGCTCCACCCGCCCATGCCCTGCACCCGCGCGAGTGTGGCAATTTGGAAACAAATGTGCATACATACAGCGAAATCCATCAAATCCGGTCAGGCACACGTACATAATCTGTCAAAGCGGTACGCCATCAACATGTGACGTTTGTTGACAAATCCCACCCGTGTGGATCGATTAGTGGAATGCTAACAGGACAGCTCTGCGACCGAGCGCTTCGGCACCCTGACCGACTTCTGGTGCGAGGAATGCCAGTCCGATCAATGGACACGTCGAGCGGGACCAGCCGGCTCGTACAGTGGCCAGCCCAAGGTTCGTGGACATACATGTGGCTGAGACTCTCTGACTGACATACCGGCGCTGGGCACACTGCGACAGAGTGCCCGGCTCGCTCTGTATGGATTGTGGCAAGGATGGGGACGAACGCCCTTTTGTGCGCCGCCACGCAAGGTGCTGGGACTGCTACCGCAAGGCGAACCGCCGTGGCCTCCTGCTCGCCACCTCTCAGGCAGAGGTTCGCTGGTGTGTCGAATGTGGGGAGTACAAGCGTGGCATGTGCCCCCGGTGCTAAAACCACGACTGTACGACCCACATCCATTCCCGGTGACACGCGCGACCGAGCGTGTCGCAAATGTCATCGCGTCAAAGCCCGTTTCGTGTGGAACTGGGGTCTGTGCGGAAGGTGTTACCACTTCCGTTACATCAACAACCTCCTTGCCGAGCCTCTGGTCCCCGATCCCCTGCCCGATGACGCCCCTCCCAACGACCCAGACGCAATCCGCTGCGTTAGGTGTTGCGCACCAAGGCCAACCGTCATCCGGCAAGGTAGCACCACCGCGTGGCGCGTTTGGTGTCAGATGTGTTGGCGATGTTACCTCGCTGCCCGTAAAGCTGGTGACATTGACCATTTGAAGATCCAAACAAACTCCAAGTCGGCGGAAATGGTTCCCACCGACACCGATACCGACTCGGAGGAAGACCGGGCCTTCTTCGCTGCCGAGGAGCGGCTCCGCCAGGAGTACCGTGACGACATAGCCAAGGGCGGAGGCTATCGTCGTCCTCAGGGCTCGACATTAAAGCCGGTCACGCCTGTCGAGTGCTCTCGCCCCGGCCGCACAAACACGACGCATACCAAGGGCGTCGCCTTCTGCTACGACGACGGGATCTGCAAGCCATGCGCCAACAGTATCCCGGCCAAGCTCCCAAAAGTCGAACTGTGTGGGCGACGTGCCTGACTTGCGGTAGACCTGAGAAGGACGACCTGCAGTTTGCCTGGCCGTACTGTCTGTGTAGAGGTTGCTACGACGCCAAGAAGGGCAGCCTGCCCTGAGCCAAAGGAAAGAAGGAAGCATTCAAAAGAATGTGCGTGGAGTGCGCAGACGGTGTGGAGATCACCAAGGGCTGGCAAAAAGGCCGTTGTGACCCGTCACTATTACGCGCACAATCGATATCGGAGGGCTCAACGAGGCGGCGCCACTATTGTGGCGGGAACTAGGGGAGGAGCCGGTGATGAGCTCCCCACAACACAAGCTCTTCCGACCCGAACAAGCAAAACACGGGCGGCGGCGGCATCGTCGCCTTTGTCAGTGAGTGAGAACTGTTCTTCAAGATGTGATGCGACCTGTGACGCATCTTGCCCTAGTCTCATCGTGAACCGCCCCTCGGCAGAGGTCGGCTTTTTTTTTCTTTTTTCCTTTTTTTTTGGCTCAGCCGGCCACATTTGAGAGCGTGTGCGTTGAGTGGGCAATGGGCAATGGGCAATGATTGGGGAGAGGAGGGTGTAGGTGTGGCTGCGGTGCAGACGTCCGCCACTCGTGCGGGTCAGCGCTGACGCTCCCAAAGCTTCCAAGCTCCCCTCCTCTGGCACCATGCCTCCAAACCCAACGGCCGCCCCGTTCAACCGAAAGGACGGTAACCGCGTCCCGATACACTTGTTCACGGCCGACGAGAACAAGAGGAGCCTCCTTGCTGTGGCCACCAACGACGGCCTACAACTCCAAAATGTCGAGGGCAGGGGCCACTGCTGCTTCTTGGCTCTTGTCGAGTCCCTGACCAGCTAGTGGAACGTCACCGATGTGGACTGGAAGCAGTTGCGCAAGCGTGTTGGTGTTCGCCTCCGCAAAATGCTGGCAGACGATGCTCACATTGTCAACTGTGGCGCAGTGTCGGCTGCCCAGTTTGAGGCGTATATCCGTCGGGTCGAGCGAACGGACGACGACGAACCCGAATACGCAGACTCGCAGGTCCTCGTCGCGCTCGCCATTGAGCTGGGAAAGACGATCGTCATTTTGCAGCCGTGTGGCGGCTACAACCACATCGACCCGACGCAATGGGTCCCAGGGGCTGCCGACAAGGCCGTGGTCATCGCTGCGATCTCCGAGTACGATGGTCCTCGTGCATCTGTCGGTCATTACCTGGCCGTCAACATTGCCCCGCACGTCAACGTCGGTGTGGGCGACCTCCACATGCTTCGCAAGGAGATGTGGGAGCGAGAGATTGGCCTGCCTCGTTACCAGGCAATCCTGGATGACCCTGCCGACCGCCGCGACAAGACGTGGATTGGCGGCGAGATCGACCGCATGAGGCAAGAGCTCAACAACCTGCGCCAGCAGATTGTGGCTGCCATCCAGATCGTCCTCGTCCCCAAGACCCTCAAGGCGATCCCTGGGCTCCTTTCGCGCGACAACGACGCGCACACGCTGCAGCGAAACGTGGCGCGCCTCTACATCGCAGCGGCCGACCAGGACGTTCACCGGGTGTATGCCGCCGATGGTTTCGAGGCGGTCTCGCACTCGCTGCAGAGCCAGCTGGGTATCGTCGCAGCCCCTGGTGACCTGCGCCAGAAGGCTGTGGCGTACTTGGAAGCGTGGCAGCGCAGTGGCGCCGACATTGCCGGCAAGATGACAACGACCAGCTGGGGCGAGTACCTGCACGGCCTGCGCAACAAGACGCAGATGGACGCCAAGGCACTTGGAGCAGTTGCCGTGTTCCTCAACGTGAGAGCGAGACGAATGCCAAAGAAGACCGGTGCTGACGACTGGCAGATCGATGTTCATGTCTTCCGTGCTTCGGGTACCTTCGACAAGGTGTCCCCGCTCGCCATTGTGAATGATGACGTGTGCCATAACCATCGCCTTTGTGTCGCCGTCTTCCAGCGGTGGTACGTCGCTCGGACGATTCTGGGGCGTCAGCGATGTCTACCGAGACATGTTCTCGGACGATGCTGAGCCCCGTCGTCCTCAAAAGCGCAAGCGCCAGGACGACGGCCCAAAACTCCTCGACTTTGAGGGTCTGCGTCAGGAGGTGCAGGAGCTTGCTGCCGAGGTGTACAAGCTTCGCGCTGCCGAGGACGAGTGCGCAAATATCAAGTCGAGGCACTATCGGGCATACCACGACGCACGCAGTCCTGCGATCCTGCGATGCGATCAATTCCCAAGGAGCGCCTGGACAGGGCGCACAGGGAACTGAATTCGTCCGCGGCAAGATCTCCGCCACCGACAACGGCCGCTTTCGACGCCGCCACCGCTCAACGTGGTCGCCACTTCAAGGACGGCACGTACGACTGTGCAGCTCGAGGCTCAGCTTTTGTGGCAATCGAGGCGTACCTTCGGAAGGCCAGTGACGGTCCCACGACCTCGCAGAAGAACCTGCTCCTGGAAACTTTGCAGTCGGAGCTTGTTCAGCTGCGACGGAGTCACGAAGATGCCGTGTACCTGCCCATGAACGTCCCGCAACTCACTGGTGCCACGGGGATGACGTTGGTAAGCACGGTTGCTGCGGCCACAGGTACACAGCTCCCGCTGTTCGGCGCGCCTATTGTGCCCCAACAACCTCCGCGAGCACGTCAAGGCCATCGTGGAGCGACTTACCAATGTCACACCCATGACCACGAGGCTTGCGAACCACGTTGCCGATCACCGACAGAGCGCGCGCGCTGAGCGCTTGGGTGGGGCTGGTGCAGTCACTCGATGGAGGACGAGCGGACGGCACGGCAGCCGCGGGGGGACATGCGCTCACACCGCCAACCGAGCGGGCAGCAACCGATGTGGGGGGTCACTACCGAAGCGAACATGTGGAAACGTGATGTATGTCTTCTCTTACAGATCTCATATCTCGTTGATACGCTATATCCACCAACCAATCGACTGTCGGACTCTGAACGCGATCCCCCCCCCCCCCCCCCCCCCCCTTCCCGTCCCCGTCCCCCCCTTCCCGTCCCCCTCCCTCCCTCCCTCCCTCCCTCCCTCCCTCCCTCCCTCCCTCCCTCCCTCCCTCCCTCCCTCCCTCCCTCCCTCCCTCCCTCCCTCCCTCCCTCCCTCCCTCCCTCCCTCCCTCTACCCATCACCTCCTACGCTCCCACACACACACACGCGCTGACCGAAAATTGTGAAATAGGTGTAGAGGAGGAACGCTGTCACAGACGCGTTCCCTTCACGTGCTGGTGCGTTAGCGCAGCATAGCGTCTTACCGTTGTTGTCCTGGATGGAGTGTTCGTCCAAACGAGTGGGAGGATGACGGGTGGTTGAGGCGCGTTTGAGAGGCTATAAGCCCATCGACGTGATCTCTTTTGACGGCGACACCTGGCACCGGTTGGCGTACTTGCGGGATCGGGGTCATGTTGGCGTGCTTGCGGGATCGGGGTCATGCCAGTACCGATGCACCACCCGGCCACGCTTGCATCGGTGACAGTGGCGTTTTCGATGTACGTCTTGCGTTCGCCCGGGCGGTATGACAGCTGCATCGAGTCAGCGGCATCCTCTGACGTGTGCCGAGACCTACCGAGGAGTAAACGAGGTACTTAGGCAACATGGGCTTGAGCACGCACGTGTGGCCGAGGTGCAGGTCGAGACCCTCAGCGCCCGAGTTGATGGCCTCGTTCACATTTCGGTAAACGAAGGCTGGCCGGTGGACAGTGCCGACGTTGACCTGGACGGCCAGGTTGCCTCGGTATCCTTGAAACAGGGCCTTGGTCATGGCAGTGGTCCAGCCGTCTCGGGGAGCACAGGGCGAAGGAGGCTCGGTCTTGAGGACACGCTTCCAAAGGTCGAGCAGCTCGGCCACGCGGAGCTGGATGCTCTTACAAGCCTCCCAGTGGATGGAGGCCTTGTAGGCAAAAGCGTGATCGAGACGTCCTGGTGGTGTCAGCAACACAAAACTTGGACTAAACGGTCAGTACTCACGCCGGCGGTACTCGTCCCACATGTTCCAGAGGTTCAGCTCAGTGAGGTGATCACTGGCTGGGTGCGACAGGAGCGCCTTGGCCTCGGCAACGACGGGTCGGATGAGCTCGTTCTGGACTGCACGTGCGACGCGCCTAATCCGTCCATCTGCAACCGTCAGCAGTTGTGCAACCAGTTTAATGACTTACCCTCTCGATGACTGCGATGAGGACGAGTACGGCGTGCGGGTAGTCGGACGTGGCGGCGTCGAGGAACATCCTCGCCAATGGAGGGCTGAGGCCTAGTTCCGCCGCGAGCTTGCCGTCTTCGGTGAGGGCGATGCCGTTTGGTCCATCCTTGACGAAGCCGAGAACGTCGAGACAGGCGGCAGCACGGTACATCTGCTCACTCGATGGGCGAGCTGGACGCGTTAGTGTTGCTCGATAGTTGTCGTGCCAACTCACCAAGGACCGGAAGTCGCGGACAAGGCCACCGGGCAGGGTGTTGAGGAAGTTGAGCAGGATCGGGCTCAGATCGCACATGGTGATGGGGGCCTCCTCGTCGTGGTCTGGGATATTGACGTTGCAGTAGACCTCGGTGAACAAGCCAATGTAGTATCCGGGACGCATGCGACCGACGCGGCCCTTGCGCTGGGTCATGCTCGACTTGCTGCATGGCACACGCAGCATCTCCACCGATCCATCCTCCGCCAAGTAGCGAGAGACGTTGTGCTCACCACAGTCCACCACGAAGTCGAGGTGGGGGAACGTGAGGCTTGTCTCGGCCACATTGGTCGAGATGATGACCTTACGCCTCCGCACATTGGTCGCCGTGGGCTCGGTCGTCACCTTGCCATCAACCGGGTCGACATACTCGTCGGCCATGACACGCTCCTGCTCAGCCATATCTTGCGCACGATACAGCTTGTGCAGGTTGACGTTGAGCATGGCGACATCCAAGTGGTCGTTGAGCGTGTCGAACAGCTGATGGATGTGCGCCTCTGTCGCACAGAAGACGAGAATGTCGCCATCGGTGCTGTCGATGCTCGCCAGAAGATCGCCGTCGTGCAGGATGTGACAAACGACCTGGGCTGCGGTATCAACCCAGTCGACGGCGTCGCACTGGAGGTAGTGCTCCGAGATCGACTTCTTTTGGGCGGGCAGGTCCACGAGCTCGGGCGAGAAGCCGGCGAAGTGCGCCATGAACACGTCGTTGCGTCCAGTGGCCGACATGAGGACGACTTTGAGGTCGGGCCGCATACCAAGAACCTGTTGTCAGTTTCCATGCTGCATCACACGAAGACGTACTCGATGGAGGTGGCCGAGAAGGATGCAGAGGTTCGGGCTCTGCTCGTGCACCTCGTCGACAATGACAACGTCGTAGCCTTCCAGGTTGGGGTTGGTCTTGAGCAACTGGAGGAGGAGGCCGTCGGCCATGAGCACAAGTGGTGCATTCACGTTGACCTTCTTGCCACGCATCATGAGGCTAACAAGTTCGCCACTGCCGAGCGGGCCTAGTTGCCTATCAGCATGTGGCCGTTCGGTATAGCACTTACTGTCAAGCAGCGTTCCCGTCCTCTTGGCCACCTCGGTGGCTGCAATGCGCCGCGGCTGGGTCATTGCAATCTTGGCGGTCGACATGCCAGACGCGTGCAGCGCATGAAGCAGGAGAAGAGGCAGTCTGAGAGTGGTGAGAAATGAATTTCTGATGGAACTCACTGGGTCGACTTGCCCGAGCCGGTGCCAGAGTCGACGACGACGACGTTGGTGCGCTGGACCTGCCGTCAACAAGCCATCGGAGGGTGTGTTACTCACTGCTGCAGCAAACTTGTCGACCTTGGACCACAGTGGGAGAGAGAGGCTCTTGTCAATCTCCGAAAGATAGCGCTCCGAGCGCGGCTGACCGGTCCAGGGACAATCACCGGCAAGCTGAATGGTTAGCTTTTAACCTTGCCAATATATGCTCACCATACGCTGGCGGATGTCGGCCACGTTGATCTGCGACTGCGCGTCTGGGTCGACGGGCAGCGGGTCCTCGTCCTCGTCCTCCAGCTCGATATCCTCCTGGTCATGGGCGGCTGGTCGGGCACGCTTCAGAGGAGGGAACAGAACGGGTGGGCTGCGGATGTTGAACACCTCTGCTTGCAATGGGTCGTCATCCTTCTGCTTCTCTTCGTCATTCTGCTCCATTCCCAGACCATAACACCTTTTGGTCGTCCGACCAGGATGCTTCTGGTCCCAGGCGTGATGGAGCTCGGCACGCACGCGACCGGTCTGGACCACCCTGTCTGGCATTGTAATAAATCGACGAGGAGGTCAATGCCGAGAGAGTGATAACGTTGGGCCGAGGTGGCGTACTTGATGGCGTCCATACCCGAGACAGAGTCTGGGGCGGGGCAGACATTGAGAAGGGCGAATGGGCTGGGGTCGGCCACGACAAGACGAGAGACAGAGCGGTGGGCAAAGGAGGTGTTGGCCTCCAGGCGGTAGTTGGCCTTGGCATTGCGCACAATTGCCGGTACGTTCTTCTCGCTGTACACAAACGCGGATCCAACCCAGGGCTTCCCGTCGACGACGAGGACACAGGGAATGTATGGCAAACTTGCTGCTACCTTGGCACGGCGAACGTGTTTAAGCACGTATGTGCTGTCCTTGAGCGCTGGCACGAGAGAACGAGAGACTGTAGACCCGTAGAAGGGGGGGTTTTCGGCCTCGTCAAGCTCTTGGAAGTCGCGGTACGCCGGGAAGAAGCCGGCTTCCTTGTCGGTCGAACCGATAGGATAGACACCAGAGACCACTACAGAGAGCGTACTCAACGCCTTGCTTCCTGCAGCGGTCTTGACGTAACCGGCCAGGGGGCGGCCATCAAACTGGTCCCAGTGGATGATGGGGTCGGCGGCAGTAGCGGTGCCGGGCTGAGTTGTGACGGTGCGCTGCATGTCCTGAGGACGAACAAAACTGGAGGAAGGGACCAGAGAGAAGGGGGGGAGAGGGCGAGCAGGTTGTGAAGGACGACGAGGTTGGTCCGACCTGAACGAGACTGGCGAAGGTGCAGCGGGGCCTCATAGGTCAACACCAGCTTGAAGGCAGTTCTCACTCACTCGCAGACGATGATGACGCCGCTCCTGGTGTGTGTTCAGGTTGGAAGGGCTTGTTTGGGGAAAGGAGCATGATGGCAGACAGCATAGGATGAGGATGAGAGTAGGATGAGGGTGAGACAGTGGATGACTGTGGAAGGTGGTGGTGGAAGGTGACGGTGGAAGGAAGGTGACGTGGGAAGGAAGGTGATGGTGGATGGGTGACGGTGCAAACAGAAGAGTGTCAATTGCGTGTGGGATTTTTTATGTGCCACGCGCCCCACACGTCGGCGCGTCGCGCGTCGGCCACGTCGGACCACGTTACAAGCGGTGCACTGCGCACTGGCGCACGGCACACCATGGGGTTGCTGTGTGCGGGAGGGATGCTTCTGAGCTTCTGGTGAGTACACGGATACGCCCTGTGGCCTGTGGCCTGTGGAGCTGTGGATCTTTGTCGGTGCATCGTGGGTGCATGTGTGCTGCCATGCTGCATGCGGCCTGGCATCGGAGACTCGAGGCGCCCACAAAACGCATGTTGGAGCAGTATGTCACACGCTTCGAGAGCCTAAGTGTCCTCCCAGGTGTGGCCGGTGTGGCGACGTCCCCGAGCGTCCCCGAGCGTGGAGCTAGGGAGCTCACGCTGATCGTCGTGGAGCCCAAAACATGATCGTCGTGAATTGTGAATCCAGCCACCCGACGACCCCCTCTGCATGCGCCCTGGTGCGCTGGTGCTGCGTGCTAGGTCGCCGGCGGTCTCCGTGCCAAGGTGTCACAGCCCGATGCTTCTTGTGCGCTTGTGCGCTGTGACACCCGACGCCCCAACGCTTCCCACAGGGCCACAGAGATCAGAGAGCTATATCTAGTGGCAACGCTGGGGCGGTTCTTCCCCAACCATGGACCATTTGCACTCCTCACTTACCGCCATGCAAGTGCCGTCTACCCTCTCAAACCACAGTCCACGTGCCCCCGACAAGAGGCAGCGCCACGCCAAACAGACGGCCACGCTCGTCAACGACTTGGCCTTGGTTCAGCTCGACATTGAGCGCGCCGAGGTTGAGAAGACAGCTGTACCGCCACCAATGGGATCGGCACCGTCTCAACGCCCCACATTCCCCCTCGTCCGACTTCCCTCTCACACGCACTCCCCCTCGTCTCCCCCTGCCACATTCGCCCCTTTCAAGAAATTCTTGCCAGCGGTTTTCGACACGGAGGTGCTCACCTCGATCACCTCCCGCCTGCAGCAGCAGCTCGAGGCCGCGGCATCAGAAGAGCACCCTGTGGCCGCCACCAAGCCCAAGGCCGCCGAGCAGACTATCCACCTGGATGAGCGGTACACCAAGGTGACGGGGGCGCAGCGCAAGAACCATGAGGCAATGCTGTGCACCATTGCCGATCTTCCTCGTCGCTTCGAGCTCGAGCTCGCGGCCGTGGAAGTCGAACAGCCGACGGTGGACGACGTATGTTGAGTTGAATGATGCAAGCTAACAGTGCCACAGCTTGTCCTCCCCGCTCGCTGGTGCGACGCAACCGAGTCGTACGTTGCTGGCGCCAAGTACAGCGTGTACAGCGGCCTCCCCCTGCGCGAGCGTCTCAACGGATGGTTCAGGGGATGGCTCGCTCCCCTCGTTGCCGCGGACGACAAGGTGGATGCCGACTCGCCGGAACTGCGCTTCTACCAGCGCTACGCCAACATCGTCGAGCGAGTTGTCCAGATGCAGAGGTTGCCCGACCAGCGCGACAAGCTGTAAGTCGTTTGATGTTTTGAGTTGCAGAGGAATAAGGAAGAGCTCCGTGTCGATGTGGGAGAGCAGGATGGGCTTGACCGAGTCTTGGAACAGCAGCGCGGTTGCCTCGTTTGCACATCCGTCTCGGAGGTGCGAATAGACGCGACAAGATGGCGCTTGATTGAAAGTAGCAGTCGGTGTGAATGGCTGACGCAGGACAGGCCGATGGAGATCCAAGTGCTGACGAGAGACAGCTTCAAGGTCAATGGCAAGGTCGTCAACGGTCACATCGACGGCAACGTCCAGGCCACGACCTGGATATTCAACTGGTTCAAGGGCCAGGGCCTCGACGAAGTCGCCCGCCTGCGCATTCTCGCGAAGCACCTCCATCGTGCCGGTCGCTCGACCGACGCCATCGCCGGCATCCTCAACCGGCTGGCGCCTCTCCATGCTGCGTCTCACAACGGGACGTGCAGTGCTCACCTGCGGCAACAATGGGTCGATGAGCTGGCCTGGTACCGCGCCTTTGTAGACGGCCTGCCGGAGGGCGACGACTTCCTCTGGTCTGCTCCTCTGCCCGAGCCCGACATCGCGCGCTTGATCCAAAGGTACAACGCGCCCAAGGCCGAGTGGATGAACTGGGAGCCGATGTGCAGTCATGGCTGCCGAAGTTTGACGAGCTGGAGCGCAGGTGGAAGGAGTAAGTCGGGATTGTGTGGCAGTGGTGGTTGTGATGGAGAGACAGAAGAAGAAACTGACACGACAAGACGCCGCCCTGAAGGACCCCCCCTCACCAGAAACAAGGGCGGTGTCCCGACCTTTGTGTTCTCGGACCAGACCGACACGCGCACCATCCTGGAGCTGCTCGCCCGTTGCATCCAGCGGGCCGAGGACGACTGCGATGACGTCTTCCCTCCGCCACGTCCCCGCCACCTCCGCGAAATGGGCGCCGCGCTGCGTTTGGCGCAGGAGTGTCTCTCGCAGGGCTACTTCCGAGCGGACGGCCTGGTCGGCATTCATGGCCGCGCCGATGGCCTCCCCTTCTGCTTTGCTGGTGTTCCGCGCCACCCCCTCGCGCCGTCCCTCGCATCCCACGGCCGCCACCACGAGCTGTTTAGGAGCCCATCATCCGTGGACGAGCTCGACGACCTCAGCTCTTTCAACCTCGACATCGAGAGCTGGGGCACCAACATGTTCCGCGGCAGCACGCGTGCTGGTGTCCTCGAGCACTTCATTGAGCAGACGCGTGCAGGTGCCCACGCGCTGCTGGACAAGCTCGCACACCGCGGTGTGCTTGAGCCCTTCCTGCTGCCCAGGTACACCCTTGGTCCCCAGCTCGAACGCGCTTGGTGCCGGAACGGTCAGTCGAACCTCGAGCTCATCCTCCGCAACCCCAACTTTGTGGATGAGCTCGAGTTTCGCCGCGACGCATATATTGCGGACCACCCCGTGTGCCAGGACGACGACTCGGCAGAAGCCAGGCGCGCCGAACGCATGTCGCGCAGGATCGAGCTGCTCCGTGTCGTCTCGCGCGATGCCGACAAGATCTCGGCCCGTTACCTCCAGAAGGCGAGCACGAGCAAGCCCGGGCCCGAGGCCGCCCGTCCTTTCCCTCATGTCCGCGTGAGCACCGTCCAGGAGCTCCTCGCCACCGGTGAGCTTCGCGCCGACCACCCCGCCGTCGCCGACCTCGCCGGCTACATTCGCGAGCTGCCCAACTACAGGCAGTACATTTACCGCGAATGTGGTGGCACCGGAGGTCCCTCCAAGTTTAGCGGTGCCGACGCCGACGGCCAGCGCTCCTGCTGGACATGTATCGAGCGTGCCAGGATCGACGAGAGGCGCGCCCTGGTCGACCATTGGTGCGAGATGTGTCCTGAGGGCGAGAAGGAGAAGGCCACACGATCGCATGACGGTGCCGAGGTGAGTGCATATGGTGTTGTGAGATGAATGGTGCTGTGTATGGATGGAGATTGACAAAGCAGGTGTGCGATGAGTGCTACCACTCGCTCAACGCATTTTGGTGCCCCGACTGCCAGACGGGCCAATGGTTCCGAGAGGCGGGAGCAAACGGCTACACCGGCCAAGCCAAAGTGAGTGCTCGTGAAGATGTGGCAATGTGGCGCTCCTTGCTGACAAAATGCCAGCGCTGCGCGCGCTGCAACAAGGTACCGATGCTTCTCGGCAGTAACTGCTGCGTCTGCGGCCGTGACCCGGACGATGGACCGTTTGTGCGCCGTCACCAACGTTGCTTCAACTGCTACCGGCGCGACACCCGTCAAGGCCTCCTCCTCGTCTTGTCCATGACCAAGGCCCGCTTCTGCGGCGAGTGTGGCGACCAGGTCGCCGCGGGCAAGTTCAAGCGCGGCATGTGCGAGTCTTGCTACAACAGAGACCGCACAAGTCGCATTCACCCTGGTGACATGCGCGACCGCACCTGCCGCAAGTGCCACAAGGTCAAGTCGAGGTTTGTGTGGGACTGGGGACTGTGCGGACAGTGCTACCACTTCCGCTATATGAACAACCTCCTGCTCGAGCCACTCGTCCCCGACCCCCTCCCCCAGGACGCTCCACCCGAGGACCCCAGCGTCGAGCACTGCCGCGTCTGTCGTGTGCCGAGGCCCGAGAAACTCAGGGGCAGTGGCGACAGTACGGCCTGGTACGTTCGCTGGCAGATGTGTCGCCGGTGCTACCAGGCTTCGCGCAAGACCGGTGCCATCGACGAGATGAAGCTTGCCGACGGTGTCAAGTCGCCCGAGCTTGTGCCGTCCGACGCCGACGACAGCTTTGACGCCAACGACGAGTTCTTTGTCCTGGAGGCCGAGCTCGCCAGGGAAGTGCGCCATGTCTAGGACGCCGGTATCATCTGGCGACCTCTGCAAGCATGTTCGACCGCTGGCTGTGGTAATACCAACCACACCCACCGATTCTACGACGAAGCCCAGAAGTGCAGTCCCTGCTACATGAGGGATCGCGTCCCCAAGATGCCATCGACTCCTCCCCTGTGGGCAGCCTGCATCGAGCCTGGCTGTGGCGCATCCGACGAGACGGCCGAATTTGTGTGGCCATTCCGTCTCTGCCTGCCGTGTCACGACGCCAAGAAGAAGCGCGGCACCTTGCCAGACAAGAAGAGTATTCCACGCACTTGTTTTGTCTGCGCCGACGGCAAGATCCTCCCAACCGGAAAGGGATCTAATGTCCGGGGCACCAAGCACTACGACCAGCGGCGCAAGTGGCAGAAGACCGTCGCAGGACAGCCAATCACGACCGCACCTGCCGATCCTGTATCTTCACCATCGGTGACAACCCCCCCACCAAGCCCACGGCTCGTTCTCACGCTCGTCAGCGCCCCTCTACCTGTCGACGTCGACGACAAACGACGGTGCCATGAATATCGACACCGGCGGGGTCGATGTGTGAACACACCATCACCCTCGTCCATACAGCGCTCTTCACCGCCTGGGTCCTCTTCCGCGTACAGTCGATCTGTTCTCAGGAGCCATAACGTACCGAACGCAACAACAGACGAACTTGTCTTGTGAACTCTCAAAAATAAAACCACAGCCTTCCAAGCTCGCAATCAAGCGTCCATACTGAGGCTCAGGAGGAGTGCCGGTGCACAAAATATTTCACATTTTTCGGTCAGCGTGGGTGTGGGGGAGAGGGGAAACAGGTTGCGGGGGAGATGGAGAGCCTCAATGACGCAGGGATGCATGGATGTAGATAGCAAATCCCTAAGATGGTCTCGCAGTGGTTGCAGACTAGGATCTAGGATCGCACAGCCGCACGGAGCCCAACCTGTGCGAGGCAATGGCGATCTGACGTCGACGGCTGGACGTGTCAGGTAGCTTTTGGTCTGCCACGCACGGAATCAAATCCCAGTATTTAAATTGTAATTTCAGTAATTGTTTCGTCACTCTGCATTCTCCATCATTCCCCGACACTTGTGCCCGGCGCTTTCCCCATGCAGCGGGTGATCGATTGCTGGAGTACAACTTCGTTCTCGTCCCCAAGTTCATGTACAATGGCTACGACCGCGCAAGTGGCGTCATGGGCTGGAGGGAGCCAGCAACTGGCGCTCCAGGCTGCTTTAGCGGCGACGCGTTCCACTCTCTCAATGTGTTGCTGGGAGCGCATAACAGGCCCTACCAGCCACTTGAGGGCCCAGTTGTGTCCAACGTGTAGAAAGGCGAGTACAATCTCGGCATGGAACTGTGGCAGACAAACCGGTTCCGCCACAGCATCGCGGAGGGCGCGCTGGTGTCCGACATGAGGGGCCACATTCCTGGGTTGCGACCCATTGCGGCCCGTCTGGCTGCATTTGGCGTGATTCCTGCGGCGGCAGCGGCAGCCATGGAGGCCGAGGACTTCTTCTTGACGCCTAATACGCACAGTGTGTGGCGTCACAACGTCCAGGACCGTGTCGAGCTCATGCTGTGCAAGCCCAGCCTGGTGCACACACTCGAGGTGACCGCAGCAAGGCAGTGGCGAGAATGGGACGATACGAGGCGGAGGATGCGCTGGATCCCGGATCCCATATGTGTAACTCGGGTACGCTTCCATGGCGAGCACCTGGGAGTCAGTACCTTATCGGGTGCCACGTGGACGGGGCCTATGTACATATGTATATCGGCTATAGCCAACCCCGTTTCCAGGATCAAATCAAACTCACCGGCTGCCACCTCCAACTTGACAATTTCAGCCAGGCGTCCCGACAAGGGTCTCACATTGGTGAGCTGTTTCACCAGAACATCGAGAATCTCGTCGAAGTTCAAGGGCAGCCAAGGTGTCGCTGGGCCCGCTGCGGCGTTCGGGTGATCGCTCTGGCTCGAATCGCTGCTGCTGGAGTGGTCGTCGTCGGCCGGCTCGGGCTCCTCCTCGCGTTTACGCTTGCGGGAGAGTGGGGCTGGGGAGGGGCTAGCGCTCCTGGAAACTGCGCGCAGGTCCTCATCGAGACGATTCAGCTCGTCATTGAACGCAACTCGGCTCTTGGCGGATGCAAGACGGGTCGCGCACGGGCTTGCTGGACGTTGGCGTGAATCGGCCTCTTGTTGGCCTCGTGGGCTATGCTCCATGAGCGCCATAAGCGCTGCACCTCGGCCTCATGCCCCAAAACTTCAGCGCGCAGTGTCTTGGCGGTTGCCCGCAGCTCGTCCATCTCCGCCTGTGCCTGTTTGGCGTCTGCAAGCTCGCGCACGGCCACAGAACGACGGGAAAGGGTATTGGCCAAATCTTGCTGAGCGCCGTTCAGCTTGGCCGTGGCATCATGCCGTTCGGCATCACTACCGGCGTTGGCCACTGCCCTGGTCAATGTCTCGACCGTGTCCACGAGTTTGACGTGTTTGCCGCGCACAATGGTCACATAGGCCTCCAGGTGAGTCCTGTGTGTGGTTGTCGTTGGCTCAATTTCGTGGTAATCGATGTTGATACCACAGAAGACGCTCTTGTTGGGGCCGTAGGCATACCCGATGATGATGGCCAGGTGCAGCGGCGGTGAGTCGTCTATCGTTGACGGATCGAATAAGGTGAAGGTTCCGTCGGTCCTGAGCACGCTTGTAGCAACCTGTGAGGGGTTAGCATGAAGCTGATGTTCGATAGCTTACGTTCAGTGCGATTGCCAACACGCTCAGCGTCATGGCATCGACAGCCCCAGTACCGCCCTTCGACTGCAAGACCCGGAAACCAGCCGCCGCACGATCCCGGACCACGTCAGAGGCAACATTGATTCCAAGTTGGCTCCGGATCGAGTGCGCGATCGCACTGTAGCCGTCTTCGGCATCGATCAATTCAAATTCTTGTCCCATGGCCGCGAACTGAAGACGCCTCTTGTTCCCCTGGGGCGAACGCGACGCGTCTGGGCCGGGGAGGAGCTCGGACACAGCAGTGAAGAGGGGTCGTCTTGGGAGGAGCTCAGAGCCGGCTGCTTGGCGACAGCAGTGGGCAACCTGGGCGCGGGGCCTGGACCTGCAGGCGACTTGGATGTCGGTGTGGCGGTTGGAGCGGCAGAGGAGTCTGAAGTCGCCGCCGCCTTCTGCTTTGGGGAAGGAGGCGCCCGCGGGGCCTCGGCAAGCTTCATCTGGCAAGTGACAAGCTCCGCCTTGAGCTTCTCAAGCTTGCTTGTGAGCCTGCGCTTGTGGACGGCGTCGTCTGCGTCCTTCACCATCTGCTCCATATTGTTGACGACCACGACGCGATCGGCAATTTCCTGCTGGAGCTCGGCAACACCCATCTGCTCCTGGACGACTGTACGCGACACCTTGGACGGCTTCACCTTTGGCGCCTCAGCACGAGGTGACTCGGTCACCGGCAGGATGGCCGGCTGGCGAGATCCAGCAGGCGCCGGCACGTCCGTCTTTTCCGCCTCGGCGAGCTCGAGGAGCAGGAGGATCATCTGGAGCTCGATGCTCATGGCCACGAAGGCCTGCTCGTCGACGTACTCCAGGGAGGTGCCACAGCCCGGGGGGAACTCGGCGCGCTCGACGCGGGCGACGTACTCTTCAAACTCCTGGTCCGTCCACAAGCCACTGCTCAGCATCATGATCTGGCCCGCGGCCTTCATGACGCGGAGGCGATTACCGACGCGACGACACAAGTCCGTCCAGCCGATGAGCACATTGTGCTGGTGCTCAAGGGCATCGACAACAGCGTGGTACGCGCAGTTGCCGTCGCCGAGGACGTTCTTGAGCTCGATGCCGTCGGCAGTCGCAACGGCAAGGAGGCGTTCCAAGTTCTTCTCGTACGAGAAGGGGAAGAGGGGGATGCCGTTGTCGGCGGTGCGGTTGAAGGGGGCGGTGGTAGCAGTGGCGGGCATGGTACGGAGTGGAGCGGGAGGCTTGAGGACTGTGGTATCATCAGGGCTGACCCACTGTACAGACATATACACCGCTGTGACAGCTACCACCCTCCCTAAAGCAAGAAACTGCCACAATGTCCATTAGACATGCTCGCCTCAAAGCAAAACTTCCACGGAAAGGGAGACATTTTGGCGAGAGCCAAACCATGCCACACACTCCCTCGCTACCACACCAGACGCCTACGACTGTCCCATGAACCAATTTGGAGGATTTTGGAGAGGAAACGACCGACTTTTCGTCCACCTCTCCCAAAGTGCAGTGCCCTTCCAAGTTGGCGGGCTTGAGAAAGAGCACGCTCCTGAGTCCAAGGCGCCAGCGACCATGGTCCTACAACGTTTCCCCGAACTCTCGGTGCAAAAGGCATCTTTTGGCGGAAAATGCTGGAACGCGCCGCGCCGCCACTTTCCGCCGGTTTATCAAACCGCCACTTTGCCTCTGATCCTCTGAACTCCACCGATCCACCGAAGACCCACCTCCCACTCCCCCTAGTTTGCGCACGGCCACCACCAAACCCCAGTGGCTAGGCCAGGAAATGACATGCACCTGGAACATGCACTGCACCCATCCCAGTCACAAGCGCAAGGTCATGCTTGAGGCAAAGATGGAAGCAGAATGCCAATTCGACGAGTGACAGTCACACACTTCCGCCACGATCACCTGGCACCATTTACCCCCGCACGGTCCGCCAACACTCTCGTTCAAACTCGCTCAGAGCCAAAAACAAACGCTTTGCTTTGCTCCGAGTGGTGGAAACGATACCCACTTTCCCACGGCTCGTGCGTCGATCACCCCCAGTGGCCAGTGGCGACGCATGGGAACCTCACCCACAAGCGTCTCCACGACGACCACACCTCGGACCACCGACCCAGTGTGTTCGCCCCAAACATGGGGTTACTATACCGCCGCCGCGTCTGTACGGTCTCTTTGAGCCAACACCCAGTCGCACTGATCTCTGAAGGCAAGAAAGGACGTAAAACTCACAGTTTAGGGGGTGGTGGTAAAGGTTGTTGGTCTCTGCGCTGTTAGCTGAAGCGGCAATCCAGTGACAGCGCGTGCCACTACTTCCACGAGACCTATGCGCATGGTGCTCGAGAACCGCACTGCAGCCTCCCCAATAGTCTCCAGTCCCAATCTGAGGCCTTTCGACTCACTGGTGAAGCGCATCGTTGGGCGTTTTGGTCCTTTGGGCTGTCAGCCAAACACTTGAACGACGGCAGCCTGTCCGCGGGACGACAAAGGACGGCGGACACGAAGGGTTAGGAACTGCCGCTGGACTGGAGGCGGTACTCCGAGCAGCCTGGCGCCTGCACCTCCGTGTTCACGTTGAATTGGTACTCACTTGCGTGGTAGTGGGGAGGTGTTTAGTGATGAAGAAGTGTTGGTGGCGAAAACGTTTCAGTTGTCCAACGCTTCTACGTTTCTCCCACTCGCCCTCCCCAGCTTGCCGTCGCCCACACACGAGCCGCCTGCTTCCTTCGTCAGCTTGTGCGCTTGTGCGCACGCTAGCACACGCTGATCTGCTCGATGCTGGAGGGGCACTGCGCCCCCTCTTGGCTTGTAGCGCCCTCAAAGCGGTGTACGGTGTGCGCCCCAGCTTTCCAGCTTTCCAGATAGTCATCTGCACCAGCGGGATGGCCGGTAGGCAGGTGTACGGGGTACGGGGTGGACGAGATGACATTCTCAGACCAATTTTGTGGTCAGTTTTTGCGTTGGTTGATCGTTCGTTGGCCCGTTGGGCGAGTTTGGAAGTGAGTATGCACTTTTGTTACAAAAAAAACACCACACTCCACCACACTCGCCCCGAGTTCCTGGCAGATTTCGCTGCACGGCCAGGCATACGCGTCTTTGTAGGGAAGGACACTCGACAGTACGCACCGTTGAGCATGCCATGCGTGGGCCCTAGCCCTGCTGGCCACTGGGGCCAGGTGAGACAATACAAGGGTGTAGCAGTACACTTGTACAAGATACTTGTTTGGGACCCGTAACTTCGGTGATCAGTGGATCAGTGGCCGGTGATGAGAAGCAGGCCGGCAATTGGCAACAAACAAGTACCTCACGCTCACAAGCTGCAATAACTCTGCGGTTTTTACCACACGACTGCGTGGTCACCACCTGCCACGATGCAGATCCCATGCAGACTAAGGACGGGTCTAGCATCCCAATGTACTGGTCCGGGACACCCCTTCTGCCACCAGTGGCCAGTGGATAAGTAGAGTACGTGACATATCTTGCGGCTGCTACGGCGTACTGTTGTTCTGTCCGCAATCGTCGCAGACCCACAGATCCACAGATCCAGAATCACAGGGCGCAGCGCCCATATTTGATAAACATGCATCCGCGCGACCGGAAAAACCCCTGAATGTGGTGTCCTTTAATATGGTTGCCGATCTGTCGAAATTGCACATTTTGCTTCCGTTTGACAGCATCGCAGAAGCAAAACCTACTGAATCCACCTTGCAGTTCTCTTCGTCCACCAACCCAACCCCAACACCAAAAACAACTATGTCTAAGCTTGCTGGAAAGTAGCGCGAAAACAGCACAAGACCATGACAAAATTCTGACCATTCGCAGCGTCTAGCGTGCGCGCCTCCATCAAGACCCTCCTCCACGAGTCTTCCCTCGAGGGCCAGAAGGCCGTGAGTTTGCAAAAGATTTGAACGATGGCACACGAGGCTGACTATGTCTTTCTCTTGCTGTACATTTGCCGACCTCCTATCCATCTGTAACGTGTTCCCTGCTTGCGGAAACGTCTCTACAAACTCGTCAAACCGATTGTCGAACCGCTCCACCTGGTTGCTTGTGGCGCACGTATTGCTCCCATGTCTCTGTTCGCCCTTCTCCCTTTGGTTCACGTCTGTCCGCTCTCGCCCTCTACATTTACGCCACTCGGTCACACCCTCTCGGTCTTCGCATGCTTGTCGACCCCTGTTCGTCCTCGCATCGATCCTTTTCTGCTGGAATCCATCAATCCACGCCTCACCGTTGTGTTGCCACATTTCTTCCAACTGGGTTATGTCTGTTCATTTCGACCTCCCGTTCTTGAACCTCTCTGGCATGCCCCTTCATTGTCGCTCCCAACGATGCCCTTGCGCTCCCCGAACACGCCCACGCGCCTTCCGTCATTGATTTGGCTGTCATCGTCGCCATCACGGACAAAATTCGGAAAAAAAATTCGCCGATCATCTTCCTCCACCACCACCACTTCTCTTCCACCTCTTACTCAACTTCAACAACGCTTCAGGGCGAGGGCAAGAAGAGGAACTTCGTCGAGACCGTTGAGCTTCAGGCACGTATCAGCGTCGTCGTCGGCGACAGCGAGCTCGAAAGGGAGGACTTTGTCGAAAGACGGACCTGCCGAAGACCTCGATGTCCCGACCTTGACTCAAACTCTTGTGAACATGTACTGACCATCACAGATCGGACTGAAGAACTACGACGCAAGTTTTGCACCCACGCGCGCGTTGACCCCATGCTGACTTTTTCCTTAGTCGCAGCGTGACAAGCGTTTCTCGGGTACCGTCAAGCTCCCCCACGTTCCCCGTCCCCGCATGCAGCTCTGCATTCTCGCCGACGCCATGGACGTTGACCGTGCCAAGCAGCTCGACGAGGAGCTCGCCTTCATGACTGTTGAGGACCTTAAGAAGCTCAACAAGAACAAGAAGCTCGTCAAGAAGCTCGCCGCCAAGTACGACGCTTTCCTTGCCTCGGAGGCCCTCATCAAGCAGATCCCCCGTCTCCTCGGTCCCGGTCTCTCCAAGGCCGGCAAGTTCCCCTCGCCCGTCTCGCACTCCGAGGACCTTGCCCGCAAGGTCAACGAGGTTCGCTCGACCATCAAGTTCCAGCTCAAGAAGGTTCTCTGCCTCGGTGTCGCCATCGGCCACGTCGACATGGAGGAGGACCAGATCATGCAGAACACCATGCTTTCGATCAACTTCCTCATCTCGCTCCTCAAGAAGCAGTGGCAGAACGTTGGCTCGCTCCACATCAAGACCACCATGGGCAAGCCTCAGCGCCTCTTCTAAGCGCGACCTTGGTTGCCGCCAGTGTGTAGTATTTCCGCGCTCAACCGACCAACTGTCTGTAGAAACGACGCAAAACCGGACCACAGTCACGCTTATACCCAAGTTCGTCTGACCCCTTCACTGGGAGCTCGCGGGCCGAGGGGAGCTGGTTTTCTACGGATTGAGGAAGGAACGGTGTGGGTTTTCATTATGCATGGCTATATTATCATTACGAAAGAGTTCAAAGAGTTGAAGAATCACTAATCGGGTCTGGCCCATGCGAGTACCGGCGGCTGCGTGAGATCCTGAGAAGAGGAAGGCCGCTATTTGATGCGGGCACCGCCGATAGATTACGGTGGCGCGATGCTGTTTTGGAATCTCGAGTGTACCATGTGCACCCACTTTTATCGGTTCCGAGCGGTCGGCTGTTGGCTGTTGGGCTCCGTGGTCGGTCGATCGCGGCACTGACGTGTGCATGATTGCAAGTGTGATCATCCATCTTTCCATTCTCCCATCCCCTACTTCACGCCATTGCCATCCCGCGACCGACATAGCTGCCGCTGCTGACAAACGCGGCTGCTCCACAGGACAGAGCCCCTTGTGCCGCTCTTTGCTGCCGTGACCGCCACCCAACAGCGGTACTGGAACGCGGCCCCGCAGCAGGATTCGAGTCGAAGAACACCGTTCACGCTTTTCATTGCCCAGTCCAACACTCTGTGCTACGCAGAGGCGTCACAGTCTTGTGTGTGATTCGGTGACTAGAGGTCAAAGACTGTCGAGTAGCATTACGGATATCTCACCACCGGGCCGGCGACTTTCCCCACTTTCCCACTCCTCCGACTCGTCCGCAACTGTCTCACCTATAGTCCAGTCGACCGCTTTGGGGTTGTACACACCACCACCATGGCCCCGTCCCTCTTTGGAGCGCGCCGTTCGTCGCGATCGAGCTTGTCGCAGTCGGCAGCCCCGTCGTCGCCCGGTTCTACTGCACCTGCCCTTCCACCGCCGAATACCCGGTCTGCTTCATTATCGCCTGTAGCGACCCGCCGCGCCTCCCGCAGTGGTAGCACGGCCTTGGAGCAGCTGCGTGGACGGGTGCGCTCAGCTACCACGACAGCGACTGCTCCAGGAGCGAGTGCACCCCAGGTTCCCATGGGAAACGGCACACCGTCTCGTGCTCGGGCAGATAGCAACGCATCTGCCATTGTTCCCCCAGTGGTTCGCGACGCCGAGCTTGATCGCCGCGCCCGTGAAGCTATGCAGACATCCTCGGCCCCCGCGGCATTGCGCTCCTCGACCCCGCCCCCATACTCGCACCACTCACTCGACCGGTCCCCATTGCCCAACCCCATGGTTCTCGACGACCGTCCGCGCGTGCCGCCTCCCATCTACTTGCGCAGCTCGAGCGCTCAGCCCCAGTCCAAGCTGGGAACCTTGTCGATCCACGTGCCTGGATGGTGAGTAGCTGTGACATTTACAAAGGCAAGGCGGGCAGCCGTACGCATGCGTCTGTCAGTGCTGCAGCATGCTCATGCCTACACCCAAGAGTGTGCTTAACTGGTTGCTGCACACACACCTACGCGGCGTTGCGCGCGGTAACCCTGCTTCCCTTGCCTATTTCCCTTTCCTTCCCTACTTCCGTCACTTGCTGGCATCCAGCTGACAATCAGGGGTGTCGCTCTGGTGCGTCCACCACGACATTACGATCTCCACCCGCTCGAGTCGGGCTCGAGCGGCCGCGAGCCGCCTGCAGAGGACACGGTTGTCAGTGGCTCTCTCGAGGTCGTCATGCGCGAGCGTCGCCGTGTCCAGGCAATCAGTGTCGGAATCCAGAGCGTGGCAAAACTCAACATGGGCCCAAACAGAGGATGGGAGGATGATGGAATCTTTGAGCGTGGTGTCGAGGTGGTAGGCGGTGGACTGGACGGGGAAGGACTATGGCTCGAAAAGGGGTCACAGACGTGAGTTGCGTAATAGTGACGGTCCTAACTCGTTCCCCAGCTTTGCATTCTCGCTCCTGTTGCCTGCGACATCGGCCACCTACGACTACCACACCTTTGGTCGCGTGTCGTACATTCTGACAGCTCGTGTCGAGGGTGTTCCTCAAGGTCGCCTAGTGAACATGTTCAAGTCTCGCGATATCCCTATCCAGGGCGACATTCCGTTCCTTGGCGATTTCCAGGCTGTCATTGCCCGTTCCGACAAGATTGCGCACGAGCAAGCCCAAGCCATGTCGCGCGACCGGTCGCGGGACGGATCTCCCTCGCTCTCGCCCTTGATTGCTGGCCTCGGTATTGACCAGCCGCCATCGCCACTTGCTACTCCGCAGGACGAGATTGCCATCACGTTTGGCGATGTGGCGTCACCGGTCCATGGTCTCTACCATCGGCGATTGTCCACCGACCTTGTGCTTCCCCAGGGAGGCAGTCCCGGCCGTCCGTCGCCACTCCGGCGTGACACGGACGCCATGTCCATTGCCTCCCGCGCGAGCAGTATCGAGGGCAGCAAGAGCGAGAAAATGGGTTGGCTCGTGGGCGACATTTGTGGCATTCGCAATTTCAAAGTCCACGCCAACCCGTCCCCGACGTCTGGTGTATACCAGCTAGACATTCGCAAAGAGGGCTATGTGGAAGGTCTCGGACCGTGGCGATTCTCCATCACCAGCGACGCGTTTACTATTGCGTCTTGCGCCATGCTCTCCCTGAGTATCCCCTCGCCCGCACCCTCCTGCACCATCTTCTTTGTGCGCATCCTCGTCTCGCAAACCTACGTGTTGCTTTCACCGCGCACGCCCAACGACCCGCCGTTCAAGCCTGAAGGCCCCAAGAACCACGTCATTTTCCAGGTCGGCCGTCCTCACCGCCATGGCGAGAGTGTACTGGCCCACACCATCACATCGCTCTGGCGCGGTACCGAGGCGGGCGGTACGAAGGAAACCAGCAGCAGCAATGGATACCGCACACGGGCGGTCGCGCGATTGCCTGGCCACGATAAGATTCGGCCCACTACGAACCCTGGGTGAGTTGGGGAAAGACGAGAGCAATGGCGACGGAACGCTGACTCGTCGCGCAGCACCATCACGCCTATCCGCGTCTCGCACGAGATCCTTGTCCGCATCTTCTACTCGATCGAGGGTGAGACGGTGGCGGGAAACAAGATAAACGGACCAGGCGAGGTGCGCATGTGTCAGGTGCGATTGCCCATCACTATCCCGAGCTGTATGTGCAGTACGGCCACGCTCAACCTGCCGACTTGTGAGTGTCAGATTGGATTGGATCTTCCCGCAACAAGAAATTGTGAACTGACTGTTATCCCCACAGACGAGTGCGCGATCAACCCGGGCAGCTCCATTCCTGAGAACGTATCGCTCGACGCTCAGAAGACGTGCACATGCTCCGTGAGCTTTGCCCAGCTCTCGGCAACGACTATCAGCCGGAACCGTGTCGAGGAGCCCGTCGAGCCTGCGCCAAATGCAGTCGAGCGTGGCAAGCAGATGGAGGCGGCGAACGGGGCGGGTGGTCCAAGTACGGGCGTGTAAGTGGGAAGTGAGTGAGTTGTTGTTGGGACAGGTGTGAGCAGTTGTGGGAGTGAGATAGTTGTGAGAGATAGGTGTGGGAGTGAGCTGTGGGAGAGTCAAGTTGTTACTGCACAGAGCGTTTGGGTACTTGCTGGGAGCATGGGAGAATAGGGTTTTGAATTGGCTCGCGAGCTCGAAAGGCGAGCTCATGCAATGCAAGAATACAATCATTCGCGGATGGTGATGTGGCAACCTCCTTTTATAAACAGCTTGGACAGTCCCCAATCTAAGTTGCAGTATGGTGGGCGAAACACAAGAGCATGTCCTCAGCTGCCATCCTCCGGCGCAGCCTGCTGCCCCGCACCTCCTCCTGCCCCACCACCAGCCTGAGCCTGTCCCTGCGCCTGGGCGAGCCACGCATCCAGTCCCATCTGCCCGACTTCGGGAAACCACCCGTATGTGCGCAAGTCGACGCGCTCGCCGAGTCCCGAGACGGTGTCCACCTCGACGCCCTCTGCCTCGAGACGTTCCTTTTGGCGCGCGACGCCCAGACCGAGGTCGCCGCGGGGCGAGATGACGCCGCGTGACGAGATTACGCGCTGGGGTGTCAGATGAAAGTGCACCATCGCACAGCTGGGTCGGCGCGAAGGTTCGAAAATGGCGGTTGCCAGATAGACTCATGGCTTGGCCTCGTTCCCTCCCTCTTCCCTCCCTCTTCCCTCCTCTGCTCCACCATACGCACTTGCCATGGAATGTCCGAGTTGGGTGGCAGAGACTTCATGGCGTTTCCGACGTGTCTGCCGTCAGTCGTGTCCTCTGAGTGCGCTGTGAGTGCGCTGTGAGTACGCTGCTCGGCGGCGTGGGGAGCGAGCGCTTGGTAAGGAAGCACCCCATCGCACTAGCTGGCGCGGGACCGCGTGCAGGTAGATCCTCAGACAACCACCCAGCTGGCCAGCTGCACTTGTGGCCTTGTCCTTTCTCACCTCGAGTAACTTGGGTATCCGGCCATCTTTGCAATGTGGCCTGCCGTCTGTCAGCTGGCTTGGCAAAATGGCTGGCGTTGGAACAGCGGTTGACGTCACCCGCCGCGTCATGCCTCCTCACCATAGCTTGTAACGCGTCCCACGGGGATGGCTCGCACAATGTCATAAGTGCGTTCTGTAAGAATGGCAATGTCTGTCATCCTGGTAGGAGTATGGAGGTGGTATGCAGTAGGGGGTGCGTGTGATGAAACTGTATGGGACTGAGGTGGAGGATGCAACAACCCCAGACAGTGTGGTTCCTGAAAAGGATCTGCTCTGGCCCAAGAGGCGGCGGTCGGACCCCTCCGGGTGAACGACCTCATATTCAATATCGGGTTGACACTCTCTGGTTGACACCGTCGTTGTCATCATCATCATCACCCACTCAACCATCCTTCCAACACCTCCATCCCCACCCTCACCTCCCAACCATGGCTCTTGCGGCCCCTCAGCCGCCATGGGTCCCTGCGCAGCCTCCAGGAGGCATGCATATCCAGGAATGGAAGTGAGCGCCAGAACGTCCCACCTCCACCTCCGACCGGCGGCGAGGACGGGATATGGGACGGGACACACTTGTGCCCAGCCACCGCCATCGCTGTGTCGTCTACCCAGTGACACTGCCGCACGGGGGACGTGGCGAGTTGCCACCGACGCCGGGGGTGTATCCCGGGCTGCAAGAGTTGGAGCAGCGTAGCTGACAGATACAGGTATGAAATGCGCCGCGAGGCCCAGCTCATCATCCCCGGCGTCTACCTCGGTCCGTTCCAAGCCAGCACCAATTTAAACAAGCTGGAGACGTTGGGAATTACGCACATGTAAGTGGTTGCAAACGATGGGCGGGGAGTGTGCGGATGGGAGTTGCTGGTGACTTGTGTTGTGGGCAAGTTGCAAGCTCAAGCTCGAGTGTCGGTGGCTGTACGACTCACGGCGTTCCCCGACACATGGTCGAACACCGGTTCGCCAGCCCCCCCGGCTCTCTGTCACCGTTCACCGAGACCAAGTCATCGGCTGGGCCCCGTTGAACCTGCTGACAATGTCCCAGCCTGTGTCTCCGCGACAGCATGGAGGCGCGCCTTATCTTCCCCCGCTTCCCAACCGAGTTCAAATACCTCACCCTTGACGTGGCCGACTCTGGTGTGAGTGCTGTCTACTGTGACACAGGCTTGGCGATAGTATGCGGCCTTGGGTGTGCCAAAAGAGCTGCGGGGTCCTGTGGTCCACAACCCAAAGGCTTGCTCGGACGACCCGGTCGCCGGCCTCGGGACTACCCTTGGCCGCTGTCACAGAAACAAGACATTGAGCTGACGACGACAGGCGCAGAACATTATCACCATCTTCCCTCAGTGCCGCCAGTTTATTGACGAGGCGATCAACTGTGGTGGATCAGTGCTGGTCCATTGCAACAGTGAGTACAAGGCAATGTACGACCACCTGGCTTACAACAGGCGGCATTGCCACGGCACCAGCCATCGTCATGGGCTATCTGATGGACAAGTTTGCATGGGACTACACCGTCGCCCTGTCCTACGTCCAGAGCAAGCGATACTGTGTGAGCCCCAGTAGCGTGAGTACATTCCTACAGCTCGAGTGTGCGTCTTGGCAGAGCGCCCAGTGCGGTTGCGAAACCCATACCTGCACCGTGCGCAAGATCCATAGGCACACATCTCCAAAGGCACCTCTCTCCATTCCTGACACGGCGCAGTTTGAGATCCAGCTCCGCGAGTACGCGACGATCGCGGCGGCGCAGCACGCGTACGCGTCTGGCCCCATGAGTCCCAGTGTGGCCGAGCACAAGCGCGCATGGGACGGCGAAGGGTGAGTCCGAGTCTCGGCGCGGGTGTAAACGAACAGATGTGGCATTTCGACCAACAGATGACCATCTGTCCTGGCGCATTGCCGTTTCCTGTCTTCCGCATAAGCATGCCTCTCTGACCAACCAACTTTCAGCGACGTGCCAACCGGTTCCAAGCGCCGCCAAGCCGCGTTCGACATGGACATGGACGACGACTAAGCGCTAGAACTCCGCCATTGTCCCGTCGTCTCTTCTCTCCCCGGCTCCCCCGTTTCACCCCTGTGCATAGACCAAGAACCGCCATTAGACCGCACGCACCCATCACGGCGCCCATTCCCATTCCGCCGCCACACCCCATCCCATGCCCACTGTTGTAACAGCTACACCGCCCCCCACCCCACGGCTCCGAGCCCTCGAGGGGCTTCTTTTCTGTCGCCTGTCGTCGCGTTCGTTATAGTTATGCATTTTTGACAATCCGATAAACACAGGGAAAAGCAGGCCCGCCGCTACAAGTCGTTTATATACAATAAAAAGGGGAGATACGGGGGGTGGGAGGGAGGTCCCTCGTGGCAGAGTAGCTAGCTGCCTGCTGGTGCGGAGGGATAGTGTCGCAAGGCAGGATACGGATCACGGATGGATGGCACGTCCGGCATCCAATCCATGCCTGCGCGCATGGTGGGTGGGTTGGGTGGGGGTGGGTGGGTTGGGTGTTGGCGCGGTCGGGATTTCCCGGTCTCGTGTCGTCTCGGGTTTCGCTGCTTGTGTCGGTCGTTATTAATGTCTTGAATCAATTCTCAACCTCCTTCTTTGGTCTTGTTGTTGTCGCTTGGGCACGTCGGTGGCCCCCCCTTTGCGTAGCGACTTGTGGTTTCCGTTTAAACCCCAGCCAGGTAGCCAGATATCTCGTCCGCGCGTCTCGAAACTCAAACTCTTCGTCCTTATTACGTCGTGTCGTCCACCTCCTCAGATCCACCCGCCCTGCGCGACGCTCTGCTGCACGCGAGGCGACTTTTGCATTTGCGGCACCTGCATGGGCACCTTACCCATGGGGACACCGGGAGCCATCTGCATGATGCCGCCGGGGACGCCGTGGGGGACGTGTGCCTGCTGGGTGTGGGCCTGGTAGCCGCCGTGCATGGGCTGGGGCTGGGCATGCTGCATCTGCATCTGGCGCGGCACGTGCTGCACATGCTGCATGTGCTGCATGTGCGCCATGTTGTGCTGGCCGTGGTGGCCGTGGGCGTGGTGCTGCTGGGGCTGGTAGTGGTGCTGCTGCTGGGGAAGGTGGTGCTGCTGCTGAACGGGCATGCCCATCTGCGGGAGACGCGTAGGCGGACGGAAGTCGTCCTCCTCGTCCTCATAGTCGTAGGCGGCCTCCCAGGCGTGTCCGTGCTGCGAGCCGTGGTGCGAGACGGGCGCGAACGGGTCGTGCTCGAGCTCCTCGGTCGGCCAGTCGCGCGGAATCTCCTTGCGAGGAGGCTCGTACCCGTGTCCGTGGCTGGATGCGTGGCCGAGGTTGGACCCACCGTGGCCGTGGTTGGAACCACCGCCGTGGCCGTGCGCCGAGCTGGTGTACATCGAGTGGCCGTGGTTGGACGTGACGTGGCCGTGGCCGGATGCGCTGTGGCCCGACTGCGAGCCCGAGGTGGACCGGCCAGAAGGGCGGCGCGAGTTGTTGCTGTTGTTGTTGTTGCTGCTCGGCGTCCTTGGGCGGGACCCAGGTCCAGGCATAAACTGCTCGGCGTTGCTTGGTGTCCGTGAGCGCGACGCACCGGGACCAGGCATGAATGGCTCCTCGTTGGCCTCGCGCTTGCTCCTCTGGCGCCAGGCAGTGACGGCGTCGGCGATGGCAGCGGGAGTGTGCGGGACGTGGCGGCCGTCTGCCGAGTGGCCCGTAGACGAGGCACCGCGCGACGGAGGGCGGTCGAGACGGTCCATAAACTGCTGGCGCGACGCAGGACGGGAAGCAGCAGAACGGTCGCCGTACGACGCCTGACGAGAAGGCGCGCGCTGCTCGGCAGCAGCCTGGCGCGAGGGAGGGCGGTCGACGGCCTGGCGAGAAGAAGGACGCTGCGAGCCGTTGGAAGTGTTACGCGAAGGTGGGCGGCTGCCACCGAGGTTTTGCTGGGACGGCAGGACCATTGCCGAAGGAGGAGGCGCCGGGAACTGGTGTGCGGCAGACTGCTGCTGCTGCGGGAGCGATGCCTGGCGGACTGGCTGAGGGATCCTGCTCACTGGCGCAGCATGGTGGTGGGCTCCGGCCACAGGAGGAGAGCGGGTAAAGTCAATCACCTCGGCCGCACGGTCGCGGCCAGCAACGTCGCCGGCACCACGGTCGGTCGGGAGACTGGCGCGGTGCTCCATGACGCGCTCGACGCGACCATGTCCGTCGTCGCTCTGGGTGTACGTAACAGGGGGCGCGCGGCGAGCGGGACGCGTTGGAGTGGGTCCGCCCACTCCGGCAGACACATACGAGTTGGCCGTTGCGACAGATCCAGTAGCGGATCCCGAGGTGGACGAGCTGTCCTGCGCGCTGCAAGGGTGACGCAGCACGAGGCTGGGCCTGCGCACCCCACATGTTGCGTGCATCGGCAAGAGTGGGAACGACAGCCGCGTTGGGGGTCATGAGCACATTCGGAGTGCCTGGAGACGCCACTGTCTCGGGAGGAGTGTGAGTGTTCGCATCTTCTTGGGTGCGGCGGGGGCGAGGAGTAATGGGGACGGCGGCGGTCGAGGAAGGTGCGAGCGAGATAAAGGAAGGTGGTGATCCGGATCCTGTAGAGCCAGTGGACGCCGAGTCTGATGCAGATGAAAGACCTAGACCGCCTGCTGTCCTTGGTGTGGTTGCTGCCTGCTCAAAGTCGAGGCGACGCGGGGTAATGTTGCTAACGGGGGGTTCCTGTTGCTGCGCTGCAAAGACGCGACGAGCCGAACGGGGCGATCCTGGTGTTCGGCGGGGCGAGTACGGGGCGTCCTTTTTGATATCACTGCGGAGTTCGGCGTCGGCCCGGCGCACCATCTCGGACTCGGTCATCATGCCCTCTGCACCAAAGAACCCACCGCCGCCGCGTCCACGCCAGCCTGGAGGCAGTTCCTCCTGAGCACATGGGAAAGTGAGTGCAGAAAGGATGCTGGGTGGCTCGGGCGGGGCGTGAAGTGCGAGCCACGCCTCACGACTCCTCCACGGCTGGGCAGCTCCGCTGGCAGTCGACCCGATGGAACCACGGCGGCTTATGGGAGTGACTGCGCGAGCGGCGTCACGGGCCTCGTCGCTGTTTGCCCACAGCGATTTTGACCTGCGGCGGTTGGCAGCAGGGATTTGTGCTTGTGCATTGGCGGCATTGCTTGCTGCCTTTGCTGCTTGTGCGCGACGGATGTGGTCTGGGAGCGGGGGGAGCTGGGGTGGAGGGGTGGGTGCGCGGTCTTCCTTTGCCTTGAGGTTGGCCTTTGATGTGCGTTTGCGCAAGATACCCATGGTGGGCGATGGTGGTTGTGGTGGTGGATGTGGATAGGAGGTGAGTGAGTGGGAGAGAGTGAGAGAAGAGTGAGAGAGGATGGACAACACAAGACAGAGGAACGACGGTCTCGAAGGGGACTCTGGGGGGGGAAGGGGAGGGGCAATCTGGTGTCTTTGCAGACATTTCCCTCACGCGCTCTGCCGGATGCGATGGACACACACAAACGCAGCGACCGACCACAACAACGGGCCCTGCGCTCCCTCCCTCCTCTCCCTCCCGCTGGAGACGCTGCGCGTGCACAACTGTCGTCCTCCTCCCCCCCTTGTGCCTCTTCGGTCCTCTGTCCAGACCGCGCCGCCCGCCGCCGCATGCATGCAACGCAAACAACGGCGCCACCCACACCCACACGGCCACACCGTTTGCCGTCGTGCGCCACTGCTCCGGATCGAACATTTCCCCCTGGCCACGGGCGGTCGCGGCAGGAAGCGCCAGGCCGCGCCACCCGACGAGCCCTCCCTCTCCTGGCTCTGTCCTGGCTGCTGGCCCAGGCCCCCCATCCACAATCCACACACACGCAGAAACAGAAACCCAAAACACACACCCCATATAAGCAGCACCAGTGTGTCCTGCATGCAGGATCAAAGGATACCGGTCGGTTACAGCTGCTTAGACTGCTGGCTGCTGGCATGCAATGCCCCATAAAAATGCTGCGACCCTTTTGCAGTGGCCCGTCCCATGGATACCACCCATGTGCCGGATCTGTGGGCGCCTTTGCTGGCCGCTGGGCCTGGACACTGGTGGACAGTTGGACGGCCTCGAGAAACATTATTCCTGTTCCCAGCTCACCCACATATCCCATTTAAAAAACCTGGGCCATGGGCTTAGCGGCAAACTCTGAAGTGCGACGGTCAAAACGGTCAAAGCACAGCCTTCATTACCTGTCACTCTTCTGGTGGGTGATCTGGTGACTTGTGGTAGCCGCACAACAAGCTTCTGGATGCGGTAGTTGTAGAGCCCATGCAGAAATCCAGTGGCCAAATGCCAAGGCGATAAACCCGCGCGCCCGTCATCGCGCGCTCGCAATGTGTCGCCACGCTGCAGTTCAGGTGCAGCATGCAGCATACGCACCTTGTTTGTCCCGTGCCTGCGCGCATGTTTTTGTTGTTGCTGACACGAGGCTTTGTTTTCTGCGAGCTGGGACTGGGACACAGCGAGCTGTCGAGCTGTGAGGAGGAAGGAGTCTTGCGGCAGCGTCGCGGGTCATGCGAGACCCAGGTCCTGCAAAGCATACATACGACGATCGTTACATGTCCTCCCCCTCACCACCTCCCGGCGACGAGACGGGCAACAGAGTTTGTGACGCTGACGAAAAGAGAGTAAACAGCGACACCCGACTCCTTGCGTCCTCCTCCCTCACTTGGCGCCTCGTGGTGGAATTAAAAGAGTCGTCATTTTAAGCGTACGCAAGTTTCGTCGAGGTCGCCGCCGAAACGTGAAACGGCCACCGACGACCGGGATGCCTCTGAACCGCGGCGGGGAGAGCGGGACACAATGCCCAGTGCAAGCTGGAACGTGTTTGCCATCCGTCGTCCGGTCGTCCATGACCCAAACCCGTTCAACGCTTCGATGCAGAACAAACCACGCGCGCCCAAAGAACACACGCAGCAGCGCGCAGTTGTTTGTGGTGGTGGTGGTGGGTACTCACCCTGACCCGTGCCAGAGATCCAGAGACATAAACCCCACTGCGTGTGCCGCCGACGACCACACAATGTCCGTCCGATGGACCATGGACCGGGGACACAGGACCGCTTGCTGGGTCCTGTCGCGCGGTTGTGCCAAACATGAGGCAACAGGATACTCTGCCCGCATGCGAACACGTATGTATGACCAGGAATACATCAATGCATGGCAGAGGAACAACAAGGCAGCGCCATGCATGCAATGAGAACTGCAGAAAGAGGCCTTTGAGGGCACTGGGTACTGCACTGTGCGTGCTGGACAGCGGCACGGGTACGCGGGAAGCCAGCAAGCCATATACCCACACCATCCACTCACTCGGTCCCAGCATTTATTTAGCCCTGTAGGCAGCTCTGGCCTCTGGAAGCAAGAAAGAAACAACGGTGCTCCGCTCCCTACTGGATCTTTGCATGGCGCGCGGCCTGCCCCGCCTGCGGCCTGGCGGCTCCCGCGTCCCGTCCATCGCGGTCCGACGGGGCCGTTGTGTGTCCACCCACACACACCACACCCTGCATGCCTTGCACCTGTTCTTTCATGCTTGATGCATCTTTGAGGAGTGTGGGGGGGGGGGGGGGAAGGTGAACGTCAGGAAAGCACGTCGGCAAAGGCCCCGACGCCGGCCAGACGCGCGCGTGTGTACGTCAGTACGGTCGTGGACCATTTCGGAAGCGAACCTGAACCTGCAGCGACAGGAGGGCCAGGACGGCAAGGAGGGCAAGGACACCGGTGTGAACCGAAGCTAGAGAGCCAGACTTTTTCTCGCTCGGGGGTCCTGATGGCCTGATTTCCTGATATGCCGCAAACGACAGTAAATGTGCAGACATGCAAGTGGCAGGGGCGCCGGAAACAGCCACTTGGCCACTGGACGCGTGGAGAACTACGTGCATGTCGGAATACGCCGTTTGAATTTACTGGTAAACGCAATGTCCCCACGTTGTCCCGTTTGTTGTTTGTTGTTGTTGTTTGTTATTGCTGTTGTTCATCTCGTTCTTCGCTGTTGTTGTTGTCTCGGAGCTATTCAGGGTCTGATGTTTTGGATAAGGCGTGGCTCTCGCAAGGTGGCGTTTCGGGAGGCGCGCCGGGCTGGCGCAAGAAAACCTGATACGCAGTGGCGCCATGTGTGAGAGTTTGGGGTGGTTGCACATTGGGGGTCGTGGCAGACCGTTTCGGCAGGCGGGCGACGTTGACCAGTTCCAGCTGGGCCACAGCTGGGTGCGAGGCGTGTAGGGAACGGACGGTGGAGGCAGAGTCAGTACATAAGCAGTGGAGGCAGGCGATGGAAGGGGTGTGCGTGCACTGGCGAGTTCTGGTCGGGGGTCCAGCGGACAACAGCCCTTCGCGCACGTACCGCCGGGTTCTGCTCGGCGCAGTCGACGCCTGTAGGGTGTGGGTCAACCGCGACATGGGTGGAACATTACACCAAGCGAGCAGGGAGCCAAGGGTGGACGCATGTACAGTAGAGTACAGTAGTACCGGCACTGCAAACCCGGCGCAGTGGGGCCCTCCCTGTTCGGTTGTGCCCGTGACAAACGACATTGTCGCAGCTATAAGAGGTTTCGCGGCCAGGCCCTTCGCGTATAAATGAAACGGGGGTTTTGCGAATAGCCCGGTAGCGAAAAAAGTGTACATCAGAAGCGTTTTGTCGGTGGTGTAGGTTGAGACTGAGACTGAGACTCCTACAGAGCCCCTCCTCGGGTGCGCGCAGTGCAAAGTGCAAAGTTGCGTGTGGCGCATGTAACTTTGAACTATGCGAGCGCCTCGTCGTGTCGGAAATGCACTAGGCGGATGGGTCCGTGTCGCGTCGCGTCGTGGTCTGGCGTCGCTGCGTCTCGGCATGAGGTGCGCAGGTGACAGGCAGCCGCCAGAGCCCACTGGCCATGTCATGCTGTTTGCGCGTCTTGTCTTGGGCCACAACTCCATACCCCTATCATCCACCAGCTATGCCTCCAGATATCCCACAGGGCGGCGGCGTCGCGCGCTGGAGTCGGTATTGGCCTCGTCGCGGCCCCCGTCCGATCACATGACGCCGAGCTAGACGCACGCGCGGACATGCTCTGTCCCTGCCGATGGACAGTGTAGCGAGTGGCGAGTGGCGACCGCCCACCGCCGGACGCGCCGCCAGACGCCATGGTACATACTGTATGTACCCGCGACCCTTTTCGGAACGTACCCCAAAGGCACCCTACCGTGGCCGTGCAGACATTCACACGTCGTGCGTGATCCTGGACTGTGGTTTGCGCTGTACCCCGTAGTAGTGGCTGTCGGAGCCGCCGCGCACAGGCTCGCTACCCCTGGGCGTACACGCCGACGAGGACGAGGCCGGGGACGAGGTTGGGCGGCGTCTTTGCGGCGACCGCCGACAATAAAGGCCATAACGAGGTCCAACGGCACCTTACAGAATAGTCTGGGTGTGGTGGATGTGTGTGCTGTTCCTGTACATCCCTTGGTCCGGTTCTGGGCCGTTGCCAGGCCAGGATTGCCAGATACGAGGTGGGAGAATGAAAGCGGAAGTTGGGATCGACGCCAACGTGTGGCGCCTGGTCAGCGACATATCCCCGGCTCGTCATTGGCACGCATCCATCGACATTAACGGCACTCTCCACGGCCGCCTGGTGCCGCACATGGGTCAAATAGGGTCGGCTGCGGGGGGGCAACGAGGAACTTCCTCATGTGAGTGAGGAGATTCGATGTCCGGAACCAGTCCTAGGAAAGGAGTTTTTCACGTTGACGCTGCCCACCATTAGTCGGGCTTCTGCTGCACTGGTGTTGGGATTAATGGCACATATTGAACGTGTTATGAGGGGTTTCTCGGTACTTGGCACGTTTATTGGTGACGGCGAAAGAAAGAGGCTGGACAATTGACCCTCGACCTTCTCTCACGTCATTCCTGCAGGCAGGGCATACATGCGGTGGCCCAATGTGCTGTTGTGAGTGTCTGTTACGGACTGCTGAGTGTTGTTTGGGTAGTGCTGGGCTTGGGTGGTGCTTGCTATTTCTGTCGGGTGTGGGAGTAGGGTGTTCGGTTGGCACAGCAAATGTGGCACACTTGCACTTTTGTGTCATGACCACTCTAAATGTCTCTTTGACGAGAAAGCAAGTCGACGCAGGCTCGCAAAGATACAACTCTTTGCAGTGTCTATCTTTGACCGAGTGTGATCGTGGATCAGCCCTGCGCTCCGTTATCTCCTCGAAGACGACACTGTAGGGGTCAACGTCTATCGCCGGCCCAGCAGACTGTTCAATGTCCGCCGGCCATCTGTTTCCAGGCCAGCACATCCAGACAACAGTGCTACGTCCCAATGGAGTCGAGGCTATGGTTACTGTTCGTTTTCCCTGGGACAGCTTCCGCCGCCTGTGAGTAGGTCCAACGCCACGTACACAATAGCAAAGACGAGGTTTGTATGTAAGTGGATATGCATCCCTTCAGTTTCCCGACGCATGGCAAGTCCCCTCCCGAGGGCCCACGCAATGTAGCGCACATTCTAGCCCTCGTATAACTGCATACATGGTTGCTGGCAAGGCGGTTGAATGCGTGTTCCGCATACCGGACGAAAACGACAAGCAACGATAAAATACAATAAACAAACAATAAATAAATAAGTAAATTTAGAACAAGCACACGGCCGCTTCTGGTACCTACTGTAAGCAGCTGCGACGTCCAGAATACCCAAGTACTTGGAAACGGCCCGTATATCAGCACCCTTTCCGGTCGGTGAACCGAGTTCGGGCAATCCCAGTGCTACATGCAGCAGGAGTGTAGCGGTGTTATGTAGCAAAGCGTGGAAATGTATTTCATTCCTGGAATGTACCTACTGCCCAACAATTTGGAACAGGCGACGGGTTAACAATCACATGTAGAGGTTCAAATTTACCAGCAGCTCAACGGTGTAGGATGGGAGAGGAATGCGGCCGAGCGGCTGACGACCGATAGTCGCACAAGGCGGCAAAATCATGGCTCCCTTGTCAGTCTCGTCATTTCAGATCATTCAACACCAGTCCCTCGGCCGTGCGTTGCATTCTGGAGACCGCTATCGAAATGTTGTGCCATATATCCCGTTATATCACCATGAACACGGTACATCCGCCACCCACTGACCAACCGACGTGGGTCGATATGTGAACGTGTGCATCAAGGCGAAAACACCCAGAAATCAGCTCTTCCACCGACGCCGCTCGCCATGTGACTCGTCGTTCCCCAGCCAAAGCCAGCAGTCTGGCACATAGCAGTAATAGAGGTTGGCAATTGTATACGTTCTCGGACCCGTTTATGCGAGCCGCACAACCTGGCACCTCGCGGCAAGGAAGGCGAACTGAACGGTGGGGTGCCACTTTCGCGATAGTTATCCTCTCCCATCGCCTCTTTTATTGTCAACGTGACAGATAAGCCTCTGACAGACGTATAATGACAACAGTAAGCCTACCGTACCCTGCACACCCAAGCACTGGGCCGTTTACAGACGAGAAACCCAAGCCGATGCACAGATCCATTCGCCACACCGCCACCACCTCCATCCAGAGCCATCTGCCACCGACAACCATCAGTCCGCATGCCCTCACATGTCCCCCCCCCCCAACGCCAGCCGACGCCTCACACCTTGGGCCCATACCCAGATACACCCCGCAAGCAAAAACAAGCCTTGCCAAAGGCGTACAACCGTTGCAGGCTGCTCCATCTTCTCCGCCAGGGAGTTGAACCCTGCTCTACCGCGATGTTTCCTGATGAGGGGAAGCTGCTCCCTATTGAGAGGCGGTTATACTAACCGATATACTAGCAAAGAGGCGATGGAGAGGTGGTTTGTGGTGGCGACCAGAGGGGTAGAGGTGGGGAGAGGGAAGGAGTTGGGTTGGGAACGTCAGGCGTTGATGCTGGGGAATTGGATTGGGACGGGTGCGGGGTATTTTCCAGGGAGGGTTTACTCACTCTGGATTCGGCGGTGTCAACTGCCAGTGCCAAATAGACATGGTAAAGATGCACTGGAGTGTCTGGAGTTGTGCGATGCCTTGATCCAAAGGTCGGCTAGGCCTCCGGAGTCTTTATGGCCGCAAAGCTTGACCGCGACGCATTCCTTCGAGCGGTGATCCAAACGATCCAAACGACGGCGGGCAGCCTCGCGCTTGCCTGCCGTGCCCGTGTCACAGTACAGTGCAGCCAAGATAGTAGCTAAACAGCGAAACAGCCATCTGGGAGACGACGAGGGACATTGAGGGTGTTCACGAGGTCGGTGATGTGTTCGGCCACCCCATGCATGTTACACATCTCTATACTTTATCCCCACGAGCCTTGACCATGATCGCGGCGGACACGGTCGACAGTATCAGGAGACGGTTTATGGCGGCGATGGAGGAGGAGGAGGCGGTGGTGGTGGTACACACCAGCTGGACCTTTCATACACCGATGAATGCAGTCCAAGCAGAGAATCCCGCATCAGAAACGGTCAAGAATGCGATTCAGAAACAGCTGCTGTTTATTGACCCGCGGCCCTTTCTTCAGACCTGGCAAATGTTGCTGGTCAACGCAAGCAGCATCACATCAGTCCTGTAACTTGCTTTGGCAGCGGACCAGCCTATGTCACCTATGCCACTTCACCCACAGAGCTGCCACCTGCGCAAAAAGGGAGTGTAGTGCCACCGGCTGTTGCCACAGATGACAACGCACCGCTATCCCATCTCGTCGTGCGTCAGCCACGAACAGGCTGGGGATCGAGCAAGCGCCCCACCGCCAACGCATCAGTTGCGTTGCCACATCTCCACAGGCCTTATAGGGATCATGCCCAGGTTTGGCGGTGAAGAAAGGACACAGAGGGGCCGTGCCAGCAACATCTGCGCGGCCACTTGCGCGCCCACGTAGTCCCTCCACTCCCCTCACTCACCCCCAGCCCCGCCCGCACCCCCACTCCGCAACGCCGCAATGTAGCATTGACGAACAGACCGGGGCTGCGGCTGCGTATGCAGATCACTCAAGCGCAGCGTCCATGGGACCCACGGGCATCTGCGCAGCATGGGGGAGGCTGTTCGCAAAGGTACTCTAAGGTGGTGGCATTTTTGAAAAATCCCGAAATAAGCGTAACGTGGGTAGAGATCGACGCGCCGACGCCACCCCCCCCGAGGAGCATGCGCGATACGCAGTCGTGGACACAATGTGAGCTGTGCAAAGGCGTGGGTCCATATCTTCATGAGCTGTGGGGGGGCTGCGGGGGGCGATATTCATATCGATAATGCGCAATCTACAGTGCATCCGCGGTTGGGGCGGTCTGATAACGCGTTCCCGACCAAGTGGGCGAAGGTCTGGGCGGCGGTTGGTGGTGGTCGTGTGCCACAGCCATTCCCATGCCCATCCCGCCGGAAGACTGGGGACCGACCATTATTCAGCGCGGCGCCCAGGCCCACAGCTGTGGTTAGCATGCACCGCCCAGCCCCAGATCAGATCAGATCAGATCGCATGTCTGCGTACAGCCTTTACGGTGTTCGACGAGGCACACATGTTCGTGTACCGGAACAACGAAGCGCGTTCGAGAACACTGCCGCAGAAGTGTGCTCTCTCACGAGCCCACGATACACACCGGACATTACTGCACTGCACTGTACTGTACACAAACCCGAGTGCAAGCTGTTGTACACCTGTACACATGTACACCTGGCCCGTCGCTCCCATGTCCATCCTTTATATCCTGCCATACCTGCCATACCCTACTCCCGTACGCTGATGCCTGCTTTGGGACGTCACGTCGCCTCGTCCGACGTCTGGGTGATGTCTGGGAGTGCGGCCCGTCATCCAGGTTTTCTGCCCTGGTGCACAGACAGGAAAGCGGTCAACCGGCGCTGGCCGCTGCTGCGCACTGATCCTCTGCGGCGTGTGGGCTTTGTTTTTGTCCCTTTTTGTGCAGTGGGTTGTGTCCCTGGCTACTGCAGTCTACTGCACACCATCGCACGCAACGAGCAACTCGGTAAAGTACAGGTATGCCGAGAGCTATACCTGTACAAGAGTGTAGAGTACAGCTTGGCTCATGGCAGGTCAACACCAGGCAGGGCACAGCGCACAGCGCATTCCACCGCGGCCACCGCCACGGGCCACGGCGGTTCAATACAAAGCACACACGAGACACGGCGGCGTAAGGTTACCACGGCACGACCGTTTTTCGTGTGTTGAATTGTGTGGAAATAAAACTCTGTCACGAGCCTGCGTGGTTTGTGTTGTTACCCAACGCGGGGACCGGTCGAGTGGTTGTAGCTCTGACACCTCGTCTCCTTGGGTTATATGTAGGGACACACCCACCGAGGAACGGGGCAGCGTGGAGAGGAACGAAATAGAGTGTAACGCGCGACCCACCCACCCATGCCACCCACTTTCGCGCAATTGACACAGGAGAGAGTGAAAAGGGTGTTGCGCTCCGATTACGCGCCGAAAAAAACCCAACGCGTCCCGCGTCTGACGCGCGCGCGCGAGCGGGGCGTGTGGGCGTGGGCGGACGCGTCGTTTCCGCCGCCTCGCGCGTGCGCGCAAGATCCAAAGAAAGGGGCTCACCGGCGCGCCCGCCGAGCACACGTGTGCGCGTGTGTGCCCAGTTCTCTAGCTTTGCAAGCTCCAAAGCTTCAAGGCCCGCCGGCGCGTCCGAAAAATGCGATGCGCTATGCACACACTAGCGTTTTGGGTGTGCTCCATTTCGGGACACTGGCGAGTCTTGGCCGCGTGTGGATATGGATACTGGAGGACGATGTGAGCCATCGCTATCTGCACTGCCTGCTGTCCATGTCCTCTGCAGTGCCCGCTTTCCACGGCGGTACGCACGCTGGCTAGTTACCGTGCCAGACAGAGAGATGCATCTTGAGATCGATCCAGCAAGACGTGTGACGGGAGAGACGATGGGCTTGCGCGTCCCCCGGACCCACCCCTTCTCTCCTCCTTCTTGTCCCTCCCCGCCCGTTTCATGCAGTCAATTTCGGGCAGACACCACACACCCGTCCGTCTGCACGCAGCAGTACTTCTCGCCGGTCGCACTCGCCAAGCCCTTGCACATGTGCACATGTCTGAACTGACCGGCCTGCCAAGGTGCTCTGCGGATGGAAAAGTGTGCAGGGGCCCTCTGCGGATCGCGCAGCGTTGCTGCGCGTCTCGGCCTTGGCTTTCTTTCCCTTTCCACGCCCCACCCAAATATGCGTGTATGTGTGTGTGTGTAATCGTGCTGCGCGCTGTTCGCGCGCCCATCAGTGAAACAATGATACCAGGGGAGAGAGGCAAGGGAGCACTCCCACTCGCGGCAACGGTCGTATAGAGGAACATGCAAACGTAGGGGTTGTGCGGCGTAGGCGCGTTGGCACGGGCCAGTGTATGAATTTACGGGGACGTTAAACGTGTCTAAGCTATGTGGGTGCGGAAAAAGAAGAGGGGGAGGGGTTAAAGGGAGGAGAGAGAGGGGGGCTCTAGAAGTTTAGAAGAGAGCAAAGGTGAGGGCACCGACGAGGGCGACAACGCCGGTCGAAGCGACGAAGCGGGTAGCCGACGAGGCGGTGGTGGTGGCCGAAGCGGCAGCCGAGCCCGAAGCCGACGCGACCTTGGAGGCGGAGCCCGAAGCCGAAGCAGAGCCCGAAGCAGAAGCCTTGGTCGACGAGACAGAGGCGACGGCGGTACCGGAGGTGGTGCCGGCGGGGGCAACCGAGGTAGTGGCAGCGGCGTCAGTGCCAGCAGCGGTGGCAGCGGCGTCAGTGCCGGCAACCTGGAGAATACAGTCAGCACGTGCCGAGGAGAAGGATGCGTGGGGAGGAGCAAGTCGAGAGCGACACGCAACGTGCCACTCCAGAGTCACTCCAACGCCACTCGAGGTCAACTCACGGAAGCCGAGTCGGTCGAGTCAGCGGCGGCGGCGGCGGTCTCCGAGCCCGAAGCCGAAGCCGAGGCGTTGAGGCACTCGGTCGACGAGCCGGCCTGGATGGTCTGCTGCGAGTCGTAGTTGATGGCACCGGTCGAGTCGACGACCTTGACGGTCACCGAGGTGCCCGAGGCAATGTCGACGGTCCAGGTGAGCTGGGTGGCGCTCTGCTGTCCAAAGTCCTTGCTGGAAGCGCAAGTCAGCAAAATGGTCGACGTGGACGGTCCCCGCGTGTGGCTGTGGCCAGAGGGGAGATCCAGTACTTACAGAGCGGCACCAGCGGCGTCACCACCGGGGATGACGGAGATGTAGTAGGGGGCGACACCACCGGTCCACGAGAGGAGGACGGGCTGGCACTGGAGAGAGTGTGAGTAAAAACGGCGAGAGAGAGAAGGACCGTGACTGTGTTCTACGCACCTGGACGAGCGAGCCGGGGGTGTTGACGGTGAGGTCGGCGGCCATGGCGCCAACGGCGAGGGTAGCGGCAACGAGGGCGGTGCGGAACATTGTAGTAATGAGTGTGGGGGTTTGGGGGGTGTTGTGTAGCTTCAAAGTAGCTGTTTAAAGGAAAGGTGAGAGAATGAGAGATGGAGAGAATGTCAGAGGGGGAAAAGAGGTTGACCTAAGTACTCTTGGGCGGGAGAGAAGCGGGCGGGGGGGGGGAGAGAGCTTGGGGGGGGGGGCGGTGAAAGAGACGAGACGACGGGCGGGCACAGAGTGTTCCCCTCGATCTCTCTGGCCCAACGCGCGTGAGCGCGTGCGCCCGCGCCCACAAAGGCAGCGACGCGCGCCCCCCGGTTGTGTGTGCGCGCGCGGTGCGCGCGACGTGCCGTGTGTGCAAGCGACGTACCGCGGAGAGAGAGAGCGCGCAGGAGGCAGCGAGACGTGTGTGTGAGAGCGACAAGAGAGCCACAGAAAGGGCCCTTTGTCCCACCCCCCACCATAGAAAAAAAACCCTGGGCGCCTCGAAAAGTGTCGATAAAAAAAAGGAGTCTTCCCCCGCGCCCCGCCCCCAGGCCACGGGCCACAGGCCGGACAGGCCACACCCAGGCCACCCCCCTGAAATCTCCCTCGCGGGTCCTGTTTTGCTGCAAACTGTGACGGTCTCTCTCTCTCGTTTGCCCTTTCCTCTTGCACCTCTTTGGCCTCTGGGCCCCCCTCTTGCTCCTTGCTAACGCTTTTACGTGCGGCACCCTGCACCCTGTATGCTTCAATGCATGTGTTCAGCAGCGAGCGGTAAGCTGTGGGTAAGGCTCTGACATCCTCCCCAGCCTCCATCCCTCTCTCCCCCCCCTTTCACGCCCAGGCGGCTCTAAACCCAAGCTGAAACCGATGGTGTGCCCACCCCAGCCAAACCCACCCACCACACCTGAACCGTATTCAACGCTCAGGGCTCACGGGTGATCGACACACCGTCTGGGCCACCCACCCACCGTACAACCGTGGACCCATCATACATTTCGTCATCATCGTGTGCTAAACGAGCAACCCACCCTCATGCTGATTGCAATACAGACGCGTCTAGCCTGCGACTACAAGCAATCGCGTTAACCGTGTATCCTGTAACCAGTGTTAGTAGTCGTATCTCCTCGCATCTCGGGTCAAAGATCAGAGACCTTGCACTACGTGCCACATTCCAGCGCGCACAGTACCCGCGCAAAACGGCCAGCCAAACGGTACATGCTGCCATACGCGGGTGCCTCCCCACCTCGCACGCGTTTGCGTTGGGTATACCTGACGCCACCACCCAATTCCCCCGCGCGCGTCACACTTCTACAGCCAGCCAGGCCAGCCATGAGCCCGCCAGCAGAGCGACAAGCCAGCCATATGCAAGCCAGCGTCCAGGAAAATGCAAAGGAAAAGGATAAGGAAAAGGAAAAAGTGTCGCTGAATCCACCGACTATATACCTCTGTCCCTGCTGGCCCTCCCGCGTCCGACCGCCCGACCGGCCCACATCCCATCGCCAGACACCGTCTGGCCAACGCCGCCAGAATGAACGCGCCTGCAGGTTGGTTCATTCCGACCAGGTGGTGTCCGTGTCCTGGTCACAGCCAGTTGCCGCCGCGGCGCGGACCGGCTGGCGCCGCCACAAACTGGCCATGGCCATACAGCCAGCCAGCCAGCTGGCATGCAACGAGCATGCATCGAGAAAACTCTGCCACTGGGCGTCACCGTGCTGGCATGCTGGCAGTGGTAACCGAGTTGGCAGAGTTCAAAGGCCCCTTGCTTGCTGGACCTTTACAGAGGCATGTCATGCACCCAAATGGGCAGTGGTCGAGCAGGAATGGGTATACCATCCAGGCCAGCAGCAAGCAGTCCCACCGTCGCGTAGCGCGTTTCTGGGTCCCACAGTCTGAATGTGAGCGGGCAGAGCCGCAGCTGTCATCCCCAGAGCCCCGCCCGCCATGGGGCTCGTCCGAGGGTATTGACAGAGGGCCCCGGCCACAAGACAAGAAAACTGTAATGGAAGGAAATCGCTGGGTGGGTGGGTGGGGGGGACGAATATCGAGGATAACAATAAAGGGTCTCATTATTTTTCCGCCCCTGCCCCCGACTCTAACGAGGTTGTGCGAACAGGGAGAGGAGACAACTGCGGTGCACAGGATACAGGATCAGGATTCACTGTTTGATGCGTGAATGCGTTACCCCACGCCGCGTTCTCACCTCTGCGACCTCACCATTTCACGTCTCACGGATCTCTCGCCAAGCAATGACGCCATGGGCAATGTTATAAAAGGTCCAACATGAGCCATGTCCTTTTCATGAACGTACGACGTGCGAGGGCGCGCGCGCGCGCGCGCGCGCCCCGTTCTTCCCAGTGGCCAGTCCAGCATTCAAGACTGTGTAGTGTGTCTCTGGCCTCTGGTCTCTGGAACATGGCCTGTTTCTGTCTGTTTCGTAACCCACGCCATTGTCTGTGTCGGGCCATGTACTGGACAGCAATGGCCTGCATGGCTTTGCTGTGCTGGCCGCTAGCTCTCACGGCCCATTCTGTTCGGCAGTAGATCGTGCGAAACCACGTCCCAATCAAATGCGCTGACTCCTTTTCCACGTCAATTTGAACCACTCGTACCAAAAAAGTCTATTCAGTCCTCTGCACCTCAAGGAGATCCCGCTTCCGACGCCGACGGCGATACACACACTCTCTCCACACCGAGGCCGGGCCTGCGCATCCCCGGATCCACAAGTGCGGTACCATAAGCAAGTACCTCGACCCTCGGGCCTTGGGACCGTCCTCGGAGCCTGATTCCACGCTCTCCCGTCGGAATATGCTGCCGAGTGGACCATATCAAGCAGTAATCATCTTTGCCAAGGCCACGCTACTGGCACTGGAAAAGCATTAGCCTCCACGTGTGGTCGTTGCACCACTGTTGACCTACTGCCAAGGTGTGGTGGTCGTGGTGGGGGTCACGTCAGTGGCGGCCCATGCGGCGCCACGGTGGCGGGGGAGGTTGTGCTCAATGTGCGCGCACCGCCCAACGTTTGTGTGCAAAGACACCGAGAGCCACGGCCCTGGCTGCGCCGTGCTATGGGGAACGGTGGGGACACTAACTGTGTGCGCCGCTGTGGGTATTTTGGGCGGGGGACTGTTTGGTTACTGGAACGAGAGAAGCAGCCACTGTTGAAGCCACCAGCGAGACATCGGTGGGACGATTGGTGACAGTAGTTTGGGGATGGAAGGTGTGGTCATTTTCGTGTTTTGGCTTTTTGTTGTGTCTTGCCCGAAGCAAGTTGCAACAAAAAGGAAGGATCGTAGCTTGTTTGGCCTTGTCTTCGACAGACCTAAGCAGCACATCTCGTGACTCTTGCGCACACACTCCACAGACACCCTACGCTACACTGCACGCCGTTTCACAGCCCCGGCCACACGACCTCGGCACAAGCGACTGTGGGGACGAGAACCATCCGTCAGCAAAAAAAAACCATCACCGGACTGCGTCACTCGGCCCACACTGCGCACTGCGCCGCGCCCGACCGACCTTACAAATGCCAGTACCCCTACGTCCACTCCCATCACCGCCCATAACTACGACGTGCACTCGACGACAGGACAGCACTCTCCACTAGCTATAACACAACACACTGCATCCTACATTTTTGATCGACACCGCAAACTGAATATCGATCTGGACCCCCGCCTCCACCACTGCAACCCCTCGGTCGTTTACCCTTAATCACCACCAACGACCACCCACAACAACAACATACAGATCACAATGACCTGGGAGGACGCTGTTCGTCACGCCCGCGTGCCCCGCTGCGGAGGTACATTCTACGGCGACAACAAGAAGTGTGAGTGCACAGGCAAGCACACCGCACCCGCTGCCGCACCGAACCCCGAGCTGACGCACTTTCACAGCACCATGCAAGCCCATTGCGCGCAACGACGGCGTCGTCGTGTGCTGGTGGTGTAACCGCTGGCTGGGGACGTTTGAGCTGCGCACCCGCTCGGCATCCACGTCGTCGACGTCGAGCGCGAGCGCACAATACGTCTCGGGCTCGGAGCTGTCTGTCGGCTCGAGCGCGAGCCCCGTGTCCAGTCCCCGGCCAGACCACCACCACCGCAAGAGCGTGACCGTCAGCCTCGCGGGCTTGCTCGATGCGGCCGCGCCACCGTCCCCACCGCGGTGAACGCAGCCCAACCCAACGCAGCCCAACCCTCAACCCCATCCGACAGCGCCAAGGCGGGCGCTGGCTGTACAGTCCCACCCACGCGCGAGGTGGCGACACGACGTACGACACGAAACGAGACGTGTAGCATATCCGACATCCAGCATCCCAACAAGTGTGGCAGTGGCACACGCGCCCAGGCTCCCACGCCCCCCACACACATACACCATATAATCCCATTATTCATCGTCCAGCACAGTTGTAGATATGTAGACCCACAGAGCCATGTACACTATCACCATCGCCACCCGAGGCCACGCAGTGGTCGTGTGCACCCAGCAGCAAGAGCAGCGTGTGGGGGATCAGCCCGCAGTTGGAGCGTGGAGTGGAGTGCACTGTGGTGTGTGTGTACCTTTCGGGCGTCACTCTTTCCCCACAACTTTGGGACGAGCGTCTGTGCGCCACGGCATATGGGTCGGTCGGTCGGTTTCAGTCGATCACATCAGAAGCTTCGTGTGGCGTGGCGGTGGTGCCACACAATTCCCCAACGGTGCCGTGCTGGATGCTGCGTGGCGAGAAGCGACAGTTTCGGTGATGGGAGGTTCGAGCCAGGCTCCATAGGCTATAGGATGGGGGACGCTCGGCGCGCGCGGTTGTCTGCATGTCGCGGGACGTAAAAACAAATACAAACAAATACGCTATAACGACCCCCCCGACGTGTATCCGCAACAACATGCCCAGACCCCGCTTCGACCCAGCTCCAGGACTCCCGTTGACATTGTGCGTGATGGCAGGGTGGATGGTGTATGTATGCGCTAGCGGCGACGGTTCAGTCGCGAGACATGTACAGAGCCTTTACACGCATAACGGGGTCGAGAGAGGAATGTTTGCCACACAGGACACCATTTCCGAGGATGGCAGGGGGGGTTTGGCCAGGTGATGTGCTGCGTGTGCAAGAGCAGCGGGCTGTCGGGGTGTCTGGACGAGCACGCGTCCGAGACGGTGACGCAGCTGGCACTCGCAGACAGACGAGTACTCGGCGCCGGCAACAAGGTGCATCGACTTGGAACCGTTGCGGACCAGGTGGCGGTCCAGTGGCTGGGCCCGCGTTGTCGCCCTCCAGCTCGAGCTGGGGCCCGCCGGCGGAGGCGTTGGTGGGGCTGCCGCGGTACCACCCTTCCTGCACTCACGCTCGCCCACAATGTAATCGCGAGGGCGCGGTAGGTGGCGGTGGCCGCGATACCTGTCCTGCCGGGCCGGACGAACGTCGACCTGATCCATCGCCGAGGTGAGGACCTGCCGGAGGGTGATTTGGCGGCAAGGGGTTGCCGTCAACTCGGAGACTGTCGGCGGTGGTCGCCTGCCACTGCGGGTCGGTGCCAGTGCGACGGAGCTTTGAGCCCACCACCTGGCTGGCGCAATACCACTTGGGGCGGCGGTCGTGCTCCTCCGTCACGAGCTCGATGCCAAGGCCGCAGACGAGGTCCATCTTTTCTGCGTGATGCCGCCCTCCATCGCGCTGTCCGTGACGAGGCTCGTGGGGTGGGCAATGAAGGTAATGAGAAGCGTTCCCTCCTGGTCCGTTCGGTAAACCAGGTGGAAGCGGATCTTGACGAGCTGCGGCTGGCAGTTGAGGCCCTGTTGTGGGGGGGGGGGGCGGCGGCGTGTTGCCGAGCGACTTGTCGGTAAGGAAGGCCTCGACAAGGCGCTTGCACAATTCCGACAGCTCTTGCAAGAGGTGCCCCACCTTTGTTGTGTCGAAAGTGCCACGGCCACCCACCCTGCTCCACGCTGGAGAACCGGTCCTGGCACGCTCGGCTTCGCCCGCCGGACGACCGTTAGTGTTGCAGCGCCATGCCCATGTCGGTCGCCACACCCGTCTCGAGGTCGTGGAGTTCTCGCACGCCAATGTCAAAGGCCTCGATGTTGACGTTACCGGGTTTGGCGGCCTCGCCGACAAGGCTGTCCAACATATCACGCACTGTGACTTCGTGGCCGATAACTAACTGGTGGTTTCCGGGATCGTCGAGGCGGTTGAACAGGAGCGAGTGGTGGAAGCGGTTGAAGTCACGCACTCACAACAACTCCCCGCCACATCTCCCCGCCACACCACCGAGCCACACCAACAATGTCCCTCAGCGACCCCATCGGCATTGACGAGCCTATCCGCAACAATGTTGTGCGTACACGCACGTAGAGTGGGCCCCTAACATCTTAGGACCTGCTCGGTGTCAACGGCTGCCCTTGGCAGACGGCGGCGGTCTCGAGATCCCACCCAAGATGGACTGGGAGGTCGAGGCCATTGACGACGACAAAGCGGACCGTATCAGTGGAATTGAGGAGCATGTGGTAAGTCGACCAACGCACGACATCTCACTGTCATTAGGTTTGGCCCGGCTACGACTGGAAGATGGCTGCGCTGTGCCGTCGCCGTCGCCGTCGCCGTTGCAAGTAGCACGAAGGGCGCCGTCGCCAGTGGTTCGACCCTCCCGACACGGACGGCATGAAGCGCACGTCCAGCAACTATGCCCACCGCTACCTCTTGGAGCTCCATGGAGCGCCCAGGGACGACCTGGTCTGCGGTCCAAACGGCGACCTGGTCACTCTCAGGCCTTCCGCCATGATCAACGAGGACTAGCACTACGAGCGGGACTTCGAGTGGGCATTCCGCCAGCCCTCCGCGACTTTGAGGTGCGCCTCGCCGTTCGCAACGCGGCAGAAGAGGCCGCCCCCCAGTTCGCAATCAGGGAGGAGAGGCGCTGCTACCGCCGCGCTGCTGCCGACGTAGCTCGCGAGGCTGTCCGCGTCGCTGCCGAGGGCGCTCCACAGGCCCCTCGTCAACTGCAGGACGTTGAGCGTGAGGCCGAGGAGCTCCAGCGTCAGATCGAACAGATGCAGAGGCGTCGGTAAGAGCTCACAGTCAAAGCAGATGCTCCCCATGCCGCACTGCAAGTCGATGAGCGCAAGAACCGTGAGCTGAGATGCCGCGCCACAACCAAGAGTGACAGACCGAGCCCCAGGATTTCGAACTCAAGGGTTTGTTTATTTGACTACCACGTCTGCCGTGGCCGTAAGCTACCACCACGACCGTCAAGAGGACGGTGCATTCTTTAGCTGCGAGACCAGGATGTTTATATGTCGATACCGATGCGTGAAGCTTCGTCTGGGGATCTGAGGACAGGCGCATGATTGCCGTATGAACCTTGTGTAGCAGTTGTCGTAATTGTCGTCACTGGGGTCACGTGAAAGCGGGAGTAGTTTTGACGTCGGCGCTTTCGGCTCTGGGAGCGACTCACCGTTCCCTGGTGATCTGGTGAACCTCTCGCCAAGTGCGTCAGTTGTGCGACGACCGGCCTGGTGAGGCTTGTTCAGCCGTACAACACATCTTTCTCTCATACAAAGCAAGCAACAAGCAGTCTCCCCCCCGCAGCTACTCTTCGTCTCTCACATATCACTGTCCCACCTTGCTGCTCGTCCTTGCACTCCCCAACTCCCACAGACCCCGTCCACCCCCACCGTCCACCGGAGCCAAACCCCAGCTTTGGTCAACGGGCCAATCACAGGCTCGACGATACATTCTACTGCCGCCACTGGGCCCGAGTTGCCCCGTCAAACCCGTCACCACACGCCACCCCAACCACTTGCACTCTTCTTTCCATCGACTCAACTGCTTACATCCACCTCGTACTCCTCCCAAACCAACCTCTAGCTCTCACCCGCTCCACATCCCGGGCACTCTACACACCCCGAGCACACCACCTTAGTCGCAGCAACCTGCAAACCTTCTTGCCTTTCCGCCCCTTGCCCACCCGTCCTCGTCGCCGCAATGTCCGCTGCGCCTGCTCTCTTCCGTTGCCTCCCACGCGCCGCGGCGCTGCCATTGGCATCGTCGAGCTCATTGCACCCCGCACGCTCGTTCTATAGGGCACTCTCCACCCTCCCCACGCGCGCAGAGCATGTCACTACCACCATCCGCGCCGCTCCCTCCCTCCCCCTGGCCGCCCTCAACCCCTCCCTTGTGTCGTCCGCTTCGTCGTCTTCCACCACCCCAACCGCGTCCTCGTCGACCTCTGTCACTGGCGAGAAGAAGCCCGCACCCCGCAGGCGTGAGATCAAGTCGAAGAAGGCGGCATTGACGATGGTGAGCATATTTCTTCCTACTACGTCTGGCATGTTTGCTGACCAAGCTCCTCTCGTGCCCCCGTCGATCTTGATTCCCGTCTTCTTTTTCGTATCACCCTCTCTCGCCTGCCTCGCAAATCGGCATTTGAATCGCCCCTCCTGCTGTTGGTTGTGACCGTGCGACTTGCCTCAACACAGACTCCCGAAGCCGTCACCCGCCTGCGCGCCCTGTCCTCAAACCCCACCGAGCCCAAGCTTCTCCGTATCGGAGTCAAGACTCGCGGATGCGCCGGCATGGCTTACCACCTCGACTACGTCAACCCTCCCGGGGGCAAGTTTGACGAGGTGGTGGAGCAGGACGGTGTCAGGGTGCTCATCGACTCGAAGGCGTTGTTCTCCATCATCGGTTCCGTCATGGACTGGCGCGATAACCGTTTGTCCGCAGGATTCGTGTTTGAGAACCCCAACATTGTCGACACTTGTGGTTGTGGCGAGAGCTGTAAGTAGACGGCTTGGATGCTTGCGCCCGTGAAAGCCGTTGTGCTGACCTTTTACCCAGTCAACATTCGTTTCTAGAGCAGATGACAAAGAAGATTCAAGAACCAACGAACCCTCCCCCGCGTCTCCTTTCATACCATTGGCATCGTACATGTATTACTTTACGCTCAGAACCACCGCGCCGCGCTCCCGCTCTCCACAAGCCTTCCATCCTTGCCTTACCTGAACTGCCAAGTGGCTGACTGAGTGACTACCCCTCAAACCAAACATCACCGTCACAGGAAAGTACAATTCCGTCTGCCGCGTGCCGCCGACAGCAAAGTTTGGATCACTCACGTCAAACACGAACCCTCTACACCATGCACCTGCGACATTGCGTGACGCGGCGTACCGCCGGGTGTGCAGAGCCGGCGGCATGGCGCTCCAGGACATTCACCTGCCCCACGGCTACTCGGTCCATCGAAACTGGTACTCGCACGAGGCGATTGGAATGGCGTGTTCCAATCGGCTGATGCCCACTACCTCATCCAGTACCGAGTACTGTGCGGCTGTCGGCTGCAGCGCTGCCTTGCCTACTGGTGCCATCCTTGCTAACGCACATCGGTGAACACTTACAGTACTGGGGGAGTTGGTTTCCTCACTGTCTACATATGGGTCTGTTCGGAGCCATGCGCGGAACACGCGGCAGAGACCGGAGCCCACACCCCCAGGTCGACTTGCTGACGCACTGACTGGACGCCTCATGTGTCGCATTTTGCTTCGCGGCGGCGCCACCCCCAAGCCTTACATTTACCCCACATGCACCAGGTAGACGCCTCTTCTGTCGTCTGTCACCTGCACCCGCGCTAACAAAATGAAAATGGTGAGATCTGCCAATGCCGCGCTTTTGAGACTTTGACGGATCCCCCGATCCGCCAAAATGGGATCTACACGGAATCGAAGAAAGCCAACTATAGATGTTCGGAACACATTCATGTTGGATGTCTTTTGTCTTGTTGTTCGCAAATTCTGGGCTGCCATCGCCACCCGCGTCCCGAAAGGTTGTAGCCCTCGCAGTCCCCCCAGGTCGCTCACAGCGAGTGGGGGGTGCACGTGGTCACTACCCCCTAGTCTAGCGCTCTAGTTTGGGTCTGCATGACTCCACCCCACACGTTGTCGCGCTCGTGACCCCCAAGTGTGCTTTGTGGCGCTCTCCGCACTCCGCACGCCGCTCAGGCCAAGCCACCCCACGGCACACCAAACCGGGACCTGGGGGGGGGTTGCTTACAGCGCAAGCCCATACGGGGGTAACAATGGTGCAGGACGTGCAGTGCAGTGCGGTGTGCTGCAGTAAGCAGAATACATTTCCTCGACCGACGTCAGGTTTTGGTTCATGTCGTTTGCATTCTTGGCACGTACACTGCACTCTTCTTCCACCCATCCGCCACACGCTAGACCTAAAGCAGATCCAACTCTTACGAACCATACACACCACCCATCCACCCAGCCTCGGAGCAAACTGAGGCGAACTTTGATCTAGCGCGGAGGATGGACGACGGCACCCCGCGATCAGTATCACCAATACACCCAAACCCTCATCCTCCTCACGACGTACCAGCAGACTTCCTTCCTATCATCTTCTCATCCTCCTCCTCCACCACCACCACCACCACCGCAGCCACTACCTCCCCCGCCGACAAGTGGGTTGTGCCCTCCCCCCCCCCGCCCACCATGCTGATGGAACAGCAACCACGACATGGACGTTGACGCTGATAGCTCCTCACTTCCTTGGTCACCCACCGACGCTTTAATGGCCGTCCGAGTGCGGGCACATCGGCACCAGCATATCCGCCCAGTGCATATTGAGGCCGCTCCCCCGGGTCACTACGGTCGAAGCCCTGCGTTGCATCCACGAAGGTCTGCGTCGCCGTCACCGCCATCTGCAAGCGGTTCAGATACCGAGTCTGACCATGGCCACCGCGCTACGGACCTGGATCCCGTAGTCATCGTCGACGACTGCACAAAAATGGACTGTGCGGACTGTCTCTGCTCGACACTTGTGGAACGTCTCGACGCCGTGTCGGCACATGCGAGGCGATTGGCCACCCGCCTCTCTGCGGCCGAGACGAGTGCACAAGGGTTCCGTGCTCAGAGCGACCGGCTGCACATGCTTCTCCTCACGAACCAGCAGCGTCTGTTCTCAGAACGCAGTCACCACGATTCCATGGCTGCCCTGTGGGGGGAGCGTATCCAGAGTCTCGAGCAGGAGAACAACAAACTCCGCCGCGCCGTCAAGGATGCTTCGCCGCCGACAGCCGAGGGCACGGACCAGTTGCCCTCGATCCCCAACAGCTCGCATACCACACGCACGACCAGCTAGGAATCCCCCTCCTTCACACACACCCAAAGCCTCCTACAGGCCGAGGGCCATCCCAATACACGAACGCACGACCCCAGAACCTCCTCGTTGTAGCACGACGCATTAACAATAGCAATGTCCCAATGCCGATCCATCATTCACTGTCTCCCACAGCCACATACGACACCCGACATACGTAGGTGGCATACGTGTTGCTCGTTCCAATCCTACGCTAGCCCCCCCGGTGTGTCTTCTCTTTCCTGCATCGTTTCGTGCTTCTACTGCGGTCGCAGGGATCGGACGAGAGAGATGTCGTGGGTTTGGGTTCTAGGCGATTTGGAAAGGAGGAGAGCATGATGTGGCGTTGCGGAACGTCACTCGGAGCTGGAGCTGGAAACGAAGGCATTGATCACGGAAGCCACAGCTACTCGCCCGGCAAAGGTGTTCCCTGAGAGCTGTCCAGTTTTCCTGGTGGTAGACATAACCTGTCTTGGCATCGGAGCACAATGTTGCATGCTTCACACCACCCCTGTGCCTTGGGGGGGGGTGAGCAGCCCCACGCAGTAGCGCAGATACGAAACGAACAATGCGATAAATGAGAGACAAGTTTACAGCAACGGCTCCACCACCGTCCCAAGCCACAAACGCCACAACTATTTGGCTTTACGTAATCATATCTGTTTACGTAAAATTATGTTTGTTTACGTAACATGACTTCCCGTTTTTACGTAACGTCACCTGCCCATGCCACTCAAACCTATTGCCGATACCCCGACGCGTGGGATGGCCGGCCTCACCCACTCACCAGACGTCCATCTCACAGCGATCGACGACGACGACGACCCCATACACAACCAGCAGACATGGTCTCCCTCGCCAGGACAATCCGGCACGCCCGCTACCTTGGCCTCAAGGAGTGGTACCGCTCAATGTGGTGAGTGCGCTCGCCCAGCCGGTCCCGCGGTCCCGAGTCCGACAGCCCTCGACAACAGTAGTGTGGCTCCCGACATGTCCGAACATGTCGTCAGAGCTCGGACTCGCGCGGGACGGCGTGGTCATAGAGGAGGAGAGCAGGAACTGACAAGAACAGGTACATCGGAGATGCCAAGAAGGGAAAGCTTGGTGGGTATCGCGGCCTAGCGTGTTGACGAAGGGGGTTCGGACGTGCCCGGTGAAGCGTAATCTCCAGCTACTCGTCTGGACATTGCCGGCACTGGAGAGGCGGTTTGGGCGAGACTGTCTGCTTGGACTGGCGGCCTGGAATCTGTGCTACTCCACGGCATCGTGTGCTTGTCCAGGACAGCGTCCCTTCTCCCACTGCTCGGCGAAGCAGCTTGGGGTGGCGATTCCCCGCATGCAGCTCTACACGCACAACAGCGTACGGGGGAACCACATACTGACTGTCCAGTCGGCACCGACCAGTTCGGCAACCGTTACTTTGAGAACCTTGACGCTACCGAGGAGGTTCCCGGCCGTCACCGCTGGGTCGACTACGCCCAGCACGACTACAACGCCACTCAGGTCCCCCGCGGCTGGTCCTCGTGGCTCCACCACATCCGTCTCCTGCCCCCTCCCGAGGACAAGGTCATGGAGGCCTGCAAGCAGCCTTGGCAGGTGCCCTACCACGAGAACCTGTGCGTTGCGACATGTCATGGTATGCGGGTGCGAGAGGGGGAGAGAGGTGTTTGGTTCCTTCGGCCTAAAGGGAGGATGGAGGAGCGTTGGAATGAGTGGTCGCCCCCTTCTAGGCGTCAAACATCCAGCCTCCTTCCCGACCTACCCTTCTGGCTCGCCTTCAGGCTGCCGGAATCTCTCCCTCATTGCACCCGCATAGCCATCTTGTGGGACATAGCTAACATCTCAGGACTGGTACTCGTGGCCGCTTCATCACTTACTCCACCCAGGCCCCTAAGATGTCCGCTTGGGAGCCCAAGGTCAAGCCCCGCGCATAGGCGAGGGTATATGCATGAATCATAGCAACGAGACGGATTCGAGTGGACCTGTTGCTTGTTGTTGGGCCGTGGAACGGCCTCGTCTGCTCCTGTACTGCGGGAAGGTTGCGCGTCCGAAGTCTGAAAGTCAAGAGTTGACAGTGGGAGCCAATGAGTGAACGCTTGGGCTCTCGTGAGCTACAGTACAACGTTCTCCTCTCCCGTCTTACTTGCTGTAACGGAATGCGTCAGTGACCACGGTAAAAGAGAGGATTGTGTCAGCACGATGGGCTGTTTTCACAGTTACTTCACCAGGCCGTCCTTTTGCAATGTTCCTCACAGTCTCCCACCGAAGAAGTGCCTGTGGAACTGACAACCATGTAGCTTGCAATGTCATCTTGTGGTATGGTGGCCAAGCATCACTATCGGACTGGCGCAAGCTGAGCGTGCAACACACCAGAGCCGGCGGTTGAATCTTTGGGTTTCATCAACAATGCCGCAAACAAAGCCAAGAGTCGAGGCCACGTGGAAATGCTTCCACTACGCGTCAGTGCCGTGCATGACCATCATCGGCGGCGGCGGCGCGTAGCAGTCACAACAACCGTGCTGCACGTCTTGAACTGACTGACACCTTCAACATCCAACCCACTTTTGGCACCATGTCAGGGCGCCCTAGCTCGACAGTGCCATTTACACCGAGGCCGTCGAAGCGTACGAACAGCAACAAGTTCCATCTCACGGATCAGGAGATCAATCGGGTGCGTTGTTGTCCTTGAACGGCCACAGTTGCAAGCACCTCGAGCAAGGGAGCCAAGGGGGAGGACGGCAGCTACACAGATGGAGAGCCCACTGCATGGTTGATCAACATCTACTGGCCGCTCGCGAGCTGTCACTAAGCATGCACCAAGTGCTGACCGACACAGTATGCCAGCACGATAGCCTCGGTCCGCCGTGTTGGGCGAGGAACCATTCTAGAGGAGCTGGAACGTAGCGGTGACGCGCTCAAGACTGGTACGTCCTATGCCTTGTATTTGGCATCAATTCGGAGCTGATTGGGTTACAGGAGACACGCCGCAAAGTGTGGCCGGAGGGACACGAGACCGCAGCGAGTTTGGCAGCGAGAGGACAGAGCGACCGGACCACGAGCGCCGGCCTTCGTCTGGAGGATCGAGGACCGATTCATTGAGGCGCGAACTGCCCAATCCTTCACGATCCAGCAGTGCAGCTCGTCTGTCGCGCCCCGACAGCATCTCACACCTCGACGCCGTGAGCCGTCCCGACTCGGTGCTCCGTGAGCGTGAGCGCGACAGCGGGAAGGGTGGACGCGATCGGGAGAAGGAACGCCTGGAACGCGTGTTCGACCGCGAGCTCGCAGAGAGGGGCAAGGCCGACAAGAAGTCAAGCGACGACCCCAGCGCTTTCCCTTCCAGTCGCGTGAGGGAGAGGGAAATTGAGGTCCAGGCCGTCATCCGTGACGGCACCCAGTCTCCCGTAAAGCAACCTGAACGGCTCCTCGATGGCGTACCCCTCGAAGTACAGGAAGCGTGGGTCTGCGAGGACCTCATGTTTGTCCTCCAGGGCCTGGAGGGATCGCTCATTCGGTATGCGGATGGATACGACCCCCTCGACTCTGACTCGAGGCTCCGAGGAGCGCGGTGGTCTGTGGACCCCAGCCTCGGTGAGTTGGGCTCTCCTGCCGCTTTAACTGACAGCAGACCCATCATTACTTTCGCTCGTCAACCGCCTGTTGCCGCTTGCGACGTTCTTCACGTCGGTCGAGGCGAGCATTGAGCTTCGCAATGGCCCAGATTTCGGCATGGTCTCTCACGCTCTCAGCAGTGGCATCCGTGGCATGCTGAAGGTGGGTCCCATACACCACAGAGCCTTCACTAACAACACCAGGAATACCGTGTCCTCACTGCTCAGCTCGAGTCACTTTTCCTCTCCTCTTCAACATTCACTCTCCAGACCCTCTACTTCCACCTCCACCCGACCCTGCACACCATGTCACTGCTGTCATCGCTGTGCCTCTCGCTCGAGACAGAGGACGACGGTGGCGACGCCTCGGACGTGTCTGATGACGACGACGGGCTCGGTGGCATGGCCGAGGAGCTTGGTCTTGGCGGTGCAGGGCTCAAGGGCCTCATGAAGAACCTCAAGACACAGGATGGCTTTGGTGGAGGTGGCCTAGTGCTTGGTGGCGAGGTGCTGGGCATCATCAGCGAGCGCGAGGCGACCATGAGCGGGTGGGTCATTTGGCGCCTTCCTGGACTGACCCCGCAGTGACCCAACGGCAACAACATTGCATTCGCAGTTGCTCCACCGCGCCTCTCAGCCATACGCCCGCATGCTTCTTCGCTGGATCTCCACCGGTTACCTCGCGGACCCATTTGAGGAATTTATGGTCAAGGAGAGCGGACACATCACAAAGGGTGTCATCGAGAGCGATTACACGGACGAGTATTGGGACCGGCGATACACAGTGAGCTTCGTTCCTCAACTGAAGCTGACGAACAGTTGCGCGACGGGTCGTCGTTGACGTCAAGTGCAAAGATCCCAGGCGGCAAGACGCCTTCCCTGTCTGCAGCTGTGCCGCCGCCAAGGCAAGGTACCAACCGCCTGCCCGGAGGAGCATGTATTCCCGCGTTCCTACAGCCGTGGAAGCACAAGATCCTCTTGGCGGGAAAGTACCTCAACGTCATGCGCGAGTGTGGCATCGAAGTCAAGAAGCCAGGGGAAGTCGACGAGGGACACGAGGCGATTGTGATGAATGAACCAAAGTGAGTTGTCAGCTGAACCTCTGGCTGAGTTGAACTGCACTGGAGCGTACATTAAACTCCTCCCAGGTTCTACAAACGGATAGAGGACGCATACATTTACGCCAACCAGTCGCTGCTCAAGCTGCTGGTTGACGAGCAGGAGCTGATCCCCCATCTTCGGTGAGCTTGGCACCACAGAATAGTTGCTAACCTCAGTTCGCTCAAGCACTACTTCTTTGTGGACCAGTCTGATTTCTTGACCAACTTTCTCGACCTGGCAAGCAGCGACCTGACTCGTAAAGCCGCCAAGTCAGTGTCGATTGTGAAGCTGCAATCCCTGCTCGACCTTGCTGTCCGCAACCCCGCCTCATCGTCCTCCAACGATCGGTACAAGGACAACCTCAAAGTAACGATGGCCAGCCAAGGACTGTACGACTGGCTTTTGAAGATTGTCACCCACCACGGTGCAGCCGAGGACGGCGAGCTCGACTTTGCGGTCGACATGGACAGGGGCGACAAGAACGATGGTGCTGTGCTCATGGGCATTGACGCCATTGCATTCGACTACAGCGTCAAGTTTCCCCTGTCGCTCGTCATCTCGCGCAAGGCAGTTACCCGCTATCAGCTCATCTTCCGCTTCCTTGTCCACCTGCACCACCTCGAGTCTGGCCTGTCAGCCATGTGGCTCGAGCACAAGGTCGCTGCGTGGCGCGATAGCACGGGCAACGCGGACATGGACCACTGGAAGCAGCGCGTTTTCGCGCTCCGCTCGCGTATGCTCGCCTTTGTCCGCCAGATGCTCGCGTACACCACCGGCGAGGTCCTCGAGCCCAACTGGCGCTCGCTCGAGTCCAAGCTTGCCAACGTCGGCACCGTCGACCAGCTGATGCGCGACCACGTCGACTTCCTGGACACGTGTCTCAAGCAGTGCATGTTGACCAATTCAAAGCTGCTTTCGGTGAGTGCTCAAGTGGAAGCGTGCATTGACACCCCCTCAGGTCTACGCCAAGCTCATGAAGACAATGACGGCGTTTGTCTCGTACTCTGACTCGTTTAACAAAGTCATTGCCCGTTTCCGCGCCGACCCTCTGACCGAGAGCGACGCCGCCAAGGCGAGCCACAGGTGGACGGTGTTGAACAAGTTTGAGATCAACTTCAACCACCACACAAACGTGAGTGTCAGGGACAGGTGTTGCGTGCCATGGGTGTTTGGGAATGCTGGAATCGGGTGGACGAACGGATGTTGGATGCCGCGGGTGCTGGGAAGCAGATTGCACCTGAACCGCGGCTCCCCGATAAAAGCTAGCCGACGACGTACCACCGCGGGTGGGGTTCTTAGCACAAATGTCGACGTACTCTCGACGTCGTCCTAGTGCCACCACCATGCGTCATGATGGTGGCACACTGCTTCCGACGTTCCCTGCTCTGTAGCCGAGGGTGACTTTTTTCTGTTTGCTGATGCGTGACACCCTCTACAGCTCCACCTCGATGCCGTGACGTAGTGAGTTGACAAAGGGCCAGCTTGGCGTTCTCCCTTGAGTTTACGAGCTGACGCGTTACCCCCCAGCCACGCAGGGTCCGAGAACGTTGCACTTCTTGCACTGGTGACGCGCCTTCACCAGACGACGATGCGCATCTAGAGGCTAGGAATGTTGTGTTGTCCATACATTATCAAGAAGGGCGTTAGTTTATGTGACACTAGTTCTTCTGCTGCACCTCCCTGTTTGTTCTCTTCTGCTGCATATTCCAGATCATCACCATACATGCGGTATCAATGACTCCCGCCGGTACAGGTGCAGGTATCACAATTGACGCGTTACTCGTGACACGTCCGACCTCGCGGACAAGAAAATAAAAACCCAATCGAAACATGCTATGACTACACGCAAGACGCGTTCCTCGCGCTCGCGCCCACAAGATTAACGGGACGGCACCGCCGCCGTTTCACAAAATATCCAAAGAGATACGGCGGGCTTAGAAGCACTAGGAGACGGAGTCAGCAAAAGATACATGTTGTGAAAACACCACACCACGACTTACCTTGAGCTTCTGGTCTGACCGCTTCGAGACCTTTGCATCCACCATACGGTCGAGCTTGGCCTTGTACTGAGCGACCTCTGCGCGGGCACCCTCGAGGCGCTGGCGGTCGGCGATACGCTCGTACTCGGCATCGGCGAGCTCGTTTTTCATCTCCACCACATCGCGGCGCAGGGCGTCGCGCTCGCGCTTGAGCTCGGTGAGCTCGCGGTTGACGTCGTCGACGCGGACCTTGAGCTTGGAGTTGTTCTTGCGGAGCTCGATGAGGTCCTTTGTAAACTGCTCGTTGTTGCGCTTTTCGGTCGAGAGCTGCGTCTCGAGCTCGAGGTAGCGCTCCTTCTCCTCGGAGATCTGCTGGAGCACCTCCTCGCGCTCGGCAATGGCCTTGTCGCGCTCGGTCTCGAGGACAGAGCTGGGGCGGTGCTGGGGCGACGATGGCTGGTCGTGGTCGTACCGCGACGAGCGGGTCGACTCGACAGAGCCCTCGTGGTGCGAGTTGCGCGACAGCGACGCGTTGGTGAGAGTGGGCGACAGGACTGCCTCGCGGCCAGCGGGCACAGGAGGGAGGGGTGCAGTGGGAGGGGGCCCGATGGGAGGGAGCTTGGTCCTCGACGAACGGTCGATGAGGGACTGCTTCGAGTCGCGGTTCCGCTGCAGCTCGGACGTGAGCGACTTGAGCTCGGCATTGTCCGAGGCGAGCGACGAACAGCGCTTCTCGAGCTCGGCGAGCTTGCTGAGGTCGCTCGAACGCTGCATCTCGTGCTCGTCGCTGATACGCGAGAGCTCGAATCGGACCTGGTCGGCCTTCATCTTGAGCTGGCGCTTCTCGTCCTCGGCAGCGGTGAGGGCCTTCTCCATCTCCTCCATGGCCGAAACGACAAACGTGTGCTCGTCGAGGGGGATCATGTCCTTGGGCTCTGGGCGCTCGGCCAGGTCCTTCTCGGCCTTGGAACGGGCCTCCTGGGCAGCGGCAAGCTCCTCGCGGACCGACTTGAGCTGAGCAGACGATGCTGCGAGCTCGGTCTGGAGGGCACCAAGGACGTTGGCATGACGCTCCTCAACGTCGGCAATCTCCTTGTGGTGGCCGGCGGTGAGGTTGTCGCGCTCAGTCTGGTGGCGGCGGCTGGTGGTGGCAAGCTCCTCCCAGGCGGCATCGAGGGCAGTCTTCATCTCGGTCGAGCTTTCGACCTCGCCGCGGTGACGCTCGTCAAGCTCGTCAAAGCTGCGCTGGTGGCTCTCGCGCAGCTTGTCGAGCTCAACCTCGTGCTTCTTGGTGACGTCGGTGAGCTGCGAGTGCACCTGCGAAAGGGCTGCAACGTGCTCTTCCTCGAGGGCGGCCATGCTGCGGTTGTGGGTATCGAACATTTTGTTGAGCTCGTCCGAGTGGTCCTTGCGGAGGCGACCGATAACCTCGTTGTGCTCGAGCTGGGAGGGCGAGTTGGCACCGCTCTGCTCAAGGGTCCTCTTAAGGTACTTGATCTCAACCTCGCGCTGCTTGAGCTGGGCCTCGCGGTCGGCAACAGTCTTCTGGAGAAGCGAGTTGTCAATCTCAAGGCTCTGCAATGAACGGGCAGGCTTGAGAGCGTCAAAGGGGATAGACTGGCGTTTGGGAGAGCGATCAAACTTGGGGGAACGGTCGTATGCCTGGAGGCCGTTGCTGGGTGCACTCCACGAGTAGCGGGGCTGGGTGTTGGGGTAGGAGAGGTTGGACAGACCCTGCGAGAGGGAGAGGGGGCGGAGAAGGCGGGGCTCGCCAATGGAGCGGGGACGGAAAGTCGAGTAGGGCGACCTTTGCATCGCCTGGTTCAGAGGGTCGTCCTGGATCTGCGGCGAGACGGTGCGGCTCGCGAGCTTGGGGGTCTCCAAGGTGGTGTCCGACTCGCTCGACTCGCCAGTGCTCTCGCGCTTGCCGGGGCTGTGGCTCAGCTCGGTGTCGTGGTCCTCGGACAGCTCCTCGTCCTGCTCAGATGGCGGGTCGAGAGTCGGGGTGGCGGGAGCGGCCTCGGGGGCCTGCTCGAGCAGCTCGTAGCGGGCCTCTGCCTCGCGAAGACGGAGAAGAAGAGTCTCGTTCTCCTTGCGGAGGATGTCAACCTCGGATTCCGAGTCCTCGGCGATGGTGCGGAGAACAGGAGGGGTGTCGGGTGGTGTCGAAAGAGACTGGGGCTCGGTAACGGCCTCTCGCTGCTCTTGGGTGGCAGCAATTTCAGCAGCAGCAGCGATAGAGGTGGTGTGTGCGGTTTGAAGTTGGGTCTCGAGGTCCTCAATCTTGCGTTCCTTGGTCTCCAGCTCTTCAAGCAGCAAGCCGACGCTTTGCTGGTCGTCGTCGAGCAGACCCAATCGGGACTCGAGCTCGCGGTAAGCCTTCTCACGCTCCTCCGCTTCCCTCTCGTAGCGCTCAACCAAAGCGGAAAGGTCCCCTGTGCGTGCCTCGGATGCCGAGATACGGGATTCAAGCTCAGCGATGTAGGTGTTGCTCTTGGAACTCTCGTTCTTGAGGTGCTGAATCTCTTGGGTGAGAGAAGTGATAACCTCGGTCTGGCGGTCGTCGCTGTCTGTAAAGGTGCGGAACTTGGTCTCGAGGTCACGAATGTAAGCCTCGGACGAGTCGTTGCGCTGCGTCAACTTGGACAGACGGCCCTGCAGCTCCTGCACGTAGGACTCGTGCTCGCCCAGACGCTTGTGCGTCTTGGAGAGCTCGCCAGCGTGGTCCTCGTGCGCTTGCTGTGCAACGGCGGCCTCTGCGCGGAGCTCGGCGATCTGGCCATTGAGCGAGGTGACGACTTTCTCGTACCTGATCATCAGCATTTGTGCTCCCCGGTGCCCATGGTCGTGCCGTCTCCTGCCCCCAAAGCTCCGGTCGTCAAGCAAACTCACTCCAAGACGACGGGTTCAATCGTCTCGTTGAACTGCCTCAGCTTGTCATCCTCCAGAGTATCCGGGTCGCTCAGGGCCACAATCTCGCGGCATTTCTGGAAGTACTGGTCCTGGAGCTAATGCAAGGTCAGTTACCCAACTTCATTGGAGACACCAAAAAAAACAGTTTCAAAGACTCGTGAACCACGAGTCTGGGAAGGCCCCGGGCAGAGCGGGTAGTCGGCTTTAGGTGGCGGTGTAACTTTAAACTCACGTGGCTGAACTCGTCCTCGAGGTCCGCGAGCTTGTCTGTCAGATCGACGACTTGACGCTGGAGAACGTCGTCGTCTGCTGACTCGGGCACGGCGTCTGAGATGCGGCGGGCAGCACGGGGCTCGTTCTCAATCGTGGTAATCTTGGCACGCAGCCTGAGAACCGTGTTGCGGAGATAGTCCATGTCGTCCCAGCCGACCTCGGACTGGTTCTTGGTGACAGCATTCTTGATTCTACGCGCACGAGATGCGTAATTGATAGTGTTGATGGTTTCAGAGATGTTGAACTCGAGTGGCGAGATACAGGCAATCATGGTTGTCATGGCGTTGCCTCCGATGGAGTCTGCACATCACGTCAGTCTCGTCGTCCCAAACACGAAACGGGAAACCAGGAGACACAAAAAAGCGCAATTTAGAGCTTTTGCTCCACGACCGACTTACCCTGCAGCAGACGGGTGAGCTTGGAGTCACGGTACGGCACATGTCCGCCCTTCTTTCCTGGCTCAGAGACTGTTTTTGTGAAATTAGCTTTGATACCAAGACCCAGTTCCGACGCAACGCGGCGGTCAACGGTCAACTCACGCGCAGAGATAACGTTTCCGAGTGCAAGGAGACCGCTGTTGATGGAAATGCCCTCCTTCATGCGCTCGCCTTGGGCAGCCGTGCGCTTGAGGCGCTCCGAACCAGCAAGGTCGACCATGTTAAACTTGCTAGTGATGACGACCATCTCGTCGTCACCGTTGGCCTTGTTAAAGCCGCCAACGTGCATGCTAGTGGGACGTGCAAGCTTTGAGAAACTTGACGGCGGTGCGCGCTGGAACACGGGGGTTGTTGAGCGCGACGGGGTGCCAATGACCGACATGGGACGCTTGGTAGGAGTACCACGGACGTCGTCGCCGTTGGACGTCTCGGCGCGACGCGACTGGACGAGGTTCAAGGAGAAGATGGCGTGCGAACGTGAAGAGGTGAGGTTCATGTTGGTCTCACCTGTGCGGCGACGCGTCGAACCGTCACAGAGCAGCGCCATGACCTCGTGTACGTTCGAGACCTTGACCTCGCGAACACCAGACCACACAATACGACCATCCTGGTTCTCACGAATGGTCACGTTTGTGGGAGCGTTCGAGTTGGCCAAGAGGTCAATGAGGTCCTCGTTGTACAGCTCGAGGAAGGAAACGCGGCACTCCCAGCTGGCACCTGGCCCAGACGCCATGCGGATCTCCTCGGCGCGGCGGAAAACAGTCTCCACGGTGCGGGGAATAAGACCAGCACGCGATGTCTCGGACAGGTCCAGGTAGTCCTGTTCATCGCCAGTGGTGCCCATGGAATACGACTTGCCCGACGAAGTCTGGCCATACCTGTGTGGTGTGAGATTGACGAACGCGCGCGCGTCTGCCTTCATCAGTCCAACTTACGCCAAAAAGGTCACATTGAAGCCACGGAGGAACTCCTCGACGCGCTCCTTGGCAGCGGTATTATAAAGGTCGGACTGGGTTGACTGCTCCGGCAGCACGCGGTCAAAGGAGAATGTGGGGTGGCGTTTCGAGCTCGAGGCCAACGACGCCGAGCCAGCGAGGGTCGCGGGGTCCACGCTGACGCGGACATCAGTTTGGGTGGTGGGGTGGACCAAGACGGAGCGATGGCGGAGGGGCACAGCGGGGTCCTCTGGCTCGGATGGGCGAATGCGGAGCACTGTTGCGACGTGTCAGCAAGCTCGCATAAACAGCCGAGACCACCGAGTTCCTCTCGGAACGCCACCCTTCACTCTTGACTCACCAACGCGGACTTGGCCCTTGTCCGTTTCACTGTCATTGGAGGAAACGGGTTCTGGTGCACGCTCGCTCATGACACTGGCTGCGCCCAAGCTGCGATACCTGCCAGCAGCAGAGGATGGGCGAGGGATTTGGCCACCGGCGGCGGACTGGGGACGGGGGATGTGGGATGTCGTGGGCGAAGGGGGAACTGGGGTCGGCGACGCGACGAGGGACGCCCGGCGGCGCGGGGAGGGGCCTGTCATCATCCCGCCTAGAGGCTAGAAGGGGGGTAGCGGCGGGGTGTTGAGGAGAGGGGAGGAAGACGTTGCCTCTCGGAGAAGAAGGACAAGGGGAGGAGGGCTGTTCGTGCGTCGAGGTGGACGTGTGGTCAAAAAAGGCCTAGAGGGCCACCGAACAGACCGTTGTGTGTGTGTGTGTGTGATGTAGCAAAGAAACAGTCACCTGTAATGGACAACAGAGGGTTTGTGTCAGTGGAAATGGATGTGGATACCTGTTGTTGGCCCTTGGGACAACCCTGACAACAACTTACGCAAGAGCCTGCCTTGTCGTGCTGTTGACGAAGTCGCGGGAAGACGGAGAGGGGGAGGGAGGAGGAAGGAGGAAGGAGGGATCACAGATGTTGATCGACCAGGCGGAGGAAGGCGGAGGCTGGCTGGACAAATGAACACGATGGTCGGCGGGACAGACGACGCGTGCTTGTTGAGAATGTCGAGCGTTAAACCGGGGCGCGCCTCTGGTGAGAAAGGTCGGGTGGAAGGAGCAAGGACGCGTTGAGTGTGGAGGGGTATGTGTGGGTGTGTGGGTGTGTGGGTGTGTGTGTTGTGGGTTGACGCGCCAGGCTGGGTCCTGGGGGAGTGGAAGGTTGATGAGGAGGACGGACTGAGATGAGAGAGAGAGAAAGGAGAAGGTGTCGCAGGTGTGCAGGGCGAGGAGGACGTTGGTGGGGGTCGGAGGAGCGGGGGCACGTCCACAAGGTGTGTCGAGAGCGAGAGCGAGAGAGAAAGAGAGAGGGAGAGAGAAGCTGACCTTCGGTGGGCGGGCGGGGGGGCTCTGATGCACGCGGGGGGTGGGTGGATGGATGGAGGAACCGTGCAGCAGGGAGCGGTCGAGCGGGGCGTCGTCGCAGCCCTCGATGGAGGTGTGGATGTGTGTGCTGCTACTTTGACGGCACGCCTCTCTGGGCGAGAACAGAACAGCGCTGCGCGATGACGGCAGAGCGGGGACAGCGGTGGTGTGGGCGTGCACTGGCGCACTGGCTACCTGGCTGGCTGCAGCTGGTGCAGCTGGCTGGCTGGAGGTTGCTGGCCGCTGGCAGAGAGTGTACGCGACCGGGCAGCAACGGGGGGCACACGGGAAGACGATGATGGGGAGAGGGGGGAGGGGGGCTCTTTTCGCGGCGCGTCTTTCCTTTGTCCCTCTTTTGGTCGCTCTCTCGTTCTCCCTCTCGTCTCCCCTCCTCTTCCTCCTCCTCACGGGCAACGACACACGCACGGTCCCCCGCCACCGCGCAGCCAGCGACAGCAGCCACCACCACCGCGCGCCCTGCCTGTTGCGGTCCTGCCCAGAACAAGCAACACGCGTACACTCGTCCCTGGCGGTGGGTGGGTGGGTCAGATGCGACTTTGGGGAATGGCGGGCCGCGGGACGTCTGGGGAGACCATGGCGCGTCTCATGAACGGGCCGAAAGCTTCAGATTGAGCTGCCAGCTGCCAGGCCGCCAGGCCTCTGACGGAGAAATTCCAGTCGCCTTCAGCCCCGCCCTGTGTCGGGCCAGGAACCCGCTTCATGTGTGGCCTTGTCACCCCCCCCCGTTCGCTCTCTGCCTGCCGTACTTGCCGTTGCCATCGTCCCCCGACACACAACGCATATGCCAATCGAGGACAACCCATGCACCCACTCTGGCCAGCATATCGTGTATCAACATCCAGCTCGTTCCGGGGTTTGTTTGTGACACCTGCTTGTCTGTTTTTCTTTTTTTCAAAACCGTCAAAGCCGCGAGAGGCCCTTCACGACGGTTTCACCAGCCACCCTGGGACCTTCTGGGCTGGGGGCAGTCGCAGCGCAGTGTGGGAGGGTGGGGGGAAGGGGGGGGGCTCGATCCCTTTGGAATTTGGCGCTAGTGGTGTCTGGTCTCATGGTCTCTGATCTCTGACACGCGTCTGTGCTATGTGGCACACACGGGGGCCATACAAAGGCAATTCCATCCGATTATCATTGCAATTGGACCCAATTGACTAATCTTGGCCTAATTGCAACACGAACGACAGTAGGTCAGGTCTCTAGCAGAACAGACTTGAATGGCCCCAATGCCCAAAAGGCACAAAAAAAAAAGCCACATTATTGCGACATGGACGCGTTTGAGAAGAGGCCGTGTTTCATCGCCAGAGCACACATCTAGCACAGAGCACACGGAGATCAGAGATCCAGAGACGGCAGACCGCAGACACCGAAAAGTTGCACGGCAAGTTGGCCGAGAAAGTGAGACTCTGGCCTCGGGCCTCTGACCTCTGGCTGTACGTACGGCTTTCTCTTCCTTCGGCTCGTCGCACAAAGGCTTCGTACGTGCAGGTGGCCACATCTGGATTCCATGACATATACAGGATACTCTGGCCTCACAACTCCTCGTCGACTTCCAATGGGCCATCTAGCGGCGCCAGATCCACTGATACTGGACCACGTTGACGACGCGCGATGACCGGTATAAACAACACGAAACCTAACCTTGCTTCTGGCCCGCTTTATCAGTAGTCTCGTCCACTCCACACGGCGCCCTTGGGGGGTCTTCAGGTATCAGCCACCAAACACACCTTTGACCCAGACTTGAGGACTGACTTGGCAGTTGATAGACACGGCATGTGCGGGGATTTCCCTCATAGGGACTGTTCCCCACCTGGGAGACCTTATCCGTCCTTCATCCTCCCTGCCCAGTAAATGATGGGCCCTGCTCGCAGAGTCGAGAGTCGGACGGTACGGTGTCTGCGGCCCCAGTTAGTGCAGTTAGTGCGATCAACGTCGGCTACGAGGGTTACTGGAATATTACACACAGTGTAGCAAACGCCTTGTGGACACCGCACACTTGCACGCTTAACTCCAGGCAAAGCCCGGAGATGTGGTTTCGGTGAATATAGTGCGTACCAACGGACACTCTTGAAGTTGTGTTGCCTCGGTACCAGTAATTGCAGTGACGTACTCTCATCAACACCGGAGTCCCAACTCTCCGAGCTGACAGCCAGTCTCAAAAGCTGCTGACCAAGATGCAAAAGCGTAACTGGACCATGTAATTGGACCATGTCAAGTGGGCCTGGTTGTACAGTCCCCGGAATGTGACAATCCACATGAGACGTGTGGAGAAGCTGTAAAATATCAACATCACCAGTGTGGCGACAACAACCGAGGGGTGCAGGTCGATCGGTCGCCTCCGCCAGTGGGACCCCTCTAGAAGCTGTCACTGTACGGCCTTGGTATTTGACAGACAAAGGACTGCAGAGTACAGTCGCCTGGCGGGCACTCCATCCCTTGTCGGCCCTTGGCTTGGCAGCATGGCACTCCCATACTTACGCTTTGGTGCCCAGTTGAACGCACTGTGCGACTTCGCTCAGTGTCCCTGTACAGTTATCTGCAAGGCTTATCGTGGGCAGCGTACTACGTTCACGAGCACGGTACATGGTCAAGCAAACTCTACCGGATGGCGGGAAGGCCCAAGGTTGACGGGAATGGCGTAGGTTCATGTGGATATCCGACCAACTGACCTGACGTTGACACACGCGCAGTTGACCGCTTGTAGTTGGTATCTTGGATTGTAGTGTGGCGCCACAGGGCTGAATGCGGTTTCCTGCAGCCAGGATTCAAAAGAGTGCCAGAGTCCAGAGTCCCACTCTGCCTGCGGTTGTGCTTTCCAGGCCTCGTATCCCCCCACCACAACCAACCCCTTGCCGCATGCCCTGTGGCCTGTGGACTGTTTGTCTCCTGATCGACCCGCCTAGTCGAACCCCCCCTAAAGCTGGGTGGGGTACTGCCAGCCCCCCCAGCCGCCTCCACAGGACGCCGACAGCACTCCGAACGCCGACGCGCCCACGGCACAGAAAGGGTCACGAGGACCCATGCGGCGACGTGCGTCCCGGGTATGCTGATGCCGACGAGCGTTGGGGGCCGACCGCCGGCCCCACTTGTCGTATCCTGGACGTGGCTGGCGGCAGCTCGACGTCAGCCAGCTGAAGAGGCTGATCCTAGGCTGACGGCCCTCACCACGTGGATATGTATGGCGGTGGCCGGTGGACCGGTGGACCCCGCAGCACAAGCACAGTCTGCCCGCCACAAAGGTGCGTGTTTGGTGCTGGACGCAGAGGTTTGGAGAATAGAGGTCGGTCACTTGTGCGCTGGGCTTGACGCCATCCGGACGCGCAAGCAAGTCCGAGCGCCCGCCGACGCCAACACAAGACGCCTCCGCTCCACACTCCAGCTCCAGCTCCAGCTCCAGCTCCAGTCAGCTACATACCAAAGCCCCCCCCCCCCCCCGGCGCCGATACCCGACACCACCCCGACCCGAACCATTCGAGGTCCGAGGTCCGAGCACCGCGCTACCCAACGAGCCACTTTCCCCAGTCCGGTCCACTTGTGGGCGCCAGCACAGGACAGTACAGTACAGCACTACTTGCGCGCGTCCGTCGCAGTCACCTCAAAAGTGAAAAGTGAAGGAAAATGAAGGGCAACGCCATCCGCTTAACGCACCGAAACGAACGCCTCGCTCCGAGCTCGGATACCCAGGCCCCAGGATCCCAGTTCCGGGGTTCTGGTACTTGCGCGCGCGCGCGTTTGTGTGCTTGCTTGCTTGTTTTGTTGTCTTCTGCGCGTCGCTTCGCTTCGCTGGTGCCTTGGCCTTGAGCTACGCGTGCTTGTGTGCGGTGTCCGGGCAGTGGCGGGTCCTGGTCGTTCCGGTGGTGGTGTGCACCGTCGCAGCGGCGCACAGGTCGGCCCCGTCGACGGGCTCGTGTTCGGGAGGACTGAGGTATAGACACGTATCACAGGTCGTCGCCGTAGACGCCCAACATGTCGGCTCATTTCTAACGTTTCGTGTCGGCACGGTTTTGTCGGTACGACATGGACAAGACCACAATGTGGCGCTCGGCGGATGCAATTCCGAAAGTCGAGGCCCCAGGCAAGTGTTACCTTCTGCACCATGCTTCGGCTCTGTATCCAGATCCCAGGGCGTTGTGTCGGTCCACTAACAGCCCAAGGGGGGTACCGATCCGATCAGTCTAGGTCCACCGCCCATCCGTTGTGCCAAAGAACGCGCCGCGGCCGAACCTTTAGTCTCTTCTCCACGGCCCGACAACGCACGCGCAACCAGCCGGTGCGTATAGCGCACAACGCACAGCACAATGGTGCATGTGTCCAGAACCCAGTGCAAGCGGCACCGGTGCCTCTTGAGAATAGCCCGTGTGTCGGGAACTGCAAATCTGGGAACGGGTGGCGCGCCTGGCATACGTGAGAGAGGGGCATGTTCGATCGTGCACATGAGGAGATAGGATCATCGCAGTGCTGTTCGTTCCTGTGGCAACTCACCCCGCCATGTACTTGTCGTCAGTGTGGTTAGCGCTACCTGTTAGTTGTGTTCGGTTGACGACTTTGGTCTTGGTCCTGGTAGGCTCCGAGGGATGCCTACGTGTTATACACACAGCTACCAGCACCGCGCCTCAGCTAATCCCTGTACCTTCCCGAACGCTTCTCCCCTCCTCCGAGCTTGAAGCGCAAGAACAGTTCCTGCAGCTCGGCACTGCCCGGTCGAGCCGACTTGGCCTCGTCGTCCACGTCCCGCTCGCCCTCGAGCAGAAGTTGGAGGTCCGCCTGTCCCCCCTGCGCAGGCGCGTCGTCGTCCATGGCCGCGCCATGCTTGGAGGTACGCAGCGACAGGCGTTCGAGGGCATGTAGCTGCGAGGGAGTTAGGGCCACAGATTATCTGATGCAGCAACTCACGAAAACGGTCTGCTTGTCGGCCCAGTCGATCGCGATGCCCTTGACCACCTCTCCGCCCGCCTCGACAGAGACTGACCCGCGCTCAATCTCCTTGACAACTTTACCCAGGTCCAGAATGAGACCCAGCAGCGCCATGAGGATCTTGAACGTGACCTGGTGTCCTGGCTGGGGACTGAGCAGACAGGCGCGGAGAATCCGGTTCAGAATAATGTTGTGGTAGACGACCAGCGAGTGTGCCGACTGCAGCTGGGACAGTGATCCAAGCTGTGTTGCTCCAGTGTCGTCGTCTACACCTCCGGCTTCGCTCAGCTCGTCGTCGAGATAGTCGTACTCGTCGTCCTCGGCATCAGGACCCGGGGTCACTGGTCGGCTGGCCGGGTCGGTCACGGCAGACCCGTGGGTGCGTCGGCGCAGGCGGTCAAGCCGGCGCCGCATTACGTCCCAGTTATGCCCGATTGCAGTGTCGAGAACATAGTGCGAGAACGTGGTCACGAACCAGCTCATGCTGTAGCGAGCATACAGAACGGCGCGCTCTGCGTCGCTCCCAGGTTCAAAGACGCTGTACGCGCGGCGAGTTGGTAGCCCCACCTTTGAGGGAAGGCGGTTGAAACCGGCGTCCACGCCACTCTTGACGGGACCGCCGTCTGCCGGGTGGACGGGGCGTACAATGTCAAAGTACAGGCCGCGCAGAACCGAGTCCACACGCGAAAGACGGAGAAGAAGGTTGTGGATAAGCTGGTACTTGTCCATAATGGATGGGGGCAGCAGGGCTCCAATGGTGACTGGCGGAGAGTAGGCGAGGTGAAGAAAGTCGAGGGCCTCGATGGCTAACGTCAGCTGGTGCTCGTTAGAAGTGTAAGCTCACCTTGAGGATTGAGCCACTTGGCTCTTGGTCCATCCTTGTTATCCTCGGGAAGGGCACGCACTGCGAACGACACTCGGTCCTCAATACCGTCCCAAACGGCGCCACGCTGCGAGGGGCCACCCATCTCGTCTTCATCCAGGAGCGATGTGCGAAGAGCATACGCCAGCTCAGCACCACCTGGAGGCCAGCGCTTACGGTCAGACAAACCGAGCCCAAGACCAATACCCCAGTCGATCGTGCGTTCTGGGGCAGGAGACGATGGGGCAGAAGATCCAGGGGATGATCCGTCATCGAGACCTAGTCTCGCTCGTGTGTGGGCTCGCTTGCCCATACCCACAGCTTCCCCGGAACCAGCAATGCCCTTGCCGAACAATGCCGCACCGACGCGCTCCGCGAAACCGGGGTCACCGCCCAGCCAGAAAGCGCGGAGGACGTCAAGGTGGTCCAGAAAGTGAAGGTCGTCAAGGTAAAGCGAAATGAGAGCGCGTGAGATCAAGGTCGCGTGGGCGAGAAGGGGCGCGAGGAGGTGGGTAGAGACATAGAGCTCAAGCGTCGGCGAGTCGGTCGGGAGAAGCGAGTACTTGGGATCCGAATGGCGGGTGATGAATGCTTCAAGATCCTCCACCGGCGTGGGTGCCCACAATGGCGCGGCAGAGTTGGCCTGTCCTTGTGTGGGGAACAGTGATAGCTGCGAGCCGGGTGGCTGGCTAAAGACTGCCCATATGTTGTCAGGCTTCAACTTTGGAGGTGTGTCTGGCAGCGAGGAGAGGGAGCCATAGTGTGTGGTAGGCGAGCCTCCCACAGATATGGCATCTGGTGGGTGTCTCCTGCCTTGGCGGATGCTGCCCACAGACGAGGCCGATATGGTGCGGTTTCGAATGTAGCTGGCACCACGCCAACGGTCAATCTCGCGCTGAACACGACGGGCGTGATATCGTAGGTCGTATGAAGGTCTTATGGGTCAGCTGCGTATCTACGAATTACCCACAAATCATCGGTGCAGCCCCAGCCCCAATTGGCCTTCAGATGCCAGTCACGAGCACAGAGCGGGTGGAGACCATCAGACGCTTCGCACAAGGCTCGCAGTGACCGGCCGGCCTCGAAGAGCGTCCGCCGTATATCTCGAGGCACAAACGCAGGCATGCGCTTGGCAGAGAAGGTGTACTCCCAGCGGTTCTCGATACCCTCCATAGCCGGAAGGGGCGAGCGGGTGATGCCCAGGTCGGCCCACGGCTGGCTGTTTGGGTCCTTGTCCTCGTCTGCACGACTCGAGTCGGCCAACCCGATCCACGAGTGAAGGAGGTCGAGGAAGGGCTGGCTTACATGCTGCAGCAGGTACGCAAGGGCGAGCGGGATGAGACCTCGCTGCTGTTCCTCCGTTGCGGTGGTGAGCTGTGCGAGTAGGTGTGAGTAAAGGTGTGTGAGCACAGATGCTGGCCGTGCAGGCAAGCCAACGGGTCGTGCTTGATCGATTGGCTGAAGAAGTTAGCCTGTACAGGGTTTAAAGAACCTCACCCAGCACATGACCTCGCAGAGGGCCATGGAGAGCTCGTACACATTCTCGAGGTCGAGAACCCGACGGAGCCAAGGCGCTGCCCCTTCGTCATCTACCTCGCGACTTGAATTGACAGCCGCAGCGAGGCGTTGTTTCATGAACGTCAGGATGGTTGACAGCGAGTAGAAGAGCGCGTGGTGAGTGGGCGTGAGCGGTCTAAGGTCAGCTTGGGCTATGTACAGTTCACTCACGTTGCAGAATGCTCCTCGACAATGATTTCCAGGCGGCGCACAGCCGTACCGATCGTGAGGAACTCGTCCATGAGGCTGGGATGAGCTTTTCACGCACACCGACCAACTCACTCGTTGGCAGTCTTCCGTTCCATACCGACAGGTCGCGCGCCATTGTCAGAATACACAAACTTGCCACCTCTACGACTCCACCGCAGCGTGTCCGTCATGGCTGTTCCGAGGGTGGCGCGCATCATAAGGTCGAGCAGCGCGCGCGCGTCCACGGGTTGTGGGACGCTAGGGGTGCGGAGTTTGGGAAGTTGGATAGGGGGCTCAGACCTGAACGTTAGCTACATGGTTATTGAGGAGAAAAGAACGTAACTGAACGTACGAGATGAGCAGCGACTCGAACGCGTCATTCGGCGCTTCGGAGAGGAAGCTCGCAGATGTTGGCTCTTCGTCCCAAGTGTGGATCTATGGATGAGCTTTCGGAGGATCCAAAACCTTTCTGAGCTCACATTGAAGGTCTTTCGACTAGGTCCTGCTTCTGGGACAGCAGCCTGAGCCCAAATATCGTCAGGCAGCGTGCGAGGCGGCTCAATGTTACTGTAATGTATGTGTTGATCATGTTCCTCCACGTTGGGAGGCGAGGCGGGATTCTTCCTAGGAACCGAGTCCCAGGAAGAAACACTCTCTCTCCCAAGAGTCCCCAGTAGACGCTCTATGCCCGGCGCGTCCTCGTCGAGAGGCGGGAGGGCGAAGCTCGGCTCGACACTGTCGAGTTTCGAAGGCAAGGAGAAGGACGCGTCGCCGCTCGGGACGAGAGCGAAGAGCTGCGGCAGTGGGTCTCCCGCAAACATCTTAATCCTCCATTCAGACTCTCCCTCGAGGTATGTTGATTGTACAAGCTTTGCAGCTGTAAAGGTTGACTGTAATGATAGAGTGCAATGTTGTTGATGCTTGTCCATCGCGATGACACCTGAACGCGTCTGGGAGCCCCTATGAAGATCACGTGACGCGGGGACCCACTGCGGCCACGTGGTCCGAGATTTTGAGCGTTTTGGCCACCGAGCATCCACCTTCAAGTTCAACTCCATTCCCACCTCTTTAGACTCTCTTGCTCGCCAACAACTGGCAACAACATCTACCAAACCGCCCCCATAGCGAGGAACGCGGCCCAACTGTAACCGAAATCCCGACTTAGAAACCAACAGGTCACCATGTCTAGGCCGGAGGAGCTTGCGCCTCCTGAGATTGTGAGCTCAGGTCAACCTGTATGGAATCAACAGCTGACATGCAGTTCTACGGCGACACCGAGGCGAGGAAGTACACTGGCAAGTGGGTATCGATTTGGTTTTTCTGCATCATGGCATTTGAGGTGCATGGTGGCCCTCAGTCCCAACAACTTTCTGCGCTCTCGTACCCAAGCTGTCTGCTGCCTGCGACCTCGCCTATTTCCCATCTCTCCCCATCACGTGCGCCTGCTGACATACGCAGCACCCGTGTCCAGAACATTCAAGCCCAGATGACCGACCGTGCATTGGAGCTTTTGCAGCTGCCCCCAGGAGAGAGTGCCTTCCTCCTCGACATTGGCTGTGGTTCGGGTCTCTCGGGCGAGATTCTCGACGAGGACGGACACGTCTGGGTCGGTGTCGACATTTCGCCAAGCATGCTCGGTGGGTGTGGGAGGAGGTGATGGCGAGGAAATGAATCAGGCAGCTAACGTCTCAGAGGTGGCGCTTGAGCGCGAGGTCGAGGGTGACCTGATGCTGCACGACATTGGCCAGGGCTTTGGCTTCCGTCCCGGTACCTTTGACGGCTGCATCTCCATCTCGGTGCTGCAGTGGCTCATGAACGCCGACACTTCGACCAACAGCCCTCCCCAGCGCCTGACCAGGTTCTTCACCACTCTCCATTCGGCGCTCAAGAACCCTTCGCGTGCCGTCTTCCAGTTCTACCCCAACTCGGACGACCAGGTGCAGCTCATCACCCAGTGCGCGCAGCGTGCCGGTTTCGGCGGTGGTCTCGTTGTCGACTACCCCAACTCGCGCAAGGCGCGTAAGATGTACCTCTGTCTCATGGTTGGACAGCAGGAGGTTCCCAAGGGTCTCGACGGCGAGGAGATGACCTCGTCCGACAAGGCCAAGAAGCGCGAGCAGATCCAGAACGAGCGCCGCCGCCGTCGCGACTCGGGCCGCGACGGCAAGAAGGGCAAGAAGAAGTCTTCCAAGGACCTCACCGGCAAGGAGTGGGTCCTCAAGAAGAAGGACCTGTACCGCACACGTGGAAAGGAAGGGTGAGTTTGGCTTTGTGTTGACATGTACGGGAGCGTCGAGCTTTTACTGACACTCGCAGGGTTCCCCTCGACTCCAAGTACACAGCGCGCAAACGTCGCGTCAAGTTCTAGGCTTCTCCTCCGATTGTACCACTACACTGGATACCCAATGCATTTCATCTTATGGACCACAGTCCGCAGTCAGTTACTCACCTCTCCTGGCTCCTTGGACCGCGTGGAAGACCCTACACCGAGGCGCTGACCTCCACCTGCTGTTACTCGTCACTGCGCCATCGGTAGGGAGGGGTGGTGGTCCTCGGCCACAAGCCCCCCTATGTACCCCTTCTGCACGGTTCGACTTGTACCTTCCTCCGCACCAACGCCCATGGGCCTTTCGTGGAGTTGCCTTGCTGCGCTGTTGACATGTGTTGAACATGATCTATAAGGGTTGCCAGGGCTCATGCTCTTGCGTCATTGAACACATTGCTGCAGGACGTTGTTTCCTTTTGCTATTAACACATTGATGAATTGCTTAAGTGGACTTGACATGGGACGATATCATTTGAAATGGGGAGGGGGGGGGGGGCTTATTGAGGAATTGTAGGAGACTGTGGAGGGAGCACTTGGAGAGGTCTTGACACGAGAGGGCGAGGTTCACACTTGAAGTTGCGCGCGCGCGCGAAACACGGCTTGAGGCACCTAGTAGGGGCGGGGCTCGGCACGCGACTCGGTGGGAGGAGCAGGACGGCGCTCGGGCGAACGGGAGTAGCGGCGGCGGGCGGGCGAAGGCGAGCGGCGGCGCGAGTCACGGTCAAAGTCACCACCACGGGCCGAGCCACGCTCATCCCTGTCCTCGCGGTCGGCGCCACGGTCGGCACCACGGTCGGCGCCACGGTCCACGCCGCGGTCAGACTCGCGACGCGAGCGGCCGCCGTAGGGGTCCTCGTCACGACGAGCGGGGTACGACGAACCACCGTCGCGGCCGCCGTCCCTGTCGCGCCACGTACGGTCGCGGTCGCCACCCCACCTGTCGCCACCGCGCCTGTCCTCGTAGCGGTCACCGCCACCACCACCACCCGAGTAACGGTCGCCACGGTCACCACGGTAGCGGTCGTCGTAGCCACGACGGTTGTCGCGGCCAAAGCGGTCGTCGAAGGGACGCTTCTCGCCGCGGTACTCTCCAGGAGTAGGGGCGTGGGCCTTCTGGGTAGCCGAGTAGTCGACACGGATGGCACGTCCGTGGAGAACCATGCCGTTGAGCTTCTCAATGCAGCGGGTGGCGTCCTCAATCTGGCGCATGGTAATGAAGCCGAAGCCACGCGAACGGTCGGTCTATTGTCAGCAAGTTGCAAGCTGGAGGTGTGTACTTACCCTCTGGTCGTAAACAATGATGACCTTCTCAACGTCGCCGAAGCGGCTGAACTCGTCCTCGAGGTCACGCTCGCGAGTGCGGATGGAGAGGCCAAAGACACCGAGAACGTTGTTGGCGTCCGCACGGGGGGCGGTGGTGGGGCGGGGAGCGGCAGGGGGCATGTCCCTAAACGTCAGACTGCGAGAACGGTTGGCAGGAGGAGAGAAGGAGCGAGAGGGACGATAGCAGTCCGCCTGACGCCATGGGGCGGGCGGGGAAGGGGAACGAGCAAAGTAGGTAAACTGGCGGAGGGGGGGAAGAGAGCCACCTGGAGCGCTGGGGGAGGACCAGCGAGAGGCTGAGCGCATGGACGCGTCCGAGCCAGGCATGCTGAGCAAGAGACCGTGGAGGATGGATAGATGATGATGATGAGAAGGAAGGGATGTTTGTTCCCAAGAAGCGACCAGCAACTGTCCTTCCCTCTGCGCCTCGAGCTGTCCCCATTGCGCCCACTGTGACGATCCCTCTCACAGCTCACATCGGCGTTCAAACGTCCAAAGGACTCCCTCCACCTTTGGGCCGCTTGGACCACCGGGAAGAAACGAAACGAGACAACGAGACAACGACGACTTACCTGCGGTCGTTGCGGTCGTAGCCGCCGGGGCCACCACGCTCATCGCGGTCGTCACGACGGTCACGGTCGTCACGGTCGTCGCGGTCGTCGCGAGCGTCGCGGGACTCGCGGCGCTCAGGCATGTCGACGTCGTGGGCCGGGACGGGAGCACGCTCCGAGTAGCGGTCCTCGGCGGGCTGCACGGGCGAGCGGGGAGCCCAGGTCTCGCGCGAGATGGGAACGTTGGAGGAAGAGAACTCCTGCAAAGGTGTGAGCTAGCTGGACGCTGTTGCTGGGTGCTCTGCTCACCATGGTTGCGTGTGGTGTATATGAAACGACGGGTGCTGCCAACATTCAGAGCTGACGGGCATGGCTGCATGGCTTGGGCGATGCGATCCGCCGGCGGCGCAGCGGCGGTCTCTATTATTTTGGCTCGCGTTTTGCTTTATTTATCCCATCAGCCATGGCACTTGAGAGACGATCCGGCAAGCCATCGATCAAACGAGGCGCACTTGAAGTTGACAGCTGATGTAGCTGAGTCCGTGGTGGACGAGCGGTAGAGACCAAGGTGGACAGCGCCACTGAAAAAGGCACATTGCATCGACGACAAACGACCACAGTTGCGGACCACACCTCCACCGTCTTAGGCATCTCGATGAGGGGCCGACTGCGGCTGTGGCACACATAAACCACACGCTCCAGGATGCAGTATGGCAGTATACTGGCTTTGATATTGAGCTAGCTGGAGGATACGTATGGAAACTCAAGGGGACCTCGCAGTTGGCGTCAGCAGGTGGCCTTGTGGCCTTCCTCCCATCGGAAGAGCCCCGCCACATTGAATGGTTGTTGCATTGTTTGACTGGCATGTGATGCATGATCAGGCTCTTGTCACTAGAACACGTAATGCATGGGCAGGCATGAGTGTCCATGTGGGCGGTGGTATTCGTGGATACTTCAGATATTATACGATCTGAGGATGTGACCGTCTTCATCGCGGTGTGACATGCTGCGGAGATGTTGGGTGACGAAGAGATTCTCGCACCATTGCAAGCTGTGGAGGGAGTGTGTCCTCCGTTACTTCGTGTGGAGCGGAATATGCACCGGAATGCACCCCTACTCATATGTGCCTCTTCTCAATGTGCTTTGCATGAGAACTCGCAGCAGAAGAGACGCAGATAGACAGCGATGTGATGAGGAGTTGTTGTTGACGAAACCACTCGCCGGCACTTTTTGGCGATTAAGCGCTTGGGCCCCGCATTTTGGCCGCCCCTGGCCGCTCTGAGCTGCCACCAGGACACCCATACACAAGCACGGGTATCCATTTCTCATTCTAACCATCTCTCGTACTGCCCACGGGGCCTTTGACATTACTCGTCCTCAGCAACCATGTCCCGTCGCGAGCAGGACGCCCTGCTCGCGCTGTTCAACAGCTTCCGGCCATCGCGGCGAGTCACTGCGTTTGACCAGCTGGCCGACGCCAAGGTTCTCATGGAGGTACGTTTCTTGCACACGCGCGATGCTATCCAACACGCGCGATTACAAGTTTGATGCTGACCTGGTCACAGGTGATGCACTCCATGTAAGTTGACAGGCGCGGGGGCTGTCTTGTGCTAACGGCAGTGATGCGACTCACTTCAAGGGTGGGCCCAAGGCGGCGGCGGCTAAGCCCTCAACCTCATCTCCGTCCGACAACTGGGTTCTGCGTATGAACACACTGTGGGTGACGACGACGCTTACCACTGGCTGACATTGTAGCAAGCGCCTGTACCGCCTTCTACTCTCGTACCCACTGAATGCACCAAACGCGCAGACGTTAGCCGTCACTACCTTGCCCGAACCGAACTTCAATGCCGTCGCACGCAACCCCAAGTCACCAGAAGGCTCCGCTGGCCTGGTCCAGATCTGTCGCCTCTGCGTCGTTGTCGGCGCGATGGGTCCAGCCAATGAACGAGTCATTGCCAAGATTCAGGCGCTCGACGAGGGTGCCATGGTCGAGCTCATGAAGACAATAGAAGGCGTGAGTGTGGAACACATCACCAGCATCGTGGCAGGAACAGGCCGTTTGACGTTTCGGAGAGTTAACTTGTTGCAGGTCATGGCAACGTTGCCACAGGGTCACGAAGGAGACGATGAGGCCAAGGAAGCAGAGGCTAGTCCATTGTCGTGAGTCCTGGGTGCAACGATGTCGCTGGCAAGCATCCAGAACAACGTGTTGACTTATCTCAGGCCTCCCGTATCGGCCCTTCGCGAGGAACGGGACCGCCTGTTACAGGAGAACGACGACCTGCGCTCCAAATACGAACAAATGACGGAGCAGGTTGCCAACCTGAGTGTCCAGATGAATGAGGCCTCGGAAGCCCGCGAGAATGACCGTCGCGCTTCCTTGGAAGCTGCACGCACCACGACTGTCGGCATTAGCGAAACCGAGTCGCTTCGCGCCGATCTCGTCCGCGCCGAGGACGGACTGGCAGAGACCGAAGCTGCCCTGGAGAAGCAGACCACTCTCGTGGCCGAGCTCACCAAGACTGTGGGTGATATAAGTGAATGAGCTGACCCATGCAGGTTGAGGAGCTTCGTGGGACTGCGTCCGAGGTTGCCAAACTCCGTGACCAAGTGGAAGAGTTCCGGCAAGTAGAGGAACGCCTGCACAAGAACGAGAATGTTATTGAAAAGTACAAGAAGAAGCTGGAAGACTCGGCCGGTCTCCGTCGCGAGCTTCGTATCCTGGAAGAGGAGAATACCGTCATGATGGACAAGAACGCCAAGCTCGAGGTCGAGTTGCGCAAGCTCTCCGCTGCCAAGGCCCTGAACGACAACTACCGCACACAGGTTGAGACCCTCGAAAAGAGCACGAACCAACAGGCGTCTGAGTTTGCCAACCTCACGGTCCAGCTCGAGCAGGCACAACAGGCCCTCGCCGACATGGAACGTGACCGTGACCGCCTTCGTGACGAGATCCACGTCCACCAGGAGCGCATCAAGGATCTTGAGGCGCCCAACAAGCAGCGGCCCATTTCGATGATGGGATCGCTAGATGTCGGAGACACGTCGCTAGATGCCGAGCTGGACCTGACAGGTGACGAGAATGAGGGTCTCAGCAAGACCGAGCTGCGTCGGCGGATCCGCACCCTCGAGCACAAGCTTGCTGGTGTGGAAGCACCATCCGAGGACAGCGAGAAGATGGCTGCCCTCGAGACTATGCTTGCCGAAGCCGGTAAAGGTCGCGAGCGGTACCAGGCCGACTACCTCGAGGCAAATCGCCAGATGCTCCTTACACAGGCCAAGCTCGAGCATATTGTCACTGGCCGCGGCGGTGACGAGACTGCCACTGCGCTGGCCCTTCGCCAAAAGCTCGACGAGGTCCTCGAGGAGCGCGATCACCTCGTCAAGGATAAACAGGCTGCCGAGGTCGCCCACAGCGAGCTTGTTCGTCAGCTCACCAACGTCAAGGCTGACTGTGAGTGTATAAACTAGTTCAAAGGCTGACGTGTTCAGTGGGTCTTGTCGACAAGGACAAGCGCAGCATCATTGCCTCTGCCCGTGACGAGGCACGTTCCGAGAACCAGACATACAGCAGGCAGGTCACGCACCTGACCGACGAACTGGCCACACTCCGCGAACGCGACCGCTTGCACCTTGAGGAAATCCGTCATCTCATGATGGACAAGATTGAGATGCAGGCGTCGGGTATCGAGCAGGGTCAGGAGGCTCTTGAACGTGAGCGCCGTTTCAACGACATGCGCGCCTCGCTCGAGGCGGCTGGCATACCACTTGCATCTCAGGGTCCCATGCTCGACATGCAGGAGCGCAACGACAAGCTCACTACCGAGGTTGCAACGCTCAGCGAAAAGCTCAAGAAGGCGCGCGCGTTCATCAAGAACCAGGACGCGCTCTTCCGTGCCGAGGAAGGCAAGAGGGTAAGCGAACTGGTGAGGACTTGTGGGCTGACATTCAGCTCTCTGCAACGACGAGCGAGGCTCAGAAGGCGTACGAAGCGCAGATCACCCAGCTAAAGAGCGAGCTCTCGCTGGCGAAGGTAAGCTGTCTCCCGCGCTGTTAGCTGACAATGCAGAGCACTGCCTTGTCGATGGACTCTCGTTACCGCCAAGAGCAACAGCTTATGCTTGCTGCCTGGCACGACGTTGGAGCTCGTGTCGTGCGCGACCACGTCGTGGCTGCAGGCCTGCGCCGCCCAGTGGTACAGCGTCCAGCTCCCGTCGCCTGGCTCAGCCGTCAGAGAAAGCACCAGGACGAAGCCCTCTTCGCCAAGTGACACACCGGAATGACCATGCGCGCATTATTACGACCCCCTGACGAATGTTACCTACCTGTCCGTTGAGAACCCCCCATGCCTTCAGCGACTACCCCAGTCCTCTGTTTAATAACTACATGTAGAAGCCCCATAGCGTCCGTCACTCTCGATAGCTTCCCACTAGATGCCACTTCCTGTGGAACGGACTCCCCCAGGCTGAACTCACGGCGGCAGCATTTTTCTCCTGGGTTTATTTTGGAATTTATCCCGAGATCGTCAAGAGTCGGAGGAGAGATGGAGGTTCATGAGCCAAGAGCCAAGTGAGGACGCTGAAGCAACCACCTAGACCACCACCATGCCGCTGTACGAGCTCTTCTGCATCGCCAGCCACAACCCCGTGTCCCCAGTGAGTATCGACATTCATGGGAAGCACGCATCGCGGGGCCCGGAGGAACGCGCGGAAAGCACACGACCTAGGCCGATATATCTGCGACATTCGTCTCCGACTTTTGTTGAACGAGGTTGGGTGGCGTGTACCTCGCCCGCATCGGCAGACGATTGGCATCTGGGCCTCTGTGGGCAAGCATATTCCTGCGTACAGGTGACATGTTCTTCCCCAGTCTGTCCCATGTGATCGATGTGCGGCCGTCATCAACCTCGACCTCAACAACATTCCCTCCCCTCCCATCGCCATTCCCTCACGACTTCCCTCCCCACGCCCAACCTACGCTTTTCGTTGCTCTTCCTGTGCCCGCGTTCCTCCCAGCGCTGTCTCGCGTTATCGACACTGTCTCATGATCCGTGACCTGTGCTAACCTCCAGGCAAACTTGCGTCAATTGGTGCAGTCGCTGGCGACCACTGTCCACCGTTCGGGCGGCGTGGTGCGCGACTTTGCTTCGCTCGGCAAGAACGTTACTCTGCCAACCCGCATGCGTCGTAACCAGCAGTACCACACCCACGGCGAGTGAGTAGATGTGCTTCCTGTGGCGAGGCGGAGGACGATGAAGGGCGAAGAGAGGAGAGTAGAGGTGACTCGCATGGCCGATCCAACCGTCTTCAGAGCACATTGCACTCGGGCTCTCGGGTTTCTCACTTTGTCGCTCCTCTCACGCTACCTTGCTAGCCACACCATACTGACAATACAGCCACTTCACCATGACCTTTGACACCTCTCCCATCGTTCTCAAGCGCCTGAACGAGACTCTGCGTACCGACCCCCTCGTTGTGCGGTGGATGTTGACGAAGAAGGGCGTGGCTCTGTGAGTTAGAAGCTGCTAGGCCGTGAACTTTCTACTGACGCCTGTCTACAGCAAGGATCTCAACCCCGCTCCCTCCACCACCATCCGCGAGGTCAACACCGCTTAAATATTGGCATAGGTTTTTGTATCATGGCATGTCATATCTGCACGACACGAGAAAGCAGCAGCAAACAGTTACTGCTTCGCCGTGCCGACGCGGTCCCGTTACATTGTGCTCTTTGGTGGTTATGAGTTGGTATGCTGATTTGGTTTGGGATGATGCTCTCCTCTCGTCGCCCCGTCGCTTGTGGCCATGAGGACCGGTACACCTAGGTCTTGGAACCCAACCACCGGCCGAGCTTCTCAAAGAACCCAGGCTCGGCAGACTTCTTGCTGCTCTTCGTCTCGACTATTGGCGTCTCGCCTTCCTTGACACGCTTCTTGTAATCGCTCGGCAGCTGGACATTGCGCGACGCCCACATGCCACGCTTGGCGCGTCTGTAGAGCGTCAGTAACGGGTACGGGAATCAGTGACTCACTTGGCCTCGTCCTCGAGACGTTGCATCTTCTCAAGACCCCAAGGTCCATACTCGCTGCCTCCCTGCGTGTACACAACCGCCATACCCTCCTTGAGCATCATTAGGGGGAGGGGCTTGTCGGGAAGAATGGTACGGTGGATGTAAGGCAGACCGACCTGGGAGCATCAGCAAGGCTACCCAACACTCGATGTGACATAAGGATAGCAAGGTGTTGTAGAGAAACACATGCACCTTCAACCCCGCGCTTCCACAGACTCGGTACCCACGATACGGTTGTACTGGTCCTTGCGGAGCAGCTGGCATCTGACAACCTTGCCAGTCACCTCTTTGACGAGCCAGTCAAAGCTCTCCTTGGCATGTGGTTGAGCAGGGTTGCCAAAGTGTGCCATCTCAGGTGCGTCGACGCCAGCAATACGTATCGAGAGTGTTTGGTTCTTGAGATCTGATGGGTCAGCGTCCTCCTCTCGCACCCTGGGGAGAGCTAAGGTGTGAAGGCCTGACAGATAGTTGCGTCTCTCATTGTGACGATACCTGCACTGCCCGCCTGACGTCTCAAGGAACAACTCACCCTTTACACCAGTGGGGACACGACGGAACTTGAGTGGCCAGCGCCAGAAAGGGCCAGGAGTGTGGTACAACCGGAAGCCGTCGCCGTCTCCAACACTGCGAGTGGTATTAGTTTACAAGAGAGTTGTGTAAGGAACGTCCATGTTCAGTGACAACGAGGCCTGGCCGCAGAACGCAGCTGCCGGCGCCAGTCGTTCTTGCCAGCGTGACATGCGCGGTCTCCAACTCACCGAGTCACAACACCCTTGATAAAAGGCTGCTTTTCAATTATTGAGCCAGTTACAGAGTCGGCGTTGGGGATGCGCTTGAACCACCTGCGGTATCCTCTCGCAGCCCCGAGCGTTCCAGCGACAGCGAGGACAGCAGACGCACCGGCGATGAACGCCGGCTCAAACGCCCATTCTGGGAGCTGCTTCTTGGCGTCGTCGATGACCGAGGCGTACGGATACCGCCTTGCCATGTCGTTCCGCTTGGCAAGCATGAACCTGCCATGTTCCGTAGCGCTGTCCGCCGCGGTGGACGAGTGAGTCATGTCAATGGTGGGTGGGTGTTGTGGTGTCAATATTCGGGACTGAGCCCGAGATCGCGCCAGTAGTTCGTCGCCGCCGTCGTCCCTGCCGTCACGCTTCAACCGTTGTCCACACGTCATCGGGCGACATAATCCCACTTTCACTTTCTCTTCAGCAACCATGCCGCCAATTCCCCTCACCCCAGCACCAGACCCGACACCTACGCTCTCCCGCCTCTCTCGCAGGCTGCAAGACGTGCGCTCGTACCAGATCCCCCGACTGCGCGACTGCTCAACATCTCTCGCGCGCGACCTGGCCAACGAGGCCCGCGGCGACCTCGAGGCCGTCCGTGCGGGACTGGAGGATGCCAAAGAGGAGTGCGAGGCCCTGCCGCCTAGTCTGAGAGGGGCGGTGATGATGATGTGGGACGAGGTAGAGGCAGAGTACATTATGTGAGTGGGGACGAGTACCGGCTGCTGGTGAACGCGTGTGTTCAGCTACCAGGAAGTCTTCTGCAGCTGGACGCCGGTAATGCCACCGTCCCCTCCCCTCTGTCCATGCTAACAGTCCCCAGTGTCCGTGACGAGTATCGCGCCGCGCTTGTGGCATCCAAGCGCGCCCAGGTCGCCGCATCGAGCCGGCACGAGCTACTGGACCCCGACGAGGTCCCAAAGGCCGAGGCGACGACGAGCGCGGGGTGAGTGGAGCTCGTGACGCAAGACCAGCTGCATAGGTATAGCAGAGACAGCTGCTTACACTTGCACAGAGGTGACGACGCGTTACAGACCAAGACAAACGAAGTGACAGACGCGCTTCGTCGCACGACGCAGCTCCTCCAGACCGAGTTGGAGCGCAGCGTCCTCAGCGTGCAGATGTTGGGTACGTTTTCTTGGCATGTCTAGGATGGCTGTCGTGGAGCCCATCGTACTGACACTCGCAGACGAGTCCACCCGCACCCTGCGCACAACACACGGCCTGTACGACACGTACGACGTTCTGGTTACCGCCTCGGCGCAGCTTGTGCGGGCCATCGAAAAGGCAGACTGGTGGGACCGCGCCCTCATCTTTGCCGCGCTGGGCCTCTTCCTCCTTGTCGTCGGTTATGTCATCAAGAAGCGCGTCCTTGACCGTGTGGGTGGATTTGCCGCCTGGTGGATTGGCGGCAGTTACCGTCTCGTCAAGATGGGTGTCGGGGCCGGTGGTGCCAAGCAGGCCATTGCGTCTGCTGCGGCTGCGTCAGCGTCGGCGGCCGCAGCGTCGGTACAAGCTCAGCGCCAACGAGGAGGACAAGCAGAGAAGGGGGACGCGACACGAGACTCGCCCATTGACGCGGCCTTGCCGGACGCACCCACACCCGACTCGGCTGTTGGTGGCGCCAACCTCAAGGACGAGTTGTGAGCAGACTCATCGTCCTGCAGCATTATTCTGGGCCAGTTCGGTGCATTTTTGGGCTCGCAACCCGATCCTCGTGCGTTTACAGCGATGCATCACATTATGCATCACATTATGCTACTTCTAACTTGTGTGTGTGTTGAAATCTATCCTCAAAGCAAGACCTCCAGGTTTACAGCATCTTGCCCATGGCCACCACCAAACCCCTTTCCCTGTTAACTTCTTTCACTCCTCGTCGCTACCGGCTGATTGGAGGGGACGCAGCAGATTCCGGCGATGTGGTGCCGTTCGAAGTCTTGGTCTTGTGACCGTGAGAGCGGTGGTGGTGGGCGTTGGGGCCGCAACGCATCGGGGTTCCAGAGCCGTCGGTCGATGGGCCGGGGACCTTGTCTCCAAAGATGAACTTGGTCACGACCGCCTCGAGCTCGTCGACGTCCTTGGGCAGCGCATCCAGGTCCAGTTGAGGCATCCACTTCTCGCCGACAGGTCGGAAGTAGTGCGGGCCCGGTGCAGGCTCGCCCGTGGCCTCGCGCTCCGAGCGAAGGGTGCGCTGGTGCTCCTCGACCTCCGACTTGGCCTCTTGTGCCGCTACCATGTCCGACAGCTTGATCGCCGCCGTGAGCTTGCTCCAGAGCCTGTGGGTCAGCGCCACTGTTTCTACGCACAGCTCGCTAGAGAACAGGTGCCCTCGTCCGTTGACTCACCTCCTGCTCTCGTTCACCTCCTGCTCCTCCTCTGGCAACACCGACTTGGGGGCAGTCTTGGAGTTGTGAGCGTCAAAGATCGCCGCCTTCTTGCTCGTGTCCTTGTCGGCAAAGTCCATGACGCCACTCCACATGCCCGAGAGCTCGCCGAGGTCGCGGCCACCGGGGCCCTTGACGCGGCCTCCGATAAGGTTGTAGCCACCCGAAATCCAGCCCTTGGTCTTGAAGTCGACATCGCATGAATAGTCGGTCTGGTCATTCTTGACAGTGGAAAGGTCGCCAAGCTCGAGAATCATCTTGCCAAAGAGGATACCGCGTGCGTACGTGTTGGGCATGGTGATGCTGTACTCGCCGTCCTCGGGACGCTGGAGGAAGCGGACACGGTCCTCACCCTCCATGATCGTCGCCGCCGAGTTACCAAGGAACTTGGACTGAAAGCAAATGTCAGCCAGTGCTTCTCGCGTCGTCACACCATCTGTAACGCAGCCGACGCGTCCGTCCGTCATGTCCCCCCCGGACGCGTCACGCGTCGCCATAAATCAGACACACCTTTGGCTTGAGCTCTCCGGTAATGAGGATGCCATTCTTGGGCGACACGTAGAAGAAAGCCGAGATTGGCGGGTGGTGTGACACCTGCTCAGCCACATAGTAGCCAGAGCTGCCGTCCGGATAGTAGTATGCGCAACGGAAAAACTCGTTGAGAATCGGGTTGTAAGGCTTCTTGACACTGGTATGGTCAGCTTCTGACGTGCATTTCTCAATTCAAAGTAGCAGCAGCAGTAGCACCATCGTAAACGGCCAGAGGAACAAGAACCACAGAAGGTCGCCTCAGTCACGGATAAGAAGGCGCTCCGGAGCGCGCCTGGGAGCTGGGAGGGGAAAATGTCACGCGGCATGGCGCGAAGCCTGAAGCTCAGGCGTTTGGCGGCGCCTGATATCAGGCGCCAGCCTGCATGTCCCGGCAAAAATGACCAAGACAAGCAAGAAGCCTCTTTGCCGGTCTGGGCCATACACCGTCATGACGCTCCCACGAGGTCCATCGACAGAACGCTCGAACGAGAGGCGGTGTGAACAGAACCGCGAACCGTTTACTCACCCACGCGGCTTGATGTGCCATCCCGACAGGTAGAACGTCAGAACGCTCATGAAGCGTTGGCGCGCGTCGGGGTCATTGCCGGCCCTGTGCGGCGTCAGCGCCATGACATGAGATGAGAAAGTCGGCCACAGGGGTCTGAGCGAGATACCGAGGACTGCCCGTGGGGATGCGCATGCGCTGTCTCGACCACTGTGCCATCCTCGGTGTTTGCGAGCCTGGAGCACCCAGGCATGGTTTTCGCGCGTGCAACAGCACTCAGCTCCCGGGTGACACCACAAAGCAAGCAAGGGAGAGCTCGAAGTGTGTGCTTTGCGGCGCGAGCCGAGGCCGAAACCGCCGGAACAACAATGTTACCGGCGGCCTCACCTCTGCTTCTCGTTCGCAACGTGGGAAGCACCGAGCACGTACCCAAAGATGAGGTCGGGGTGGCTGAAAAAGTCGGTGATGCGCTCCAGCAGCGAGCGGGGCTCAAGAACAAAGGTTGGCAGCGCAATCTTGGTCAAGTCCATTCCGGGACGAACTGGCAAGAAGTCAGTGAGGGAACTTCACACGCGACGGCGATCATAAGAAGTCTGGTACGACACGAGCTAGACGGATAGCGAACGTGACTAGCACGTTCGGCCCTGTAGCAGGACACTCGATCATACTGGGAGGCAAGAGCGATGGCTGGGAGAGCAGGCCGAAGGGATGGCCGACGGCGACGGACGACGGCGCGTTCCCGCAAGCGCGGTCCTAGGCGCTCATGTTCATGTACGTACGCTGAGAAATCAGGCTGAGGAGAATGTTTCCCTCGTCCTTGTCGAGGGTGCTCATGTCGGCGTCGCGACCGTCCTCCTCAGACAGGTCCTTGGGGGGCGGGGCGGCGGAAGACCGACGCGAGCGCGACGAAAGCGTCTCGATGGAGGTGGAGAGGAGGCCCATTGTAATCGGGTCTGCGGCGGAGGGGTGTGGAGTCGGTGGGAAGGGGAGGGGGTGGGTGTGGGGCGATGGAGGCTGGTGCTAGGAATGCGAGGCAGCTGTGCGTGCAGTGTTGAGACTGTGTGCGTGTGTTGTGAGGGGGCGAATGAACGACCTTATCGAGATGTGAACAAACGACAGAGCGCGAGAGAGATGGGGGACGCCGAGAGTCTGGTGACAAGCCCAAAACCGACAGGACGCACGCGCTTTGATGGTTGCTCCGACTCCAATAATGTGCGGGTCCGGCGAAGGGTGACTAAAAGGGACAAATCGCAAAAGCGAGAGTGGAGGCGAGCACTGGAGCGAGCGATAGAGAGAGAGAGAGAGAGAGGTCTGCTTGTGTGTATGTGATAGATGACAAGAAAGAGGGAGAAAGGGAACACAAGAATGCGTAGCCAGCAGAATGCATATGCATGCGCACCAGTTGGCCTGGGCCGACGGGTGCGCCGCCACTTCCTTTGGCCTTCGGGCGCCGAGGCATAATACTCCAAAGTTGCCCAACGGCCATGACGTGTGCTGGCCGAGATGTGCCGTCCTATTCGGTGCGATCGATGCATGACGTTGGCCGCTTTTCCCGCTATAACCGTATTTGCTCGACATTCTACACTCAACATTGGAACTACCATCCCGCATCACTGGCGGTGCTCCGATAGCTACTGGCACTGCTCATGACGCGAGGGGTATCGTCGCCTGCACGCGTGAGCGACAGGGGAAGCACGGCTTCGTCATGAATGGCCTTTTTCAGGTACACTTCGTCGCCCTGCCCACAGTGTCAGCTTTGAGCTCTGCAAACACACAACGCACGTTTACGCACTCGTCCCGTGTCTGGGAGAGCACATAAACTCAGCATGATACGTACCTCGAGCGGGGTAGTCGAAAAGGTCAGGCCCTTGTCAAAGTGCTTGGACAGGCACCGTTCAGCGACAGCCCACTCGACATGCGAGGTGAGCTTCTTGCGAGGTTGCACAGTAAGGGAGTGGCGCTGCGATAGTCAGTGGCGCGCCCCAATCACGGTCTAATCCTATTGCCGCCGGTGGGGGGATGGCGGGCGCCGTGCGGGGGCTTGCGAAAACGGCCCTCCCACGTTTCCACAGCACCCACGGCCAGCGGCCAGCAAGTGCCTTTGCCCCACATCTTGTGTAGTGGAGGCGCTTGGCACGGAGTGGCCATGACGGTGTGGGTACAGCGGATATACAAGCGAGCGTTCTCGGCTCCGCGCCAAGACCACCATATCGGAATCTCCCCGAGTGGAGTTTCCGTGTCTCCTCTCGGCATCGTCCGCGCTACAAAGTAGAGGCCACTTACCGCATCGACATTGCTGTCAAGCACCGCCGGACTGTGTGCACCCTCGCTGATGGAGAGTCGAATAGAAAAGTCCTTGCTCTGCTTGGCGTCTTTCGCAGACGTCTTCTCCCACAGCTCAATGGTAACGTGCGAGCAGTAGTCGAGCTCGGGAATGCGCAGGTTGGTGAAGGGCAGCCCGGACGCGAGCAAAAGGTGAACAAAGGTGGTAATGTGCGACTCCTTGCTGCAAACGATTAGTGCTGTGCTCGACGGCTTGTGCGAAGGCTGCGACCAGCTTCTTGTACTCACGTAAAGTAGAAGCACGCCAGGCTCTTGCCAGTCGACTTGGCCTCCTCGAGGTCACCCCAGACCTTGCGGAGGAGAGGAAGTGATGTGAGAACACCAATCTCCTCCTTGCCCTCGGCGTCGAAACCGTATTCTTGCGGTGCCACAAGGTCAAAGAGAGCCTTCGCACGACCAACGAGCTCGTGCAGGCGGCGGTCTTGGTGTTCGGCACCGCTGCGCGACGACAGACCCTTGCCCGCGGGATCGAACACGGCGAACAGGAAGTTGCGGTTGTGCAGCGAGTCGTACTTGATGCTGTCATACAGTTCGCTGACACGCGAAGGGTCAAACTTCTCCTGCTTGACGCCAACCCAGTCCTCGAAGATCTTCTCCCAACGCTCGCGGAAGAGCCAGGGGGAGTCGCCAGAGCACCACCTCTGCTGGGGGATCTTGTCGACATTGCCGTTCTCATAGTTGGCACGCATAATAGCCCGGAGCTCGGTGAGCTGCTCAATGACCTCCTTGACCACCTCGACAGGCTCCTTCTTGAAGCTCTTAGGCCAGGCCAGGTCCGCACGGCGCTCAGTCTCGCCTGAACGGAGCAGGATCTTGAGCTTCTTCTTGGCCTCGGTCATCATCTCCTTGCCAGCATTGTTGTCATCGAGCAAGTCGCGACGCTGGATAAGATGCGAGATGACGGGGCACGAAGGGTCATTGGGGGCGGTGCTTGCCGCAGCGCGTGAAGGAGCGGGCGTAGACGATTGCGACTGTGACTGCGACTGGGAACCTTCAACACCGAGCAGAGCGTGCGCGAAGATCTGGGCGGTGTTCTGCACAAGTCAGCGAGATTTTCATGACGTAAACTCACGATGACACGGCGTTCAGATGAAGTGTAGATCTTGACGTTGTTAAGCACATCCTTGTCTGCAGGTTAGTTATACTCCAGTAGTATCTCCTCACTCATGATCATGATGTCCTGGGGGAGTTAGCGCCAGGTATACGCTCTCGCAAGCTCACCTTCTTAAACGCGTCACCCAAGTCGCGTGACTGGTAACGGGCCGAGTGGGTGCTCTCGCCACCCCACTTGACAACCAGCTGCATCTTCTCAAGACCCTCGGGAATGGCGCAGTTGTCCGAGTTGCCGATGACGGCCGAGAGTTCAGGTGAACGGATGTGTGCAGGCTCGCCCGCCGGGGCATTGCCTACACTTCCACGCTGCAGCCAGTCGTCGACACGCTTGCGGCTCTCGGTCTCGGTAAGCTCGCCCTCGTCATCTGAACCACCCTTGTTCTTCTTGTCCTTCTTGTCCTTCTTCTTGTCCTTGTCCTCGCCCTCCTCGCTCTTCTTCTTGACAAAGCTAGGCTTGAGCTGAGCCTTGGTGCCGGGCAGAGACATCTTCTTGACAAGCACCTCACGGAGCTGGCCAAGCTTGGTAATGTTCTCGGGAGTGACACCAGGCAACTTCTCGGCCTCCTCAGCAGCAAGCAGGATGTAGTTGAGCTGGCGGGGGTCGCGGAGGATGATCTCCTCGCGGTGACCACGGAGAAGCGCAAGGAACGGCTTGGTCCATTGCTCGTGAGCAGGGAAGGAGAACTGTTGGGTCAGCGGAGGTTCCTTGCGGGTTCGCTAACCCACCTTGAGCTTCATCTTGGGCGTGCGGTCAGCGTGGCGGAGCACCGTGACGGTTGCGCGAAGCGTCGAAGTCGACGTGGTAGTCGACGGAGGCGGCATGGCGATTGACCGCGGTACGCTCGCTTTGGCAGCAGCAGCAGCAATCTTACGCTCGCGAGCCTGGTTGCAGACGGCCGAGAGGATTTCGGCAGAACGGTCATAGTACGCCTGGTTGCCCTTGACAAACGACCAGCCATTGACGTCAATGACCATGCTGCGCTGTCCGCCCTCGCAACGAAGAAGGTCAAAGCCGCAGACGCGCTGGCCAAAGGCCTCGACAATGTCGCGTGCGTACTCCTCCTCGTGTTCCGAAAGCTTAGTAATAAAGCGAGTCTCCTTGCCATCGGCGTTGCGCTGCACCAAGCCGTCCACGACGGGCGACTTGCGGGTCTCGGCATGCGAAAAGGCAGGGCCAACGGTGTACACCTTGACGTCCTCGGCATTGTCGACGTTGATAAACTCCTCGTAGATGAACGAGCCAACAGTGCGCGGGTGGTAAAGGTTGGGGTCGTACTCGCTCGACTTGTTGCCAACCTTGCGGAAGAGACGGCGACCACCACCGCCACGGTAGTAGATGTAGACATTGTGGTCCTCGCCGTTGACCGGTTTCTCGACGAAGGGCTTCTCAATGACCTTGCCGTCAACGATAATTGCATCGCCGTCGGCACGGAGAATGACATCGCGTCCGCGCGGCACCGGGTCCTTGGTGCACTTGCCCTTCCAGCGGTCGGGAGTCACAACATCACCCCAAGTATCCTCATCCTTGGCATTGGGGCCCGGGAGGACGAGACCAAGGTCGTTGCGTACCCGCAGGCGAAGGGAGCGGGGCACGCGAGGACCGCCGTCACGGTTCACCTCCGCACGCTTGGGAGTGGTGACGCCGACGTGGTCCAGAATGGCGAGTACCAGTCGACGGTCCCAGAGCAGGCTCTGCATAGCCAGCGAGTTGATAGAGATCGGTGGCAGGCGGTTGGGGATTTGAGTGTACGCCAGCGCCTTGGGCAGGGGGAAGTCGGTGGAGAAGAACGAGATGAGGACATCTGCCTGAGGCCAGTGTTGGATGTCTGGAATGTCAGCTTGCCTGTCCATACGCTGCTGACATGATGTACACCATGCTGGTCGATAGCGAAGGGGTGTTGGAAACCATGTCGGCCTTGGAGCTGCTGTGCCTCTCCAAGAACAAAAAGTCGACAAGCACGTGCGATAGCGATGAGAAACCTAAGCACTCACCTTCTTCGAGGATCACAACGTCGCCAAAGATGTTGACCTCCACACCGCCGTTCTCCATCTCGACGAGACGAGTGAGAATCTCGCGCATAGCCTTGGACCGCGCCTTGACATCCATCGCGCACACACCGAGGGTGACGACGGGAAGTTTGGGTGGGGCACGCTCAACGAAGGCGCATCCCTTGGTCGGGGAGGCTGGCGGGGCGGGGGACGCGCTTCCCGCGGATCCGTTGACCCGGGGAGTGGTGGGTCGTGGGGTGGACATGACGCCTGAGAAGAAGAAGACTGTTTAAGGCCGTTGATAGTAGCGAACAATGGAAAGATGGACAAAGACAGAGATGCCGAGACGGGACTGGACGCAGGGGGTGTACCGGGGAAAGGGGAGATCAGACAGCCGACTGAATGGGTGTGTTTTATGCGGGGACCCCACAGGCGATCTGGTCATTTCCTCATGTCGCCGAGTTCTTCTGTTTCTTGTATTCTCACTCACCCCACTCTTCACCATGAGCTTTAACATCGACGCCTTGCGCTCAGTGCTTACCGATCCCGTCCGCACCATTGCCTCCTCGAATGCCTGCACGGCTGCAGCTACCCAGGTGGACAATGCCGCTCGCCATGTCGCCCTCCAAATGAACACGAGGTGAGTGCTTCAGTCCTGCGGTCCAATACGCACAGACGGCAGTGAAGATCAAGCCGACGCCGCCATGCCGTCGCCGTCCCCCATGGTGCCTCACATGACCACCTACGTGTCCTTTGTAGAGAAAATGCAACGCTGACAGCACAGGGCGGAGATTCTCACCGAGTTTGCAGCTCACAGCTCTGACAGCCTCTGGAGCCGCTTGGGCGCCTTTTGGCCCGCCCTCGCCGACGCGCTTGAGCCCTCCAGCACCGTGGGCATTGAGGAGGCCAGGCAACTCGCCTTTGCGGCCGCCAAGTTGGAGCGCAACCTTGTCGCTGGCGTGAACGAGTACCAGCTCGAATGCCTGTACGTTGTCTTCCAGGGGGAACCAGGACAATACAATTGTTGCTGACAAGAACAGTCCCCACGCTCCCGACATCCGCCGACTCATCTTCAACGTCACCACTTTTTCTCGCATTGAGGATGAGGACTGTGAGTTTGATGATAGCACAAGAATTATTGCTCATGTATCAGTCTTCTCCCTTCAGGCGACCCTGGCACAGCTGCTCTGCAACCTCGTGTCGCCGGTCGACAATGACGACGCCAGTGCCAAGGAGCTCGCAGACAGTCAGCTCGCCATCTACCTCTCTGGCAACCGTGAGGATGACGTCGTCATGTGAGTTGATACTCCCGATAAAAGCTAACTCTCAGCCGCCTACTCGACTCACGCAACGCTCGCACAAACGTCGCCACGCTCCACCTCCTCAACAACCTGACGCAGGATGAGACCCGTCTGAGCTCCCTGCTCGAACCGATCGGTATCCGCTGGTTGGCCCAGATCCTGGGTCGCATGGATGACTGGCTCGACCACGATGACGGCCGTTTTGAGCTCGCCGCCCGCATCTTCAACCGCATGATCGAGCAGACTCTCACGACGCAACTGTTTGAAGACCTTGCCATGGGCGACGAGGTTATCACCCCTAGTCAGACGACTCTCTTGAAGCTCGTCGACTCGGCTCTCGCTGCCCCGCCCGCGCCCCGTCCCAACCCCCTTCACTCACAGTTTGCCTTCATTCTCCCCCTCTGGCACAACCTGGCCAAATACGCAGTCATCAGCATGAGGTCGGGCCAGGACGACGCGCGTCTGCCAAAGATCCTTATTGGACTGGTACTGGCCTGTGAATCGCTGTCGGCAATCGCCCTCAACGTGCAAGAGCGTATCGACGAGGCCAAGTACGGCGGCGACGTTGTTGTTCCTGGCGGCGACGAGGCCATGGTGGCGGCCATGAAGAGCGGTCCCCAGTGCGTCATCCCCCCGCTCGTCGGCGTTCTGCGCGAGACCAACACCTTCCTCCCGCGAATCAAGCCCACCGCCGAGGCCCCCGACGCGTCGTTGCCGTTTGCAAACGTCAAGCGCGACCTCGTCCGTCTTCTGGCCGTGCTGGCATTTGACGACCCCACCATTGGTGACGCCGTGCGCGCCGAGGGCGGTGTCGAGCTCGTCCTCTCCCTGTGCGAGACCGACGACCGCAACCCTTACCTCCGTGAACACGCGCTTCTCGCCGTGCGTAACCTCATGATGGGTAACCCTGCCAATCAGGAGATTATGCGTCAAATGGACCCTGTGGGTGTTGTGGGCGATAACGGAGAGCTGCTTCCCTTGCCGGAGAAGCTCAAGAAGAAGATGGCAGAGGACAAGGCCAAGCAGGCCGAGGCCGCCACTATTGCGGAAGAGGTCGAGCCAACCGAGGGCGAGTCGACATCTGAGCCCGCCCAGTAGTAGCAATACAATACAAGACACCTTTCTTTATATGCAAGGGGTTTCCGAGACAAAATATCTTGTGTTCTGCATCTGCATGATCTGTATCTACGCGTGCGAACCTCTACTATACATGCATCCATCGTATACACACTCTCTAAAGCTGGGCAATCGTCGCACCCTCTGCACTTGGGGGCGGGACCTGCTCGGTCACGGGAGTAACATTGTCGGCGGTCGTGGGCGCGATACCCTCACGAACAGCAGCCACCTCGGCGGGCTGGACGGTGGCAGGCGACTGCTGGGCACGACGGAGCAGGTCCTCGACCTGTGCGAGCTGCTTCTGAACAGAAATGCGCTCGCGGAAGAGGCGCTGGCGGTCCAGCTCGAGTTTGCGCTTCTCGTCCTCCAAAACGTCCTCGAGCTTTTCGAAAAGGCTGAGCTTGAGCTCGACCTTGCGAGCCTGAGCAGCGACAAGACGCGAGACAAGAGCAGACAGACGAGACTCCTCGTGCCGTGCCAGTGTCGAGGCCTTGGCAGCAGCAGCACCAATCGCAATGCTCGCAGCACGCTCGAGAGATGACTTGGAGGGGCCGTCGCTGTTCTCCTTATCGCCCTCGCCGCCGCCGTTGGTCTCCGTCGTCACCACAACGGCCGCCTCGGGCTCGTCCGTCTCCATGGCGTCGCCGGAAACTGGAGCCGGTGTCGTCGCTTCGGCCTTGACCTCGTCATCCTTCTTCTGCCTCTTGTCCGCGTCGGCAGAGTCGCCGTTCGTCTCCTTGTCCTCGCCGCCCTTCTCGGCGCGCTTACGCTTGAGACCCTGGGCAAGCTCGCCGAGGGCGCTTTGAGCGGCAGCGGCGGCCACTGCGGGTCCCACGGCCGATGCCAAAAAGGTGACGACGCTCATGACGGGGTTCTCGGCGCCCTCGAAGGGGACACCATTCAGGCCAGCTTGGTAGCGGAGAGGGCCGAGTTGAGCGCCGGGGTCTGAGGTGAGGTACTGGTCCTCGATAGGGAGCTGGAGGAACTTGGCGATACACTGCTCCTTGGAGCGGCTGGCAACGTGGTCCGAGACCGCCTTCCAGTCGTCGTCGTACATCTCGATACCCTCAAGAAGAAGAAGCGTCTCCTGGTCAGACCAGTCGGGGCCGGCACCCTGCGAGCCGTGCTTGAACACCTCGTCGTCCAGGCGCACAAAGTCGCCGGAGAACATGGTCGAGGGGAATCGTCCGTTGACGTAACAGGCGGGGCAGATGGTGTACTCGCCGTCCTTGAGCGAGTGGTAGCGGGTACGAGTGCAGTCGGTGCCGCAAGTCTCACACGAGTGGCTCTGCGGGCGCGCGGGCTCGGTGCCATTGGCGGCAACCTTGGCTGCCTCAGCCTCGGTCGTGGGCTTGGTGTTGCGGGAGGTCGACGAGTAAATAACCTTGCGAAGGTCGAGGTTGGTCGCGTGCGGGGTGATCGCGCCGCCGTTGGGAGCGAGGGCGCCGGCACCGGGCTTGGAGCCGGGGTGCAGGTTGCTGAGACCCTTGGGAGCGTCGAGAGTGACGCGGAAATGGCCAGTGAAGGGAGGACCGAGGGGTGCAGGGCGAGTCTCCGAGTCGACCTGGTAGTTGATGAGACCCCACTGCTCGAGGAAGCCGTGAACGCGCATGATGGCGCCCACATCACCTGCGAGGTTGCGACGACACGCGGTAACAGTGAGGTACTCCCCGGGGTTGAGACGGTACGTGTTGATCATAAAGTCGCGGTAGTCCTTGTAGATGGCCGGAGTCTTTGAACGGTTGCGCTTGCTAAAGAACTCGGGCAGCGACTTGCGCTCGATAGGGTGGATGGTAGAGAGCGAGAACCACGACGAGTAGCTGGGAACCACGAGTGGATGCGTCTGCGAAGCGAGGTACGTCGTCGCGAGCGCGTGCAGGTCGTTGGGCGAGAGACGCGCCGCGTCGCCGGCGGCAGGGGTGGCTCCATCGCCAGCGGCGTCGTTGCCGGGAGAAGCAGCGCCAAGAACAGTAGGGTTGGGCGCGGTGGATGATTCTGGGCGGGTCAGTAAAGAACACAATAAACGCGCCTCGCGCGCGTAAGGCAGCGCAGCGCGTACAGGGGAGGTCGAGGAAGGTCATCAACAACAGGGGGATAGCGCATCCATATGGATGGCATCCACCCTCCTCTTGGATTCCTCCACGCGTGCACTGCCGTACGTGGCTGCTTATACGCACCACCGTTGGCGCCATCGACATCCATGCCATCAGCGCCATCCTGGCTGATGTTTGCAATGTCCCCGCCAAACAGGGGCTCGCGTTCACGCTCCTTGCCGGGAGCCGATGTGAGGTCGTGGGCGGCAACGTCTCCTTCGAGGTCGTCGTCTGCCGGGGTGTCCTGTGGGACCTTGAACGAGATTTTTGGTGTCGACATGATGCGCTACCTAGATGGATGTTGGGGTTTACGCGACGGTGAAGGCAGAAAGAAGCGACGACGAGCAGCCGCGGCGGGGGGAACAACGAACGACAGCAACAGACTGGGGGCGTCGGACGGTGGCTAAACGGGGAGGACGGGTTAAATAAGACACAAAAAGGGGCCGAACTCACGGGCCTAATTTGTGCAACGCCTAGCTTGGCACACCTAATGCTCGGCACCCAACGATCATCCATCCATTCTGCGCCGCTCCTCCTCCTATCTGATACTCATGCATGTGTGGACAACTAGTACATAGCAGTGAAACTGATGGATGGCACGAAGATATCGCGCAAACTAAACAAACCCCTGGTGCTATGAGAATGGCGCCGGAGTCGGGTTGTAGACACGCAGAAGGCGACCTGAGCTGTCAGCTTGTTGTACTGGTGGGTTTACACCAAACGTGGCTCCCAACACTGTCCAAACGTCCAAACAAGGCTGTTTTAATGGGTGGTGATGGGCAGTCATGAAAGAAGCGCGATGATAGCGATGACGCCGTGGCGGCGCGTGCAAACAACCTTGCTCCCTGCACCCTGCCTCCACTTGCGCTCGACGATCCAACCCCCTGTTGGCTCATGAGGCGTGCGGCACGCGTGGTCTGTACGCGTCCACACCACATATCCACATGCGTAGACCAAGAGGCACTCACCATGGCCGACCTTGTTCTTGTATAAAAAGTTGACAATCGTTTCGCCTTCACGGTTCTGGCCCCCGCCGAGGCCCTTCATCCAGTGCTGGTTGGCCTTTTCGGCAAGGACAGCACGCGCAGCGTGCACGTCCGAGAGGGTAAACACACCACGCTTGATAGTTGGTGGAGGGGTTGGCTCCGGGGTCGATGGGCGACGGAAAGGAGCCGTCTTACTCCTTGTAGTGGGCGGAGCAAGGGTCTCGTCGTCGCCCTCCTTGCCCTCCTCATCTCCGCCCTCGTTACCTTCGGTAGCTTCCCCCTCAGGCTTGGGCCTGGCATCCTCGTCGCCCTGCTCAGGCTTAACCTCATTCTCAACGGGGACAGGTCCGGCTTCCACTTCCATTGGCTCGTGCGCCTTGGGTGATGGAGGATGGATGGGGACCACAGGAGGAGGAGGAGGAATGGTGTACAGCGCGTTGGCTGTGGTCATTAGCGACATCCCCTCCCATCGTATGGACAGAAACGTACGAGGGGTACACGACTGCTCAGACCATGGAGACACGTCCCACCTGGGCACCAAGTCATGCAACTCGAGGTACTTGTAGAGCGCCTCAAGTGGGAGGTCCAGGAAGTTGATCTGTGACGCGTCAGTTGAATAGTCCCATCATGACCCGCGATGGCGCCATGGCTGTATCTCCTCTCGGTTGCAGCATCCTTGGGGGCCATCACGCGTCCATCCGCCTCGATCAGGGGCGGCATCAGTACCAACCTTGGTCTTGATGTCGGCAGGCTCGCTCCACTCGTCCTCGCGGCCCTTGACCATGCCCACACCAAAGCTCATGGGACGTCGTTGGCCCTCAGCGCCAGAGTCCGGGTTTGAGTCCTCTGGCTTCCGGCGCTTTGTGCGGGCAGCAGGCTGTGCTGCGGGAGCGACAGATGCAGTTGACCGTGCACGTTTTCCGCCTGTCGCATTGCTCGGTGTGGGTGATGGCGCGTCTGGGGGCGGCATGGTGAGTTGACAGGTGGATGGAGTCGTTGCAAGTGGGGTGGATTTGGTTTGACCGTCCTCCACCCCCCGCTCATTGATCGTCGCCGGATTCGGAAGTATTTCCACGTGACTTGTGTTTGCGACCTTGCGAGGGGGGACGGGATAAGAGTGCCTGAGATTCTTGCCACTCGGAAATCTTGAAGGACCGGTGGTGGTGCATGACCTCAAGCTTCAGCGCGGTTCTTGCAACAGCAACAACAACCAGTACAGCAGCAACATGGTGGGTAACAAGGACAAGACAAAACCTAACAGATCAGGGAAAGGCAAAGCAGACGCGCAAGTTTGCCGCTGTCAAGCGGATGATCAAGCCCAGCGACCCTCGCTTGTGAGTCCGAATCAAATGTCCCATGGGCTCCTACTGACCGTGTGACAGGAAGGACAACATTGAGAAGGCTGCCAAGAAGGCCCAGAAGGAGAAGATCGCCGAGGAGAAGAAGACTGCTGCACAGTGGGTGAACGATTGTACAACGTGGCGCTGACACAACAGGACCCAGGTGTCTTCATCGTGAGCTGACATTGGCGTTTCCCACCACTAACCCCAGTCTCTTCCTGTCGCACAACACCGATCTTGGCCCTCCCTACCGCGTGCTTGTCGACACCAACTTTATCAACTTTAGCATTCAGAACAAGATTGAGCTTGTGCAGGGCATGATGGACTGCCTGATGGCCAAGTGTGAGTGTATGCTCGCAGAGGGGAAGGGAAGGTGAATGACTATTCGAACCTTGCACCTACAATCCTGCCTCCTCTGTGGCCACCTGTACGCATCTTGAAGACTAGCTGACCTTCAGGCATTCCCACCATCACCGACTGCGTCATGGCCGAGTTGGAGAAGCTTGGCCCCAAGTACCGTCTTGCATTGAAGTGAGCTAATCGAAGACCGCCTGAGCCTGAGCTTACATACAGGATTGCAAAGGACCCCCGCTTCGACCGCCTGAAATGCGACCGTAGGTGACCTGGTATTGACCATTACTAACTCCTATCAGACTCGGGAACATACGCGGACGACTGCCTCGTGCAGCGTGTGAGCCAGGCCCGTTGCTACGTTGTGGCCACTGTGAGTCGACAGGAGGGTGACATGGCGGAGCTTGTGCGAGGGAGCGCAGTGTGGTGTGCGTGTAGCTGCCCCACTGTCTCTGTCTACATTGCCCCGCCCACCCTCTATACGTGTATCCCACCGTGGCTGACTCCGCAGTGTGATCGCGACCTCCGCCGCAGGATAAGGAAGGTGCCCGGTGTGCCGCTCATGTACGTCGTCAAGCACCGCTACCAGATTGAGCGTCTGCCCGATGGTGGTGCGGCGTTCGTGTAAAGCGCGACTCCAGCAGCGCCCATGCCCACTACACTTTCTGCCACTGGTGGCACCCACTCGACTGGCGGGTTCACTCGATCTATCACTCTCCCGCCCGCCATTCACTCTCAACATACCTGGCCGTATACTACTAGACACAGACACGGCCGTTTGGGCTGTAGAGTACACACACTCGTACATATGCATTTGTATTGCTACAAGAAACCTTTGGGCTTCCAGTCTAGTTTATTGTTGTGGTATTGACTTCCTGATGGGTCAGCTATACCCTTCAGCGTGACAGACTCACCTCCAGAATCTCCTTGACGAAGGGGTGGGCGTTGACCAGCCGCTCGCCGAGAACAGCGCGCTTCCCTTTATCCTTGCTCTTTCCCTCACCAAGCTCCTCCTTGACGGCTTTGCTTTCCTTGTCATCTGACAAGGTATTGCTCTTGACCTCGCCGTGCATCTGGTCGGCCCCGCGAGGCAGCCGACGTACCCACTGCTGCTCCTCAACGAGGCTGAAGAAGTCGGCCAGGAGGCGGTCAGACAGCAGAGTTGAGCGCGAGCCAAAAATGACGAGCTTCTTCTTTGCACGAGTGAACGATACGTTGATACGACGCCAGTCACGCAACAGGCCGCCAACCTGAGTTTGGTCAGTGTTGCTTGGTGCACAGACAATGCAGCGCTGTACTCACGTTGCCGTCCTCGTTGCTCCTGACCATCGAGAAGATGATCACGTCTTTGTCACGTCCCTGTGCCTTGTCGGCAGTCAGGAGTTCGACCTTTGGCAGGGTGGTGAAGAAAGTGGAAAGGAGTTTGATCTGCTGTCGGTACGGCGTGATGACGGCAATGTCGTGCTCGCGCACACCCGAGTGAACGAGCGCACGTACCAGCGTGTACACCAGTGACGCTTCAGTTGGGTTTTGAACAAGCTCACCGGCGCGAGTCTCGCGCCCAGGTACAGTATCGGTGTCGACAAACACTGCTTTGGCGCTTGCACGTTAGCATTCCCTTGTAGGAACATCATCTCACCTTTCCTCCATGAGCCCTTGCACCCAGCAGTCTTCACCACATGTCGAAGGCGAAATCTCGGGGCACGTTTTGCGCGACCGCAGGGTCAGAACCTGGTTCGCGACCGCCTCAGAGCCACATCGCAGGCGGTTCTCGTATATGAGGCGGTTGGAGAGGAGCATAATGTCCTCGTTCATGCGATATTGAGCCGCCAGCGGCGCGACGGCGTCCGGGTGTGCATCAGACAGGCGACGGAAGAGGGACACGTCCAGACCACCAGCACGGGCTTCAGCTTTGCGCACCTGTACTGTCAGCTACCACTTGGAAGCACGCCGCCGGTACACTCACAATTGGAGGAAGCTGGAAGTGATCGCCAACAAGAACAAATGTCTCGGCACACCTGAGCGGTCCAAGGCACGTAGGCAAGGTAATCTGAGACGCCTCGTCTACAATGCAGTAGTCGAAGCGGCGGCGGTAAAAGAGAGGGCTGCTGTTAGCTGGCGCAACAGGAAACTACACTCACTGTTCGACTGCGAGACATGTGGCAGCGACGACGGGCGGGTCCATGAGCCTCGCGGCCATCTGCTCTGGAGCGGCGCTCGGTCCGAGTGCGTCGAGCGTGAGGTGACGAACGTCTGGGTGAACTTTGTCCTGGTTGCCGATACGCAGGACTTGAAAGTCGGCACCGAGGAGCTTTGTCACAATGGTGTCCACGGCCGAGTGGGTGTAACTAGTCAAGAGCACACTCTGACCGCGCTCGACAATGGCTTTGATGATCTCAGCGATGGTCGTCGTCTTGCCCGTTCCGGGCATACCAAGCACAAGAGCATAGTCCTTGGCTGTGAGGACCTTGGTCATGGCTTTGCGCTGATCTTCGTTCAGCGACGCCGGGATCTCATGTGCTGCTGGGCCCTTAGAATCGTCGAATTCCGGCTTGGCAAGGTCGACAACGAGCCGACGACGCTTAGCGTCACCATTCGTGAGGAACATGTGTGCTAGGTTGCCGCGCATCCGCGCCATGCCAGATGCGAGCTCGTCCCTATCGATGCGGAATGACATGTGGTTGGGGTCGAGTGACGAGCGGGTGCGCTTAAGCAGTTCGGTGAGGTCGAGCTGAGAAGCAAGCGCCACAGTGATTCGTGTGGGGGACAGTTCGGTCACAAACCCGCGGGCCAGACATGGTAGCTCGTCGATACTAATAGCCACAGGATCTCCCCGCGCAATGTGGCCACTGAGCAGAGTATGAGATGCGTCCACTCCAGGCGACCGCTCAAATGCGTAGGCCCATTTGTGAATGCGGTTAAGTGACTTGCTGCTGTTTTCCTCCTTGACGATGACCATACTGGCGAAGGCACGTCCAACCTTCTCACGCGCACTGGCAGTCATGGTCCAGAGCTGCGACCTCAACCGCAGCGTGTCCTGCTCCTCGAGCGAGAGGAGACGCTCCCAGTGGGCGAAGAATTTGGCATGGGCATCGGTCAAGTGGCCAGTCTTGGATTCAAAAAGCTCGCCGATAGGGTCGTCCTCCGGCGCTGGCACTTTGTCGACCGCCTGAGTGGTTAGTTTCTGCCGCTAGTCGCAAGCTCGACGACTTACCTTGCGATATAACATGCAGACGTCGGAAGCGTAACACCTCTTGCAGTCGGAAGCCGTGTCAGTCGTTTCAGGAAGGAAGCGGTCCTCGATGGCGGTGGGTTCGGAATCTGGCTCGTTCGAGACAGTCGCGGCTCGTGTTGAACGCTCACGGAACATCCATTCCGCGAGCTCATTCCGTGCCATGATGAGGGCGCGGACCTCGTTGTTACGAGCCTCGACGAGTACAATAGTGTCGCGTTGTGAGTAGTATAGCAGACCAGCCGGGATTGGCAAACCTGGGGAACCAGTCAGAACAGCTGATGGTGCGCCCAACTCACAGTAACGGTCCTCCATCAGCAGAGTGTAGAGCATTGTTTGGGCACGGTGTGCAACACCTCCGATGCTCCGGCCCGTCTTGATCTCGAGAGGAGCGACAAACTCGGTTGTCTCGCCGTCCTTCTTCATGACGGCCTGAACACTCGCGTCGACTTTTCCCTTGAGGCCCCATTTTGGCGACCAGATGTCCTCTTCGATATCGTGAAGGCCATTGATGGCAAGTGTGCCAACCTGTTCATCGCGGGCCGTCTTGACCTCTCCGTTCGACGTAGGGATGGGGCCAATCCATTTGTCCCCAAAGGAGGCAAACGCATCTTCAGCCGTAGGACCCAGCTCCTCGGAGACGGCGAGGGGATCCAATCCAGCGCCCCATACCTCGAGACGTCGCTCTTCACGCGCGAGCTCAGTTGCAACACGACGTGCCGTGGACTGGCGGTCAAATGACTGCTCGGACAACGAGTCTTGAAGAAGCGAGTGTAGTACGGTGCCGTACAACATCGCCTTGGATGGTGGCTCGGGAAGCTTGACGAGTTGCTGAACGACAGGACGACGGGCACATGGCATGGCGTTGGCAATGGAAGTCATAGTCACCAGGACATCGGGGTGGTGAATGATGTAGGTGGCGGAATCCTTCATCGTGACGACAATAGGACCAGCGGCAGCGAGAGTAGGAGAGATGACATTGACAATGTCTCCACGGCGAATTTTAAGGTCCACCCAGCGCTCCTTAAGATGCACGAGGCGTTGACCGCTTGACGTTGCGACGACAAGAGTCTTGGCAGTGACAGCAAACGAAAAGCGGGCAGGTGGTGCGTCCTGTGAAGCAAGGCGCTCTGGTATATGGTCGAGGATACCATCATAGACTCCTTCCACCATGCAGCGCTCAAAAGGTACACTCTTGTAATCCTTTGGTGGTTCGGGAACAAGCGGGTGAAGGATCGGGTATCGCTGGTGGGTCAGTAATGGAAGAAAAGAGGAGACCCACGGGAGCAACACTAGTGGAAGAACAAAAGAGCTGTGCTTCGTCCATGCTCGCTAACGCGGCCATGTCCCAGTCGCCATCATAATCATCCGTGTCGACGTCAAGGAACGTTGGTGTAGACAAAAGGGGCACTGCCCGCGAGACAACTGGTGTAGGAGCCTCGACCTTGCCAGCAGGTTCAGACTTTACAGTGGGCTCCGCCTTGACACTGGACTGTGTCTTGGCGGCGTCCAACTTGTGTGTGGGAGTCACGCGGCGCTGGTTGAGGCTCGGCTTGACGTCGGCAGCCACTTTCTTCTTGGCGGGTGCAAGACCAAGGATGCTAAACAGGTCAACCTGGTTCCCTGTTGCAGATTTCTTGGGTGACAGTGGTTCTCGCTTTGGGACAGAGTTTGGAAGTGCGCCGGTGGCTTTGGCTTTGGGAGCTGTTGACGCGTTTGGACCCTGGGATGATCGTTTCCTGGGACTGCGTTGCGAACTCGGATGTGTCTTGGGGTTTCGTCGCTCAGCTACAGGCGACAAGGCGGGCAATGGGACTTGTGATTTAACAGGACTTTGGCTGGGAGGGAGATCAAAGACACTCGTGTCGATGCCGGCTAGGAGGTCGGCCATGAATGCGTCCTCGTCCGCCTTTGAGGGACGCGTCGCGCCAACATTGCTGCGTTTGGACCCAGCCCCAGTCGAGGTTGCTGCTACAAGAGACGTGTTCTCTTTTGATGTTCCATCACTAGAGTGTCGTGGTCGCTTAGATGTGCGGTCCGATGGCGGTACTGGGCGGTATGGCGCGCCCATTTCAAGAAAAACAGATGGCAAGAGAGGATGGATACAGACATTGAATGTTGTTGCCCGCTCTGAAGTCATGCGCGTCGGTGGCAAATGACCCGGAAGCAAAGCGTAAACCGGGGGTGACAAACAAGTGGAGGCATTTGTAATGTCCCCCCTTCAATTAAAAAAGTCGTTAGAAGTTGGTTTTATAATGACGATGATGAAATCCGGTTGCGGGTCTCTTTGTTCATTTTCGGTGGCGAGCTCCGACGTCAGTTCTACAACGACACCATGTCCCAACCCCAGTACACCGTCCTGCGCATCAAGCGCAAGGCGACCGAAACTCCCCTCTCGCAGCTGGGTACGCTCTCATGATTCACGTGTGCATGTTGACCGTTCAGTTATCAGCGGCGACCCGACTGCCGAGCGCGCTCACAAGCGTCGCGATGTCTCCATCCGTGGACGCGGTGTATTCCGTCTCGCCGAGACGGTGCCCCAGACATGGCAAGGCAGTGGAGAGGAGGGCGAGGTGCTGAAAGTGAGACTCTAGATGACGGTGGTGAGAACAGGGCTGACCTGCAGTCTCGTATTGAGGTACTGTTGTCCGGCAGTGGGAGCGCATCGCCGTCGCCGGCGGTTAACCAGTGGTTGGCGAGCAGCCGGCAAGCGGGGACGACGGCGCCGACGGCCGCTCCAGCGCCAGCAGCACCAGAGGCTCCAGCAGCTCCAGTCGTCCCTGCTGCACCTGCTCCTGCTCCAGGACCGTCGTCCCGCACGACTCAGTTCCGTGTTATGCCTCGCCCACCAAAGAGGGACCCCAACCTGCCTCCTCGTGTGATCACCAATGCCGAGCTGGACGCGGCACGGAGCGCCCTCGTGTTTGTCGACGCACAGGCCGTCAGGTCATCATCGACGCCCGATGAGCCAGAAGACAAGGAGATGGCGGCGTTCCAGTCCATGCTGACCGAGTACCTCAAACGTAAGTGTCACCTTTGTCAAGCCGTCAAACTAACGTCCAGTGGAGGCTCAAGGAGCTACCAAGCGCCCGCCTCCGGCTCGGGCTGAGGACGGAGATGACGACGGTGATGGCGACTACGTGTACGACCTGTACTACAGAGACTTGAGGACCGATGGGCTTGATGTCAGCGGCGAGGGTATCGGTGCGCTTCTCGGCTACGATGACCTGTCTCCACCCTCCACCCCTCCCGACTCTGAGCCTGAGGACGAGGCGGATGAAGACTCAAACGACGAGGACTACTACCGCAACGAGTACCCCGAGGACGAAGATGCCGACGAGGACATGGAGGGGTTCGATGATGCCTACTCTGACGGCGCGTGGAGCCGGGACTCGAACCAGGAAGACGACGAGCGTGACCCGTGGGATGGCTACAGATAACACACGTAACAACATTTATAAGTGTAGAGAGCATTGGATCCATGTCATTTTTTCACTGCATTATGCTATCTATGAGAGGGGCGGGCTATACAATATGGCTTGGCACAGAAGAATTGACAATCTATCCCCTGCGGTAGATGACGTACCGCCTCGCCTCGGCGTTGCGGCGGGCCGCAATGTCGACAGCGTCCTGGCCCCACAGCTCGACGAGGTCCTTGCCACCGATCAGGTGCTCCTTCTCGTGCTTGTCTGCGTCCTTTGATGTGAGGATAACAAGGTTGTCCGAGGTACAGGGCAGTGACCGGTCCCAGCGGATAGCGATGGGCTTGTGGACAACCACCTCGTTGGGGAGCGTGGTGCGTCCGCCGTGAACATCCTCGAAGATCCACGCAAAGTCGTCGACGCCGATGGGGCTGGTCTCGGGCTGGCCCGTGGTACCGAATGCGCGCGCCTCGCGAACACCAATGTCACGGTCGAGGCTCTGGTAGAGCTTCTTGCGGTGACGAATAGGACAAGGGTCGAGGGGCTTGCCGGCGAGGTCGAGGACAATGTAGGTGGCAGCGTGCAGGCCAAAGATGGCGGGCAGAGGGCCGAGGACAGGCAAAATGCGCACACGGAAATCGTCAAACGCACCAAGCTCCTTGACGGAGCCCTTTTTGAACTCGTCCTCGGGCAGAGGCATGAGCTTGACCTCACCAGGAACCTCGGTCGAATAAACAACAGGGATGCCACCAGTGATGCCATTCTTCCTCAGCTTGGTACGAACTGAGCGAGCCAGTGGGTCCTCGTAGGTCATGGAGACGTCGCTGATAGTCAGTGCCGACCACTTGTGCAGCAACTTACGAGATCTGAATGCGAGTAGGGTCATCCTTGGCACCAGCGCCCATGCTGGCAAACACCTTGATGTTGTTCTTGTAGCAGTGGGTAAGGAGCTCGATCTTGGTGTCAATGTTGTCGATGGCGTCAACGACATAGTCGGCGCCCTCGAGCCATGGCTCGCCCTCGCCCTTGCGCCAGAGCGCAACCTTGGCGTCGACCTCAGCCCAAGGAGCAACCTTGCGGAAGTACTTCTGCATAGCAATGACCTTGGGGGTGCCGACATCCTCAAGGGTAGCGCAGGCGTGACGGTTCAGACTCGACAGGGTGGTGAGGTCAAAGTCGATGAGGGTGAGCTTGGCCACGCCGGACCTCAGGAGCATGAGAGCACACCACGAGCCCACACCACCACAGCCGACGACAACGACATGTGCGCCGCGGACCTTGGCCATCGCCTCCTCTCCCAGGAAGTTGTAGTTGCGGGTGAGCTGTCGTTAGTGCCAGTCTCCAATGTCAAAAGAACAACACCCACCTGCTCGCGAATGAGCGACTCGTCAAACTGGCCCTTGGCGAACTCGCGGGGCTTCTTCTCGCCAACGCTCCACGACTCGGCGTCCTGGGCAGGGGACGAGCTTCCGCTGTCGCCCGCGTGCTCGCGCTCCCACTCGTCAACATCCTTGCCGACCTGACGCTTCAGGCGCTCAGTCGCCGCTTCACGGCGGATAGCCTGGTAGCTGAGGATGGCGGTCGTGGTGGCCAGCGAGGCGACAACAGCGGTGAGCGCCATTGTCTGCCTAAACGACATGCCCGAGAAAGACGACGAGCTCGACATGGTTGCGGGTGCGCGGCCGATGGGCAAAAGTATATGGGTAGTGGGTGGAGATGCAAAAGTTGAACCTCCACTTTCTCGGAGCCTGGATCGAAGATGACATCAAATCCGTTTACAGTCCAGTCACCCCTTGGCTTCGTTCGTTCCGTTGTCCACTCCCACTCCAACACATCACCAGCCGCCGTCCACAAACACCCTTCTCGACGTAGCAATACAGCATAGAGCGCGTCGAGAGGGCTTAAAAGGGCCCACATAGGACCCCCCTCCATCTGCACACCGCGCGCCCCGTGCAGCCTCTCCCCCCATCATGGTGCTCCCTTCCTTCTCCAACCCGGGTGCTGGTCCTGCAGATGCAGTCGTAGCGGCATCCCCCACCGCCCCTCTTGACGCTTTTCTCGACAACCAGCCACAAACATTCTATGAGAGCATCTATAGGTCAGAGGCGGCATGCCTCTGCATCTTGAGGTGAGCAGCTGAGCAGAGGACGCCTGGGCTAACTCCTCAAGACTATTGCCACCGGTCTGTCGACAGATTGTACTGCACGTCCTCTGGTCGCACCAAACCCTCAAGTCTGCAGACCTCAAGGCGTTTTGCGGCATGGACGAGCGCCTTGCTCCAGATGCGTGGGTAATGAGGAGTCTGGAGCAGAACTAACCCGCCAGCGCTGAGGAAGTGATCCGCCCAGCACGCGACCGTCACATCTTCCTCTCGCTCAACCACAAGGGCAACAAGTTCCAGTGGCCATTGAGTGATACGTTCAAGCGTGGTCTGCGGAATGCCTTGACAGGACTGTGGGTCCCTCTTTACCGCATACGCTAATCCACCAGGGGGACGTCCAACTCTTTTGGCGCGCCGTATGCCCGTGGACCTAGAGACGAGGTGCCGACCGCTGAAGCGCTGACCGACTATGGAGAGGATACATGGGAGGTGGGTATCACATGCGATTAATCCTAACCCATCAGTCGATTCTCAAGTATATGGTATCCTCAGGCCTGACCAACGGCTACCGCGGCGGCCGGCCGCGCAACTCGGTACTGCTCCTGTTGTACCAGTCGGGCCTCATGGCCGACCCGTGGGTGGAGTCTGCATGAGTACGTCTGACACACCAGATACGACCGTTCAGGACATAATCCCAAGCTTGAGGCCCTGACCATCACGTCAAAGGGCTTCCAGTTCCTGCTCGAGGACCGCCAGACGCAGCTCTGGCAGATTCTGATGTACTACCTCGCGGGCAAGCAGGCGCGGGGCGAGAACGCGGCCGACATCTTGTCGCTCTTCTTCTCGCTTGGCTGCATGCAGCTCGGGCAGGATTACTCTGCGTCTGAGAGCTTCCCGCATATGGAGAACGTTCTCGACGACTTGGAACAATACGGCTTTGTCTACCGGACCGAGATGGGACGCGAGCGCGGCCAGTTCTTCCCCACCCACCTGTCTACGACACTGTGTTCAGGCGAGTCTGGTGCGTCGCGCTCACAGAGTGCCGACGACAAGCGATTCCTCATTCTCGAGACAAACTACAAGATTTACGCGTACACGTCCAACGACCTCGAAATTGCTATTCTCAATCTGTTTGTCAACATTCGTATCCGCTACCCGAACCTCGTGGTCGGTCGCCTGGACCGTCGTCACGTCAAGGCCGCGATGGACAAGGGCATTGCAGCTGGCCAGATCATCTCGTACCTCAACAGCCACGCCCATCCGCAGATGTACAACCATCCGCCGCCCATCCTCCACCCTTCAGTCACCGACCAGCTTCATTTGTGGGACAAGGAACGAAACCGTCTCGGCGCCCAAGAAAGTGAGTTGGACAAGATGTTTCACGAACTGACAAAGCAGGTGTCATGTTCGAGTTCTTCTCCAGGGAATTGTTCGACGAGACGCGTGACGAGGCGGAACGCAATGCCGGCCTGCACCTCGCGTTGCCGGCCAAAAAGCTCTTGTTTGTCGACCCCAATGTGCGTGAGGCAATCAAGGACTTTATCAAGGACAAGCAGGTCCAGCTGAGAGGCGGGATGTGAGTGGATAAGGGTGTTGTACGACTAGGCGATGCATAGATCCCGTATGCGTCCGTGTTAGAAGATGAGGCAGCGTCGTCGAGCAGTCTCTTGCGTCCTTTCAGTCTTGTCAGGGCAGGCCTGCGGCCTCCGGCACGAATGGTCATGACATGACCACCAGCTGCAGTCCTCCTTAGCTTGCTAGGTCATGCATCTAGACGAGGCGCTTAGGCGCGTCGGTAATCTTGGGGCTGGGGCGGGCAGGAGCGTCCACCGCCGTGTCGCGGCGGAGCGCGTCCAACTTCTTCTTGTCCTCCTTCACCTGGTCCGTGGGGACCGCCACAGCTGCACCGGCACCAATGACACCAGCGCCCACGCCCGCAATGTCGCTCGCCGCAGCCTGCGTAGCGGTGGCAGGTGCCGACGAGGCGGCCGAGTTGGTCGCGGCGCCAACGCTGTCGGACACGCTCGACGCCGCCGAACCTATCCGACCAGCGACCTCGGACGCACCACCAAGCGCTGCGCTTCCGACACGCGTCCAGTCCGTGTCCCTAACGCCGGCGACGGCGCCGCTGATGACCTGGTTCCAGCGTTGACGGACGAGCGAGCCAAAGTCCTGCGAGGTGGGGTATGCGGGGCCGACGCGGGCAGCGGCGGCGACTGCCGGGGCGGGCTCGAACGAGTGTTGCAGGAGGGCAGAGTTGCGTGTCAGTCTGCAGAGAAAGAAAAGAGGCCGGTCAGCAACAGGTATTGGAGGCGACCATGAGCCATGGGGTGCAAGGTGGACGAGAACGAGACTCACTCTGCCTGTGCAATGGCAGTGTTCTGCCTGATGTCGTTCGCGAGGGTGAAGTAGACGGCCGCGCCGGCGAGGACGCCCGATCCGGCACCGAGGATAAATCCGGCCATTTTGTGGACGCTCGAGGGAGTGGTGTGGAGACCGAGTGTCGAGGTGTGGTCGATGTCGTCTAAACCAGCAGCAACAATCGATCGTCGGAGGTCGGGTATGGAGGAGCTCGGAGGAGGTGGACCACTCGGAAAGGGGAATTTGGTTCCGTTCAACGGTCGGCGGGTGGAGGAAAAAGAAAGATGACAACTGACGGCTACGATGTTGTTCAGGTCACTCTACCATCCATCATGCGTCCCTCGCCCGCCCTCCTCAGCCGAGCCACCTGGAAGGGTGAGTAAACGATTGCATCTCTCGATACACTTGTGCGACAAACGGGCGACGTCGGTGTCGGCACTGGGGACGGAACCGCGATTGGTGGTTGCCCTGGTCACTCGATGTCCAGCACATTGCGGCGTCGTCGTGGGCAGGCCTACAAGCGTTGCACTGGACGCAGCTTGCTTCTGGTTACTGGAAACGCTACTGCGTATTGTCCTCGCCGTCCATGCCACCGCCGTTGCGACCACTTTGTCCCACCGCTTGGCCCCCGCCTGCCCTCCCCTTCCCATCTCACCTTGACCCCCGTCGACCTTACATTCTTCCCTCTGCCCGCCTTCCTCGCCTTCCCTCGTACATGACCATACTGACACCTCCACAGGTCCCTACATCACGGCCTTCCCCTCGCTGCAGCAGGCCCTCCGCGACAACACCCCCATCTTCACCAAGTCGCGTGCCTGCACCATTGTGCCCAACTTTGTCGGCCTCCGCTTCATGGTCTACAACGGCAAGGACTACCTCCCCGTCAACATCTCTGAGGAGATGGTCGGCCACAAGCTCGGCGAGTTTAGCATTACCCGCAAGCGTTTCTCGTACAGGTGCGTAGCGTGCTGGTGTATGGGTCTTGAACGGCCTGGAAGAGGGACAGGTTCAGGCATTTGGGTGTTGAGAATGGTGTTGGAAGCCCACGCTACGTAACACCATTGCATTACGCCTGGGCCGGATCTTTGACTGTCCCTGCTCCCTGTGCTGTGCGTGGACATGGACATGGCTGACGACTGCAGGCAAACCAAGAACAAGTAGACAGACACGGTCACGGACCGATACCCCTCATATGCGATATCCTCATCATCACGAAGCGTGCTCTGGGTCCTACTGACTGATTGCTCTATGGACATGGCGAGCGTAGCCATAGCGTGGGCTAACCCATGAGCTGACATTAGGTGCTGTTGGGATAGTGGGGGTAGGCCACAGTGAACTGACATTGAGTATCGGCCTAGTATGGCACCGCACCGCGACCATGGCCCTTGGGACGTGCCCCAAACTCGACCCAAGCGCGTCCAGGACCAAGGTCACGCGCTGCATTATCGAATTACAACTGTCTTGACCCGTGACTGCTGGCTATGAGCATGACCGGCAGATAAAGGGGAGCATGGGAACGAGACGCCCTCACGCGACGATGGCAGGGTCACAAAGGAACATGACATGTGTGGATGCTCGTAGATTTGAGGGCTGTGAAGCTGTGAGGGGGACGGTCAGACACTCTCGGCGTTGCAACTCTGGGGCCCGTCTCCTGTATGTTCTGCGTGGCAAAGCAAAGGGCGTTACACAGTCCTGGGAACACGCTCCATCGAGGAGTTTCCTTCGGACCATGTCGACTGGGTCACGACACATTCCCACTTCGCATGGGTCACAGAGCTACAGATGTGGGTCTTGGTGTTGCCAGGTGTATGGCGTCCGTGCGAGGCCATCGGTATAGTCGGCATGATGAACCGGATCACAGGTGCTTTGCAGGTAAGACTCGACGGCCAGCGTCTCGGGAATTGGGGGAACCTGCGGAAGGCTGCGGGTTCCTGCGGCCGCGGATTGTGTTACCCCGCGTCGCCTCATCCCCATGCTTCACACTCGTCCCACTGAGACGGCCGTCAGCGACCATCGTGGCAGTGGACACTGTGTGCGTCCAAGATGTTCTGTTTCGTAGTGTAGATAGCAAGCCGGCAGCCGCGGTTGTTGGGAATATGGCGTGAGATGGAGTGTCAGTGCGCCGCCACGTCGTCAGCAGTACGTTGGGGGCCAGTGTGGGTGGCGCGTGGTTCTGCTCTGGGGCTGTATGTATGTTTCTGCTTCTTTCACATCGCACATAGGTTCTACTACGTCTAGGCAGCGGCTGCTGGGTTAGCCAAGTGCGATCGTGTTCAGTACCCACCCTCGAGCTCGGCAAGGAGCTTCTTCGAGGTCTCGTCGCTGGCCGACTCGAGCATCTGGGCGCCAGCGTCAGCTTCACGTCCTCGGGAACAGCAAACAACACAGCCTAGACTCACACCCTTGAGGAGAGCGACGTACTTGGCCTTGGCCTCGTCCTTGCTCGTGCCCTCGAGCTTCTTCCAAGCGTTGTACTTGTACTTGGCAGTGAAGTTGAAGGCGCCTGCGGGTTGTCGTCAGTACATGGCACTTTACGCTCGTCAGTCACAACCAACGTACCGGGAGCGGGGCCCGAGACGTCACCCTCGTTGGCCTGCTTGAAGTGGGCGTAGAACTGGGTCTTGTCAGTGTCTTGGGGTTTCCGGGCGAGAGTCAGGCAAGGCCAGTAGACATCGGATGGCTGACGCGCGTCCTTGGCACCGTCGTCAACAAGTGCTGTACTCACCTCGAGCTGCTGGTCCTGGGTGGGCTTGACCTCGCCGTCAGGGGGGAGCGAGCGAACGATCTCAACGGCCTTCTGGAACTGAGCGTCGGACATTGTGGATTATGGGTTTGATGTGGGAGATGAGAGAGGAGGATCGGGCTGCCACTGCTTATACCCGAATCGCGACGCCAGCAGCTCTGACGACGACAATCGCACGCGCTCGCGCCGGACCGTGCCCCAACCGGACGGGAGGACGAGGGCTGGGGAGAGCGTCTGGCACGCCTATGGAAACCGTGGAGCGGCAGTGGGGATGGAGGGCCAGTTACGCGCACCTATATTTTAGATAGGCATGAGGCCATGAGGTAGCTTATTTGGTTCCGGGAGTGGCGGACTGTGCGACCAAGAGGACATACCTCTGCGAACAGAAGATGGTTAGGTGAGAACAACAGCCAAGGACTTGGGTACTCGGTGAGCACAGGAGATCTACTGTCTGAGATAGGTTGTGCATTAATGAGCAAGGGGGAGAGGTCTGTGTCGGATGTGTGCAGAACCGCTGCTAACCCTCGCCGATATTAATATTATTAGGTTTTAAATAGTATTGCGCATTTGTGTTTAAACTTCCAACCCAGGTGTGGGGGCCTGGTGGTTAGCCGGCAGGTTAAGTGAAGTTCCCGGTCCCTGGAGATTTAAATACAGGCGAACGAAACGACCCGTGGCACCAACTATATCAAGAGCTGCTGGAGTTGATGGTCCAGAAAATGCGCCCAAACACTTGTTAATGGTGTAGCGCTCCTTGCTACCGCAACCACCTTAAACAATCGTCGCTGGACTAGGAGCTGTGCTACATGCATTCGAATATCTGGGTCTCGAGTAGTATGTCCGTGTGACTCATCGGTGCCTGTCACCATGGATGCCCAACGCCGAATGACACTACAACCCTTTGTCCCAACGCCCTTTGTCCCAACGTGGTTTAAACTGCAAGTGCAAGCAGGTTACCGTGGTCCATGCATCTTTGCTACATAACAGCCCAGCAACCGCAAGGGACACCGGATGGTGCAAGTCACAGGAGTTAGAGGGCAGAATCCAGACCAAACGACAAGGGTGAAAGACAACAACTGGCATTGCGGGTTGGGTGAAGCGTTCGGCTGAAAGGGTTCCCGACAGCAATTAAACGCGGCAGTGACCGACCTGCGGACCACTTTCGAGGGCGGACTCAGCAGTACAGCAGTGCCGCAGAAGGTTCAGGTTCAGCTGCACTGCAAAATGCAATATCTACCATACTCGACTGCCACGGGAGCCACACTGTTGCCGAGCGGGGAACGCACACCTATTTTAGATAGGCTTGAGGAATATGTTTGGTTCCGACACGAGGACGGATTCAGCCGGTTGTGGCAAGCTGCACACGGCGCAAAGGCCCCGTCATTTCGTCATATGCGCGCGTTGCGCCACACTTGTTGTGGTCATGTGGTCATGTGAATGAATCGTACGGGTGGGACACGATTCAGAAGCAGCAAAGGCGCAGCGAGCGCAGCGAACACGAGTGGACGTCAGCCTCTCGGGGGCTCGGGGGGGGGTGTGACTAACATGGGGACTAACCACAGGCAGGCAGTCTCACACGTCACACACCCCGGTGTGTGGGCGGCCCATCGACCACCCAACAGCACCACATCCCTTCTCGACCACTCACTCGCCCTCCATCACATCACACTGCACACCCATCCTCTTTCACTTGCACTCCACCCTACATCTACAACAACAGTCACAACCATGCTCGCTCGCACCGCCCGCGTCGCCACCACCACCGCCCGCACCTCGGTCCTCTCGAACCAGGCCGTCGCCGGTCGCCGCTTCACCGCCATTGACACCCGCGGTGGCAAGTCCAAGCTCGTGCGTGTCCTGACAATACATGTTCACCCACCCACCCTCCTCTCTGCATTCATGCTGACCGTCAGATCTACAGGTTCGGCATGAAGGGTGCGTCGTCGAGTTGGAGATGCCCATGCCCCTGCATATATACAAGACGCTGACACAGAGACGTTGATGCCCACCCACCCCACATTCCCCAACTTGATTCATCCTGTCTACATGACTAAACCACCTCCCCGCTGCCCCCAATTGCTCCTACAGACATCCCTGTCGAGCTTTACCCCCTTGGCTTTGTCGGTGCGCACATCGTGGACCATGGAAGCGCCATGTAGATGTTATGCTGACGCAGCACGTTATGCCGGCAACATTTACCCTCAACGTCATTCTTCTCCCTGTCTACATTACGCCTGAACCATCTCCATATACCTCCTAACCACCTCCAGTCGGAATGGGCCTTATCGGTGGACTTGCTGGTGAGTCGCTATAGAAGCTCATGAGGAGAATCAACGAGCTGACTCCGGGCAGCGTCGGCCAGGCACTGTAAGTGTTGCTGTGGAACCCATTGTCTCTGAACATCCACACGCCCGGCATCATCAGCGGCACTGGCATACATATGTGCCGCGTGCGATTGTGCCAAGACCGTACTCTGGAGTGCGAAAGCCATAGATAGGTCGTCGGCGGACTGGCGCCGCCAGCCTCACCCACATCGCGGCGTCGCCACTCATCCCTCCCCCCTGGGCCCCCACCCTTCCCCGCATCTTGATACCCCCGTGATGGCAAGTGCTGACAATTTGTCACAGTCATGATTGATGGCGATGTAAGCTCCCTCGCGAGGCACCCAGCAAAACGTGTGTTGCTGACTCGTGTAGCTCCGCCTCAAGCGCTCCGGCTCGGCTTAAACGGCGCATCGGAAATACACCAATATGGCCCGTCCTGTCCAAAGCATGAGCGGCTTCAGAAGTGGAGAGACCCAGTGCCCGGCGAAAGAAGTGGATGGAAAGACACAGACGAAGAGCAAGCGAAGTAGTGTGAAGTAGGTTTGAGACGAGAATGCAAAGCCTGGGCACGGACAGTGGCACGTACACGCGCGTCTGACGCGTCTGGACCGCGCCTAGACAACACATGGTGGCGCGTGCTGTTCTCACCATCGAACACACGTCGTCGGTTTCAGGAGCCGTGAAGCGAGCGAGCGCGGGTGCATGTGGGTCGTCAAGGTGGACGGCGTGTCTCTTATCTAGCGAATATGTTGTGGACGATGATTACGTTAGCTCCCGTTTGGGTGTATTTTGGGCAATTTTGGTCCCGTGTGTGGCGAAATGGGCGAGATCAAGCACGTTCGTCGCAACCCAACACGTTTATTCGCTCTGTCTCGTCGTTCCCACATGCCGCTCGCGCCTCTCGCATCCCACCACGCGTGCATCCCATGTTTCTCGCCAAGGCCCTAGACCCAGGACTTGCACCTCTGCGCACAGAGTCGTGTGCCTCCTGTCAGGACATGCCGGACAAGAGAGGTGTCCAGAAAGTCTATGGGTCATTGACAACACCCGCGGACCGTAGGCGGTCTTTCAACTCGGCTGCAGCCTGTCGTGACCACTGTCCCAAGTCCTGGGGGTCCTGGGATAACGTACCCCCCCCCCCCTGGGAGGCGCCCGGCGTTCAACTTCCTGCAACCGCCCCGCCTCGTGCCCCCCCGTTCAGCATGTGCGTTGCGGTGCGCAAGCCCCCCCAAGTGCAAGACACAAGCAGTGCGGGCCGCGCCTTGCTCTCCTCCGTCACCATGCCCGCATGTTACCCAGCGAATCGTATCTCCCAGTCCGAGTGGTCTTGTGCCAGCCCGTGCGGCGGTATTAGTGCCGTAAGGCGGTGTGTCGATGATCCTCTCAAGTCATCTTCCCTTCTGTCATTTCATAACCCACATAACACGCACATTCTTTCACCCCCTTCCATCAAGCGCAACTCACTCAAGGACACAGAACATTACCAGGAACTAGGACGTTTCAATGTCCCTCTTCTGGGCGGGCGACACGCAGTTAGAGGTAAGCCCCGAAGCGTATTCCGCTAGCCCTTTCACGCTACTGACATGACTTCTCACAGGTCGGCACCGTGAGTCGCATTCATCGACACGTTGCCACCGCGTTCACTCGCGTTCACTCGCGTTCACTTCCGTTCACCTAGTCAACCACCACTGACATGCTTCGTCCAGGCGCTGGCGCGTGCAGACCTCAATGACAGACAAAGTTTTGGCGAGGCCGTCGACATCGTCAAGCGGTACTGCCTGGCGAAGATGAAAAAGTCCAAGACGCAAGCCGTCGCACTTCCCGGTGGCAAAGTGAGTGTACACCGGCTCCGGCGTCGTGTGCAGGAACTACGGCGCACGGCCTGTCGAGCACGTTTCTAGTTTCTCCATGCTGACCCTCTCCCAGCTTGAGGCCTTGGAGAAGAAGGTAGGCTCCGCACCTAAAATACCAACCCCCGCACTACCACGCGTGCTGACGCCACCCGCGCCGTTTGTCCTGACCCACACACCCACACCTTGCGACCCTCGAAACACCAACCCTTCACTTGCATCACTCTACGGACCCTCCCCCGTTCACAGTATGCCCATCTGGGATACCAAGACATCTTCTATCTATGCCGGCTCGACCTTCAGCTGCCACCGTCAACAGTCGCCCTCCCGCGTCCGACGAGCCCCGTGCGCCGCCGCCTGGTCAAGGCCGAGTTTCCCCTGCCAGCGTCATACCAGAATTCCTCGCGTGAGACGAGTCCTGATGGTGCTGGTGACCCAAGGGCGTCGACCGAAGTGACCTCGACCACCGCGGCGCCACGGAACGACCAACCCTCGGACGCATCCATGTTGCCGGACCACGTCCTGGAAAAGGAACTGCTCAGGCGCGCTGGCAGCAGGGCAAGCAGCGCCAATGCGTACCCGCAGTCCGTCATCACGACCCGGTCAAAGAGGACTACCGGGACCGATGCGAGCTCGGACCTCCTGCCAGACGACGAGGAGACTCCCGAGCTCCATTACGACAACACTGCGTTCCTGCCCTCTCCAGCGATGTCGGCCGTGACACCACGCACGCTCCCCATTCCGGCGCCTGGCGGCAAGCAGCTGCATGACCGCGACTTTTTCGACCTGGACGCCGCTACCGTTATGGGGTCGCCACAATGGGGCAAGGCGCGCAGCTCGCCACGCGTCAATGCCACCAGCAGCAGTGGCGGCTACCCGCCTGTCCCACCACCCCCTGGCCGCCCGCCTTCAATCCCCCGTTCGCCATATGTCTCCGCATCGTCGACCGGTCCGGTCTCCCTCAGCCCGTTGGTCAGGCCGAGGGACTCACCCATGCTGCAGACGACCGCTTTGAGTGGGCCGTCCAGCCCTGACATGGCGACCAAGCGGACCGACATGGACATCCGTGCCCTGTTTGAGGCCCTCCCTGCGGAGGCGCAGGCATTAGCGGTCAAGCGGCTGGCGGAGCAACAACTCGAGGCACAGCGCCGCGCCGAGGAGGCACTGGCCGCTAAGCGCGCTGCCGAGGCCGAGGCACTCCGTCTTCAGCGCCAGCAGGAGGCGGAATCGAGGCGCGCCGCATCACGGCTCCTCGCTGCTCAGACCCTTGGTGCCAGCCCGCCGACGACGGATGTGCCCGGCGTGCTCGACGCGATGCCTGGTCCCCCGACACGCCAACCCGTTGCACACGGCAAGGACGAGGACGTGCGCCGCATGATTGAGGCGCGTATCGCCGCGCTTCAGACCGCGTTGGCCGGCATCGGGCCCAACGGCGACCTCCCTGCCTCACCCACAATGTCGGCGTCGTCGCCCATCATGACGCAGCGCTCTCCACCCGTGCTACCGACCTTGTCGCCGATGCCACGCCTGGACGACGCCACATCACCTACGCTCGGCAACACTCCGCTCCCAATGTCACCCGAGTCGGCACGCGAGCGCGCTGCCCCGTCCCCGCCAAGCAGCTACCACACAAACTCGCCACACTCGTCGTACACGTCGACGTACACCCGCCCCGCCGCACAGCGTGTCTCGGCCATCGCGTCGGTCCGGCCCCGTATCCCACCCACGGTCCGCGCCCAGCCGGCGCTGTTTATGGACCTCGACCACTCGGACCACGAGGCCTCCCCGTCGTCCGCCAGCCCCATCACGCCTAGCCTTTCGGCGGGCGAGTCGCTCGCGCGCCACGGCAGCAGCGTGCGCAGGCTGAGACGTACCCCGCCCCCGCAGTATACCGATGTCCCGTCCCCCTCGACGGTGAATAACCCCCGGCTGGCAATCTACGGGAACAGGATCTAGGAGACAGTTCCCCTGGTACCTTGGTCTCCCCCGGGTCCCCTCCCCAAGCCTTTCCGTTCCAGTTTCTCAAACTTCTCGTTTGTAGATGGAGTCTGAAGAATTCAAGTTTCTTTTTCAAGTTTTCCTTTTTTTCAATGTCTTTTTTTTTTCAATGCGGGATACCAGAGTGGGTTTGAGCTGTAATTATCATACTTTCGTAACGTCCGTAGTTCTGTGGCATGTACGAGTTAGCAGGGACGTGAAATGTGGCACTGGAGGTATCCAAGTGGCGCTAGACTACCCGTCCTCGTAACGAACGAGCGCAGTGCAGAGCCAAGCCTACCACTCGTGGATGTGAGAGACGTGTACCCCAGTTCTACAAGGCCAAGGCCGTGGGCATGGCTACGAGGCTGCGAGGCAGCCTAGCCTGTCCGACTAGTGCTGTTACACGGGTACACGCGAGGCGGACGCCCTCGACCAGGGAGCCATCCCTGGGCTTTCCTACTTCCAGCCATAAAAGTCGACACAAGCGAGCGAGACGGTTACCTTGGATCGGCTGCATGGCCTCGACAGTCCCATGCACAAATCCAAGAGCATATGGAGTCCACGAACAAGAAACCTACTCCAACTTGACGACGTTAACATTAGGATAAGGACCAGCTGAACCGTTTATCTTGCTCGTGACTTGTATTAGGCTACTGCTCTCCATACACGTATCATGCAGCCTTGTTCTCTTCACCACATCTCTCTATCGACCGTCCAACCTGCTACGAGTTGTTTACAGAGTCTAGAGAGGTCTACAAGTCTCCTCTTCGCAGACGAACACGTTGTGGGTTTAGCACAGCGGTAGTTGCGAGAGATTGCAACGCAAAGCAAACGGGATCCAACCGTTGCTTCTAAGGTATCTCTAGGTCCCCGGTTCGATCCCGGGAACTCACTGTACGAGTCTGCTCGTCTTTTTGAATGGTACTTGATGCGATTGGAAGCTGCAGATGTCGATGGAGACGAGGACGAATGGTGGAAAGAGGTGGAAAGAGGTGGGGAGGTGGGACGGTGGGACGTGAATCGGGGATTTTCGTGGCGCCTGGAATTGGGTTGAAAGACCATTTTTCGTGCCTCTATGCATGCGCAGCCTTCTCTGCTGTATCCTCTGGATTGTATGAGACATGCTGTACTGCTCTATGCTTTACTATGCTTTACTATGCTTCACTGCGGGGTCGTAGAGTCCATACTCGTGCTCGCGGTACGAGAATGCGATGAGATTCACTGTGCGGCATCTTGATTGCCGGCAAGTGACATCTGACCGGCTATTAGCTGATCCCGTTGTTTTGATGGCCGGACAGCGCCGGCGGCCGACGGCCAGATATAGTGGGACAGACGGTGGGCAACCCATACATAACTGACACGCTGCGACTGCCTGCACGATACATAGACCACATCCACCATGGTAGGTACATCACGTCCCAGTAGCGTACACTGACACGGCCAGCCTGAGCCTATGAAGGAAACAAGTACGTCTCACCCTTCTTCTCATGGGGTACCTCCCGCTGACCGGTCAGTTCGCCCCACCACGATCAACGCTGGTGCCCACGGTACGCTCCGAGGCGTCGAGCTCATCCACGAGGACGGGCACGTCAAGGCGCGCAGGTTCTGCCAGGTCCCCTTTGCTCGTCCCCCCGTGGGTCCTCTTCGCTGGCGCCGGCCCGAGGCCCTGCCGGACGACTATGACTGGAGCGGCGTCGAGGGCGACAAGTTTGGCAACCTCATGGCGCAGCCCATCTACCAGGTCACCAAGTGAGTCACTGAGTGGGGGGAGGGGTCGCGTTCTTGCTCGTCGCGACAGACCCAGCTGACTAAACCTCCTTCCAGTGCCAATGGCGAAAAGGCCAGCCTCATCGACGTGCCCGGGTCGGAATACTCAGAGGACGCACTCACAGCCAACATCTGGACGCCGGCAGGTGTCCCTCCTCCAGGCGGCTGGCCCGTTCTCGTCTTCTACCACGGCGGATGGCTTCAGATTGGCAGCCCCAACATGACCGAGAAGAACGACGCCACTGAGCTCGTCGACGAGGCGCTGCGCTGTGTCGTCGTGGCTCCCGCGTACCGTCTGAGCCTGTTTGGGTTCCTTGCCGGCAAGGAAATCCAGGAGGAGAACGCCGACGGCACGGCGGGAAACTTTGGGTTCTGGGAGTGAGTCGTGCGTGTTTATCTGGGCCGTGGCTGACGGCCGTAGCCAGCGTCTGGCGCTCGAGTGGGCCGCCAAGAACGCACACATCTTTGGCGGTAACGGCGACAACATCACCATTGCGGGTCTTTCGGCGGGCTCGTACTCTGTCGAGGTCCAGCTCGCGTACGAGCTCGTGTCGGGCGGCGCTCCGCTCATCAAGCGCGCGATGATGTGGTCGAACGCCATCCCGTCGCAGCCCAAGACGGTCGAGGCGAGCCAGGAGGCATTTGACGGCGTGCTCGAGGCGTGCGGGATCCCGCTGGACCTGGACGGCAAGGAGAAGATGGCGCGGCTGAGGGCTGTTCCTACCAAAGAGCTGCAGGACAAGATCATGACGCTGTGAGTGAGAAGTGACAAGGCAAGGGAGCTTTACTGATTCCCCTATAGTAAACTGCACACGTTCCGTGCCGTCAGCGACAACTCGTTCATCAGCGACAGGATGCACTCGTCCATTGCCGACGGGTCGTTTGCCAGGGCCTTCAAGGACCGCGGCATGTCCGTCATCATCGGCGAGGTGCCCAACGAGGAACTGCTGTATTCCGTGATCAACCCGCCCACGTCGGTGGCCGACCTGCGCACGCAGCTGTGCAACTATTACCGTGCCGAGCAGGTCGACAAGCTGATCACGGCCTTTGAGGTCCCGGCCGACGCCGACGCCGGGGCACTGCAAAAAGTGTTTGGCGAGATTGTGGCGCATGGCCAGGTATACATTCCCTCGCGCGTGCTCGTCCAGGCGCTGCTTGACGCCCGGGTCCCGGCCGAACGTATCCTGCGCTACCGGATTGCGTGGAACACTGCCGTCGCCCGCTCCACCGCGCCGTTCCCGCACACGCTCACGCACGCCGACTGCCAGCCGCTGTGGTGGTACCTCCGCCGCTTCGGGTACACGCCCACCGAGGTCGAGGTCAACTACCAGTGGCTGGCGCCCGTGCAGAGCTTTGTCAACGGCGAGCAGGCCAGTGCCGCTGCGGAATGGTACCTTGGGCCCGCGCCGCCGGACGGTACAAAGCTGCGTGAGGTCCGCGACGCCAAGATTGCCATTGTGGACGATGACCGCTGGGAGAGGTGTATGCGCCTCGCCAAGGCTATCGAGGTGTGATATGTCTTGTAGTGGAGTGTGCGGCGAAGGACTAGAAGATGCACACACAAGATGGAACAATAAAGCTGCGACTTGTGGTCAGCATGCCTTGCTTGGTCTATTTTTTTTTGGCGAATTGATGTGTATTATTTCTGCCGACCATAACACTAAAGCAAGCCACACCTCCGACTCTTAACCGTTTTGTCCAGGTTACAGAATGCATTCGTGTTCGTAAAAAAAGGAGGCTACGTTAACTAAGTATATACAGCATACGATGAGCAATGTTGATGGCAATGGAGATTGCAGATTGGAGAATGGAAAATGGTATGGCTACTGTAGCCAAGAGCGATACAGGGGGGTTTGTTTTGCAGGAAAAAAAAGAGATGGGGATTGTCGATGCGTGTGTGTGTTTTTGATTGGGGAAGTGGGAGACAGGGTATAGCAGGTGGGCAGCAAGTCGTCCACACGGCGAAAGCGAGGGGTAGGTAGGTTTAACACAGGGAGGGTGTTCAAGGCTGGATGGAGGGTAATTAGAAGCGAGCGGGGTTGGCGTCGAGAGGGTATTCGGGGCGGTCGCTGTTGCCGTTGGGCATGCGGTGGCGGCGGCTGTCGTTGCTCGACGACAGGGACGACTGGGACTCGTGCAGCGACAACGACGACTTGCGCGAGGTGGCGTACTTGCCCCAGTGGGTGGGCGTGACCGGGGTCATGGGTGAGGTCATGTGGGGCACCTGGTGCTTCTGGTCGAGGAACGAGTCAAAGTCAAAGGCCTTGGGCGTGTTGATGTGAAGAGGCTTGAGAATGGGGCCCAGGTCGTCAGCCTCCTTGTTGGTGTCAGTCGCCAGACCAGGGACCAGATGGCCAGTAGTGGTGATGGGCATGTTGATGGCGCGGCTTGTCCCGTCAGCTGGAGTACCATCGGGCTTCGCTTAGATCACTCACCGCTGCCTCAGGGACGATTCCTTTGCCATGGCCTCACGACGCTCAACCTCGGCCTGGAGAGAACTGATCGTGTCCTTGAGCTTGCGCGTGTCATCGTCCTCTTCAAAGGCGCTGTCGACAAGCACGCTGCTGTTGGGAGAACCGCCATTGGGACGGATGGGAGAGGGAGCAGGGCTGTTGACGCTTCCAAAGCTGCCAAAGCTGCCGCGACGCAGACCGTCAAACACCTCGGGCGAGCGGGGAGCCATGTTGACACGCTTGAACTGCTTCTGGGGCTCCGAGTCGGCAATGCGAACTTGAAGGGCCTTTGCACAGCCAGGAATGACAAACATCAAGTCGAGCTGGTGTGTTAGAGATTGCTCTGGCAAAAGTGACACACTCACCCTCTTGATAGCTTCCTCGGCTTGAGCGCGGCTCTGAAGACGAACCATGGCAGTGCCACGGCGGTTACCCTTGTCGTCGGTCAGGAAACGGAGTGATGAGATGACACCAGGGTGGAACAAGTTGCGCATGTCCTGCCGGGTTAGCTACATTCATTGGCACACAGCCACCCACCTCCTCGGTAGCGTCGAGAGGGATCTCGGCGACGTAGAGGTTGCTAGAGTGAGGGTCTTCGAGGACCTTCTGCTTGAGGTGGGGAGTCTCCTTGCCATACTGGCATGGAATGCCGCTCTCGGTGAGAGCCTGCATAAAGTGCCCGGCGGAACGGGGAGTGTCAAACATGACAAAGGCATAGCTGATTGTGATCAGTGGCAGTCAGCAAAGGGGACGGGCACTTACGTCCTAGCCGGGCCGTGGATACCATCAGGAAGCATGTCAAAGACGTCAGGGGTCATGGCACCCGCACGCTCAATCTTGACGGAGACGACGCGGCCTGACATCTGGGCTGCCTTGCGAAGGTTCTCCTCGGTGACGGTCGAGGTGAGGGCGGGGATGTAAACTGCTTGTCAGCGTATACAAAGGTGTGTAGTGCTCACCGTTGCGGCGCTCTCCAAAATCGCTGGTGGACGAGTTGCTCTCGTGCTCGCCCGAGCTGGACGAGTGGTGATCGAACGAGTCCAAGCGGGAATAGCCACCACGGACCGCGACGGGGGAGCGGGTCCAGGGAGGCGAGAGGGGTTCCGTGACGCGGGTGGTACGAGGGGTGCTGGGCTGCACAGTGTGAGTGGCGCGACCCAGGTCGACGACCATCACCTCGGGGTGAGAGGTCTTGGCGTCATCAAAGAAGGGGTCAAAAGTGGGCGTGATGGTGGCGGCAGGCTTGATGAAGGCGGAACCAGACTGGCGATCAGCAGAGGCGACCGTGAGGAGGTGCTTGAGAGCGTCGGCGGCGCTTGGGGGACCACCACGGCGGAGCTCGTCCGAGGGAAGGATGCCGGGAAGACTGGGAGACTTGGGGCGGTGGCGGCTGCCGGCGAGGGACGCAGAGTCAGACTTGTCCGAGACGGTGAGCAAGGTCGAGTAGCCGTTGGAGAGACCGTTCGTGCGCTTGAAAGGGAGAGCTCCAGTGTTGAAGGAAGGGTGAGCCGAGACCAGGCGCCTGGGGGTGCTGAACGTGGGCTTGGTGGGCGAGTCGACTGGAGCGGGGAAGGCCGAGGAAGGAGGCGACGAGCTCTTCCAGCCGTGGCCGTAGACGGCAGCGACCCTGGCCGTGTTGGTGGTGGTGTCGATCAGTGATTTACCAGTGGCTGAAGCGGCGAGGTTGCCGGGACGGGTGGAGGGAGTGGTCCGGGCGGCGGTGGAGGGGGAAGACATGTTGATGGCGGGGCCGCCGTAGGCACCGAGCTCGAAGCTGGGAGCCGAGGGGTTGAGTGAAGGGGAGAGCATATACGTTGACTGCGGAGGTGGGTGGGTTTGAGGTTAGTACACGAGTTGCGAGTTGGTAGGAGGAAGAAACGCAGCGTCAATCGGCGCCAAGGGGAGGGGAGTTTCCCGGGACGATGACGGGGGGAAGGACTCACGGCAGACGAAAACCGAGTGCTCACGGGTACCGAGTGGAAGGTGAAGGGGTAGGGGTGTCGGTAGATGGGTGGTGGTGAGGAGTACAGAGAGAAAGAGATATATAGAGAGAGGAGAAGAGTCAAGAAGAGAGAGAAGACGAGGGAAGATATATAGGTCCTTCCTCCCCCGCCCAGCCAACTCCTCAGCGACCAGTGCGCGCGTGCCCCCGGTCACTGGTGTTGTGCCGTCGGTGACAGCTCTCTCACTCTCACCCCCTGCTCGCACGTACACATACACTGATCGCCCAGTGTGTCCCCCACCGGCGCCGGTGGTGGCCGGTTCAGCGCTGTCGCCTGCGTCCCGTGTGCTCGAGCCCATGCAGATCATTCCGTAGTAACCAGCCCTCCCCGCGCGCGCTGTCGTCATCAGTGCGCCCAGTGCACCCAGTGTACCCAGTGCACGGGGTGACTGTACTGGGCGTGTGCCATTCCGTCAACCCCAGATGACTCACATCGTGCAGCCACGGCCACGGTGTGTACAGTGTGTACAGTGTGTACAGTGTGTACAGGGTGTTGTGCCTTTCCCATCAGAGACCTCCCTTGTGCAGACGTAGTGATCCAGCTGTTACATCAGTTCCACTAAAAAGTGAGCGGGTCGCGAAGGCAGTGGCGCAGTGGCAGCGTTGACAGCATTGGCGTGTGTGTTCAACCAGCCACCAGGCCACCAGATCGCCAGAGCCAGCAGCGTCTGCCCGCGCGGTGCCAAGTCGTGGATTCTCGGATCCCCGGCAGTGGGTGCGCGCGCGTCGCCGTCAGTGCTAGCCCCAGTGGCCAGTGGCTAGCTCCGTCTCCGTCGTCTGCGTTTCATCCTGTGATGATCAGACAATCTGCAACAATTAGTGAGAGCCCAAAGGAATGCTCCCTTTTGTACTGCTCGTCCGTCCTTCAGCGGATCAGCGTTCAACCAGGGCCGGTCAGGCCGGTCAGCCGGTCAGTCGAATGCTGTCAAAACGTCATCCCGACGTCGGGCGGAGGACTGGTCGGACTGGGACGCTGGGGGCGACGCTTCGTGCTGAATGTTGTTCATCCCCTATAGTCTATCTCTTGTGTTGCACCACCGCAAAGGGCGCTGCTTTCATGCCGCCTCCTCGGTAGCAGCCTCCTTGGGCTGCTTGAAGAAGCTCAGTCGCAGCTGTTCGCGCTCTTTACGGGACAGGTCCTGGCGGCCGTCGCCAGCGAGGGACTGGAAGGGGAGTGTCAGACATACACCGGTTGGTTTTGGGTCAGCTTCAACTCACAGCGCCGGCAGCGTCGAACGTGCCGATCACAGCACCGAGACCGGCGCAGGCGCCAACAGCCATGGGGAACGAGCGGGCTGGGGTGTCAGGTCAGAAACGTCGTTCTTGGGTTGCGTCTTTGGGCCAGTGTGGCACACTCACCACGGACACCGGCGAGGAAGCCCGCGGCACAACCACCAGCAGCACCGTTCAGCGAGTCGTCCTTCTGTGCAAGTTGTCAGCTTCAGTTGCCTCCAGGAGGGGAACGGCGTATCTTACCTCACGCAGGTTGGCGACATATGATTGAGTGAACGAGTACATGAAACCCATACCCGCTGTGCCACCTGTTAGCAACAACACATGTCTGGAATTGTGGCAAGAGGTAGCTCCTCTGCACACCTGCTGCACGCACCAAAGAGACCGATGGTGCCGCCGGTACGAGTGAAGATACCCATAGCTCCCCTGTCGTGCCTGCAAAGGTGGTTAGCAACTGCTTTCTTGAATCCTCGAACATTGCGCATAATCGGGAACGGAGCAGCAGCCACAACGAGCTCTCGAGCTCTTAGGACGAACAGCACAAGCGACCGCTACTGCTGCTGCTACCGCCCGACATGGCTGGCGACGCACCTGTCAAGAGCGTTCTGGACGGCGCTAACAAGGAGACCGGCACCGGCCGACTGGAGGGTGATGCGGGTCGCGATGTTGAGGGTGTCATGCTGGTGGAACAGGTGCTGCTGGCCCTCGACGACGGAAGGGGCGATGAAGGCGCGCGACGAGGCGCCGGCGGGGGGGAGGAGCGGCGAGGCGACCATGGTGTGGTGGTGGGGAGGAGGGAGAAGAGACTAGGGTGGTGAGAGAGTGGGGAAGGGGGTTGAGGACGTCACCACGGTGGTCGTGGACGATGCTTGCCAGTAACTGCTGCCTAGCTGCAGCCAATGCTCGACGCCGTGATCCTACGCAGTGAGGACGAGCGAGGACCGCACAGGGTGGTGCGTACGGTGGCGGGGAATTCCGGCGAGACGGGTGTGGCACTGGATACCACGTGGTGTGAGCCTGGAACAAAGGTGGCCACTTCCAGCCCCAGTGTCAGGCTGCCCCCCACCACCCGTACGCCCAGCACTGTGTGACGTCGGTGCTTGCGAGGGTCCGATCACGGGCATAGCGCATCGCCCGTCTACACCCACCCCCATCCCACCCAGTCATCTCGCTCAGTCTCAATCAATCCCAATACATCGCCCAACCCATCTGCAACCTGCCTTGGCCCAGTCACTCTCAAGCCTCACATTGCACCCTCGCCCGTACACCCCTCTCGACACCTCGAGCCGTGTCTTGATCCCTTCCTCGCGCTCCCCCGCACTCCTTGCCACCCACACCCCACAGCCCATCGCGTCTCGGCACCATGATAAGTATCCCGGGCCCATGTCAACGGCCCCGCCCGCTGTCGCTGCCTGAAGACCTCCTACTGACTAGCTCTGCACAGTTCCCCCAAGAGGCGCGTCGACACGGACGTCATGAAGCTGTGAGTGCTCGGCGGGGGCGGTGGGCAGCAGCAGTTGGTGCCCACACGCCCGGACCCTTCCCTGGTTGCCACCCATTCACTGACACGTCCTTTGCTCCTTCCCTGGTCGCACACCACAGTCTCATGTCCGACTACCAAGTGACGCTCGTGAACAATAAGATGAACGAGTTCTTCGTCAAGTTCTACGGTCCTGCAGAGAGTGAGTCATGCTACACCGGCTACGAGGTCGAACGGGTCCTTTGCCTTTGCCCCCCACGCATTCCGCAATCGGCCCACCCAACCGTCAACCTCCACCTTCCTTGCTCCCGTGACTCGAAGTCATGGTGGCGGGGGGGACGACCAATGTCCGAAATGTTGCCGATGTATGGCGTTCCCGAGGCGTCATCGGTCACAACCACGACGCTAGATGCTAACCCGAACGCACAGCTCCCTTTGCAAAGGGCGTGTGGAAGATCCATGTCGAGCTCCCCGAGCAGTTCCCTTACAAGTCCCCGAGCATTGGGTTTATGAACAAGATCTTTCACCCGAACATTGACGAACTGTGAGTCAAACAGCCACCAAAGGAAGCAAGCCCGGGTGGGGGTATGCTTCGCTGACACGTGCTCGCAGGAGTGGCAGTGTGTGTCTGGACGTCATCAACCAGACCTGGTCGCCCATGTTCGGTAAGTTGTGTTATTGTAGATGGCAACTGACAGCGTTTTGCAGAGCTCATCAACATCTTTGAAATCTTCCTCCCCCAGCTCCTGCGCTACCCAAACCCCGCCGACCCTCTGAACGGCGAAGCCGCCGCCCTCCTGATGAGGGACTCGAAGGCGTACTGGAAGAAGGTCGAGTCGTATGTCGACAAGTACGCAAACGAGACGGACGCGGACCACGCCGGCGACCATGACGGCGCCGAGACCATGTCCCGCTCGCACCGCGCAAGAGCCGCTGGCAGCAACGGTGCCGGACCCAGCAACGGCGCCAGCAACGGAACCAGCAATGGCGCTGGTAACGGCCACTCGAACGGCCACGGTGAAGACGGCGAGGACGACGATGACGACGACGACGACAAGATGAGCGACATGGGCGAGCTGAGTGACGGCGACGAGTTCATGGGTGAGATGGACGACTAGACCCGGGCGTGACCGCAAGCCCCCTTTTGGCCTTTTGGTGTCATTGTCATGCCGGTCGACCGTCCCCTTCCACCCCCAACCCCCACCCATGGTCTCCTTCATCTGGGTTGCCGGCCCATTATCGTATTTCCTTTTTTTTTGTTGTATGAATCAAAGTTGGCTGCATCTGCTTCGGCGCAAGAACAAGGGGCACTGACAACTTCTAATGATACGCCAGAACCTGTGGAGCAGAAGAACGGGGGTTCGCACACCCAAAACGTGCGGCGGCGCTGCCGCACCCGGCACGGCACGGACCTGTCCTTTTGCAGATCCTTCCTTTCAGCCCGTTACTCACTGCTCAATGCAGTGGCGCAGCGCATGGTGACCGTCGCGCATGCGTATCAGACGCCCCGCTTGGGCAAAACTGGCAACAGGAAACAGAACAATGCGCGTGCTAGTGTGCGGCTAGCTTGTGTCTGTGACGTTTTTGGGATCTTGTTGGTGCCCGTGCGTGCCATTCAGAACGCACACCTCTCTGCTCGCGACGATGGAAGAAGACGACGGGATATCCATCGACCATGTGCGTCTCACAAACTCACTTGTTCTTCCTCCCTCCCACTCTCCCTCTCTCTCTCTCTCTGGACATTTCCCTCACAGCCATAGCTCTGGCTACACCCCCACACTCGTTTCCTCTCGGCTCTCCTCGTCGTCATACACGCTCCTTCCACCCCCTTCACACACACCACTTTTTTACATGCTTCTTGCCAATCTCTAACTTTGCTCTGGGCCACCACACACACGCACAAACGGCTGGACCGCACACCCCACAGCCCCGCCCACCATGCCCCTCCTTCCAGCCGTGTTCGCCGGCCCCACCTCCCGCGTCCTCATCCCCACTCCCCTCGCCACTCCCTCCCCGCAACTCCAGCCTGTCTCGTGAGTTTGCTCGCTGTGTGGCATGTGCGTGGCCAGTGGTTTCAGACCCCACCCAAACTGACATGTCACCAGAACGAACCCTCCACTCTCCACCAGCAGCGCCATTGCGCCACGGACGCCGATAACGGCGTCAGACTCAATTGAGGCGACGCAACCTGTCTCCTCTGGCCCCTCGGCGGCGACGTTCAGGTGAGTACCCCGCGGGCCCGCGGGTGGGGCTGGACGCTTGTACGCTTAGCTCGTGGTGTCGCTGACCAGAGTCCCCGCAGTGGCATTGGCACCAGCGTCGTCGTCGTGGCCGTGGTGCTGATCGTGCTCGGGCTCGTGCTGATCGTGGCGAGCACGATCTTTGCGCTGTACGTGCGCCGGGCCCACGCGCGCGGGTCGTCCGTGGGTCCCACTGGCCGGTGGTTGTTCGTCGGCAGCAGCACGGGCACCGGCAGCAGCAGCAGGGACGGCGGCGACGCGAGGTCGCTCGCGACCAGCAGCTGGCACGACGGCGGGCCCGGCGGACCCAGCACGCTGTGGCGCTTTTCGCAGACGACACCATACTCGACGTCCAAGCTGTCGCTGCCCGACTGTCCCGTCTCCGCCACGAACAGCTGGCACGTCGAGAGCGTGTACCACGCGTCGTCGTCGTCGCCCGTGTGGCGGCCACTGCACTTTCGACAGGCCGGCGCCGGCGCAGGTGCGTACCCGGCGGACAAGGGCAAGAGCAGGCGGTCGTCGCCGTCGCCTCCGCCCGACTACATCCCGTACACTGGCCCCATTGCGCCTCCGGCCCTCCCGTTCCCTGCCAACCCGGACTGGCGGCAGCGGCCACTGCCAGACCTCCCGGACGAGGAGAATGACGAGCTCAACCGCCTCGGACTCACCTTGTACGCGCGCAGTCCCCGCGCTCGCCGCGAGCGCGAGCGCGACCACGACCACATGCCGCGCACGCACGCCGGTGTGGCCGTCAACATTTCGTCTGTGCTGAGCGAAATGTCCATGTCCCAGTCGTCCAACCCGCACTCGCCCGTCATCACCGCCATGGCGTTCAACGCGCGCCGCAGCGTCCCGCACATGTATCAGGCGATGGACGACTTGGATTCCCCGCTCTCAACCTCGTTCCCGACTCACCCTCACCCTCACTCGCACACGCACAATACCCCGCCGCTGCCCGTGCTGCCCCCGCTTGCGCACCTTGGCCGCAGCCGCTCGTGGCGCCGCCTCACCACCTCGCGCAAGTCGTCCCACGCCGCGTCGCAGCCGCACCGCGGCGTGCCCCGGCAGCCAACCGACAAGGACAAGAACAAGCACCAGACGCGGTCGTCGGCGTCGACGACGGTGAGCCTGCTCTCGCGCTCGTCCACGACCAAGTCGAGCAAGAGCGTGCGGTTCGCCAACAGCAGCAGCGGTGGCGGTGACAAGGACGACCTGGCCGCCGCGTACCCGTTTGCGGGGTTTGGCCCGTGTCCTGGCCTCGGTCTGGGTCCTCTCCCACTTCCTGGTGCAAGTGGTGCCGCTGTTCCTGCTCTTCCTGCTCTTCCTGCTCTTCCTGCTCTTCCCAGTCCCGCGCGTCCTAATCTCGGCTCGACCAGGCCGCGTGTCTAGCTTTCCAGTGGGCGGCGACGTCGACGTCAGCCGTGTGTGTCAATACAGAGAACAACCGTTAGAATGGTATATACCCTCCACGTCGTGTCCGCCATCCTGCCACGTCCACCACCACCACCACTGCCACCTACGACGTAATCGGTAATCTGCCTGCAAGAAATTCCCGTGAGCCGTGCCTCACTCCACGCAACCAACTCCAAACCCGCCTCTTGGCCTCTTGGGTGCCTCCTGGGGTCCACGCTTGGCCAGGGCCACCACAGAAGCGGTTATCTCTGACCACCCATGGGTGTCTGTGGCTTCAAGAAAGCTGTGTGTGTGTGTGTGTGTGTCGTGTTGTGTGTTGTTTGGGGGGACAGGACGTGTGGACGCTTGCGCGTCTTTGATGTTCTCTCTTGATCATCATGTGAATGTTATAAGCCCAACCAACCCGTTTCAGCATATCAGAGCGATAAGCGCCAAGTGGCCAGGCTTTTTTTAGTGGCTTATGGCTTGAGGGTGTCCCTGGTGGGCTGTGTTTAGCTGTGCAAAATGATGGAACGGGTGTTGAGTGTCTCGTGTTTGTGGGGGGACGGGTACACGGACATTGGTCGCATGCCCAGCTTAACGACGTTAACCCAGGTGTTGAAATGCCCGTGTTGCATGTTGGATGCGTCAGCAAAACGGATGCCCTGTCTGTGATCTGTGACGGTAATCTCCGCGTGCTCTCGGCCCTTGCCGCCGTCAGCGGCTGTCCCCCGTACGCGAGCTTGGCGAGTGGATGATTTTGATTCCAGCATGCAGTCCAAAATTGATGCCGCAGGGCCGCGCGTCGTCTTTTTGGAGTAGAACGGCTCGGCACCGGGCGGGCGGGGGCGGTGTGTTGGTTCCTGAGCCCAGGCATACGGGCAGAGGGTGGAAGCCAGCCAGCAGCCGTTTGCGCGCGTCATTTATCGCCATGGTGGGCCCATACTGTAATCGTCGTCGTCTGCGCAGCCACTGCTAACCCTCGTGCTGCCATGGGACTCAATGGGGGCTCTTGGGCAGGTCGACACCGCACTGGGTGGAGCGGACGGGCACTTGTGGACGCGCGCCCACGGGAGACGGTCGTTTGATGCGAAGAGACATCGGGTTCCAGGCCGAACAGCTCCAGGCCAGGCTCTCTCTCGGTGCCGCGCAGACGTGTCAGTGTTGGTTGCTTGTGGCCTTCGGGCTCGGTCATCGGCACGAGTGAGTGGACCTTTTGGGTGTGTCAGGGAACCTTCTGGCTCCTGTACAGTAGATAATTACTCCAGTCAACCCCCATCTCTCTTGTCGATCCTGTCCTTCCTTTTTCCTTTCTCTTTATCATACAATTCTTCAATTCCCTTTCTCGCACCTTCTAACCACACACACATCACATCACATCCACATCACCGTCGTCGCCTCCTGCTTCCCCAGCGACCCCTCCCCACCACGGCCCCCACACCCCCTAGCCAACAACTCCTGCTCGCCTCTGTGGCAAGTGAGTATCACTTCCTCCTCTCCCTATCACTCCGACCTCATCGCGACAATTGTCGCGTTCCGTTCCCACGCACCGGCTTCACCCGGCGGCTTGCCACCCAGGTCTCGTCGGTGGGCCACTGAATGGGCCAGCCCACTCGTCGGCCCATTCACGGTTTACTGCGCGCGCGCCGCCGCCGCCGCGTCGCACGGCTTTGCCACCGGGGCTGCTCCCGCCGCCGCCGAGAAGGTTCCTGCTCTCTCTCTTAAGGGGCACGGACCCAGATCACTCGATTGTGGAGTGTAATCAACCGTGCAGCCCCCAATCACTTTCTCGCTTCCTCCCATTCTCCCACTCCCATTCTCCACACCTCGTCTCTACTGTTGCCAAACTCCTTGGAAACTGACACCCCGCCCAGCCCTCATATAAGGAGTCCAAGCGACACCCCCCTTCCTCCCCCCCTAGCGATTGAGACACACCCTCTCCAACTTCCCGCCACCATGGCCGAGGCTACCGTCCCTCTTAACCAAATCTTCGAGTTCGACCCAGTCCCCGAGCTCGTCGGCAAGCCCACCATGGACTTTGCAGAGTTCCTCAACTTTGACAGCTTTAGCAGCACTGCAGAGAGCGGCAACGAGAGCGTGAGTGTGCTGATAATGTCGCTTATCCGCCCACCTTGGCTGACACCAGGCCAGTCGCCGCAGACCATTTCCGTCAACCACACCCCTTCCCCCCTCTCGTTTGCGCCCTCACCGCCCCAGTACGACGAGAGCCTCTTCTCATTCGACTTTGCAGACGAGAAGAAGATGATGTCGCTCGGTGGTCCCTCCAACTTGGGCACCATGGGCGAGATTCACATCAAGCAGGAGCCGGTTGACTACATCCCGATCGCACAGCCCCAGCAGCAGCAGCAGCAGCCACAGGCGCCCGCCCCCGTTGCCGCCATGCCTGTGCTTCCCCCAAACCAGCAGGAGGCGCTCCAGCAGCTTCTCAACAACCTCATGCAGTACCAGAGCGAGTACGGTTTTGGCGACGTGAGTCAGCAGCAGCAGCAGCAACAGCAGCAGCAGGCGACCACCGCCCAGGCCTTGGCCCCTGGAGCCATCAACCCTTCCCTCGTTTTCGCTCCCACGGCACCAAGCGTGACGCCCTCGTCTCTCACGCCCGCGTCTGCAATGGCCGCGTCCACCGCCCCCTCGGTGTCGTCCGCCGCCCCCACGCCCGCCATCAACGCTTTGCCTGCCGTCCCCGAGTGGGCCGCCGACGAGCAACTCGTTGCCATCAACCCCTCCGAGATGCCTACCCCGCCCCTCCGCTCCATCCGCGCCGACTCGATGGCGTCGGCCGACGGCATCGACGACAAGATTGAAAAGCTCGTTCCCCTGTCATCCATCTTTTCGGCTGGCCGCGGCAAGGGTGGAAAGAAGGGTGGTGGCATGTCGTCGGTCGTGCGCGGTGAGGACGAGGACCTGGACGACGACGACAGCTGGCGCCCGTCGCCGGAAGAGTACAAGAAGCTCAGCAGCAAGGAGAAGCGTCAGCTCCGCAACAAGCTCAGTGCGCGTGCGTTCCGTACCCGCCGCAAGGACTACATTGGCACCCTCGAGGCGCACATCAAGGACCGCGACTCGGTCATTGACTCGATCCGTGACGAGCTTCTTGTCTCGCGCGCCGAGAACCAGGACCTCCGCCGCGAGCTCGAGGCCCTCAAGGCCAGCACCATGAAGGTGCTTCACCCCGAGTCGGCAGACCAGGTCGGCCAGTCGCCCGCCATATTGAACGCTCTCGCCATGCCCGTGACCGAGTCGCCTGCCACTTCCTCTCGCCGTCTCGCGTCGGTGCCCGTGACTGTCAACACCCGCAAGGACGTTTCGGGCTTTGACACCAACCGCAACTTCTGGGGTGGCAACGACAACATTTTCGGTGGCGGCAACACCATCTGCCACACCGTCTTCAGCCCCGAGCTCACCCTGCCGCCGCAGCCCAACCTCAACCCTTTGCTCAACAAGCGCAACGACCCCGCAGACAAGGTCCTCTCCCTTGGCGCCCCCCTCGACGGTGGCCGCGACATTGACTCGTCGACCTTTGCCGAGTGGGCAGAGAACACCCCTTACTCTGTGCGCTCCATGGACAGCTACCGCATGCAGCTCTGGTCCCGTCTCGCCCGCGAGGCTGCCGCCGACAAGGCCAACGTCCCCGCCGACCTCCGCCCCAAGTTCTTCGTCAGCCCCCAGGACGAGCCCACAAGCTCGCCCAGCGTCGCAAAGTCTGCCACTGCCATCGCCGCCACCGCCGCCGAGCACGTCATGTCCAAGCTCACCTCGTCGTTCTGGTCAGCGTTCTCGGGCTCGTCGTCCAAGGTCGACTCGGACAAGCTCGCCGCCGTCGTCACGGGCAAGGCGCGTCTCGCCGTCGTCGACATTGACAGGGTCGTCCCCGCGGCGCGCGGCAACAACGCGCCCGCCGCCCAGACCACGGCCGACGACCTCGCCCACGCCATGGCAGGCCTCAAGGTGGCCAGTGGCTCGTCTCCAGCGGAAACCCTCCGCGTGCGCGAAAACCCCCTAGGCGTTCTCGGCGGCTTCTTCAAGCACCCGGCCATGCCTACCCGCGCATAGTTTGCCCCTCCCCCCAAAAGGAGTAAACCCACCAAAACTGAGACGACCCACACTGCCACTCCCACTGCGACGACACCCACCGACCCCACTTACTGCATGAATTCAATCAACCCCACCCACCCACCCACCTTTCCGCATTCCCACTGTATACCGTAGGCCGTAGTTTTTACCATAAGAAGATCTTTTTCTTTTCTTTTCTGTTGTGTCTATAGAGAGAAGTATTACCGCACCCCACTCCAGAATGGAGAGAGAGAGAGAAGAGAAGAGAAGAGTGCCTACAAAATGCAGATTATTAGCAAATGAACCAACGCAGCAGGCAGCAGGCAGTGATGCAGCGCTTTGATCAGGATAGGATACTCGTCTGGTGAATGGGATGAGATGAAATGGCTGACTGCGGCATGCGGCATATGGTATCGGCAGCAGGAGCGGCAACAGCAGCACCAGGGCAACAGCGGCACACGGCTAGCGCTACGGCATCTCCGTCTCATCTCATCTCATCTCGTCTCCGCCACATCCCCACCGACACATGACAGAGCCCGCGGCCTGCTCGCCACTTTCGCTGCGGAAAGGAGCGGATGGGGGGATGGGCTCCGGGAGGCGTTCTCAAGTGTCGTTTTGTCCTGCCGGTTTCGCTGGGCACGGTACTGCCAAGACCCGTGTGTCGCGGCAGGTCACTAGTGGGTGGTGATGGTGATGGTGGAGCAGTTTGTCAGTTGTTGTTGTTGTGTCGCGTCTGGGAAACGGTCCACCGCGCTAGCTTTGCGCCACCTAGCCACCTCGGTGCAGCGTGGTGGACTAAACGCACACTAAAACAAAAAACGACCAAACAAGCAGTCAAAATGTGTCAAACGAAACAAACAAACAAACGAAACAGCAAAGGCCAGGCCAGGCTCTAGCATTGCGAACCATGCCCATGCCAGTTGCAACAGTTGAGACATGTAGCATGCTCCACCTCTGTATGTATGCTTTGGGCGTGAAACGCCCTCTCCCCCTGCAGTGACAATTCCAGAACGGCCGCTCGCTGTGGCAGCTCCAACAACAAGGTTTGTGGTTGGGGCAGCAGGCGCCTGGCCAACTTTGCAGCTTGTGTCTGTGTGTAACACGGTGACTGGTACTGTACTGTACAGTACGTACCGTACGTACCGTACGTAACCATCGCGCGTTTGCCGTTTCCGTTGGCACGTCGTCAATTCTGTTTATTCTTTCCTTTGTCCTTCTTTCCCGTCTCTCGCGTCTGTACTGTACTGTATTGTTCTGTACCTCGTTCCTTTATCATTCCTTTATATCCTTTTATCCTGGGTTTCCTGCGTCCCAGTCTGCGTTGACGCTGTTTGCGCACTTTTTGCACAAACGCGTGCGCCACGGGCCAACTGGTGCAATGGGACACAATTCAACACGACGAGGACGCCCCAAAGAACACGGTACGAGGGCTGGCGGGTTGGGCCTCAGGTGGGGCATTGTCATTCATTCCTGCTTGTAACCCCCCCACCCGCACCACCACCTCACAGTACACAGTACCGCACAGAACAGCATCGCTGGGTGCATGCTACGCGCATTCCAGACTATTCAGAGTGCTCCACACGCCCGTACGATCTCGTGACTCTTTGCACTCGCCGTCTCTATTTGTTTGACACTCTGAATATACGGTTTTGACCGTGGCTGGCGGCACACGGCTGCGAGCGGCTGATGCGGCGTTTCCCGCACCTCCCTCAGCCGTGTTTGGTTTGTGTCTCGTTTGCCGACCATGCACTAACTAGTACTGGAGGTACCAATTGAGGGTTGTTGTCCTGGAGCATCCGCGGCCGGGGGGGTTGTTTGGTGTTTGTTTGCGGGCAGCATCACTAGCGCTACCGTAGTTGGGTAATTGGGGCACAGGCAACAGGTATTTCTACTGTACGTCTCTTGCCAGCATTCCACGCGAGCCCCGTTACCGTATGGCCGTATGCCCGTATGCACGTAAACAGGAAAGCGAGACGGCGCAGGCATCATCCACTCTTATCCCTTTGCTGCGCGAACGCGGAATAAGTGGTCGTGTTGTGGTGGCGCTGTCGCTGCCGCGCGCACAACACCCTTTGGGTGCCATGGTCGGGCCTGCAGGTGGCGCCTATCGATGATCCAGCGTGGCACCCCACCCCCAACCCCCCCCCGATGCACGGCCTGGGTGGTGGTGGTGCTCCTGGGGGTGTGCCCAAATGAATAGGGAGGGACACAGGGACGATTGCCACTACGAGGTCCGGCGTCAAGAGCTGAGTCAGGCGAAAGGGGGTTGCTGTTGGGGGGTCCATCATCAGGCCGGCATCAGGTAAAGTGTGCAAAGCGAGCGACGGGCCACAGGGAACAACCGAACAACCGCCTAAAGAACCCAGGAGGAGCAAGGCGGCTGGCTCTGGCTGCAATCATGTCCACGGTAGATCGGTTCCAGGTTTTCCAGCAAGGTTGGGTGTGACGTGAAGAGACAAGCCTTCCTTAATCCTTCCGCCTTTGACCTCAGGTGGAGTGCAAGCGCTGGAAAGAATCCCCGGCCGGCAAGGGTGACGAGGAGGCGGCAAAAGGGTGCAACACGGTCTCGGCTAGCAGCACAAGCATGCACGTTAAGCAGCAGCAGCAGGCCAGCAGGATTGCGGCGCACGAGACCGGCGCGGGCCAGGGCGACAACGGCAAACAGGGAGGGAATGAGAGAGGAGGTTTGGGTGTTGACACGCCGGTGTGCTCGCAGAGGTATCCCGTTCCTGTCTTTCGTGTCTGGGGTTTCCGTTCCTCGCCAAACTCTCTCTCTCTCGTCCGCCAGTCTGTCGGTCGCAGCCAGTCGCTTTCGTGGTCGCTCTTCTCTCCTCACTCTCTCTCTTCTTTCAACAACACATACACGCACATCGACATCCATTGCAAGAGACGTGTTTCTCTTTCGCTCGTCGCCGCCCCACCCACCGTCCTCGACAACCCTCGACACTCCCTTCCCGCCGACGTTTGACACTCGGCCCAAACAACCCACACACACACACACACTCTCTCTCTCTCTCTCTCTCACCACCACCTACGCTCTCTAACAGCACCACTGCGACACCTCGTTCCTCGTTATCGCGCGCCTTCTCCGTCCCACCCCAGACCCACCGCCCTTTCCACTTCCCCCACCGTCCCCCACCGACGCACGGCCTCGCACGCCCCGCCAAGCTCATCTGTTGGAATCTCCCACACAGCTCGAACCCCGTTTAAAAGGAGTCTGCGCGTTCCTTTCGCAATCCACTTCAGCACTCCTCTTCTCCACAGCCGTCGACCTCCTTTGACAGCTTTTCTTTAAAGACAACTTTGTGTCCGCAGCCCGGATACCGACCTGCCCGCCAGGAGCCAACACCAACGCATCTCGTGTCGATCAGACCGTTTGAGACAGCCCCGATCCCTCCGCGCGCCAAACACACGCAGTTTGCCCCTTTACCCTAATCCGACACTTGTTCGTCCTGGGTCATATCATTCCGCGCCAGCAACACCTCCCCCCTGCACACGCCGCCCTTGTCGTCCTCACTAGTTCGCACGCAGACGCCGACACATAGCTTCAACTCGTACTCTCCTCTCTCTCTTCAACAGCCGCTCTTGCCTCTTTGCAACAGCCGTCTCTCCCTCGCTATCTTTACGTCCCCTTCCCTGCTTTTACTGCCGACTTTGCTCGCGGTCTCGACCTTTGCGCAGTGACTGTCTACCGACGCCGAAACGCCCGACGCCAGAACAGCCAGAACAGGTTACCCGCCTGCCGCCGAAACGCCACCGACAACCTCTTACCTTGATACCAAAGACCCTTTTGGCACCACCCCTTCCTTCCCTTTGCCGATTTTTTCATATCGCCATGTCTCCCCGTCCCAGTGAGTTTTGGAACAACCACGCTTGGACCCACCCGTGGCGTACGCAGGCTTTGGCAAGGCTTGCAAGGCTTGCAAGGCTCTGCACCGAGCTGGCTCCGACCGAGCCTCCGACGCGGCCTTGCTCGGTCGCCACTTGGTGTCTGGCCCAGACGTCAGGCGCATCCTTTCCCTCATATCTGCTGCGATTGTTATTCTTGTCGTACTGACTCTTGCAAGCTCCCTCTACTCCTCCCCGTATGCCGTCGCGTCCGTCCTCGCCTTGCGAGAAGCGCACCTTTGGCGTGCCAACTATCGTCCTCAGTAAGTCTCACCAAAAGGGCAGCCTTTTGCTGTGCCAGATCCTATGCCCCCCGGTCTTAGGGATTGCCCAACTGACCCCCTCACAGCCGAGGCCCACTGTGACCGTCCGTGCTCGCCGCCGCCCAAGCAGATTGTGCTCCTCAACCCATCAGCATCATATGGTGCCCGCCGGTTCGGCCTGGGCGGAACTGCAACCCTCCGCTCGCTCGTCATTGTCATCCTCCTCGCCCTTGCCGCGTGGCACCTGTACGCCACTCTGGACATTGCTGGCGCCATCCATGTGTCCCCGCAAGTGATGCAGCCCTAGGGGGTCTGTTCTTTGGAACATCTTGGACCTGATCCAACCTCGATCTCCCGTCGTCTTGGCCTTGGCACGCACTGCCCACCGCCACACCTGCACATCGACGCGATCCCTTATCCCAGCTCGACGACCTACGGCAACATTCACGAACACCGCCATCGTCATAGCTGTGGGCAAGCACACCATCATTCATAACTGTATAGACAACACGCACACACACACACACTTCCGGCACCACTATTTTGGGTATATACGAAAGGAACGAACCGCTGCCTCATCTCATCTCATTTCATCATCTCTCTCTCGGATCAGATGACAGCGTTTAACGAGACGAGAAACAACCGACCGAGCCACAGGGCCAGCCCGACTGGCCGCCTGGATCGGCACACTCTCAACACACACACACGGATAATTAGGGACATTTGGCCTGTTAATGCACTTTGCCGTTAGCTGGTAGACCGATGCATCATGCGTACTTTCAAGCACAATGGCTGGAGCGAGAATGGAGAGAGAATAGAGAGACCCCAAGTGACACAAGGCCCAGTTTGCCGGAACCGATCACTAGCGTCAGTGGCGCTCTCGTAACGCGTCCTTGCCAAATGTCCTCTTGCTGTGTGTCCTCTCTCCGTCACTGTGCTACCGCTCCTTCCCCTCTGTGCCGCAGGTCCAGGATGCATCGTACAATCTATAACTCGCCGCCCACCGCTCCTTCTGAATCCCTCGAGCCCGCATTTCCCCATGGAAAACAGTGAAAAGATGTAAAAGGGAACAGATTGAGGTGAGGGGCACGGCAAGGGGTATAGAGATTCCACAAGGAAAAAAAAGAGAGAGAGGGAGAGAAAGAGAGAGAGCGACGACGATGTCTGCCCCCCCTGAGTTCTCTTTACTCCCTTTTTCGTTTTGTTTCCACCACTTAGGCGTAGTGGTCAATGAGCGAGTCGCGCATCTCGTTGATGACGGCGGCGCTGGTCTGGCCCTGGAGGCGGAAGGTGGCCTCGATGACGGACACCTCGGTGGCGGTGGTGTCGAGACCGGTGAAGGCGCACCAGTCGTTGACGACCATGCCGGCGCCAATGACCTCGGAACCGCGGTTGACGGTTCCGGCGACGAGGGGCACCTGCAGCAGCGACGAGAGCTCGTCCAGCTCCGAACGGGTGGTCTTGGGGTGGACGAGACCGCCCTGGAGGGAGACGTCAGTGTTTGGGACAAGAGAGGGGGGGAGAAGGATCAGATAGTGTCAGTTACTGTCCCGTAGGACCACAGGTGCTGCCACTATACTCTGCTCTACTAACCTGGTTGGACAGGGCACAGTACGAGCCAACGAGGACGTTGCTGGCAATGGTTTGACGGAAGACCTCGACCTTGAGGGTGTCGGCAATGATCTCCTCGGTCTCGCGGTCAATGTCGGGGTGGACGAGCGCCACGTAGTCGTTGCAGGCAATGACGTTGCCGAGCGCCGAGAGACGCTCCTCGACACGCTGGATGGCGACCGAGGGGGGGAGCGAGTTACGCAGGTGCTGCAGCTCCTGGTCGGTCGTGGTCGAGGGGACGAGGAGGCCGTGGCGGTTGCCGGCGGTCAGACGGCCGACGATGCGGGTGCCGGCAATGGTGGTGTGGACGATGGGGATGACGTCCGCGAGCTCGGCCTCAAAGGCAGAGTAAAAGTTGGTCGACGAGGCCAACGCGGTCAGGCAGTAGCTGGAAGAGGATTAGTCACACACGAAACAACGTCGGCAATGGTAAAGCTTTTGCTCAAACCGAGAGGCCGATAGGAAGCTTTGATACCCACGAGTTGGTGAGCTTGGAGAAGACACCGATGTCGGTCGAGTTCTCGAACTGGCAGCCTGGAGGGGATGTCAGTGACACGGGCGGACACGGGTGCGGGCACACGAGCAACAACTCACGGACAGCCATGGTGGAGGATCTAGTGGTCTAGGGAGGGTGGGGTGAGGGGTGCCGAAAGAGGGGCTGGAGTGGGTGGTGATGGGTGAAGGGAAAGGACGTCAAAGGTCGACGTGCGTGAGGGGGGGATGAGGAGATGGGGTGGGTGTGTTGGAGAGCTCTCTTATTAGCACTCGGGTCTTGAGTAGAGATGTTCTGTAGTGGTTGTTGTTTGACATGCAAATCTGGCTCGAAATGTCATTGCAGCCCACACGAGAGCTGCCGCCTCGGATCCGACCCAGCGATCACAAACGCTCAGAACTTTCCTTAAAATGGGGGGTGGTCATAAATACAGCCACGTGACGGGCAGTCTCCACTGAACCGTGCCTGGCAGGCAGGCAGCGCCCGGAGCCGTACGCCGGGTTCACTCATGTTGGGCTCTCGAATGCCCCCCATCTACAGAGCAACACCTCGTTCCACCCCCCATCAAACAATGAAGCTCCCCCAGTTCATTCAGGCCTTTGCCGACCCACTCCGAAACGAGGATGCGGTTCCTCTGGTCCGTCTCCTCGACTGCCGCAACCGTACCGCGCGCGGACTGCACAATACCGTCGGCGCCATCGATGTGAGCCCCTCCTCCCCCTCCCCGCAACCACCGTCCATCCCACGCGTCACTGACAACTTGTGTCCCAGGCCAAGCGTCTTGCCAACCCAGGCCACTCTCTCCCAGAACACTGGGACGGGATTGCCGTACGTCACTGCGCAGCCGTAAACGCGCTGTACAACAACGACTATGCCGGAGCATACACACACCAGTCGGCGCTCGTGTCCCTCTTCTTCCGGTGGTTCCAAGAACAGCCGGCATGGCCCCTCCCGATCCTCTACTTGCTCCTCCGGGACTTGCGCGAGCTCGCCGAGCAGGCCGATGGCGCGACGTATGCTGCCACGGGACGCATGCCCGCGCTGGAGGAGTGCACGCGTACCGTGTCCAAGGCGTTCTCTATCTGCGCGACCGACCGCACGTACAAGGGCCAGCAGAGCAGGAGGAACGGCGTCTACCACGTCGCGTGCTTGAGCTTGAAGTGTTACTTCAAGGTGAGTGTACTGAGGCGTTGAGGTCGGTCGGCAGAGGATGGGAGCTGCTGCTGGGTTGTTGCTGCCTCCGCCAAGCTAGCTGCGGTTCACCGTATCCTAATGTCCACCACGCCTGCGACCGATTCAGCTTCCCCGGCTTCCCCGCTGACACCCATCTCATCCCAGGTCGGCAAGCCCAACCTGTGCAAGAACATTGTGCGTGCAGTCACCTCGGACCCAAAGACGCCTCCCGTGGACGACGCGCCGCTCCCGGACCAGGTTACTTGGCACTTTTACATTGGCATGCTCGCCTTCCTTGCCGGCGACGACAAGAAGGCCGACGACGAGCTCACGTGGGCGTTCTTGCACTGTCCCGTGGACGCCAAGCGGAATCAGGAGTGAGTGGCTGGCAAGTAGACAAACGCATTTAGCCACCCGTGACGAGAAAAGGAAGAAGGAAGACTGACGCGGGGTCCAGGCTTATCCTCACCTACCTCATCCCCTTACACCTTGTGCGCGGCTCGTTCCCGGCCCAGCACCTGCTGGACGCCAACCCGCGCCTCAAGGAGGTATACGGGCCGTTTGTCGATGCGATCCGCGAGGGCAATGTCGAAGAGTACGACCAGCGGCTCGAGTGGGCCCAGCCGCGTCTCGTGGGCATGAGCACCTACCTCGCCATCGAGCGCGCGCGCGAGGGCTGCCTGCGCGTCCTGTTCAAGCGCGCATGGATGGCCAGCGATAAGAGCACGCGCATGCCCATCTCGACGTTCCAGACCGCCCTCAAGCTCCAGCACGTCACGGCAGACTCGGACGAGGTGGAGTGCATGGTGGCCAACATGGTCTATCGGGTAGGTTGATCAATTGACACACAGAGTCGCTGACAACCGTGCAGGGTTACATCAAGGGATATATTTCGCACGAGAAGCAAATGGTCGTGCTCGCAAAGACCAACCCCTTCCCCTCGTTGGCGGCCATTCCAAGGTAACTCCCCCTTTCTTCTCTCCCACTCGATACCCCCGCTACACACAACCCCGCCACCCCGCATAGGATTCCCCCTTGTTACACAGATTGTTTGCATGAATCGCATAGGATACCAAAGGAACCTTTTGGTTTGGCTGCGTACAAACAGGTGGGGAAGTACAGGAAACATGCCTAGGGGCTCTAGAAGAGCGTCTTGGGAAGTGGGGTTGGGGCCGCGCCCTTCGTGGCGAACCTTTGGACCTTTTCGTCGCGGGCAGCCGTCTCAGTCTTGAGAACAACGAGGGCGTGTTTGAGGTCTTGATAACTCGCTTCGTGCGGCGCGTAGGCACTTTGGACTGCGCCAAGCTGCGTGCCGCTGGCGAGTTAGGGGTACTGCATAACAATCGAGTCACTCACGTTTCAGTCGCCCACTTGTCCGTGGCCGCCTTGGCCGAGCCGGCAATACGGCGGCGTGCGGTTTGAGTCTTGAGGTTTGGAGCTTGCAGGCGCATCATGTTGAGGCTCTGGATGATCTGCGCGGTTAGCTCGCGACCAAGACATAACCTCACCTCGGCCGCCTCTCCCAAAAGCTGCGCGTCAGCGTGGTCTCTAACACTCGCAACTCACTTGATCAATCCTTGCGTGCTTTCCAGCCGTTGGAGAACGAGGAGGCTTCGGGGTACGGACAGGCAGTTCCCCGAAACGGGTGTGCTTCACGGAGCGCTCCTCAGTGTCCGTCGCAGCAACCTTGAGCGCGGACAGAGTGGCCTTGGGTGTGGCCTGGGTGACCTGGGGCGGGGATTCGATGACCTTGGGCGACTCGGGCGCGAACGCGGAGCGCGTGTGGTTGAACACCGCAAGTGGCGTCGAGGTGACAAACTGGTCCGAGCCCAGATCACTGGGAGTTTGCGCGATGTCAGATACCGTGGGCTCCTTCTTGTGGGTAATAGCCACCGGTGTTGGGGGATCGACCTTGGGAATGTGGCGAGAAGGGGGTGCTGGGTCTGTGGCGCGGTCTGTACTGACGCTGCTCCTGAAACCCGAAAGGCTGAGCCCCTCTGTCACTGAATCGTCGTTATCCAAGGTGTTGACTGGAGACTCTTGAAGTGGGTGGTGGGGGGAAGGCAGGTCGACGAATACATTGTCCTCGATAGGAAGCCCATTGCCAAAGTTGAGCTCAGAAACATCCGAGTCTTGGGGGTCGACAAGGTCTTGAAGAACGCGGACATCGAGAGGAGCGTAAGCTTGGGCATCGACATCCTGAGCAAGGTCGCGATGTTGGGAGCCGTCAAAGCTTGAAGAAGGGTCGCGGTCTTGGGCACCCAGGTCCTCTTCAAAGTCCTGAACATTGTCATAGTCATCAGTGTCCTGGCAGTCAGCACCTTACTAACATCGCTTCTCACATTGAACACATCGTCCACCTGCTGCGGAGCCTGTTTGGGAAGTTTAACGCGACTGTCCTCGCCTGTCACCTGGGGGTCCGAATTGGAAGACGAGGGGCTATGCTGCGTCTGGATCGACTTGACAGCCTCAGTGTGCTGAAAGTTGGGAAGCCATGGGAGAGGCTTCTCGTCGCAAATGTCATCGGCGTGTGGAGGAGCTTTGACCGCTTGACGGGGTGGCTTCACAACATGTAGGCGATTGTCGTCGGCAGGCGTCTTGGTCGTCGTCTCAGCCTGATCGATGCGGCGACGGGCCCGAACAGTGGTGCCGACAGGAGACTGTGGCGGGTTAGCTCTGCTGGAAGGTTCCAACCTGCCTTGGTCTTCACAGCCTTCGCCTTCGCAGGACGGGAGACTCGCTGGCGCGGAGACGTCCTCGTGACCACCTTGGGGTCGGGCACGGTCTCGATATTGCGGGACTTGGGAGGCGAGCGCTTTGGCCTGGACGATGTCTGGGGAAGGGACTTGATGATGTGCCCGACTTCCTCGTCGCTCTCATCGTCACTCTTGGCATCTAGAAAGCGAATGGACTTGGAACCGTCTTCTTGTTAGCCCTTCTCACCGGCGTGTCGACTCACAAGTGTTCGTGGGCTTCTTGATCGGTGACGGCTTGGGCACTGTTTGACTGGCCTCCGGGTAGTGCATCTCGGGATCATCCTCGCCGATTCCTCCCAGGACGTTGTCGTCGGCGGACGGAGAAGCAGAGCATGTTTGGTGTGAGTCTGATGAACTCCTCGCCGGTGAGTCGCTCGTGCTGGAGGCAGCCGGCTTAACTTGAGTAGGTTGACTCTGCTCGTCGATGGCAACTACCCGGGCCTTCTTTGCTGCTTCCTTGGCCGCGACACGGGTTGGACGACGAGTAGAGGTTTCTTGATCCGTTTCAGCTTCAGCTGGATCCTCATCCTTGTCTTGAGCTTCCGCTGTGACTGGTCCAGCCTTGGTGACCTTGGCAGCGATCTTTGCGGAAGAGTCTGTCGCTTTGGAACCAGCCGTCGACGGGCCGGGCTCGGACGAGATGGTCTCCTTTTCACCACGCGTGCGGATAGCAGCCGGGGCATTGGACTTGCCCTTCGAGTCGGGGTTTGGTTGGGACGGTTCAGCGAGGGGATCGTGCACATGCCAGTCGTCGCCCGCAGACGGAATGGGGTCGTTGATAGGGTTCACCGCCTCCGCGTTGTTGGTGGCTTCGCTCATGTCCCGGCCAACATCGTGGGCGTAGGTATTCTTGGCTTCGGCTGTTAAGTACGTTAGACAGTTGCAGCTGAGTATCAACAAAACTCACCAGGATCAACAACCACTTTGGTGGGGTATGGGAGAGGCGGAGATGAAGAGCCACTGGCGCCATTTTTGGAACTCTGGGACACAATCAGCAGGAAGCCACCTCTTGCTCACACACCTTTGGAAGACGATTCGTCACAAAGTCATGGAAGGCAGAGGCCTGGTCACCCTTGATTCCGATCACCACTGGTGCAAGGCCCTTGCCATCGGAATTCCTAATGCCAAACTTGAAAGCTCACAGGTCAGCGCGATTGGGAGTGTGGATTTACCAGTGCTGTCACTCTCATCGCGAGTAAAACCCTCAATGCGGTTCAGAGGGAAGGATGCGTCATTCTCTTCGCCACCTTTGGTAAAAGTCTATAGATGTTTAGCTTCACCAGCAGGGAAAGGGCTTCTCACCTTGACGAGGATAGCCCAGTGATCGACGTAGACGACCACCTCGTTCTTCTCCAGTCGACGCTGACACAGCTTGTTGTCGATCTGGCTTTTGCCACGAACGGTAAATGAAGTGATTTGAAAGCCGTATGGTCTGCCAATTGGCCCGTCGTCACCTTGCGTGTGTGCCGCGTTGACAAAACTCATGTAAAGCTACGGGGTCAGCAGGACCCAGCTCTGGGACTCACAATAGGGTTCCACGAAGTCGAGGATGAACTCTGTATATCACTCTTGCGCCTGTGTGTAGTGAAGGCGCGAAGAATGGCTCTACCCGTCTTGGGGTTCCAATCGCCACGCATGGCGTTGTTGAACATGTCTGCCTCAAGGAAGGGAGTGATGATGCGGAACAGATTGACTGAGAGCGAGGAGCCTGCGAGTTAGCCCTATCACAGAACTGCAGATAACTCACAGGTAGACTGGAATAGGAGGTGACAGATTCTGGGTCTGACGTGGTCAGACAGAAACAGAACATCGTCTCGTACTACTCACAGTCCGGCCACCTCTTCCTTGATAACGAGGTCGTGAGCAGGTCCCTCCGGCTCGCCCACAATGGAGTTGAGTAGATCAGACAGCTGTAGTGTAAGCTTGCCGGCCAACAGACATAACAGGTAAGCGTACCGCGTCTGATGCATCGGGACCGCCATTAATACCGCCGTGGAGGGCACACAGCAGGTCGACGACGAGCTTCAGCCATTCGGGAGTGTGCAGCTCTTCTGCGATCACTGCGGCGTCAGTGTCGACGAGGTGTCCGTACCCACCGTAGCCATTGATAGAATCAAGGTCCTTGTAGAGTTAGATGTGTCGTCTTGCGCTCAACTCACCTGGACACTACCCGTCAGCATAACATTCTGGCTCTGTTACCACTCACCTCTCAATGAGCGAAACGACAACCTTGCAAGCCCGCTCGAGATGGCCGACTGCATCGTCTGCACCGAGCGAGCCGCGTTGAGAGGGGTGGACCTTGACAATGTTGTCGTATTCCTCGCTCAGCGGGATGATTGCGACTTGCAGTAGGCGCGAGAGGATGGCATAGTGGTACTCGGCGTAGAGGTCGTTGGGGACATATGGGAGGAGAAGGCAGAGCTATGGTAGGTGAGCAAGGAATATCTTGGCTACCTACCTCGTTCTCGGTCCACAGGCAGAAATGGTTGATGGTGTTCGAGGGAAGACGCTTGTTATTCTATGGGGTGGTGAGCCAGGAAGGCGGGGAAGGCGGGGGGAAGGCAGGGATGGCAGCCTTTGCCACCACAATCTCGCCAGCGGCCAGCGGGGTACATACGATAAGGTCTTGGAAGAGGCGGTTGCCCGCCTGCAGGGAGCGCTGCCTTTCCTGGAAGCCTTCCTTCTTGGTCTTGGCCAGATGTGCGTCAATGGCGCTGCTTGTAGCCTCCAATGGCGATTTGGGCTCGGACGACCGAGTAGAAGGCTTTGAGCGGCCCATGCCGGGCCGAGGCGATAGGCGGAGGTCAGATATCCGACACGGGGTGTGGGTGAGTGGTCGCAGGAAGAGGGGGAGTGACAGTGGGCGGTGGATGGGTGGAGTGAGGAAAGTGATGAGAGATGGAGGACTGTGTTGTAGAGAAGATGTGGGTACTTCCCGTACACACTGTGCATGTCTTCCTTTTCTCTGTTTTGCCACCCACCCACACGCTCACGGAGAGACGGGCAACGAGGACAGATGCATATGGTGGCAGTTGACTCACCCGGCAGGTTGGAGACCCCGCACGGGCGGCATAATCAGTGTGTCGGGTGTACCCGAACGGGCAGCAAGATGGGACGAATGGGCCTAAAATGCCTCCGCACCTTGCGCGCACGCGCGTCCGTCTTGCGAGGCTGGTCGTCATACCGCTTGCGGTGGCGTGCCCCCCCGCCGCGCGTAGCCGTAGTGATCAATGGTCGCTCGAGTCGAGGGATCGAGGGGCCGTTGTGAACGGCGGCATCCTGCTGTATTGGGTGATAATACGCGCCACTGAATCTAATGTGGGAGGATCGATGACGTTGCGGCCGGGACCTACGAGGCTGGTTGGTTCGGATGCGATGGCCGGTCGTCCCCCCTCTCTCTCTCGTCGGCCCAGCCTCCATAAAGAGGCCCACCGCCCCACCGTTATCACCCAGCATCCCCCCCACCCCGCGTCTCACTCCAAGACGCAACCCCACCACCACCACTTGCCCACACACACACATCTCTCATCGCCCTCATCATAGAGGCTACACCAAGCATCCATACTTGTTCTCCCCCTCACTTCGCATACATACATACCCCATCATGCGTCTCCCGCTCGCCGCCCTCTTCTCCCTCCTCCCGGTCATCCTTGCCACCCCCATCAAGGAGCGCTCCCTGGCCCCGCTCATGTCCAGCGGTGAGACCATCCAGGACTCGTACATTGTCGTCTTCAAGGACGGCGTCACCCCCGAGCAGATTGCTCTCCACCTCAACTCGGTCAGCGACTGGAACCAGGCATCCGTGAGTACCTCCCCAGAGAGCATGTGTTTGGCCACCCGTGCCAGTTCGGCTGGCGCCGCCCGATAAGGGGGGAGATGCGGGCAGGCGGGGAGGGGGCTGCGCGCTTGGTCACCGCCCCCACCTCCCCTCACCTTGCACCCAGCGAGAGGACTGGGTGGGGGTAACAACCTCCATCCGTCACCTCGACTGCTGTCGCCACCACCAGTGTTCCATTGCTCACACGATCCAGCTCCTTGGCGATGACGCGGACATCTCCAACGTGTACGCTCCTGCGGTGAACATTGGCTTCTACGGCTACGGTAAGTCTTAGTCGTTGCATTCAATGGTCCACACGACTGACTCTTGTCCAGCCGGCAAGTTCTCGGCCGACACCCTTGACGAGATCCGTTCGGCTCCCGAGGTCGCCTACGTCGAGCACGACCAGATTGTCCGCACCCAGGACGAGGTTCACGGCGTCGACGACGCCCTGCTCATTGGCGACGACATCACCAAGCAGAACGGTGCTCCCTGGGGTCTTGCTCGTATCTCGCACCGCGACGAGCTCCGTCTCCCTACCTTCCAGAAGTACATTTACGACTCGCACGGTGGCGAGGGTGTCACTGCCTACGTGATTGACACTGGTGTCAACATTGACCACGTCGAGTTTGAGGGCCGCGCTCGCTGGGGCAAGACCATCCCCAAGAACGACCAGGACATTGACGGTAACGGCCACGGTACCCACTGCGCTGGTACCATTGCGTCGCGCAAGTATGGCGTTGCCAAGGCGGCCGAGATTGTCGCCGTCAAAGTCCTCGGAACCAACGGTTCGGGTACCATGGCCGATGTCGTTTCGGGTGTCGTGTGGGCTGCCGAGCAGACCCTGAAGGAGCAGCAGAACGCTGCCAGGGAGCTCGCCCTCACTGGCAAGACCACTTACAAGGGCTCGGTCGCCAACATGTCGCTCGGTGGTGGCAAGGCCAAGTCGCTCGACGACGCCGTGGACAAGGCCGTCGAGGTCGGTCTCCACTTTGCCGTCGCTGCCGGCAACGACAACAAGGACGCGTGCAACTACTCGCCCGCCGGTGCTGAGAAGGCCGTCACCGTCGGTGCCTCGACCATTGGCGACGACCGCGCCTACTTCTCCAACTTTGGCAAGTGCGTTGACGTCTTTGCTCCCGGTCTCAACATTCTCTCGACCTGGACTGGCCGCCCCGACGCCACCAACACCATTTCGGGTACCTCGATGGCCTCACCCCACGTCTGTGGTCTCCTCGCCTACCTCCTCTCGATCGAGGGCTCGGGCACCTTCCACATCAACGGTGCCACGGAGCTCGTCGAGGTCGAGTCCGAGGCCACCCTCTACGCCCAGGCCTACTCGCTTCTCCCTTCGTACCTCCAGGACGTCCTCCCCACTCCCGAGGACATCAAGGAGCTCGCCCCCATCCCCTCGAAGAAGATCAGCCCCGCCCGCCTGAAGAAGGCCCTCCTCGGCCTTGCGACTGCCGGCGCCCTCTCGGACGTCGGCTCCGGCTCGCCCAACCTCCTCATCTTCAACAACGCCACCAGCTCGTAAGCGCGAACAGGCAGGGTATCGGTATCCAATCTACGCGCCGGACAGCTTCCCCCCCCCCCCCCCCCCCCCGGACCAGAATTTGAAGTGAAGAAGAGAGAGTGTGAAGTCAAGCCGCCCCAGAACGCAAGCAGAATGTTGTCCCCCGCGGCACGAGCTGCGCCCGTGACTGCGAACGATGTACCACTATGCAGAATATGCCATGAAGAAGAACATTGAAAACAGACTGGTCTATGAGCAGAAGCAGGAGCAGGAGAGAGGGAGAGTCTATGAACACGAGGTGCTAAACAGGAGGTGGGGGGTGAGAGGGCTGAGCAGGTTGTTCTCGCGTGTCGAAGGAGTGGATGGAGGCACCACTGGCGCGACAGCACACGCAAACGCAGTCGCACGCCATCACCCGCCTATCTCACAGGCCACGCTCGTCATTCATGCCCGTTGCGCAACCACCGACGCGACCACAATACCCGCATCATGCGAGATGGTCGCGAGCAGACCAATCCCAGCACCACCCACTGGAGGTGTTGGTGCTGGTGCTGGTGCAGGTGCAGGCGCAGGAGCCGGAACGGGCTTCTTGGGCGGAACGACACTGTGCGCGGCGGCGGCGGCCGCGGCGAGGATGCTCGCGCGGCCGGGCGGTGTAGCTTGTGGGCGTGCTGGCCGTGGAGGCGGAGCTGGGGGCTGTGGATACTCTGCGTTGGGTCTTGTCGCCGCTTCTTCTTCGGTTGCAGCCCGCTCGAGCTCGCTAGCGACGGATGTCGATGTCGATGTCGAGATCGAGGCCGTCGACTCGTACAGCGGTCCCGCGACGAGGGCGAGGTATGGCCGCCCGTCGCGCGCGTACGACAGGTCGAGGTCGCGCCAGCTCCGCAGCGAGCGTGGGGGCAGAGCCTTGAGCGCTGCTTCCTTTGCTGCCCATCTGCGCAGCGTCAGCCACGTCCATGGTCCATGTGGGTCCTGCTACCTACCGCGACGACAGGAAGCGGACCTGCTTGGTGTACAGCGTCGACGGCTCTGGGTGGTCCAGCTGGCTAAACTCGGCATACTCGCGAGCAGTGCATATCCGCTCCGCCAAGCGACGGGCCGTACGCCGCTGGATGAGGCCCTCGAGGCGCGCGATGGACAGAATGTCGATGCCGATACCCAGTATCATTGGTCTGTGTGGTTGTGTCGAAAGTGAAAGTGACATCACCCTCCTCCACATTGAGAAATTCATGAACGGAGGTGGAGGCCGGGTTTCTCGGCCTTTTGCCTGGTCCTTGCCTCTTGCTCGCAGTTGCAATGGACGCCTGAATCACATAACCTCAAGACTGCTATAAAATGGCTATTGCCAGTGGAGAAGGTAGCTATAACGAGAGTGGGCATGTGATCCATAAAGGAAGAAACGGAGGGGGAAAACACAGAGAATTGAACGGGCGCAAGAGTGTTTGAACGAGTGACTGAAAAGTTTGGTGATCTTGTCGCTGCCTACATGTACCAGGCAAAGCGACGCGAAGGAGAGTTCTGGAAGCGCTTCGCGATGAGGAAGGGGTCAATGGTGGGGCCGGGCTGCTGGGTGCTTCCCGACAGAGACGTGGCCACGTCCGACTCGTCGTCGATGTAGGCGAGGTAGCGGCACTGGGTCGCGATGATGTCGGCGTAGTAGGCAACAGGGACGATCGACACGGCACGGGTGGCGCGCGCGTACGAGTAGCAGAGATGGTTGCAGAGCATCTGCATCGTGTCGGCCTTGAACGCGTTGTCGTCGGCCAGGACAATGTAGTGCGTGGGACGAGCGGTACCCTGGAGACCAGCGTGCGCCTGGAGGTAGAAGTCAAACGCGAAGGGGTGCGTGACCTTGGAGTCCACAACAGTACCGGGCTTGAGGTTGCCAGTGCGGTCGGCGTCTTCGGCCTTGATGGGGAAGAAGCGCATGTTGTGGCGCTTGGCGCAGATGACGAACGTAATCTTGGGCTTGTACATGCCAGTGCCAAAGCGGGCAGCGGCGGCGCGGATAGCCTGGACCTCCTTCTTGCAAACCTCGGCGTACTGGCCCTCGGAGACACCATCACGGAAGAAGATGATCTTCTGAGGGGGAGACTTGGTCTTCTCCTCGAACGTCTTCATGTGGTTGAACATGAGGTTCTCCAGGTCGGCAATGATCTCAGTGCGGGGGTCCTGGAGACGGATACCGGGCTCGAAGCGGACGTTGTCGCCGTCAAGGCCAGCAACGGTGACGGCAATAGAGGCCTGGTTGCCGCCGCCGGGCGGGTGAGTGACGTCGGCACCGACCATCATGGTCGTCTTGTCGAAGACTTGAGGAACGGGCACCTCGTGGGTGACACCGCCGAGCTTGGACTGGATCTTCATGGCGACGTTGGCGCAGTACTGGTCAAGACCACGGTCGTTGCGGAGCTTCTGCGTCTGGAGACACTGGGTCGTGACGAACTAGAGGTCAGCTGGTGACAAAGTGAGGGCCACTCACGCTCTTGAGGCCCATGGCAGCAATGTTCTTGATGCTCTGGTACATGGCAACATCCTTGCGCTGATAGGGGTCAGCAATGGGAGTATGACTTTGCACTCACCGGCATGAGGACAACAATGAGCTGAGGGTCCGCCTTGGCGGACATGTAGGCGGCACGAGCAGCCTCCTTCAGGCCCTCAGCGAGCCTCTGGGGGTTGCCGGTGATGCAAGGAGGTTGACCGTTGTCAACAAGCACACCGTACTGCTTCATGGTCTGGACGAGACTAAACTGTCAGTACACGCAGAAAGAGGGACGGCTCACAATCCAATGAACTGTTCTGCAGGATCGTTAGCTATCTGATTCGCGATGGCAGGTGCCTAGCAAACTCACGCATGTCTCCAACCTGGAAACGGTTGTCGAAGCTGATCACGGACCAGGACTTGAGAGAAGAGGGGGCAGGACGAGTGAACTGGGAGGCCACGTCAGCAAAACTGACCAAGGAAGACGAAGCAAGTTGGACTCACGCGAACGCCCTTGAGGTTCCAACCACCGAACTGGCAGTTCAGAGTCTTGCCCTGGTTGTAGGTGACCTTGGGCGTGGGGAGGACACGAGCGTCGACACGCATCATGTTGGGGTTAACCTCCAGGCCCCACGACTTGAGCTTGGGAAGGTTGCCGTAGTCGAGCTTCTGGCGCCACTGCTTGACTGAAAGGGTAAGACTAGGAAGCAGAAAACGTAAGGGGAGACTTACTGGCAGCGGAGCGGTCCATGGGCTTCTGAGCAGCGACACGGATCATGTCGGCAGCCTGGTCGCCGGTCATGGCGGTGAAGGGCCACCTGTTGAAGTCGCAAAGGACAACGAGTTCAAGGCTGCAAGGTTAGCGCTGATGCAGCCGTTTGTACTCACGGGACCATGAAGTTGCGGCCGTAGACAATGCAAGGAAGACGAGGCTTCTGAATCGTGATGTTAAACTGCTGCTTAAAATACTGGACCAGGCCGATACTCTGGTCGGCAGCACCGTCGCGGCCAGTCATCACGAAGGTGATGTCACTTGCAGGCTTGCGCGAGATGGACTTGATGCTGAACGTGCGCTCAGACTGCCTGGTACAGAGTTAGTCTATTCGGTTCACCTTGGGACTCACTTGTAGGGAAGCGTGAACCTCGCCTGGCGAAGGACCTTGGTGATCCTCCTGATCTGGTCGGGGCTCAGCTCGTTGAGGACGGGCGCGTGGCCGGGAGGACCGCCTGGACCACCACCACGAGGGCCACCGCGACCTCCGCGAGGGCCTCCGCGGCCACCACGGCCACCGCGATCACCGCCACCGCCGCCGCTGAGGCCAAGGATCTCAGGAATGACGTTCTGGACAGTCAGTAAGGGCCTAAGCGTGAGTGAGGAAGGCTCACCATGATAGGACCGGGCTTGATGAGCGCCGTGTAGGCCGTGTCGAGCTGAATGGCGGGGAAGCCGCTCTCGGTGGGGCGGAACGACCTGAGGGTTAGCTGGGGGATCAAAGCACTTGGGAAAGGGTTCAAAGACTTACTGGGCGAAGCCCCTGGCGACGAGACCACCGTTGGAGATGGGGACGCTGCCGTCTGCGAACAGTTAGTAGAGGGCCGGGGAGGTGCAAACAGTACGTACCCATGCCGAAGAAGCGGCCACGGGCGCCGATGGGCGTGAAGCGCTGAGCGGGGTTGTCGCGGAGAAGAATGTTGACGGCCTGGATGGCGGTCAACTGCAAAGAGTGAGCTGATGTCATAATAATCCACAGAGGGCGCCAACGACTTACGACGGTCTCAATCTCCTGGACAGACTGCTTCTCCTTCTTGCAGAAGCGCATGACAGCGTTCAGGTCGACCTGGTTGGCGAGCTGGAGGGTAAGCTTGAAGCGACGAGAGTCGTCAAGCTCGCGACCCTGCTCGGGCAGAGCAACCTGGATCTCCTTCTGTGCAAGAGTCAGTCAAGGTCAGAAACAAGGAGCGTACCTTGCCGTTGGGACCCATCTCAAAGGGGGAAGTCGTGTAGATGTTCTTCCTGGCACTGTCAGCTGCTGTGTGTCCGTGCCGGTATCACTCACTGAAGGTCAAAGGCCGAGTCGGCAAAGGCCTTCTTGTCAGGAGCACCCTGGTTGTCGCGGATGGCCTGCGCCCAGATCTTGGCCGCGAGAGGCTTGGGCATCTTCTGGTCCTTGGTCTTCACGACTGCGGCAATGTCGACGTCGTAGTGACTGGGGAGGGGTCAGCATGAGTGATCGCCATGAGACGTTGCCGCCAAAGGACCCACGCAATGGACGTGTTCTTGGCCTTGTTGTAGTTGACTTGAAACATGTTCGCGTCGACGGTAATCTTCTGACCGAGGGTGCCGAAACCTGTGATGGTTAGCAGCTGAAAACCATGTCAACCCAGCTGTCAACTCACCAGGACGCGGGTGAGCGTCTGTGTGGAGGGAGGTAAGTGCGGGAATGAGAGGAGGGAGGATGCGCGTCAGTTTAACAGAGTCATACGCGTGATGAGGCCTAGAGTTAACGCACCTCGAAGGACGTAGTCATCCTTGAGCGTAAGGGCAGCGAGCACACCCTCGAGTTCCTCGCGGGTGGGCTGGGTACAGTCAGCTTTAGGTCCTTTGGCCCATGATTGTTGTTGTTGATGGGAGCACGCCGCACGACTGGATCCAACGACGACGCGCTCCACGCTCCATCCGCAGCATGTACTCACCGGCTTGGCTGGAGTTGCCTTGGGCGGCATGGTGGAAGTTTCTCAAGTGTGTGGACGGTTCGCTGACTGGTGATGTGAGTGACGCGCTCCCGGGGTAGGGGGGGCAGCAACAACAACATCCGTGGGAAGCGGTATGTGAACGTTGCAGGTCGAGATCACTTACAGAATGGGATGTACGTTGGGGGGTAGTGGTGTCGCTATCAAGTAACGGTTTGTGAGGGGGGAAGATATGAATGAGTGAAGGGAAGTGGGTGTTGGAGAGAAAGGAGGAAGGTGGGTGGTGGAAATATGAGGACGGGGGCCATATGATGGCCAGAGCGCGCGCCAGAGTGAGAGGGGGCGCGGCCTCCTTGCACCAGGGGGCGCGTGAGTGGCAGACTCCCGGGCTCTGATCACGCGCATGCCCGCCCATCACCATCCGCGTATCAACCATCAGCGTGCAAGCGTGCAGCGTGTGTCATCTGCACACCTGTCAGAGATACCACTCTGCAACATGTGGGATGCATAGAGCAGTGCCACTGGCCACTGGATCACGCATCACTGGCTGCTTGAGTACTGCTGGCAGAGTGGCGAACATCGGCTCTCACACTTGTGGGCGTACACCACCTGCGCCACCCCACCTCTCCCAGAGTCCATCCACGACCCGTCTACGCCCTCCCCACAGGCCCAGGTGACGGAAAGGAGGAGCAACAGGCGCACAGGACACTATGCAGCGCCCCTCGTCTTCGCTTCTTCACATGAGAGAGAGCACTCGGCTGCAGGCGCGCGAGCGGAGGGATGCCACGCCCATCTGCGTTTGTGCAAAGGAGGTTTGAGGACCGTGCTACGTGCTGGTCTCTTTGCCCAAGCGTGTGTCACTTCCAAGGCTTGAAGCGTGGATGGCCGATGGCTGGTCAATGCACGAGGGGTTTGGTCTTTGCTCGCCAATTCACCAAAAAGGAGGGCGCGCGCATCAATCTAGTCTCCACGACGACCACACGCTGCAGCCCAGCTATGCGCTATATTGTGCAGCTGATCGCACGCACGCGCGCTTAGTTCCACGCTTGCACAGGTTCGCGCGGATCGGTTGTCATACACACTCACACACAGCGCTGGGACCATCACGCACACACTCATCGTCATGCCTCGTGTGCAACAACGGACAGCGGACAGCCGTGGGCGACATGTGATTTATGAGAAAATGTTCATCGGCGTCCCGTCACGTACAAATCTCCCCCAGCCACAACGACGCACACACACGGCCGCCCCTATGCAACAGCCTGGGCAATACGCTGGCGCCAGCGACGCTGTGTGTCGATCGACTCGAGGAAGATCTCGTACTTGGCGTCCAGGAGCTTGCGCTCGCGCTCGCCTTCCGGGCCTGAGCGCGCCTCGACCCGTGTGGCAGGCTGCGTCATGGCCACCATGATCTCCCACAGCTTGGCGCCGTACTGCTCGCCGGCAGCGTCGACCTGGGCCTGCGTCGTGATCGCGCCCGAGGTCTGGGAGAGCTCGTACGCAAAGCGGCCGAGCATGGCCGCGCCGAGGACCACAGCCGCCGAAGGCTGAGGAGGAATGATGATGGGCATCTGGAGGACAGTGGCAAACAGCCGCATCAGAGGTCCGTTCTTGGCCTGGGATCCTGAGGAGGGAAGGAGCGTCAACGAGAGTTCACTTGTTTTTGGGCACCACCAGGTGCGTCACGCGTACCGCTCATGTAGATCGAGTCGATCTTGTGTCCCTTCGAGTTCATCGTGTCCACAATGTGGCGCGTCTGAAGTGCGATCGCCTGGCCAGTCAGCATCCAGCTGTGCGTAGTGCGTGTGCAAAAACGAAAGAAAAAGACTCACTTCCAGAGTCACATTGAACTTGGCCGCGAGGTCGTCCAGGCCGTCGTCAAGCTCAAGGCCACAGATCATACCCCGCATCTTGGGGTCGGCCAGAGGGGAACGGTTGCCGTGCAGGTCGGGGTAGAAGTGAAGGTCCTTGGTCAGGTGGGCTGGGCGGTTAGGAGCGATTTCGTGGTCTCAACCTACTCAAAGTCTCGGCTCCTTCCGTCTTCATCATCTTGTCCAGCTGCTCGCCGAGGAGCTCGTACGTGCTCTTGCCGCTCTTCTTCGAGAGCTCCACAAGTTTAGGGTACGCAGGGTGGGTGGTCATGATAAAGTCGATGAGCTGGCCCGTCGACGACTGGCCGCCCTCGTTCATCCAGTAGCCCGGGAACACTGCGCTGTTGTAAGGGCCCCACTGGATCGTCAGCTGCTACACGGCCCAAACGACGTCAATGAACGTACAACACTGGGGAGGTCAGCGCAACATACTCAAGGAAACTCACCCAGGAACAAAGATGCCTTCCTTGCTCTGCGCGAGGTGACATGTGCTGGTACCAGCCACCGCAGCGAGTCGACGAGCAGCATCGTCGAGGGTGGGGACGGGCTCCTTGACGCCAGAGCTCGAGGTGGCCACAGCGGCGACCGTGCCGATCCAACCCGAGTAGCTGAACAGTTAGCGCTTCCGATGGGCAGCTGCTATGACTCACGCGTCAATGACCGCACTACCAACAGATGTGCCCTCGACAAGGCCAAGGTCTGCGGCTGCCTCCTGGTTCAGTCCTTGCCCCACAGGCTGGCCAGCACTGAGCACCAGGCCGTTCTTCCCTGGGATACCACCGAGCTGCTCAAAGTCGTCCTTGACCAGGTCCTCGAGGCCTGAAAGTCAGCTTTTGGCGATACGAAGGACACAGCTGTACACACCAATCTTGTTGAAGAAGCGTGCCGACCAACCGTCCGTGCTGACCTCGGTGGTGCCGTCGCAGACATGCTCGACCGTCGTACCGGGAGGCACGTACGAGTACTTGCAGGCGAGGGAGCAGTTGGAGCGCGCCAGGGACGTGGTAGCGCGGTAGGTCAAGTAGTCTGGGAGGCTGGAGAATGAGCGGTTGTACCATGGAGGCAGACGTACTCGAACAACATGCACTCCTTGAACTTGGCCTCGTTCATGTGCTTCTTGAGCCACAGGGTCTTGGGCGTCTCCATCTCGAGCTGAGAGTTAACAACATCCGAGAGGACGAAAACTCACGCTCACGGTCCCACCGACAAAGCTCAGGACACCCTCGCCCGTAGCGTTGATCTTGTCCGCCTCGTCCTCGGCGCGGTGGTCGGCCCAGAGAATGACGTTCCACTCCGAGTCGGAACCGAGGTTGGCGTCGCTCTCGTCCTCTTCGCTCTTGCCAGTGCGCGACACGCTGACGGGCTTTCCAGTGCGGTCAACAACAGTGAGCGAGCAGGTAGCGTCAAAGCCAATGCCCTTGACGGCCGCGGGGTCGATGCCCGACGACTTGAGAATGGTGCGCGAACAGGTGGCCAGCGCCGCCCAAATGTCAGTGGACGACTGCTCAAAGATGCGGTGGTCCGAGGGCGAGCGATGCGTCTTGGTCGCCACTGGGTGTCAGAGCTCTCCCGACACGCTATGGACCCACCAGAGTGGTCCGCGATCAGCTTGCCATTGCGGTCGACGAGGCAAGCGCGTCCAGAACCCGTGCCGCTGGGAATGGGGTCAGTGGGGGGCGAGACCTGGACGCTAGCTGGGGTGGACGTACACGTCAAAGCCGATAAAGTACTCCATAATGCGCCGAGAAAGGTGAGCAGTGGTTAGTTGAGGCAGTGAGAGAACAAGAGCTGCGTTTGGAGCGAAAGAAAGTGAGCTCGAGTGGCCTCCACACATATGCCCAAGCAACAGCCGCCAGGTCGGAAGTGACCGACCACCGGGCCGAAACAGCCGCCAGACATCCGCGTCGGATATTTGAGCGGTCCATGCGGATGTTAGGATAGTTTACCTAGATTAAAAACGGTAAAACAATATGTTGATACTATTAATGGGCATTAGTAATTGGCCTGGTGTTGATGCGGATGTTTTCGGTCCTCTTCGCACCGCGCACCGTCCGTTGTGTGTGGTGCAGAGATGATGGGGAACTGGGAATGCCCAAGATCAAATCCTCCGACGGGCCATTCTCTGATCTCTGACATTGTTCGGAGTATCTTGGAGATTTGGAGAAGAGCAATCTTGCGATAGATCGCGATAGAGTCCAACTGGGAGCGCCAGGTCTGCTCTGGCACCAGTCCAAAAATGACAAGGTTTGGTTCTCGGTGCAGTGGCTGTATGCTGTGTCATGCGGGCGCAGCCAAAAATGAGCGCAGTGAACTCAAAAATATCTCTGGTTTCTCAACTTAGGACCAAGCAGTGCTGAGGTGGCCTAAAAGAGAAAACGTAGACGTCAGAGCAGTCGTTCGTTGAAGGTAGGAATGATCGGCGACGACTATTATAACGACCATTAGAAATCACCACTTGAAGCCTGGTCCCCATTAGCATACTTATTTAGACAATTGTTAATATATACCAGCTGCGAAAACAGCCCCCGGCTGCGGGGGCCGTCGCACACGGCGCGCCTGACTTTGATTTTTGTAGAGCATTTTACCGTGCGGGCAAGGGCCCTTGTCTGTCCTGAGGAATCTGGGGTTCCTGTCCTGTGAATTCGACTTTGCAGAGCTCTAGAGCCCGAGCGAGGTGAGGGGGATCGGGTGCCTTGGCGCCGGTGAAACGGAGAGAGTGGAGAAGCTGGAGAGACGTATGCACCTTGTTCTGCCACCCGCGACAACTTTCCCGTTGTTACCGTTTAATAACCCCCCTCCGGGACCAGACTTTGACGCAGCGGTGGAACAAAGGGGGGAGCGCGTATGCCGTCGACCCTCATGGTGCAATGTCAGAGTCTAGAGTCTACATACAGCACACGGCTGCATGCCCACGCACTACCAGAGCAATGAACGGCCGGATATCTTCGGAGCGCGCAGCAGGGAAGTCCTTCGAGACTGCGAGAGCATGCAGGTGTTGCGGTGGGTGTAAGGACTGGTGCATGTCTTGGCCAGCTGCGGGCAAATGCACTCGCCCAGCCATGGCCAGCCATGGCCAGCCATACGGTCTTGGCACGAGAGCGTCAGGCATCACGCAGAGGTCATATGTTTCAGGCCTGGCGCTTGGACGGGGAGTCCTCTCCGTTGCACACCCGCAGAGACGGTGTTGCACCGAGGGTGGCTTTGCTTTGGTACCCGTTCGGCCCGTGTGCACGCTCCTTATGCACGATGCGATTTTGCGGCGTCCATGATCCATGACTACTGTGTGCACATGTACGTGCAGCATAGAACGCAGAGTGGCGGCGGTCTACGCCTTCTACGGCGGGTGTGCACGGGTGGGCAGCTGATGGCGACGGCGCGCAGAGCCCCCCAGCCCAGCCACTAGAGCCATTGCCTCTGCCTCCCAGCCACCGAGAGACTGTTGGACCCTCTGTATTCCATCAGCGCGCAGTCTCCAGTCCCTAGACGCGGCGTGCGAATTGTGCCAAAACCTGTCTCGCGTACGTGGATCGACCTCTTTTTTCTTTCTTGCGCTTGGGCCGAAGCAGAAGTGCATTGTCCCTTCAAAGGTCTCGAACGTGTAGATCGCTGTGCAAGTGGGCTTCAACGAGAGATGCTGCGGCGAGATGACCACTTCCACTGCCACCACTGCCACCACTGCTGCGAGTTTGGCGTGGGTTGCTGCACAGGGAATCCAAAGGTCTGGACGTTGTTGGCCCAAATGAGCCCCCTCCCTGCTCCCTGACGCGTGGTACCTCGTGTCTCTCCTTTTCCCCCCTAGCGTACCCGCAGCCGTACGGCGTGTGTGTGGGGTCCTCAAGCATATCGGTTCGGGTACGTGCGTTTTGTTGCATCAACCCCCATCTCAATCACTCTCGCCCTCCTCGAGCTCACCCTCTTCTCTCTCTCCATCTCTCCATCTCCACCTCCTCCTCCCCTCTCCCGCCGTCGTTGTGCCAGTGTGTTTGGCATCGTGCACAATCGCCGTCGTTTTCGACCCGTTCAACCCAAACCCTATAACAATCACCCGGCTTCCCTCATCGCAGCCAACTCTCTCTCTCTCCGTCTCGTTCGCCCACTCGAGCTCCCTCTGTCTATATCCTCGACTGCGTCGACCTTTGTGTACTTTATCCCCTTTCCATCGAGCCGGTCTTGCACACTACTTTATTGCATCACTCCTTACAACGTACGTCACAACAACCGTTCATCACCTTGCATCACACCGCCTCCATTTAAAGGTCTGACATCGTCCGCAGATTCGTTGCCCTATTAAGCACTGCCCGCACGCAGCAGCATCACCCGCAGCTTCCATCTTCCCTTCGCAGTTCATTGAGACCCTTGGTTCGTGCTATAACATGCCCCACATCTCCTCGTTCCACACATAAACCGGCAACCTCGCCTCGCGATTGCTTTCTCTCCACCCATATATCTTCTTCGCCCGCTCCTCTTCTTCTTCCCTCCCACCTCTCTTCTTGGTCCTGGTGATCCAAGCTTACCATCTTCTTCTAGTTGTTTGACAAAGGCCTCGACGGCTGTTAGACTATTTCATTCGCCAGCATGCTTCCTACCCTCCTCCTCCTGGCCACCACCGGCCTCGCCAGCCCCTTTGCCATCTACCGTCCTGGCGGCGACACCCAAAGCAATGCTGTGATTGCGGGCGTGCACCAGGCTTTCGCCGTGCCCCTCTCGCATACCACCGGCTCGCGCAAGCGCGAAATGGCGAAGCGCGATGGCGTTGAGCAGGACCGCACGTACCTCCTCAGCGAGGCAGCCAAGGTCGACCGCCGCTACAACGCCGGTCAGGGTGGCTATTCGGACGTGCTCCGCAGGACTCTGGCCAAGCGCTCGTCGGGCTCGGTCGCTCTCACCGACATCGAGCTTGACGCGTCCTACTCGGGCCAGGTCTCAATTGGCACGCCGGCCCAGACCTTTGATATCATCCTCGACACTGGCTCGGCTGACCTCTGGGTCGAGTCGTCGTCGTGCTCTGGGTGCGCGGGCACAACCTACTCGTCGTCCTCGTCGAGTTCCTACGCGTCTTCCAACGCCACGTTTTCGATCTCGTACGGATCTGGCGACGCCACGGGCACGCTCGCCACGGACACGGTCACCATGGCCGGGTTCGCCGTCGCGTCCCAGACCTTTGCCCAGGTCACGTCCATGACCTCGGGCCTCATCTCGTCGTCGGTCAGCGGCATCATGGGCCTGTCATGGGAGGCGCTCTCGTACTCCAAGGCGACCCCTTGGTGGGAGACGCTTGCCGCCTCGAGCCAGTGGGACTCGAAGCTATTTGCATTCTACCTCAAGCGCTGGCGTGACGTTTCGGGCGCGACCAGCTCGGAGAGCGACGGCGGCACTGCCAACTTTGGCGCCCTCGACTCGTCCCTGTACTCTGGTGACGTGACCTACGTCACCCTCGCCTCGAACCCCGAGTACTGGGAGATTCCGATGAGCAGCGTCGCCGTTGGCAGCACGAGCATCGACCTTGGCTCCAGCACGCAGGTGGCCATCGACACTGGTACCACGCTCATCGGTGGCCCTTCGAGCATTGTCGCCAGCATCTACGCCGCGATTCCCAACTCGCGCCAGATGACCGGCTCGTACTCGAGCTACTACGAGTACCCTTGCAACCAGTCGGTGACCGTGTCGCTGACCTTTGGCGGCTACACCATCGACGTTGGAGACGCCGACTTCAACCTTGGAAAGTACAGCACCGGTGACTACTGCACTGGCGCAGTCTTTGTCCAGACCCTCTCGTCCAGCTCGCCTGTCCAGTGGATTGTTGGCGCCACTGCTCTCAAGAACACGTACACCGTTTTCCGCTACTCGCCCGCTGCTGTCGGCTTTGCCGCGCTTGCGTCCAGCGCAGCTTCCACCACTGCGTCCACTGTGATCCCTAGTGCCTCGCTCGCGGCCGCCGTTGTTAACAACAACACTGAGAGTGTCTCTACCGCAAACACGACGACTACGTCTACTTCTAGCTCTACCTTGGCGACCTTGGCGTCGGCCAGTGTCGTCACCTCGTCGGGCTCTGCTGCTAGCAGCTCTGCGGCCGTCCACACTGTCACGGCCGCGGACGCGGGATCGTCGGGCAGCTCGACTGGCAGCTCGTCTAGCGGTACTCGCGCGTTGGCCGCGCCCACCTTGTCGGCCCTGCTCGCCGGCGGCCTCCTCTGCATGTTCATCTAATCAACAAAAAAACATCCTCCTTGCCCACCGCCAACTCACCCCAACGGCGGCGAGTGCGAAACCTCAACAACCATCCTCCCTCAATCCTCACCCCGCCCCATCAACACCATCTCCCCCGCCGCTCACCCACCGCGCAGCACAGAGGCACCTGTACCGATACGCCATACAAAACTCCATTTGTCTCAACAATCCTTCAAGCCTCGCCCATCCTTCACACCAAACCACGCCAAACTAAGTAGAAAGGGGAGTAAAAAGAAAAGGGGTCCCCTACTGTGAATAGATTACATTTGTAGGACGCTGCAGCATGCATATGGACATATAGAACAAAACTACACAACCAATGCTGCGGTGGTGCGTTTTGGTGGGCAGCAGCGCGAATCTCACCCCGCAGCCCATCGCACCGCACCGCCCACCACTGCGCGCGGCATAAAGAAGAGGCCTTGAATCACCTGCTGCGGCCGGTGACACAACCCCCAGGGCACGTTCCGCGCTTAACCACTGCACATTTCACACACACACCCAAACCAATTGTTGCAGCTTGTTTTTTTTTTTCCTGACTGTTCTCATCGTAACCCCACACGTACCAGTGTCTGGGCCAACGACCCCCGTTCCAGACTCTGCCGGTGGACATGTCCGCACGCTGTGCAGATGCGGATCATCTTTCTCGTGGGGTCGCTGCAAAGCGAGATCCGAGCAGTATGGGGTACGGCACTGGGCCCCGTCCTCGGGCCGAGGCGACGACGGCGAGGCAGACTGACATCTTTGACACTGGCACTGGCACTGGCACTGACCACCGAAGCGGTGTACTGGTGGTGTTGTGGCAGCACGCACAAACACGCATGTGCCTCGTCCAGGCTTACTGTAAACCTTGATTTCGATTTTGGCCTGAGTGTGTGTCACGGCAGCAATAGACCACCTCCGCGCAACTCCATGCCAGTAGCACAGTAACCTGTGCTTTGGGCACTGACACGCATGTTGTGTTGGGCGTCCACGAGCCACGAGGGTCACTCGCTTGCGCTTGAGTGCTTTCCGTAACTGAGAGAGAGCACGGTCGCGGTCTCGCGGTCTCGGCGCGTCCCGCGCCCCGTCACCTCCTATCGTATGATCCGAGCTTGGTCGGCTCCCCCCCCCTCCCCCCTTGCAGAAAAGTGAGCATGGGCCCATCGACTTTGCTTGACGACTGTCGCAGGAGCACCACCGTCGTCGACGCGGCCACCGCCACGGATCCACAGACACGACGGGCGCGCGCCATGGCGCCCGGGCGGCCACCGCGTGCCCGTGTGCTTGGACGCGTCTGTCGGTCCGCTCAACGCTGTTCCCCGTCCGTGCCGAGGTTTGGCTGGCTTGGCGGAGTTTCAACCCCCTCCCAAAGATGCTGAAGCGCGGTGCCGTGGTTGGGACCTGCGGGGCCGTGACGGCGCGCGATGGACGGTGCGGTACAAGTTCTGCCTCACGAGGCAGTCCCAAATGAAGCTCTGGAGCACATCCCGCCACATGGCCACGACTAGGCCTGTCTGACGAGCTGGCCAATGTTGACGCACTCGCACCCGTGTCCGTGAGTTTGTAGCCGCCTCTGATTCCGAGCATGTTGACGTTGGCATGATGCATGCACTACTATTCGCGTTCTATCGTTGCAAGAGATCTGTTTCGTGGGTACGGAAAAGAGTTATACGTTTGGGAGAGAGAGAAGAGAGAAGAGAGAGCGAGAGAGATACAGTGGCGCGCCGGCCATCCGAAATTTACGTTCGGGAGACAAAGACAAGGCAAATGTTCGTGGGGGTAGTAGTAGCGTAGTAGGTGGGAGAGGGAGGGGAGTGGAAGAAGGAGGGGGCAGAGCAGAGCAGGGTGGGATTTGTCAAAACAGATGATCAAAGCGATGGAGTGGGTTCGCGGATGCCACCCGTGGACACTGTTCACGCGCCGACCTCGTGCGCAGTGGTAAAGCTGTCGCCGCCGAGGGACTCGGGAAAGGTGTCGCTGAACCCATCGTCGTCGCCCTCCGCGTCCTGGCTCATGTCATGGTGCATGGCACGGAAGGGGGCGCGGGCGAGGCGGATGACAGAGCCCTTGACCTGGGCCTCATCCGCGCCAGTGGCACCGCCATACGACGCCGGGATCGGGGAAGGCGACGGGTGTGCTGGCGGCGTCACGTGTGCGAGCTGGTTCAGGTCTGGGGTCCGGGGAGTGGAGGGAGCGCCTTCACCGTCGTCGCTTCCCGAGGACGAGTGGGAGCTGCCGCTGTCGAGCTGAAAGGACTCCTCCTCGGGCTCGCTGGTCTCAGGTCCCTCGGTGATACGAGCGATGGTGGCCGTGGACTCGTTCCAGTGCGAGAGCTCGTGGGCGCTCTGACGAAACGACGCACGCGACGAGCGGTAGTCAACCTCAAAGGGGAGACTGTGGCGCACGACGGCGACAGCCTGGTACTGTACGGCAGCAGCTGCACGGGACTGGTTGACGGCGACACCGGCGGCGTCGCTGTCAATGGGACCCTGACGCGCAAAGCCAATAGCACCCACGGCCGAGGTGATGCCAGAGTCACGGCGAATGTGGGTACGGGCACCGGCAACAGTGGTGTACTCGCCGTCCGTGGCAGTAGGCGTGCGGTGGACAGTGACCGGCGTCGACGAGAAGGTGGGGCTGTCCGAGGCCTTGGGGATCAAGCCACCAGGCATGTGGAGGTCGAGAGGCGAGCCGGGGCGCGAGTCCGTCGCCACACTGATGCCACGGGTGGTGGGGAGGGGGCAAGACACGTTGCGGCCCTGGTAGGGACCTGGCGACGACGACCCGGACACGGGCGAACCAGTGCGGAAGACGGAAGCCCTCCTTGGGAGAGGGAGCTCCTCGTCATCATCATCCTCGTCGTCGTCGTAGTCGGCCATCGAAGGACGGTTGCCAACGGGTACGGAGCTGGTGCGGCGGCGGGCAGCAGTGGCAGCTAAGACAGCGGGCACGGAACCACGGCGGCGGGGCATAGACAGCGCGGGAGGGAGGTCGTCGAACGCAACGGGGGGAGGTGCCGAGGGCATGTACGGCGCGATGGGAGGTGTCCGCCCCGAGGGAGCCAAGTCGTAAGACTCAAACGTCGCCGAGTCGACGGAGCCCTCCTCGGCAGACTCAAACGATGCGTCCGAAGCCACCGAGGGCGACTGGAACACCCTGTCCCTCACATTGTCCTCAAACTGCTCGGGGAGCTCAAAAGTCGTAGCCTGAGGCGAGAGGGCACTCGTGACGGCCGTGGCCATGCTTGAAGCTGCGGAAGCGACCGTGGTAAGGAGCGTGGCGCCGACAAACGACTCGCCAACAGGCGAGAACATGCGACCGCCAAAGGGCGAGCTAGCACGCGAGAGCGACGCCGGAGCCGAAGCAGGGGTCGACAGCTGGCGGAGGAGGGTTGGTCGGTGGTGGTTGTAGTCGTCGGACGAAGCCTGGGTGGTTGCCGGGAAGGGGTTAGGCGCGGCCGCGGGGCTGACCTCGTCGTCGATCGAAATGTCCTCGAGCGTGGGCAGGCCCAAGGGCTGGGGCACCGGCGACGCAACGCGGCTACGAGGAGATGACTCGCCCGACGAGGACCACAGGTCCTCGCTAGCTTCATGGGCCATGTTTACATGGCCAACAGCAGCAGCAGCCATCTCGGGCGTGACAGTCTCCTCCGAGTTGCCGTCGGTCTCCACAAACGAGCCCGCCGCCGCGACGCCAGCACCGACACCAAAGACTGCAGCAACAGCGGGGCTGATGGTGGAGCCAATGGTGGAGCTACGAGGCGAGTCGTCGGGGTTGGCAGTCTGGAGGAGGCTGACGACCGAGCTCATGGGAGTCGTCACACTGCGAATGATGGAGCGGCGCGCGGTCTGGGCGGTCTGGACGACGGCAGCCTCAGCATCGGTAGCACTGGGGGCAGGTGAAGGAGGCTCGCCAACATCAGGTGACAGTGCTTGGGGTGCACTGCTGCTGCGCAGAGTAGCAGAGGGAGAGGGGGCAGTCGCCATGTGGCTAAAGCTCGGCATGATCGTCGACGCGTGGGACTGGGTAGTGTCGCCCTCGTCAGAGCTAGCGTCACCCTCCAGGTATGCGAGACCAGGAGCAGTGTCCACGACAGAGTTGGTCTTGCGGGCGGGGCGTTCATGAGACGAAGGTACAGGCATGGTGCGGCGCTGCTGGAGGTCGGCCATCTTGCGGACAGTCGATGAGGGAGCCTCCGCCATGGCAGCTTGGGCCTTGGCCTGAGCGGCAGCCTGGGGAGCCGGGGTCTGAGGGGTGAACGGAGTGTGTGGCACGTCGACGGGCGCAAAGGGTGGAGGAGCAGGAAGCTTGATGCTGACGAGCGCAGGTGGGGTAGACGGCTTGGAGGGAGGCGTGGGGCCCGGAGTGGTGGCCTTCTCCTTGGACGGAGTCTTGGGGCTAAAGGCCACAGTGGATGGGAGCTCGTCCCTGTCTGGGGACTCGTCGACGCTCACTGAGGAGAAGGACACGGCGGCAGGGAGCTCGTCGTTGACAATGGTGGCCCTAGGCATAGGCAGAGGTTTGTCGGGTGTGGGGGGCTCAGTCTTAACGGTCGGGACGGGCACGCGCTTCTGGATGTTGAGAGGCTTGGTGGCACCAGATCCCTCAATAACGGACGGGACATCGGGACGCATCGAAGTCGAGCGCACTGGGGTCGCGCTACGCGGCTGAACCAGCGCCTCATGCTTGTCCTTGTTGGACGAGGTAAGCATGGGCTGGACAATCTCCACGGGCGGCATGACCGACGCTCTGGCGTCTGATGCAGAACGAGAAGCCTCGACCTTGTCAAAGCTGGGTGGCATGGCCGGCACAGCGGGTACGTCCTCCTCGGCACGCCATTTCTTGAATGGAGCAAACGACGAAATGGACAGGCGCTGGCTGAGCGTACGCGTGCGGCGGTGGCTAGCCTTCTCCTCAGTGGTGGCCTCGACCTTGTCCTCCTTGTCCTTCTTCAACTTCAACGTGACCTTGCTCTTCTTGGTCTTGAGCTTGCCACCCAGCGCGGGCGTGGGCGAGACGGCGCGAATCTTGTCGGGAATCGTATTGCCAACGTATCCGTTGGCAGCAGGCGAGGTCTGCTCCGTCGAGCCAAACGCGGCAAACACGTCGGGCACGAGCTCGACGGGCGACTTCTCCGGCGACGAGGGGTTCCTGGAGCGCGCCGTCAATGCGGCCAATGCATCGGGGACAACAGTTGGTGTCTTGGCGGCCTCGTTGTCGGGTTGCTCGAGTGGTGGATCCACCTGCATAGGTCGCATAGGCTTCTCAATGGAGAAGGGCTGCGCAGGCTTGTGCACCTGCTTGCTGGGGGTGGTGGTGACGGCAGGCAGGTCCTTTTCGATGACCTTTGGAGGTGCGACTCTCTTCGACTCTGCGGATCTGACCGGCTCCGTTGGTTTCACGTCGGGCTTTGCTTCGGAAGCGGAGGTGCCTGAACGGCTGCCGGTAAGAGCGGCAAGCGCGTCCGGGACCAATGTCGGCTTGCTGACGGGTGACTCTGAGCGCAACTGCGGGAGAACTGGTGGCAGGCTTGGGACAGGAGGGGCATCGTCGAGACGGTTCTTCTTGAGCTCGGGCTTGCTCTTGGAGCGACGGACGCTCTTGGAGGACGACACGCCGCCGTCGGCGCTGTTGGACGAGCTGAACAGGTCTTTGAGAGACGTCTTGCCAAGGAGCGTCTTGCGCTTGGTCGCCTTTGGGGTAGCAGAAGTGGGGGTTTCTGGGCGGGAGGGTGCGACAACAGCGTCGGTGGTGCCAGTCTTGCGCTGGCTGCTAAACTTGCTGGACAGACCGGCCGGAAGGTCTGGCATCGAAGGCACGCCGTTGACGCCGGGCTGGCCGGTCTTGCGGGGCATGAGGTTGACGGGGAGGTCGGGAATAGGTGGGGCATCGTCCAGCGAGTTCTTCTTCTTTCGCGTGAAGAGGGCCGAGAGCGAGAGGGAGCGACGACGGCGAGGCTTTGTGGACCCACTGTCCGACTGCTGCTCACTGGGAGCCCTGCTCTCTTGCTTTGACGGCGTGCCGGGGCGCGTGGGGGTAGTAGGCCTTGCTGGTGTCTCGGACGTTGTGGCGGACGCGACGGCTGCCACCTTGCCGTTGGCCTGGCTGGGGGGCGAATCCTGCGCCGTCATGGTTTGACGGTTGAGTACTTTGTCAAGCATGGAGAGCTTGGGAAGAAGTGGAAGACGCGCATCCTTTGATGTTGATGCTTCTGCGGAAGGCGTGGTCGGCTTGTTGACGTTGCGGCTTTGGGATGTGACAGGAGGGCCAGGTGCCGTGGAAATCGCTGGGGTGGAAGGCTTGTCGGACGGAATCCCAGGCACGGTTTGCGCAACTGACGGTGATGGCTCTCCCGAGCGTTGCTGTCCCTTGTGCTCGTCCTCTGGCGGTGGGGGTGCAGCCCGTGCCGTTTGGAGCACAGGATAGACCTTGCGTTCGCTGTCGGGTACAGCTCGTTGATCGCCGTCTACAACGCTGTGGCCAGTTGGGAAGGCTTGGGACGCGGGCGTTGGCAGGTCGTTCATTAAGGTTGAGAACTCGTTGTCAAAGTGCGACTGCGAGTGGCTGCGATCCCTAATCTTGTTGACAACGTCGGTGGGACGCGCAGGCATGACGGCGTGCTCTGAGCGACGGCGAGGTAAACGGCGGAGCTGGGTTCTCAAACGACATTGAACCTGGTTGTCCGGGCTCGGGTGTTCCACTCGGCATCTGCATTGGAGGGGCATCAACAATGCGGCGTGCGGGGCCTGTTGGCGCGAAGTAGTCGCGCTCGGGCGTTGACCGTGGATACAGAGCAATTGGACCGCCCTCATCTTGAGAAAAGAGAGAGAGAGAGAGTCAGCCTTTCACGCTTTATTGGGACGAAACTGGGCAGACCGGGACTGAACCCGTCTACCTACCAGGTGGAGGGGTCAAAACAACCGTCGGCAGCGGCAGCTGAGAGTCGGTGTTGCGGCGTGGCGGACATGTTGACATGCGCAACGGCGCAGGTGGGGGTGCACGGGATGACCTCTTGTCACCGAGGTCCAGTGGTGGGGCAAGAGAGCTGCCTGTTGACATTATTGGGACGGTCTGTGAGCGCATGGGGGTAGGCGGGAATGGGCCCCCTCCTGGGTAGGAAGCATTGATGAGGGCAGCAGCACCACGAGCGGCCTCGACCTTGTTGTCGTAGAGCGACTCGCCGATGAGAGCGCTGTTGCGTGATGAGCGGGCAGAGAGCAGTTGTTGTGTCATCTCTTGCAGAGACATGGGCCAGATGTCGCCCGACATGGCGCCCGGATGGGGGGCGTACTCGGACTGGCGCTTCTGCTCCATGGATGTGGAGATCATGTTGACAGCCTCGTTGAGATCGCCGTGCCGCCGATCAGAAAGGATGGAAATAACGATGGGGGAGTCAACAGCGAAGGAAGAAGTGGTGTTTGACACAAAACAAAGCGAGTTGAAATGGGGGTCGACAATCTGAGATGGAACCGCTGCACGAGCTCGAGTGTGTACCACCAACAGGCGTGCGCACCGGCAGAATACCGAAGCGAGAGAGACAGGTGGGGGCCAGAGAGAGAGGGGGGGGGATTTGCGAACAGCTGTGTGGGCGGATGTGGTGAGCAGGGGGGGGAAATGAACGACGAGAATGAAAGTGTGCAAGTGTGTTGTTGTGCCCTGTCCTGTCGTCGGCGCCGAGTGCTGCGTCGTCGTGCTCTGCGCTGGCCGCTGGTTGGGGGGTGTATTCAACCCTTGCCGATTTCGCGGCGACCCTTTGGCGGCTCTCGTTGTGGGCGGAGCACAGCAGCGCTGGAGCAGGAACGAGACACTGCACCTCCATAGAGTACGCGCCCAAAGCACCAGAGCCGGCGGCCGAGACAGCAAAATGATAGCAGCAGCAAGCAGGAGCTAGGAGCAGCATGGCAGCAGGAGCAACAACACGCGGCGGAGGCGGAAAGAGGCGTTTCAGCGCTCCAGAACGCGCAGAACGCGCGTAACAGCTGCGGAACAGCTGGACAGCTGGAAACAGCGCGCGAAAAGGCGTTGTCGGGGAGGGAGCATGTTGCCTGGCCGGGTACCTCGCCCAGGGAATGGCAACCCTTTAGCAAGACGCGCGCGCTCTCGCTGAATCGCTGGGCATGTTGGGACCCCCCACTCCCCACCCCTCTGCACCGCTGGGACTTTGATGAGCTGCCGGCATACGTGCTTCAAACCTGGTTGCTGCATTCTTGTGAAACGGGGCACAAACAATGCCTCATGTCATGTCCACCATCAACCCAGTGCAAAGAGTGGAAAAAGAGTCTGGACCACAGAGGCACCACAGCCGTGCCCGGTGGTGGTTGGCCTGGGTGGGCTGCTCTGCTCGACTTGTTTACTCCACCAGAAAACATCGTATTGCGCTCCTCGTGGCGTCCAAGATCCAAGCCGCCATTTTCCTGGGATTCGCCTTGGCATTCCACAACACGACAAACGCTAACATTGGGCAGCATTAGGCCACGGGCCACGGATAGCCATGTGTCGCCCAGCCGTCTCAATTCAAAACGTCAAGAGTCAATTCCCAGTCCGCGGCTCGCCCATGTTGATAGCCTTGATGAGTTTGGCGGGAACACATCCCATGTGCTTTATCTGGCCACTGCCATAAAGTCACAGTAGTCACATGAAAAAGAAGGCGAGAATGGGCCTCCCCCCCCAATGTGCTGCCCTTGCATACCTGCGTCGGAACTCAATCGTCGCCTTGCAACCGACGTGTCCGACATTGACGGGGCCTTGGCAGCCATCTCGCACTCCGCACCGGGGACGCGAGGCCGACACAGCCATTATCCATCGGAGATGCCAAATACGCGTGTCGGCGTTTATGTTTCAGCTGCTGCACAGTTTGCCCCACCCAGCGGTGTTCAACTGGTCTGCAAGAGGTACAGTGATGGTCCTGTGTAGCACCCGTGCATGGTTCTCGGTTCCCCTTGTGCACTGCCAGGTTCCTCAAAACATCGCCTCGAGCCCTGCTTGCACCCCCACCCTTTTGCCAGGGTGTGAGCGTACGGCATGCGCGGTTCAAACACTGCTCTTCCGGTCCATCTTCCCCGCAAATGCCGAGACTGAGAGCGGGGGGGGGGGGGGGGGGGGGGGGGGGGGACGCTCCTCGATGGAAAAGCGCGGCAAGGGTGTGTATCGTATTTGTGTCTTGACGGACGATCGACAAGACATGAGTGTAACCCACGAGCACGTTCTATTACCCAGGTTTGGTAGCTACGTAAGCTGTGTCTCTGAACTGCAGAGAGGACCGGTCGAAATAATCAGGAAAAATGGAGACAGGATGCGCGGCGCAGGTCCAACAGGGCTGCGATAAGCATAGTACAGGGAAGCAACAGGTCGACTCCATTGCCATCGTTCCCGCACACCTCCTCATTGCCGCATTCGGTGCGCACTGGCGCCGCCACGATGGCCCGTTTCCAGGCATCCTGAACTGTCACACAAAGTGTACCATGCACCAGTAATGCTTCCAGTGGCGGTTCATCTTTCTTGAGACTGTTAATGGATGGCTGTGTCTGCATTCCATCTGTAATCGGTACACGACGGCGGGGGTGCGCAAGACCTAGCTTCACCTTGACTCGTGCCAGTGGCACCCATCCATCACAATAAGCAGGTCATCTAGCCCTGCCCACGACCAGCCGCCAGACGCTCGTACCTCTCACCCAACTGTCAACACTTCTGGCCCATCCGGGACCTGGGCGGGCCTCGAGCTCTGAGAAATGGTCGTTACGTCCAGCATGTCGTACTCAGAACGAGTTGTGCGTTCCGACAACGGTGGACGGAGCCGATGTGGGAAGCGTGGCGCTGCGGTGTCCCATCCCGCAGACCATCCCGAGTTCCCAAAAGAAAGCGTATGTACTTCCTATCCGCAACACACGCAACACCCTCAACATGAGGTACCATACTGTACATACACGAGGCTATCTACTGTACTGTACACACTTTCCAAAGGAACGAAGGCCCGAGCGGCTCAACGATGTGCTTGTCCCAACTGGCCACTGGCCACTGGGCCGTTTCTCAAGATCTAAGATCCAGTGGACGCCTCCCCACGTGACGAGTGGCGGACCATTGGCTGATGAGATCGCATGATCCCAGTCGGTGTCTTGACACAAACAGTCCAAACAACCTCGGTAGTCCATGCTCCCCCTGCTTACTTGACGCACGCTTGACACGACGTCCAAGGCCACACTTGCAACACCGCCATGGCTCTTGACCCATTCACCCGCGGCCGCATTGTCGGCCATTACGAATCTGGCTGGGACAACCAGCGCATCGCCAACTTCATCCAGGTATCGCTCCGCGACGTCGAGCAAGTCGTCGCCCACTTCGAGGCTACTGGGATTGTCTAGACGTCATTTTCAGGGGGCTGTAACGACCAGTAATCCCCACACAGCGGCGCGGCCATGGTCTATACTGGCCACTTGGCTGGTTACACAAACGCTGTGTCTCTGTCTACGGGCCGACGGGCGACATGCTGCACGATTTCACCGACACGACACATTCAACACACATGAGCGGGTGGCCTGTGCCTTCCGGTATAATGAAGCACAGTTCTGCGCCTCCCACACATCTATACTCTTTAGTTGTATTCATCATGCCAGCCCCCTAATGTCCTGTGAATGTATCTTAATGTTGTTTGTATCCAAACACTGCGGGACGGGTTCGTGCGTTGAGCAGGAGGCACTGCCAGCCGCGACGCTAAGGTTACATGTCGCCACTGCTCGTCAATTACGCGTGGCTGAATACAAGCCGTATTATTATCAATACCTAATGCGCCATGCGCCACACGCTCCGCTCGCTATCCACGCTGCACCCAGCCTTCACCTCCCCAACCTTTCGTCAGCTCTCCCATGTCTCGGACGGCGTCGTACCTCCGCCATTGAACAGATGGCCAGTCGACACCGGATGCAAACACGCCCCACCCACGCCAGCGCGCGGCCGTCTCTGCGTGCATTCAACACATCAGGTCCTGCCCCCCCAAAAGCCACCTGGAGCTGCGGTGGTGGTGATGAGCAAATTCATGCGTACATTGTGTCGTGTCTGAACTGACATTGCGCTGTCCGACACTTCCGGGCCGCCCGAGATCCCACAAGAACAAGATGCCGTTCGTGCTCGGGTCCCGGGGTCGCGTTCGGGTCCCAGACACGAGACACCAGACCAGGCCAGGCCAGGCCACGCTCACGCCCGTGCGTGCTCCCGAGCGCCGAGTCGGTGTCCCCCAACACGACCCCCAGCACGACCCAACTGGCCAACTGGTGGGGGGAGGAGCGCGCAGCCCCCATATGCTGTACCCACGCAGGCGGGACTTTTGGAGATCAACACGACGGACGTGCATTAGGAGGATTCCTAATGCTTGTTGTTAGAATTTGATGCCGTTTAAAGCCCGAGACCGATGGTCTTTAGCTGCGCAAACTGTTTTTCAGAAGAGGATGGGGACGCATAGACGTCTACAGAACTGCTTGTATACACACATGAGGGTGGTCTGAGCTTCACAGAGAGATACGAGGACCATAGATCGGCCATAGAAAGGGTTGCAAGAGCCTGCTTTGCGTGCCACACTGTTTTGGCGGCTTTACTGATTACGTAAATTTCACCAACTATTGGGAAACGGACGTGATTTATAAGGGCCAGAAATGAACACTGGTACAGCCCTTTGAATAGCTTAGCGTGCCGCGGATGTGAGTTCCCGACCTTTGAACACTTTCCTGCCGTCGCGAGTCAGGGCTGGGGGATGCCGTCAATCGACCCTCAGAACGGTTAATCCTTTTTGTTTTTGTTTTGGTTTTGGGGGGGGGGGGGGGCGGGGTTTGGCCGGCGTGTGCATTGCCGTTCTATACTTTTGCCGTCCATTTTGTGTCCCCATCGCCGCCAAGCTCCTCCCAAACAATATACAACGTCCGAGGAGGGATGGCGAGTGGACGACGTGTCCCGCTCGTGGTCGTGTGCATGCTCTGCTACCTCTGCTCGCAGCGTTGGGAATGGTATTACATGAAAGACACTGGCGGGGTACAGATCACAGAAGAGCCGGGCGCCGATCGTCGGGTTTTGCATTTCGTCCGTCTTGTCCACCCGCCCAACGGCTTCAAAGACGGGCAAAAGGCCTAGTAATACGTTCTCCCAACTCGACACAACGTTGGACAAGTCCGGTCAGTCCGTTGCTCGTTGACAGCGACGCATCGCACCAAAATGGTCCCCAACCTCTAACCTCACCACTGAAAACGCGTTACGCGCATGCAACACACGCCCCGTCGTACCTGTTTTGGAATCACGACGCGACTGATTTTGATTTTTGCCACTTGCCCGTCTGTGCAGGTCCACCCGACCGGTCGATGACGTCCCGCGAGACTAAAGTCCCAAAGCGCATTGTCCCACATGGCACGACGGTATGCACGCCATCACACGATCCCTGCTGGACGCGCAAACAACGCGTGCGTGCACCCCGAAACCCAACTAACCCAACCCAACCTTGCCATCCCGCGCGCGCGCGCCACTACAGCAAACAGCAAACAGCAAACAGACATAGGTCGAGTACATGGGGCACAGTATGGTGCATCTAACCCGCTACGTAACTTAAACACATAGGACCCGGCGGGAAATCTTTGTCGACATGCACGTGCCATGCAATGCAAGTGAAAAACACACATGGTGCGACGGCGCGCCGGCGCGTCGGCACGGAAGGCCATTAATGGAGAGGGCATGGAGAGTGATGAAAATAGGACACTGTCGTGTGTGCGGGGATAGCACAAGAGAGGAGAGCAGAGCTCCGACGGGCGGTTGGGGGGAGGGTGGGGGGGGGGGGGGGGGGGGGGGGGGGGGGCATGAATGGGGGGTGGTGGAGGGGAACGTGACACAAGACGATCAAGACTCGACGGCAGGAGGGGGGGCCTGAACCTCGCCGCCGAATTCGACGGCGAGCTCGTTGCCCTGGTCCGGGGAGACGCCGTCGGCGGACTCGGGCCAGCGGTGAGAGGCCCAGTCGCGCACAAAGACGGATGCCTTGAGGTGCTTCTGTGTGCATGTTAGCAACGGTGACATGTGCGGATGAACCCTAGGGCGCTAAAACTTACTTTGCTGGCGTACTTCTTGTAGAAGGCCGAAGCGGTGTCGAGGTCAGGGTTGATGATGTAGTCAAGCATGACCTGAGCACAAGGAAGGAGCTCGTGCTGTGCGTACTCCGAGTAGTGGACCATGTTGGCGTGCCAGTCCCCACGGTCGAGGCACAGGCGGCCGAGCCACATGGCAGCCGCGGCAAGCATCGATGGGGGGAAGGCGATGAGCTTGTGCTCCAGGCAGCTGATTTCAATAAAGAACTTGGCAATGGTGCGGACGTGCACATCGTAGGCGTCGGCCTTGGACACACGACGGAGGAAGTGGAGGGGGTTGGGGTAGGAAAGGTCGAACTGGAGTGTGGAAAGAAGGTACCGCTCAGCCCGGAGAATCTCGCCGACCTCGTAGCCGCCGTCGGTCATGTGAAGGAAGTGGGTGATCGAGGGGCAGATGACCTCTTCGTACTTTGCGGCAACGAAGAGAGCAGTCAAGCCCACGAGCTGGAACTTGACGAGCGAGACCATGCGCAACGACAGGAAGCGGTCGATGAGGTTGATGGCAATGAGAAGGGTCTCGGGCAAGAGGCGGAACTTGGAGTGGACCTCGATGATCCAGTCGTTGAGAATTCCACGCATCTTCCACTGCAGCTCGTCCTGCTTCTCCATGTAGTTGGCGTCGGGCATGGTGTTCTTCTGATTATTTGTCAGTGATGCTGTGCGCCGTTGAAAAGGAAAGAGAAGGCTCACCTCAATCTCCACCATGTACTTGAACGCGTCCACCACATACTCGGCGACCATGGTCGGGTCACCCTCGTCCTCGGCATCGAGGTCGGTCCAGCCGTCGTCCTTGGCGCGCCTGCGCTTGGGGCTACGGACATCAAGCTCGTGGTTGTCGTCATCGTACTGTGCGTCGCCAAGCACATCCTCTGGAGTGGCCGAGGCGCGGAAACGCTTGGTAGCGGGGCCGGAGACTTCTGAAAGCGAGGCCGTCTCCTTAAGGGCACGGGTGGGACGGGTAGCGGCGGTGCTGGACGCAGCAGTGGAGCCAGAGGCCGTGGTGGCGGCCGAGTTTGCCCGGCTGATGCCTGGGCGGCGAGTCGCGGTGGGACCGGCCTTGCGCTTGGATGCAACGGGCTCGGGCTTGACGTCAACGGTAGAGGCGGCACGGGTGGTGCGACGGAGCGGCTGCTGGGACTGGGTCGAGGCTAAGGGACGGCGCTCGGCGGCGCCAGCCTTCTTGCCATCAGCCTTGCCATCACCCTTGCCCTCGGTAGGAGCGACAGCGAGCTCGCCAAGAGCGGCACGGCGCTTGGTCGCGGCAGGCTGCTTGCTGGACGCAATGACCGACATCTTGACTTCGCCTGCGTGGTGCGCCGACGCCAAAGTCGACGTGCTTGCACGCTTCATGACGGGGATGGTGGATCCAGCAGCCGAGACCGACACACCGGCGGTGCGCGAACGCGTCGACATGGTTGTGGATGCGGCGGGAGGAGCATTCTCATCGATGCGACGAGTAGCGCGCCGAGTCTAAATGGGGGCAAACATGTTAGCATCCGACAGCGGAAAGAGGAACTGATGGGCCCATCTGTGCGTGTGTGTCGCGTGTCTGCAACAAAGGCCTGTCTGATGCGGCTGTTGACCCGCTGACGCGAGACAGGCAGAAAGAAACACTCGCGTGCAGGTGATGCGACAGTCGAAATGACGGCCACACGAGAGGAACGCGGTTGGGGGGGGAGTGGGGGGCGAGAAACATCGCGAGGGGAGGCAAACTCACGGGGATTCCGCTAGCCATGACGAGTTGTTGCAACCGCGGTCCGGCGTGGACTCGCTCGACGGGGGGGAAGAGAAGGGGGAGGGGAGTAGAGAGAGTGTGGGCGAGGGGGGGTTGGTGGTGGTAGTGGTGAGGAGGAGGGTGTGTGGAGTGGGTAGATGGATATGAGAGATGATGGATGGACGAGGGAATGCGTGACCGATGGAAGGATCACAGGCGACGGGCGAGCGAGGGGGGCCTTGGGCTGGATGGCCTGGCTGGGGGTTTGGCTCTGGCGCGGTGGGTGTTGTGTTGGGTGTGCGTGCGGTGTTGGGCGGCGCGGGGGATGAGGGCCCTGAAAAAGGCTTTGCAGGCTTTGTAGGTGGGGTGGGGTGGCCTCTTCAGGCGTGGTATTGTCGGCGTGCAAGGGTCACAGGGAGGGAGAGGGGGGGAGGAGCGTGTCTGTACAGAATAGGAAGGGGAGGAGCGTGTTCTGTCTGCACAGAGGGAGAGCGTGACAGATGGAAGTGAGAGAGTGAGAGAGAAGGAGAGAGGAAGCGTGTAATGTGGAGGAGATGGACCGTACTTTTGCAATGTATGGCACACATGGAGACTCTCTCTGGCCTCTCTGGCCTCTCTGGCCACACCCCCACGCAGAGAGATGGCGGCGACAAGGGCAGGAATGGCTGGTCGTTGTCGCCCCCCCCCGCGCGTCATATCCGACATGCCCTGCCAGAAGGGTTGTTTACTGCCATCCACCAGGCCTGCCACCGGGAGTATATTCCCGAAAGCCCGCTCATGGCTCATGGCTCACAGCCAGCCAGCCATGGCCAGCCAGCGCCAGCCACTGCTACAGCCAAAATGCTCCCACCGTACCACCCATGGCCGCCAAGTTGCCTCGTCCAGCCAACGGCCCTGCATCACCTCGACGCCACAGTCGACAGTCTCCTTGATGGTGGGACCGTGACGCGTGCACCCGCAGCGCACAACACCACGACAATGGTCCCCCCCTCGCACTCGCTCCAAAAGGGCAAAGGGGGGCTTGGAGACAGGGGCCGAGAAGGTAGTGTTAGGGCAAAGGACAAGGGACTTGTTTGGTGTGTTGTGCTGTGTCTGTGTCTGTCGTCGTGTTTGTCGTTTGTGCGGATCTGTCGGTCGTCGTCTTCCCCCCCCCTCACACACACACCGTCGCGTCGTCGAAAACGCCACCAAGGTATTGCGGACAGCCTTCCACCCTCTGCATCCCATGTTGCTCCTCCTTGCTCCCTCCCCATGTCGTGTGCAATGTCACTTTTATCAGGACGCCAAAGGTTTTCGTGGCAGCAGGTAGACAGATGGCCGGTGCGAGAATACATGGAGGAGCGAGGGAAAAAAGCAAACAGACGCGTCGTCGCGCGTTTCGCCTTTCTGGGTCCCGCTGTTCGTGTCTGTCTGAGACGAGGTCGGTGGCCTGTGCTGCACGACGGGGGAGGGAGACGATGCGAGCAAAGGCCCCGGTCCGTCCAGAAGCCGTAGTTGGCATCGCATCTTGGCCCCTGCACATGACGGGTCTGTCACCATTGTGTCCCCCCCATGTAATGGCCGTTTGGCGTACGCAGCTCCAGTACGGCCAGTACAGAGAAAATGAGTCTGAGCACCGTGTGTGCTGGACCGGCCATCGTCCTACATTGTCCAGCCCCCCTTGACAACCTCAGACGTGCGTTTGAGTGTACAGACTAGGAGGCCAGGTCCCCCGCTGCGCCGCTGGCCGATACACGCATTTGTCGTCACTGGCCCAGCCGTTCGTGCCGAGTTGAGACCCCGCCAACTCGGCCCCGCATTCTCCATCGTTCCCACCGTACGCACGTCCATGTCTTGATCTACGCCATGCTTCTGGTACAGTAACACCGTTGTCACGCTCTGTCTTGGAGTGGGTTGGCATTTGGGGCCACTGGACTGTACTGTACTGTAGGCTGCCTGCTTGAGGCTTGTAGGACGGCCCGGTGGCCGGTGACTGTCGGACACTGGTGGCGCTCGTCAGACTCCTCGCATCGCTCCGTGCCCGAAAGTGGCGCATTTCCCACGAGAGAGAGAGCATGTCTGTGACTTGTTTGGAGGCTGCAGACAATAAAGCTGATGCTGATGGAGCGTTCTGTTGTGCGCTTGTGGAGTCAACAAGTCGGCGTGTCGACTGGTCTGGCTGCACACCATTGGCTTTTGTCCAGTTCCGTGTGTGTCCAGGTCCGGAATCAACACGACCGTCACACACCCGAGATAGGGAAACAACACATCGAAACATATACACTCCCACTCGCTGTGTTTCAAGGGTGTGGTAAGTAGTCCCACTCATCGATTGACTCGCCTCATAGCCATCACTGGGCAGCGACCGTGCAGAGGACGACTGCACCACTCCACTTCCTCGCCAAGGGGACGGGACAATGTACTCTTTGGACCCTTTGAACATGTACCACATAAATGTCGATGCCAACGTCTGCCCTGGTCGTCATCGATGGGTACGTCCAAACCACCTTCTCAGTCACTATGAGGAGCGTACCCAGTATCCTTGACAACTCCAGCACAACGCAGACAGGTGCAATGTGGCAAAACGAGCCGACCAAAACACCTATACCAGCATTTGTGCCACACAACAAGTGGTTACGTAAAGAATTCCGGAACTAAGGAGCAATAACCAGACGCCCTTATGCACTCAGGTTTGGTTTAAGCGTCAAGAAACCTGGGCCAACGAGCGCGCAACCTCTTGGGTCTCTGGCTTCAGATTGACGCCCGCGGCGCGGGTGATGGCGCCCAACTTACTGCGCACCCCCAAGCCTTGACGTAGGCGGCGCGAAGGCATCACCCTCGCACCACACGTATATGACCACAGTCGTAATGGCTTGGGGTATGCGTCATTAGGATAATAATAGGTTTTGAAATTGGCGCTCTCGGAAAGTTAACCGAGACCGATCACCGTCGTCTCTTTTCTGTCACGCAGTCGCTGTTCGGCCAAGCCCATCTCTCAGGTCGCAGAGTGCATCAGTCCCCTACGGTGTCAATCGGGTCCTTTGCTTGGCCTCGAGAGCTGCAGCGGTTGGCAGAGGAATGCATCCCACTGCCACGGGAAAGGCGCGTCGGGCCGCCGCGCGTGTCGGTTCCAGCTCATCGCCGGGCTCTGCAATTAGGTCCCCCCCCTCCACACGTCACGGCGCGCAGTCCTTGTGCCCCCCCGTTTTCTTTCGCTTCTTACTTCTTCTCTTCACCACTACAACACACACACCCCAGGTCATTCATCATGGACGGTCTCCTCAACTTCGCCGCTAGCCAGCTCTCGTCGCACAGTATGTGCATGTGCGAGCGGACGCGCTGACGTAGCCAGTGCAGCAGGGCCAGCAGGGCCAGCAGCAGCAGCAGCAGGGCAACAACAACGGCCAGAACTACCAGCAGAACCAGGGCCAGCAGCAGCAGCAGAACTACCAGCAGCAGGACAACAACAACAACGGCAACAACAACTACAACAACAACAACAACAACAACAACAACAACAACTACAACGGCAACGGCAACAACAATAACAACAACAACAACAACAACAACAACAACCAGCAGCAGCAGAGCGGCGGTTTCCAGGGTGGTGAGCAGCACAACAGCCAGCAGCAGCAGCAGCAGCAGTCGGGCGGTGGTTTCCAGGCCCAGCAGGGCAGCGCTCGTGAGTATCTTCCGCGAGCGCACCGGACCGAGACAACTCTTCCCGCACACGTATAACAAACGCTTAACGCTTTCCCCCCCACGCAGTCAACTTTTCGTCGCTGCTCGCCGGCGCCAACGCGCAGCACGGTAACGGCGACGCGCTCTCTGGCCTGATCCAGAACGCCATGGGCCACATTGGCAGCAACGTCAACGCCAACTCGTCGGTCAACGAGCAGCAGGTCCAGGAGAACCACGACCAGGCGTACAACCAGGGCAACGCGTCCAACATGTCCGCGTCGGCCATGGGCTCGGCCGCGGCCATCCAGGCCTTCAAGTCGTTTGCGTCGGGCGGCGGCCTCGCGGGTCTCACGGGCGGCAACAGCAACGGCAACGGAAACGCCCAGGGCTCGTCGGGCTCGATGGTGTCCAAGCTCATCGGCATGGCCATGTCCGAGGCCTCCAAGCTCTTCGACAAGTCCGGCGGCGCCGCCAGCGGCGACAAGCAAGACGCCGTCAGCAGTGCAGGTGCGACCATGATGAAGCTCATGGTCCAGAACCAGATCTCGGGCGTGAGTGGTTTTAATTTTGACGGTCTCGTACCCAAAAACCTGCTTTCCAGCCGCTGATATTTTCAGGCCCTCTCCGGTGGCAGCAGCAGCGGCGGCGGCCAGGCCAGCCAGCTCCTCGGCCTCGCCTCCAAGTTCCTCAGCTAAGTGTCGCGGCGAGAAAAACGCAACGACAACGACGCGAGCGCGAGCGCGACGGAGAGGGGAGAGGGGAGAGGCGTAATGGGTCTGGGCGGTAGTGAGATGAACGACTTTACGACGTTTGCCGTGAATAATGAATGCCACATAGCTGCTCCTTGTTTTTCAGATGCACAGAGTCCTATAGCTGAGGCAAGGGTTAGCTGTTCCCTGAGACCGTTGGCCGCATGCTGGCGCCGAACAGATGCTGTGATGAAAAGTCGGAGAGCAATGTACTGTTGACGCAATGTTCGGAGGAAACGCGTGCCGAGACATTGACCGGGCGATCCGCGGATCCGCGTCGTGTCTCTTGGGCGCAATTCACTGAGCACAGAGCACTGCCGCAACGTCCTACAGTTACTCTCTGGATCTGCGTCTCTGGTGGGGCGAGCCTAAACTCGGCTCGTTGCCAAGTTCCTTCGCAGACGAACAAACGACCACGACCTGAAACCAACTGTGTTGTTCTTGTGGCGTAGGAGGGAGGACGGGACAACAGTGACCACACCTAGCAGATCGGTATTCAGCCTTCAGTGGCCAGCGGTCACAGTAGACGCCCGTTCAAATATCTTGTCCACTCTGCCCACCGGGTGCACGCTTGACCGACACGGCGGGCCCACCCTTCCTCCCAGATGTGGGCCACATTTGCCTCTCGTTGCAGGTTTCCTTTGGACAGGACTCAACTGTACTAGCACAGGCCACAGGCCACTGGGTAGGACCGGTCACAGCCGTGACTCACGCCTGCAATCCCGGCTCTCACGGCTGTGACACTCGTAAAGTACAGTACAATAGCTCGAGCGCATTGCATTTGCATGACGGACACACGACGGCGGCGGGTACCCACACATGTTAATCGATTAACAGATGCCACTAAAGGACCGAGGCTACTGCGGTAATTCAAGAACGCGTCGGCCGAAAGCTTGGATTTGCATATTCTTGATTGCTTACCGCGCTGGGAAGGTGGCCTGCCGGCCCGTCAGAGGCCCAGAGAGGCCAGAGGCCTGTGGGCGCGGCCACGGCCCCCCGGGCCAGTGCATTCCTCGCTCGCACATGCCCGTTGCGTACTCAATTGACCAGGTGGCCATGTGGCCAGAGATCCAGAGAGGGACAATCTTGGCTACACAGCAAAACGTGTGTCTCGCCGTCTTATCCACGCCCACGTCCCAGCGTATCAGGACACCGACATTGGTCAGTGTGAGGAGCAGCGATGTGGTCAGGAGGGTCTGGCGGTCAGCCGACATGTCCCCCTTCTTCCCCCAACCGTGGACCCAGCGCTATCAGTCGAGGGCACGCTGGTACCCTACACCACACGCCAGTCCACATCCATGCCACTGCCTACTGCCCCCCTGCTGCTGCTGGACACACTGCACTCTTCGTTCTACCGCTGGCCTGAAACACAGAAGCTGCATGCTCTAATTAGATGTGGGAAATTGTAACTTAGTTGGTGTTGGAGCCGCCAACGACCTTCTTCCAAAGGGGAATCTTCTTCTGCTTCTGGTCGACGGCGTGGCGGACCTCCTCCTCGAGCTCCTCCTCCGAGAGACCGCCGTGGCCGTACCAGACAATAGTAGCAAAGCCGACGAGGAAGGTGATGATGCAGCCGGCAAGGGCGCCAATGGCCTTGGGGGTCCAGTTCATCTTGAGAGGGAAGGGACCCCAGGGCTGGCCGCTAAAGTCGGTGGTCGAGTTGAGGCCGACGACGTTGCCGGTCGACTTCTGGCCCATCTTGGTGCACTGGTCGTACATGACCTGGGGGATGGTGTTGTTGGCCTGGAGGACCTCGGGGGCCTCGACGAAGACGGCGGCAAGACCAGACGACAGGTGCCAGTCAATGTGGCAGTGGAAGAACCACGCACCGGGGTTGTCGGCGCGCCAGCGGAGAACGACCTTGCCTCCGGGGGGAACGGTGATGGTGTCACGACGGGCAGGGTTGGCCTGAATGTCGACGGTCTGGGGGTTGATGACCTCGTCGTCCGAGGTGACGTCAAACGACTTCTCAATGACCTGGAACTCGTGACCGTGGAGGTGGAAGGGGTGGAATCCGGCGTCCCAGTTGAAGAGGGTGAGCTGGATGTTCTGCATGTGCTTGTAGGTCATGACGTTGGTCATGTGGCCGTAAATGTCGGTGTCGTACGAGTCGTTGCCCATCGACGCGGCGGTGAAGAGGGTGGGGACCTTGGGCGTCTGGTAGGTGATGTTCTGGTAGCCACCGTCGAGCGAGAACGAGGCGCGGTTGGTGCCGTCGTCAAAGGTGTCAAAGTAGGCGTGCATGACAAACTCGACGTCAGCGGGAGCCGAGGCCATGATCTCAATGGGACGGAAGTCGGTGTCGTTGATGGTGGGGATGTCGTCGTAGATGACCTCAGTGGCGTTGGCGTTGGCCGAAGCGTACTGGATCTGAACAGTGTTGTTAAGGACAAGGTCCTCGGGGACGGTGTCGTACATGTCCTCGGACTGCATGAACATCATGGCGTAGTTGGTGTTGGTCTCGTTCTTGGCCTGGACGAGGACCGAGTAACGCTGGGCGACCGAGATGGTGAGGACGTCCATGAGGTAGGGCTCGACCTCGACACCGTCGACCTCAATAACGTAAATGTCGTGCTGGTCAATGGCAATGTAGAACATGGCGAGGGCAGCCATGTTGATGATACGGAGACGGTAGCTCTTGCCGGCAGCAAAGGGAATGACGGCGTTGTCGCTGACACCAACACCCGACGAGATCTCCTCGTTCGTGTTGAGGTACTTGTCACCCTGGGCAATGTAGATGACGGCAGACTCGGGAACGGGCTCGGCACCAGTGGGGTTGGTCCAGTGGAGGAAGTCGTTGTCAAGCATGTCCTGGTGCTGACGGTGGTACCAGTCGGAAGCAATCACAGTGTACTCCTCGTCCCAAGTGACATTGTCGGTACGGTTCGCCTTGGGGAGAATGATGTTGGGCGAACGGAGACCGTCGACGTACTGGCCGTTGTAGTGGCCGTGGATCCAGTAAGTACCCTTGTTGAGCGACGTGTCGATGTAGTAGTCGAGGGTCTCGCCGCTGGGGATACCACACTGGGTAACACCGGTAGCACCGTCATAGTAGGTGGTACCGTTGAAGAACATGCCGTGGGCGTGGAGGGCAGTGGGGATGCTGTCATCGCCAAGACCGTTGTAGGCGTGGATCAGGTGGGTGTCACCCTGGGTAGCGTAGAGGATGGGAGGACTAGTAGAATGTCAGTTTTGGTCTGGCCACCACCACCACCACCACTCAAAAAATACTCACGGCCACGAGCCGTTGACACCAATGACGCGACGCTCAAAGAGCTGGTCGGGGTTGGCAGTAGCGTACGAGATGTTCCACCAGTGCTCGATGGTGGCGGCCTTGGCGACGGCCAGGAGGGGGAGGGCCGCGGCAAGGTTGGCGATCATGTTGGATGTTCGCTCAAGCGGGGGCGGGGAGAGGGGAGGGGAAAGGGGGAGGCGGTGGGAGGTTGAGTAAAAGAACTCGACCTGGTGGTGCTGTGGATTATACTGTCGTGGGGAGATGCACGAGGACGGGTCAGCGACCGCTTTTTTAGACTCTCGATGGGACGAAGAGAGGTTGCCGAGAGGGTGGAAGAGAGAAAAACGACGACAGGGGGTGGGGCTGTGAGATCGCAACGGAGCTGGGGCTTAAGGCCTCACGGCGGGCATATCTGATAACAGGGCGGTCCCAAGAACGCAAAAGGACTCACGCTGCTTTTTTCGGGCTCTCTCGGCTCGCACCTCCGCTGATGTGCTTGGCGTGCAGGTCGACAATGTAAGAGCTGGATGTGACTGGTGGGCTGTCGGGTTGGAGAGACCCGAAAGTTGGGAGGGAAACCCAACGCTTGCAAAAGAACCGTGACCTTTTGCCAGCCCCGTCTCTCAGGGGCTCGTTCTGGCCGTTCTGGGCGATGGGCCATTCCGCTCTCAAGCTATCAGATACGAGACCCGGCGCGGGGCATTCGGGTCGCACGGCCGACTGGGGGGGGGGGGCGAAGAACAGCTCTGCTTCTGCGACACACCCATGCACACACTACTACTACTACTGATCCATTGCATTCCTCTGCTTCTCGTTCTCTCTCGCTTGCGATGCGAGAAGAAGCAAAAGGGGCGCGCGGTCAGCCGGCCGTCAGCTGGCCTTGGTCCACTGCAGGATACCAACCATCGTCTGGGCCCAAGTCTCTTCTCTCCGGCGCAGACAATTAGCACCAACACAGAGTTGGTCCGCCTCAATAAAGTGTTGAGCCAAACGAGCAACAAAGGAATGTCCCACCCACCCCCCGCGCACCCAGCAGCGGCCGACCACAGGGTCGCCGACACATCTCTCTGCATTCAGCATGCCAGAATGGACAGGGCATGCAGCAAGACAAGGCACACGAGGAAGAGAAGCGACACCGGAGGCATGCCGGCCGCGTACGATTAATTGGCTCCACAGTGGCGGTGACGGCCGAAATGATTAGAGCGTGGTGATTGGTGTGTTGCAACGTTTCGACCGATTCGAGCCAAAAGCGGGGGGTCAGTCGGCGACAACAACTGGTTCCATATTTTGGCACGGGACCGTGGCTCACGGCGGTACGGCGGAGAGCCGCGGGCTATGTCATGGAGTAATGACAGAGTGGTGCTAGAGCGAAAGCCGAGACCCACCACACAGAGGCCACACAGGCTTCCGTTGGCTGCTGGATATACTTCTTGCAGCACGTCCTTGGTCGCATGGCGTCGGATCCCAAAAACATGCATGCCTGGTGCTACTTTGTTAAAGTATCTTGGACAAGCCCTGTGTCTTGGCCATGGCAGCAGTCATGACAGCAAACACACCCACGTCCTTACGATGAGGCTCCCACAGACGTCATCGGAGGGAACGCAGCAACCCACAAAAGAACCGAACAGGGCAGGTTGGCACTAGAGGGTAAGCGACCTGGGGTCAAAGCAGTTACGTGGCTATAAACTGCACATTCAAGATGCTCGGCGGCCATCCTCACTGACAAGAAACTGCAGGCCGATGCAAGGCTGCCGAACAGCTTTGGGCTGACCCCATGCGATTCCACAGAGCTGGCTGTGTTAACGATGTGGCGGACCAGACACGTGAACAGTCGCATTGACGAGCAACGCTGCCACTCTGCTTCACTGTTTGCTCACTTGCCTCGAAACCAAAGCCATGCGTTCTCCATGCGACCGTCGGACCTGCGACCTGCCAAGCCGACTCCTAGTTCAAAGGTAGCCGCCAAGGCTCGCACTGCGGCGTGGTTTCCCCGGTCTGCACGCACCCAATCCCAGCATAGACGACGGGGCCTTGGCGTCGGGTTCCACCCGTGCACCAGAACCGGACCATACAACCGAGGCGCGCTCAGCCATCGTACTTGATTTTTTTGACCGCACTCCGTTCAGCCTTGGCAGGCAAGGGACAGCGTTTTGAAAATTTCTGAACGTTGGGAACCAGCGTCGGGTGGCACAGCAGCTGAGCAGGCTGCCAGCTGCCCAGGGTCCCGGTGTCAGACTACTGCAACGGTGTCGCCGTCCACCCACCCTGTACGCCGTGGCCAAGGGGAGTCGTCCTGTTGGCCTGTTGTATACGCCGAGACCGCCCTCACAGGGCCCGGTCTCTTGGGACCCTCGCCGTGGCAGACTTGAGACTGGCTGGCGTCAGTCGGAAAGTCATGTCCGCCGTGTGTGGAGAGCTGGACAGGTCCGGGGCCGCTTTGAGCATTAGAGACCGGCCGATGCAGCGTCAGTGGCCACTGCTGTGTGAGAGCCAGATCGCCGGGATGACCCGGGTGGGCCGAGGAGAGCGATGGACGTGACGGCCGCAGGACCAAGTCCGTTCCGAACGCTGGTACGCTGGCTTCTTTCCTGCTCTCCATTTCTTGACCGAACATTTTTGTTTCTTGAACCAACACATTCGTCCTCGACGAAAAAAAAAAATGAACACAAGGTCCACTCCCCTCACGAACACATACCACCGTCCATCTCCTCGTCTCTCCCCTCCACCTCCACCGCTGCCACTCCACCTCGGCAGTGAGTGTGTAGTGGAGCACAGCTGGCTAACCGATGTGTGGCGGCGGTGGAGGTCTGCTTCTTCTGACAGTTCTTTGTGCCGTACGGGAACACGCCGGTCAAGTAGCCAGTTTACCTTGCGTTGCCCCGCCTCGTGTCGTTATCACGGTTCTTTGTCAGTCATGACGTCCTCTGCCGTGGAGAACAGGTCATGTGTGGGGGGGGGACCGGCGGGTTGTGTGGAGACTTGACTTGGCGACACCCCCACGGCGAGAAGAACGGCAATGCCGCGGCACAAGCGGGGGCACAGTGGCGGTCGTCTGTGGTTCACGGCCGTGGGCATTGGCGGGCGCGTCGCCCGTGCTACACGCGATGACATACAGGCCGCAATGTTAACGCGCGTCACCAACGGATTCTGGCACTTTGTGAATCCCGGATTGATGTCGATGTCCGTCGTGGTGTGGAGCGACGGCGACCAGCTCGGCGGCTATCTACCTGCCACGCTGATTACGCATATTCACATCATCGAGATTGGTTCCGTTTGGAGCTTTGTGGACTGACTTTGTATTGGGCATGCGTGTTCTTCTAAATGGCTCTCACTGTGTGTTGCGATTGATATGGGTACTGGCAATCTATCCTGGTTACTTGTGCCTGTTGCGATGCCGCCGTTGCGTTGCGCCAGAGAGAGCAACATCGCAACATCGCAACGCAAATATGGCAAAGATGGAGGCCTCCACCGCGGTCCCTTCGCTTAAGCTGTGGCTGGGCTTTTCCGCGGCACGTCAGCCAGTCGTAAATGGCATTACTCTTGCCCGCAAATGCCCATTACAAGCACACCCCACATCCATTAGACGATGGGCTCCATCGACCAAGGTCCGCGCCACCCGGGCAAGCGCGCAACCCCCGCGTTGCGCGCACCAGTCTCGGCGTATACCGACTCGGCATCGTTCGGCACGGCTTTGCATTTTGGTACCACTGGCGCCGCTTGCTCCAGGATCCAGGACGCAAACCCCGCGTCGACATGTGATCCCAAAAAAAGGCCTCTGCTGTCATGCCCCTTGCGATGGGTTGCAGCAATTCAGCAGCAGCAGCAGCGGTGCAGCGGCCTTGCCCGCCCGCCATGCTGATCCGGCGCCGGTGATCTCCACAGATTCTGACTCATATGGTCGGTGGGTAACTCGTCAAAGGAGGACGAGAGAGTCGTTTATATGGGTGCGAGTCGTGCTGCATGACTAACCAGTGTCCCACTACTGTTAAAACCAGCCCGCCAGCGACAACAGTTGTCCGCTATCCCAGCTACCACCTTCGCTCCCAGCATGACGCTGAGCCGACAGACCACCGACAACGAGGGTGTCACTCTGGCAGATTTCTCCCACACCACCACAACCACTACGACCAGCAGCACCTACCCCACTGGCCTCCACCGCACGCCCACCGCGACATACGACGGGCAAGACAACTTTGCAGCTGTCGAGACCAGCAGCACGCCGTCCACGGCCACGATGGCGTCCACGCCCACTTCCACTGACCCCAGCAACGGCTTTGACCCCGAAAAGGACATTGACGCCGCCGAGAAGGCTCCATACACACACACGACGGTGAATGCCAAGCTGCCAGACGGGTGCAACTATGGCGACCTCTCGCGGTCGGACGGCAGCGTCGAGCGCGTCATCTGGGTCGACTTTGCGCCTGGCTCACGAGAAAACCCCTTCTACTTTTCCCGCAGCCGCAAGCTCGGCATCACGATCGTAGCCACCTTCTTCACCTTTATGACAGGTACGTACCCAACCACCCCCTCTCGCCCCGGCCTGCTGGCCGGGCGGGCGGCCCCGGACCGCAAGCATGAACCACACCAGCTGACCTCTTGTCTTTCTCTTTCAGCATACACCACTGCGGCCTATGCCATCTCGGCCAAGCCCATGTGCGCCGAGCTCGGGTGTGGCACGGTGATTGTCGAGGGTGGAGTGGCGCTGTATGCGTTTGGGTTTGGCATCTTCCCGCTCGTCCTCGCGCCCCTGTCGGAAGAGTTTGGCCGCAGGTGGACGTACACTGCTGCCGTGTTCATCTTCATGGTGTTCCAGATCCCCATTGCGCTGGCCAAGAACAGCGCCACGGTGCTCGTGGACCGTTTCCTCCTCGGCGCGGCTGGTTCCGTGGGAGCCACCTTGGTCGGTGGCACCATTTCCGACATTTACGTGCCCAGCAAGCGCGGTCTCCCCATGGCCCTGTTTGGCTTCTGTGCCATCTTTGGCACGGGAGCAGGCGCCACTACCATGGCATGGGTCGTCGAGCGCGTCGGCTGGCGCTGGGTCCACTGGGCCCAGATGAGTGGGTAGCACTGAACCAATTTGCATGCAGTCGCTAACACCCGTGCGACAGTCGCCATGGGCATCTTCTTCCCCATCGTCGTTGTCGTCATGCGCGAGACGCGCGCCACGGTCCTGCTCCGCCGCAAGGCGCACCAGCTCCGCGTGGACCGCGGCATGGCCGACGGCGCGCGCTACCTCGCCCGCAGCGAGATTGACAAGGACAAGTTCCTCACCGCCATCATGCACTCGATCTCGCGCCCGATCGTCTTCCTCGTCACAGAGCCGATCGTCACCTTTTTCTCGCTGTGGGTCGCCCTCGGCTGGGGCGTGTTCTACACCCAGATCGCAGGTATCCCCTACACGTTCCAGAAGCTGCACGGGTTCGGCATCATTGGCGTCGGCCAGGTGTACTGGACCATCTGCCTCGGCGGCGTGCTGGGCTTTGGGGCCAACTTTATCCAAGAGCACATTTACCGCAAAAAGGCACCAAAGTACGGCGTCGAGGCGCGCCTCTACGCGCCCATGGTGGCCGGTATCCTGTTCGCCTTGGGATGCTTCGTTACGGGCTTTACCAGCCTGTCGTACGTCCACTGGATCGGCCCGTGTGTCGGTGTGACCATGGTCTTGAGTGAGTCGAGTCGAGTCTCTCCCTTTTTATCGATGGCCCCCCAAACTGACCCGTTCCCCCAGCGGCCGTCATGATCATCTACATCACCGCCTTCACCTACCTTTCCGAGTGCTATGGCGCGTACGCCTCGTCGGCCATTGCCGGCCAGTCCTTCCTGCGCAACATGTTTGGCGGCTCGTTTTCGTTCTTTACGGAACAAATGTTCGAGGCCATGACCGTCCGCTGGGCGCTGGTCATGATGGGCGGTGTGGCGGCGCTGCTCGCGCTCGTCCCCTTCATTGCCTTCTTCTACGGCCCCCAGCTCCGCGCGCGGTCCAAGTACTCGCGTCTCTTGATGCAGCAGGAGCGCGATGCGATCGAAAAGGAGCGTAGGGAACGCGAGGCCCGCGGCATGGACACGACAGAGGCAGAGGACCTCGAGGGCGACGCAAACGAGGAGACCATGGAGCGCGCAATGTCGCACGCAATGTCCATCCACTCCATCCACCCGGCCGTGCCGGTGTAGGAGGCCGGGGCGGGGGCGGGGGCAAGGTAGTGTAGGGCAGATCTCAGCAGTTAGAATGTATCTAGAGGACCTCACAGGTATTGTTAATTGTCGTTGTATCCACAGATGGGTATCACATGCATTTTGGAACTTTATCAGTCCCGCGCACGGCATGTAGCGCTCGTGTCTACTTCTTCGTCTTGTCTTGTCTCTGTCTCTCCGTCTCTCGCAAAGCGACTCGAGGGACTCTGGGTGGGAATGAAATCGACAAGTGTCCGTCGTCTGCGTCATTCCCTTGCCCGTCTCGCTGTCTCGCGCTTTACGCCGTCTTGCCCGCGCTGGCCTTTTTCCTGGCCTCAGCGGCGCTGACCTTGGCGAAGAAGGCGCCAATGCCGGCCAGGCCGGCGAGGAGGAGGAGCGCCGGGCCGCGGGTGGCCCACTTGCGGTCGGGGAACAGGTCCTGGAGGGCCGACGCCTCGTCGACAAAGGGCTGGGTGTATGAGCTTTGGGACAACCACATATCGAAGGGCGTTAGCTCACGAGGAGGAGGGCCCAGGTGGTGTAGTAGATAAACACAAAGGCGGCAACTGCGAGCATGGCCGCGCCGAGGAGCTTGTCCGAAGTCGCCTGGAGGAAGCGCATCAGGACGTCAGGAGGGGGTTGGGAGCCGCCGTTGTTGAGGTGAGGATGACGTGGAAGCGCGGGCAACAAGGGGAGAATAGGAGATCAAATGTCAGCAGTGGCACAGTCGCTGGCCCGTGTGAGTGCTCACCATCTTGCTAGCGAACGATGTAGACGTTGGGTGTTGTTGCTGGGTTTCAATGTCGGTCGCGAATTGGCATATGGAGTGTCGCGTTCGACCTCCACGCGGACAGCACTCATGTCCCAATATTTGATCCCGCTCAGATCGAGCCCCGCTGCTGCTGACCGATGGACTGGAATCGCGAGGGATTGTTGAGATTGATTTTGTTTGTTCTTCTCCCACTTGTCTTGTTACGAACTCAACAACCACAACCACCTGCAGTAGTGTAATCACCCGTTTACTCTTGACGATATGCGCCAATGAGGATACGGATCGCTGCAAGAAGTGAAGCTTGGGCCACAGTTGTTGCGGCGGCCCACACCTCCCGAGGAAGGCCCCGGGATGGAATGGGCTCTCCTGTTTATGTCTCGCCCAAGTACTCTCATGCCTCACCAGCGACTACGTACGCAACAGCGTTATTCTATGGGAATGTCACTGCAACTCGAAGACATCCTTGATCTCAAATTTCCACTGCACTGGGTAAAATTACTACGACACAACGGCGACATCCGCCGTTACGGTTCCATTGAATGCCAGAGGTGGAGTCCAATATCCTTGTCTACTTCCTCGTTCTCATTGTTGTACTCGGCACTCCGTTCCGGATCACCAGCAGTTTCTGACGGTGGGCCTGAACCAAAGTCGTAGTACAATGATGAGATGAGTACGTCGACATGGATATCGGCTCCGTAAGTAACTTGGAAGACTCTGCGTTGGGGGACCAGTTATACATCTTACTCGGATGCTTGCACACTCCTGCGATTAACAGTGGCTGAGAATGCGGGCGTGCTGCTACCAGTCGCGATAGCCGTTCAGTAGGGGTTTAGTGGTCGTGTGTGGCAACCATGGCAAGGTGCGATGTATTCCAGCCAAACTGCGAACAACGCACATGAAAGCAGTTTCTCAGTCTACATTCTCGCCCTTCTCCCCAACGGCCACATGTGCCGCGATGGGACAGTTGGAGTGACCTCTAAAGCCAGGTTTCCAGGTGTCCAGTGTTACCGTCATCTGCAGGCAAAGTTATCCTGCGGCGTACCGTAATGTTTTGTGATTACGGGAGCGAGGAGTGAGATCAATGTGATGCTAGTGTGATTGACGTCTGGCTGCAACCCCGACTGACTCGGCTCTGGGACTCATCCCGAGTTGCACGCCCCGTCACCTAGCGAGGTGATGCCAACTGGGGGAGGGGACGGTTGTGGAACCATCGCACGACTGAGAAACTCGTAATTTATTTGTTGCGAGCGCTGGTTGCGACAAGCGCCCGGTCGCCAACCACGCCCACAAATCATAGGTCATCAATGAGCCTACGCCCCACCTCTGCCTCCACTCTGACATCCGTACCTCCCTGGAGTAGGGCAGATGGCAGTCCGCCGCGACTTTGGACCCAACGTCTTTTTCTCGGGGAAGCGCGACGATGGGGTTGGAGTTGGACCCTTTTGGGCTGTCATCCAGTCGGACGACGCCGAATGCCGAACCAAATAAACGCCGCACACGATGGACGGTCCAGTGTAGCCAGCGTCAGCCAGGTGTCCGCGCTGCTTCTTCCCCACTCCGTTGATCGCTCGCTGTGTCGTCAGATTGTATGTTTTTGTTCTCGAGAAGTAAGCGACGCATAGTCTATGAAGGTCGCGAAATAGCGCCCGTACTTGTCGCAGCCACTTTTCATTGTCGGTGTGTGGCACCACCGGTCTCCCAACCATAATTCATAACCGAACAACCGGGTGGGGACGCGAGGTTTAATCTTGTTGCTTGAAACTTGCTTGTCAATGGCTCTGCCGGCGGCGTCCACACCCCCCCGCCGGATCAGGTCGTGCGCTCTCTGTACGCGTCCTGTGAGACTTTCTTATTGTTGATACCACGCGAGCCAATGCTAGCACACCCCTGTCTGGCAGAATGGCGCGACATCGGCGACTCCCGCATAAAGTGGACGCGATGGTTGCGCAGTAGTGTACGCGTGGGTGGTGGTGGTGGTGGTGGGTCGGGGAGAAAGGCGCGTGTGATTGCCGGCGCCGTCGCCGCCGGCCAAGTGCGAAAAGGGCGAAGCGGGGTTCGTGGACCTGACCGAGGGGGAGAGAGGGCTGGATTGTGATCGTGGGAGGGGGCGGGGATGACGCGGGAGCAGGTGTGTGTGAGTGTGCATGTGCAAAGGCTAGAAGAGAGGAAGCAAAACGGCGGCCGCACGATCACGACCGACGCGTTGTGCGTGTGCCGCCAGCAGCCAGAGCATCGATGACGCTTGTTCTCTTTTACCGGCACCCGTGTCAGCCGGTGCAGCCGGTGGGCGCGCGCGGGGGCGAAAAAGGCCCCGTGGAGGTGTGGGAGATGGTTTGGCTGGAGCGTTATTGGGCGGCCGCATCGAGCCCACCCAGCGCGGCCCAGCGCCAGCACCCGGCTATCCCACACGCTCGTCTGCCCGGAACGGCCATACCACCCACCCACCGCTTGACGCCTTTTGAACGGGAGGACACGTTCACTGGATCTCTTCTCTTCTTCCATCCACACCCAGTCTTAGACATCAGCTCTCCCTCTCTCTCGCTCTCCTCTCCACGGCAGCACAAAAACAACTCCACCTGCCCTCCACATAATAACAACGTGAGCACCCTCTGGCCATGACATTGTCGCCGCCCACACGCTGACATGCCCTTTCCCCGATCACAGCTTGCCACTTTCCCACCCATTTTAGCACAACCCCCCTCAATGTCTGCCAAGGTTATCGTCGTCGGCGGTGGCCTGTCCGGTCTCTCGGCCGCCCACACCGTTCTCGAGCGTGGTGGCAACGTCGTGAGTAGCAGATGCAGATGTGTGGCGTGTGAGATCTGTGTGTTAACGCCTTCATCAGCTCCTCCTCGACAAGAACTCGTTCATGGGTGTAAGTAAACCTCCCCCGCTCCCCGAACTCGGGCCTCCCATGACTGACACTCTTCTCTAGGGTAACTCCACCAAGGCTACCTCTGGTATCAACGGTGCCAACACCCAGGTGAGTGTGGAGTGGAGAAAAAAGGGAGTCGTAACGCATAGATCGCATACTGACACCCACGCCAGGCTCAGCAGGTTAGTCTCAAAGCTTCGTCTCCGCGGGGGCGATTGCCGTCGTCAAAGTCTATTGAGAAACCCCATACTGACATGCTGGTAGGACCTCGGCATCCCCGACACCTCGGCCAAGTTGTAAGTAGCAGTTGGGGACCACCGGGTGCGAGCACGGCCGCTGACAGCCGCAGCTTTGCCGACACCAAGAAGTCGGCTCGTGAGCTCGCCCGTGACGACCTGATCCACGTCCTCACCTACCGTTCGGGTGACGCCGTCAACTGGCTCGTTGAGCGCTTCGACCTTGACCTCTCCAAGGTCTCGCGTCTTGGTGGCCACTCGGAGAAGCGCACCCACCGTGGTGGTGCCCAGTTCCCCGGTATGACCATCACCTACGCTCTCATGGAGAAGCTCGAGGACATTGCCGTTGCCAAGCCCGACCGTGCTCAGAGTAAGTTGGATTGGAAACAGATCCCACACAAACAGAGGCTGACATGTTTCTTCCCTCTCCAGTCAAGAAGAAGGCCAACGTCAAGCAGCTCCTCAAGGAGGGCGACAAGGTTGTTGGTGTCGAGTACACCCACAACGGCCAGACCCTCAAGGAGTACGGTGTTGTCATCCTTGCCACTGGTGGTTACGCCGCCGACTTCACCGAGGACTCGCTCCTCAAGAAGTACCGCCCCGAGTACTTTGACCTGCCCACCACCAACGGTGACCACTGCACCGGTGACGGCCAGAAGATGGCCATGAAGATCGGTGCCAAGGGTATCGACCTCGAGAAGGTTCAGGTTCACCCCACCGGTCTCGTCGACCCCAAGGACCCCGAGGCCAAGGTCAAGTTCCTTGCCGCCGAGGCGCTCCGTGGTGTCGGTGGTCTCCTCATTGACAACACTGGTAACCGTTTCGTCGACGAGCTCCAGCACCGTGACTTTGTCACCAACAAGATGTGGGAGAACAACAAGTTCCCCGTCCGTCTCATCCTCAACTCGGAGTCATCCAAGGAGATTGAGTGGCACTGCAAGCACTACGTTGGCCGTGGCCTCATGAAGAAGTTCAACTCGGGTGCCGAGCTCGCCAAGGAGATTGGCGTCGACCCCTCGGTGCTCAAGAAGACCTTTGACGACCACAACCGCTACTCCAAGGCCCCCGGCACCGACCCCTTCGGCAAGAAGTTCTTCTCGGGCGGTGACTTTAGCATGGACGACTCGTTCAACGTCGCCCTCATGACCCCCGTCCTCCACTACACCATGGGTGGTCTCGAGATTGGCCCCGACTCGGCCGTCCACGGCGAGAACGCCGCCCCCGTTCCCGGCCTCTACGCATGTGGTGAGGTTGCCGGCGGTGTCCACGGTGCCAACCGTCTCGGTGGCTCGTCGCTCCTTGGCTGTGTCGTCTTCGGCCGTGTCGCCGGTGACTCGGCCTCGTCGTACCTCCTCTCGGAGCTCACCGGCGAGCGCGCTGCCGGCCGTCTCGCCACCATCGGCGACCACCTCCTCGAGACCAAGATCCGCGTCGACCCCGCCTCCAAGGCCGTCAACCTGGAGTTCTCGTGGGCCGGTTCGGGCTCGGCCGCCCCCGTCGTCGCTTCGGCCCCCGCCCCCGCCGCTGCCCCCGTCGCTGCTGCTGCTGCTGCCCCCGCCGCTGAGGCCGCCCCCGCCGCTGCTCCCGCCCCCAAGTCGGGCGAGTACACCGTCGAGGAGGTTGCCAAGCACAACAAGGAGAACGACTGCTGGGTCATCATCGGCAACGACGTCCTCGACGTCACCTCCTTCCTGAATGACCACCCCGGAGGTGCCAAGGCCATCCTGTAAGTTGACAAGAGGAGGGGAGAAGTGCCACCCGAAACAATGGCTTGTGCCACTCCACGCAACCTTGCGTCAAACACTCCATACTAACGCCCATCACAGTCTCTACGCCGGCCGCGACGCCACCGAGGAGTTTGAGATGATCCACCCTTCGGACGTCATCCAGAAGTACGCACCCGAGTGTGTCATCGGTACCGTGAAGAAGTAAGATGGGCGTAGAGAGACATCGTTGTAGCGTTTTGTAGTCTCGAGAATGGCAGGAAGTTACCCCCTCAACTCTCCCAACTTGGCCAACGTCCAACTCGTCCAAGTGGCATGTCAGCTGTTTGCATGCTGACAGATGTGTGTAACCCGACGTCGCAGCGCGGTAGGGGCTTCCAGTAAGCATTCTCCTGGGGGCTCCATTCCAGTGCTGCCAGCCACACGTCGCCCCCCGTCTGAGGACAATAACGCGCGCACGCCAAGCACGTCCCTGCGAGCTGGTGGATCGTCTGTCCGCGAGCTCCACGCCCGACGAGCCGGCCACCGCCGACCCATACCCGCTGCGGCGACTTGGGTCCCCCAGCCCAGTCTCCCAGTCGCCCAGTCGCCCTCCACCGAACAGTGGGGTGGGGGTAACCGGTTGGACGGAGGTAACGGAGCCGGCCCGGGGGTTGGTGGCGGACCATCCATCGCCAAGAGCTACGTAAGTGCGTGTGGCAACATGCGTGGCCGGCCGGTGTGGCAAACGGCCGGAGGCGACGGCGCGCCCGGCCGCACGTTGTATTATCTACAGAAAATGGCATTTGGAATCATCTATGTACATGCTGCGTCGTGCTTCTTAATGTCTCCTTTTGTCTCCTCTCCTCTCTTGCCGTCTGAGCGGACTGTCTTCTCCTCCCTCGGTATACATCGTCGTCGTCGCTTTGGCGCAACCCCCCTGGGTCGCTCCTGTCGCTCCTGTCGCGTCCCAGCACCCCCGCCTAGGTGTACTTGACCGCCACGGTGAGGCTGAAGGGGAGGTTGGGGTCGGTGACCACAATCTCCTCTCCTTCCTCGAGGAGCTCCGGCAGCGTCTTTTCGAGGTTGGGCTTGGTGGCCTCGTACAGCTGCGGCGGGGCCTGGAAGAAGAGCGGGCGGGCGTCGCTGTACGCCAGCGAGGGCCTCTTGATCTGCAAGTCTTGGCGCAGGCCGATCCACTCCACGAGCCGCTCCAGCGTCCAGTCACGCCCGACTTCGGCGGTGATGGACTCGCCGCCGCACACGGGGCATTCGGGGCGCTGCTCGTGCTGGAACGTAAACGTGTACAGCGAGTCGTTGCCGACGTACTGGGTGTGGGTTAGCTGGAGAACCTCACTTAACCCACCATCATGTAGTTGTCGAGGTACGGCGCGCACGAGGTGGCGATTTTGAGCGCCTCGTTGCAGCAGGACGCTGGGATGTCAGGTTTGTCTACATATGTGCCAAAACTCACCGGCAATGATGGCGTTCGTGCTCGCAATCGCGGGAATGATGTTCTTGACCACACCCTGGGTGAGAGCCCAGGTGACACCCTCAATGTTGAACTCGTTGGCGCGCTTCGAGGCAATGTTGTACAGCCACTCGATGTGGTCCGGGTCATCGGTGTCCAGCTTCTTCTCCTTCCAGACACGCGGCCACTCGAGCACGCTTGCCCACTCGATGCAATGCTCGGGAAGACGGGGCGTGTTGGCAATGGTGCAGATGGGGAACGCGGTGGGCGGGGTGAGCATGTCGATGGAACACTCGTAGCAGCTGGTGACCGTGGGGAGGATGACGCGCGCCTGGCCCTTGAATCCTGCGAGTTAGCTTTTCCGGGAAGCAGAAGTTAACTCACCCTCAGTGCCACCGTCAATGAGCGGCTTGAGACTCTTCTCGTTCTCCATGTCAACCATGGACACGAGGGTGGCGTTGATCCAGCGACGCGCCGAGATCGAGTCGAGGCCAGCAATGACAATGTCAAACTGCATGTAGAACGAGATGGGGTGGTCCTGGATCTTGCTGTGGTGAGGGGTCACCTTGATACCGGGGACACGCTTCATGATAAAGTCGGCAGCAACCATGGCCTTGGACTTGCCAACGTCGGTCTCACGGAAGAGGAACTGACGGTTGAGGTTGGAAATGTCAATGGTGTCCATGTCAATGACGTGGATGTCACTGAACCCAGTGAGAGCGAGGTTCTGGAGAATCTCGCAGCCAAGACCACCAGCGCCAATGACAAGAATCTTGGCCGTCTTGCGCAGAGACTCCTTGGCCTGGGAACGTTTAGTATATCGGCTGACATTGAGACCGCAGACAGGGACTTACCGCCGCGCTCGAGTACTCGTCGTTGGTCCATGCTCCTCCACGTTCAAGAAGCTTGTTCATGTGCGCGTAGCGAGACTCGTCTTTAACGTTGTACTGGCTTTGGCTTTTTGTTAGAACAAAAAAGGCATACATTAGTTATGACAACCACTACGGCGCGATATAGGCTACGCTTACTTGGCTGGAAGGTCCTGGAGCATGACACGCCAGATGGCCGAGCCTACACGGCCGACACCCTCGCCGCCCTGCCCGTCCTTTCCAGGAAGGCGGCGGCGGGCCTCAACAGTGGTCTCGTCGTCAAAGATGCCTTGAGACGAGCGCACGTTGACCATCTCGGTCACGATACCGGGCGTGAACTCGGGGTGGCCCTGGATGGTCAAGACGCGGGCAAGGGGGTTCTCGGGGGTCGAGTCGGGGTGGAGCTTGACAAACGAGTGGATGGGGTAGCGAGGGGTGCTGAGAAGGAGCTGGCAGCCGGGTGGAGTCTCGGGGACATTGTCCTTGTGCATCTGCTCGGTGTACTGTGGTGTGTAAGCTGAGCTGTATTGGTGCATACTCACGATCTTCTCCTGGCCATTCTGGCAGACCGAGTCGGACCACCAATAGCGTCCCTCCGGGGTGGGGGTGGCGCCGTAGACTCCAACCTCCCAGCCGTTGTCACCGCGGACACACTTGCCACCAAGCGCAAGGGAAATGATCTGGTGGCCAAAGCACACGCCGATCACCTTGATGTGCTGAGTCTGCGGCTGGGTGGCAATCTCGCGCACAAACTTGATGAGGGTAGGTGCAAAGGTGCTCTCCGGGTCGTGAGCAGTGTGCTCTGGAAGAGTGCTGTTAGCAAGTATCACAGCAAAAAGCACTCACTAGAGCCGGTGAGCATCAAGACGTCATATCCATCAGCCGAGCCCGGGACGAAGCGCCTGAGTGCTGGGAATTCGAGCTTGTCGACGACATTGTAAGGCTCCACAATGAGCTCAGTGTTGGCAGCTACGGCCGCGTCAGGGTACGCGCCGAGAGCCTCTGTGAGCCACCTCTTGTAGATCTCGTAGTCTTTGACTTGTCAGCAACGGGGAGTGCCGGCAAGGGGAGCACTCACAGGTGGGGCCAAACTTGTCAGCGACCTGGGGAAGCTTGTATGTTAGCTTTGTAGAGGTGTGTAGGAAAGCTTACTGGATTGTCGCAGAGAAGGAGGGCGACGCGGACGACGCGCTTGGTGACGGTCATGGTGATGCGGGGTGGTTGGAGAGGGAGGGAAGGCAAGTGAGTCGACAACACGGTGGAGGTTAAGTACTCGCTGTCTTGTGGCGCCGTTGTTTGGCACCCCCCGTTAAGCTTGTAGGGGGTCGGTTCTCGCTTGTCGCTTCCTCTAATACAGTCGCTATATTGCGGGTTATCTTGTATGCACTGTTCGCTCTCTGGCTGCTTCCATGGTCCCCAGCGCCGCCTATAGCCATTCGCCCGTTTATCCATTTCATCCAAGAGGATGTTGACAACATGGGTGGCAAAGAAACACTCCCGGGTGCTCGCAATGTGGGGTGCCACAACAAAGGGTGAAAATGTCTCTGTCAAATGTTGCGGCGGAGGCCGACGGTACCGGTTATTGCGACTGTCGGGATCTCATCTGACCATCTTGCATCTACCCATTCGCTCTCAACTCGTCCAACCCACCCACAAATGCTGCCCCGCCGTCTGCTCGCGGGCGCGCCACTCCGGGCGCGTGTCGCTGCAGCTCGGCACACACCTAGCGTGAAGCCCATGAGCTATGCGGCTCGTCAGCGCGCCGAAGAGCTCGACTCGTCGTTCGATGGTATGCTCGGCGGCAACACGGCCAAATTCGAGTCGGTCCACCTGAAACGCTCGTTGCCGTCCTACAATGTCGATGACGCCGACGTTTCTGCGGCAGCAACACGGTCCAAGACAAACCAAGACATCGTGGAGGAGGAAGAGGAGGGCCGTGACGAACGTCGGTCGCCTGCTGCTGTTCTCAGCACCAAGCGCATTGGTATGATCCGACTTCCGGAGGCTCTCGTCGAGAAAATCGAGGAAGCTATTGATGGTAAGTCACACATATGACGATCAACATTGCAGATCTGTGTTGACAGTAACACTACAGAGGCCGACAGCCCGCGTGACATTCGCAACGCGTACCTCCATCTTCTTGAGCCCACCAAAGAGAAGGCAGACAAGGCCGACCGCAAGAATTCACCCGAGCACGCTCTGGCTCGTGCGGCTGCCTTTCTGCCCGCGCAGTACGCGGTGACGCGCAACGTCATGGCAGAGTTGAACAGCCGTTTGGGTGGCGGCTTGACGGGTCCCATTCTTGAAGTGTCGGGTACCATCGGCCCCGGTCTCTGGGCCGCTGTCGAGACTGCTGGCCCTGATGTCGCTTCAGAGTACGCGCTCGTCCACCGTACTCGTCACGGTCTCGCTCTCGCCGAGCGCTTTGCCCAGCCCATCGACCAGCCCATGCAGTTCAAGCGTGACATTGTCGAGGTCGAGCTCTTGAGCACCCCGCAAGTGGCCTTGAGCTCGTTTGTGCTCACCACTCTGCCCAAGCCGAACAACCGTCAAACCCACCTCCGCCAGCTCTTGTCATTCAACGCCGACCACCTGGTTGTTCTCGAGCGTGCCGGCAAGGAGTCGTGGGAGGTCATGAAGGAGGCCCGCAAGTTCATCCTGTCGCAGAGCACCGATGAGAACCCCCTTCACATCACCGCCCCTTGCCCGCACGAGGAGGGCTGTCCACGCACCGAGGGCAAGGAGGCCTGTATGTTTGTGCAGCGCGTCCAGCGTCCTGGCTTTGTCCGCAAGACCAAGCACGGAAAGCGTGGCGAGGAGGACATGTCCTACACCTACCTCATCGTGTCCCGTGGCAAGCGTCCGCAGGCGGACGCCTCGTCGGTCGGCCGCATGGGAGCGGTGGCGAAGGAGCACATCACAAACCTTATCGCAAAGTCCGAGGGTTTCACCGAGCTGCACGAGGTCGAGGGCGGCGACGGCTTTGAGATGCTGTCCCTTAACACGAACGACATCCAGATCGAGTCTACCGGCGGGCCACAAGAAGAAGTCGACGAGCAGCTCCGCGCCGAGGCATACTCATGGCCCCGTCTCCTCGCCCCCGTCATGAAGCGCAGCGGCCATGTCGTCATGGACGCGTGCACCGCCGAGGGCAACGTTCAGCGTTGGCGCGTGGCCAAGTCTCACGGCAAGCAAGAGTACTACGACGCGCGCAAGCTCAACTGGGGCGACCTGTATCCACACGCCATCATGGGCAAGACTGAGATTCGCGACCGCGGTGTCCGCCGACTCGCCAAGGAGCAAGTCGAGGTCATTGACGACTTCAGCGCGTTCTACGCCGGGCTGGAGGAAAATGCGACTGAGGACAAGAAGCCGCAGCCCCCGCCAAAGGATCCGCTCATCGCCGCGCTCGAGGAGGTTGAGCTGGGCGATGGGTTTGATTCACCCGAGGTCGTTGCCAACGCCAAGGCAGCAAAGACAAAGAGAAAGGCAAAGGCCACCCGGGCCCAGACTGAGGCTGAAGCTGAGGCTGCGGCCGAGGCTGAGGCGGATGCCGTCGAGACCAACGCAAAGCCACTTCCCGTCGGCTTTTTTGAGTTATCACCTGCGGGCAAAAAGGCCCTTGAGGAGAACAATGCCCGTTGCGACGAGTTGCTCAGCACCGACGCGTCATGGCGCAAGTTTGTCTTGGAGCTTCCCCAGGATATGATCGACCAAATGTACCCCGAGGGCCTCCCCCCCTTCAAAGGTACTGACGAGGAGTTCGAGAACGCAATTCCGGTACACAAGCAATGGCAGGAGTCGGTCCGTAAGAGCCGTAGGGGCCGTAGCCACAAGAATAGGCGCCTCTTTTCGACGTCGGCCGTCGCTCGCAAGCCGGAGGACGACGTGGACGAGGACTGTGCCGTCGGTGAGGGCGGGTTCTCCCCGCACTCTCTGGGCGAGCCGAGGTTCCGCGAGGGACCCGACGACATCGCCGAGGACATTGACGAGGACTGCGCTGTTGGAGAAGGCGGATTTTCGCGTTCATCCTTGAGCGACCCGGACGACACCCGCCCTATGAGCAATGTGGCGTACCATTCGCCTAGACCTACGCGTCCCACTGGCCCCATCTCCAAGGACAAGGACGCCGATGCGGCGTCTTCGCTCGAAGGCGGTTTCTCGGCGTCGTCTCTTTCAGACCCCAAGTTCCGCAACGTTGAAGAGGTTGACGAGGACGTTGACGAGGACTATGCCATGGGCGAGGGTGGCTTTTCGCGCTCGTCGCTTTCGGACCCGGACTATGAGCGTGCCAAGGGCGCTGCCTCTTACGAGTCGCCTCGTCCATCCCGTCCCACCGAGCCCATCACTGCTTCTACCGATTTCCGCGCAGCCACCATGAAGCGTCCGTGGACCTCTGCTCTGGCCGACCCTCCCATGCGTACCAACGACTCGCCCGCTACTGCTCCCGGCCGCACCCCCGTGTCCAAGGTTGACCTGGAGGAAGTGGACGAGGAGTGTGCGTTTGGTGACGGCGAGTTTTCGCGTTCGTCGCTCTCCGACCCAGACTATGACCCACCTACCGGCACGTCTTACAAGTCGCCTCGCCCGACCCGGCCCGACGGCCCCATTCACAAGGACGAGGATGCCGACGCTGCGTCGTCCGGTGAAGGCTCGTTCTCGCGCTCCTCGTTCTCGGACCCTCCTGTGCGCGGTAGCAGCAGCAGCAGCAGCCAGCAGAAGCGTGGGTTCTCGACCCTCCAGAAGCGCGGTTTCGCCACTTCCGCTCGCGTCATGTCCGTCCGCCCCGCCGACCTCAGCGGCAGGGCAAAGGTCAACGTCGGCGAGCTGCACGCCATGCACAAGGCCGGTACCCCCATCACCGTCTTGACATGCTACGACTACCCCACTGCCCTCCTCATCTCGCGCGCCAACGTCGACGTTGCGCTTGTCGGCGACTCGCTGTCGCAGGTTGTTCTCGGCCACGACTCGACCACGCAGTTGACACTTGAGGAGATGGCCCACCACGTCCGTGCCGTCGCCCGCGGCGCTCGCCATGCCTTTATCATTGCCGATATGCCCTTTGGTTACGCCAACGCGTCGGTCAACGACGGCGTCCGTGCTGCCGTCCACCTCATCAAGGCCGGCGCCGACGGCATCAAGATTGAGGGCGGCAAGGAGATGCTCCCCCTCATCCGCCGTCTGGCTGAGACTGGCGTGCCCGTCATGCCCCACATTGGTCTCCAGCCCCAGCGCGCCGCCGCGACGGGCTACAAGGCACAGGCGCGTTCAGCCCTCGCTGCCGTCGAGCTCCTCGACACGGCCAAGCAGTGCGAGGAGGCCGGCGGGTTCGGGCTCCTCCTCGAAGCGATCCCGCACCAGATCGGCAAGATGATCACTGAGCGCAGCGGTATCCCCACTATCGGTATCGGTGCTGGCAACGCCACGTCGGGCCAGGTCCTCGTCCTCACCGACCTGCTGGGCACGTACGACCAGCAGCAGGATGACAACTGCTCGCACCCGCGTTTTGTCCGCCAGATGGGCAACGCGGGCCGCGAGTCGCGCAGGGCCGTCGACGAGTATGTCACCGAAGTGCGCGCGAGGAGTTTCCCCGCAACGGGCAAGGAGACGTACGGAATGCCCAAGCTGGAGCTCGACGAGCTCAACAACATCGTCAACACTGAATCCCCTGTACCAACTACACCATAGCATCGGCCACGTATCGTTTCTTTCTGTCTTTTCCCCATGCATCACTCAAAAAGGATATCAAATGCTTACATACACGTCTCTTTTATCTGTCTGTGGGGTTGCTGTATGGGTAGAAAAGGGGAGACAGAGACAGGTTGAATACAGCTGTAAGCTTATTGATTCGGACAAGCGTTGGACCAGTGGCCTGTTTCGCCACACTTGAAGCATTCGTCAGAACCCCCTCCTCCTCCAGCGCCGCTTCTCCCTCCGCTTCGTCCCCCTCCTCCACGTGAGGTGCTGCCGCGTGAAGGACCGCCGCCGCCATCTTCGTTGGGGCACGCATTGGCCCAGTGACCTGACTGGCCGCACTTGAAGCATTCTGATGGGTCAGCGCTGTGCAGGAGTGGAAACCCACCGCCAGATGATCCTCCACTGTTGCCACCTCGAGTCGTCTTGGTGCGGCTGGAGCCACCAGAGCGGGAGGTACCTTGGGATGTACCTGCTCTACCGCTCGGGCAAGCGTTGGACCAGTGGCCAGACTGGCCGCAGTTGAAGCAGTCTGAGAGTTAGCCAGCTACGGGTTCCATGCAAACTCACCTCCTGGTCCACTTCCTCCGACACCACCGCCGCCGCCACCTCTCCCGGAGAACGAGTCGCCAACGTCTCCGCCTTGCTCATCCCACTCAAAGAAACTGCAACGCGCTCTCGGGTTGTTTGGACACGACCTGGGGAATTAGCTCCAAGACAATATGTCTAGCTTACCAAAACCACCTGCCGTGGTTCGGGCCATCCTTGGTCACTTGAACGTGGTTAGCCTCGAGCTTGCACTCGCAGCGCACAGTGCCGTTGCGACGGCTCGGTGCATCCTGGTTTGATGGCCCGGCACGCGACCTCTTGGGCGGGGCGGGACCTCGCGACCCGCCGGCCTGGGGTTCAGAGTCTGCCCATTCCTGGCGCGTTAGCTCTGCGTGTCTGTGCGCCCGTCGAGCTACTCACAAAGAAGCCACACTGCTCGTCTTTCGGGTTGGGACAGGTGTAGAACTGTCGGCCAGGGTTGGCGGCTGACTGCGACGTTCGAAGAGCAGCTTGTTTGTCACAGCCACATTTCATAGAGTCGCCACCTTGGTCGTTTGCGTCTGTCTGGTTAGTACTGATCGAGGCTTTTCTGTGTACGTACCAGACTTGCGTTTCCTTGTGGACCCGGCGTCCGATGCGCCTCCACGTCCTCTGGTAGAGCCTCGAGTCGACGTGCTGCCCCTTGTACCGCGGGTGCCGCGCGTGCCCCTTGCTCTGGTCACTCGTCCACCACCGCGTGGAGCGTCGTCGTCGTCATCATCATCATCATCATCATCATCATCGTCGTCATCATTGTCGTCTTGGCGGGGACCACGACCGGCCGCGCCCGCACCTCCGCCTCGTCCACCGCGCGCTCCTCGTGTTCCGCGGGTTCCACGAGCACCGCGACCGCGTGCGGCCGCTCGGACAGCCTCTGCAGCTTCCCCATCGCCGCTGAGGTAGTCACAGACCGACTCGATGACAGTGTTGAACTCGCGCCTTGCCTTGACATAGACCTCTCTGTACTCTTCGACACTGGCATCCAGGACCTCGCTCTTGCGTTGTAAGCCGTCGCAGATGAGCTGCATCCGGTGCTCAGTCTCTCGGCGCAGGTGGGGCTTGCTGAGAGAACGATCAAAGCCGATGGCGTTGTAGCCTTCGACAAGACCGATGCCGAGCGTGGAGGGAACAAGATACTTTGTCTTTTGTTCAGACTTTGCAATCACGTACTCGCGGTCGATAATCTTGGCAATGTGCTCGGCGATAGTGGCGTCGGTACCGATTCCGTTCTTGTCCATGAGACCGACCAGGTCGGCTTCAGTCAAGAGGTTGGGCCGGCTGGTGGCACCCTCCTTGAGCTCACAGACAGAGGGCATAAACTCCTCCCCTTCTTGAAAGTCTGGAATGGGGTTGCTCGACCACTTGTCGTAAGGGTACACCTCGAGGTAGTTGCGGTGGAGAATGACTACGCCGCTGGCCGAGAAGAACTCGCCAGCAATCTCAATTTCTACCGTCGTCTGCTTTCCCTCGGCGTTTGTAGAACATGACGCAAGGAATCGACGAGTTACAAGCTCATACACGCGGCGCTCATCGGCGTCGAGATTGTTGACCGAGTTGGTGGGGTGAATTGGGGGGTGCGCCTTGTCGTTCTTCCTGCCGTTGCGAGGTTTCTGAAACGAACCGTCGAGCAGTCTTGCTGTCAGTAAAAGAGCAGTCACACCTGAACTCACTTTTGGGCATAGTCGCCCCAAACGTTGTCGTGTGTTTGCTTCCTAATGAGAGACTCAAAGTCAAAGTCCTTGTCGTACTGGTCGGTCTCGGTACGTGGGTAGCTTAGGAAACCCTTCTGGTAGAGCTTCTCGGCGAGCTGAGCAGTTAGCAAACCGGAGGTGCGCTCTTAACTTACATCCAGAACACGTTTCGGTGTCATGCCGAGCAGGCGAGATCCAGATTGCTGCAACTCCACAGTCGTGAGGGGAAGTGGCTTCCAGCGGCTCGTCGGCTTGGTCTCCACTTTAATGACGGTTGCCATTGGCCGCTCGATGCATTGCTCGTAGAGAATCATGGCAATCGGGAGGTCGAACAAGTGGTTGCGGCGCCATGAGAAGGCCACCTCGGTCGGCTCGCCACCTTCCTCATCGCTCTCACGAGTTGACGAGACGGCGATGTACCAGAATGGCTCGGGGACAAACGCTTGGACGCGCTTGTATTGGTCGACAACAAAACCAAGCGTAGGGAACTGGCAAGGACCTGATAGTTAGAACAAGGGCATTCAAGCAACTCACCGTAGCTGATCAGTTTGTCGTTGAGCTCGGGGACCCTGGCTGTGAGTGTTGTCGTCATGAATCGCGTAAACGCAGCGCCAATACGCAGGTCGAGGCAGATGCGCGCCTCGACGGCGTCCGCCTGGCGCATGTCGAGGTTATCTGCCGTACGACAGGCATTGTGGATCTGCCTGACAAGTCAGCCGACGGCGTTCTGGCCTCCAACTCACGCAGCAATAATCGCACTGAAGCGCGCACGCTTGACCACAATCCTAGGGTTTGCCTTGCGGCAGACAGCCGCGATTTCGGATCCAATGTGCTCGCCTTCCCTATCACAATCGGTCCAGATCATGAGGAGGTCGGCACGGCGCGATTCTGTCTGGAGGTTGCGCTCAATCTTCTTAAAGTCCTGGCGCTTGTTAGAGAGGGAAGGTCGTTTGGCTGTACTACTCACGGACGAGATGGAGGTGATGATCGGAGCATCAAAGAGGGCAAACGGGTCACACGAGCCCCATTTCCGATGATTATCGTCAAAGTCCTACGTATCAACCTAATATAAGTCATTGCAGCAACTCACGCTGCCCGTCAAGTGTCCTAGCACGCTTGTGACCGTAAAGTCGGCCCCTCCGCGGGGCGGTCCCAGAGGTGGAGGAAGGTTGTAGCTAAAGTCAAAGTTGCGAGTGTACTTGTGAAACCCATCACGCGAGGTTGAATCTCCACCTGAGAGGATCTGGGTAATGCTCTTGGCAATACTTGGCTTTTCTGCAACACACAGCACCTTCATCGTGCGACAGGCATTACGCCCAGCAGCGACAGGGAGGGCGTGTGGGCGGGTGGCAAAACGGGCTCCCGCAACCAAGTTGCGAGTAGCCTGGCTATGTAGGGTGTAGAGGATGGTGGGGGGTTAGGGCTAGGTATCAAAATGGGACGCTTGGGTGTCGTTGGAAGCGCAATGTGGATGGTATTGGTGAAGAGTAAAGGTTCATATGACTATCGCAAGTTGACGCGACTGACCTCCACCAGAGGGGTGTCTCGGTGTGTTTTTGTTGTCGGCGAATTTGATTCCGCTTGGTGGGCGCGACGATGACGTAAATAAAGGATCAGACGGATCACAAGCATCGTGTTCAAAGTCGTTGATAGTGCCTCTCCCCATGGCCCATGGCGACATGCATCTTGTTGCCGCTGCTGGATTGGTGGTGTGCGGCCGGGACTGGCTGCCGGGTACCCGAGTGGCGCAGGCTATCGACGAGGTGCTTGGAAAAGGTAAACGAAAGCTTGGAAATAGGTACCAATTCCAATGCGATTTTCCAACAGATCAACCCCAAGACACGCCACAACAAGGCGACAAGCCCATGTTGGGCGGCTTAAATAGCGCGGACGGGAGAGGGGGGGAACGTTGCGATCCAGTCTATCCTCCCCGCCTGATTGCTGTCTTTGAGACCACCCACCCATCCCTGCGACAAGAACGTCAACCCAAACCAGTGTGCGTTGTTTCTCGCTTGATCACTTTGCGGTACGACTGTGCGATCTGCGATGTGCGGGGTGTGGTGTGTCCCAACCGGATGCGTCACTCCCACTGTGCGGGGGGAGCGAGGAGCGAGAAGCTGACCCCCGCCCAGAGCGTTTCCCTGCAACCTCCCTGCAACCCCCGTTATTGAATTCGAGTCAGGCTCCAACCGACCATCCACGGCGGTTTTTTTTTCTCTCTCACCCAACTCCCGATCTCAGCCATTGATCCAGCCCGGACGGGATCAAAATTTCCCCGCGCCATTTGCTAGAGCGCAACCTTGACTCCGCCGCCGCCGCCCAGCGCCTCGTCGTTTACCATCTCACATCCCAGCGCCCGTGGCTCTCATACGCCCCCCGCGCGCCCAAACCAAGCACGCCAGCCCGTTCCAGCCAGCCAGCCCAGCGCCAGCCGCCAGCCAACTTTGCCCAGGTCCCGACAACCCCCCCACTACCCACTAGCTTTTTAACACCTCTCTCTCTTTCATCCCATGCCCCTCCTCCGCTCCCTCACAAACCCCCTCCGCACCTCCCTCGCTGCAAACTCTGCTAGGTCGTTCGTCAGGATGTCTTCGTCTATCCCCATCCCCACCGACTTTGTGAGTTGCCCATGGGTCTGCAGCACTGCCTGGACTCCCCCACGCCAGCGAGATCTGGTTTTCTGACATGACACGTAGAACGCCTGCCTCTACCAGCCTCTGGCTGAGGCCGACCCCGAGGTCCAGGCCATCGTCGAGAAGGAGACCTGGCGTCAGTTCTCGGGTCTCGAGCTCATTGCCTCGGAGGTGAGTTTTGACCTATCCATCTCTCTGTTTCTGTGTTTTTTTTCTTCTTGTTACCAGAAACAGGCGAGATGGCAGGAGTCGGGCCGCCCCCACTGACTATTTTTTTCTAGAACCTCACCTCGCTCGCCGTCATGGAAGCCAACGGCTCGATCCTCACCAACAAGTACTCTGAGGGTCTCCCCGGTGCCCGCTACTACGGCGGTAACGAGTTCATTGACCAGCTCGAGAACCTCACCCGTGCCCGTGCCCTCAAGGCCTTCAACCTTGACCCCGCCGTCTGGGGCGTCAACGTTCAGCCCTACTCGGGCTCGACTGCCAACTTTGCTGCTTTCACTGCCCTGATCAACCCCCAGGACCGTGTCATGGGTCTCGGCCTCCCCGACGGTGGCCACCTTACCCACGGCTACTACACCGCCAAGAAGAAGATCACCGCCTCGTCGATCTACTTCCAGTCGTTCCCTTACCGTGTTGACCCCACCACCGGCTACATCGACTACGAGCAGCTCGCTACCAACGCCAACATCTACAAGCCCCGCCTCATCGTTTGCGGTGGCTCCGCCTACCCCCGTGACTGGGAGTACGCTCGCCTCCGCAAGATTGCCGACGGCCAGGGTGCTTACCTCATGTCCGACATGGCCCACATCTCGGGTCTCGTTGCCGCCGGTGAGCAGGCCTCGCCCTTCGAGTTCTGTGACGTTGTCACCACCACCACCCACAAGACTCTCCGTGGCCCCCGCGCCGGTCTCATCTTCTTCCGCAAGGACAAGGAGGCCGACCTCGAGGCCCGTGTCAACGGTGCCGTCTTCCCCGCTTGCCAGGGTGGCCCCCACAACAACACCATTGCCGGTATCGCCGTTGCCCTCAAGCAGGCCGCCGACCCCGCCTGGAAGCTCTACGCCAAGCAGGTCCGCGCCAACGCCGCCGCTATGGCCGCTGTCCTCTTCAAGCACGGCTACCGCCTCCAGACCGACGGCACTGAGAACCACCTCATCCTCTGGGACCTCCGCCCCATCGGCCTCACCGGCTCCAAGGTTGAGAAGATCTGTGACGCCGTCCACATCACCCTCAACAAGAACGCCGTTGCCGGTGACACCTCGGCCATTGTTCCCGGTGGTGTCCGTATCGGCACTTCGGCCCTCACTTCGCGTTCCATGACCGAGAAGGACGTCGAGCAGGTTGCCGAGTTCCTCCACCGCGTCGTCCAGATCTCCCTCACCACCCAGAAGGAGGCCGGCTCGAAGCTCCTCAAGGACTTCGTCAAGGCTTACGAGTCGGGTGAGGGTGAGGCCCCCAAGCTTATCGCCGAGCTCAAGAAGGACGTCCTTGCCTTCAGCACTTCATTCCCACTCGCGGGAGTTAGGGAGAGCGCCAACATCAAGCGCTTTGACTAAACAAGCTCAAAAAATGGAGTGCTCGCGATCGGAAGAGTGTAGATAGTCGACCAAACGACCCCTTGGGCGGTTGACTTCCGAGATTCGCGTATAGGATGATGAAGGCACAGGATTCAACTGGCAAACCAAAAAGATTGTACTAGAGTATCATTCACCTGATGCACCTCGACCCAGAGGAGTTATTGCGGACAGAGCGTTGCACGGAAGATGATGCTGCAGATGAGGTGAAAGCCACCTGGGGGTTTCAAACGAATTTCTAATGGGAATTTACTTTAGCTCCTAATGTGAAATTGCTCCCATTCTAATGTATATACTTCCGCTAATTCAAACGGCCAATTCCCACTGCGTCCTTCTCACGCTCCCGACTTTTAGCATAATGTGTTTCTGGGAGACACAGCGGGGAACGGGGTGTGGCGTCTACGGCCTCAATACCACTGCACTGCTGCACTCGACCGCGTCCACTGCTCGTGACGAGGTGCGCCGCTACGCGAGACTTTTTTCAGAGGCACCTGACGTGATCACAAGATTCGTATCATTCCAGAACAAATCTAAACGCCGGTACGCCGGCTCGTGGCCCGCAGCCCGCGTACCCGCGTACCGCGTCTTGTTCCGTCGGCTCACTCAGAGGCATCTCGAGATATTCCAGATTGGCACATTACGTTTTACGGCGGGAGGTGTGGCTTGCCTGCAGATGCCTGGCTGGCACGCCGCCGACGGTGTGCCCGCTCAGGCTGCTACGGACGCCGGGACGCCTGCACGCCTGGAGAGGGAGATGATGAAAGGTGGGTTCGGCCCCAGATCCGTAGATAAGAGGTTTCCAAGGGCTGGCCTGAAGTGTCAATTGGCAGGCAAGGCCGTGTACCCTTCCATGGGGGGCTTGTGCGAGCCTGTAACTCGTCGAGTCTAGCGAAATGGTAGGGTAGTCGAAGGGTGGTCGCGTATTTCGTGAGCAATAGAGCAACTGGCGCGAGCCCTGCTCCAGGACGTGGCAACCCTGCCCTTGGATGACCGATGGACCCTCGAGTGCGAGAGGTCTGCTGCGACATCTGTAGCTGGCGGGATCACGGGGGGCCGTGGACCATGGAATGTTGCAGCTCGTTCGCCAGACGCGCAGACGGGGATATATAGAGTGTCGTGAGGTTGACTGACTGGAAGCACAACTCGACATCCTCAGCGACACGACAACGCTCGTCAGCTTGTGGTTCGCAGGAGTGACTGATCTTCGGGCTGAGGTGTTGAGGACGTTCGCGCCGGAGAAATGGCAGTGGTCCAATGATCCAGTGCAACAGTGAGAAGACATCCAGTGCAGTGTGGCTTAGCACTCATCCAGCTTCCACCCAGCCATGTCGAAAGTGACTGGGGCTCAGAAGAAGACAGGTGAGGTATATTATGAGGCCCAGTGGCGAAGGTTCCGCCACCGCCGGCTTCTGGCCACTGGAATGGATGAGGGCAGGAAATGCTCCCCGTATGCATATGCTCGTCCCAACCTTGCCAGATCCGTATGGCAAAAGCAGCCAGAAGCAGCACCCACAGTGCGCAGCAGGTGCGCTCTGGCGCTGGTGGGAACAGGCACGCCTCTCGTCCATGCGGCTCCTTTTGGCGTGTCGCTGTGCGCAGCGTGCAACCGCAGCGGCATCAAGCCAAACCCTTAGTACTCCACACAACGAGCACGTCCCATCGCCGCCTTCCTGGCATTCACTTTCTTTAATCCTTCAGCGTTGGGCCCATTGCAGTTGACTCTCTCGACTCTCTACTCTACAGCCCCCTCGACATCCTTTCCAACTGGCAACCATTACACGTCGCCATGGTCAGCCTGGGAGCGTTGTACCCGCGCGCATTGCAGCGGCTAAACCGCCGCTCGCCAATGACCAGAATCGCCCTCGCCGTGTTCATCTCGTTCGCCTTCATCTCGCTGTATCTCTACCACAGGTTCAACATCTGGCTCGACCTTGTCTATACGTACCGCGACAGACACATGTTCTACGTGATATCCAAGTACGCGCCAAAATGGTACTCTGAGCAGCTCATCAAGGAGCTCTTCCCCACCGACGAGTTCCCTCACAAGTTCCCGCCAGTCATCCCTGCGCTCATGGATGCGCCTTGGATCGGATCATGGGATGTCCCAAAGCTCCAGGTCCCTCCCAGCACTGCTGCATCCAAGCAGGCCAGCTCGCAGCGTGGCATCGGCCCGTACCACCCCACCACCCCCGCGTTCCTCATGCTCCACATCTTCAGCTCCCCCACACGCAAGGGTGCTGCGCGTCGCGCGTTTATCCGCGAACGCCACCCGTTGTTCTCCATTCCCAAGGGCTACCGACACTTGGTCGAAGTCAAGTTTGTCATTGGGTTCACGTCCGAGGACCGCGATGACAGTTGGCAGAAGCAGGACGAGGTGGAGCGCGAGCAGGAAACGCATGGCGACCTCCTCCAGATCCCGGGGCTCAAGAATGGCGAGAACATGAACGAGGGAAAGACCATCATGTGAGCTGCTTCCCACTGGACAGCGAGCTGACAAACCAGGTGGATGCAGTACGTTGGTCGCCAGGGCGCACGCGAGGCGCAATGGGTGTTGTAAGTGGCAAAAGAAAGCCCGGGCGAGTGGAGAGCTCACGCGCGCCCAGGAAATGCGACGACGACGCCATCCCAATCCTGCCCAACATGCTTCCCGAGCTCTTGGAGCTCAACGCCAGGGACCCAGCCTTCGTCGGAACCGCCTTGGGAAGGTGGCCGGGTTCTGTCTATCAGCACTCTGGATTTACCTATGGTTTCTCGTGGGGAGTCGTGAGTCTGCCACCGCCTTTATCGGTGACCGTGTCGCTAACGCCCCCAGATCAAGACTCTGTCTGCCGCCAAGCTGCCGTGGGAGGTGGTCACGCGCTCCCACCACGAGGACATGCACACGGGAGAGATCATGCTGGGCCTCCCCTCCAAGCCCAGCTACCGTCACGTGGACATTGAGTGCTACCGCACGAACGACTGCACCAAAGAGCAAAAGGATGCCATCAACAAGGCCCTCTACCACAATCTCCCAGAAGAGACGTGGGAGCCATGGCCGTCCCGCGACAAGCGTACCACCCTGCGCCTCGTCGACTGGGAAGGGCGTCTCAACGACTATGGAGAGCCGTGGACACACGACTTCCGTGATGCCGTCGGCTGGCACGGGTTCAAGTCGGATGAGGTAAGCTAGGCAGCGACGTCTGTAAGCTGACACAGTACAGTCCTATGACAACGCGTACAACAAGCTCATTGCCGACTTCCGCTCTACTGGCCGCGAATACGAGTGGGTCGTGCCCCGCAACATGCGCAAGTTCAAGTTTGCGGACGAGCTCTAGGTTGTGTTGTTGGACGGCGCATCTTTGGTTTGGGATGTGGGGCGTGGGCCACTAGATTATACAGTCCTAGACTGCTGGCGCGTGCAGCGCGAGCGACCGACTCGGCCCAGAGGGAGTGACAGATCCCGTACGTCTGTGACGTTGTAATCCTTGTACCGTGTCTGCTTTTATGGAATATGAGGGATTTGACAACCGGGCCCGATGGGGGCAGGTCTGCAGAAACAAACTGTGACCATAAAGCCTGACATGCCTGGATGGATTGTTGCCCGTTGTCTGTTTCTCAGGGCAGTCTAAAACGCACTACAGCATATGGTCGGTCTTAATCTCTACCATAAGGAGTCCGTCAGAGCGTGAATTACGCAGAATGCCTGACTTGTGCTGTCTGCCTATCGTGTAAGGCTGGTTCTTGCTGCGCCCAGGAGGATTGGACACAAGGTATGCCCAGCTTGGGAATACGGTCTCCATCTGATGGGTAGGGGAGCCGTGGGCATGGCAGATGGGAGGATGTGGTGGCGGTGGTGATGGCCAAGGGAGCAGGTGATGGTGGTGAAGCGGAAAAGTGCTCACAGGTCCATCCCATCTTGATTCCGCGGCTCGGACTGTGCCACGGACTGTGCCACCCAACGGCCACTGCATCACGAAGGGTGCAGTGGCAGCATCTCGATAGGCGACAGGCGACAGACTGTGCGGAACCCACTTGAACTGTTGGTCACGGTCGGTTAGCTTGCTACTGACAAATCCCACGGAGGCGAAGGGCAGTAACGAACAGGACAGCACAATATTAATGGCAGGGCAGTAAAGCCACAAGCTTCAGCACTTTCACAAGTTGCATTGGTTCTTTCAAGATTCAGCGCTGAGCAGCTCCGAGCTTAGTTGTCAGCCATGATCCACGACCAGGCGGCGGGGGCTATGGAGTCAGTATACACCATATCTGTAGTAGAGAGCGCTAGGCTAAGACGACTTACTGTACTCGGGGAGCTCGCTCTCGGTGAACCAAAGGCCAATCTCCTTGGTAGCGGCATCGAACGAGTCCGACTGGAAGATCGGTCAGAACTACAACTTCCGTGAGTAGAGAATGGAGGCTCACAGCGTGAATAAGGTTCCTACCAACAGAGACGGCGTACTGGCCACGGATGGATCCGGGGTCGGCTGCAGATGTTAGAGAGGTCGGAAGAGGCAGACAAGAGGTTGAAGGAGTAGAAAACTCACACTCCTGGGGGTTGGTGGCGCCTACGATGCGGCGGCCCTGGCGGATGACGTCCTTGCCCTCCCAGACCCTGCTTGTCAGCACTCGCACAGCATGTAGTGGGAAAGAAAGAGGGTTCGTGAATGCGGGTGACAAGGTGTTGAAAAAAGTGGGGGGTGTGGCGCCGATCCCGCCACACTGCCACATTTGGCACCGTCCACCAAGTTGCACTGCCGCAAACCAAACGGCCACTCACATGGCGACGACGGGGGTGCCCGAGGTGATGTACTTGACGAGGCCGGCGTAGAAGGGGCGGGCCGAGAGGTCCTCGTAGTGCTCCTTGGCGAGGTCCTGCGAAGGGACGAGCGACTTGATGCTGAAAGGCACGGTCAGCAAACTGCCTGCACCAACAAAACAGTGGGGCAACTCACGCAACAAGCTTGAAGCCGCGCTCTTATATGTCAGCTCCTATCTCTTGACCCATGCGGACATACCCTCGAAGCGCTGGACAATCTGCAATGTCAGCCACAGCCAATACATAGGGTAACTTACCTTGCCAACAAGCTGGCGCGACATGCCGTCGGGCTTGATCTGTCTGTAAGCCTGCTGTCCTGCTGTAGAGTATACGCACCATGACGAACGAGCGCTCCGAGTCGGTCTTGTACTCGCCGGCGATGGTCTTGGCGCCCTCCATGTGAGCGGCCTGGGTGCCTACGGTCACGTTAGCACGTGTGTTGAGGTTTGGGTGCGAGGGCAAGGCGCCAGGGACTGCGCGGGACTGCGAGGTTCCAACGCGTCCGTCTACTTACTCTGGTAGAGAGCAAAGCCAGCAACGGCGGCACCGGCAGCGGCGGCGACGGCACCGTAACGGGGAGCAGCGCGAGCGGGCTGGGTCGAGAAGGCGCGGACTGGAGAATGTCAGCCGAGGATCCTTAATAAGATGGGTTATTCCACGGCGGTACTCACCCGACTGGCGCGAAGCGACGCGGAGACCTGCAAGTCAGCTGGACGTCCCATGGATCAGTACAATGCTGCTACACACCCTGGCGGACGGAGTTGGCAAACATTTTGTTCTTGTGAGTGGTGAGTGAAGGGGGTGGAAGAGGAGTCTTGAATGTCCTCCCACTTTTGAACTGGACCGTTCCGTCATGACCCCGAGACACACCCCATCGGGCGTCCGTCCTATCGCTGATCGCCGTTCCAATCCACCATTTCGGCCCGATGGCCCACCTCGCAGCGTGGCGGACGGAGTGGAGGGGTCTCATGCGTCATGCAGCTCCCAACTTTTATTCCATCGTTCTCGCACTCTCAACACCATGCAATGATCAGCCAGATCACCCCGGCTTGGCCAAGTAGCCCAACCAGCAGCGTCGACTCGCTCTTTGATGACGACGAACACGACGGCGCGTTGGGCACAGACGCAACCGTCGACGTCAACGAGTACGAGCGCCGCCCCGGGTCCGAGAATGCCGACGACCCCGTCGAGGTCATGGTGGCGAGCAGGAGCGTACCGCCTATAGAGGGGTTGTATGTGTTCCCGGAGCTACTGCCTGCAGACGTTGCAAGTAAGAAGAGAGGGCGAGACAAGCTGACTCCATAGGCTCCGCCCTCAATGCCATCTCCGAGTCCGACCACTTTCGGGGCGGCGTGCGCGATCAAGTCATGCTTTTCACGGCAGCCCCGCCTGCGCCCTCATCGCTCCCACAACACATTACGGAGCTGGAATCAACGCTGGCGGATCTCATTGCACCATACCTGCCTCCAGAAGTTGCCCAGTTGGCGTTTGACCAGCGGCTCGCTCGTCAGGCGATCCTCAACCTTTACCCTCCAGGTGAAGGGATTACGCCCCATGTCGACCTGCCAGGGCGGTATGCCGACGGTATTGTCGGTGTAAGCGTTACTGGTGGCTGTGTGATGACTCTGGAACGGGTGGGGGCGGACATGGAGCTGGGCGGACCTTCCCGGTACGACGTATACCTCCCACCACGAACTGTGTATGTCCTGTCCGGACCAGCACGCTGGGCATGGTCGCACGGCATCCCTGGTCGTACCTATGACGTTGTCCAAGAGACCGCTGGAACCGTTACACTCCCTCGCTCACTGCGGGTGAGTGTCACGTTGCGATGGATGAAGGAAGGTGGCGGCGTCTTGACGTAGACAACCTCACCGGTATCGTAAATAGAAAGTCTTCTCCTGGACCATATTATGTTGCATGTATTCCGAGTATAGATACCTCGCTACAGCTCCTGGCCCCTTTCAAGGTCCTCCCCCTTCTCATCAATCTCATCCCGCGTTACTCGGGACCAGGGCTCTTGGTCTTGCTCTTGGTCTTGCGCTTGCGGGGCTTGGGGGACGAGGTAGCCGACTCGAGCCCCGACTTCTCCACGGGAGTCTTGACAACGACGGCGGCCGCGGTGTTCGAGTTCTTGACAGGAGGCTCAACTTTGGTCTGCACGCGGCGAGGAGCCTTACGCCACGCCAGAACCTGCGTAGTAATGACACGAGCGGCAAAGAGACCGGTGAGGAGAAGGACGGCGATGGCACGGGCCGTGTCGTTGCTGACGGGGCCGGCGGCCTTGGCGTCACGGAGCTCGTCGGGGATGTGCTGTGCGAGGAAGTCGGTCACGGGTGCCAGCTCGGAATACGTGCGAGTGAGGGCACAGTAAACGATGGAGCAGAGCATGGCACCCCAAACGTCAAGCGTGCCGAGGATTCCGCCGCCAAGGATGTTGGGGCGACCAATCGTCCACCGGGCGTGGGACAGGCCGAGCAGCTGCACGACCCACCCACCGCCGTTGGTCGCGACCGCGCCGAGAATAGCAGTGGCCCACCAACCACCAGCGGCGACGGTCGAGTTGGCCACAAGCGTGGGGACAGCCGTAATGGCCACACCGCGGGCCATGCCGTCCACGACCGACATGGCGAGGTTGAACGGGAGGGTAGGCGCCGTCTGCACGATGAACAGCGCCATTCCCGTGGGGATGAGCAGAGCGTATACGGCAGGGTAGATGAGCCACGGGGTGGGCGAGATGAGCCATGCAGGCGGCGTGGAAGTGAGCATGGCCGCAACGGTACCACCGCCCCCTTGTTGACGTCAGCCGGGTCCATCCACAAACAAACAATCCTTGTACTCACACGACACTGTCAAGAATCCAAACAGGTCCTGCAGCACACCAGGGTTACCACCACGCGTATGCGTCATGGCCGCCCAGGCCGTGGCGACGCGCGCGGCGTGCAGCGCGGCAAAGCGGACAAAGGGAAAATAGACATCGTGGACGTTTGTCGATTGGAGGTGCTGGATGAGGCTCTGGAGCGGCTGAACGGGCGCGAGGGGCATCCCTGCGGAGAGCTGCGACAGAGGCGCGAGCTGGGATGTCGCCTCTGCGATGCGCTCGATGAGCTTGTCGACGTGCTCCATTACGCGCGGGTGGACGAAGAGAAGGAGATGCGATAGAAGACCAACACCCAATACACGTTGACCTGAACTGAACCCACACATTCCAACCCCGGCGGCGTTGCGCCGAGAACCCACTCCGGCCCACTCTCCGCGCGCGGTGCCCGATATCCGGTTTGGTCCCCGCCGACGACTTGCAACTCTCGGTAGATGTCATGAAAACTGTCCATGCTTTTGCTGCTCTAGATGTACTGTACTACTCAAATTCTAATGGAAACTGATATCCTACACACACCTCGCGCTTAAGGGAGGAGCCAAGCAGCGGTGTACTGAGGCACGGCGTCGTTGACGAGGTCGTCCGAGGAGAGAGCCACCTTGCGGCCGGTGGGGACGGCGACGGGGGTCTCGCCAAAGTTGACAATGATCTCCCAGCCGTTGGGGCGCTTGAAGTGGATAACCTCCTCGCTGCTCGGGACCCACTCGAGCTCCTCGGCGCACTGGAGCTCGTGGCGAAGGGCAAGGGCCTTGCGGTAGAGGTTGAGGGTGGAGTTGGGGTCCTTGTCCTCGATGTCGACGGCGTACTTCTTGTACACGGCGGGCTGGACAAGGTGGGGCTCGGCGTTGGGGCCAAAGCCCATGTTCTTGCCCTCAGCCTCCCAGGGGATACAGACACGGCAGCCGTCACGGCCCACCTCGTAGCCGGGGCGACGGAAGAAGGTAGGGTCCTGGCGCTGCGAGTCGGGCATGTCGTGGACCTCGGGAAGACCAAGCTCCTCGCCCTGGTAGATGTAGGCAGAGCCGGGGAGCGCAAGGATCATCATGGTGGCAGCAGTGGCGCGGCGCAGACCAAGGGAAACGTCGGCAACGGGGTTCTGGCCCTTGTTGATGAGGTACTTGCGGGTAGTCTCGTAGAAGCCGCCGTCGTTGTCGAGGGCGTGGCGTGTGGCGTGACGGATAACATCGTGGTTGGAGAAGACCCAAGTGGTCGACGAGCCAGAAGCCTTGGCGTCCTCGAGAGACTCGGAGATGATGTTGCGGAACAGGACGGGGTCGAACGGGGCCATGAGCATGTCGAACGAGAAGGACTGGCCGAGACCGTGGGGTGAGGCGTAGAGGGGCTTGCGGTGGGACGCGACCCAGGCCTCGGCGACGGCGGTGAGAGGGGGGTTGTACTCGTTGAACACACCGCGCCACTCCTTGTAAACGTCAAAGACGTCATTGCGGTCAAAGTACGGGTGGGTGTCCTCGGGGAGGGTACCGGCGAGCATCTGCTTCATCATCTCGATGAGAGCAGCCTGGTTGGGGAGGTCGCCGCTGAGGTCCTTGGTGCAGCCGTTGGCAACGTCAACGCGGAAGCCGCTGACACCACGGTCACCCCAGAAACGGAGGGTCTTGAGGAAGTCGTCGCGCACCTCGCGGTTGGACCAGTTGAAGTCGGGCTGGCTGGAGTCGAACAGGTGAAGGTAGTACTGGCCGTCACCGACGGGCTCCCAAGTAGAGCCGCCAAACATGCACTCCCAGTCGGTGGGGGGCTGGTCCTTGTTGGGGCCAAGACCGTCACGGAAAATGTAGCGCTCACGCTCGGGCGAGCCCTTGCCAGCCTTGAGAGCGGCCTGGAACCAGACGTGGTCGTCCGATGAGTGGTTGGGGACAATGTCAACAATGACCTTGATGTTGGCAGCCTTGCAGGCGGTCATCATGTCGTCAAACTCGGCAAGAGTACCGATCTTGGGGTCAACGTCACGGAAGTCGGCCACATCGTCTGTGGATTGGTGTCAGCCAAAGCTCGCAAGATTGGGGCGTTACTCACAACCACCGTCCTTGAGGGCCGAAGGGTAGAAGGGCGAAAGCCAGATGGCGTCGACACCGAGGTTCTTGAGGTAGGGCACCTTGGAGGTGATACCGACCAGGTCTCCGATACCGTCACCGTTGGCATCGCAGAAGCTACGGGGGTAGATCTGGTAGACGAGCGCCTGGCGCCACCAGTTGGCATCGTCGGTGAGGTAGACTTGTACACCGTCAGCGACCATTCCTCCGCTGGGGGGGGCGGGGCACAAAAACAGCACCAACACGTACCAGGGTTGGGGGGTGACGGTCATGATGGTGATGGACGATGGGATGGGGGAGAATATGCTGTTTCTGTCGGGGGTCGCTGGGCCTTTTCTATGCCTGGGCACACTGTGCCATGGGGACGAATGCGGAGCAACAGGCTGGCGCGCTAAGCTTGCAGCGCTGGCTCCAGCTCACATGTGGTGCTCATGAGAGACGCGCTTCAAGGCGGCTGATGGGAGGCCCACTCGGGGACGGTCCGAGGTTGCGCCGTCATGTCGGGCAGATGTGCCCTCGGTCCACCTCGGAGCGCCTCCGAGAATGGGAGGGGCGCCGAACTTCCCCCGCATCGCTATTTTCCCAATGGCCAACGGCAGGTCGTTATCCATCGCACTTTTTGTCGCTCTTTCACGGAGCCCTCCTAAGCTGCGGCTTGGCGCAGTAGTGGGCAGCAGGGTCAGGATGGATCCGTGGCAGGCCCAACGTGGGGTGGCCTGGTGGGAGGGGAGACGCCATTGTCGTCCACTTTTTTAGGATGCCGATATACGGCCAAAACGCTCCACAACCTCCACAAAGCCGCAGACCACACGCGACACGCCGCCGAGCCCGCCGAGATGCACACGGCCGATTCCCAAGAGAGTCTGTACCTGCTATACCGTCAATACGCGTCAGTAACCGCTTGGTAGTGTGTTCGCTACGACGTGTCGGCATCAACGAAGCCCCACGAAGACAGGCAGGCTTCTGTCAGGGACATGTTCGGGGAACAGCGAACAGAGATGTGTGCATGTGCTACTAAAACAACAAATGGCGAGGGGTGAGAGTGCGGGGGCCATACGGCATGTATGTAAGGAAGAATGAGATCCGAGACCGATAGAGACCTAGCAATGTTGGGCTTTTAAAAAAACTGGGTGTTTCTAGAAGGCAGACCAGACCGACAGCGTAAAGCTACGCTGCCACTGGGGTTGCCGCGAATGGCCGCGCTGACCATTTAGTAGCGGTCGGTGCGGTCGTTGCGGCGCTGCATGAAGTCGCGGCCGGCGCGGCGGACATCGTCCCTCGAGTTGCCGCCGAAGCTGCGGTTCGACTGACCACCAAAGCCACCACGGTCCTCACGGCCACCAAAGCCGCCGCGGTTCGACTGGCCACGGTCTTCACGGTTACCGCCATAGCTGCCGCGGTCCCCACGGTCGCCGCCAAAGCCGCCACGGTCGTTGCCACGGGAGCCACCAGCGTTGTCGCGGTTGAGGCCAAAGGTCTTGCGCTGGCCGCCACCAAAGCCGCCACCGCCGCGGCCGCCACCGTTGCGCCTGGCGCCGCCGAGGCCGAGCTTGGTGAGCATACCTGGCGAGACGTGGGGAGGCTGAGAGAGACCGAGACCCTCAGTCGACCAGTCCTGGATACCGGCGTAGATGTCGTGGCCCTGGATCCCGAGGATGTCGGTCTTCGCAAGGTAGTAACCAAGCAGCGACATGAAAACGTCGTTGACAGCCTCGGGGTCGAGCATGGGGAGGAGGTCGGCGACAGCCTGGTCAATGTTGGCAATGCCACGAGCGTCGGTCCTGTCAGCGGAGAGAGTGTCAATCTCCTTGACAAGGTCCTGGACGCCGAGGTCCTTGATGGGGACCTTGCTGAGCTCATTGAGGAAACCGGCCTCGAAGGGCTGGAGAATGAGGTCACCGCGGCCACCAGTGTTGCCACCACGACCGGTACGGCCGACACGGTGGACGTACTGGTCACCGTTCTGGGGGATACCGATCTGGATGACACGGGTCACACCGGGGTAGTCAACACCACGGGCCGACACATCCGAAGTGACGAGAACGGAAGCGCGCTTGTCGCGACGGAAACGCTCGTTGGCACGCGAACGCCTGTCCTGGTCAAGACGCGAGTGAATCTCGTGGACCGAGAGGCCCTGGGGGAGGTGCTCGGAGAACTCGCGCATCAGAGTGGCGAAGAGCATGGTCTGCTTGGTGGTGGGAAGGAAGACAATGACCTTCGAGTTCTTGTTAACGAGCTGGTCGTGGGCCACAAGACGGGCAAGGTGGGCAATCTGCTGGCTAGGGGTCTCGAGGACAGTAGCGTACTGGGGGACGTGGAGGTGAACGTTCGACTCGTTCTTGGGGACACAGTCGATGAAGCTGTAGTTGGGCTTCAGGAAGTTCTTGGCAATCTTCTGGATCTGGGGCGAGACAGTGGCGGAGAAGAGGAAGGTCTGACGCTCCTTGGGGAGGCAGTTGACAATCTGCTCAAGGTCGCGAGAGAAACCCATGTCAAGAAGAGTGTCCGCCTCGTCGAGGATGAACATGTCGGTGTTGGCGATAGCCTCACGAACGACGGGCTCGTTGAGGAGGTCGACAAGACGGCCGGGGGTAGCGACAACAATGTCCTTGCGGCCGTAACGGATGGAGCGGAACTTCTTGAGCTGCTCCATGCGGCTGCCACCACCGACAAGGAGCTGAACCTGGCGCTCCTTGCGCCAGGTGGTGAGCTTGAGGGCCTCGTTGGCAATCTGAGTGGCGAGCTCACGAGTGGGCGAGATGACGAGGGCACCAACGTGCGAGCGCATGATTTCGCGCCTGTTCATGCCAGCGGTGGCCAAGGTGGGGACAACACCGTCCTCATCCGGGGCGTTGGCAAGCTCCTCGGTCGTGTACTCGCGGGCATCAATAGCAGGGACAAGGAAAGCAATGGTCTTGCCGGTACCAGTCTTGGCCTTGACAAGCAGGTCCTCACGGCCGTGCTTCTCACGCTCCTCACGCGCGGCAGTCTCCTCAGGAGTCTCGGCGTTGACAATCGACATGGCAGTCTTTCCACCAGCAAGCTCGGGCATGCGGCCGAGAACACGCTTCTGAACCTCACTCATGGCAATGAGGTTGAAGGGCTTAAAAGTGAGCGACTTGAGCGTGTCGTGGTCCATGCGGCCCTTGAGCGACGAGAACGGGACGAGCTGGACAGCGGGGCCGGAACCCTTGCCGTGAGCATCATCGGGCGAGGCAGTCGAGGCGTTGGCAGCCTTGCCGTCGTCCTGAACAAGCTCGGGAGTGAAAAAGCTGTCGTCCTCCTGGCTACGGGCAGGCGCCCGGTCGCGCGAGTGGCCAGCGCCGCGCGAGGGTCCGGCATCCCTGTGGGAGGCGCGCGACTCGTTGACGGGAACACCAGCAAAGAAGTCGTCCTCCTCCTCGGCCTCCTGGAGCTTGGGGTTGGCCGAGTACGACCTCGACGCAAACGAAGCTACGTAGTTCAGCTTTTGGTATTAAAACACCATGTTGCATCGCAACCAACTTACCACGGGTGGCAACGAGGACGGGGCGAGAGATGAGACGAGGAGCAAGAGCCGGGCGGCTGAGGAGGGCCGCGAGGCTGCTAGAGCTCCTTGCAAGTGCCGTGCGGGGGAGCATGACTTTTAAAATGAGGGTGGGTAGGATGGGGGATAGAGGACACTCAAACAATAGTTGGCAAGAGTTCACCACCCGGACGACTATGGACTTCGGGGGGGCGAAAATAATCGGCGGCGACGGAAGTCGCGCGTGAAGAGCACGTGGCCAGCCGGGAGAAAATAAAGATGTGGGATTAACAATAATTAAAATAATAACAAATAAATGGAAAGATAACATGGGATTAATAATAAGTTTAACCCGTAAAATAATGCCCGAACGGTCGGTTGCCGGCCCCGGTCCCTGATCAAACCGTCCGGATATAGCCCGAGTATCAGGCACCGGCATCCGGCCCGCAGGTGCCGGTGTCCGTCACCGGACCGGCCGGCGTACCTTCCAACAGCACATGGCCTCTTGCACTCTCAAAGCTCTCTTAAAGCAACCTCGTTTCGTCCACTCTCCCACAACAACTCCAGAAGTCAGCAACAATCATGTCGAACGAATTCGCCCCTATCAGCGTCGGCCTCATGGGCACAGTGAGTATCAATCCCGCACGTGGCACAAAAGTGGCAGTCGAGTCGTTCACCTTCCACTCCTCAATGTCCTCCTCTACATCCTCCTCGACTTCGTCCCCATCTTCCCATGTTCTCCTGCTGTTCAGAATCGAGCTGACTTCCTTCTCGGGAGAGTACTGCACGGGAATGACGCCCTCGGGCCAGTCCAAGTCAGACAAGAAGGTTTGTGACTGGAAAGAACGCGTCTGACTTGACCAGATCGGTGTTGTTGGCATCACGATGTTTGACCTCCGTCGTCACGGCAAGGTCAGCGAGTGAGTCGCACGGTTTTACGTACCTATCTGACCGTGTAGCATTGTCATGGCCGGCACCAATGGTGGAAAGTTCCCCGAGGTTCGCGAGCACTTCAAGAAGAACATTGGCGATGTCTACAAGGGCCTGGACCTCAACTTCCGCGGCTTCCCGGAGGGCAACGTCCGCGACGCTGAGGCGTACAAGACGGCTCTCCGTGCGCTCCCCAAGGGTTCTGCTGTTATCATCTTCACGCCCGACTCGACCCACTTCCCCATCGCATCTGAGGCTCTCAACCTTGGCCACCACGTCATGGTGACCAAGCCTGCTACTCAGAAGCTCGAGGACCACCAGACTCTCATCGACCTTGCAGCCGAAAAGGGCCTCGTCTGCTGGGTTGAGCACCACAAGCGTTTCGAGTGAGTTACGCAGGCGATTGGAAAGATAAACACTCCCTAACAATGCAGCCCCGCCTACAATGATGCCCGCGCCCGTGCTCAGAACCTCGGCGACTTCAACTTTTACCAGTCGTACATGTCGCAGCCCAAGTTCCAGCTCGAGACTTTCAAGTCGTGGGCTGGTATCGACTCGGACATCTCGTACTACCTCAACTCGCACCACATCGACGTGAGTACTGTAAACATGCCGATGAGGGCGCAACTGACGGACAGATCCACTGCTGGATGGTCGAGGGCAAGTACCGCCCCACTCGTGTGACTGCTTCCGCCTCCAAGGGCATTGCCACTGGTATGGGCTGCGACCCCCGCACCGAGGACACCATCACCCTCCTCGTCGACTGGGTCAACATCGCCGACGAGTCGAAGCGCGGCACCGCCGTCTACACTGCCTCGTGGGCCGCGCCCCTCAAGGCCGGTGTTCATTCGAACCAGCGTTTCCACTACATGGCATCGGAGGGAGAGATCGAGGTCGACCAGGCTCACCGCGGTTACAGCGTCGTCGAAGATGCGACGGGCAAGTCGCATGTTAACCCATTTTACATTAGCAAGTCGTTGTTTTCTTTCTTGAAAATGTATACTGACAGTCTACAGAGTACTCGGCGGACGAAGATGGCTTCTTCGACGCTCGTCGCGGTTACGGTTACGTTTCGCTGGAGAAGTTCATCGACGCCGCACGCAACGTCAATGCCGGTGTCAAGAAGGCCTCTGACTACGAGGGCAAGGGTCTCCCCACCATCCAGGCCACTGTTCTCACCACTGCCATTATCCAGGCCGGTCGCATTTCGCTGGACGAACGTCGCACCGTTGAGGTCCTTGAGGAGAACGGCAAGTACAAGCTCAAGTAATTTATCTGGGGTAGTATTAGTTGTTTGTAGACATTATGATACGAGGTCGCTGCATTCAGTCCAACCACTCCAAATGTTGCCTCTGGTCACTGACTGCTGCTTTCGCGACCAACGATGATTGACGGAAAAATCAACGAAAATCATCCGCAAAATCTATAACTGCAACTACAACTTTACTCCATCTCGCTCAGCGCACGAGCCTCCAACGCCTGCCACCAGGAGATCGCCTTGGTGTATGCAGGCGCGCCGGGTCCAGGAACAACAATGTTGCGCACACCTTCCTCGTCTGGGGCGCCAGGAGCCGACGCAGCAGCCGGGCCGAGGGCCGCCTTGCGAGCCTTGCGAATCTCGGCAATGTAATCGTCGAACGGGACGCTGGCACGCGCGTTGTCGCCCTTCTGCGCGGCGACGTGGCGCTCCCATCCCCAACGCGCCTTGTACGCCACACCGACGGAACAGTCGTTCCAGTGCGCGTCGGTCCAGCGGCCCTTGGCGGCGTCCCAGTCCACAGACTTGGAGACTGGGCAGCCGAGAGCGTCCGACATGATGTTGCAGATGGACGGGTTCTTGCCCGCACCGCCAGTCGCGTACACGCGCGACAGGGTCACGGAACCTGCCTCGCCTGACAGAATAGCACCAGAGCGAGAACGGTAGTTGAGCATCTGGGACTCGAGGATCGCAAGGCTCTCGGCGCCGACGTCCTCGAACGCCTCGACGCGCTTGGCAGTAGCAGCGTCGGAGCCCTCGTACTTGAAGACACCGTGGGCACCAGCAGGCTAATGTCAGCTGTGACGACTTGCGTTAAGAACTCACGATAATGTCCGGAAGGAGCCACCAGAATGCTGTACGGTTGATCACGTCGTCGGCGGTCTTTGGCCGGAGACGCTCGACACCCTCGTTGAACTTGTCCCACGACTTGTCAAAGTACTGGTCGCGAACGTGCTCGCGCGCCAGAGAGCCACTCTTGTACACGAGCATGTTAAAGTAGCGGAGCTGGCCGTGGCCCTCACGTGCCGACGTGTCCTGGACACTTGGAGGAGCGATCATGGCCGGGTGGAAGAAGGCATGGAATTCGGGGTGGGGGTTGTACGCGGCGGTGGAGACGAGAACAACGTCCGAAGTACCGAGCGACACCAGACCCTCCGACTCACGGAGGACCAAGCTGAGGAATGTAGCCGGGTTGTCGCCAGTGCCGGGGACAACGACACACTCGGGCGAGAAGCCGTAGCGCTCCTGGAACCAACGACCAATGTTACCGACTACACGGCCACCGTCCGTCTCGACCGTACCGAGCTTGGCGGCCAGGTCCTCGGCACCGTCCTTGCCCGCAATGGCCTCCAGAATGGGCTGGGCCCATCCACGGGTAGGGCTGCTCATGTTCCAGAGGTTCATGCCGCAGGCGTCGCTCTCATCGATACCCTTGACCTCGCCGTCGGCGCACATAAGAGTTGTGATGAAGCTCGACACGAGGGATATGCGCGACGTGGCAGCGTATGCCTTGGGGTCGTCGTTGCGAAACTTGAAAATCTGGGCACCGGTGAAGCGAGTGTGTGCCGACGAGCCCGTGAGCTGGGCGAGCTCCGTCTTGCCTCCCACGGCCGCAGTCATGGCACGGCACTCGGGCTTGGTCGACGAGTCCTGCCAGTTGGGAATGATACCGCGGGAGAACGCACCCTCGAGCTGTGGTGCCATGGGCTTGGTTGCGTCGAGAGAGCCAAGAATCTTGCTCGCCGACTGGGACCAGTACACGCTGGCGTGCTGCTGACCTGCAGCTGAGACACCGCGAATGCTGCCAAAGTCCCAGCCAGCAGCCTTCATACGCTCGCAGAGCAGGTCAAGAGCCTCGACAGGCTGCATGACTGGAGAGAAGACCTCGCCCGATCCCTCGGGACCGTGCAGGACGCCGCCCTTGGTGCTGAAGTGGGCCAGGTCGGCATCGAAGCGCACCTCAATCTCCGAGACGACGCTGAGGTCGGAACGGAGGAGGGACGCCTTGAGCGCCTGTGTCGACGAGTCGAGACCGAGGAAAAGCGCGCCGTTAGTCATGGTGGCGAACAGTTTGTTTTTATCGACGCGTGTGTGCGAATACGTGACAGAGTAGTGTGTCAAAAGAAAGCGTTGGCCATCAGCTTACTCTGGGGACATTGTCGGCTGTCGACTGGGCAGAGCAACAACCGGTGCTTACCGGCGGGTGAACAACACGTATCCGCCGATCTGCCGCCGAAATCGTGCCGAGTGACCGAGAGGCTCTTGCAATGCGGCAAGATAATGGTCCGATTAGAAATGCAGACTGGGCATTGATTATGGTTTCGGCCCTTTGGCCTTTGGATTACAATACAGTCGGACCTTTTCGTTGGCTACCCCGCCCCCCCCCCTGGCCACTGGGGGGTGAGGATAGCCTGGGCCGCCCTCAGTGTCCGTCTTGAGGCATCTGTAGCGGACGGACGATTGGCCAAGGAATGGATGGGTTGCTTTGAGTGAACAGTGGAGAAGGGCGGTAGTTGCTGTGTCACACACACCCACGACGAACAACGGCCATTTTGCTGCAGGAAATCAATCGGTCTGAAGCACCCGCGCAGGCCCTCCTCGGTTCGCATTGCGACGACCAGGCGAGCACGAGAAGGGGCCAAAGGGAGAGCAGGGTAGACGAAACAAGAAAAGATCACTATCTTCTCTCTCGAGGTGTCGATCTGCCGAGATTTGGTCGGATTACAGGCATGCAACACTACGTCAGCTGATAACATTCAATGGGCATGTTCTATCAGCCGTTTTGCCACGTCCTACGCTCGTGCCTCGACCAAGTTGTCGGGAGAGCCAGCCGTCGATCGCCCTGCCTTGGCCGGCGGAGTGAGGTGACAACCCACAAGCGCAATTAATCTGGGTCAACGGCATGGTAGACGGTGTGCGTCATCCCATTTTTCAGTTTCCTCCACGCCTTGGACAGTGACACTGGCATGTTCGGGCCGTGCATACTCTTGCGAGGTCGATGGACACCCACCTTGACTCCTCACAACTCGCGACATCCACCACGGGCAGTGTGGAATACGCCCCGATCGGAATAAACCACTTTACGTTTCGAGCCATCCCAGACGGCAAGATCGCAGACGCCTGGTCCCATCAAACACTCCTTGCACACATACCTCATCAGACATCAGACGTGTCACCCAATGGTCCTGCCCACTTAAACACCGTCACATCCACATCCACCCCATTACATTTGTTGCATTTCCAGTCAATTTACCGCCATGGCCAGCGGTGACCTGCCTCACATGAATCCCGAGAGGCAGCTGGCGCAGGTCGCTTCCGACAACCGGCCTCCAAAACAACCAGCTGCTTCTCCGTCCACGCCAGCGACGCCTTCCCAAAGCGTCCTCCAGATGCCGGAGATGGTTGCCCACGTCCTGGACAACCTGTCTCTCCATGAGCTTCAAGCCTGCCTCGGCGTGTCACAGGCATTTAGAGCCACTGCGCTACCCCGGTTCTACCGTCGGATCCTCCTGCCGATCGCAGACGACACACCAGGTCGCAGCGACATTGAACGTTTGACCACCGCTGTCGAGTTGCACCACCAGGCGCACACCGACTGCGCAGCAACCCACCCGCTCAACTTTCAGCGGTTACACACTGTCATCTTTCACAAGGACGAGGTCGACGAGCATCCGGGCCAAGGCCCAGCGCGACACAACTATGGGATTCCTATCGACTTTGGCCACTACTCGTGTTCCGAGCCCAACTGCCTGTCACGCGACCTCTCTCCCAAGCGCGTGGTGGTCCGTCCATGGATGACTGCGGGCAAGGAGAAACGAGTCTTCTTCGTACCCCCTGCGCCTGTTGACACTGTCATCCACATTCGTCGCCCGGGCCCATACGGGTACCGCCGGGACCTCTGTTGCCCGACCTCTCCACGGCACATTACAGTGGTGATCCTGCCCAGCTTTTTCGGCCAGTTCAAGAGCTTTTCGGTGGACGGATCCCGCCAGTCGCATACCGGCAGCAAGAATGGCGACAATGACTCACTCATCGGCGAATGCATCGCGCCGTACGTGCTCGAATACCCCGAGAACAGCCTCACGATCGTCGGCCTCGAGGAGGCCAACCCCTTTGCCTCAGAACTGCACTGGTCCGAGCGTCATCTGCGCGCGACGGAAGAAGCAGACTCGTTGCGAGCCTATCTCAACCGATTGATGGACGGCATGGGCGGAAGGCCCGGCGCGTGGGACCGCTCAGCGACGTGGGACGATGCCAGCCGGCGCAGACGCCAGGCGACGGTTCACGTTCGGACGCTACGCGACTACTTTGAGAGTGGCGAATGGGGCGAGGAGCTTTCGTGGCAGGTTGTCGGGTCGTGGCTCAACGCATACTGTGCCCGTGAGGCTGAAGACGCGGCAGCGACCGCGACCCAGGGCCGCTGTGGCCCCCCGCAAGCTCCCACAACCACACTCACCCTCATGACGGACATTGCGCAAAAATCGGCACCCACCCGTCGTTTCGGTTTCGGCCACAACCCCAGCCGTTCTGTTGATACTGGCCTGTCTCTCCCTCGTCTTCCTCCATACCGTGACATCGGCTGAGTGTCCAAAGATGTAGCAGTTTCATTCCACGACAGCAAGGGTTATTCATAATCACACACTTATAACATTGTCCATAAACACCATTCATGGCATATCCTACCGCCAGGTCCTACTTTCTGTCCAGACTGTCCACACCCATATACTCGGCTGGCGTTGGACACTGATGGCAGAACTCAGTCCACGCGCCTACTGCTTTACGTGGCCCTCACCGTCTTCCGTCCGTCCCATCTTCCCTTCTTCTGATACCCAAGCGTCCCTCTCTGAAAGCTCCCTTTGTTAGCCCGGCAAGCCCTGATTGCATCGAGAGTAAGTCAAACGGGCTGCATCCACTCTGTCTATTATCACCACCAATTCAGCTGGAGCTGCTAGGAAGACGACTCTATTGCTACATTGGACAAACAAAGGTTGCGAACGGTTTATATGTGTGTAGCTCTACTCCTCTGCCTGGACGAGGGGGTGCTTGTTGTATACTCAGGCGAATGGTCCAAAAGGACCAGATTATGCAGACGACGAGTAGCCGTGGTCGTAGTCGCGGCGGAGGGGGCCGTCCTCCTTGTTCTTGAGGGCGGCCATGCTCATGTGGCTGCCGTTATCGGTGGTCATGCTGCGGGTGGTCCAGAAGGACATGTTGAGCAGCACGGCAGCGACGAACTCGGGCACGGCGGTGAGGCAGTACTCGAGGGCGATGAAGCGGTTGGTGAAGCCATCCCCGGTGTAGTTGCTGACGGTGTAGTAGGACAGGCTGGAGATGAGGGCTTGGAGGAGACCAAACACACCACGGGCAAGGAGCAGGGCGCCGACAACTGTAAAGAGCTTGTTGGTGGCGGTCGAGAGGCCCGCCTTGCTGGTGCGGGCGTAGGTGTTGGCCTGGAGAAGGATCCAGACGACGGTCAGGACAAGGAAGATGGCCTGACCGGCGGTACGGAGTCCCTTGGCGGTGTTGAGCATGTTCTGGATCTGGGCCTCGGTGAGGTCCGTCGAGTTGTTGGCGCCAGCCATGAGCGAGCCACCGGCAATGATGATAATGCTGAACAAAGTGTCAGTCTCCCATGTCCTTCGCCGGCCGGTTGATACTGATGACGTACTTTGCAGGGATAAGCCATGAATCGATAACCGCAATCAGGTCGTGGTTCCAGTAGCGCCACGGCGTAAAGGCGGGAATCATGGACGTAACCATGAGGGCACGCATGCTGCGCTCCTTGCCCTCAGGCATGTCCTTGGGGCCCAGACGCGACTGGCCAAAGTTGAGAATCTCAAAGTGCTTGAGGAAGTAGTACGACGCAATAGTCTTTGACCGGAGATCAGCTTTTGGTGCGAGACAGATAGCGAGAGCGAACAATCAGAGGAGTACGCACAAGAGAAAAGTAGCCCTCAGCCGACAGCACGAGGAATGCAATGAATACGTTGACGTTGTCCCACACAAGAATACCAAAGGCAACACCGCATGCCTGTGGTAGTTGGTTAGTGGCAGAAACGGAATGTTGTTGTGGTTGGATGAAATCCATTTTCACTACGCACCTGCGACGCCATTCGAATCAAGCAGTGGAAGTAGAGGATTGTGAAACGCGAGTTGAACTTGAGACGCTTGGTCAAGTACATGAACGTCATGTAGCAGAACATGCAGGTGTAGAGGACGAGGAATACGAGCGCCGCGCCCGCGTCTTTGCCGAATGTGCCCATGGTGGAGAGATGTGTTGTTGCTGTGAGGGGAAGAGATGTGGAAGGGGGAGGGATGTTGTGGGTTGCTTTTGATGGAGCCGAGTCAGTGGTATTTAAACAACATGCCGTCCCCAGGGTACAGTGAAGCGCGTGATTTACAGTGTTGATGGCCGTTTGCGCGTGTGCGGCCAACGTTTCCGCTCGGCTCCGCCGCTTGGAAAACATGCACAGCTCTCGTTCTCGCCGCCTCTGGAGCTCGGGACAAGACCGGCAAGGGGTGGGGTGTGGGGTTCTCGGCACCGCCTACGAGCACTAGCACGTGTTTTACCAGGTCCTGGGTCCTGGTTCTTGTCTTAGTCCCTGGAACAGTGCCAGACAGGCCAGACAGGAGATCGACACAAGAGTGGACGCCAGGCAGTGCCCAGACACCACAGTGGTCGATGTGCGTCCGCCGCCACCAAAATGCAGAAAAACAACGCACTTTGCCAAGTGCCCGAGAGTGGCCGCTGCAGCCTGTCACGAGACGTCCGCCATTTGAGTCCAGCTGTGCATGTCCAACGAAGCGAGAACCTTTTCGACGAGGCTATACAACAAGCCATGTCCAAGCCCGCGCGTGAAGGCCTCTGCGTCTGCGGGATCTCGTGTCTGGTGGGTACAGACTTTTCCGTGTGTTACGTCACAGCTGCTGAAAGCAATGTTGCTTTGCGGAGCGGAGGACTTGCTCCGGCGGCCATGTTGGTTAAGCCGGTGTGTCGAAAGATTGCGAAAGATTCCTAGAGACCTGCGGCCATGTCCGCACCGGTGCTCCTGGACGATGTGGTTGGAGAACAAGCCCAGGAAATGTGGACAGCAACCGAGGTGGATGAGTTTCGGGCGCCGTCTAATGCCTATCTTTTATCCAGGTCACCGAAGCAACACATGTGAGTTGAGAGGGATTACCCTTGGATTACGCGACGCCAGCGACCGGTGTTTAGTCACACTGCTCGTTTCGCGCGTGAACAAACACCTTTTTTTCTGCTCTTTCCCCAGTACCCCAGAGGGCCAGAGTACCGCCAGTACCTTTTTGTGCCGGGGAGAGAAAGGGACGGGTAGGAGGAGGACGGCGGTGTGTTGAAACTAGCGGACTTCAATTCTGTTAAACTGGGATATTGTGCTCGCAAAGTGCGCAGAGTGCAACTGCGCGGAACTACTCTGCACGTGTTATGATTCTGGCCTCTGGACAGCAGGAAACGCTCGAAACGCGACATTTTGGTGACAATCCGCGGCAAGTCGCGAGGTCGCGAGGCGGCGATGCCCGTCGTGGTTGCCCTTGTCTAGATCGTCGCCACCTTGCCTCCGACAACTACACAAAATCACTCACAACATTGTCGGGTCCCTCGCGACACGACTAGTTGCCACCGGTGCGACACCGCGTTGGCGCACGTTGCAAGACGGCCCAAGCGTGCCGACGCATCTTGCATGACACCCACAGATCCACAGACGCGGGCACTTGGCGGGGCGGTGCGGCCGCGCGGCTGAATTCCAAGGTACGGCGTGCGGCAGCGTTGTCCATGGCCTGACTCACGAGGAGCAGGGCTCCGAGAGGAGGCATGCACGCACGATGGTCACCGAGGATGCACCTCCGGCCGCCGGACCGCAAGGCTCTCTCGGTGATCGTTGATGAAGTTCTAAAGAGTAGGCAGAAGTAAATCAGAGTCGGTGTTGACAAGCAACGACGACCAGGGTGAGTGCAAGGGGATGGTGATAGGGTACGCCGGCCGCCGAGAGTGTGGGCCAAACGTCAAGGCAAGGATGGAGATCAACGACACGGCCGTGGCTAGAGGCGATGATACTCGGGCCTGGAGAGGGCCGGGCCCGTACCAACACTACGCAGCATACGTCGGGGCCACCGAGCACATCAGACCCCATGGCCCCATGTCGGCGCCACCCGATCAGAACACATCGTGTCTTTGAAAACTAACGCAGCCCCCTCTCCCCCAGCTGTTCCCTCCACAATGCAGATGTACTCAAACTTTGACCTATTGTCGACGTCCACCGACTTGGCCAAGGCTGCCACACCTCTAACCCTCGTCCGCGTCCACTGACGCCACTAGTGGTTCGATACAGATAACCGTGAGCCCTCCAAAATCAGTGATCCGCGACCAAGCCGACCGAAGCGATACGGGGTGTGCCAAGCCACCTTGGCACCAACTTGGACACCGCAATGGGGGTCAAACGGCGGGCAGCTCGCACAGTACTGCAGTAATCTGGTTCACATGATGGCAATACCCGTGGACAATGCGTGGTATAGTAATACAATGCTGGGAATGAGGCAGGTGATGTTCCTCGGTACGTCGGATGGAGGTGTGCTCTACAGGAGATCGAAGTCGTCGAGCTGGGAAAAGTCAACACCAGAATAACGAGTACGACGACAGAGTCCAGTTACTCACCTCATCGTTGTACTTCATAATAGTACGCTTGCGAGCACTGGTGTCCACCCAGGTGACAAAGTCCTCCATGTGGCGGGTGATGAGCATCGCGGGGTCGGAGACAGGCGAGGGACCGACACGGATGTGGCCCTGCTCGATGGTCTTGACGGCCTGTAGAGGTTAGCAGAGTCCTATAAAGAACGCATAGAGCACATCTCAAACTCACGTCCGACACGCTCTCCGACATCTTGAGACGTGTCACAACAACAGCGAGACGGCGGCGGGCAATCGACGAGACGGTGACCTTGTTCTCAATGTCCGATGGCTTTGAGCCGACATCTGAAAGGTTAGCAGAGCCAGAGACAGCTTGAACCTACCAAGAATGCCCATGTCGTAGAGCTTGTTGAGCATCTCAGCCTCCTTTTGCTGACGGAAGGGGTCCTCAGCCGGGAGGAGCGAGATGCGGTGGATCAGGGAACGGAGGTTGCCACAGATCTTGTTGTACCTTGTTGTTAGCATTATGGGACACACCCACACGGCAGATGCAAAACGACTTCCTATGACACTCACTTGTGATAGTCCTCACGGTCCTGGATGTGATACTTGCGCATCACAGCGATCTCACGCTGAGACGCATCCTGCTTCCACTGCGCAACGTTAGTTTTGGTGTTTTGCCTACGACAGAAGCCGCCGGTTGCGGGAAAGCAGGCATCAGCTACAACCGCTGGATACGTACGTTCAAGAAGTCAACCTTCTTGAGGAGCTTCTTCTCGTGATGCTTGAGCTGACGCATGGCGGTGGTTGATGGTTGTGGAGGAGTATAGGGAGGCGGCGAGTTAGTTGCGCGCGGGGTTGTGTATGGAATTTTTGGGTGGAGGTCAGCTGCGTTGGTTTAAATGGTTACATTTGCATCCGCGTTTAATCAGAGTTAAGGACACGATCCTAATACCCGGGTATAGATTGAAATTATTTACTCCCCTCTCTCTGTCCCCCCCGCCTGGCGTGTGTCTCCCAGCCAGTGCTCGGTCGCTCATTGCCCAAATCCCAGCGACAGGCAGTGTCCTCTCGTCCTTCACCCCTCTTCCACCACCCACACCCCTCATCTTTGTCGCGTCCGGCACAGCCATCGTCGACCCCAGCTCCTCTGCAACAAACCCGACCAGCGAGAGCGTCGGTACACAGTCCCTCAAGACCCCACCAACGCGTCTGACAAACCCCGCACGGCCCATCAGCCAACGCAGTCAGCGTTCTTACCCACCAAGGAACGACCTTTGCTGCTCGAGCGACCTCCTCGGATCCGTACCCGTTTCCGTCCAGCAGCTCGACTCGCCCGCCCGTTGCCACCCCCCGGCACACTCCTCCCGACCTCCCCTCGCGGACAGCAGAGGCAGACACTCCACCTAGACGCTAGGGCGGGGGCAGATATCAGTGCTCCCCGACCCCCGCACTCAAACCTTTACCGGTGGCGACGCCGCTGTGGTCGAGTGCGTTACCCAGGCCGCGCGGACGACTTGCACTTTGCTCATCCAGCCCTCCCAGCTTTCGAGAACTCTTCTCGTAGACCAACGCAGGTTGCGTGAGCGCAGCACCCCACCACCCCCGAGGAAATCCTTTGGGCGCACGAGACCCTCATCTTAGAGTTTCGCCTCCACCGAGTAGGTCATTCAACCCCTTCCACCCCTTGTCCTCGCATTTCACCCATCGTGCTCCTCTTGTTGCCACCGGACACTCGTCTGCAACCCCCACCGGCGCTTTGCCTGTTGATTGCTGCTTTATACGCAGTCGAGCAGTCAACTGCAAAACGCTCCACTGGGCCACTTTCCCTGATCATCACTTGACCGCTCGCCTCGCCACCACTCTCTGGCGCTTAACAAGCGAAACACTTTGATTCTGGTGTTCTCTTGAACTCCTCGTCGGTCTTGATCCTGTCGTCGCATATATCTGTGATCGAAAGCTGACACGGCTGTCCTTTCTCCCACGCTCTCTATCTCTTGCTCTCAAATCCTCAACATTTAAAAGGCGCACACTCCCCCTAAACTCTTCCTCATCCCTCCACCTGGACCAAACCGCACCATGCCGTCGTCCCAGGCCAAGTCCACCAGCGTGTTCCACGCCCTTGGCTCTTACGCCGACCGTATCAAGGAGCAGGGCAACAGCAAGTCGTTGTCCAGCTCGGCTGCTACCGCCTCTGGCACCACCTCGCCCTCGGGCTCGAGCTCAATATCGCCTTCCCCCACTCCCGGCTCGGCCAAGCCAGCCGCTCCGGCAGTGGTCGAGGATGACGGCCCCTGGGAGACTGTCCGAACAAGCCGCAAGTCGCGCCCCACTGAGCGTGCTATCGTTGCCGATGAGAAGCGTGGTAGCAACTCGCGCAACTGGCGCGAACGTGAGGAAAAACCTGAGGCAGCCAAGAAGGAGACCACCACTGCCGACGACGACCGCAGATCTGCAAGCCAAGTTGCCAAAAAGGAGACGCCCACGCCCGAGACACCAGCTAGCAAGGCGCAGACCACTACCTCGTCGTCCGCTACAGCTACGCCGCCCAAACCCGTTTGGGGCAGCGCTACCCCGGGTCTGACGCCAACGTCAGCCCCCGCGACTGTGTTGGAGACCCCATTAAGTGCCCGTGACCCTGCGTCGCCTTCTGCCGACGCTGGTGCCTCAGCCCAGCTTTCCTCGGAGCCTGCCTCGGTGACTGTCGAAGAGACCAAGGTCGCCAAGGCTCCTGTCTCTGGCGAGACCAGCTGGCGTGCCGAGACCAAGGCTGCTGACGCGGCCCCGGTCCCCGTCGTTGCTCCGGCACCCACACCGGCACCTGCTCCCAAACCCAAGGTTGCTCCCCCTCCGGCCGTCAACGCTTGGGACTTGAGGAAGAAGCAGATGGCTGTTCCTGCGGCCAAGGCCCCCGTACCCGCGCTTCAGTCTGGAAGTGTCGCCGCTGAGCCTGAAGCCAGCACGTCGGAGGTCAAGGTTGGCAAGAAGCAGAAGAAGAAGGCCGCTGCCGCCGCCGCGGGCGAGAACGCACCCGCACCCGTGACAGACACGAGCCTCTGGCCGGACATCAACACCGCCGTCGAGACTGTCAAGACCGAGGACAAACGGACCAAACAGCAGGAGAAGAAGGACGCCGAGTCTCCCGTCGTTGTCGAGGAGCAGCCTGCGGTCCCAGGCAGTGAGTAATAGCACGCTTTACAGCTTTTCGTTTGTGACTAACGTTTCTCGCAGAAAAGCAAAAGTGGAAAGCTATTCCCGCAGAGGAGCTGCAGGAAGCGGCCGACAAGGCGGCCGAGAGCAGCAGGCGCCAGACTACCAAGGCCAACAAGCAGCGTGCAAAGGACTCGGAGGGTGGCGACACCAAGGGTTCCCGGGCAAAGAAGGGTGCCAACGGCACGGAATCCTCGAAGAAGGCGGCGGCGCGTGCCCGTTCAAGTTCGCAGACCTCTGACATTCATCTCCCTGCCAACCCCGAGGGCCAGCGTGGAGCGAACGGCACCCGGTTTGGCACGGCCGGAGCATCATCGGACCTCGCTGAGTTGGAGCGTGGTGTCAACGGCGACGCCGCTGCCAACGGCTCGTTGAGTGCCCCCATGTCAAGGCAACACAGCCAACAATCCAAGCAGCGCGTATCGCCCTCCGGCTCGTCTGTACCCCTCTCTCCTGAGCAGGGTAGCCGCGAATTCGACGGTGCCCGTGGGTCGTCTGCGTCCCCTCAGCAGGCGTTCAACACGTCTGCCAGCCTTCCCAGGCCGCCCCGCCAGCGCGAGCGCGATGCCCGTGGCGGATACACCGCTCGCGGTCGCGGCGGTTTCAACCGCCAAACGTCCGGCCAGCGTATGATGTACCCCGAGCTTTCGCCTCTTGGTACCAACGCCGAGCTTGCCAACCTCTACTCGCGCGGCTACGGCCTTGGCTACCCCGTTTATCCTGTCCCCCCCGCTGGCTACGCCGTTGCTGGCTACGACGCCTCCGCGTCCACGTACGGTGGCGTCCCCGTCTTCCCCCGTCCCAACATGCCCCCACCTCCTCAGCCGGTCTCGCAGGTTGCAAACCTCGATGCCCTGCGGTACTACGTCCTGGGCCAGGTCGAGTACTACTTCTCCATGCAGAACCTCGCCATGGACTTCTTCTTGCGGCAGCAGATGGATTCCGAGGGCTGGATTGAGGTTCCCATGATTGCCTCGTTCAACCGCATCAAGTCCCTCACCCCGGACGTCTCCATTGTCCGTGAGGTCATGGAGGTCAGTACGCTCCTCGAGGTCAAGGACGACATGGTGCGCCTTGCCAGCGGCGAGTCCAAGCGCTGGGTCTTGCCAGACGCCAAGCCTTGCAAGTTTGGCCCCACCCCCATCTCCAGCTCGGGTTCGCCCAAGAAGTATACCGGCGAGTCGGCGGCTGAGATTTCGCACGGTATTCCTCTGTCCGTCGAGACTGCCTCGGCCCTCGGGATCGAGGACCTCATGCCAGCGATCCCCGGGCCCAAGTTTGACGTGGAGATTGCGCTCATGCGCAACGCGGGCGGTAACGCCAGCTCCAGCGCCAGCGTCCTCAACAGCGACGAGGGCAAGACCATGACGCCTGCGACAAGCATTGCCGGCGACACCACCAAAAGTGACGATGGCGAGGAGGCTGCCAAGCAGCAGCAGTGAGAGGAGAGTGATGTGAGTTCATCCTCCCCCGTTGTGGTCTGAACTGACGAGCCAGATGACCTTCACACAATTTCTGCACGATTCGTATCCATACATCAAACCCGTGACGACGAGGTCCACAATGTCCCACCAACATCGCGGCCACTGCATCTATTGTACACCTTCACCCCCGGCTGTTTTGCCTATTGCCCGACGCACACACCCCACCTCCACCACCCTACCAACCAACAAACCCAACCAGACTACACTTTCTCTCTCACACATGGATCGATTCCGAAAAACCCAACCACAGCATACGACTTCTCTTTGCCCCTGCATGACCACATCCACTTTCTCTGCCTGACTATTTCGATCCGACAAATTTCGTTCACACCATTTGCTGCTCATCCATTTTCTTTCGGCGCGCTGATAGCTTTAATTTAGCATATTGGTGTGCTCGGGTGGCGGCGCGCTGGGGTGAGGTGTTATCATGCTGCATGTGAATGCATAAGGTGTACATGTCAGGTGGAGGCCCGGGAGGAATGGAATGGTACAATAAATCCACGTTTCGTTTTAAGCAAAGTGGACGCCGCGGACGTTGAACGCCCTCAGCAGCTCTAACAAGTCGTTGCCGGACAGGGCGGCGGCACGCGAGTCGGCAAACGCAGGGCGCTGCTCGTCCTCGTCGAGGGTCTTGGCCGGGACAAGGGTCTCGGCGAGGATCTCGTCAATCAGCTTCCAGGCGTCAAAGTCGTCCTCGATGAGCTGTGCAGTGTTAGCTTTGGCGACACGCTACGGGAAATGCAAGCTCACCCTCTCGTTAACGGCACACCAGGTGCGGTAGTTCTTGTCGACCATCTCCTTGACACCCTTGGCCTTGAAGCACGCACGCAGCGTCTTGTGCATACGCGAAAAGACGACACGGTTGAGACCGTCATACTCCTCAAACTTGACGGGAGGAGGAGGGTCGTGGGGGCGGATACGGACGACGGACGACTCGACCTGGGGAGGAGGACGGAAGTTGCCCTTGCCGACCTTCATGACGTGCTCGACGCGCGCGTACATCTGGACGTTTGCCGAGAGACGGCACCAGAGCTTGGAGCCCGGTGCGGCGCAGAGACGGAGCGCAAATTCGCGCTGGAACATGAGAACCGCGGAGCGGATGACGGGGCGGTGCGACAGGAGCTTGAACACGAGCGGGGACGAAATCTGGTAAGGCGTGTTGGAGATGCAGACGTCAAAGTACGGCAGGTCGGCCTTGACGAAATCGCCGAGGATAATCTCCAGCTTCTTCTGCTGCGGTCTGTCGCGAGAGTTAGATTCATCACAAGCATCGCAACTCACGTTCCGAGCACACGCTTCTGCACTTCGGCAGCCATACGGGGGTCCATCTCGCACGCGACCACACGTTTGCACACGGGCAGGATCTTGACAGTCAAGTTACCGGTACCGGGACCGACTTCGAGGACGACATCCGTGGGCTTGAGCTCGGCCTTGTCAACAATGCTACAAGCAGAGTTAGTACAGATGAACCTGGAGTGCCGTCCTCAATGCCATTTTGTGCTTACCCCTGGGCCACAAGTGGGTTGGTGAGAATGTGCTGTCCGAACTTTTCAGTGTTGAACAGATGGTTGCGGGCACCTGAGGTGGCCGCACTGCCGGACGCGTCAGCCTTGGCGGCTCCGGGACGCTTCGACGCCGAGACGGGGCCGTGGGAGCGCGTAAACGTCTGCGAGGTCGCCTTGGGCATGGTTGTTGTTGGTGTGGTCGCTAATGGTCGCACCGCCTGGAAGTGCGCGTCAACTTTTGGGACGGACGAAGGGCTTGGAGATTTGCCACCTAGCGGAAGCATTTACACGTGGGCAAAGAAGGTGATAAGGGGACAATTTCAACAATGATGTGGCAAACCGGTCAATAATCTCCGGATTAAAATCAAAATAGTATTAGGAATATCACCTCAAGGGCCGGGCCGTCCGTTATCGCACAATGTCCTCATGGCCACCCGTATTTCAGAGTGTGGCGGACCAGCGCAGCAGCGAGTAGATCTCGTAGGCATCGTGATCTGTAATGTGGGACGTGATCTTGTAATGCGGGATGACGACGGAAGCATAGGGATGGTTAGGTTATCATTTTGGCGATCAGACCGGCCAGTCTTCCCTCGCACTGCCTTCCCTCCTTTGGCCTGCCTTCCTCCTTTGGCCTTTGGACTTGTCGTCTCGCCTTCTCCCATTTGCCACCGCCACTTCTCTCTTAACATCCACCAATCACATCACACCAAGGTCAAGGTCTCGACTGAGGGATATGTCCTGTCGGGCTTGTTGTGCTCGCATTGTTGGAGGGAGACGCGGCGGTGGAGGAATAGCGTGTCTTCGTCGAAGATAACGACTTGGCCCTGGACATTGGCAAATGGGACGGATGACAATGCGTGATAGATGACGTCGCACACTGATCACTGAGGTCCAACGATCTAGGATACGGCAGAGAATGGCGCGAAACGTTGCAGGCAGAGAAAAGCACCTTTCGATCCGGCCCGTTGCCACATATGCTCCGGGATCCGGGGTTTGCTCCCGTTTCTGAAAATGGACGGGATCAAAACGTATCGGCGATTTTGACCTTCTCCACTCCAAATCCGCTCCATCGTGTCGTCTACATCTTCTTCAACATCGTCTCTGTCGCCGGGGGTAACCCCCGGCACAAGAAAATTTGGAACGATACAGAGAAGATTAGCATTGCCCCTGCATAAGGATGACAAATTTGAAATCAGAGAGGTCTGCTTCGGCAGAAATATTTTTTTGCATTTGATTTGATCAGAATTGTGACGAGGAGCGATCAGGTGGTGGGCTTTACGATCCTGCCGCGTGCTCCTCAACTGGCCAACTGGCTAACTGGTGCGAATGACCATGATGGGAGTCGCTGGCCAGGTGGTCTCTTGACTTCTGATGTTGGCTTGACGTCGCACAAGTGTGCAGTGTTCGGCCACTGCGACCCGCCTTCCCTGAGGACCACAGGCCACAGGCGGAAAGCAGCCGGTCTACTACCCGTCACACGTCCTCGCTTGTCTCTTTCGTCAACAGCCAATTCCACTTCTAATGCAACTGGAAAGCTATTCCTTGACCGTTTGAATCCGACGGTACTCACCTCGGCCAACACATTGCATGTCAGCGCTCCGCTCCCTTCCCCTGAGGACATTGCCTGTCGGCTCGAAGAAGTGGTCCGCGGAAGATTGCCGGAATTGATAAGGACCCCAAATGTCCGGGGTCCCGAGGGGCCAAAAGGATTCCGAGCGTCCGGGTGTCGGCCTATATGATCACCGAGACCTTGTTGTCGCCGTTGACGGAACAGATGACCGAAGCAGCCACCGAGAAGTAGATGGGTCACTCATAAGTAGCCATCTCGGATGGTCTACAGCCCACCAATACACCTACTCGAAACCTCACACAATGTCCGCCTCTCCTTTCAGTCTCGAGAACCTCTTTGGCGTCAAGGGCAAGACCGTCGTTGTCACTGGCGGCGGCACCGGCATCGGCAAGGGTACGTGGACCGGCGAGGACCACCAACTGACGTTTCCACAGGCATTGCCGATGCGTTCGTGACCAACGGCGCCAAGGTGTTCATCGTCGGTCGCCGCAAGGAGGTGGTGGACGCCACCGCTGCTGAGCTGAGCGTCAACGGCGCTGCGACCGGCGGAGTTGTCATTCCGTGAGCTGAGCGGTGTCCGCTAGAGCTAACCCCCAGTATCCAGGGCGATGTTTCCTCCAAGGACGCCGTGGCCAAGGTGTTTGAGGCGATCTCGGCACAGACTGATGTTGTGGATGTGCTCGTCAACTGCGCCGGTGTGGTGCGTCCCCACCGCGGCGGCACCATTGCCGACGTCAACGATATCAACAAGATCCAGAAGGCACTGTGGGATGGCCACGACGACGAGGACTGGCAGTACACCAGCGCCAGTAAGCTACTGGGCTCCAAGCTATCAGCTGACAACAGTCAACACAAACGCTGTCTACTTCATGTCTGTCGCCTTTGTTCCTCTGCTCCTGAAGAGCGAGGTCCGCAGCATCATCAACATCGCTTCCATTGCTGGTATCATGCTTGCCCGCGCCCTCGCAAGCGTGTCGTACGGAACCACCAAGGCAGGAAGTGAGCCACCCCGCTACTGTTTGACCCAGGGTTCTAACATCCCAGCCATCCACATGACCAAGCTCCTCGCTGGCCGTTTCTCTCCCGCCAAGATCCGTGTCAACTGCATCTGCCCCGGCATCTTCCCCTCCGAGTTCACCGGCTCCCTGGGCGGCGCCACTGGACACGCCTACCAGGTCACGGAGGGAGCCCGCAAGGCTGCTCTGCGCAGCATTGTCGGCCGTCCCGGACTTCCCGAGGAGGTTGGTGGCCCATGCGTCCTGCTCGGCTCCAACGCCGGTGGCTTCATGAACGGCGCCGTTCTTGTCGTCGACGGTGGTCGCTGTCTTGTCGCCGGCATCAACGACGGTATCAAGATGCCCGACGACCAGTACATGTGTTAGATGGGGTGATTTGTAGACCAGTAGTGATGACGCAGATGCCTCTAAGAACCAAACCATTTTAGCGCTGCCAAGACACTGACAGGTACTCTGCGCCAAGGCGTCCCCGTGAAGGGACGACCACCCTGTTCAACCTCGGACCGAGTTTAGGTTGTCCCACGCCAGCTTGAAACGCCCAGCGATCCAGCGGCCAGCGAGTTACAGCACTACCAAGCGCCGCTCCTTGTCCCGCCGGCAGAGCCGGCAATGGCTCCCACCCGCTGAACCTGAAGGGAGGATGACTGACCTCTCCTGGTGGCGTCATTGCCTCTCTAGCTTCTGATACCCACAACAAGTCCACTTTGCGGGTAGTGTTGGCATGAGAACTGACAGTGCAGGTCGTTGTTGCTTCACAACTCACTCCATTACCCATGAGCCTCGCACTGAACAAGTACCTCGACGTTGTAGACGACGACAAGGCGAGAGACACTGTCCTTGAGGCTGACCTGTCGGACGAGGACGCGAGCGAGGTCTTTGCCGCCCTCGCCAAGGAGGAGGAAGGACACACGATCAAGTACCGCGTTCTGTCATGGCAGAAGGTCGCCCTCCTGCTCTTTGGCGAGTACGTCTGCCTGGCCATGCTCGCCCTCTCGTGGTCATTCAGTGTCCTGGGATGGGGAGTGGCTCTGGCGGTCCACTTTGGCGCCGGGCTAATCGCGTGGTGTAAGTAGCTTGCTTCACGGGCTGCCAGTTCTTGTCGACCTGATGCTCTCCACAGACACATCCTACGTCTTGTGGAAGTTCTGCATGAAGCACCCGCACATCCGTGACGTCTGCGATGTCGCTGCACAGCTGTTCCCCTTTGCCCCGAGACTGGCGCGCGAGATGGCCTCCATCATGTTCCTCCTCAATGTCATTCTCGGAGTTGGCTTCCATGTCCTGACGGGTGCCAAAAGTAGGTTACACTTGGCCATGTTTGCACTGACCTGCGCAGTCTTCAACACTCTGAGCAACTCGTCCCAATGCACAGTCGTCTTCCAGGCCATCACAGCCATAATCGGCAGTACGTCGTCGTTTACGTGGTTCGTGCTTATATCTGCAGTCGTCATCTCACTCCCGCGCACCCTCAACCACGTTTCGTACATGTCCATCGTCTCCGTCTTCTTCATGGCCGCCAGCGTCCTGGTCACCTTGGTCTGCTGTGGCATCCAGGCTCACCCTGGGGCCGGCTATGTCGGAGTGTACCCGGCCGCTGGCGACGTCAAGACCTTTGGAGGGTGGCCGTTTGGGGTCAACCCGGGATTCATCAACGGCTTCAACGCGGTACTCAAGTGGGTACAGCTGGACGTTTTAGTAGGCGCATGTAGCTGACGGCAACAGCATCGTGTTCCTCTGGGTGGGGCAAATCGTGTACCCCAGTTTCATTGCCGGTGGGTATCGAAAGTCTCGGGGCTTTAACTCAGCTGTGTACATGTGTTTCGTCTCAGCTGACGCCAACCTCTTGCAGAGATGAAGCGACCTGCCGACTTTCCCAAAGCGCTCGCAGCACTCACCGCCATGGAATTCAGCCTGTTCACCGCCATCGCTGTTGTCGGATACTACTATCTGGGACAATACGCCGAGGCCCCACTCATGGGATCGCTGCTGGACATCAAGTGGCTCAAGGTGGCATATGGCTTTGCGATAGGTCAGTTTACGGCAGTCTGCAAGTCGTCGAAACTGACAGCCAGTGCCCACTTTTGTAATCGGCACAATCTACTGCAACGTGGCCTGCAAGACACTCTTCCACCGCCTGCTCCCAGCCGACTCGCGACACAACCACAAACACACGGTTGTTGGGTGGAGTCTCTGGGTGGGTCTGCTGACGCTCATCTGGGGGCTCGGGTTCGTACTCGCCGCCACCATCCCCTCGATGGGCGACTTCCTTTCGGCCATGGCGGCGATGTTTGACTCGTTCTTTGGATATATCTACTGGGCGGTCGCATACTGGTGGCTTTACCGCGGGAAACTGTTTTCGAGCGTTCCAAGGGCATTGCAGACGGTCCTCAACCTGGCCATCTTTGCGTTTGGGCTGTTCATGCTCGGCCCTGGCTTGTACACTTCCATCAGCGCCATCGTGGCTGACTACTCGGGTGACGTCGCGAGACCATTCTCGTGCACGACCAACTCTATCATTGCCTAAGGTGCGAGCTTGCACTTTGTGGGCGCCATGATGCACGGCTTGGCTGCAGGCCGCGATGCAGAAAAGATGTGGCGGTAAAATGAGCCGAAAATCAGAATAAACTCATATCGTTTCGGCTCTCCCTCGATTCATCAACACACCCTACAGCTCTACATGACTTCAATGCTCTCCACATCAATCTCCCCGCTGCCCATAGTGGCCGCATACTCCTCCTCGGACAACACCGGCACATCGTCGAGCACGGCACAGTTGCCGTTCGACGAACGCAGTAGCCGGCCCCACGACCGCTCAATCATGGCGGCCTTGCACTCGGGTTTGTCGCCGGGAATCGGAACAGTGACGAGCGTGATGGGTGTCGAGGTACTTGCGCCGTTGAGCTTCTGAATACGGAGGCGCAGGAGGATGGCGGTGAGGTGCGTAGCGATGGGCTTGGGCCTTGCGCCGGTTTCTTCGGCCGAGTTCTGCCTCGTCAGTGCCATGATTTAGGTGTGTAGCTTGAGGAGTTTACGCTTACCTCCAACACGCCATGCTTCTGGACCTCGCTGAGAATGTACACCGTCTCGACATTGGGCAGCCACGAATTGCTCCCCAGCGCATTCCTCCTGGGCGACTCGGAGCCGACGATGTGAATGACGACTTTGTGCACCGTCCGCGCAAACCTGGCCTGGACATGGGTGTACATGGTCGCGAGGCGGGGCACCAACCCCGTGCTGGGCGGCAGGAGGACGAGTTTGGCAGCGCGGAACCGGCGAAAGTCCCAGCGGTCAGCGTCAAAGTCCGGGTCAGACTCGAGGTCGCAGTGGCTGCAGGAGCATGGCTGCTGCTCAAGCGTCGTTCTGTCGGATTTGGCGGCGGTGCGGCGCCGGAGGGCCGTGTCGGTCGCGACGTCGTGCCGAAGGCGCAGGGCGTCGAGCGGACCCAGGACGCTCCCGAGCCACTCCAGGCCGTGCGAGCCGGCCGACAGCTCCAGGACCTTGGTGTGGGCCAGGAGAGCCGCACAGGCGTCGCGGTCCGGCGAGCGCGTCCATGAGCCCCACGCGGCGTACAAGCGCGGTGGGAAGGCAGGAAGCCGGCCGAGTGGGGAGGTGATGACGAAACGGTGTGTCTCGTGTGGGTCCTCCGCATGGCTGCGCGTGCTGTGGCGCTCGTGAGTGGCTTCGGAGGTGGAAACTGGGGCAACTGATGGGACTGCGGGGACAGCTCCAGAGACTTGCGACAGAGACATGGGGGTAGCCACCTCGACGTGCGGAGTGACGATGATGTGGCGATACAGCAGCTTGTCAACGCGTTCCTTGAATGCCTTGCTCGTCCCCCGCATAGGGATCCACGTGTCTGGGTACTTGAGGATGAGGTCGATAAGGTCGGGAAAGGCCGAGTGATCGATCACCACACTCTCTTTTGGGGCCGGGGCTTGGACTGCGCCATCAGCTAGTTTCCAGGACGAGGGCAAAAGGTCGGGGCCACGACTCACAGTCTGAAAAGGTGAATTCGATGTCACTGCGGATGGTTTTGAGCATGGTGCTGGTCCAGCCGTATGTGGTGAATGTTATGAAGAGACAGGGCGAGAAGAGACGAGAGAATGAGAATAAAGACAGCTTCAGAGACCCGACTGATGCGAGGCGCATGCATGATTCCCCATACCTTCACCCGGTACCCCGGTCGCACCGGACACACACCCACACAGTCGCACTGGGCTTCTCCATCAGTGGCGTCGACGGAAATGAAATAAACAGCTTCATAATTCAACGTTTAATACAGAGCAGTGTGGTACATACACAATCCGCAGTGATGGCGCCTGCGGTGTTGCATTTTCGATTTCGAGGGGTGCATGCATGGCATTGGGAACCTTGGTTTGCCTGTTGAGGACTTTGTATACACTTTTGGGTGTCTTGCAGTTACGTCTCGCTGAGCGTTAGACTAGAACGTCATTCAGTCAACGCACCAATATGCCACAGCCTGCAGCTGGGCGTCCTCGGGCCCGACCTCAGCCTCCCACTCTGCGCGCGTCATGAAACGGAGCTTGGCGAACAGGGTTTCTCCTGGAACGGGATCCACCTGGAATTCCACCATGCAACCACGCAGGCGGTCGAGGAAGCAGTCGACGGGCTTGCGGGTAGACAGTGGGGTCGGGGACGGCAGGTCGACGAGGGTGATGGTCAAGTCGCGGCCAAGCATAATAAAGATCCATTCTGCAAGATCGGACCACCTGCGTTCAGGCTGCCAAGGTTAGTGTCGTTTCAACCACCGTAGACTCACTGTTGGATCATATTTCCATTCCCATCCACTTGGGGATGTCGCCGGAAAAGGGTCGGCGGTGGCGGCGGCGAGGGTGAGCGGGTGGAAGATGACTACCACTGCGTCGACTTGGTCACAGAAAGCCACGGGAACCGCCACCGGACCGGCCAAGGGAGAGAAGAGGACGTTGGAAATGAGTCGGGTTGCGCGAGACTTGAAGGTCATAACTGGCGGGTCACACAGCTCTGCGAGGGTCGTTGGACGGCGGCTGCCTGGAACGAGAACGACTGTCGGCGCTTTCATAACGTCGTCGGCATACTCCTCCTCGTATGTGTTCCTGTTCTCGAGGTCCGGATCGTAGCGGTACCGGATGACCTCGAGGTTGCTGAGCTCGTTCTGAAACCACTTGACGTCCGACTTGAGCAGACCAATCGGCACGTCCACAACCCGCGTGTGCTCGAGCAGTTGAGAACAGCGTCCAAGGTGTTCCTCGTCCTCGGTGCTGTTTCCCCACCCGTTGTCGTACTCGCGTGGGGAGAAGGGCGGGAGGGGACCCTGTGGCGACGTGACGGCAATCACCATTGGGTCCGACGCGCTGAACTCGGACAGATGCTCGACAGCGTACAGCTCCGACTCGACCTCGTACAGATCGTACTGGCCGTCGTCGCTGTCCTCGTCGTCTGCGCCCCGGCTCAGGTTGGGACCGTCGCGGTAGACTGTTGAGAGGATAATGTGGCGGTACATCATTTTTTGGATGCGGTTGCGGTACATGCTACAGGTGGTGCGCATGCCCGACCAGGAGGCAGGGTCGGCCAGAATCAGATCAATAATGTGGGGGAACGCGGTGTGGTCGAGAGGTGCTGGAGGGCCCGGTGGTGTCTTCTTCTTGGTGTTGTTTCGCTTGCGAAAGGTATGCGCTGTGGAGTCCCGCGAGCGTGAGCCTTGGGGAGTGTCACCTGGTGGTCAGTTGTGATACGGAGTACTCAACTCACCATGCCAGAGGTTGTCGGGAGGAAAACGAGTATCACCAAGAGCCACCTTGCCACCTCTGCCTCCTCTGCCTCCCCTGCCTCCTTTGCCATGGCCAAGACCACGTTCCGCAGGCACCTGACGCCCGGCGGCGACGTCATGGACAACACCTTTCTCAGCTCCACCACGAGTCCCATTCCCATCCATGCGCTCGCCGCCCGCGGGACCATGGTCCGTACCAGAGCCACGACCACGACCACCACCACGACCGCGGTGACCACCACGGCCGCCACCGCGCGCTGGGATCCACTGCCGCTGGACCAAAGGAGGGGGTGCCGAGTCTGCAATCGCCTTGTCGAGTACGAGTAGCGAGTCGGCTAACGTCGACCCAAGAGGACGGGGCACTTGGCCGCGACTCCCGCGCGTGGCTGCCTTGCTGTTGCGGGCTGCGGTGGTGTTGGTGTCCTTGGGACGGAGTGGGGGGAGCGCAGGGAGCGGTGGCGACACGGTCATTCCGCCGTCCGCCGCCATGGCGCTGGGACCGGGATGGGGAGGTGTATGTGGGGTGGAAGTCTCGAAGTGTGGTGTGTAGGTGTGGATGTGTGAGTGGTGAGTGATGTGTAGGATGAGGAAAAGTGTTGAACGAAGGCACAATGATTTTGAGTCGACGAGCAACCACATCCCGGTGGGTGGCAATTTCGTGTTCCGTCTCGACGACGCGTCGGTTCCGCGTCGCGCAGAGTCCCGTGGCAAGCACAGACTCTCACATCAAGTACGATCGCTCAAGAACACACACACAAACACACACATCTACAAGGGCGCATCGTATCGCCGCGAGCAATGCTGGAGTAATGCTGGAGGTTCCAGTGTCTGCATGTAGATCTATTCGGCTGCTGTCTCCTCCTCCTCATCGTCGTCGTCTGCCACAGGCAAGCCGCCACCCCTATAACCCATAAAGGCGTACAGGTCCGTCGGCGCCTGCCCACCTTCCCCCTCCCCTTCGCCGTCAACTTCCTCCTCCACGACCCACTCGTCCTCCTCTTCCTCGTCATCCTCATCCTCCTCATTGACATCGTCAAACGAGATATCCACCAGGCCCGACGCCAGCACGTACGTCACGAGCGCGAGGCCCGCGCCGGCAAACCACGCCCAGCGGGCGTACCGGAATTTACGCAGCTGCGCGGCCTCCTTGCGTCGCTCGTCCTTGGACTTGCTCTCACCGTCGGTGCTCGCCGGCACCGACGCGGAGGACGACGAGGCCGAGGACCACGGCAGCGCGCCGGACAGCGTCGACCACAGCGTCGGCGCAGGCGGGGCCGGCAGGCGCTGCACGCCCTTCCACCCGTCTGGGAAGGCCTCGAGCATGCGCTCGTGGTGCGACACGAGGGTCGGGTACTCGTCCAGCAGCAGGTCGCAGAGGAGCGGGGCCGGGAGCGACGTGTCCAGGACGAGGGCGAGCTGCGCGAACAGCGCAATGTCCAAGGACGACGGGCTGGGGTCGTCAGAACGTGGCCATGCAGATATAACCCCCCAGTATAACACGACACTCACCGGCTGCCGAAAAAGTACATGCCAGCTCCAAGCTTGCGTGCCAGCGGGTCAAAGGCTGCCCGCGCACGCTGGCGGATCTGTTCGTGTCAGCTTGGCTCTTGGCTCTCGTGTACGGTATACGCCCAGCGCACCTTCTCCTCGCCAAACTTGCGCTTGCGCTCTGCGGCCTCGACGCCGGCGTTCCAGCCGCTCCACGCGCGCGGCGCGCGCGTCCCGCCCGGCGCGACGACGACGGCGTCCTCGAGCGGCGTCTTGTCGGGCTGCAGTCCCGGCTCGGCGGGGGTGTTCTCGTCGTCGCCGCCGCCGCCCACGCCCCACAGGCCCACGGCGCGCAGGCGCGCCGCGTGCACTCCCAGAATACGCTGGGGCACATAGTGCGATTGCGGGAAACTCAGCGCGGCCAGCTGGGCGCGCAGGACCAGCGCATAGTTGGCCGGCAGGGAGTAGAGCGAGTGGTTGACGAGGTCGGTGACCTGGCCGTCGATGAAGGCCGTCCACTCGGCGGCGTCGGCGCGCTGTGTGTCTGACAGGCGCGCGTCGAGCGGAGTGTAGTTTGGCAGCGAGGGGAAGTAGCGCGCACGCAGGCCGACGCCGTTGAGCGTCACAAAGGGCTTGCCTGGGTCTGTCAGTTTCTGTAGCGCATGTTACGGCACGGGTCTGGACATGGCTTGGGTCTCGCCGTGTCGTTGCCATGGGTAGTTTCTGGTCATGAACAGCGGGCACGACCAGACCAAGGGCCAGCGCTCCAGACACTCGGATCCTCGGAACTCACCGTTCGCAGACCACTCGGCCGTCTCGACACCGGCACGCACACCGCCCAGGCGGAGGGTGCACAGGAGCCGGATGCTCTCGGCGTCGCTGGCGGGCAACGGCGCCAGCGGCGGGGTCGTATGGAGGACGACGGCGGGGCGGGACGAGGCCATCGTGCTGTCAGTCAGAGAGAGAGTTGATGAAGACGAGCGAGCGAGCGAGCGTCGTTGGTCGGAGAAAGCAACAAACCCGACTTTCCAGAAGGACGCTCCGAACGCTCCTCCGCAAACGGAGATTCCATCTCCGTCGTTCGCCCAATCTCCTTCCGCTGATATAATCCTTGCAGCCGACTTGTAAACCCTCTGCTTGTAACCACGGTCCACCGTAAGCGTGAACAAATGCAGAAGGACAATAAAACTACAATGGTAGGCAAAATTATTCTATCTTGACAGCGTGCGTGTGATCGTGCGGTGTGCGGGAGTGACGGACAGCCTCGACAGCAATATATACCCTCCGTCGCCCCTCGTGACAGCTTTGTGTAGTGCGAGGGTCAAGTGCAGCGAGAATGAGGGGTTGGGGGTGGGGGTGGGGAGGAAAGGGACCAGTCGTGTAATGGATCAATGGATGAGGGGGTGAAGTAAAGTGAGACTGAGGGGGTGGGTGGGAAAGTTCGTGTGTGCGGATGTTGTAGATGAGAGGCGAGCTGTCGCGGGACGACGCTCTACTTTGCCGCAGCCTTTGCAAAGTTGATCATGGCGCGGATGCCGCCCATGAGGCCGCCTCCGCCCGTCGCGCCATAGTCCTGGAGGGTCTTGCCCTCGCTGTCGTGCCAGACACCGTCGGCGTCGACACCGCCGTACCTGATGGTGTTTTGGTTGGCGAGCAGAGTCTCGAGGAGCTCGGCGACCGCCTGCTTCGAGTCGAGCATGACGTTGATCTCCTGCGAGTGGAACCAGCTCTGCGAGTCTTGGTTTCCGTTGCCGAGGATCATGACCTCGTCGTCGTAGACGGCCAGCTTGATGTGGCAGTTGCGCTGCTTCTTGACGGCGTTCAGGGGACGGATCTGGTCCTTGCCAGTGTACCAGAAGACGTGGAGGTGCTTGGACTTGCCCTCGGAGCCGAGCTTCTTGTACAGGCGGTCAACGACCTGCTCGTTGGTGCCGCCCTGGCCGGGGATACTCTCGCCCATGTCGTTGAAGCCGAGGTCGAGGAGGAGGTGGACCTCAACGCCGCGGCGACACGCGGCCATGACAGCGCGCACAATGGGGCGCGCGTTGAGCGTCGGGGTCTGGATGAACACCTTCTTCTTGGCATAGCGACAGCCAGCGAGCCACGCGGCGTTTTGCGGGTTGCGAATGTCCTGGTGACCGGGCATGCCGTGTGGGCGACGACACACCATGGCAACGGGGAACGGGTCGTGTGGGGCATGGACGACGTGCGGGCGGAACTGGTCCAGATCGTCGCTGTCCTCGACCGTCGCCCATGCTTCGCTCAGTGCGCCGGCGTTGAAGCGCTTGGAGAGCTTGAACATGCGCTTGGTACCGCCCTCGGGGGGAATCTCCTCGTCCATTGACATCCTGGGGTAGTACAGCGGCGACTGGGCACCGGAATGCAGGCCGTCTTGCCAGCCGTACCGGGGTGTGGACGCACCCGAGCGGGGAGGAGTGGCGTTTCCCGCGGTGTTGCCCTGGAGGCCGGCGCCGGTGATAATGTGGGGAGGGAACGGCTTGGGAGGCTTCTCCGACTCGTGAAGGAAGGGCGACTCGCCGTCGGCCTTGTCGTGATCGTCGTCGTCCGTCTTCTCAGCCAGGACGCCTTCGATGCTCTGACGAGGCAGGCCGGCGTTGTCAGCCACGGGGCTGTCGACCATCAGGTTGCCCGTAATCCCTGGGGCATCGAGGTTGGTGTTAATGTTGAGTGGGGCAACCTGGTGGTGGTCGGAAAACGTCTCGCGGGCCGAGTGGAAGCTCTGGCGCTGAGACGTGGCCGCCGTCGTGCTGTCGCCGCCATACTCGCTGCCGCCGTCGATGCTGAAACGAGGGTGGTGGTCCTTGTATTGCGGCAGAGGCATGGTCTTTGAGCGGGGCACCAAGACGCGCTGCTCGGTAAGAGTTGGCGACGTGCGGGCCTCCGAGGCCGGTGCCGGTGCGCGACGCGCGTTGGCTGCCGAGTTGGCAGCCGTCTCCTCGTCAAAGTCGCGGGTGAGCTTGGTCAGGTCCGTCTGGCTTGCACGGCGGCTTCCTGGCCTGCTGCTGAAACCCATCCTCTCGCCAAAGCCACGCAGCTCCTTCATCGTGTGCGCTGAGCGAAGGGCAATCTCCTCTTGAGCGTGCTGGAGGTTTTGACGCTGCGACGCCATGGCCTGGCGGACAGCCTCGACAAGACGCTCGTGTGCCGGGTGTGCTGACGCGAGATTGCGGGCACGGTCGGCGTCAATGTCCTCTGTTTGAAGACGGAGAAGCTTGCGAGCCGCGCGCGCCGCCTTGAGCACCTCGATCTCACGAAAGTATGGGTTGTGGTCGCGGAACAGGTAGCACGGGTTGCCGCTCTCGTCGCGTGGGGGGTCGTATGGCTTGTCCATGCACGGGAGCGGGGGCGAGAGCTTGTTGTACCACGAGTGAAGGGCAACGTCGTAGAAAGAGTCGACGATAGGGCCCTCGAGGTGGGTCATGAGCTCGAGGTTGGGGCGGTCCTGGATATTATTACTAGACAGGAGGACCACCTTGCGGTCGACAATGACAAACTTGGCGTGGAAGGTACCAAGCAGGACCTTGTGAAAGTTCTGTACAACAAGTCAGACACTGTTTGTTTCGGAAATGCGCAGCCCCGCTTCTCATGGTACTCACAACAACCTCGAGCTCTAGGCCAGGGATTTCCTCGGGGTCCGGGAGGTCGAGGGGCTTCCATTCGACAGCGGACACGGGGGCATGCGCATTCCACAACTGGGCCCACGATCCACGGTCATACATGAGCTTGACGACGACCTTTGGCCTGCCGGCCTTGACCACGCGGGTCGAGAGGTCCTTGAGCGCCGTGGACACTGTGGTAACCGAGTTGGACGGTCTGGCGGACTGTGTCAGCAAACTGGGACCCGAACAAGCCTCGTACACAAACTCACTGCCAGTAGTTGGTGGCGATGAAGACTTCGGTCTGAGCGCGGACAATGACGTCGCGAAAGTGCCGCATAATGTCTGGGATGAGGGAGATGATGGTGAGGGGCATGGTGGTTGTTGATCCCATCAAGTCGGGCGTAGTCATGCCGGCCAGTGGGTCGCGGGTGAGGGTGGGCATGAGCGAGAGGTACATCTTCCAAAAGAGCTCAGAGACCTCGACGCCCTCGGCGTCCTCACCGGGCAGCTTCCAGCCTGCCTTGCGACGCAGCTCGGGTCCACGTTGTTCCCAGAACGCGAGCTCCTTGTCGGTCATGCCGTCGACGACAGAGTGCTTGACTCGGAAGCGGTACGCCAGGCGGACAACGGGGTTTGCCTTTGGGTACATCTTCTTCATGGCCCGACCCACTGTGTGGTCTGGGTGCTTGACCATGTACGATGCCAGAGTGGTGTCCGGGTACGGGAGGGGTTCTTTGGCCACCATCTCGCCCGAAAACGGCTTATTCTTGCCTTCATCACCAAGGTTCCTTGACGTCGCCGCTCCGTCTATGGTCTTGTGAGGCGAGCTGTCCGGCCAAGCGGACCCCACCGCTGCGGCGGACGGTGGGTACGCATGACCGTTGCTGGCGGGGACGACGCTGTCGTTGCAGTCAGGGCGAAAGGTATCGAGCGCGATCGGCGCGCTCGGGGGTGGGTTGGAGACCACCGCCATGGGCACACGAGCAGGTGGGTGCTGGCAGCTGTCGGAGAGTTAAGATGGGAAGGGGGGGAAATGAATGGAGTGGATGTGTCGTTTGAATTGTGTGTGTGTGTGGTGGTGGTGCGCTGTACGGCAGCTGGGTCGGGGGGTTTGCGGAGCGGGCCGTGCGCGTTGTTTTGACAGGGATAATGGGGACGAGCCAAGGGGGTGAACAGGAAGAAGAAACGTGTGGATGGAAGCCGAGAAGGGAATGAGGGAGGGAGGAAAGTGTGTGCAACAGTGAGAAGCCAGCTAGTTTGAACGGGGTGTGTGTGTCGGGCGTTGTGTGTGGGTCGGGTCGTTTATGCGTGTGCGCGCGGCGGTTATGCTCTGGATGGTAAGAATAGACGTGCCATCTCGCCCACTCTGGCCACACCCCACGCGCGCGTCACTGGGATATATCACTCTGGCGGCTGGCTGGCACTGCTCTCTCTCGCTGGCCCCCCCAGTTCTCGCCCAACTTAGCAATAAACCGCTCTCTCCTGACACCTCCTGGCCGCTTTCGTTGGGCCGCATTCGAGGCGCACAAACCGTCCCCCCCGCCAAGTCGCTCTCTCTCCCTGTGCGTCCCTGGGTAGCTTGCAGCAAGGGGGACATGTGTATGCATGCATGATGCTCTGACAGATACAGATCGAGGGCGAAGCGATAGATGCACAGCACCGGGGGTCCAGGGGGCTGGCGCCGGATACGCAGACTCCTGGCTCCCAGGTGCGCAGCAGCTCAGCAGCTGTGATCATTGACGACCTCTCTGCGCTCTGCCATGACGGAAGAGCGATCGGAGGCGTATACCCGGATTCGGTTACTTATAAGCTCCTCCTGGTTAATAAACGCACGATGACGTGTACTTTGGTCTCTCGGCATTTGTTATATTCTTCCGATCCGCCCCCTTATCAGGCCCCTGCCGACCTCCACTTTACTGTTTGCCAATCGCGTACACCGGATACCCCGCCGTCTCCGCTCCGGGTGTGTGCGATACCAATGTCCTGGCACGTCCTGGGCTGCGTGGGCTGCTTGTTGCGCGCTTTGCCTGCTTGGCCCGCGCTGCTGCGGGTGGGCGATCCCCTCGATCCCCTCTCTCTCGCCCGCGCAGACCCCGCCAGACCTCCACTTTTCGGCGTCCCCACCGCCCACAGCCGGTCCGGCATATCCCATGAGACACCGCACCTAAAAGAAACACCATCGCCATCTCTCTCCTGTTCGTTCCACCACACCACACTCCCCCCCCCCCAAACGCATCCAAGCATCCAAGCATCCGTCGCAGCTTTGCACTCGCGTTCATTCCTTTCATTCCTTGCTTAGACACACTCCCCGAAGCACGCAGATAGCCGCCCAAAATGTCCAACTTCAAGCAGGCGCCCCACAAGCTCCTCGTGTACGTCTCCCACCACTTCCCTCCTTCTCTCCTTCTCGTCCCCACGCTTCTTCGTCGTTCTTGTCTCGCTGACATGCATGCACAGCATCCCTGGCCCGATCGAGGTCCATGATAGCGTGAGATCCGTATGCGAGATGTGCATGCTCGTCGTGTTGTCGGAAGAGACTGGAGTGTTGAAAGAACAAAGGTCGTGGCGGACCGGGTCTTTTCCGATGACAGACAGCCACATCCCCGCTTTTCACCTCTTTAGTTGACGCTAATGTCCAGGTTCTCCTTGCCAATGCCACCCCCGGTACCTCGCACGTGTCGCCCGCGTTCGTCCCCGTGTTCGGCGACTGCATTCGCATGCTCCGCAAGGTCCTCTACGCCGAGAAGACTGGCCAGCCCTTCCTCATTGCCGGCTCGGGCACCATGGGCTGGGACGCTGCCGGCGCCAACCTGATTGAGGCTGGCGACAACGCTGTGAGTGTCTTTTGTGGGAGAGAGGGAGGTAAACAAACCTGTCCTGGGCGAGTAGTGGTGCACACGGTGCCCCCAGCAAGGAGTGGTTGGATACCTCACGGGGGACACCGATTGCCCACCTTGATATTTATCCGGACGACTTCCATCGCAATGTGTGACGCGTACTGACCTGCCCAGATTGTCGTCGACCACGGCTACTTTGGCGCCGCCTTTGCTGACTGGTGAGCTGATACCAAAGGTTCATTCAGCTAACCCGCTAGCCTCGAGACCTACGGTGCCAAGGTGACCAAGATCACCGCGCCCGTCGGCGGTATTGTGTCTGACGAGGACCTCGTGGCTGCGCTCAAGAGCCAGAAGGTCAAGCTCATCACCATCACCCACGTCGACACCTCGACCGGTGTCCTCGCTCCCGCGGCCCACTACTCCAAGCTCATCAAGGAGCACTCGCCCGACACGCTCATTGCCCTCGACGCCGTGTGCTCTGTCGCCTCGGAGGAGATCCGCTTCGACGACTGGGGCCTTGACATTGTCATCTCGGCCACCCAGAAGGGTCTCGGTGTCCCTCCCGGTCTCTCGGTCGTCATGGCCTCTGCCCGCGCCCTCGAGACCCTCCAGAACCGCAAGACCCCCGTCCCCTCGTACTACATCAACTGGAACCGCTGGCTGCCGATCATGCGCGCTTACGAGGAGGGCTCGGCCAAGTACTTTGCTACTCGTGAGTTTAACAAACCTTTGGGCAACGGTTAACTCTTTTTCAGCCCCCGTCCAGCTCATCTACGCGCTCCAGGTGGCCCTCAAGGCCATCACTGAGGAGTCGCCGTCGCTCGAGGAGCGCTTTGCCCTCCACAAGAAGGTCTCGAACCACGTCAAGGACGAGCTTGCCAAGCTCGGCTGTGGCTTTGTTCCCCTCAGCCGCGACATTGCTGCCAACGGCATGAGCGCCGTCAAGTACCCCGAGGGCGTCTCGGCCGCCATCCTCCCCAAGCTTGCCGCGTGAGTTGGAGTGGTGCCCGTCGCGCACCGATGCTAACTCTTCCCCTGCAGTCTCGACGTTGTGGTTGCCGGCGGTCTCCACAAGGACATTGCCTCGACCTACTTCCGTGTCGGCCACATGGGCGTCACCGTCACCGACGCTTCGCGCGGCGACATCCAGAAGGTCCTCGACGCCGTCAAGACGGTCGTCACCGAGACCAAGAGCGCCTAGGGACTCGGCATTGCCGGTACACGCGCGCGGCTGTAGCGAGAGAAAGTGAAAGTGAAATCCCACCACGACCCCCTTTCTCTCTCTCTCTCACACCAATCTACACTCCTCCTCTTCTTCTCAACTCATTCTCGGCGCAGCCTGCAGCGTTGGCAGCCGGCGCTTAGACGGTATACAGACAGACGGACAGAACAACGATCCCACAGGCCGCCCGCGCGGGGAACAAAACATAAACGACGACGACGACGAACTCTACCCAGAATCTTTGTTGGAAAAAAGGAACCACCCAGAAGCACACTGAACTCCCCCCACCTTTGTACTTGGCGATGCATATATGTGTATAGCAAAAGACGCAGGCAGTCACTGGATCACTAGCAAGAGACGTCGTACGCGTCTGCTCGACGCCATGGCCAAAATGCCAGATGGCATGAGCGTGTTTGCCCCCGCATATACCCCGGTTGTTTCGCCGTCACAACTGCTCCAACGCGCCCAACGCCGCCAGCGGCCAGCGGCCAGTGCAGTGTCTCGGGGCCTGGGCGGCGTGCGTGTTGTGGATCTATCAGTGTGCGCGCGCGTTCTGTACACACCTCTTCTCTCCATCTCCATGGCTCCCTCCCACTTGCTCTTCCAACACATCCTTATAATCTAGCTTCAAGGCCCACCGCAGCAGCCCTCATCGAAGCCCCTTTTGTAAGTATTCCAGGGTACCCCCTTTGGCCACCCGGTTTATTACCTTGATTGGAGCAGCCCCCTACTAACGCATTAGAACGACGTGACCGCCGCCCGCAGCGTCGACGTCGACAGTTGCACGTTTTTCGGCCCCGCGCCCGCGTCGCCCAGTACCAAACCCCCCCCCTAACCCACCCCACACGCACACCCACACCCCTCGCTGGCGGCTGCTGCGTGCTCGCTCGCTCGCCGCTCCATCATGTCCACCATCCCTCGCATGGTAGTTGCGCCCATTGCGCGAGTCGCCCGCAACATGCCGTTTGTCCCCAGTTCGCTCCCCACGAGCCCCAAGCACCTGCTCACGCCGGCGGTCCTCGCCGTGACCGCTGCGCTGCAGCGTCTCGACCTGTCGCGGGATCCACGCAAGACGGTGGCCAAGGCCAAGGCGCACAAGCCGACGCTGGCCGACCTCGCGCAGTGGTCGCTCATGGCCGCCGTGTGGGCGTACACGCTGTGGATCATGCCGAGCGTCCCGCTCAAGCTGCTCATCGTGACCAGCTGGTCCATCGCCGTCGCCATCCCGCTCACGTCCCAGTTTGTGTGGCCGGCCACGCCCGTGCTCACCTGGGTCGTCATGTTCTTTTGCGCGCGCTACGTGCCCACCAGCTCGCGCCCGGGCATCCACGTCGCCCTCCTCCCGGCCCTCGAGTCGGTCATGTACGGCGCCAACATTTCCGACCTGCAGACACGCTTCACCCACCCCTTGCTGGACATTCTCGCGTGGCTCCCTTACGGCGTGCTCCACTTTGCGCTCCCCGGCGTGGTCGCCATCTTCCTCTGGGTGTTTGGTCCCCGCGGAAGCGCCCAGTTCTGGGGCAAGGCGTTTGGATTCATGAACCTCTTTGGCGTCATCACCCAGATCCTCCTGCCGTGCTCAGCTCCATGTAAGTGGGCTAGGTGATTCTTCTTTTCTCTCCCTCGCTGACGTTCGCCTTTTTCTTGCAGGGTACGAGCTGATCCACGGCCTCACCCCGGCCAACTATGGCATGCCCGGCTCGCCCGGCGGCCTGCTGCGTATCGACCGCTTCTTCCACTCGTCGGGCTACACCAACACGTTTGGCAACGCGCCGCTCGTGTTCGGCGCCTTCCCCTCGCTCCACTCGGGCTGTGCCGTCATGGAGGCGCTGTTCCTCTCGCACTTCTTCCCCTTCCTCAAGCCGCTGTACTGGGGCTACGTCGGCATCCTGTGGTGGGCCACCATGTACCTCTCGCACCACTACCTGTTCGACCTGTCGGGCGGCGCGTGCCTGTCGGTGCTGGTCTTTTACCTGTTCATGCCCCTCGAGTTCCGCGACATTGACGGCCTCAAGTGGTCCCAGGGAGACGGGTACGAAATGGTCACTACGGCCCCCGACGCCGCGCGCGACCGCGACGTCGACTTTGACGAGGAGATCCGCAAGCTCGAGGACAGCGGCGAGGCAGACGAAGAGGCCGCCATTGAGGGTAACGAGGCCGAGTCGTCTGCTGGCGCACGCAACAAGCGCACAGTGTCGTGGGGCGAGACAAAGGTGCTCGGCGAGGACGCCCATTGAGCAAGTGGATGTGGATAGGATAGGATTTGACGCTTGACGCTGGTACGAGGACACTTTACTTTCCGTTGGCACCCCCCTCGGTCCCGATATCTACCCCCCCCCCCCCCCCCCCCCCCCCCCCCCCCCCCCCCCCCCACCCCACCTCGCTACTCGCACACACACATACCAAAAACCTAGAACGAGAAACGATGCATTTGGCCACACCCTAATCTCTATGCTATGTGCTGTCCTTGCCCAATCCTTTGCCCCGTTTGCTCCACCTATGCGCGCGGGTAAAAGGCGCCGAGCGCCTGCCCACGGCTCACCTTGGCCCACTTGGACACGACGCCCATGGCGCGCGCGCGGCGCACCATCTTGCCCACGAGCCGCTGGTTCTTCCACGTCAGGCCCGTCTCTGCGCGCCCCTGGATCTTGCCAATTGCGTTCATGTAGTGGTGCACAATGTTCGGGTTCATGGTGTGGTCGAGCGGCGACGTGCGCGTGAGGCAGAACGGGTCGATGCGCTTGGCCACGGCCTTGGGGGGGCCCAGGAGCGGCGGGCGCGGGCCCGGACGGCGCAATTCCTCGGACACGTACAGCTCCTTGCGCGAGTATGCGTGGGGTGCGACGACCTGGAGAGAGAGAGAGAAAGACGGGGGGGGAGAGTGGTGGTGAGTATTATGGAAAGCAAGGAAACAGCTAGCGCAGCCATGCTTTCACAGCTGCACTCGACTCACCTCGCTCGCGACAAAGCGCTTGCGGCCATCAAACCCGCCGCCGCCGTACGTCGCGTCGCTGATCATGCCGCGCGCAGTGTCGTTGATGTTGGCGGCGGGCCGTGCGCCGCCGTTGGCCGACGACGACGAGGCCGTCGAAGACGAGCCCAGCCGGGGGAAGCGCGAGCCGCTGCCGTCCTCGGCGCTGCGGGCGCCGAGGCGGGCGAGAAAGTTCGAGGTGATAGGCTCGTTGAGCGCGCGCGCAGTGGTGTGCATGCCCCTGACGAGGGTGCGGGTGGCGGGGGCGACCATGGTGGGGTGTGTGTGCAGTGTGTGGTTGCTGGTCGATGAGTCTCGCGATGTTGCAGTAGATGAGTGTTGCAACGGAGTGGTTCGCGGATTCGACTTTTTCGGATGGATAGGCGTGGAAAAGCGGGGGCACACACGCCTGCGGTGGAAAGGCGCGAATGACAACCAAACAGCCGTGGTCTGCTCTCCAGATTCACAGTGTGCACGCACTGCGCGTCGCAGGCCACCAACGCACGAAAGCTACAGCATGTACGCTGCCTGCTGCATGGTCTCTATAAATGTACACGCATTGTAGTAACAGTCTGCGCCCACTGACACCATATTCTGGTCCCAGAGCCAGATTGATCGTATACGCCTGCGCCGCCAGTCCGGGTAGATCTGGCTCGCAGTGTCCATGTCCCCTCCGACGGGCTGGCAGGTCGTCTACGAGGAAGACGGCTGCCGCTTAACAGAGGGGGAGTGGGGAAAGGGAAGGGGGGAAGGGATACAAGTGGGAGGAGGTACAGGGAGGGTCAGAGAACGTGCGAGTGAAGCAGCGCAAGAGGACGCGCAAAACTAAGGATGTCTGGTGCGCTCTGACGCACGCGACGGGGTGTGGGCGGCGACGGTTCAGTGTCTGGTGTGGAAGCAGACAGAACAGGTTCACGTTCTGATAAACGGTAGCAGTGATACGGGGAATGCTGGGATTCTTTTCGTGGCCGATAAATCAAAACGCACCATGCAACGTTGTGCTGTGACAACGGTGAAGAGAGATGGAGTGAAAGAGCAACGCCAAAACGCATGACAGCCGTCTCGGGGGATCGTCCTCTCCAGTCAGCTGTGAGCCACGCAGCCAGGTACTGCAGGCACCCATTTCCGACACCACACCTTACACGGCTGCGCCGCTGCCAGCCGCATCGGGGTCACATACATAGCCAGCACCCATCGATACCGGCCACAGCTAGCACAGCCCGCCCTGGCCCATGACCATGACCATGCGGGACTTGAAAGACCCCTGGCTCGACGACGAACCGAGCTGGAGAGGCAAGTGTTTCTGCCCGCTGCTGCCACTTAACGGGCATCACCTGTGCCACACCTTGATCGTCGAACACACTGCCAACCAACGACGATCGAGCGGCAGGTACTGTACGTATCTGCGGCGTCGCGCCATGGCTCCGGCGCTCCAGCCTTCTTCGATGAAGATCTCCATGTGCCCATGCGGCACCACCGATCTGCCAGGTCCACTGGCCACTGGCGTCCGAGACCTTGTTCGGGCCCGGGGGGGGGGGGCAGGAAGCTGGAAGGTAATGGTGGCCTAAAGTGGCCGTCCACTTGCGCACTCACCTGCACGTTTTCCCGCTTCTTCTTCTGGCCCTTCTCTCTCTCTCTCTCTTTGATGTCTACCGGTCTACCCTTCGTGGCGATCCCACCACAGGCTACGAGGGGCCCGTGCCACTGATCGGGACGCGTGATCCACACCGGCCACAGGAGCCACAGGAGCCACAGGATCTACAGGATCCTCGCTTGCAACTAGCGACCAGAGCAGAGCTGAGGGGGGCTCACGAATCGCCAAACCACACGCGGTGCTGTACTGCTGTTCGCTCTGCCAGCCCCGCCAGCCAGTGGCCAGCGGCGAGTGGCGTACGGCCGCGTATGGCGAGCAGGGGCAGAGACGTGCAGGACATTGATGTGGCTGGCGGCGTTGCAGAATACAGGAGCAACGATGATAGGTGTGGGGGGGGAACGATCGCCGTGTGGCAAGGGTGGAAATGGGTTTGCTTCTGGCTTCTGGCTTCTGGGCTGGGGGGTCCCCGACATGTCGCTTGTTCCCCCGTCGGACCAAGATTGAGAGATGAGGCGACGCTAGTGTGCACCGCCATCCTCTGATCTTGCACGGAACAGTGCCCCCCCCGCAGCCACACGCTGATACTGGTTTGAGTGTCTGCATGAGCTATGGAGCGCCTCCAAGTCTGCCGCCGCCGCGGGTGTCTGGGTATGACGGAATCGAGCTTGTGGCCTTGTGGACGTCGTCGGCGACGCCGATCCCAATCCAGGTCCCAGCATTCCATTGCTGCGTCCTCGCCAAGAGCGCTCTGCCTCGCGTCGCGGGGGCAGTGACGGTGACGAGGAGGTAGAGCCACGTCTTGGCGCGCACAGGTGTTGGCAGGCAGCCTCCCTCTGTCCCCTCTCCCTCTCCCTCGCGAGCACAGTCCTCTGCTGCTTTGCTTGCTACAAGCTACAGGACACCTCTTTTTTTGTGGTGTGGACCCGGAGAGTACCTGTTGGCGTCTGGGCCTGATCACCTCACCCTAATGGGAGATCCTATGAACGCTGCGCTTATTGTGATGTGTCCTGTGGCTCCTGTGGCCTGTTGCAACAGGTCGCAGCATATGCGTCAGAGCGTCAGAGCGTCGAGAGCTGGTCCGTGCAAGAAGCACCTGGTCTCTCTCGCTGAATCTCTCTACAGCGGAAAAACAACAGCGCACCGTGTACCTGGCCACCTGGCCACCTGGCCACAGCTGGAAGAAACACAGAGAGCAACCACTCACCCCCACGGCCCGCCGGTATTTGCCCCGCGTTTGAGGGACCAAAAAAGGCGCCCCCCACCCCCCATCGACGTCAGTGCCGGGCGGACCTGAAAAGCACCTGACAGCCGCAGACGACGACAACGACGACGACAGAGGATACCGTGTGACCTGCCAGAGGGGAGGGAGGGGGTACGTGCATGCACAAGACTGCGATGGACATGTAGCACCAGCGGTCCCGGGGGAGGGAGGGGGGGGGGGGGGGAGGAATCGGTTGGATGGGGTGGGTGGTTACAAACCCGCCCCGGTTGAGCGTGTGATCGACAATGTTGGGTGAGAGACATTGAGTGTGTGTTGGGTTCTCTCATCCTTCCTTGCTTTCCGTTTTGCATTCCTCCTCCCGCATCTCTCTCTCCCCCTCTCTCTTGCACCGTTGTACATCCCACCATATCCACCCCCATCCAGGCCATGGCACCCACCGCAAGTCTAGCATCCTTGCCCACCAACCCCCGGCCCGACCCACACCTCATCGGTAACGGGCCAGCCGGCTCAGGCATCACCGGGACCGCCGGCACCGCAGCCAGCCCGTCCACCGCCGCTGTTGCCGCCGCCGCCGCCGCCGCCGGGCCAAGCCCCTCAGCCCCAGCCCCCGCACTGCAGACACACACATCCGCACCGTCAACACCTACCCCGCACCTCGGCGTCGCGTCTGGGACTGGCACCGGCACCCCGCTCGCACAGAGCGTGACCCCGCGCCCGCCGACCCATGAACCAGCGTTCGAAATGGTCGTCCTCGGGTGCGGCGGCGGACCACTCGAGACGGACTGTTCCGGGTGAGTTGTGTTTGGGTTGTTTGGATAACGGTCAAGCGCCCGCGCACACTGGCCGCATCGCATCTGTCGTTATCGCAGTGCACACGCGCTGTGTGTGTGTCTGAGTGTGTGCTCCGCACACGCACACAGCAGGGCTGCACAGGTGGATGCTGCTGCTTGCGGCGCGCAGACAGACGCAGCTACAACAACACGACCACATGGACATTACGCTGACGGGCAGATACCTCGTCAAGCCTGCGCGCTCGCGATGGGAGGATGGTGTCCTAGCGCTGGAGGGAGGTGGGTATCTGGTGGCCAATGCGTCAAGAGGTGATCAGCTAACATGCAGGCTCTGGAATCGGCGCGCTATCCAACCTAATTGAGCGATACTCATCCGAGGCCCTCTTCCCAGCCGTGTCGTTTCCAGAGACACACAGCACGCCAATCCTCAAGGCTGCATACATCTTCTCCTTTCTCACGTGCGCACAAACGTGACAGACCTCGTTGACGGAATCGCTGACCCCGGGTCTCGCAGGTGCTACCTCATCACGCACGCCCACCTCGACCACTGTGCCTCGCTCATCCTGCTCTCGGGCTCTGTGCCTCCGCGTCCACCTCGGCATCCTGGATCACACCCAGCAGCGCCGGCGGGCCATGTCGAAGACACTGCGCCGCTGCCCACGCGAATCCCAGTGTACGCGATGCGCGAGACGCTCGACAACCTCTCGGCGGCATACGGTGGCGGTCTGTGGCCCGAGCTTGGCGCGTGGGCGGCAGAGCCAGAACGTGGTCGAGGCGGTCGTCTCAAGAAGCGGTTGCGGTTGGACGACGACGGCGGCGTCGGCGCAAAGTTCTCGCCGTGAGTAGTAGCACACCCCAGATACCACCCCAGTGCGAACAAGTGCCCCGAGAGCAGCGGCCCGTCGCTACCCTTGGGGCCCACACCCATTTCAGTCTCAGCTGTCCACATACATCCACCCTGCGTTATATTTCGCTTGCGGCGGAACGAGACGTGCCAACTTTTGGGACACTCCTCTTCTATTCGGGGCGATCAGCGTGGCGTACTCCCAGGGGAGACGGATACTCTGAGGCGTCGCCCTGCGATGGCGCGCTGGGCGGAGGTTGTTTTGGCGCCTCGCGTCTTGAAAAACAGACACCCCCACTGACGACTTGCGCAGGCTCGGTACGACCGCGGCGCCATCACACCTTCACCCAACACTGCCCATTAGCACGAGGGTATTCCCCGTGTCGCACGGACACACGTCGCACGGAATGTACCAGTCGTCGGCCGTGTTTGTGCGGTACGACCCGGCAGTGCTTGGGCCGACCCAGCCTCCGAGCCAGGCGCCGAGCCAGGCGCCAAGCCAGGCCGCGTCGCGCAGGGCCAGCCAGAGCAGCAAGCTCGTCGGCTCGCCCAGTGAAGAGAGCTTCAGCGGTGTCACTGACGGCCTCGCGTTTGACCGCCGCGCATCGTCTGGCGACCGGTCGTGCGGCGAGGGCCGCGAGTTTCTGTTCTTTGGCGACATTGAAAGTGGTTACCGCGCTCAAGGCGAAGAGCACGTTGACGCAGGCCACGGACAGACTGCCGAGGACCTCAACGGCGCCATTTGGCGAACGGCGGCTCAAAGCCGTAAAGAAGGGCGGCTAGCGGGTATTTTTGTGAGTGGGCCCCTCGTCGTGTGCGAGCGATAAGCAGAGTCACCGAGGGTACTAACAAACCAACCAGATTGAGTGCTCGTATGATTCCTCGCGGCCGGCACATGTCATGTTCGGCCATGTGTCTCCGCCGGCAATCATGCACGAGCTGCGTACCCTCGCCTCATTCCTCCCAGATGGACCGTGAGTTTTATCATCGCCAAGCACGTTTTGTGCATGTGTGGTGGGCGCGCGCACAACGGACTGCAAACTCCGTGATGGCGCGTCCACGCACTCACTGCACACGGAGCCGGAGTCCGCGGGGTGGTGGGCCGAGCGAGCACAGCCCAGGTGGGGTCAGGTGCATCTCTGCCCACGTTGTCCGGTGAACGTACAATTTCCCCAACGATTTTCCGCTGGGAGTGGTGGTGGACGACTGCGCATTATGGTTACTGACGCCACACCCTGCAGCCGTCCACTGGCCGGCCTCAAGGTCCACATCACCCACATTAAAGAGTTTCTCGTGCCACACCCGACTGGGCGGACGGCGCGTGACCTCATCGAGACGCAGCTCAACGAGCTCGAGCTGCAGACGGGTCTTGGCGTCGAATTTGTCATCCTGGCCCCTGGCGACCGTGTCTGTAAGTCGAAACGAAAATGAGTCTTTTGGTCTGATTCCTGTGCTAATTCCATAGTGATATGACGTCAACATGCCCAAATCCCTATCTCGACACCGTTTTGAAAATTGATCGGATCCTCGCACTCCTCTCCTCTCGTCTCCTCTCTTGTTCCCCGGTCCATGGATCTACGGATCACCGGATTACTTTTTTGTATCGCAGTCCTGTCTATGACTCTCTTGTCCTCCCGTCCCACATGCTCCATGGATAGCATTCCCTGTATGGCCAGGCCACATCACAAGCTAGCGCGCGTAAGCCAGCGCACTGCGCCGGCGGTGCGCGGCGGATTCCTCGGCCGAGTTGTCCTGAATTGAGCCGCCGGCCGCTCGTCGCTCGGAGTGGCATCGTTCCGGACCTTGGCCGCGGACGCACATGAGCGTGACGATTTCGGACCAACGCGACACCTTTCAGAATTTCAGTGCAAGATGCCGCAACGTGCAGTGCAGTGCAGTACAGTCAGTGCACACTGCGAACGGGCCGTGCTGGAAGCCACATGTACACTGTTCTCTGTGTGTTCTCACTCCCATCCCATCACTCACAACACAGTCAGCAAACGAAAACTGCATCAATAAGCACATCAAGTAAGCTCGTCTACATTCTGCGTTCCGTCGACAGCGGAACCACGGCATCGTCGCTTCGGTTTGGCTGACCGATCCACCACCCAAGGCACCGCCCCGAGCGTTTTGATTGCCGCACACCGTCTAATATTTGACTGTCGGTCTCCTCCGAGCCCACAGGGTTGTAGCCTGGTTCACAGTCGCTTTCAGGTTTAATAACTAGACGCCTCGTTCGCTCGCGCCCACTACGCTGTTGAAGACCTTCACACACACACACACATCCCATCGCTGTTCGCCATTGCCACATCGCCACATCCCCTCATCGACACACACTACTCCCCCACACCCTACCACTGTATACATGACCGCCAGCCAAGGAAACTCGGCGGCGTCCTCGACCGTCACTGTCACTGCCGCCATGAACGGGACGAATGACGCCACAAAGGTCGACGTCAAGAACGAGGCCAGCGAGGGCGACCTGGCCGACGACGACAAGTACATCCTCAGCCGGTCAGCGACCATTGCGCCCACCGAGCCGCGGACGTCCACGTCCATCGCCGTCGCTGGCGCCGCTGCCGCGAGCAGCAAAGAAAGGGACACTGGGTTCGGTATCCCGCTCACAAAATTCCGTTCGCTCGAGCCGGTCATCTCCCCTGCTGCGCCACTGGCGCGCATTCTGAGCGGACCACGCGACAGCACCGACGGGGGCCAGTATGTCAACACGTACCTCGGCCGCGGGACCGCGCAGGACCCATACCTCGTCGACTGGCTGGCGGGTGAACGAGCAGTGAGTAGAAAGTAGAAGCGCGTGTGCTTGTCCCGGTACTGGTCGCTGGTGGGGATGCAGACCGGCAACTAAAGTGGTGTGGGTGGGCCCGCCACGAACAAACAAGCACGCCACACCCCCAACAAGACCACGTCACCGATCACTGACACCCCCCCGCAGAACCCGTACAACTGGTCCAATGGATACCGCTGGATCGTCACCATCACGATCGCGGTCGCGACGCTGTGTATCTCCTTTGCGTCGTCGTCGTACTCGGGCGGCCTGGACGACATCGAGAAGCGCTTCGGCGTGAGCACCGAAGTCGGCATCCTCGGCATCAGTCTCTATGTCGTCGGTGAGTCGATGTGGCCTAGCTAGTGCGCTGCTGCTTCAGGCAGCGATGGCTCGATTAAACCACCCCACCCCTGCACTTGCTAACCCCGTCTACAGGCTTCGGCGTCGGCCCCCTCGTCTGGGCTCCCCTGTCCGAGATCTACGGCCGCACCTTGGCCTTTTCGGTCAGCTACCCCATCTTCACCATCTTCAACATTGTCGGCGCCGTCGCGCAGAACATGGAGACCATCCTCGTGGCGCGTTTCCTCGCCGGCACATTCGGCTCGGCACCCATCACCAACGCCGGCGGCCAAGTCAGCGACATGTGGGCTGCGTGAGTACACACGATCCATTCGTCCACAGTCATAGTTCCCCCCCTTACTGACTCCCATCGCCAGCCACGAGCGCGCCCTCGCCACCTCAGTGTTCAGTCTCGCGCCCTTCCTCGGCCCCGTGTTTGGCCCCATTGTCGGCGGATTCGTCGGCGAGGCCAAGGGCTTCCGCTGGGTGTTCTGGGTGCAGTTTTTCTTCGCACTGTGAGTTTCCATATCCCTGCTTTCCACATGGTTCGATAGCGCAGATAGCGCAGATAGCCCACATTGGGCGGGGTGAGGCCGGTATACTTCGGTATGGGGCCGAGCGACGGGCAAAGGTTCAAGACCCGGCCGGGCCAGTCGCGCCTTATTGCTCCAGGTTCACGCAACCAACCACTTGTGATGGCGATCTGTGGCGCCGCCACCTCCGCCGTCCCCACCTCCCCACCTCCCCACCTCCCCACCCCCACTAGCACTAGCTAACCACCCACCCCAGTGTGTGCTTTATCGTCTCCATGATCGTTGTCCCTGAGACATATGCCCCGACTCTCCTCCGCCGCAAGGCCAAGAAGCTGCAGGCGGAAGCCGACGCCGCGGGCACTGGCGAGTTCTTCATCGCCAAATACGACAAGGTCAAGCGGACAAAGGCCGAGGTGCTCAAGACCAACCTCAAGCGCCCGTTCCAGCTCCTGGCGTCCGAGCTCATCGTCGCCTGCCTCGGCATCTACGGCATGATCGTGTACGGCACGCTGTATCTCTTCTTTGAAGCCTTCCCCATTGTCTTTAGGGAATACCGCGGATGGTCACGTAAGTGGTCCTCTCGGCCGCTCGCCGCCGTCGAAGTAAAGTGCTAACGCCTCACCTCAGTGGGCATCTCCGGCCTGGCGTTTATCGGTATCGGCGTCGGCCTCGTGATCGGCAACCTCCTCACGCCCTTTGTCAACCGCTTCTACAAGCAGGCGTGCGACAAGGCGGCCGCCCGCGGCGAAAAGGTCGCTCCCGAAGCGCGCCTCGTGGGCTGTTCGATTGGCGCGTGCTTGCTCCCCATCGGCCTGTTCTGGTTCGCATGGACGTCCACGCCCAACATCCACTTTATCGTGCCCATGCTCGCCGCCGTCCCGTTCGGCTGCGGCTTCCTCCTCATCTTCACCGGCATGCAGCTGTACCTCATCGACGCGTACGCGCTCTTTGCCGCCAGCGCGCTCGCGTCCAACGCCGTCCTCCGCTCCCTCGCGGGCGCGGCGTTCCCCCTCTTCGCCGTCCAGATGTACGACAACCTCGGCCTCCAGTGGGCGGGCACCCTCGTCGCCTTCCTGTCGCTCGCGTGCACGCCCATGCCGTTTTTGTTCTTCAGGTACGGCGCCGTGCTCCGCCGTAACAGCAAGTATGCGCCCAGCGGGCTTGCGTCCAAAGAGAGCACCGACAGCGCGCTCGAGCCCGAGTACGCCGCCGACGCAGGCGAGAGCCAGGGCGTCGAGGCCAAGCGCATCGGCGAGAACATGGTGTAAGCCACCCCAGTACATAACACGGACAAGACACTCCCCCCCCTCCCCCCATAGATTATCTCGGGTTTTCTGCAGACCTCACCCACCACACTTCATAATGTCATAGAATTCATACATTCACACTGCATGCATCTGCAATCCAATCTCCTCCCGATGTCTCTAACTACACACCGACTCTTTCTCTCCCTGTTTCTCTCGCTTAGATCTCGTCCCCGGCGTACCGGACGTCCGCCTTGTCCTCGAGCCACGCCATCCATTTCTTGAGGTACGAGCTGCCCTTTGCCACCGTGTCCGAGTCGCCCACGACAGCCAGCTGGCGGCGGGGACGGGTCATGGCCACGTTCAGGCGGCGGTATTCGCCCAGGAAGCCGACCTCGCCATTGGCGTTGGAGCGGACGAGCGAGACAATGATCGCCTGTGGGCAGGTGTCAGCGTTTCCTCACATTGTCTAAACCTACATCGCGTTCTTGGCCCTGCAGGCCGTCGACGGTACCGATCGTCATCTCGGGGAACTCTTCGTGCAGGAGCGACGACAGGAGCGCCACTTGGCGCTGGTACGGCGCGACAATGCCGACTTCCGCGGCCGGCACGCCGAGGGATACCAGCCGCCGCGCCCACTTGGCCACGACGGTCGCCTCGTTTTCGTTGCTCTTGCTGCCCTCGCCCAGCGTGATCTTGCCGCGCGTCGCGCCCTCGTCGTCGGCGTCGGCGCGCTCGTAAAACTCGCAGCCGGCCGTGTCGAAGAAGACCACCGTCGGCTCGAGCGCGTCCTTGGCGTCGTCGCTCGTGTCCGTGATGGTCGGCAGGTCGAGGAGCGTGTGTTTGGCCACAGACGCGTCCGACACCAGCTCAGAGTTGTACAGCGTCACAGAGGGAAACTCGGCAATGAGCTCGTTCATGCGGTACTGGACCTTGAGCACGCGCTTGATGCCCGCGCCGTACAGCCGTTCCAGGCGGTCAAACAGCGTCGTCTCCAGAGTGCGTGGTGGACGCAACTTGGTCTTGGAGCCGTCGAGCTTGACGTCGTCGAGCTGATCTGTGATATCCTCCTCCTCCTTGGGTGTAGCTGTTCCAGAGGCGCCTCCGGCCTCAGACTGGTCCTCGGGCTTGTCCTCAGGCGCTTCCTCGGACTTGTCGTCGGACACGGGCAATTCGCCTGCCTCTGTTGCTTCTTCTGCATCGGGGTCGGTCTCCTCAGGCTCCTCGGTTGGTCCAGCCTCCCCAGCTTTCGCAGGCTCCTGGGCCGTCTCAGAAGCCGTCTCGGACAGCTTGGAAGCGGCCTTCTTCTCCTTCCTACTCTTCTTGTCGGCCTTATCCACCTTGTCCAACTTCTCCTTTGTCGTCTTCGCCGTAGAAGACTTGCCGGCAGTCTTCTTGGCCTTCTTGTCATCTCTGCTGAGAATGGTAGGCGGCAACTGCATGTCAGCTTGAGGCACACTCGATCTGAAGCTCACCTGCTCGGGGTCACCAGCCAGGATTAGCTTTTTCGCCTTGAGGATCGGGACCCAGCAGACAGCCTCGACAGCCTGTGTCGCCTCGTCGACGATCGCGACGTCAAAGTTGAGGTTGTTGAGCTGGCGCGCGCCGGCCGAGTGACAGGTGGCCAAGATGACGCGCGCGCCCTTGACGACGTTGGTGACCACCTTGGTCTCGCGTTGGCGGTACCTCCCTTGTCAGCAACGCCCGCAATGCCAATACCATTGTGCTCACTCTTTACGCAGCTCGCGCACCTCCTCCCACTTCTTGCCCCTGTCGCGACCCTTGACGGCGCCGCGCTCGCCGCGCTTCTTGCCCAGGTCGCCGAGGTGTCCCTCAATCTCTTTACCGACGTCACGCACCAGCGCGCCATCGTCGCCGTTCGCCGCGCGCCAGTCCAGCGTCTCCTGCACGAGATCGCGGTGGACACGTGTCGGGTGGCCGATACGCAGCACCGATCCGGCAGGCAGAAGAGCCGAGTACGGCGGCTGTTGGGCGAGCGTGTGCAGCCGAAGCAGAAGGTTGTCGAGGGCAAGGTTGGAAGGAGTGGTCACCAGGATACGAGGGGGCTGGCTCGTACCGGGGCCGGCGGGACGCGCGAGAAACTGGAAGATGAGTTCGATGAGGGTATGCGTCTTGCCTGTCTGATTGTCAGCCGCGTTCCGATGTATTAGAGCCGTACACCTGGGGGACCATGGATGCACGCGACCGTCTCGGCGCGCAGACAAAAGTCGATAGCCTCCTTCTGACTGTCGTTTAGGCGCTCTCCAAACCACCTGATCTCTGTGCTCTCGGGCTCGGCTATGGTGGGGGGAACCGTCTTGGACCACGCTGGCTGGTTCAACCCAACCAGCGAGTTGATCAATGGAAAGTTGGTCGCGCTAGGCGTGGCCTCCTCCTCGGGCACAAGGAGTCGTGAGAGGTGCTCGAGTGTCTTGCGCATGCGGTCAAACGTGACCGAGTTGGCGAGCTTGAGTCTGCGAGTTAAAACCAACCCAGGAGGACCTAACTCACAGTCTCAGGCGCTCGGGCAGATCAATCTCTTTGCTCTCGCTGACGGCGACAATGACTTTTTCAGGTCCAACCTGCTCGTTAGCTAAACCACCAATGCTGCTACCTACGCGATACACCACACCTTCGACCCCATTGTCATCATCTGCCTTCTTCTTGCCCTTGGTCTTGCCTCCTGCACTGGAGACGTGCTCCTCTATCCGCACGGGGTCGCCATTGCGGAACGTGTGGGGCGGGAGCGAGGTGTCGACGTTGAACGCGAGCGGACGGTTGAGCTCAATGAGACTTGTCCTAGGTCAGTACGATTTGAATGGCCAGACACCTACGTCTTGCCTCCCAGGCCGACACTGATAGAGCTGACACCAAGGCTGCCGAGCGCGAGGCCGCGCTGCTCGAGCAGCTTTGGGCTGCAGTTGGAGTTGAGCAAGCGCGTTTGCTCCTCCTCCTCGTCTCGCTCCAAGCGGAGGAGGTACTGGTGCCGCTCGAGGAACGCCTTGAGGTCGGCCCCCGACGGCTGTTGGGGCTCCAGGAGCTGTGGGGTGGACGCCATGGTATGGAAGGTGTGTGATGGTGCTGAAGGTTGAATCGAAAACGTCATGTTGGTGTTTCGGTGATCGGCGAGATCCGACGGATCCGAAATCGCCATTGGCGTGGACGAGCACCTAATCTTCACCCATCACCCATACCACCATGTTCTCATCCACGGGCGGCGTGGGTCGTCCTCGCTGACACAGTACTGTACGAGTACATGATACATGACCGGCCAACTCGGTCCATTGTACGCCCAGTTCACAGAAGCAACCTCTTCTGGCGCACGCGCAACCGTTGGTTCGCCATTGGTCGCTGCAATATCGTCCTCCCAAGACAAACTGACGTGACAAACACACCATGCTGGGCCGCAATGACAACAATGACATCTTCTCAACTGGGGACGTTCATGTGGACAACATCCGCAGACATCCAGAATCTGGAATATCTGGTAATGCAGCGTTGTGCCCACGGTGTCAGGCCGATCACTTGCGCGTTGCTGATGTCCGCAATGTTGTTGGACTGCGTGGTGACCACGAGATATATAACGAGCAGGCTGACGTTGACAAGAGCACCATCATCAAACAACCCTCCTTCCCCTCAATCACAACACCTACGATGGCTCCCATTGCACTTGACACGCCCGCCGAGCCCCAGGTCCACCCTGTGGAAGCCCTCAAGGCTGCCGCCGCCGCTCGCGAGGTCGACCTCCGCCAGTTTGCGCTGTTTGACTCGACTCCTGCGATTGGCACCGAGTTCCTCTCAGTCTCGACCGACGGCCGTCCCGTTCTCACCATCAAAGAGGTGCTCCAGTCTCCCGCTCAGATTGCTGCCCTCGGTCGTCTTGTCTCAGAGCGCGGTGTAGTCTTCTTCCGCAAGGCCGGCATTACCCCGGAGGAGCAAAAGGTCCTTGTCCAGTCTCTCGGTACGGCTACCGGCAAGCCTGCTGAGAGCGGCCTCCACACCCACCCCTTGACCCTTCCTGGCAGCCAGTACGGTGATGAGATCACCCACATCTCCAACCAGCACATTCTCTCCAAGGAGTTTACGCTTTCCGAGCACAGTAAGTCCTACCAGCGCGTCCGGGCCAAGTCTGGTTGGCACACGGACATTACCTTTGAGCGTGTTCCCTCCGACTATGCCTCCCTCATCATTCGCACTCTTCCTCCCGGCGGCGGCGACACCCTCTGGGCTTCCGCTTATGAGGCGTACGACCGTCTCTCGCCGGTCTTCCAGAAGTACCTTGAGGGTCTCACCGCCACCCACCGGGGCTCCATCTTCCTCGAGCTCTCGCAGTCCACCGGCCTCAAGCTCCGTGATGTCCGTGGCCACCCCGACAACAACAACGACGACCTTACCACCACCCACCCAGTCATCCGCACCAACCCTGTGACTGGCTGGAAGGGCCTCTTCGTCAACTCTGGCTTCACCATCAGGATCAACGAACTCACCGTCCCAGAGTCGGACTGGCTCCTGAACTTCCTCTTCGACCACATCGCCGACAACCACGACATCCAGGTCCGCTTCAGGTGGGAGGAGGACTCACTCGCCATCTGGGACAACCGCTCCACCTTCCACACCGCTACCAACGTAAGTTACCTAGCAATATTTGGTTACATTGTTTCGCTCAACTGACAATCCAGGATGTCGGCCCCCACCTCCGCGAGGGCACTCGCTCCGTCTCTCTCGGCGAGAAGCCCTTCTTTGACCCCAACAGCAAGTCCCGCCGCGCCGACCTCGCCGACAAGGCCGAGGCTGCTGCTGCCGTTGAGGCCAAGTAGACGGGGTCAAATGATAGGGTTGATGTGTTTTCTCTCATAGTTGTAAACATCGCAAAGCGGAAAATGTGAAGTCTTGTTATCGATTGTCAGCTCGCCGCGGAATGTCCGCCCGGCATCGCAGTCGGCGAATTCCGCGGATCTTGCTAGCGAATGTTGCCATGTCTTGGCGCTAGTCGAGCGCCCAGTTCTCACAATCGCCCATACCATGACCGACGTTCAACATACGCAAGGCCGTGCCGAGTGGGTCACAACTCGTGACGGTCGCAAGCTCTATGCCCAAGTCCTCGATGGCCCGCCGGATGCACCGACAGTCGTCTTCGAATGCGGCGCGGGAGCCAGCCGATCCACATGGGCTCTCGTCCAGCCCCAGGTGGCCAAGTTTGCACGTGCGATCGTGTACGACAGGTCGGGGATGGGCAAGAGTCCACCAGACCCGACACGCACACTGGCTCGTATCGTGGACGACCTGTGCGACGTCATTGACCACTACTGCGTGCCAAAGGCGGGCGACAGACAACAGGGGCACCTCATTCTCGTTGGCCATTCCGCCGGTGGCCCCATTATCCGCAAGACGGCATCTCTACGACCGAATGTCGTGACCTCTCTCGTCCTTCTCGACCCGACAGACGAAGGCGTAGACCTGATGTTTAAGCCGTCGTTTCGGTACATGGAGAGCGCAGGCCTGTATGTGGGACTTGGTTTGTCATACTTAGGCCTTGTCCGACCGATTGCCAACTATGCCTTCAAGTGGATGCTGGACCTTTTGCCCGAGGACGTGTGCGAGGACCTCAACCGCGAGGCATTTGCCCCGTCCGTCGTGCACTCCCAGATGGCCATGAGCCACACCTTTCTCGACGAGGTCAAGGCCTTCAGGGACGACCCGCCCAAGATCCCAGACGAAATGCCGGTCACGATCGTCTCGGGTTCACAGACGGGAATGGCGATGGGAGAGGAGACCAGGAAGGCTATCAATGAGGCACACGAGAAGCAGACAGAGCGGTACAGCAAGGGACGACATGTCGTGGCGGAGAACTCGGGCCACCTTGTGCCCCTGACAGATGTGGAGCTGGTGGTGGACGAGATTCGGCGTGTCTTGTAGCTCCGTGCCATGTAATGTAGTACTGGGGAGAATGTGATGATTCTTGGATAGGTAGAATTGGTGACGACAGTCAGGCGTCAAAGCCTGTATGCTCAGGTATATGGGAATGCGTCGCAGGTCGTCACCCCGAGGGGCGGCAAGGTTGCATCCGAACTTCGTTCCACAAGTAAGGGCTTGGAGAGCGTATACCGCCAAAACAACAAAACACTAGGCTATAGCGGCAACACTGTGGCATGGTAGCGACCTCCACACGAGGCCAAAGGCCCCTTCAACCTTACAATGTGACGGGGAAGGGTGAACAGTGTGATAACCGCCTGAGACCCAAACCGGGAGTCCTTTTCGTAACCGACTAGTGGTGCTCGGTGGATGGTCCGAAGTACCGGCCGCGGTCACAGAGCTGTTTTGAAGCTGAGCCACACGGGTGGAAGAAGATTAGGTATTGCAAGCGCCTGGCTCATTCCACAGGCCCTTCCAGTAGTCACATCCTCTCGCGGTCCGGTTTTCAGCACTCTTCCGCAAAGAACAACATCCAATATCGCTATGGCTTAGTGGGAAAGCGCCAGGCTCATACTACTGTTGTGATCACCTGGAGATCCCTCGATCGAAACGAGGTGGCGATAAGACATGTTCTTTTTGTGTTCGTAGGTGTTGAAGGTGTTCAAGGTGGGGTGGAGGACAGTGGTGAAACAGGATTTCACATTTTCGGTGGATTTTCTTCTATTTTCCGTGGAGGTGCAATTGTCCGATACGAGGTTTATACGTCTCACAAAAAGTGCCAGAAGTCGGACGAGGCATCTAAACTGACCGATACCATATGGGGATGCACTCCTGCGAGTTTGAGGGTTTAGAAAAGCATAGGAGACGAGAAAAACGTGAATCTTTGAGCCGTCCGAGCGCGCCTCCACGCCGATCTTCATATCATAACAACACCGTTGGTGAAACGGTATCATGCGTCGTTGCCATCGACGCGGCAGGGGTTCGACTCCCTTACGGTGTACATCTGTGCCTCTAGAGCTGTCCTAAAGCTCATGTGAGTTGCTTTTTGATGTCGGGGAACCCTGGGTAGTCTGTTGCCCTCCAGTCAGCCACGCTCATCACGATTTTCTACCGACTTCTCCACAAATTAGACAGATCTCACTGCCCAGCGACATGGATTAGACTCTGATTATTAAAACATTGTTAGTGAAGCGGTATCATGCGTCCAGTGGTCGACACGACGAACTGCAGTCTCCCCGTGGGGCTGCTCTTTCGGATGAGGCAGGCAGGGGTACGCCACGGTTTCTGTGGCCTACTCCTTCAATGATGCAAAGGGCGACTCTGTCGCATAACCACGGCTAGCTCGCAAGGCAATGCTGTCGTAAATTAACCATCTTTCGGGGCTGAACAACCTTCCTTCAAACGAAATCATTCGTGAAGACACTGAACGCGACAAGGGTTCGACTCCCTTACAATGAGTTTTTGGAACAGCTTTCATACCCCATCTGCTGCTTCACAATAGCCACTACAACGTACGGTTTCGAAAATACTCTTGTCTGATTCTGATGACTTGTTGAAGCCCTCGCGTACACCCTCGCGTACACCCCTCCCGCACACCCATCCTGCCCCTGTCCACTCGCGCGCCACCCGCCACTTTAGGCACCGCTGGCCTCCTCGGCCTTCTGCTGGCGGACACGCTCCTTGGCGGCACGAGCCAGAGCGAACGACGTCTGCTTGGGGTTGGAGGACTCGAAGATCTCGTCCAGCTCCTCCAGGGAAAGCTGCTTGGTCTCGACAACGAACAGGTAGATGACGATGATGCCGACGACGTCCCAGCAGCCAAAGATGAGGTACACCTTCCAGTCGAGAGCGGCGAGCGCCGACGGCAGGCCGAACGTGTTGATAAGAGACACACAGCTGGTAACCCATGACTGGAGGGCAAGGCCCTTGGCACGGACCTCGAATGCGAGGACCTCTGCGGGGTAAAGCGACTGAAGTGGGGTCCAACCGAATGAGAAGAAGACCATGAAGAGGTAGATGAATGTGATTCCAGCGTTGGCACGCATGGTGCTCTTCTGTCCCGCCGAGGACAGCAGGCCGGCTACGATGAACATGCCGCTCATGCAAGAGACGGACGAGAAGAGCATAAGGAAGCGGCGGCCAACGTGGTCGACCAGTGCGGTTCCCGTGAGGGCACCGATAAACGAGGTGACCGAGTTGACAAAGTTGAGCACACGCTGGCGGTCTGGCGACGTGATACCGGCAAGCTTGAGCAGAGTTGGGAGGAAGTATGTGATCAATCCGTTTCCTTTTCCGTTAGCTATAACATTACTGAAGAGGAACGGAAGAGGAAGTGGTCCGCAGGGTGAATGGTGAAAGGCAACACCTGTAGCAGAGTGCCACGCTGCCGATCTTGGTGATCTGCGCCACCGATAACCACCCCCTGTGCCACTTCCCTTCTCCTCAGACCTAACTCACCACTAAGCTGTCCCCAAACGGAAACGATAACACAAAGTCCGAAACCTGAAAGAGCAAGTCAGCGCAGATCACGATTTGGTCGACCGGAGACTTACGGTAACGGCCAGCGCGGTCACGGAAAATCGGACGGAAGTCCCACCAGCGCTTGTCGGCGCCGTCCAAAGCAATGGACTCCTCAAATTCGGCCATCTCGAGTTTGATGAGGGGGCTGTTGGCGTCGTTGTCGCGAGAGTGGTATTGCGCAAGAACCTTCTGGGCCTGCTCCTTGTGGCCGTGTGCATAGAGCCAACGTGGCGACTCGGGAAGGAGCAAAACAAATGCCACATTGATGACAGCCAACATCATCTGAAGGAGTAGGGGAGTCCTCCATGACCAATCGGTCGTCACTCGACCCAGGGGGATCGTAAGTCCACTCGCCAGCAGTTGTCCGACGTAGTAGAACGAGTTCTGGAGACCCATCCAAAAGCCACGGCTACTGGCAGGGGTGATCTCCGAAAGGTACGTTTTGGCGGCGGCAGCGGCCGTAGAGCATCCAACGCCGACAAAGAATCGACCGACGAGCAGCATCGGCATGTTCTTGGCGAAGCCGGCAATCAAGGCGCCCATGCAGAGCACAAGGTTACCGAGGAACATGGTCCAGCGGCGGCCAATTTTGTCCGGAAGAGTCGAAGCTGGGAAAAAGGCCGTGACTTGTCCGACCGTGTAGATTCCAAAGACAATGCTGTTTCAGGTGTCAGCATGCCATTTGTGCTGCTCGTAAAGCCATGATGTTGAAAGGAGTTTCCACCGTGAGAAACTCCTTTCAACATCAACTGTACCGGCTTGCCGTCTGCTTACCCAGTTTTGCTGGCACCGCTAGTTGCGAGGCCGAAGTACTTCTGGAACGAAACCATAGAATTGACGCTGCCCATAACGGTACCGTCGAAGCTGCTCAGGTCAGCACATCACATCAAAGGCTGAAAATGCATCCGCCGCCCCGCCCTGCCACAACTGGCACTGTCGGGTCGACACCTGAAACTCACCCATTGTCGCCCGAGCACATGCAAATGACGAGGCAGAAGAAGATGAACTGGAGTCCGCGCCAGCTCAGAAAGTTGAGACCTGGGTCGACCTCACGCGCGAGACGGAAGGCGATCGCTCTTTCCTCGTCCTCGGTGTAAGCTCGCGGCGCCCCCGCGCCCATGGAGGCGACTTCGCGGTGTTCCACATCGGTCTTCTTGATATCGGGGTCAGAGTGGATAGACGAGGTCATCGTTGCTTTGGCGTCGGCGTCGGTCAATGGTCGGATAAAGGTCGTCGGTCAATGACTTGAAGTCGTCGCGTCGGTGTCGGTCTATGCGGACAACGATGTGGGTGATGGGTGTTATTGTCCGTCAAGATGATGGGAATGCGACGGAGATTCTTCGCCGGCCTTTACCTCTTAAAGCACTTGGCGCCCGGTCCATCGGGACGTTGGAGCCGCTCTGTCCTGGCACAAGAAATGTAGCTGTACAGTGCAGAGAGGGCACCGCCTGCGCTGCCAAGCTCCGGGGAGAACCAAGATCGACCCGGGCCCCACAACGTGAATCCTAGGCCCCGCACATTTCGGCCGCAGCAGCACCAACATGTGCACGGCAAACGGCACCTCCCGGTACGTGCCTTTGATGTTGACTGCCCTAAATCGACGTGTAAATGTCCGGTCTCGCCGTCGATTGCCGTATGGAATAATGTCCATATTCCGCGGGCGGTCTTGAGAAGTGGGCTTGTCACAGCATGTCGCAAGTCGCAAGGCAATGGTGCAATGACCGGTCTTTTCTAAACCTGTGCCAAGACATGCCGCAGGCACTGATACAGTGGGGGAGTGGGGGAGGAGGTCAATTACCTGTCGACTTTGGTGTGGGGACGTCTCTGAGGAGCCGTGAGATGCCGCGTCATGGTCAGCAACGGGGGAAACGGCGAAGATTAGATGCGGCCGCGGCTCGGCTGGCCGTTGTTTTGGTGAAGCGCAGACCGCTGATCGGAATGGGAGTCGTTTGTGACGTAGGTTGCGACGGTCATGTCCAAGGTGGCATCCTCATTGAACTCATAGGCACCCCGTCTGCGGCGTTTTCGTCTGTGCGGTCATCACCTCGTGCATCCTGGATCCTGTTCGGGACAATAGCAATCCGCAACACGGTCAAGTGGGCAGATGGCCCTCAAGGTGGGCAACGGATATCCAGTTGCAGAGGCGGTTGTAATCAATGTCCGTTAAATGACCGACGCCACCAAAATGTCGCCATGCGGCTAGGGGCGCCCACGGCCCACCAGGCCCACCAGATCCCCACAGATCTCCAGATCGAAGATCCTTGAGACGTTGAGACATCATCGACAGGACATGTGGTATGCACAGCAGTTGACTGGTTTCCCTTACCCGCTTGAGAGTTCAAACACGGGTCACCCGTGTTCTGCACGACGACGCTCAACGAAACGGGCCATAAAACGGGCCGATTCCGATTCCAGCGGAAACGACAATCTTACCACGTCCAAGGCCAATTTTCGCCTTTCGTGGCTCTCATGAAAAGTGCCGAAGGTAACGAGCCAGGAACTCAAGGAATCGTGATCAGATATTGAACAGAGCAGCAGGTGACTGCCGGATACGGTTATGCGCGCATATGAGCGCGTAAAGACGGAGCGGTAGCCGGATCATCGCCCGAGGAGGACCGGAGCGAGCGCCATGCCGTGCGCGTGACCGCCACCTCCCCCACCACTGGCCGGCAGAAAGGCGGCACGATTCATGTGAACTTTGTAGCTTTCTCATTTTTTTCTCGCTGAACGCCACACCTGCAAGTTCACTCGAGACTCTTGTGGGCCTGTGCAAAAGATATGCGTGATTTTGACCCACATCTTTTGCGAAGCGCAATCGTTGCACGCGCTAAAATTGTGATTGTGTGGCTTTGGTTTCCGTTCACCTCTCGTCCTTTGTCCGAACTGAACTTTCACAAACGTCTCCCTAGATGATAGCCCTGGTCTAGAGTGCCTTGACAGCGTCGAGGGTTCAGTCGCACGCGATATCCGAGACGAGGCCGCATTTTTGCCCAGAACTGTACGAAGGCTCGGGCCAGTCCAAAGGGCGCCAACTGCGAGGGCTCGTGGCTCGTGGAGCATATGCACGTGGCCCCATCCTCCTCGACCACAGTCGTCGTTTTCACCCATCTTGCCTTTTTTTTTTTTCATTCCCACGCTTTCCACTTAATAATGACACAGTAGAAACCGTGCAGTGAGGGGGTCGCTGGTTGACCGGGGGGTTCAATGGGACCTCGGTGATGTTTTCGATCCATCCGCCTACACTAGATGGCAAATCTGACAAAATGGCAGTTTTATTGCGTGAACTGTCCACTGACCCACTGACCAGTCACAAACACCTTGCTGTTACGCCACACGACGTTTTATGCCTTCAGTGGTGTCCATCCTCTAACATGCACTTCCGATGGCCCGCCTGTCTTGCAGTTGTGTCACGCTTGTAGCACCTCAAGGTGCATCTACGCGAGTTGTCAACGTCTTCCTATCAGCGCGTGGGACCCCCAATCGAGGAACAGGTGGCGCGAGGTAGCTGCTATTTTGTTGAGCGTCCTGCCGCATGTACAGGCTCTCTGGCGTCCAAGCCTACGCTCGATCTCGCTAACTTCGCATGTCATCATGAGAATACCTTATATACGTGCGCGCCAGTCCCAAAATATCAATTAGTATCTTCGCTAGTATATCGGTTAGTATAACCGCCTCTCAATAGGGAGTTTCCTAATAGGAATATCGCGGTAGAGCAGGGTTCAACTCCCTGGCGGAGAAGCTGAGCACCTCTGGGTGTTCTCTTTTTGCGTCTCGTACGAACGGAAGACGAGGATGAGGTTGCAGAGGATCGGCAGATGGACTTTCCCGGGGGTTTTTTTTTGGCCATATTTTTCATTTTCGCATGCATCCTTCACATTTCCGCTGATGACTCCCTGATGCTACGCAGATACACAGACCACACAGACCACACATGTGCACGAGAAGCAACAGCAGATCCGGCATATTGCCAGTGATGGGACTGTTTGAGAATCTGACGCACCATCACATCAATAACCTAGTTGGGACAACTCATAAGCCTTTTCGTCGTTTTTCGCCCTCACCTTTGCCCACTCTCGTCACCATGCTGTCATACGGCCCCATCAATGGTTCCCCGCGGTCCTTACCACTGGTTTCGATGTGGATGTCGTGGAGAGACGGTAGGTGGTGGGCAAGCAATAGCGAACCAATAGCTGACACTGAGGGAAGATTGATGAAGTCGAACCCGTCGCGTACGAAATCCGCGATCGTAACCTAGGCCTATTGAGCATGCGGCACAAGTTTATGACCACGTCGCATGAGATGACACAGTTCGACGCCGACAAGTATATTTATAACGAGCTCATCGGCATTGTGGCACAGTACCTCCCCAACGAGCTCATGCTGCGCTACCGGGACTTTGACGGGGCGAAGGCGTACGAGGCTGCTGAACACTATGTAAGTGGGGGCTTAGAACGGGGCATGGGCCAAGACTGATGGCCCAGGTGGAACACATGCGTCACAGTGCTGCGAAGAATGCGTACGCATGGAGCCGCGATTGAGGGATGGTCCAGGTGGAAATGAAACACAGAGACCAGTCTAAAACGTCCACGTTGATGATCCAGGATCAATGGAACGCTTCTCATATTATTTATTTGTAAAAAGCAAAAATCGTCGATGCCGAACCGTGCGTGCCTACGCGGCGCTGGGCATACTCCGTTCTGATGAGAGCTTGGTCAAATTGGAGGTATCTAAATCCTAGTTATGACCTACGTTCTGAAGTTCACTCTTTGGTCGCTCAGAGCATGACATCATCAAAGTCGGAGGGGCTGGGGTTTGATCCGTGAGGAGAGCAGTGGAAGGAGGGAGGCATTATCTCCTCCCCATGGGCGCTCTTCAACGTGAATAACCCACCGCTTGATTTAAACCCCATATTAAGCCATCACCACCCTTCGTTGACATGCATCAGAGGCCACATGGTGCATCTACAGACCACAACAACACCTAAGGGGGTGCCACTTGTCGACGCAAGACGGAGTTGCTCGGACATGTCCGCCCCAAAACACGTGCCGTGCGCGGTTTAGATCCGCTCCGCTTTGCGATTTCTCGGCTCGGTCCGCTGCATTGTGCTTTGCCGAGAACCATCTACAAGTGCTCGTTCGTCGTCGTCCTCCCCCGTCTCCCTCCCGCAGCCTTTGCCGGTTATCTTCTCTCCCCCCAACACAGCGCCACATCTCCCCTGCGCATCTCCTCTTTCTTTCTCCCCATGTCTCTCCTCGCCCGTTCGTCCCGTATGGCGCCCATCCTGGCCAAGACCGCTTCTGCATCCTCCGCGGCCGTTCGCGTCGCCTCGGCGCAGCGCCACCTCTCGAGCACTGCGGCCGTCATGTCCGACTCTGTGCTGTATGAGTCGGTGGGCTCAACCCGCATCTACAAGCTCAACCGTCCCAAGGCCCTCAACGCGCTTGACCAGGACATGATCGAGTCGCTCGCCAAGCAGGCCCAGGTGAGTGTGTTTTGTGAGGGCAGTGTGTGGCCTACGAGCAGTCTCACTTGCAACTTTAGCCGAGATATGGAGGAAGAGCTGACAAGAGTACAGACCTGGCGCACCAGCGAGCTCTGCCAGCTCATCATTGGCCGCGGTGACGAGCGCGCTTTCTGCGCCGGTGGTGACGTGAAGAGTGAGCTCGTCCTTCACTAACGTTAAGCTAACGGTGCAGCTCTTGTCGAGTCTCGTCCCGAGTCTGGTGGTGCTGTTGCCCTCAAGTTCTTCAAGGACGAGTTTGAGCTCAACTGGGAGATGGGCCGCTTTGGCAAGCCCTACGTCGCTGTGATTGACGGCTTCACCATGGGCGGTGGCGCCGGCATTTCGCTCCCTGCCGGTGTCCGCATTGCTACCAAGAAGACTGTCTTTGCCATGCCCGAGACCAAGATTGGCTACAGCCCCGACGTTGGCGGCAACTACTACATTGCCCAGCTCGACGGCGAGATTGGCGCCTGGCTCGCCATCACGGGTCAGGAGACCTGGGGCCGTGCCGTCTACGAGCTCGGTATCGCTACCCACTATGTCGAGCCCGAGTCGATCCCCGCCCTCGTTGAGCAGCTCCAGAACCTCGAGAACCCCGACCTCCAGACTGTCTCGATGATTGTGTCGTCGTACCACGTCCCTGCTCCTCCCTCGGGCACTGCCGTTTCGTCGCGCGCGTCCCGCGAGGGCCCCACTCCCGTCACCGGCGCCATCCGTACCCTGCTCGACAAGACTTTCGGTCTTGCGTCGATCCAGGAGATCTACGCTGCCCTGCAGAACGCCGAGGGCGACTCGGCGCTCCCTGCCGAGGCCCGCGAGTGGGCCACTGCCCAGCGCGAGATCATGGACAACCGCTCGCCCACCGGAATGGCCGTTGCCCTCGCCAACTTTAAGCTTGCCAAGTCGGCCAAGCGCCTGCACACTGCCCTCGAGAACGACATTACCATGGCCACGGCCTTTGTTGGCACCGACCGCGCCACCGAGGAGTTCACCACCGGCGTCACCCACGTCCTCATCTCCAAGGCCAAGGGCCGCGCCGACTGGTCGCCGTCGGACATCAACGACGCGGCCGTCACGCCCGCCGCGATCGCCAAGAACTTCCTCGACCGCAACAACGCGCGCATCAAGGACGAGATTCCCGCCCTCAACTTTGTGCCCGAGCCCACCACCACCGAGGGCCCCGACTCCACCTGGGGCCAGTTCCGCAAGTACGGCCTGCCGTCCGAGGCCGAGGTGCGCGCGTGGATCATGGGCGAGGCGCCTGGCTCGGGCGCGTTCAAGCTCCGCGAGGACGAGCTCGTCCAGCGCATCTCGGATGCGCGCGGTGAGACTGCCGGCCCGCGCCAGGGCGAGATTGAGCAGGCTGTCCGCAACATTGTCGCTGCCCGCGGCCAAAAGGACGCCGACGGCTACCTCAACTGGCACTAGATGGGGGTTTCTGTAAAAGCAACAACAAAAAACGTGCAAGCAGTTTAAAAAGGAAGCGTGTAGGCAGCGAATAATGCATCTTTATTCAGCATCAGCGGCAGGGTGAAATAATGCAATATGCCATGTGTGTGTGTGTGTTACAGAAAAGAAGTGTGGGTGGACTCGTGTGTCACAGGAACACTCATCCAGCGTAATCCTCATAGAGGTACTCGTCCAGCGTAACCCTCAGCTGCTTTGCGAGCGTCTTGACCGTCTCGTAGTCGGCCTCGCAGCGGAACATGACATTGTCGAGGCGGTCCACTGGCGACGCGCGGCGGAGCAGTCCCTGCGCTTCGAGCTCGGGAATGAGTGCCCAGAGCTTGGTCGAGAATGTCAAGTGGTCTACTTCGTCCTCCCATGCCTCGTCGCGCGCACGCTCGCGCTCGCGTTTCCGCTGGGCGCGCGCGGCGGCGGCGGCCGGGTTCCGCCACGCGTCAATTTCGCGGCTGCCATCCTCGTCGTCCGAGTCGTCCAAGCTCGCAAGGAGGTCTTCGGGCCGTGCAGCGTGTTCGGCGTACAACGAGGAGAACATGCCGAGCAGGCGGTCGAGGGGGAATGGGCGTGGTCCCAGGAGACGTTGGGGGACTTTACCCACACGGAGGCGGCCGTAGCCGCCACGGCGCATGCCGCCGCCGCGCCTGCGTTTGCCGTCCGCTCCTGTTCCACGGCCAAAGAGACGGATATCACTCTTGGCCGGGTTGTAGGAGGCGCAATAGGCCGCGACGAGGAGGAAGCAGGCGGCGCGAGGAAGCTCGAGTGGTGGGGGGCGGGGGACACTGCGTGTCTGAACGGGTCGTGGCATGCCGTTGGGGCCGTAGGGCATGAGTGCGCGAGTAACCTCTGCGCGACCGGTGGTGCGGGGGAGGACGCTCTCGGTGGCCGCCGCCAGCGCGAAAGCCATCTGGTGCTTGAGGTCGGTGAGGAGCTTGACGGAGACGGCGAGGGGAGGCGGAGGGTTCTCTGGGTCCGGATAGGGCTTGCCGAGGAGGGTCATCTCAGCGTGGGCCGGGAGTGTAGCCGTATACAGCGGCCAAAGGGCCTCGGCGACATAGTCAATCTCACTGGGCGGTGATGTTGGTGCGAGGTGGCCAAGTGTTGCGAGGAGAAGGTCCACAAAGCGCGAGTACAATGGGTGCTCGCTGCCGGGAAGTAGACGGGAAATGATCTCTGGCGGGGTTAGCTCACCATACAGCTGGAACCGAACCCACCATCACGTCGCAGTGGCTCCATATAGAGGTGAACTGGCTCGGGCACGTCGCCGCGCTGTGGTCGCAAGTCCTCCCATGGCATCTGTGAGCAGAACACGACTGTCGCGGGAATGTCGACCAGCTCTGCGAGACGCGAAAACGCCGTCCACGATGACCCAAGCACGCTCTTCAGCCTCTCCGCCTTGGTGACCACAATGACCACTTGTCCCTCGTCGTCCTCGCCATCCTCAGCATTGCCATTACTCCTTCCCTTGCCCTTGCCGGCGGCGGCCTTGCTGGCCTTGACGTGCTGTGTCCACAGTCCACGCAACGAGCGCGCAAACGCGTCCCACGTAATGACCTCGCGACCATCATCACCTGCCTGGCGGCCCAGCGTGCTCTCGAGGGCTGTTGACAGACGTCCAAGCGCGCCAGCATAGACTAGACGAGGGGTGTGGTGTTCGATGGCGTCGAGACGGGCAACTGCGCATCGTGGCGGGAGGGAAAGGGAGTGACGGATTGCCGATGCAGGGTGGTGTGGGTGGTGAACGTGGATGAGCGGGGGAGCACCCGGGTGCGCGAGGAGCGCAGTGAGGGCCTCCATGTATGGTCGGGTGAGGTGATGATGATGTGGGTGTCAGCTTGATTTGTTTTGACTTTTGATGCCAGATGGCCTCGTCTCCTGGGTGGTAACACCAGGGACGGCGGCGGGATCAAATGGACGCGCGGTCAATCCATGGTCGACGTCGATGGACCTCGTTCACCATCATACACACCACCAACAATGGCTCGCACACGCCCAGCACCGCCCCCGCCTATCCCCGTCCGTCTCGGCGGCGTGGCACGCTACGACAACATGCCTGCTCGTGGACCACTCGGTCTCCGCCGCTGGTTCTGGAAGAAGGGGTGAGTTGGATGACAGATAGAGGTGGTCCCTGCTCCACGCGCGCTGTGTCTCTTGCTGCACACGAGCACGCTCCTCTGTGCCACCACACGTCCCGTCGCCTTTCCATTCACGCGCTGACCCGTTCTCTCAGTGTCCAGATTGACGCGCACCTTTCCTTTGCAATGCTCGAGTGGTGGGAGGCGGTTATCGTCGGTGCGTAGTTGCAACCCCTGTCGCCTGTCACCCGGCGTCCGGCGGGTTCCGTGCTTTGAAGCCCGCCCCATGGCCCTACGAGCCTGTGGTGCCACCTCCTGTAGCGCGCTGACCTTGTTCCTCCTCAGCCCTCATCGTGCTCCCCATCACGGCACTGTTCTGGTACTCGGCCTTCACCTACTTCCCCGCGCACGTCCGCTACATTTCCAAGCGGTTCAGCTACTATGTCTTTGAGGACGAGAACGTCGACGCGTTCGCCCGGTTCCGTGCCTACGTCGCCGAGTGCCTCAACGTCTTGTGGCTCTCGCTTCGCGGCGCCGCTGCTGGGGCCGCGCCCTCTGCGGTCACAGGCAGCCACGGAGAGCTTTAACCTCCCTAGTCCGACCACGAACCTAACTACACCTGGACACCACCATCGCACGCACATCCGTCGCATGATACTTTGACGGCGACCTATTATATACATCTCCATACCCTAATGACAGGTCGGCAGCTCCGCTCGCCGGGTATTTGTTCGCACTACTTCCTCTTCTCTTCCTTCCTTCCTTCCTTCCTTCCTTCCTTCTCTCTCTAGAGCTTGGCCTGAGCCGGGGACTCTCCAGCGCGCTCGGTGTGCTTGTGGATCCAGCCCGAGACCAAGTCCGCGAGCTTGACCGGCTCGGGCGCCAGCTCGTTGTGCGGTTCGTGGAAGAGGCCCTCGAGAAGCTTGGTCGTCTTGTCCTTGGCGGTACAGTGGTCGCCAAAGCGGACCGTGGCCTTCGCGCAGCAGATGGAGTCGGCGCCGCCGTGGTAGAGCAGGAGCGGGAGCGTGGCCGGCCAGCTGTCCCATGCCGCGCGCGTGTCGAGAAACTGGCCGCCATTGATCATGTCTGCGATGGCCTTGAGCGAGCCCGTCGGCTCACACATCGTGTCCTTGAGGACCTTTTCGGCAACCTCGGGGTCATGCGAAAACGCCTGTGTAGTGTGTCAGTGGCTTGGCAATGAGCACGAAGGGTGGTGCACGTACGTCGGCGTCGAGGGGGGTCTTGATCGTCATGTTACCCAGGCCGAGCTGGACGGCAAGGAGGCCGACCTTGACCTGAATAGTAGACAGCGGGATGGCCGACTTGATGTACGGGCCAGAGACGATGACGCCGTTCAGCAGCGCGAGCGTGTCGGCGTGCGCCGTGGGGTCGCGCGTCACAAAGCCAAGAGTCTCGCCGCCACCCTGTCGTGTCAGCTAATGCAGATTGAACAGTTCGTAGCCGGGACGTGAACAGCACGGACGCACGGACGCGGCACCGCGCAGCGTCCTAGCCGATAGCTCTACACCAGACATCCCACATCCCATCCCAACTCACCATCGAGTGGCCGTAGAGGAACAGCGGCTTGCCGTTGGCGCGCTCGTGCTCCTGCTTGACAAAGTAGGCCATGTCCGGGAGAGCCTTTGCCCAGCCGCCATTCTTGCCGCGCGCATTCTTGCCCTCGAGCTTGACGTCCTTGCCCTCTGCCTTCCAGGCGGCCGCCTCTGACGCGCCGGCCTCGAGGGGCTTGATAGACGTACGGCCGTGGCCGCGCTTGTCGTACGCAAAGACGTGGATGTTGTGTGGCGGGGCAGCGAGGAGGCGAAAGTACGCGTCGTAGCGCTGGATGTGCTCTGCAAAGCCGTGCACGAAGACGACGTATGCGTCGGGCTCGCCGGTGGTTGGGAACCACTTTGGGCTTGAGTCAGCATTTGCGGGCATGGGACATGCAATGTTCAAGGGAGAGTCAACGTACACGCTTGGTGAAAAAGGGGGTTCCCTCGAGACCGAGGACATAGCCCTCCTGGGAGGACACCTTGCTCTGCTCTGCGATGGTGGCCATGGTGAGAGGGAGTGGTGTGGTGTGTGAGATGGAATGTGTGAAGTGTTGACACGGTGGCGGCCATGAGCTAATACCCCCCTAGGAATGTCGTCGCACCCTTCCGGCCCAGTTGCCAGCCGGTAGAGCCCGTTCGGTGGCGCCTAGATCCGGTCCAAGTGCAAGCCATCGACGCGCACCAAACGGCCCCCGTCGTCCGCTCGGTGCTCTTTGTCATCGTCAAGCAGCAGCAGCACCTCCTCTCTCTGCTGCGCGTGCTCCCGACGCAACAGGAGAAGAGAACCATTGTTCCTGCCCCAGCAACTGCAAAAAGTTGGTGATTACCCGGCTTGCCCTGCGCGCTTACGACCGTCCAATTCTCTTGGAGCACCAATGCCAGACTGGTCAGACTGATCCGTTACCGGCCTGTCCGAAGCGTGTAGCTTGTAACCAACCTGATCACCGAGACGTTAAACCATGCACAAGGTAGTGATACCTTGGTGGGGCTCGAACACTAGTGCTAGAGGAGACAAATATGCCGTACGAGGAGCGCGCTGAAGCAAGGATCTCCGTGAAGTGAATAAACACCTTCCCAAAGCCATGACAGCTGATGAACGTTGGGTTTTTTAGGCCGTTAAAAGGCGCCTGCTGCGACCTCGTCTCGTCGCAAAAGAGTGAGAACGCAACGCCAGGTCGTGGCCGTCGGCAGTAACCGATTGTCTCAGCTGTCGGTGTGTATTCCCTGACGTGTCACCGCCGCCGTCAACCGTCTCCATCTCTTCCTCGCTTCTTCGAACAACCCTTCAACCACTCTCTCTCTCCTCCCCAACAATGAACAGCCTCAACGCCCTGGGTAACCGCCAGGTCACTTCCCTCCAGCATGACCTCTCGCGCATGGAGACGGGCGAGGCCGGCCCCAGCGTCCAGGGTGAGTCGGGTTCCATCTCATGCCCGCTTCCAGCGGCAACAACGGCAAAACAACACCTGCTCCCAGTGTCATCGCACAATGGTCCGAGATGCGTGGGGGACGACGAGATAGTATGGCTAGGCAATCACCTTTGTCAAGGTCCATTGCCTCCTCCTCCGACCTTGTGTTCACACTGTGCCGCTGCCGCTGATGCAGCATTGGAGCAGCTGAGGGGACGTCTTCATTTGACCACAGCTGACCTTTTCCACAGGACAGATCACCACCACGCTCGCCGCCCTCTCGCGCCTGATAGACGACTACGACTCGATGGCGCGCAAGGAGATGGTCACTGCTGCGCGCGAGAAGGCCAACACGTGAGTTTGTCCCAGACCAGAGCAGAACGACAGGACAGAACAGTGTGCATTGGGCGCGCCCGCCCTCCACGTCCACTGGCTCGACTACCCCCCAGCTTCCACATTGCCAGTGACGCTGACGCTGACGCCTCGTCATCCAGCCGCGTGGCCAAGCTCACAAACGACCACAAGGAGCTGAAAGCGCGCTTTGAGCGGGCCAAGAACGACTCGTCGGCGCGCGCGCGCAACGACCTCCTCGGCGTCGGCAGCGCGACGGGGGCCGCGGGCTCGCCCAACCATTCAGGAGGGTCCCTCCCGCACCGCCGCGTCACGTCCAGCGCCAACGGCCCGCCCTCGCCGCTGCACGAGTCGCCGTTTGGCAACTCCGCCGCTGGAGGAGGGTACATGGGGCCGAACGCGCGCGAAGACTATGCGCTGCGCGAACACTCGTTCATCCGCGAGTCGGAGAACAACATTGACCAGTACATTGCCCAGGGCCGGGCGGTCCTGGAGAACCTCGTCGAGCAGCGCGGTATCCTCAAGGGCACGCGGACGCGGCTGCTGGACGCCGCCAACACGCTGGGACTGAGCAGGGAGACCATCTCCTGGGTTGAGCGCAGGACGTGAGTGGGCTAAACGAAGATGTAGGAGCTGACAGCCCCGTGCAGTAAGGAAGACAAGTGGATCTTCATCGCTGGCGGAACGTTTACCCTCGCGTCGTTTGCCGGCATCTACTACTACTTTGGCTAGGCGCCGCCGCTCGACGTTATCATCTCCCTCGACCATCGCCCTACTCGCTTGCCACGACCAGAGCTGGAGCTCAGTCGGCCATCACACCTACCAGCCGGTGCGCCCATCCCCGCCCCGCACGACTATCATCACGCCAACAACACCCGTCACATTCCCCTGTCGCTTTTTGTCATTGCTATAATGTTGAGTTTTTTGATATCACGATCCTGCATGTGATGCGTTTTGTCCTCGCCCACAGACTGGTCACAAGCCGGCTTTCATCTCAATTCACATAAGGTATTTACTATTGCTACTGCTACTGCTATCATTTAGAACGGGCCAAGGGGGGTTTCTTTTTCAAAGCCGAACACCATAGCGCGACGCGCCCCAGAAGAGAACCATTGCCTTGACCATCTCGCGAAAGTCGTTAATCTGACCTGCATCAGCCCCAGCGCGAGCCCCAGCAGTCGGGGGAACTCACAAACACGCCCATGTTGGCGCCAATGCTCTGCTCGGCCACAGCCCCGCTCAGCGCGCGCGGGAGCGCGTGCGAGAGCACGCCCTCGCCGCGCCGCATAACGAACTCGAGCACGACGCCCTTTTCGGTGTAGTCGTTGAGGATGGCGCCGGTGGCGCGCCACCAGAGGGCCTCGTTCTCGAGGTCGGGAGCGGGAGGGTAGTTTACGCGCCGGGCGAGGGAGGCGGCGTGCACTGTGTCGGATTGGAACTGGCGGAAGCGGTGGATCTGGCAAAGGTGTGTCAGTTGAGTCATGAGCCAAGGGGCCAACTCACAAAGGTGTTCATATCACGCTCGACGACCCAGGGCGACAGGTAGCCGCGCAGCGCGAGCGCGAGGTCGCGACGGAGACACATCTCCTGCTCGACCATAAAGTCGTCCAGGAGGAGGCGGAACGCGGCGTTCCACCATTCCTCCCTTTCGCGCTCGATGGTTGAGCGGAGGTGGACCTCACGCTCACGCTCACGCTCCAGCTCGAGGTTGCGCTGGCGCTCGGACTCCCTCTCATTCTCAAACTGGACGCGTTGGAGGAACTGCTCCGTCTCCCTCTCACGCTCACGCTGTTCCATGGCGATCTCGCGACCACGCTGCATCTCACGCTCACGCTCGCGGTTACGCGTACGCTCGCGCTCGACCTCGGCGTGGTGGCGTTCCTCGGCAGCGAGGCGCTCCCACTTGCGTTCCTCCGTCTGCCGCTCCTGCGCCGCCAAGCGGTCGCGCTCGCGCTGCTGCACGACACTCTGCCACTCGCGCTCGGCGATGGCCTCGGCGGCACGGAGCTTGTCGGCCAGCGTCTCGGAGCAACCGGGGAAGGCGCGGCGTTCGTCCTCGGCGAGCTTGGCCGCCCACTCGCCTGGGTTGGCTGGGAGCGGGGCGGGTTCCGAGGTCAAGACTTCGTTGCCCTTGTCGTCAGCGTCGGCAACGGAGGCCCTGCGTGTCGAAGCGCGAGAAGCCGTGGTGGGAAGCGGACCGCTCATTGCGGGGACGGAGGCGCGGCGCGTACGGCGCGTCTTGGTCGACGTGCTGGAACGGCCACTTCCATTCGCGAGCGGGGTGGCGTTACTGCCGGTGGCGGTCGGCGCTGAAGAAGAGGAGGACGAGGACGCCGTGCTGCGACGGGAGGGTGTACGGGTCGTGATCGCTCCACCTGGCCATCCAAGGCGCAGCTGGGCGGCTCGAGTGGGGTGTAAGCTGGAGAGGGCAACGGGCCGGGAAGACGGAGTCGGGGTGGGATTGGGGGTAGGGGTGGGGGTGGGGATTGAGGTTGTCGTAGGCGGGGGACGAGATGGAGGAGGAGGCGTAGGGATGGGAGTGATGTGGGCCGACCTCATAGTCTCTGTGATGCTGGACATGGGGCGGGAGGGGATGGAAGGGAATGTGCTCTTTGGGATGGCGAAGGACGTGAAGCCTGAGAGTACAGAAGGTGGGCGGGAGGTATGCGGGGTGGCGGTACCGTGTGGGGGTAGTTCACGAATGAACACCATTGTGTGCACGGTGTGGTGGATGCTACAGACTGCCAGAGACTGACGAAACTTGTGAAAGAGAGTGAAAAAGATAAAGAAGAAGGTGGATGAGTGGACCCAAGGGGAGAGGGAAGGCGTGGAGGGAAGGCAGATACCCGCGTACCACCAAAAGGGCGCAAACACGCGGGGAAGGTGCGCGCCGACGAGCAGTCCAGTCAACCAGACCACCGGCCGCATGCCCCCAAGACACGCACAGCACTACGCACACCCTTCAACGGACTGTAGTACTGCAGCGCAATCAACAAGGTCGTCGACGCGTCGATGACATTGCAGTGTGTCCATGCATACACTTACTGGTCGAGCCCACCCGGGGTGGCAAGTCTTTGACCGACGAATCCGATCATGACGCTCGCTGGGCGCAGCGTGGAGTGGCCGTTGGCGTGTGCAAGGAGGACTGTGGAAACAGATTCTGGACCTGGAACTGATCTGGACTCCCATCGTCATCCTTGGCCCCCTCTGTGCCGGGCCATCTGATATGCTCACGGTCAATGCATCATGCTCGCTATCTCTGGAAACACACTTCGATCGGCTTGGCAAGACCCACATCTACCCGACTGCTGTGATTTGCCACCCACTATGTACGACTGCCCGTACTGCCCTTTATTTAATGAGACACTAGATTTTCTATTAAAATCCTTCACAGCGTCAAAAGATTCCTCTCTATTCTTCTACCCCCTGTGGGGGTGGTGCCCCACGGATCGGCTATGTGTCGTCCTTCCTCACCAAGACGGGCGGCAGGTGTCGCATGTGATGAATCTGGACCCATCAGCTGTATTCCAAAGACCCCAGATGCCCATTTCCATCCTCCCTACTCACCCAGCGGACGACATACACTGGGACGTCGTGGGGGTCAATGCCCATATTGATCAGAGCGCGGGGGAGCTTCTCCTGGACGACCGCCTCAAATTCGAACGACAGGAGCGCCGTCTTGGCCTCTTCCGAGTACCCCTCAAAGCCCTTGGCCAGATTATGGAGATGAAGGCGGTTGAATCGATAGATGTCGGACACGATAGGTCGGCAGGTGCTGAGCTGCAAGTCCCATTAGCCATCCCCTCTTGGCTGGTGTCTCTGGTCCAGCTGCGACGGGGTACTCACCACAAACGGCCAGCAGTCACACGAAGAGCTCGGCAGTGACGCTTTGGACATTGTGTACTGTCAAGGTGAGCAATGCGACACTGCTGTCTAATGATGGTGTCCCCATCAGCCGGCACCTTGCCCGCCCGTGCAGCGGTCCCACGTCTCGTCCTGTCTCGCACTGGCACCTCCACTGATGGGACCTCAAACACATACACACGACAAAAATCCTGCATCAGCTACGGCTGCAGAACAGCACCAGGGACCATGTCTACCAGATGCTCGCTCTCCGTGAGCCCCCCGCTGTCGCGCTGGGGCAGGTGCTTGAAGTGGTGCAGCTGTGATCGCTTAGCCCCCCGACATGGCCAATGTCGTTTTGCCACTCACAAAGCTGTTGGTCATGAACGTAGCAATCTGCTCAGACATGCCGGCCTGCATGCAGTACAGGGGCATGTACTTCTTGATGGCACTCTCTGCAAAGGAGCGTGCCATCTTGGCCTTGTACTCGTATGGTCCCTCGACGTTTGCATGGTAGCGAGCAATGGAGATTTGGTGCATGCCGATGGTGGCGTGCCCGATCGGCCAGGCTTTGTTGAGCTGAAGCACTGCGTCAGGGAGGTTGAAGCTTGGAGGAGGAGAAAGCACGTACCGCGCGGTTGTCGCAGTATGGGCAGTCGAGCCATTCATAAACAATGGGTGGGGGTGGCCGTGGTGGTGGGAGTGGCGGAGGTCCCATGTCGTAATGGTGCGGCATGGGCTTGGTCTCGGGATACTGAGACGGTTCCATTTTGACAAACTGGTTGAAGTGAGGAGCGTCCATGGTGTCGGATTTCGTTGAGAAAAGAGACCCAGACCCGTGCAAAGAGGTCTCCTTATAGCAGTGACTCGAGAGCAAAAACCCACACACGGTGCGAAGACGTTGGAGGTTCATCTAGTGAACCAACAATCAGCTGTTCAACATCAACGGGCGCCAACCGGCGAGAATGGCGACCCTTAATTTTAGCACTTTTCGACCTTTTTTCCATTCCACAACGGTCGCCTTCTCACGGGGCAGGCACGTTTGACTGCAGCAAGCAGCATTTAACAGATGAGAGGCAAAACACAAGCGTATTTGAGATACGCTTGGCCATGTGCAGGACCAGCAAAGGGCCAGCTTCAGCCATTACATTTGGGTATGTACATTCCATCACCCCTACCCGGCAACTCAATCGGCATGGGCTCCCATCGGCAGCTCCGCGAGCGTGTTGCGGTATCCTAGCGAAGCGACAGTCGTTGAGGCGTAGCGAGTTCTCTCAAAGTTGACACCGACACCCTTGCGCCTCGCCAAGGAGGATTTGCGTTCGGAGGCCCCACCCCCGCGACACGGACGCTCCCCGTCAAAGATCTCTGCAATCTCCTCGAGCATATGGCCCTTTGTCTCTGGAAAGTAGAAATAGATAATGGGGATGGTGACGGTGAGAACTCCGATGAAGACAAAGTAGAAACGCCACTCGATGGTATGGAGAGCTATGGGTGCTATCGGCATGTCAGCTCTTGCGACACTACAAGTGGGGGGGCGACACGCACTGATGTAGACGTTGAGGCAGTTGGCAAAGAGCGAAGCGCTGAGGAGGATGGACACGCCCTTGCTACGCATGCTGTATGGAAGGATTTCGATGGGATACGCCAGGGTGAGACCGCTAAACTGCGACTTGTCAGCGGATAATGCATGTGGAGCGTACAACTCACGGCGAGGGCAAAGAACGAAAGGTAGACGAAGATGAACGTGAGCACTGCGGGTCCTGCTCTGTCATTGCCTTGGGTGTACAGCGCCGAGCAACCTGTGATGACAGCGTACGCAATCAACTGGCCAATGGCTGATGTGAGCCACATCTTGCGACGGCCAAAGTGCTCGCACACGAGGGAACCGGCAACCGACGAGAACCATCCCCAGGTTTTGAGACCGGCCTTGAACAAGAGTTGATAACTGGACTGGTTGACGCCGACGGTCTCCAGGATGGCAATTGTGCTGTTCAGTCAGTGACCTCTGCATAGACTTTGATACTTGCTAAAATGCCACCACTCCTGTCAATGACATCAGCATGCGTACACTTCATTTACCGCTGAAAACATACCATTGCCGACCCACTGGGAACAGATACCCGCGGTGAGGATGATCCCCAAGCGCCAACGGTTCCCCTTCGTCTTGACAAATGTGCTCCACGTCGTGTGGTCGCCGAGGTGCTCGATCGCGATGGCCGTCTTGATATCTTCCATCTCGTAGACAACCAGGGGGTCGTGCCAGTCTCCATTGGCGTGGTACTTGGCCAGCATGTCGTGTGCCTCGCGATCGTGGCCGTGGCGGATGAGCCAGCGAGGCGACTCTGGGATCCAGGGCAGGCACGCGAGCACGATGATGGGCAGACAGCACTGGGAGGCCAATGGCGCCCGCCATGCCCAATCTGAATCGCCCACAATCTGCAAACACCCAAACACGACCCACACGGCCGCGATGCTGCCGACGTAGAAACAGCTCATGATGAGTGCCGTGGTCACCGCACGGTTGCGCGGGTGCGCAATCTCGGCGGTGTAGGGGCCGCCACAGACCGTGTTCCAGCCGAGGCCCATGCCAATGACGAACCGGCCAGCAAAGAACGTCCATGGACCCTGGGTGAATGCGAGCGTCATGGCACCGCCCATCAGGATAATGTAGCCAAACGCCATACCCTTCCTACGGCCCAGCTTGTCCGAGACGTACACTGCTGGGAGGAGACCAGGCAGCGAGCCGATGGACTGGGAAGCGACCAAGGTGCCCAGAATGGACGGACTGGGGTTCCCGAGGTCGTCCATGAAGCGGTCGTTGGCCAAGAGGCCCGACATGAGGGCGCTGTCGTATCCTGAACCACGTCAGCACTGTAATTTCCTTTGGAGTATACGTACCGGCAATAATACTGGTGCAGAAGCCAACAAAGATGCCAAGGGACAGGCGGCGCATACCAGGGTCCCGGAACCACCATTTCTCAGTGTGATTCGGCAGATGGGTGAGGGTGTACATCGGGTCTGCACCTTCTGGGATGTGGTACTTCTTTAGGTCGACTGCTTCTTCATCCACGCTGGATTTTTCGTCGTCTGGCATGCTGGGTAGGCAGGCGTCTGTGGCACGATTGTGGAGGGATTAGGAAGGTGGCGTGGTACAATGTCACGATGGCGAGGGAAAACTATGCATGACGATAGGACGCCAGCAGTGATATGGCTGATGAGATGGAGCTGATCTCGGACTATCATTGTATCACGAATGGCAAACCCCAGTGGACACGCAAGCACCAAAATAGGACGGGCCTGGGCTAGGCAAAGATCAAGATTGGTGAGTAAACAGCTGCGGGGAAGGCTCTTTTGCGCCGAAGGGCCTTTTCGGCCATCAGACATCAGCCAGAGAAGTCCAGACCATTGTCCCAAACCCGATTGTCAACAAACAGGTATACACTCATCGGTGTCCCCTTGCCACACACCCCAAACTGGCAAAATCAGTCTGGCAACCGTAGCCACAACGGTGTTTGTTTAACCGGAGCCTTTTTCGCGTCATTTTTCTGGATTTACGGCACATACCCTTGGCTGTGTGTGTGCTGGGGAAATAGACAGAGCTGGATGCCCACAGTAAACAAAAACTCCAGATCCCACTACCGTTCCAGTCCGAGGAATGCGTCAGATGTGTCTTCGGGAATGGGGCAAGGATACACAGTATGGAGCCTGGAGGACGGCAGAAGAAGACGCCGACAGGCCAGACCCAGGTGCTGTGACCGACCCCCTTTCGTCTTGAGAGATCACCAGGTGTCTCTGTCTGCAGTGCTTATTGGGCTCGTGGCAGTGGCAAAGGAGCTCCGAAGCTCCGAAACTCTTCCCTCACTCAGCAGACTCGGACGTTGGGTTGATGAAACCTGGGGGACGACCGATCGGCAAATTACATACACACCCAGCAGATCTGCTGTGCAGCCCGATCGATCAACCACCAACACCTTCCGATATCCACCAACCTCACTTCTGGTCAAAATCAATGCATTGCAGCACCCCACGTCGTGCTGAACAAGGCCAAAAAGGTCACGACGGGGATCGAACCCGCGATCTCCTGATAATCGAGCTGAATCGTAGTCAGACGCCGTACCATTTGGCCACGCGACCGAGATGAAAGTTGTCTGTGGCACGAGATCAGCGGGCGGAGAGTGTTGCTTCGCTTGCTTGTCCCTCTTGCCCCTCTCTAGGCTGTCGCAGCGGGCCTACCCCGTGCGGTTCCAGCAAGAGAACCGTGGAGTCAATCGACACTGCGCCAACGAGGCGTCTTGCGGGGAGTATCCTTTGTCCCGTGGATGGGTTGCACCGCTCCGCGGCCGGGCGGGCGTGACATGTGTCCGCCTGTGAGGTGCGTCATCGGGCCCGTCAAGGACGTGGGTCAGAGCGATGCGTCTGAAGGACCGAGGCTCTACGAGATCTGGTTAACGTTCGTCATATGGAGACCGCGTTATACTGAGGCAGCAATGAGAGCGAGTGAGAACCAGCCGGGCCAGATGGACCCGTGGCACTGCTGCACTGCCCAGTGTTCATCACGCCCTCATGCTATGCTGTTACAAGTAGCCTGTTGTATGCCACACATGGAATACTGCGTCAGACGTGGTGGTGGCTGAGGGATGACATCAGACATGAGGGCGCAGCACATTGTTTTGATTTGTTGGATTTTTACAGATCGGCATCGTCACTACTACACTGTCAAGGACCGATGGAGCGTCATGTACAAGGTCAACTGACCTTCTCTTCGGCATATGCGTGTATTTCTACAAGCGACTGACATGTCTTAAGTATTCCCTTCCCACTCGTGCTACTGAGTCGTTCCATCACACCATCTGTCGCCACGACACTTTACTGCAACACCATTCTCACAACACCATCGCTACTTTCGCCATGTCGTCGTACCCGTACCAGGACAAGTCCCTTTCGGTGGAAGACCGCATTGACGACCTCCTCCCCCGCCTCTCCCTCGAGGAGAAGGCTGGCCTCATGTTCCACATGATGATTCCTGCCAACCCGGATCTTGAGAAGAAGAACCCCAACTTCTCCACGTTTCCTTCCACCAAGGAAATGCTCGAGAGGGGCTTGACCCACTTCAACATCACCGGCACTTTTGACACCCCCAAGGAGTTTGCCGAGTTCACCAACCAGCTTCAGAAGGCCGCACTGGACATCGGCCGCTGGGGCATCCCGGTGACTCTCTCCACCGACCCGCGCAACGCGTTCATCGACAACCCTCAGCTCTCACTCCCTCCGGGGCCATTCTCCCAGTGGTGCGAGCACATTGGCATGGCTGCCATCGGAGACGAGGGGCGCATGCAAGAGTTTGCCGACATTGTCCGTCAAGAGTACCTTGCTGTTGGGTTGCGTGCGGCCTTGCACCCCCAGGCCGACCTGGCCACCGAATCGCGCTGGTCTCGTACCCCTGGCTCGCTCGGCGAGGACGCCGACATGTCCACGAGGCTCGCCGCTGCCGAGATTCGCGGTCTCCAGACCAAGAAGTTTGGCCACGAGTCGGTCGCTGCTTGCATCAAGCACTTCCCTGGTGGTGGTACCGTCAAGGACGGCACCGACCCTCATTTCTCCTGGGGCGCTGAGCAGATCTATCCCGGCGGTATGGAGATGTTCGAGTACCACCTCAAGCCGTTCCGCACTGCCGTCGACGAAGGTGTGCGCGTCGTCATGCCTTCATACGGCAAGCCCATGGGCATCGGCTACGAGGAGGTCGGCATGGGTTTCAACAAGGCGATCACGCACGACCTTCTTCGTGACGGACTCGGCTTCAAGGGTGTTGTGGTCTCTGACTGGGGCCTTTGCGTCGACATGCCGGGCGCCAACATCATCGGCGACATCGCTACTGCTCGTGCCTGGGGTGTCGAGCACCTCAGTCCCGAAGACCGCGCTGTAAAGTGCATCAACAGCGGGTGCGACCAGCTTGGTGGCGAGTACACCCCGTCCTTCATTGTCAACACTGTCAAGGACGGTCGCCTCTCCGAGGACACTGTGAACGACTCTGTCCGCCGCATTCTGCGTGACAAGTTTGAGCTTGGTCTGTTTGACAACCCCTACGTGGATGTCAACAAGGCCAACAAGATTGTCGGCAACAAGAAATTCAAGGCGGCTGGAGTCAACGCCCAGATGGACTCGGTCTGTCTCCTCAAGAACGACAAGCCCGCCGGCATTCACAAGAAGATGCTTCCCTTCCCCAAGGACTACAAGGTTTACCTCGAGGGGTTCAAGGAGAAGCACTTCCGCTATGTTGTCGACAGCCCCGATGAGGCCGACGTCGCTGTCGTCCGTCTCGCTACCCCTTGGGTCCCAACGGGCAATGGACCCTTCGCCGCTCGCTTCCACCACGGTGCTCTTGAGTGGAACGACGATGTCCTCGAGAACATTCGCAAGCTGTCCAAGCGTGTCCCCGTTGTTATCGAGATTTTCGCCGAGCGTCCTCCTGTGCTCGGCACCCTTGACCACGACGCCTCGGCCATTATGGTCTCCTTTGGCCTCTCTGAGCCGGCTCTTGTCGACGTTCTTCACGGCCACTCTCCCAAGGGCAAGCTCCCCTTCGACCTGCCCCGTTCCACCGCAGCGGTGATTGACAGCAAGACGGACACGCCGTTCGACACCCGCAACCCGACCTACCGCTTCGGCCACGGTCTTCGTTACGACTAGGACGGTACAGCAGAGTCCCGAAGGTAAAAATGCTGTGCGTCGTGCTATGTAGTGATGAAGGAAGTAGCTTTTAAGCCGGAAAGAAGTATGCAAAGTGTCTGAAGACGAACCTGACCTGCCGCAAGCCTTCACTGCATCGCCACCCCCTGCTGGCCTGGTGGCGCCACTGCGCGCGTTGTATTGCCGTGCTTGGCTTATCTCAGACCAACTTCAACCTGTCTCTTCAGACCACGTGGCCGAGGAGACGGGACATGCGGGACACCCTGTGGACCTGTAGCAGGAGGCACTTGCACTCTAGTTCTCTGAAGGTGGCGGCCTGAGGCGATGAAGCCAAGCTGAGGTCAGCCATGCAGCCAAGACCGTCCACCAGATCGCCCGGCCGCACTTGGATCCGGTGGCAAAATGACACCGACAGGTCCCACCTTCAACCGACTGAACCGATCCAGCCGGGAGCTCGAGTGCCTATCTTCCTGCTCCTGTGCATCTGCCTTCTTATCACTCAGGACCTGCTCGAGACATTCTGAGACCCAGAGCTGTGTTATGCATGGTGATCCGGTCGGTCAATGTGTTTGAGGGGCGATGCTTTGGGTGGCAACTGTTGGTGAGCCACGTGCCAGGCACGGGCCGTTCGCCCGGCACAGCCGATGTTCGAGCGCTCTGGCGACGAGGACACCATACGACGCGTCATGGATTTAACAACTGCACTCTTTCTCTCAACTTCTTCCAACTTCTGCTATCACTCAGTGCTCTTATTGTCTCTCTGTCATAGTATAGCATCTCCCGCTCCACACACATCGCTTCGTTTCGCTTAGAAGATACGCCCTAGACGACTCCCCACACACGGACAACACCCCCAGCCATCTCCGCCTGGTGACCACCAGCGTCATTTGTCACCATGCCGCCACCCAGTCGTGCAGACCTCTGGCAGTCTGGCAAGGACGAGACTGTAGAGGTCAACCAGCGAGCTCTTATTGACAGTGAGCTCACCTGTTGCGAGGCATCAGCTGACACATCACAGAGATCCTCGCGCGCTACTCAGGAGAGCACACAAGTGAGCCGGCGCGACCCTGCGTTGATGTGGCCTGGCACTGACCCCAGTCTTCCGCGAGCTTCTCCAGAACTCCGACGATGCAGGAGTGAGTCAGCTATGGACACCAAAGGCAATGAGCTAACGGTTCCAGGCGCAGCACGTCCAGGTCAAGTTCTATACGGAGGCCGGCTACGCCGCTCACGAGAGCGGCTCGCCACCTCCACCATTGCCTGATGCCAAGACAGCTCTGGTAAGTCTAGCCAGGTGGGATGGCATGACACATGCTGACTTGTTAGATCAATCGATATGTTGTGTCCAACGACGGTATTCCATTCCGCCCCGAGGACTGGCATCGCTTGAAGAAGGTGAGGTGTTGAGGCGTTTCCGTGTGCACCTCAGCTGACGGTTTAGATCGCCGAGGGCAACCCCGACGAGGAGAAGATTGGAGCGTGGGTACCATGGAGTTATCCATACTGACTGGCTCCAGCTTTGGTGTCGGTTTCTACTCCCTGTGGAGCGTCTGTGGTAAGCAGCCATCACTTCGGCGCCTGGCGCCGTTTCAAGCTGACCCTTCAGATGACCCGTTTGTCGAGTCTGGAAACAAGTGGATGGGCTTCTACTGGAAGGACGGAAAGGACCAGCTCCTTGCTCGTTCAGGTGACCTCCCACCTGGTAGTGCAGCCGCATCTACCGAGCCTTCTCAAACTGGCCACCCATGGACGTCATTCTCGATGGCACTCCGCGAGCCCGCCCCCCTCGAGGGTCCACTCGAGTTTGCTCGCTTCCTCGTCACCAGTCTCACCTTTATGCGCACGATCAAGCGTATTGACATGATCGTCGACGACACCAAGGTGCTCGAGGTCCGCAAGGATATCAAGGGTCAGGTGGCCGTTACCCGCCCTGGCCTGAACAACACAAGTGGCATGGGTATGATGAAGGTGCTGGGCGTCGACGCGACCACTATGGTGATTACCGCCCGTGTCATGAAGTGGCTGTCTGCCACTGGAGTGACACCCCCACCGTTGCCACCTCCCTCGGTCAAGCCCAAGTCGACAGGCGGCCTGCTTGCATCGTTCTTTGGCCGAAGCGCTGTAACCCCTCCCCCACCTGAACCGACAGCTTCGCCAGCCATCCCTATCGACCCGACAGAGGTAGATGTCCTCTCACGCGAGATTCAGATCTACCAGGCGGATATCAAGGTCACAGTTTCGCCCCCATTCGCGCGCGAGCTTGAGCGTGCCACCAAGAAGGCGCCGCCGTCTCGGATGCCGGCCAGCCTTGTCTTCTCTCGGGAAGACGAGACTACGACTGCCGCGGACGGCTCGGCCATCTCGGAGACGAAGAGGGCCGCTGCCGTGTTTGCTGGTCTTTGCCCACCTTTGGATGGTGACAAGTCGGCCAAAGTCTTCATTGGCCAGCCAACAGGCCAGACGACCGGTATCGGCGGACACCTCGCGGCACGCTTCATCCCTACCGTGGAACGCGAGTCCATCGACCTTGTTGACCGCCATGTGTCACACTGGAACAAGGAGCTGCTCTGGGTTGGAGGTTTCCTCGGCCGTTTGATCTACGAGCTCGAGCTCGTTGAGCTTCAGAAGCAGTGGCTCAAGACCACGACAACAGACCAGGCCGCGCGAACTCAGATTCTTGCTCGCGGTCTTCACGCGTTGCGCTTCTTCACCTTCCGCCCCACAACCCCATCTGCCACCGTGGGTGCGGAGATGGAGTCTGCTTTCTTCCAGTGTTCAAAGAACAACTCGACCATGCCCATCGTTTCCACTGCTGGTATCATGAACGTCGACAAGGTTCGCATGCCCAACGAGAAGCTGCTCGAGTTTATTCCCGATTTGCCAGTCGTTACTCCGGCTACTGTAACGGACGCGTCCCGTGCTGTCGCGCGGTTCCGCGAGCGCGGCCTTATTCGTGAACCCACGTTTGACGATGTTGTCACTCAGCTGGGACTGCGTCCCCTCGTGGAGAAGGAGATGGTTGCTTGTCTGGCGTGGTGGGAGTCGATTGCCAAGCTGGACGCGTACTCGACTGCCGTGCGCAACCGCCTGCTTGATGTTGCCGTTCTCATCACCGACTCCTCCAAGGTCATCCCCCTCAACGCTGTTGCGACCTATATCAATCCTCAGGGCTCGTCCATTCCACCCGACATGCCTCTGCCCACTGACACGATTCCGTACTCTGTCACAAAGGGGCTCAAGGGCGCGCAGATGTCTGCATCCTTTGGCTGGACGGAACTCACCCTCGCGCACTACGTCAACTTCATCGTCAAGCCGCCCATGTCCAACGCCACGGGCGCGGACCCGGCAACAGATGTTCGCGTCTCGCCTGTGTTTGCCGAGCGCGTACTGGGCGTGCTCGGCCGCGGCTGGCAGTCCATCAACGCTGGTCAACATGCAGCCATCATTCAGACTTTGAAGGAGGTGCCCATGATTCCTACCAAGGCAGGGTTCAAGAAGCCAGCGGAGGCCTATTTTGAGAAGAACCTTCTTTTCGATGACCTCCCTACTATTACCCTGCCCAAGACGACTGCTATCAAGGGTGGTCTGGAGAAGATGCTTTTGGACATTGGCGTGCGCCGCACCGTCGACCTGCAACTTGTCTTCTCTAGGTGAGCTAAGCTATCATGCGGGAAGCTAACGTTTCAGACTCATCGGCGGTGGAGAGTGGTCATGTTTGGACCTCATGAAGTACCTGGTTTCCGTGAAGGACACCCTCAGCACCGAGGAGATGGCGCGCCTGAGGCAGACTGCAGCCTTCCCGGTGGAGCAACCTCCTCAATATGACGGCGCCAAGGCGGACGTCGTGCGACAGAAGCCTCACCAGCTGTATGAGCCAACCGAGGCCATGCGCGAGCTTGGCTTGCCGCTGCTCGACTGGGGAGACAACAAGTGGCGCTCTGGCTCAGATGAAGGTGGGCTATCTCCCTCGTCGGCGTTGCTAACCCTACAGCCAAGATGCTCTTCAACCTGGGCCTTCGCCGCTTCCCTCCGGTTGACACTCTTCTTGGCATTGCAGCCGGCAAGGCACCTACAAACGAGAAGGCACTGCAGTATCTCCTCGATAACCTGAAGACGCACTATGCGCTCTTCGACCCCACTGTGTTCAGTAATGTCGCTTTCATCCCCGCCACGACCGCCACCGGCAACGCTACCCTTGCCTCTCCAGGAGAGGTCTTCACCAACCACGCCTGTAAGATTCTCGGCTTCTCAGTGGCCCGCGGAGCAGCCTCTCTTCCCGAGTACGCCACCAAGCTGCGCATTGAGAGTGACCCATCGATGGAACGGCTGGTCTTTGCCTTCTTGGCCAGTCCTGAGACTGATATCAAGAAGGCGAGGTTGATCTTTGAGTACCTTTCCACCCGCGTGGGCACGTCGCAGGTCTCTGCCATCCTTCCCTTGACCACCAAGGCGTTCATTCCTGTCAAGGATGGCGAAAAGGGTGTTCGCCTTGCTCGCGCCGACGAGATCTACTTTACGTCCTCCAGCCAGGGCTCGTCGCTGTACGCGTCCGCGTTTACCTTTATTGACTTTGGCGAACGGGCGAACTTCTTCCTCAAGCAGTGTGGTGTCAAGGCTGAACCTTCACACCGAGGTGAGTCGAGTGTTGCGTTGCTGAAGCTAACCCACCAGACATTGCCCGTCTCCTCTTGCGGGAACCCGAGAGAATGCTTCGCCAAGCAGGCTCAGCGTCCAAGTGAGTAAAAGCTGGCACAATGTCACTGACCCTGCAGGTACCGCGACCAGCTCCGTCTTCTGGCGGCCAACATGCATACGTTCGATGCTGCCCTTCTGCGTACCATGCGCGACACGCCATTCCTCCTCGCTTCACAACTGGTCCCGGCCAAGGGCAGTGATAAGAAGCAGGGCGACGGCGAGCTTATCCACGAATGGGTACTGTGTAAGGCGGCTGAGGCCTCGATTATCGACGACCCCGCAGCTCAACAATACTTTGGCAAGAACATCCTTGCTGTCCCCGAGGAAGAGCTGTTTGAGCGCTTCTATGCGGCGCTCGGCTCCATGCCCGTGTCAAAGCGTATCACTTTGGAGGTCATCCCAACGGGTATCCGTACAGGCACGTCCACCGAGGCGGAGCAGATGCGGCGTCACATCTTGGAGCGTGTCACCATCTTCCTCACCCAGCATGCCACTGGTCGAAAGGACACCTATTCGGTCGACTTTTTGACCAAGGGCGACAACTTTATTGTGCGCGAAGCTTCAGACATCAAGGTTCGATACACGTATCGCGACCATAAGACGATGCTGCAGCATGCAGAGACCGCCTACGCGTCGGCTGCCAAGGGACGCGACAAGGGACGCGACAAGGCCATTGTCCTCACCATCTCCACGACCGCCCCACACGACTTCTTCGATGTGGCCAAGGCGCTCTGCGCTATCATCCTCCGCAATCCCAAGCTCGAGGACTCGTTCCTACTCGAGTCGCTGCTCACGACTCCGCTCATGTCGCTGAAGAAGCGTGGCTACAACATTGACCGCATCCTCAACCAGCACCGCGAAGAACGTGTTCGTGTCGAGGCTGAGGCGGAGACGGCTCGTCGTGACGCCGCTACGAAGGCCAAGGCCAAGGAGGCCGAAGCCAACCGACCTCCTGTTGCCGTCGCCCGGGACACCAGCGACCAGAAGCCTCCTGCTTACGCGCCCCCGGAGTCGGGCGGGTCGTCGGTCATGGACATGGTGCGCAACCGTTTCGGTCGCCGCCGCTCTCGTGGTAGTGATACCAACGGCGCGCTCAGTGGTGACGGACCGTCTGCTGGCGGTGGTCTTGGTGGGGGTCTTGGCGGTGGTCTTACCGGTGGTCCTCAAGGTTCTGCACAGGGCAATACGACCAAGCGTCCGACTACCGTGAACGACATTCGCAACACTGTACATAAGGCAGTCAATGCCTCTCGCCCAGAGAACTCGAACACTATCAACAACACCAAGCGCGCTGTGGCGGATGTCTCTGAGAGCCAGGGTCAATACTGTGACGCCAGCGCCGAGGCCAATCTCAAGCTCGGTATGTTTATCTGTGTACGAACGACACTGACCGTTAGCGCTCAACCCGTCTGGTCCGAACACATGCAAGATCTGGCTGCCGCAGGGTAAGTCTGCATGGTGCCTCGGATGAAACTGACAAGAGCAGACCAGGTTGGCTTCGAAGTTGACCAGGCCGAGATTTCGCACCGCTTCGCGCAGAAGATTCTTATTCCTCTCGCTGGCGTGTTCAAGCTTACTCCGGCCGTCCTCAACGTCTTCTGGGATCACGATGGACCGCTCATTGCGTTCAACCGGGGCGGCGCGCTCTTCTGCAATGCCCGATACTTCCGCGCGTGGCGTGAGTTTAGGTACATACCAACCGTAACTGACAAGTCAGACAACGCCGACGTCGTTGCCGGACAGCGTGGAGAGGCGTTCATCTCGTGGTACTTCACTCTTGCTCACGGTGAGTTTTTTGAAGTTACCCAAAGGACCAAAGCTGACGTCCCAGAACTGGCCCACAACCTTGGTCAGTGCTTTACAACGGGGCCGGGGCTGTATTTCGAGAAGTGGAGCGCATCGGCGAATGAGCCGCTTGATCTCTCACCAACACCTTCTCCGCGACACCTTCCTTCTGCAACATCTCCTCACTCGCGAGCCTTCCTTGCTGACAAATTCCAGAATCTGCACACAATGCCTCTCACTCGTTCTACTTCTCGTCCATTTCGGAAGAGTATCTGGTCGCTTTCGCAAAGCTGCTGTCAGCAGACACAGGGCTTCTCGCTTAGAAGATCTCGCCGTAGTGCGCACACGCCAGTAATCTGTCTCGCCTCATCTCGAGCTCATCTCGATTGATGCATCGTGTCTCCCCATCCTCACAACGCCTGTCACAGGTGTACAATGTAGTAGTGTAATGCATTAGGTGCTTGCTAGCAATGCGCATCTATGGAGTCTAGCCATGAAGAAAGGAAAGCCAAGCAGTGACTTTCCTGTGTGTATGGGGTTGGGTGTCTTGTCCCCGATCGACCGAACGCGAACGGCAAGTTGTGTTGTCCTTGGCAGAGACGTGACACACTACACCCGCCGCAACGCAACACCCTCGCCGGCCCTCACGGGGATGGGCAAGAGCTGGCGTGGGGGGCTCTCGATGCGAGCCAAGGACGAGGAAGGCGGCGAGGCGGAGGCCGGGGCCATGAGCGGCGCAGCTGTGGCTGAGGCGGCGTTTGCAGTCTCGTCCAAGAGCGGCATGCCAGTGTACGCCGCTGGAGCAGCGGTTCCCGGCGATGGCAGGGCGTACACGGGCGGAGGCGGGGCGGCGCGCGAAGGAGCGACCTCGGGCGACGCTGGTGCAACAACTGCGCGCGCAGTGAGGGGGTCAAGCGGCCATGTGCCGTCGCGAAGCCAGCCAGCGCGCAAGACCTTGATCTGTGGTTGTGTAAGGGGAGGAGGGGGGGACGATGACGAGGAACGCAGGTCGTGTTGGTCGATTGAACAGGGACGTGGCGCAAGTCGGCATGCGTCGGCATCGTCGTGTGAGATATAGGGACGACGCAGATTCCACACACAAATCCAGCGGATCCAACGAGTTTTGTGGGCACCGAGACGTTGGAATGAGCCAACATTGGCAGCAACCGCCGGCAACCATTCAAGGTTGAGGAACGGAGGCGCATGCCCAGCCCGGCACAAATTCGGCATGGTTCGGCATGTCGGCACGATGGTATGGCCCGTCGACGGCAGCGGTGCGGGTGGCGTGAGGGGTGACGTGAGGTTGGAAGGAGAAGTGAGACAATTCGTTTACAGTGGCGAGCCAAGAAGCCAAGCACCAACGTAGAAGGGCCAGACCATTGTGCCAAACAGCCGTGTACGAGGAACACGCATATCCGGTCGATAGAGCGAAATCGATAGATGTCAAGGGCGGGACACAACGATTGGATGGAAGTGGTAGGGGAGTTGATAGAAGGGGGTGGAGTGAGCAACAACGCTCACACGCCCATCCACGTTTCGCAGACTCACGACAAGACCCAGCCGGAGGCCCTTTGCGAGCCTCTTGCCGCCGGACAGATTCCTTGCGACACCACCCACACCGCCATTCCATGCAATGTCACTCTCCTCTGCGCCAAACGCGCCCAAAAGGGCCTCGAGGCGGCCGATACTGCTGCTCGGGGAAGGGGTGTAGGGGACGCTGGCGACGGGTTCAGGCGCTGGTGGGACCGTGTACGCTTCTGGGATGGCGGGGACAGGAATAGGAGCGTCCGGGGCACGCGTGCGTGGACCAGGCCATGGCTGGCCGGCGAGGAAGCATGCGCGGCGATACTCCCAGTACTCGAGACCTTTTGCCGTCATGTCAGCACCACAGTATGGCGAGGTTTCTCCGGCTGAAGGAGACTGTGTGGAGATGTAGGGGCACAGAACCTCCGCGCTGGGGGACGGTACGAACCTGTTGATGGGATTTCGATAGTTTGCCGGCTCGGCCCTGCCGCTGCCTCTGCCGCTTCCATGGTTTGGATGCAAGAGAAAGGGTGTTGGGAGAGTGGAAGGAAGGGAATGGGATGGTGGAGTTGCTTGCCCATGTGGAGAGATTTGATGGTTCAAACAATCTGGCCAGGCTTCTCCCCCCATTCCCCGCAATCGCCCCCCGCATTTGGTGGGTGCTCGAAAGGGAAGGCACACCCTGCGCGTTCCCCCGTTCTCTTGTTCGTCCAGCCGTTAGCCGTCCTTTCAACTCGCATCGTCCTCTCACATCGTATCCACGACCAAAAACATGGCCACAGCCCTGCACCGTGGGGTGCATGCTGCAGGCAGCAGCACCTCGCGCTCTCGTTTGCCACAGCGGTCGCTCATCGGCCGTCCGGTGCCGGCTCCTTCCGTGTCCATTCGCGGCATCACGACCTCCTGGCCCAAGTGGCCCGTCATGCCCTCCCCACCCCAGTATGGCGACTATGACGTTCTCGACGTCTCTTCAGCGATGTCATCGTACCCGGACCCCCTCCCCGTGCCAGACTCCATCCGGCGGCCTCCATACGTGCCCGCCAACTTCTTCACCGCCCCGATTTGGGAGCATGAAGAGACAACGGATAACAGCGCAGCGTCCAAGATCAAGTTGGGGACACGGGCACACGAGCGAGTCCGCGCAGCTGGACAGGCTGCGGCTGAGGTTCTGGCCGAGGTTGGAAAGCTGGTCCGGCCGGGTATCACCACCGCACAGCTCGACGAGGCTGCTCACGCGGCCATCTTGCGTCGCGGCGCGTATCCCTCCCCACTTGGGTACTCGCACTTCCCGAAGAGCTGTACGACCAGCGTCAACAATGTTGTTGCTCGTGAGCTGACTGATCTGCAGTACGCAGCTGACATCAGATGGCATCCCGGACGAGTAAGTTTGACCTTGCTGCCAGATAGCCAGCGCATGACGCGATATGCTCCCTCCAACCGTAGTTGTTGGCCACGTGTGGTGACGGCGTGGTGGCGACGTGCTACTGTTAACCAGCCCGTGACTTGCTTGCTCACACTACAGTCGACCCCTCCTCTCCACTGACATCATCAACCTGGACATTACGCTCTTCCTCAACGGCTACCACGGCGACACGAGCGCCACCTTTGTGCTGCCCGAGACCGACAAGCAGGGTCGCGATCTCGTCGAGGCGACGCGTGAGGCTCTCGAGATTGGTATCAGGACTTGCGGACCTGGGAAACTGTACCGTGGCATTGGAAGGGCGATTGAGTGAGTGGCGGCGCTCACGATGGCCAGCTGGCGAATGTCGACCGAATATGGCTACGTGATGTACACTGTACGCAGCCAAGCTAACAACTCTAGGGAATTCGCACGCAAACACGGTTATGGCATCAACACGCAGTTCTCAGGCCACGGTATCGGCCAGCGGTTCCACCAGGAGCCGTGGATCTTGCACCACCGTGCGTGTCAGCTGATTCATCCATCCTCCGGTTCTGAGCTGACAATGACAGAGAACACGGGCACGGAGAAGATGAGCCCCGGAGACTGCTTCACTATCGAGCCACCACTCGTGCAGGGCATGAAGACTCGGGGTACACTGTGGGAGGATGGGTGGACAGTGACGACCGACGTGAGTTGTGTTGTTCATAGACACGGAACTGACGACAGACTGGCGCCCGTTCGGCACAGTTTGAGCACCAGGTACTCATTACGCATGACGGAGTCGAGGTGCTCACGCGACTGGCCGAGTAAGAGTATGAAAGAGGACATGGGAGGGAAGACCTGGAGCAGTGGAGGTCAAGCGGAGGAGCATAGCACCATTCATTCATTGTACGTCATAACGACGGAGTCTAGATACACATACATTGTTGGGCTGGGATAGGATGTAGAGGTACGAGGAGGGTTGCCAATGGAGCCCCTCACCACCGCGAGAGGTCTGCCACAAAGTCGCAGTAGGTGAGGAAAACCAGTCAAACAGGTCAACCAAACACCCGCTGTGCATGAAACACGCACTGATATGACCAGCATGCGTAACCAGACCGCCTTGCCAATCCATTCACCACCATGCACTTTGTTGGATGCAGAGAATGCATAAACCTCCCCGGTGGCAGCATGGGTGGCTGTGGCAGATTCTCGAACATTGTGGGATATTTGATTCCGCGCGGTGGAGGCTCAATAACTTCGATGAGTAACTTGGTCATAACGAGCGAACCGTCCTCTCTACCATCCATCTCCCGTCCACACACGCGTCGAAAACCACAACGCATACCATGGCCGACCTGAACACACTTCTTCGCTGGGCTGTCGAGAACTCGACTGCCACCCAGCAGGCCGAGGGCGTCCCTGTCGGCGAGGGCATGTCCTTGAAGTTCAAGCCCGCTGCCCCCGGCCAGGTTGCCTCTGACAAGGCCGCTACGCTCCACCCCAGCGACTCGCAGTTCCCCATCGCCGACCTGTCTCCCGCCTCGACTCCCGGTCCTGCTACCCCGACCGAGGATTTCTCGCACCTCCCCGGCCAGACCGCGGCCAACACTACGCTCAACACGGACATTCTCGACTTGATCATGGGCAAGCCCGACTCGCTTACCATGAAGGAGAAGATGGCGTTTGCGGTCGACGAGAACAACGATATTGAGGAGCGTGTCGAGGCTCTGGACGACTTTGAGATGCTTGTCGAGCTCATTGACAACGCCAACAACATGGCCGTCCTCAAGCTCTGGCAGCCCCTCCTGGCGCTCTTCAAGAGCCCCCACGCCGAGATTGTGCGCCACGCCCTCTGGATCGCGGGCACTGCCACGCAGAACAACCTCAAGGCCCAGGCCGCGCTCTTCATCAACGACGTCTTCCCCGAGGTCCTCGACCTCATCTACTCGCCTGACGGCAAGGCCATCGCTGGTCCCACCCGCGCCAAGGCCGTGTACGCCCTCTCGGGCGCCATCAAGCACTGGCCCCTCGCGTCGGCCGTCCTCTCTGCCAACAACGACCGCGGCTACCAGGTCCTCCGCGACGGTGTGGCGGACGCCGAGCCCGTCATCCGCCGCAAGATGGCCTTCCTCCTCGGCACGCTCGTTGCCCAGGCGCGCGACAAGCACGACGACTCGGAGTGGCCCGGTGAGGTTCGCAACCTCCTCGCCGAGCGCGCCAAGGAGGCCGGCGGCGTCGACGAGGACCTCCTCAAGGGTCTGGAGCGCACTGGTGTCTTTGCCTCGGCCCTCAAGGCCCTCGGCGCCGACGGTACCGACGACGTCGAGTTTGACGAGAACGCCATCCGCGCGCTGAGCCGCGCTGCCGCCGCTGGTGTGCTCTCTGATGCCGAGAAGGCTCAGCTCAAGGGCATGTGGGCCAAGTGGGGTGCCGACGGCCGCGCTGAGCGTGGCCTCGACGGCGCCGACGGCGACGAGGTCGCCCAGGCCATGGCCTAGGGACTAGCTCTACAACCCATTTTTAATCCTCCCCCTCCTCCCACCATCTTCAACCACCAAAACATCCCCCACCCATGATCCCCCCACCCACGGGCAACAGTAGCAGGCATCAGCAGTATAGAGTTATGCATATTTATCCACGGTCGACAGTGTAACACAACAGTAGTCTAGGGCTCCCCGAAATAATGTCTAGCTGATGAGAGCGTAGATACGATGTAGAGTAGGCATCGGAGTAGCCGTGCCTCTTCTCTCTCCCTCTCGTCTCCTCTCTCCATTCCATCCCTCTTAGACCATCTTGATGAGGTCGTTGACCTTGGGGCCGTTGGCGAGCAGGTCGGCGCGGACGACACCCTTGCCGGCCTTCTCGTCCCAGCCGGCCGCGGTCGACTTCTCGAGCATCTCACCCCACCAGGGCAGGAGGAGGTCGCGGGCAATCAGGCGGAACCAGGGGGTGAAGCTCTGCTTGGGGTCGGCGAACATGGCAGCGAGCTCGTCACGCGACACGTAGGTGGCGTCCGAGACCTCGTTGGGGTTGAGGTCGAGGTCGACGTCGAGGGTAGCGAAGAGAATGTAGTCGACTGGGAATGTCAGCTTTGCGCAAGCTACATTGAAGCTGGGACAACATGGCCTAAGAGACGTCATGGAGCTGATGGCTGAGTGCATGGCAGCTCCATCGTCCTCCCGTCCACCTAAACTCACTCTCGTGCTCTCCCCACATGCCGTCCGAAGGAGCAAGGTAGTGTATCCTGGTGAGGAAGTGGAAGTCCTCGGGCTTGAGCTGCGACTCGGGGATACCGAGCTCCTGGGGGAGCTTGCGGATAGCGGCGTTCTTGACACCCTGCTGGTTCTCCTCGATGAGCTCGCTCTTGATGTAAAGAGGGTGCGAGCAGCAGGTGTTGGTCCACATGGTAGGGAAGGTGATCTTCTCGTCGGCGCGCTTCTGGAGCAGGAGGCGGCCGTCCGAGGGGCGGAAGAGGAAGACGGAGAACGCGCGGTGCAGCAGGCCCTCGTTGATGTTGGTCATGAGGTGGCCTGAGGCGTCAGCTCAACCGCATATACACAGCGTGAAGGATATGTCAGGTGTCGACCAGAAGTGATCCTTGCGCGCATTACACCACGCCGCAAAAGGCCCAAACTCACACTTCTTCTTGCTGCCCTCGCCGTAGGCCTTGTCGGTGTCGTCGACGAGGATGCAGCGCTCCTCCATGAGGCGGACCTGCTCGGCGTCGTAGCCCTCGAGCGTGGGCTCGGCGGTGACGGTGATGGTCTGGGTCTGGGACATTATGAAGACGGCGGGGTAGGAGAGTGGTGAGTAGAGTGAAAGCAATAAGAGAATGCTGCCAATCTGCGTCGCGTCGTTGGTCGCCGCCGTCTTTTGTCGCCCAGGCACCACCCGCGCGGCGGCCCAAACCCCACATCGTACCATGCTCCGTTTCCTCGTTCTGCGCGCACGCGCCGCCGCCGCCAACCCACATTGAAACAGCGACAAGCTCCTACATGGCAACAACGACAACGATGGTCTTTGGAGTAAACCCGCCCTCATCCCCTCAGAGGCCTGAGACCGATCCGCATCATGCATACGTGACTCAACGCCCGTGCAACTCCTCATCTTCTTGGGAGGGCTTTAGGTGGGGTGGTTGAATAAATGTTAGCCCCCAAGAGACGGAGATTAGCCTCATTTATCCAATTTGAAAATTAACAAACCGTGATGGATTAGCGGGATCAGATGTCCACCACCCAAATGACCATTCTGGCCAAACCAAATATCCCACGGTCGCTGCTTATGGGCGGCGACGACGGTCGACGGTGACGTCTTGCTTGTGCGTCTTGCTGCGACCGCTTTCCAAGTCACACATATCCACATCTTCCGGCCACCATGGTGCTTGTCCTCGTCATCGGGGACCTCCACATCCCTACACTCACCCACGACCTTCCTGCAAAGTTCAAAAAGCTCCTCGTGAGTGGTCATCTCTCGCCAGAGGCCGGTTGTGACCGTGCGCGCTGCGGCGTCGCAGCGTCTGCCTTGCCTTCAGCTTCATGTATTCCGGTTCACTACGGTCGTCAGCAGCTGTATGTCTTTGGCGGATGAGTCCTGACACCTCAGGTTCCCGGCAAGATCGGCCAGATCATCTGTACCGGTAATGTCTGCGACAAGGAGACGTACGACTATCTGCGCACCATCGCGCCGGACGTGCACGTCGTGCGCGGCGAGTTTGACGACGTGAGTAGTCCGCTCCGTGATGCGGAAGGATGGAAGGGAATGAGGGACACTTGATGGTCATTGAGAGTGTTGCGTGTTGCTTGTCGAGCGTCGATCCCAGCTACAATACTTGGCCCGTTGCAACGGGGGAGATGATGTCGTGCAACTCGCGCCAGCTAGCCCGGCAGGCTGCGTTTGTGCTCTCTGGTCAACCAGCGGTCCAGCACGCCAAACACCTTCTCATCCCTCCACAAATGGCTGTGATGGCAACCTGTGGATCGGAAAAGCTGGCCTTATGTTGGCGTTAGCTCAGCTTCCATGTCCAGAGCAGCGCGTCCAGCCCTTTCCTCCGAGACTCCTTTCGTCACCTTCAACTCTGTGAGATTGAGAGTCTTACTGACTGTCTCAGAACAACCACTTCCCCCTCTCCCTCACGATCAACCACCAGTCTCTGCGTGTAGGCGCTGTACACGGCCAACAAATCGTGCCAGCCGGCGATGGTGAAATGCTCGCTGCCCTCGCAAGGCAGATGGACGTCGACGTCCTCGTTAGCGGCGGTACCCACCGGTGAGTTCTGCCTCGAAGAGAATGACGAAGACCACGGCCGCCTTCTTCTGTGAGATAGCGATTTGGGCCGGGCCTACTTCAGACGCTGTCCCTCGCAACCGCCGGCAATGTTCTACTGCCCATCAGCTGTCCTGTCAATGGGCCAGACAGACTTGGAGTATTGCAGACGGCGTTCTGATCCTCTCTCATACCTTTATTCTGGACTGAACTGACTTGTTGCTTAGCTTTGAGGCGTTTGAGTTCGACGGCCGTTTCTTTGTTAACCCAGGCTCTGCCACTGGCGCCTGGAGTGGCCTCAACGGGTAAGCTATATACCACATATCCTGCAGTAGCTGATGTCCAGTGACGCCACGCCCAGCTTCGCGCTGTTGGATGTGCAGGGCCCTGTGATTGTCACCTACGTGTACCAGCTCGTGGACGGCGAGGTGAGTGACGACCGACCCTGGTTTGAGAAATATCCGCATCACCAGTCACTGACAATGCTACCCAGGTCAAGGTGGACAAGGTCGAGTACCGGAAACCGGACCCGCCACGGGGTGAGCATGCCTCTGCTGCGCCAGATGCGGCCTGGTAAGGCACCTGACCACGTGGCCACCTGGACACGTACCAGAGAACCGCGGCGAGGAGGCAGGGAGCGTAGAAAGTCGCCGGGGACGAGGCGCATTTCAAAGTTGCGGAGGCGGGCGAGATTTCGGTGCGCGCACAGCATACCCCAGATCGCCCAGACTATTCCCTTTCCGCCACACCGATTAGGTAGACATTTGTATGGAATAACTTTTCTAGTGTTAGTCTGGAGTCATGAGTCACGAGTTGTAGACGGTACAGGTTCTACTATGGGTGCACGGCCGCGGCAATGGCAAAGCGCATGACAGCGGTGTTGGCCGTTTGGGACACCGGCGAGATCGGTGGATCCGTGGATCCGTGGGCGGCGGTGCGGTTGTGCCGCCAGTGTCGTCATTGACGTCCAGTACCGGAGCAACTCGAGATTCCATTGTTCTCACTGTCTCTTGTTCCTATTTCCCTCAAAACTCACACAATTTCCTTCATTGTGCGGGCGCCAATTCTAACTCCTGCTCTATGGACCTGCGGGGGTCCAGTGGGCATGCACAGGGGCAAACAGCCTTGGCACAGAGGCTGACCTGGATGCCCAGTCCACTCACAGCAGTGGAGATCCCGCCCGGAGTGGTCCGAGACGGCCAGCGACCCCATCCGACTGCACCAGAGCGGCCAGCGGTGGGACCAGAGGCGTCACATGCGTGGCGCAGTCTGGCGCTGGGGTATACACCGTGTCAGTGGCCAGTTACCGCCTGTTGCACCAGAGTGAGTAGGGACGGGGCAGAGAATGGAGGATGCGAACAGGGCGGCGTAGATCAGAGCCCAAGGGCCCCGGCAAGAACAAACGCACCCACTGATCGGGGCGGCGGTCTCGAAAGAGTACATATGGTCGGCTCGCCCGTCCACCGTCATATGTCCTTCAACCTCACTCTCACTCACACTAACCACACACACCGACAACTTACTCTCTACTATAGCTATGAAGGTCCTCGTACTCGGTGCCTCTGGTAAGTCACTACCTCTTTTATGATGTCCACGACGGCTACTGGATTCCCGGCAGCGTTGTCCGCTGCCTCCAGGCTATGCCAATTGCATCATTACCAACACCCCACCGTACATCAATTGACACGCACACACAGGCTTCATCGGCCTCCCCGTCGCGCTCGCCTTTGCGCGTAATGGACACATCGTTTACGGCACGACTCGTGACGGCAAGGCTGCCCGCCAGCTTGCCAAGCACGAAATTGTTCCCCTCATCTGCCCCGCCAACGGTGCTCACGGCGTGGCCGTGTGGGGCAAGATTGCTGGCGACGTTGATGTTGGTGAGTAGCACAGAACACAGTCACGGGCAGCTGCGACAGCCGCTGTGATGGCTGCGAGACAATGCCATCACCGCCACCGTCCGGGCTCGCGACCACGGCCTCACTCCGCTTCCCATATGAAACCCAGAAGCTGACACTGCAGTCATTGACACCATCCGCTCCATGGATGCTGAACAGCCGCTTGGCGCTCTTCGTGCCATCGAGGCTGTCGCTGGTCGCGGCACCCCGGGCACCCGCATCACGTACATTTACACGGGCTCGACCTGGAGCCACATGAAGGGCTCTGGTGGCCTCGACACCTGGAGTAGCGAACAGAACCCGCACTCCAACACCCTCGACGGCGCATGGAGGCGCGAGGTCGAAGAAGCTGTTCTTGGCAGTGAGTAGCATGGCGCACGGCTGTGTGGCAGGTGTTGGCCTCGCTCCACTTTCCCGACAGCGCGCCCACCCCGAGCCCTTACCCCGCACCGTGGGCAATTACACAAACGAGTTGCTGACGCCCTCACCAGGCGACAAGGTCAATGGTATCGTGATCCGCCCTGCGGTGTTGTACGGGCGCTCGGGATCGATGCTCGAGCCCTTCCTCCTCGCGCCGGCATACGATGCCGCCAAGTCCAGTGGTACATTTGACGTCATTGGCCTCAACGACACGCGCCTCCTCATGGTTCACCAGGATGACCTGGCGGACCTTTACCTCCGTGCTGGCGAGCGGGTGAGTGCGAACGTGCGGTGAGCGAGTGGTGAATGGTCATATGGATGGCTGCAGGGCCTCCTTTCAGCCAAAACATCTGTGACCATTCCCACTCGCCTTTTCTCATTCCTCGGTCTTTTGCTAAAACCACCTTCCAGGGCCCTCTCCTCAAGGGCAACGCTTTCGTCGGCGCCAACCCCCAGTCCGAGCGCTGGGTGGACATCCTCGACGCCGTGGTCCGCGTCTCGGGCGCCAAGGGCTACAGGCTCCGTGCGCCAGCCGAGAACATGCGTGAGTCGGAGTCGGGCTTCCCGTCTTCACCCACCACGCGTACACCCATGATCCCCATGGGTGTCGTGCCGAGCGTCGTAGCAAGCAGTGCAAGTGTGAATGGGAACGGGAACGAGACCGGGGTTGCGGTCGCGGCTGGGAACGCGCAGAGCACGCACCGTAGCACCTTGAGCGTGGACGCAGACGTCCCTACCCTGGGGCTGTCTCCTCCTGCCTCGCCGTCGCCGCTCACTCGGCGCACGTCCATGCCCACGTCGCCGTCTCCGCTCGGCGGCGTGGCTGGTCGTGAAGCCCACGAGGCGCACCAGGCCCGTGAGCGCGCGTACAGTGGCACTGGGTCGAGCGATCTTTCGCGCTCCCCCGTAGCTTTCACCTCGTCCTCGCTGTGGCCCGTGACGGAGACGCTGCCACTGCCGATCCCCGGTGCCCAGGCCCAACCCCATACGCTCTCCCCGCGGGCGTCGGCCGCGTCCCTCACTTCTATCGCTTCAAGCGTTTCCGCAACGTCTGCGTCGAACCGGGGTGGCTCGGGACTGGGGTGGGGACTGGGTACGCTGGCTGGTGGAAACAAGACATACCCTGTTGTACAACCTGCTGACACTGCCATAGCCATGGAAGCTGCTTGGGCCAGCACGACCAACCTCCGCCCCACTCTCGCCCACAGCCTCACGGGCTGGAGCCCACGCAAGCCCGGTCTCGTGGACGGAATGGACCTGTACTGGTGAGTGTCTTGCTGTTTTTGGCGTCCAATCCAGCATTGCTGACACCGCACAGGGCGGCATTCGCCGCGCACTACGAGTTCAAGAAGATCATCCCGGCATGGGACCTTCCCGGTGTTCAACCCCCGCAGCGCGTCACCATCGGCTGCAGCCACGGCAACTAGGTGCGGTTGTAGGTGCGCGCAACGCTCTCCAGTTACACGGCGGCAACGGGGCGAAAACACGCTCCCCCGTCTGCTCGAGCACAACTCTCCTCTCAACCCCCTTCCCCTGACTCGAACTTGATCGTATCGTAGCGTATCGTCTCGATAGTGTATGTACTTGTACAGCGATGGACTGGATCGTATGGTTTCAGTAACAACTGGTCCTGCCTCGCCTCGTGTTGTGGCAGCGCTCCGGTTCTGCTGCAGGCGGAAACGTGGATGATGATGATAAAAGGTTACAACAAACTACTGCGATCAATGAATGTCCCACAGCACACTGCTACCGCGAGCGCTCGCGTCGTCCCCAAGTGGTGTCGTACCACGCCTTGACGACCTTGCCGCTATCTTGTCCAATGGAAAACACTTTTGTGTGAGCCGAGCTGCGATGTGACGCTCTGGCAGCTGGTACTCCGTTTACCATCCAGCTGCCTGTCTCCGAAACAACCAAACTTACAGTCTCGCTCGTCGGCCTCCATGCCGTCACGGAAGGCTTCACCCGTACCAGATCCGCACTCGATGGTCGTGTCCAGGCTTGCGTGGTGGGATGCCAGGTCGTGGAGCGGGGGAAGGCGGCCGGTGAATGCCTGAGACCGAGTTAGCGTCAGTCTATCAGGCAGTAGATGGCTGTTCATGGCGAAAGTCGCAGCCGCCAGATCCTATGCAACAAGAGTGACACGGCCAAGGAAACCACAAACCCACCTTCAACAACGTCTGGAGCAGCTCATCGCCGCCGTTGTCCCACATGTGGGCAATCCGAGTGCCGAAGCGGTACCACCATCCTCCAGTGCCCACAAAGCCGCTCAAGCGCACAGACGGCGCCGAGGCCTTGAGCGCGGCATAGACACGTCTCGAGAACGGTGCTGGGGGGCTGAACTGGACAAAATCACTGTTGGCGAGTCAGCTGCATTGATACAGGGGCCAATCAGACAGCTGTCTCCATGGCATCGTCTCCGGGCGTGGCCATCTGCAAGGAGGATGATAGGCGACTACGACTCACTTGAGAGTCAGTGTTTGACCCAGCCACATGGGCAGCTCGAGCTTGGCCCCGGCGCGCAAGTCGTTGTCGGTGCCCTCGAGGTAACCCAGACCGGGGACGTCGAGCGCAAACGTGCATGGCAGTTTCTGCAGGCTTGTTAGCAACGTAACCAGTACCGTTCTTCTGCCCAGCCATCCAGCACGTACGTGGTTTTCGGAGAGGATGGCAGTGAGGGAGTAGTAATCGTTGTCCATCGTGGGCGGTGGGGAGGGGAAGCAAGGACGGACGAGAGCAATCAACACGGCAACACACAAACGCGTCAGGACGCGCCGGACATTGCGAGTTCCAACATTTGACTCCGGTTCCAAGTGCGCGCATTAGGAAAAAAACCCTAATGGAACCAAACAAATGAACTCCTAACGAGAACGGCCGGATAGCACAGACAGCGCCAAAGTCTGCATGCACGTTGGAGGCATGTCCGCATGTCCCTCGCACTGCCACAGAGATTGTTTTTTTTTACTTATCTGGTTTGCAGGTGCGCTTACATGACCAGTGGCCATGTCCTGGGGCTTCCATGTCATCGGCAGATCAGAGTGGCACGACTTTTGTGCTGAGCAGTTGAAACAATCAAGTCACATGCGATCTATGAACTATGGGGAAACGTGATATGAAAAATGTGGATTGTGCAATGCAATATGGGGGCTGTGTATGCAAATCGTCTTCTCCTTTTCTCTCTCTACTCTCTCGCTACTCGTTCGACTGGCTGACACGCGTCATCCATTGGCGGAGGGTGTCGGAAAGCACGCCTGGGAGTGCCTCGACGTCGCGGAGGACGACGTAGAACTCGAAGGGGAACGTGTCGAGGTAGCGCGTCATCTCGAGCTTCATCTCGCCATTGACCATCGAGTAGTTGACGGACTGCATCGAGAGAATGCTGGGGCGAGTCTGGGGCACGACGGGAGTGACGGCGCCCGATCCGGGGGCGGAGACGGGTGCCGATGCTGGCGCGGAAGCGGAGGCGGGGGCAGGGGTGGTGGGGTTGGTGGGAGGAACGGCAAGGCTGTCGACAATGAGGAAGACAATCATAACGCGCTCTTCGATGGCGCGGCGGAGGAGGGTCCTGAGCTTGGCGTGGTCCTGGCAGACACCGTCCGAGATAATGATCTGGAGCTGCCAGAGGTCGGGAGCGCTCTGGCTGGCATTCTTGTGGCGGCTTTCGGCAAGGTACGCGAGGGTGCGCTCGACAAGTGCGGCAACATCGGTGCGGTGCTGGTCAAACTTGAACGCACGCATGACGTTGGCACCATCCTGGTCGCTGAAGGTCTCGCCAAACTCGTGAAGAATGTCGACACTCTCGCCGAAACGGGCAATGCTAACTTGGCCGACCTCGAGCTTGGTGAGGGCCTGCGACACGAGGGCAAGCGTCTGGTAGGCAAGGTGAACGCTGTGGCTCTCGGCCATGGAGCGCGAGTCATCGAGCGAAAGCAGGACCTGGTACTCGCGGCGGCTGGGCTTGGTGCGGCGGAGCCAGATCTTGTCCTTGGTGTACTCGGAGGCAATGTAGGGAATAATCTTGCGCATGTTCAGACGCTTTCCAGTACGGAAGTCACCCTGGAGACGGGTGGCGAGCGTGGGCTCGAGGATGAGGCGGAGTTGCTCGCAAAGGGCGTACGACAGGTCCGAAGTGAGCGAGGCGTACTGGCGCCAAAGGTCCTCGGCGCCATCGGCGTCGTCCACAACAGCGGCCGGGTCGGCGATGGTGAGGTCAACGTCCTCGTCGTCACCCTCGTCGGGCTTGCTCTCGGTGGCTGGCACCTCGCCTTCACCGTCCTCGTCGACGTCCATGGCATCGCCCGAGACGGGAGCGTTGCCGACAATGTCCGACTGGGTAAGGGCCTTTTCGGCGCCCATGGAATCGGCAGTGTCGTTCTTCTCGCGGTGAAGCGACTCAGTCTCGTGAGGCGGGGGCATGTTCGCGGGAACATCCTCCTTGTCCTCTCCGTTGTCTTCCATGGCGGGAGGGGGAGCGTCCTCGCCCTCCTGCTCGTCGTCGACAATCTTGAGGTCCTCGAGCTTCTGTTGTTCGTCCCTTGCAGGGCCAAGGGCCTGCATCGAGTCGTCCTCGTCTTCCTGGCCGTCCTGGAGGTACTCGACCTGGCCGGGCGCCTGCTCAGAGGCGTCGGCATTGTCGGTAACCTCCTCGCGCTCAGTCTGGTTGAGAATCTCGTCGCGGCGGCGCTTGATCTCCTCCATAATGTCACCGAGCTTGCGGTCTTGCTGAAGAGTTTGAGTGTCGTTGGGGAGGGGAGCACCGCTCTGGTCGGCAGGGCCAGAGGCCTCCTGCTCGTCGGGACCGCCACCACCCTGTGGGGCACTGGAGGCAGCACCGTCGGCGTCGGCCTGCTCGTCCTCCTCTTGCTCATCGACACCCTCCTCACCGTCTTCACCTTCCATCATCTCGTCCTCACCGGCGTCCTCCTTGTTGGCGGAACCCTGGCCACGGCCGGCGGCCGCAGCCTCTTGGGCAGTGGCGTCGTTGGAGGCGCTAGTGTCGAGGTTCTGGTTGGCAGACTCCTCCTGCTCGGGGTCGGCGTCCTCCTCAGTTGCACCAGTGGCGTCGGGAGCGTCTTTCTCGTCTTCCTCGGCACCCTCGTGGTCGGAAGTGACGCCGTGATCCTCGGGCATGTTGTCGTCTTGCTCCATGTCAATGTCGGGGTCGTCAAACTGCTCGTCGTTGTCCTCGGCGGCTCCATCATCGTCGTCGTCGTCGCCACCGAGGTCGAGGTCTTCAGGGAGATCGAGCTTGTCGCCCTCAGGGGCCGCAACATTGTCCTGCTGCGGCATGTCGGGACCCTCGTTCTCGCCGTCGTCCTCGCCTTGCTCCTCGAACTCGTCCATCTCGTCGTCACCGTCCTCTTGGTTATCGTCGTGCTGGGTGTCTTCGGGCTTCTTGCCGTCATCTTGGTTGTCTTGAGCCTCCTGCTCCTGCTCCTGCTCTTGAGCATCGTCTCCGTCCTCCTTCTGCTTCTTCTTGTCCTCCTTGGCACCGTCCTTGGCGGCCAATTCGGACTCGCCGTTGTCTTGAGTCTTCTCGTTCATGAGATCCTCGCGGTCCTCCTTCTGCTCTTCCTCTTCCTTCTCCTCGTCACCCCAGAACTTCTCGTCGACAGCTCCGGGGTCAAGGGGGTCGACGTCGCCAACGTGGTCGTCGAGTTCGTCGTCCTTGTTCTCGTCGTCGTCGTCGCCGTCCTTGTCCTCTTCGTCCTTCTCCTTGCCGTCCTCGAGGGCGCCGTCAAAGTCGTTCTCCATGGAAAAGGCGTCGTCATCGTCCTCGTTGTCGTCACCGCCCTCTTCCTTGTCTTGCTCTTCCTCCTCTTCGCCCTGGAGGCCCTCGACCTGGCTCTCGTCCTTGATCTCGTTGGAGACGTTCTTGTCACCAGTGCCAGCACCCATACCGGTACCCTCAGCGGTGCCTTGGTCGTCGCCATCCTTGCTGTCGTCCTTGGACTCCTCCTGGGGCTTGCAGAAGCCCTTGGTGGCAATGTCGAGCATGACGCGCGAAACGACATAGTTGAGCTTGTACATTGACTTTGACGAGGCAACGTGAGCCGCAACGCTCTCGGCGTACGTCTCGGCCAGCGTCTCGACGAACGGCAGTACACGAGCAAGAGCTGCGGGGGCGAGGCTAGACTCGCGGCCAGCGAGCTCGACCGAGATGGCCGAAGCAAACTTGTCGAGGCGGTCCACAACCGCGGACACGCGGAGCGAAGCGACTGCCTTAGCCTGCTTGAGGAACGCGGCAGGGATCACGGGGTAGTCGTCGTCCTTGATCTCCTCGGGCTTGGTGGTGTCGATACCCTGGGCGGCGACGAGGAGGGCCTGGATGAGCGCGTCACTCTCGTTCCAAACACCGTCAGAGAGGGTGCGAACGCCACGGAGGGGGACGTCAGAGCCCATACCAGCGGCCATATTGGCGAGAGGGGTGAACAGGTGCGCCAGCTCGGGAGTGGCGTTGGCGCGCTGCTCGGCGGCAGTGGAAGTGTGCTTGAAGATGCCGTGAGCACGACCAACAAGCGACGCCTCGTCGTGGCCGAAGAGCGACCAGCCAGCCGAGCGGCTGGAGGAGAGGGCAGTCTCAAGAGCAGTGATGAGGAGGCTGACCTCCTGCCTTGCCTCGTGGACGGAGGCAAGGTCAGCGGTACCGACGTGCGCGCCCTGGAGCTCACGGAAGGCGCGAACACCGTCCTCGACCTCCTTGAGCGCCTCGCGGAGGTGGTAGGCGTCAAGCTCGGCGGCGGAGAGAGCTTGGTGGAGCTTGTCGCCGCCCGACAGTGACTCTGAAAGAGCGCAGTGGTGCAGACGACGGAGGGTGGAGGTGAGCCTGTTAAGCACATCGAGCTGTGAAGCAAGCCTGGTGTGCTCGCCCAGAGCCGCAGCATAGAGGTTCTCACAGAAGCCGATACCACGGCCAAGGTCCTGCGAAGCAATGTCCGGCGAGTGGCCGTTAAACGACGCCCGAAGGGCGGTCATCAACACGCTGTTGCGGTGGTGGTAATCAGAGACCTTGGTCACGGCAGCAGTGTCAAAGGCGACAGGCAGGTCGTCCGACTTGAGCGCAGGACGGCGCGAGAGCCACGACACCGACTGCTGCCTCGCCATCTGATCGGCGGGCACGGCTTGCGAGAAGCCACAAGCACGCAGAGTCTTAAGAAGGTCGCTAAAGGCCTTGCGTTTCCTGCCTGCGAGGTTGTTCACAATCTTGGTGTTGTCCTTGGTCAGGAACGTGGGGGTAGCCTTCAGGAGCATGGCCGCGGTCTCGATAATGTCGACCGAGAGGCCCTCGAGAGCCGACGCTTCGGACGAGGAAACAACCTCACGGGCACGGGTGTGCACGTTCGTGTAGCGGGTGAGGGTGTCGTTGAGCTTGACGAGGACATTGGGCACGGCGGGCTTGGCGCCAGCACGGACAGTGACGGCATCGGCAGGGAGGGCAGTAATGTCGAACATACCCGTCCTCTGAGCCGAGGGCGAGCTGGCGGCATCCTGGGGACAGATCGAGCCTGAGTCCATAAAGATGGGCGCCATAGGCTGCATGAGCACCTCCTTGAACTTGCGGATGTGCTTGTGGAGCTGCTTGTGGCTCTTTTGAGCGCTGGCCTTGAGGGCAAAGACGTTAATGTCCTTCCAGCTCGCGAGCTTGACAAAGTCCTTGACGCCACCGTCAATAATCTTGCGCTGCGAAGCCAGCGAGTCGCTGGCACGCGGAAGGTAGAGCTTGGCGTGGGCGATGAGGTTGCGCAAGATGGAGCCAACCTTGGCAATACCAGCAGCGTGGGGCTCGTCGCTGAGGCCAAGCTCCTCGGCCATGCGCTGGAACGCCGCGAGAACCGCGAGACGGTGCTCAAACTGGCCAAGAGTGGAGCCGTTGATGTACGTCGAGACGACAGGGAGAGCAGTCTCGAGATATGCGTCAACGTCCTCGGCCGACACCGTGCCGTGGATGAGGGCCCCGTACAGGCGGAGGGTAAACTCGTCGTCGCCAGCTGTGTAAAGGGCGACCTGGTCGTCGAGGAGGCGAACCCACGACGCAAGTTCGAGGCGGCGCCAGGCGACGATGAGGTTGGAGATGTCCAGCTGGAAGTTCTTAAGGCTGTTGTCGCGGTTGGCGTACGGCTCCCAGTCGTCAGTGTGGAGCAAGAGCTGCTCAAGCACTGCAAGAACCTTGGCGACGGGGCTGCGGACGTCCAGGTTCAGGATACGCAGGACACGTTCGCGGAGGTGGACGAGAACCATCTGGTCGGGCCACTCAGTGACCAGCGCGTCCAGGCGGTTGCGCAGACGTTCGAGCAGAGTCCAGGCCTTTCGCACTTCGAACTCGTTGGGCGCAAAGTAAAAGTTGGCCTGGGCGGCACTGGTCTTGATCTCGGCGTTGCGGCGGTGAAGAGTCGACACCTGGAACGCGAGTGACTTGCCATCCAGGTCCTCGCGGAAGGCGGTGGGCGAAAAGGTGGTGAGCACATCGTCGACAGCAGTCTTGAGCGTGTCATGGACGCTGCCCTTGCCGAACGATGCAAGGATGAGCGAGTGGAAAGCGGTGATCTTGTCGCCCATAAACTTGGCCTTTCGCTTATCCTCGTGTTCGGCCTCGTCCTGGACCTTTTCAGGCACATTGTCTTCCATGATCTCATCGCCGTCAAAGATGGGGAAGAGCTCGGCAAACTCCTTCTCCATGAGTTCCTCGTCCGAGAGAATCTCAATGTCCGTCTTGCGGATACGGTAAAGGGACTCGGCGTCGGCGGCCTCCTGAGCCTCCCTGGTGCGGATAAAGCTCCAGGCAGCATAAAGGCGGTCGAGACCAGCAACTAGGCCAGGCACGTGGGCCATGCGCTGCTCCGAGTCGGTGGCATCGCGGGCGTAGGCAAGCGTAGCGAGCAGGTCGAGGCGAATCGACGATGGCGAAGGCTCAGCCTTGTCCAGCATGGGAAGGGCTTGGAGGGTCGGGAGCGACGCCACGGTGGGGAACGACACGATCGGCGCCAGAGCGCTGGGGACGCTAGTGTGGGCAAGCTCGAGACCGCGGGCAATGCAGCGGATACCAAACTTGGCGCACAGGACGGCAGCGGCAATGGGCTGCGAGAGGTCGTCCAGGTCTGTGTAGGCGCTGAGACGCTGAACGAAGGCCATCGAAGACATTTGGAAAGCGTCCTCACGGGCCAGAGCGTTGTTCGAGTCCTTTTCGAGGGCAGTCATGAGCGACTTTGTGGCCTTCTCCGAAAGAACGTCATCAACGAAGCTGAACACTTCGTTGAAGAGGTGGGCGAGACGCGCGGCGTTGGTGGGGCGCTCGATGCTGGGGCCGAGGTTGGTCTGCTCACCCTCGAGAACCTGGAGGCGAGTTTCGAGTGCCGAAGCACGAGTCGAGTCAACCACACCCTTGGCGAGGGTCTCAGAGTGGCGGACGACATCGAGCTCCTCCTTGACGAGAGCGAGCTGGGCGGTCACAACCTCGCCGAGGAGAACACGACGGACTCCGGGGTCGATGGGGACGTTGGTGACGAAGATGTCGAGCACGAAACGCGCGATACCAGCCCAGACGTGGCCAACAGCCGAGAGAGTAGTGTCGACCTGAACGGCCGCGATGGCCGAGGCGAGGCGAGTGTCAAACGACTGCTGGAGGTATGTAAACGCAGCCTCCTCGTCCGCGGTCTCGGCAGCAGCGGCGCGGGAGAGGCATGGCCTACCGCTGTCAAAAGTGACAGAGGCACCAAAAGCACCGAGAACCTGATTGTCAGTTACGCCTGCGATAAGTGCATGTACTGTAACTTACCATTCCAAGGAAGGCGGCAGCAAGAGCCTTGGCCTTGTCGGCACGGCCGTCGTCGCGACCTGCAGACCAGAGGGTAGCCTGGGTGGTAAACTTCAGCGCGTCGTCCATACCCGCAATCTGGGCCATGGGGGTGTTGTTGGCGCGGCTGAAGCGGAGGGCGGCCGCGAGGCCAACAGGTGCGAACAACTGGCCGGGAGTTGTCTCGTCCCAGAGACGCTTGAGCCATCCACTGAGAGCGGCGAGCTTGGGGCCAGCAGGAGCATTGCGGAGCGCAAGAGCCTGGAGGAGGTCGGCAGGCTTGGCGTCCACGCCGCTGGCGAGCAAGGCGAGGGTGCCCTCCTCGCAAGCACCGAGGAGGTCGAGCTCGACAACATGCGCGACGGCGGCATTTGACCAGGGCGTGTCGGCCGCCGTGGACTCTTCGAGGCGGCGGGGAAGGGTCTCAATGAGAGCTGCGAGCTCGGTGGCGATCTCGTCGGTGAGACCCTCACGGGCCGCGGCAGCGAGAGCATGGACGGTCTCAAGACGCAGCTTGGGGTCGGAAACGGACGCGAGGCTCTCGGCCATGTTGGCCAGCAGAGCACGCTGCTCTGGGGAGGCCAAACCAGTACGGAAAAGAGTCCAGACGGGAGCCTGGCCAAGACCGGTGGTGATCTCAGTGGCGCGAGCAAGAGCCTGGACGGCATCGCGGGCGGCAGTAGCGCCAGGAAGCTTGGACAGCGACTCGGAGAGCCAGGTTGCAAGGAGCTGGACGGACGAGTAGTCGAATGTCTCGTCACGGCAGTGCTGCTCCACGAGGCCGAGAAGCGTGAGGGTGTTCTCCGCCGCCGAAAGGTCGCCCGAGTCCGTCACGGCGTCCAGAGCGACGCTGGTAAGCGACTCACGAACGAGGGCGAGGAAGGGGTACACGCTGTCACCGACGGTGGGCTTGCGGCGGGCTGTGCCGCGGCGCGCAGTAATAGCCGACGACGAGAGGACCGACTTGGCGTTGGTAGCGTCGGCGATCCAAGCGTCCGTCTCAGTGCGGGCAGCAATGTTGCGGAGGACAAGCTGGAGAGCGCGGAAAACGGCAAACTCGCCAACGGGGGTGTTGGGGTCGATGGCGGCGTCGAAGGGCACCTCGGCAGCGAGAGCGGGGTCGATTCCACGCTGAGCGAGGGTCTCACCCTGCGAGGCGAGAAGAGCCACGATGCGGGGGTGCGAGAGGAACTCGACGGCGGTCGACAGAGGCGCACCAGCGTACCTTGTCAGGAGTGCAAGCGCGGCACGGCTCTGACCAGCGGCGAGGTTGGCGGTGAAGGGCGCAGCGGCAAGTGCCTCGTCGTAGGCCGACGCGCCACCCTCGACGGAGCGGAGGGTAGCGTTGTCTGCGAGGGCAAACGAGGTCGCGTTGGGGAGAGTACCCACAGCAGCCTTGGGAGTCTCGGCGGCATCGACATACAGCTCAACACCACGGTTACGCATGGCACGCGAGAGCTCGCCGTGGCGGGGGTCGTAGGTCATGAAGAGCCTGAAGTCGGCGTGAGGCTTGATGACCTCGGGAACGCCCGAGGCAGAGCCCTTTTCGCTCATGACAAGCACACCGTCAATCTCACAAAGCGAGTTGAGACGGTCGAGGACGGAAGCGCTGCAGAGGTTGGCATCCGAGACAAGGAACCAGCCGCCGTTGCGAATAGCGTGGAGGAGCTGGCCATCGACCCAGGCGAAGCCCGCGGCGGGACCGGCACGCTCGGCGTCGGCAACAGCGGCGGACGCGGCCTTGGTGTCAATACCGACAGCGGCGACGTCGGCAACGAGCGACTTGGCAGTGGTGAGGAATGCGTCCACGGCGTCGAGCTCGCGAGCATCGTTGCACCTAACGCGGGCAGCGGTGAGGTCGGCGATGCGAGCAGCAGCAGCCGGGTGAGCCTCGGCAGCGGACTCGAGGAGGATACGGATCTCGCGCTCGGCGTGGTCGAGAACACGGAACGCGTCCTGCTGCTCAAACGTGCCGAGGATCTCGCTGGTGTCCACACCGGGGTGCATGACAAACTCGCCGAGCTCGCGGCCGGCCGACGAGGCAATGGAGCGGACGAGGTCGCGCTTACCGCGGCCGTTGTCGCCGGCAAGAATGACAAGCCAACCCATCTCGATAGCCTTGAGCACGCTCTCGGCGAGCGGGAGGTGGTGTGCCGGGACGGTAATGTCGACCGTGGCGTCACCGGCACGGGGCACGGCAGCGTGACCAATCTGAACGTACGACTTTGTGACGAACGTGGTCGGGCGGGTCGAGACAGGGCCTAAGCCAAAGACGCGCTCAAAGATGATCGCGACGTTGTGACGGTCTGCAAGGTTGCGGAAACGCTGGAGATAGACAGTGCGGAGATGCTCGACAGGGTGGTCGGTGCTCTCAAGACCGTTGCGCTTGGCGAGAAGACCAAACCAGCGGAACAGGTCACGCAGGTTGAACTCCCACGGCGAACCTTCACGACCAATGGTGCGGGTGACCATGGTGGCCTCGCGAATCGACTCGTTGAATGAAATCATGCGCTGGACAATCTCCTCGGGAGCCGGGTGGAGACCCCGGCAGATCATGAGCAGGTCCTCGGGCGTGTGCTCCTGAAGGTAAACCTTTGTGAAACGGTTGAGGAACGACTTGGGGAGACCTTTACGGCCACCACCCTGGGTGAGAGGGTTCTGAGCAGCGAACACGCGGAATGAAGGGTGGCGGTCAAAGCTGCGACCCAGTTCCGGGATGTAGACAGTTCCACGGTGGTCGAGGACAGCGTTAAGACCTTCGAGCACGGTCTGGGAGGCCAGGTTCATCTCGTCGAGGAGGACCCAGTCGCCCTTTTGCATGGCGTCGAGGAACGCAGCGTCACGCCACTGGAACTCGCCGGCGGCACCACCCTCAACAGGCAGGTCTGAACCGAATAGGTCGATAAGGTCGGTCTGGTCGGACAAGTTGATACGCTGGAGGGTGTAACCTGCAGTAGCAGCCAGGGCAGAAACGAGCGAAGTCTTTCCGACACCGGGCGAACCCTCGAGGAGGATGGCCTTGGGAAGCTGACAGCCACGAAGGACACGCATCGAGTTGAGTGCCGTGGTGGGGGCGTTGAAGCGGAACGCAGTGTCGGCAGAAGCCAGCGGGCCGCGGGGGACAGCAAAGCCCGAGATTGCGACCGCATCATTCGTCACCTCGAAGGTGGTCTCAGAGGGCGTGCTCATGTCGTCACCGAGGGAGGCGGACATTTCAGTAAGCTTGGCCATGCAGTCGTCGCGGAGCGCAGTGATAGTGGCCAGAGACGAACCGGCAACCTGGGGAAGCGACTCGAGACCGTCGACGATGACCATCTGGCCACCGTGGTGGAACGCTGAGGGCACCGTGAGCGTGCCCTTGTCGAACATTTGGTTTGAGAAACCGACCCAGGCCTGATTGTCAGTTGCGTTCGCGGAAATGAAGACGGATCGTAACTCACGAGAATGTCACGAAGACCAATGCCGCTCGAGTCGCCACAGCGCTCGCCAAACCAGTTAAGGAAATCAAGAATGAGCGGGCCGGCAGGGTTGAGCGCGTCGTGCTTCCAGCTCTGGCCGATAATCTGCAGCAGATCGTCGCGGTTGCCGAGGGCAGGGACCCAAATCTCGGTGAAACGGTTACGAAGGGCGGGGGAGAGCTCCTTCTTTCCGAAATCACCACCGGGGTTCATGGTGGCAACGACGTGGAAGCGTGCGTTGGCGACAATGGTTGCCTCGTCAATATCGACACCGCCCTTTTCGGCCAGGACGAGGGTACGTCCGGGCTCAAGAACCGAGTTGAGACGCTCGAGCACCGAGTCATCGGCGAGCGAGACTTCGTCGAGGAGGAGGAGGTCGCCGTCCTGCATGGCGTGGATGAGCGGGCCGTCGACCCACTCAAAGAGCGCCGAGAGCTTCTTGATCTCGCGCTGGACATCACGAGCCGCTGCACGGGTCTCGTCGGTGGCGTCCTCGCTCTTGGCAAGCGCGACGGCAGAGGCGAGGAGGTCGTCCTCGGACGCGCCGGCGTCGACGGCCAGGCCAAGCTCGGCGAGGCGGGCCATGACCTTGGCGCGGCGCTCGTGGCGGTTACGCACGGGACGCTGGGAGCCGAGGAGGTCGGCCGTCTCCATGTTCTGGTGACAGTTGATACCGACCAGCGTTTGGTTGAATGCCTGGGCGAGGACCTCACAGACACTGGTCTTTCCACAACCGGTCTCACCGACCAGGAGGACGGGCTCGTCGTGGGCGGCAGCGGTGGCGACGAGGGCGAAGAGACGCTGCATGGCCTTGGTCCACACGAGTCCACCAGCGGGAACGCTCTTGAAAGGCAAACGGGTGAAGATGCCGGCACCTTCCTCAAACAGACGGTACATGCTGTCGACGTCGACCTTGACCTTCATGACCTTTTCGATCACGTCCTGAATGACAGTCTTGTCCTCGTCGCTGCGGGCACGCTCGGCAAGGAGCATGTATCCATCGTCGGCGAGTTGCTGGTATCCGACAGCACCGCGCTCAGCCCAGCGGAACAGGTCACGGAGGGTAGCAAACGAGGCCTTGGACTCGAACACGCGGCTCGCCTGGCGGCGGTGGCGGAGCTCCTCGAACACCTGGACAATCTTCTTGGCGTAGGTGGGGGCGATGGCGCAGCGCTGGCAGAGGATGGTCTCAAGCTCGTCCTTGGGTACATCGTCAAAGTGGACCTCGAGGAAACGGTTGCGGAAAGCACGCGAGAGCACCTTACGACCGGCGTAGAGACCAGGGGGGTTCTGCGTGGCGAAAAGGATAAAGTTCGGGTGGGGCTTGATGACCTCTTGCGTCTCGGGGATGACGAGCTCGCGGTTGTCGTCGAGAAGACGGTTGAGAGCCTCGAGAACATCGGTAGGGGCCAAGTTGAGCTCGTCGAGCACAATCCAGTGACCCTGGCGAACGGCAGTGACGAGGAGACCTTCCTGGAACACGAGGTTGCCCGTCTGCGGGTCGGTAATGTACGTGCCGAGGTACTCCTGAATGTCGGTGTGCTCGTGGTTGTTGATACGCACGAAACGGTGGCCAGTCTGGCGGGCGAGGAACTCGACGGCCGAGGTCTTACCAGCCGACGTAGGACCCTGGATGAGGACCGGGTAGCGCTTGGTGAGAATGACACGGGCCAGGTCGGAGAGCTTGGCCTGCACCGAGGGCGTGATGATGTAGCGAGACTCGCCAATAGCAGGGAGGGGTCCACGCTTGAGCCAGAAGGGACCAAAGCGGACGAAATCGTCCTGGTCAAGGCTGGGAGGGAGCGTGGGCACCTGGGCGAGGACGGCCTTGGCGTTCTTCATGGGACCGAGGATGTGCTTCTCAAGGACACCGTGAGCCTTGCGGCCACTCTCGGCGTCGAGACTCATGGTGAACGCCATGAGCGCGCCTTCCCAAAGACCACGACGGAGGCCAAAGATCGGCGCACTCTGGACAGCGAACATGAGAGCGCGGGCGAGGGTACGCATGCTGTAGTGCGGAGCGGCGTTGGAGCCGTCGACAATCTCCTTGGCGGCGGAGAGCTTCTTGAGGGTAGCGTAGAGCTCGACAACATCGAGAACCACGCCACGGTCTCCGGCAGCAGCCTCGCCAAGGTATCCCTCGACAATGGCAACAAGGGCCTCGCGGTCATCATCGGGAGCGGGAACATAGAGCTCGGTAAAGCGCGAGCGGAGGCCGGCTGGGAGGTCCTTCTTGCCGACGTCGGTAGCCGGGTTCATACACGCGAACAAACGGAAGTCAGGGTGACGCGGGATGGGCTCAACGTCACCGCGCTCGGTGAGAACCAGGGACGCGTTGGACGCCTCGAGGATGGTCGCGATCGCTTCGAGGGTCTCCTGAGTGGCGAGGTTGACCTCGTCGAGCAGGATCCACTCGCCATTCTTGAGCGCCTTGACGAGGGGGCCCTCGACAAACGAAAAGACGAGCTTGGACTTCATCTTGACGTGGTGCAGGTCAAAGTCGGCAATGTCAACAAGCAGGGCTTGCCAGAGAACAGCGGCACGGGCGGCCTTGTTGACGACCTTGCGGCGCTTGCGGGCGTCGGGACCCGCCGGCTCCTCAGGCTCATCCTTCGTCTTGGCGAGCTTGTCGACAGCGCGGCGGGCAGAGGTCGCCCACAGGTCAGCGCAGCGGCCCCACTTGCGCGCCGAGAGAGCCTTGGCAGCAACCTCGAGGTAGGCGCCGTTCTGAGCCTTGCCAACGCTAAACGTCTCCGTGAACAGCTTTTGCCAGCGAGTGTGAAGAGTACGGGCGGCCGAGGCTGCGTCAATGGGCTTGAAACCACCGACGAGGTCGGACGTCTCGGTCTGGGTCGACAAGTTGAGGGCCGTAAGAGACTTGCCGACGAGCGTCGCGAGGTGCTGGACTGAAGTCGTCTTACCCGTACCCGTCTCACCGACGAGGAGGGCAGGCTCGGCAAGAGCCACAGACGCAGCGATGCGTTCCAGAGCCACCAGCGAGGGGCGAGTAAGAGCGTACGGCCTGTCATCGGTAGTAGCACGGCGCTTGCCCGGTGCAGCGTCGATGGAGTAACGACCAACGTGCACCTGGGGGTTGCCCTTTTCGGCCTCGAGTCCAGGACGACGCGTGTCGATGAGGGCAGTGGCACGGTCAATGTCCATGCCGAGACCGTTTGCCATGACGGCAATCATCTTGGTGCGCTTTTCGGGCGAGCCGGCACGGTTGTCGAGGGAAGCAATGAGAATGTCGGCAGCCTCAAGGAAGACCTCGTCCTGGAAGACGGTGTTGGCAAACAACCCCGCACCAGATGCCTCGAGAGCAGCGACAGACGCAGCAGGAGGAAGCCCGCGCTGCACACGGGCACACCACTTCTCCAGGTCGCGCAGACCAATGTCGCGGGCCTTGACCTGGCCGCTGGTCTTGGCGAGGGGGCGGAGATCGCGCCAAACGCCAACCAGGGTGGTAGTGACGCTGCGCGGGAGGCGGGGGAACTGGGCAGTGAGGATCTCGAGAATGTCCTCGTCGGTGGGGGACTCGAGCGAGACCTCGGCAAAGTCCTGGTGACCGAAAAAGGTCGCTGGGGCCGCGGCATCCTGGCGGACGGTGCGGGTCGCGAAGATGGCAAATCCGTCACCCGCCTCGACCTCGTCACGGCCGGGAACAGCAAGGACAGCACGGCGGCCAACGCGGCCAACATGAAGCGACTTTGCAAGCCCCGAGATGGTGACGAGCATCTCGAGCGAGGCCTTGTCAATGTCCTCAAACACGACCCAGCGGCCGGCACGCACGGCCTTGGCGAGCGCACCCTCCATCCATTCGAAAGTGCCCGGCTTGGTGGGGCTGGAGACATAGGTACCAATGAGCGACTTGACGTCGATGGTCGTGTCGGCGAGAGGAATGGTGAGGATACGAGCCGTCACCAAGGACGAAGGGTACAGCTGGGCGTTGAGGTGCTGCACGATGTGGGTCTTACCTGCCGAGGGAGGGGCAGAGATAAGGATGGGGATGCAGCGCTGGAGGAGAGGCGAAATCTCAGCGCTGGCATCAGTCATGGCCGAAGTGGCGACATGAATGAGGCTCGGCGAAGTGCCAGCAGGCTGGGCGAGGAGGAGGCGACCGCCCACGACAGCTGTGCGGCGCGACAAGTCAGAGGCCACAAGCGTCTCATCCTCGTTCTCGTGGTCGGCCTGCCAGTCCGACTCGAAAGCGCGCACCCGCCTGTCTTCAAGCACGTGGAGGAGCCAGCCGTCTGCCGCGGCGTCTCCTTCAAAATTAATACGACACTCGACCGATTCGTTCAATCCTGAAGCCACCTCCATCTCGGCACGGCGACCCTCGCTCCATCCTCTCAACTTGGCCAGAGTGTGCACTGCGAGCAAGCGCACACCCGCGTCCGAGTGTGAGCGAAGAGCATGCACGGGGGCTGTCGGCCAGTCGAACCTAGATGCCAGTCTGGGGTCGGCCGTCAAGAGGCGGTAGTATGCCAACAGCACCGACTGTATCCGCTCGGTCGATGCGGACTCGTCGAGCGTGGACAACGGTGACGCGAGGAAGGGGGACGCGCGAAGGAAAGCAATGGTCACACTGTGGGGTCAGCTCTGATAGTGCAAAACAACGTCAGCTGGACTTACGGCCAAAGATCCGGACGGGGTTCGGCCAATGAGGCAAGCACGGCGAGACGAGCCTCCCAGACGGCCGCGGCGGGCGCGTCGTCGAGCCAGCGCGCAAGAATGTCGAGGGCAAGAGGGGCAAAGCGCTTCGTCACAGGCTCTCCGGCAACACTAGCCAGACCCGCGAGCTCCGCGAGGAGCTGGGACGCAGGTGCTGCCTGGCCGTTTGCGAGGGCGGCGAGAGCCGGTCCAGGAGTGGCATTGGGCACATCGGCGACAAGGCGGCGGGAGCGCTCAGTGAGGTCAAGGTTGAACGGGGAGAGACGCTGGGCAGGGGGGATGATGAGGCTGCAGGTGCGTGAGCATTGGTACATGATCTTGGGGGCGGCAACTTGGGGCCATGGCAGCGCAAGAGTTACGCACGAGGGACTGGGACTGGGAGACGACATGTGTCCGTCGTCCTCGGGCTGCAGCTGTGCGGTTGCAGCCATTTTGGAGAGAGTTGCGGGGTGGGTAGAGTGGACGGAGGGGGCGAGCTGTATCGACTCTGCGCGCGTCACTCGGATCACAGATGTAAACTCTGCTGTCTGAGGTCTACAGGCTATTAGAGTAGCTGCAGACGTTTGACGATGTCGTCAACAAATCTGCGGGCCAGGCGCGAGACAACCAGCCAGCGACCAGAGCAACTTCAGAAATCTCAGAAGATCGAAGTGGATTTTATGGCGTGTACTTTTTACCCGGTGGAGGTCGGAAGCTTATCACCGCCGCTTTCTGGCTGCAATGGGGCGAGCGGTCCACGGCACACTTTCGTGTCGACTTTTTCTTTCTCTCTCTCTCCATCTCATCCAACTCATATCCCATCACCACCAGTTGCTCATGTACAGCATGGCCTCGTGACCAGTTATCGCCACGTCTAGCAAGAATCACCACTTACCCCTCTGCCTCCCCCCTCCCCCTGCCCCCCTCTCCCCTCCCCCTTCCTCCTTCCCTCCCCTTCCAACCTGCATCGCGTGTGTACATTGCCTCCTGCTTTTCCTCCAGGATCCAATGAAGAAAACGGGTGCTATAATGAGGACCTTTGGTCGTGCCGTTGCCTTGACAGCCTCAGGTTGCCAACAGGCCTGGACGAAGGAGAACTCGTTCTGCTTGACTCTAGGCCTGTTTCGGGGCGCGCTGCACAGTTTATTTATGTATTCTTATGTTCTTTTCTACTGCCCCTGTGCACCAGTTGTGTGTGTTTGTTACACTACAGTAGTCGCTGTCATGCATATGGAATCATGTACGCGATGGCTCTTGGTTTGCTCTTGTCCAGCAGACGCCCGTTGTCTAATGTGGACGTCGGTACATGACAAATTGATATCGACGTATGGTTGTAAATACCTCGCGCACACGCGAGGCCCGGCCAACTAGGCCGCGTACACTGTGACACTGTGGGGTGCTCTGCCCCGCTCTCGTCCCCCGTCTCCGTTACCGACTCATGCCTGCGCGCCGCCCTGGGCCTGCATCTGCGACGCCTGCCAAGCCTGGAACTGCGGGTCGTTGATGTCGTAGCCGTAAGCCGCCCAGTAGCTAAAGAAGTAATGTCAGCTCGATGATGGATGTTTCCGAACAATACGTACGCTCGGTACTGCTCCCAGGCCTCGGCCGACGAGCCCTCGCCAGGCTGGGCACCAGTGGCAGCAGCAGCCTGGGCCTGCGATGCGTCGGCAGCACCACCCTGCTGCTGGTAGCCACCAGCGTAGGGGTCGCCACCGGCCTGCGCCTGCTGGCCACCACCATAGTTGCCCTGGCCCTGGTACACACCGCCGCCGCCCTGGTTACCGCTGCTACGGGCCTTGTCGTACTCGATACGCAGGACCATGAGGAGGTCGTCGGCGAGCATTTTTGCGCGCTGAATCTGGTCGTCTGTTGGTGCCACGACGCTAATGTGCATGGGCTCGTCCGACTCGCGTCCAGTGTCGTTCTCCAGGAATCCCGATCCCCGTCCCTTGATCTGCACACGCGCACCCGTCTCCGCCTGGATAAACTTGACAAACATACCCTTGAACGAACATCAGCTACAGTTGCGCGACGAAGGCGAACACAGATGACTCACGCCTGGGCCAACAACCTTGGCGCGCACGTTAAAGTTGCGCATCGACTCGATGTTGATGAAGAGCTTCTCCTCGGGCCACTTTGGCCTGACGGTAGGGGGCGCGACAGTGGGAGGGAGAGGTGCGCCAGTAGCACGGGCACGGGCAATGAGGGTACGCTCCTCAATCAGAGGGCCGAGCTCCTGGTCGATGAGCTTGTTGACCTCGGCGACGGCGGCGTCGAGGATAATCTGCGACTTGGCGACAATGTGCAGGTACAGCGGCATCTCACCGGGAGGCATGCGCGTGCGGTCGGGCACCCACACACCCCTGGTCTCGATCGATGCGCCAGTCTCGTCCTGGATCTGGAGGGGAAGGGGTGAGTAAATTGTAAACAAAAACATCCAACCCAGCTTTGGACGAGCCGGCCCACTTACCTGCTTCTGGCTTCCCGACTTGGTAAGGACGTAGCGGTTACGCAGGTCGTTGATCTCAATGTCCTTGACAAAGTCGCCCTCGGCCGCGCCGGCACGACGAACGAGCTCCTGGCCAGACGATCCAGCAGGGCGGAGGGAAGCGGCAATCTTGGCCGCAATGGCAGCAGCCTTGGCTGCGGCATCGGTGGCCTCGGCTGCTGAGATGGGGGGAGCACCACTGCTGCTAGCATCGGGCGCCTCGGGAGCAGCGTCTCCGGGGTTGTCCCACCTGCTCTTGCGGGGTGCTTCGGCAGCCGGAGCGCCAGAGTCGGACATGGTCGAGTGGATGGAGGGTGGGGTGTTGGGGGAATGGGGGACGCGGGCTGGCGATGTTTTTGGGACTGTCGACGGGGGGATGCCGAAGTGTGAACTGGGAAGGGAGGTTTTCAACAGACGCGCGTCGCTGTCGCTGCTGGTCGTGGGTGCTGGATGGAGTGTGATGGATGTGACGGAGATGAGTGAACAGGCGTTGAAGCGGCGGTGAAGCAACATTCAGTGCCACGGGTTTATATCGCCGCTATCGCCGCTGCTGGTGATTATGGACGATCCACCGAGCACCAAGTGGTAACATCAACTCTACTTGTGACGGCGAGCAACACACGTCCACAGCGTCACTCAGCATGGCCTTTTCATTTGGTAAGTGGCAGATATCGTACTCATCGGCGCATCCGCTTACAATTCCAGGCGCGCCAGCGCAACAACAGGCGCAGCCTACAACATCACTCTTTGGCAGTAAGTCGATCAGTTGTTGACGCAATGGTGGACACCCCAAGCTGACAACGTTCAGACACGGCCGCCGCCTCGACTAGCCAGCCCAGTGCGTTTGGCTCGTTTGGCCAGCAGCCAGCAGCTCAGCCTGCACAGGCCGCTGGCACGTCGCTCTTTGGCTCGACGGCTGCCAAGCCTGCTGGCGGCCTGTTTGGCTCTGCTGCACCCGCCGCGCCTGCAGCTGGCGGAGGCCTGTTCGGATCCACGCCCGCTGCTAGCGCATCGACCGGTGGCCTCTTTGGCCAACAGCAACAGCCTGCTGCCACTGGCGGTCTCTTTGGTTCGACCAGTGCTGCCCAGCCCGCCGCTGGAGGTGGTCTGTTTGGCGCTCCCAAGCCGGCAACCACGGGTCTCTTTGGCTCGACCTCTGCCGCGCCCCAGCCTGCCACTGGTGGTCTCTTCGGATCGACCTCGGCCGCCCCGCAGCCCGCTGCTGGAGGTCTCTTTGGCTCGACTGGAGCCGCTCCTGCCGCTGGTTCGAGCATCTTTGGCGCCAAGCCCGCTGCTCCTGCTGGTGGACTCTTTGGCTCGACGTCCCAGCCTGCTCAGCCCGCCGGTGGCCTCTTTGGATCCACTGCTCAACCAGCTCAGCCCGCTGGTGGTCTTTTTGGCTCCACCGCCCAGCCCGCTCAGCAACCTGTCGGCGGTCTGTTTGGCAGCACGGCCCAGCCGGCCCAGAGCTCCGTGTTCGCGTCCACCTCCAACCCCCTGGCCGGCTCGACTGTCAAGCAGCAGGAACCCGATATCGAGAGCCGCATAATGTCGATCCAGCGCGCATGGGACGTCAACTCGCCCGAGTGCCAGTTCAAGTACTACTTCTACAACGTTGTCGAGCCCGGTACGGCCCACCACTACGGACGGCCAGCCAATGCCACAGATGATGCCAAGTGGGCGAGGGCAGTGAGGGACAACCCCGACCCCGATTCGTGAGTTGGGAACCGCGACGAACGACCACAGCTGACAGGGCAAGACTGGTGCCCGTGCTCGCGACAGGATGGGCAGATGTCAAGAAACGCGTGCAGGCGCAGGAGCAGACTGCGAGCGTGCACCAGCAGCGCGTCAAGGAGCTGAACGAGGCCCTGGCCAACTTGAGCCGCCAGACGGCCCTTTCCTCGTCTGTGCGACTGGCAGCGCTCCAGACACACCTCGCCCAGCTCACCCAGCGGCTCATGCACCTCGCTGCGCTGTCTCCGTCGTTTACGGGCATGCAGAACTCGGCCTTCCGTCCCGAAGAAGGCGAGATGAAGCACACCCTCGAGGGCGTCAAGGACTCGCTCGACGGCCGCGTCCGCGCCGCGCCCAAGGGCAGTGTGGGCCTCACGTCGCGCCCGCACGCGACCAACAAGGGCCGCATGCTCGGCCAGATCAACGAGCTGTGGGGCGCCGTCGAGGAGGTGCGCCGCCAGCGCCGCGCCCGTGGCGGCGACCAGGCCCAGTGGGCCGGCGACGAAAAGCTCCTCACGGAGATTGCGACCGTGCTCGAGCAGCAGCAGGCGGCCATCACCAAGCTGAGCGAGCTGGCGAACAATGCGGTCTTTGACGCAGACGTCATGCGCCAGGGCCTGGGTATTGTGGAGAGCAGGAAGTAGGGCGGCCGCGTGTAGCAGCTTTGATTCGTTTTTTATTCGCATTAGTGAGAGTGGTAGAGGACCAGCATGCATAGGTAGTGTACCATCACGAAAGTGGGGCGAGGAAGGGAAGGGCGTTGGGCGGGTCCTGGGGGAGCACAAGGACGGCGGAACCAAAATGTCTCCAGGACCAGGACCTGAGATCTCGATTCCAGTCCATTATCTCGATCTCCTCTCTCATTCTCCACACACCCTCCGTCATGACCGCCCGCGCGACGTTCAAGGACAAGCAGCCGCTCAAGACGCTCGCGCGTGCGTCGCAGTCGTGCGCCAAGCAGGTACGTAATGGCGTTTCTCGTGGAGAACGGCACTGGTGAAACGGGCAAGCGTAAAGTGACTGGGCCGTTTGGGCGATGGGACCTCCCAGACGTGCCAGAGCCGCGTATCGCTATGCCAAAGAGCACAGTAGCGTCGTGCGGCTTCCAGTTGCCTGTCCTCACACTGTGTACTCTTTTTCCACTGTCGACTGTCTCAGCTAGCATTAGCTCTCCGTTGCGCACGCTGACACGCCCAGTCGCTCGTGTACGGCGCCTGTATCGGCAAGTCGTACCAGGAGGTCCACAAGGACATGTGCGCCGCCGAGTTCCAGGCGTTCAAGGATTGTGTCCAGGTACGGTTCAATCATATTCTCGCAGCTGACCCGTGCAGAAGGCTGTTGGGCGCAAGTGGTAGACGTGGGCGGCCAATTTGGAACTCCGATTCACTCAACTGGCGACACGACTATGGTTCCCAGACTCGCCTCGCGGACACAAGCAAGCAAAACTCACAATACGCATTACTCTAGACCGGCACGCGGAGAGACTGTACACTGTAGCATGCATGTACTAAACCATCACGGGCCCGCAGCGGCCACTGATTACCGAATGTTGGCTTTGGTCAGTATGCGACGCCGCCGGACACCCCCCACCCACTCCTAGGATCCTAGGAAGCAACACCTGGCAGAACGCTGACGGCTGACCGCGGGTGACATCTACGGTTATGCATGCGAATTACAGATGTGCGTCTAAACGAAGCAGCCAACCTCCATGAGAGGTCGACCTTTGCCCGATGGTCCGAGTCTAGGGGTAGGTGAGGTGAGAGATTGATGATGATACAGTGCCGACCCGGTCGTGCGCGCTTCCAAAATGCAGGGGCGACGGAACAGCAGGTTTGGCGATTGGGGCATGCCTTTTGTGTGGTTGGGGGTTTGAAGAGGGGATTTGGCTAGTCGCCTACGCCTACTTCAGAGTGGCGGGGACGACGGCCTTGGGCTCACGCACAAAGTCGACGACGTGGCGGAGCTGCTCGAGGAAGACGAACATGCAGATGGTGTTGGGGGTGAGGCGGACTGGGGGACGGGTTAACGAAAGGTTGCAGCCTACCCATCTTGCTGTACTCACTCCACGAAGGCAGCCATCCCTTGAACATGAACTTGGGACCCTCGTTCTTCAAGCTGGTGGTGATGACATGCAGGGGGCCGAGGGGGTCACGCGAGTGCATGACGCGCGACTTGATGACGTCGGCAGGGGAGCAGATGGTGGTGGCGACGGTACCGGCCATGGCCGAGGCGACAAAGTGGAGGGGGAGACCGTCCTCCATGCCGTAGCTGGTGAGCAGGGACTTGAAGGTGTCGTACGAGACGAGCTGGGCAGAGTTCATGAGGATACCACGGACCTGGGACCGTTAGCCAAGTGGTGGTGGTGGCACTGATTGTCTCTGCTGCTTACAGTGTTGGGGAGGAGACCGCGGAACAGGCTCAGGAAACCCTCGTCGGCGACCATGCGGTACACGCCGTGGGCGGCGTTGCGGTAGTGCAGCTGCTGGGCGAGAGGCTTGGCGGGGTCGGAGATCATACGGACAAGAACAACGTCGGCGGGGTTACCGGCCAGACCGCCGAGGGCACCGGCCGACGACGCGCAGAAGGTGAGCTCGGCCATGTTGAGCTTCTTGGCGCCTGCGAGGTGTCAGGAGGTCTTTCGCACACCATGGCCACTCACCATTGTTGGACATGTAGTCCTTGATCACATCGTACGCGCCCAGACGAGTCAGACTGTACGTCATCTGGCGGAAGATACTGGCCGTAAGACCGGTGTAGAGACCGCGAATACCTGCGCGAGGTCAGCTATGCACGCATTGTCCGCCCGCCCGGAAATGGGGAAGAGGAACACCAGTCGCAGCCACCGAAGAGCTCGGAACGCGGGTTCCGGTATTCGGGGAAACTGGGTGTTTTGTTGTTGTCGGAGGTGGAAAATGGTGGTGGAGGTGGAGGCCGACGCAGGGCCGATAGCCAGCCGATAGAGAGATTGGACGGAGTTCCGTGTCCCTCAAGGCTGCAAGGAGGAGGGGGTGGAGGATGAAGCGGCACAGATGTGTGAGGTAGAGGTGGGGCGGCGATGAGCTACGTACCCTTGTGAGCGACGGTGTCCTTGACGGCTGCGGACAGCGACGTCTTGGTGCTGGCGGTCTGGAGACGGCTGAGGGATGGGTCAGATGATGGTCGGAGGTAAATGACTCAGGCGCCATGTTTTCGAGACGTACACGCGCATCACGTCAAGGGGGTGCGTGCAGCACGCGGCCACTGTTCTGTCAGCTTATGTGGATGCGGGCGGCATGGCTGCGTTGTGAAGTACTCACTGGAGGCGGCGATACCTGTTGTTGGAACAGGCGGGCGGTCAGGTGAGTCGGTGGAAGTGGAGGCCATGGTCATTGATGGGAGAGATAGTGGTCAGTGTAGTCCAGCAGAGCATGCAGCGAGCGTACCTCCAAGCCTGTACTGTCAGCTCCATCATACACATCACCCCAACGCTTCGTTGCCGGACACAGTGTTGCAGCCATCGCCAGCAGCGACCAAAAGGTGTTGGTGTCATGGCTATCCGGAAGCGCGAAGAAATTTCCGCGGACCGGCGGCAACGAACAACAGCACCTCTCGCGCCGACAAACGGTGTCACCAATCGCCAGTTACTCACCAGAATGGATATTGTTTAGCGGGTTGTTGGGACATGGCGATGATCAAGTGTTAAAGACCACGACCTGGGGATGTGTATAAGTAGTTGCTGATATCCAGATGGACGAGTGACAGCTGCTTGCATACCCAGCAGTGGACGCATCGCGCCTGTGCGCCAGCAGCCTCTGCGAGCGGCAGGCTTGTACCAATTCCTGGGTGTCGCCCGGCGTCTCACCGCCGGCGACCCACCGTCGCAGCGCCAAAGGCGTCAGTCGCTCCTGCCCAAGACCGCCCACATGCCCGCAACGGCGCAGACTTTTGGCAGCGTCCAGCCCGACGGACCAATGAGCTTATCTTGCAAACGATGTCTACCGTGCTCGCCTTCGGGGCCTCGAGGCTATCCAGGAGCAGATTCGAGTATGCGTCCTGGAAAATCGAAAACAACCGTACCGAAATCGAAATCATGAGCCAGGGAATCCCAAGGGATGCAGAGGGCGCGAGAGGGAAGCGACGCTTCCTCGTTTGGATCGTCGGACGACGCCGACAGCCGGCGCGGGCGACTCGACGGGCGGGTGGGTGGCCTGGGTGGCCAGGACGGCAACTGCAATGTTGTGCACAGGTGTCAGTACCATGCGGAATGTCGCGATCCGCGGTCTGCCTGCTCTGGCCCCCATCGCGGACATGCGTCGCTTGCTCGCGCCTGCCGCGCGCGCCTTGGAATGGTAGAGCAACAGAGCGATAGCAATCAATAGGAGGCACACATTCGCCCGACTCCGTTTCCGAACGTTCCGAAAGCCGAGGACAAGAATGTCTCGAGGGTGGGCGTGTGGGCTTGTTCCACTATGTCTTGGCCAGACTGGCGACGGTGACGAGACGACATTTCGCGGTGGATGAAAGCCGTGCTGCCCGGTTTCCGGCTTTGAGGATGATTGAGTTGCAGGACGCCGAGGTGGCTGCAATGTATATAAGAGTGGGAGTAAGGTTGAGAAGGTTGAGAAGGTTGACGCTGTCTGTGTGCGGCATGTGTTGAAAGGCCCAAGGGCCAAGGGCGTGTTTGTTTACATCTCGTGTGAATGACGTATGTAGATGGGCACAAGAGAGCAAAGTGACAGGCCCCACTCTTTCCTCCATGACCGTTATCTGCACACCTTTACTGTCCTGGTCCACAAACCCACTTTCCATGGTTACAGCATGCTGCTGACATGTGATGCATCGCTCTCGCCATTGCCGCCGGGCCAGCGGCCAGCGGACATTATGGAGAGTGGCCATTCGATCGGCGGCCTCGGCCCGCATCGAGTTCGAAACGCGCCGAAAATGCGGCGACGACACCGAACGAAGCAACACTTTGCGTTTTCCCCATCCTTTCCGTCGTCGTCGTCGTCGGTCATCCCTTCATCCTCTTCTCTCACCACCTCATACACACTCCTTCCCTCCCCCTTTTCTCCCACCGCTTTCTTTTCTGACGATGGTGTCTGTCGAGGCCTTTGCGCCGCTTTACAGCGACTACCTCCCGGCCCTCCTCACCCCGGTCCACGGCCTCTTCTGCCCCATTGGTGTGCTTGATGTGTACGGTGCGATCCGTCTCAGCGTCGCCGTCAACTGGATCGCAAGCGATACCAAGGGCAAGCCCCGTGCGAGCGCCCTCCAGGAGCTGTTCGGCATCATGGTCGTGCTCTACGGCGGCGAGACCTTCATCGGTGAGTGGAGCGGTGGAACCGGAGCCGCAGGTCGCGTGCATCAACGAAGCAAGGCTGACAACGTAAGGATGCTGCACTGGCCAGCCCCCCAGCTGGCTCATCAACCCCAGCCTCGGCCTCGTCTTTGGCGCTATCCGTGAGTACCGCAGCCATCGGACATGAGGCACTAACCACTCAGACCTCCTCCTCACCCGCACTCCTCTCCACGGCCTCCTCCCAACCAAGCCCAGCTTTGGCACCGAGCTCGCCCTCGCCGTCCCCGACGCTATCGGTCGTACCCTCCTGCTGACCCGCTTCTCCGTCGTGCCCCTCCTGCACCCGACCTCGCCCAAGACCCTCCCCGCGACCCCCAGCACGCTCCTGCTCGTCCCCTTCATCATGGCCGTGCCCTTTGCCGCTGTCGTCTTTTCGGGTACGCAGCTGTTCTCGCCGGCCATCACGCTGCAGACCCCCAACGAGCTGCGCCCCTGGGGCTGGACTGCGCTGGACGCATGGATCCCCTTTGTGCTGCCCTCGCTGTTCCTCTCGCTCATCGCCCCCGTCAAGGGCTGGCCTTTCAGCCTCGGCACCGACTACTCCGAGGACGCGGCCATTGTGGTCTGTGCGGCGTTGAACATTGTCTTCTTCGTCTCGCGCGCGTACTACAACCACGCGCCCAAGGCTGCCAAGTCGCCCAAGGCCAAGAAGGTCAAGAAGCAGTAGGCAGAGAGGTGGAGACGCGCCGGGGGAGGTGTTGAGGACGATGGAGGGGACGGGGTGACGGCCGGCCCATCGTGCGCCCGTGTACAGCGCCCGTGTACAGAGGCACAGAGGCACAAAGGAGAGAGAGCTCGAGAGAAAGCTCCTGTCCGCGTGTTGCCGGGAGACGCATGTTCGCTGGGATATCCTGGGTGGTGTGTGGCGTTCAAAGCTTCGGGTAGACAGACACAGTCATGTAACAACGACAACGCAACACAGTAATCGGCCGTGCGGGGCCTGGTGACTAACTCTGACATGTCAATACATGTCGTGGTTGGAGGGCCGATGGATGGTTTGCTACCGAGGACGACGACAACAAAGGGCGAGATACTCATAGCCCATACAACATTCTCACTGGCAAGCGTGATTTTCATGGCGTTGTGTGTTTTTTAAAAACACATAGTCCGCACAACTTTCTTGCCGGCAAGCGCGATATTGAGGCATTGTATGTTTCTTGAAACACATTAGCATAGAGTATCCTTGACGGCAAAGGTGATTTTGGTGGCGTTACGTGTTTTTTTTAAAGGACTCACATTTGACTCACTGCTCTGACAACATGAATTGCATGGCAACAGCCCCGTGACATCTGTGCATTTGCCTGGAGGCTTGATGGAAGCACGACAGCCTTCGGCCACGGCATGGAGCCAATCCCAGTGAGGAAGGAATGACCAGTTGGGCCGCAGGACGCAACAGGGCGGAGCGGTGCGGGCTCTCTGACTGTGGCCGGAGCCGCAACTGCACAACTGGTCGCTGGACACCCACGTACACCAAACGTACTTAACACACACTGGTACACCTAGAGTCGAGAGACACGAACATTGGTACAGTATCGGGGCAATTGGCTCAGTCACGTCCGCGTGTAATGGCACACAGCGCGCCCGTACGACGCGGTTGCAGGACGGACGCTGTGGCCTTCAAACTCGAGAACCTAGGAACAATCACCCCGCTCCGTCCTTGGCCGCGTCCGGTTTAACGGAGCCAAGCAAGCTCTGTGTATATAGTTTTCACTTTGTCTTTCCACTCAGATTTGTGTCGAATGTGTAGCGTGCAGGACTACAGAACGTTAAGACTCTACGACGGTCCCATGTACATGCTGCGAGAAGTGACACAGCAGGCCGCGGCCCACAGCCACAAGGACCCACGCTGTGGGGGCGGCGGCGGCGGGACCAAAAAAGACAACGGGACGATCTTCCTCACGCCCTGTGTCTCCCGCGCTCCTGGCTGCTGTTGTTGTCGTGCTGTCCATATCTTGCTTGCTCCAATCCCAACAAAGCCAAAGAGTTATCCCATCCCACAGCCCTCTGCGAGCAACTCGACACGCCCGACACGCTGCTTACGCAGTAGTCATCCCTCCCTCCGCCATGGATATTGACAATCCCGTCCTGTCGGACACCCCGCCGGCCCTCCCCCTGCCCGAATTCAGCGCTGGCTTCCCATTACCCTTCCGCGTCCTCTTCCTCGTCGGCCTCGCCCTTTTGCTGTGGGCCGTCAACCTCCATGTCCTGCACCTCCTGGGCTTGGACGTGTCGTGGGTTCTGGATGTCCGAGACGGCGACGACGGCGACAGAGGCCTCGTGGACGTAAGTGTCGATCGGATCCGCCTCGACCGCCTGCCAGGTCTCCTCGACGACGACGAGCACGACCACCGTGAGCCCGATACGCCCACGCGCCCCAGCCCCAGCCCCGGCCTCCCGCCCGCAAACGTCTCCCGTCCATCGACTGCACGCCTCTATGGACCCGTGTACAAGCTTTGGGCAGCGTACACGTTGTGGTGCTTGGCGGGGTACGCGGCGTTCCGGGCGGTCGCAGGCGACGACACGGCGGCCATGGAGGCCAACCGCGCGATTGTCGCGCTTGTGTGCGCCGGCCCGATTGTCGCTGCCCTTGCACCATGGCGGGGCGTGGGCAACCGCGAGCGCCGCGCCCTCCGCCGCGCGCTGTGGCGCTGTATCAACCCGCAATCCCACGACCCCATCTACTTTTGCGACGTCATCCTCGCCGATATCGCCACGTCGTTTGCTAAAGTCCTCGGCGACCTGTATATTGGTGCGCACCAGATTATCTTTGGTGGCATCTCGCACGGCCGCGTGGCCCAGCACGGTCTTGGCAAGTGGATCACGCTGGCCATGGTGTGGTAAGTGGAAAGCAGCTAAGTTGTACGTGATGAAGGCCAAGCTGACCCCATGTACAGCCTCCCATACGTGGTGCGTTTCCGCCAGTGCATGATCGAGTTCTACCACTCTGGGTGGAAGAGCATGCGCCCCTTGGCCAACGCGTTCAAGTACTCGTCGGCCTTTCCTGTCATTTTCCTGTCGGCCGCACAGAAGATTGTCGTCGTCGAGGTCGCCGCCGCCAAGGGTATGAGCGTCGACGAGCTGAGCCAGACGGGCGACCGCTGGTTTGGCGAGCACCGTCTCTTCCGTATGTGGCTGCTTGCCGTGGTCGTCAACTCGATGTTTTCGTTCTACTGGGACGTGCAGAAGGACTGGGGACTGTCCCTGCTTGAGCTGGACACCTGGGTGCCGGCACGCCGTGCGGCCGGCGACAGTCCCACGCCGTCGCGCCAGGGATCGCCCGTCGGCGCGCGCCGCGGTGTGCTGGCGCGTCTCGCCGCGTTTGGCAGGCAGCCCTACCGCTCCTCCCCGCTCCCGACCACCATGCACCTCGACTCGCCGACGTCCCCGCCCAAGCCTGCCTACTTTGGCCTGCGCTCCATCCTCTTGCTCCCGGACCCGATCGTGTACTATCTGTTCACCATCATCGACCTCATCCTGCGCGGCACGTGGTCGCTTGAGCTCTCGTCGCATCTGCACACGATGCACGACCTCGAATCGGGCGTCTTCCTCATGGAGGCTCTCGAGCTCGTGCGTCGCTGGATGTGGGTGTTTATCCGCGTCGAGTGGGAGGCAGTGAGGATGGGCGAGATGCAGCGCTTCCGAGGGCCGGCAGGACATGTCGAGCGCACGGCAGTGCTGTGGGACAAGGAGACAGACACATAGACCCCCGGAAAGACGGGATGGATGACACGAGCGACGGCAACAGCGACGACCACGACGGCAATGACGGGACACGGATAGACCACGGTTATGGGCGTTATATATCCGTATTAGAACTACATGCATTCATAGCGACGTGACCCGCGGCCTGCGGCCTGCACATCTCACATCCACCGTTAAGCGTTTTACTACAACACCTCGAGCATACCCGAGCCCGTGACCCACGAGCGGCCGACGACGACGGGCCGCCCGTCGGCGCCAAACGACACCTTCATGGCGCCCATGCGCTCGCTGACCTGGTACGCGTCCAATGTGGCCGCAGCGGTGTCGGCACCAGCAGTGAGGTGAGGGGCGAGGCGCGCGCTGCCAGCGCCAGTAAGGAAGTATCCCGCGAGGACCGTGTGTGCCGTGCCGGTCTGGGAAGGAGAGTCAGCAAATCGGCGGGGTGACAAGGATAGGCAGTGGTACGCACCACGGGGTCCTCGTCGATACCCTTGTTGGGGATGAAGACGCGCGAGTGGACGCGCACGCCGCCGGCATCGCCCTTGCCAATAACCTGGGTGATGATGGTCTTGAATGTCGGGCGGGTGAGCGCCTTGGTGTCGACCTTGAGGTTCTTGAGGTCGACGTCTGGCGAGATTTCGAGCAACACGCTCTCCTGGTCCCCCTTGTCAAATGTGCCAAAGGCTACCACGTCGCTGTCACTCAGGCCCGCAGCGGCGAGCACGGACGCGCCGAGGTCGCTCGCCACGGCGGGCGTGGCGGGGATGAACGTGCCGCCGGGAGGCAGGGCGATGCCGACCTCCCCACCCTGTCCGCTGGACACGCGCGTGGCCTTGAAGGTGCCCGAGTGCGGGTTGATAAACGACAGCGAGGTGGCCGTGGGGTGGATGTGGTTGAAGAGCACCTGGGACGTCGCGAGCGTTGCGTGGCCGCACAGCTTGGATTCCTGGGACCAGTTAGCGGTCGAACACGCTGTAGCCAACTGGCACGTACAAAACCCGACGCGCCAAAGAACCGCAGGCCGTACTTTGGCACATCTGCGTCCTTTTGCGTAGCAGACGCGACCACGATGGCCGTCATGGGGAGGTTAAAGTCGCGCGCCAGGGCCTCAAAGTATGCGACATCGTTCGAGCGCGGGTCGTTGGCTGGGAAGAGGACGACGGCGGCCTGGTTGCCGCCGTGTGGGGTGGTCGCGAACGCGTTGGCGAGGAAGAATGGGAGTGGAGTGGCCATTGATGCACTGGGGTTCAGAGGTGAGAGAGGATGAGGAAGAGCTGCTGAAGGGGGATGCAAGTGTGAGTTCTGCTTTATAAACCGGGGGGTTCGCGTTCAGTGTACCCTTGTCAACACCTGCGCGTGGGCCGTGTGGGTGCTCGCTAAACGATGTCGGTGCTCGAGTCGAGCCATATGACCAAGAGTCGACATTCCTATTAACATTTCGAGTTACGTCACCTCCCGCCATGGCCGTCCAACGCCGTCCACTGCACTATTGGAGATAAATGAGGGCGCTGTCGCCATGTTGCTATTGGAGACCACCCACGTCCAGATGCACGCATAGCGTGATGACAGCAATTCGGATCGTACAGATCGCAATCGTAATCGTAGCGCTGTGGCGACGATATCTATGCCCGCCTGCCCTCGGGGCTCCTTGAGACAGCATATGCTGTGCGATACCTCAATACATCGGCCCAGGCCGGCGGTAGTCGTCAGGATGATCAGGATGCAGGACGGTTGCTGCCGATGGACCAACTTTCCCCCCCCCCCCCCCCCCCCCCCCCGCCATTTCCGCTCGCCGTGTCGCTCACTCGATCACTCTTCACCAATCAGATGTGGGGGTTTGTTCAGACAACGGCAATGGTGTTGAGTAGAACAACGATCTGGAATTGGCTACAGAGCAGAGCTCCAGAGCTCCAGTGCGCCAGTACCGTGTCGGTGGTTGATGCATTGCTGGAATTGCTGGAACATTGCTGGAAATCATGGCCTTCTTGGCATGGCATTGCTGGAAATCACGGCCCAGGTCTTAGAAATAAAAGTGGTTTCGCGGGATAATTATTAGAAATCATCCAGGGCAACATTAGAAATGGCCGAGTGGCAGCACATGACTCTGTACTCTGGCCCGTCGGATCGTCGGCCAGCGCCGACACTGCCGACGCTGTTGCGCGGATAAAAGTGGCAGCGTCCGTTCTCTTCTTGACGACCGCACCACCTCTCTTCTCTTCCGCACACTAACTCACTACTGACAAACAACATCCACCATGGCAGCTGTACATTCTGCTCCCTCATTGCATTCGCTGCAGTCGCACGCATCGTCGTCGCGAGACATCGAACTCGATGTCATTGCCCCTGCGGCCCCTACCACGCCGTCCGGCGGGAACAGTACGGCACCACCCTCCGCGGCGGTCAGCCAGACCTCGCTCACCCCTCCGGCCGCGACCAAGATGTAAGACCCTCTCCCATCTGTATCAACGCCACGCTAACCTGCAGGCGCGAAATCTCCATCTGCGTCTCGGCCTTCTTCCTCACGTTCACGACCTGCGGCGCCGTGTTCTCGTTTGGCGTCTACCAGGACCTGTACCAGACCATGGCCGAGGAGCCCAACACACCCTTCACGGGCGCCAGCCCGGCCATCATCGACCTTATTGGCACCCTCACTGCGGCGTTCATGATGCTCGGCGCACCGCTGACCATCGGGTACACCAAGAGCTTTTCCCCGCGCGCAATCATCTTCACGGGCGCGGTGCTCTACTTTGTCGCGTCCATCCTCGCCTCCTTTTCGCAGCACCTGTGGCAGTTTATCCTCACGCAGGGCCTGCTGATGGGTATCGCTACGTGCCTGTCGTACATCCCCGCCGTGACGGTTGCGCCGATGTGGTTTGACCGGAACCGCGCGCTGGCCATGGGCCTGATTCTCAGCGGAACGGGTGTGGGTGGCCTCGTCTTCTCGCCGTTCCTGCAGGCGCTCAACGCCAGCGTCGGGTTCCGCAACTCGCTCCGTATCGCGGGCGCGGTCACGACCGTGTGTATCGTCATCGGCGGCATCGTGCTCGACTGGGACCCCGTGTCCAAGGCGCGCATGCAGGCCGAGAAGGACGCGCGCCGCAGCAGGTACGGCGCAGGCGACAGGCTGCGCCAGTTCTGGGACATTCCCCTCGTCAACTGGCGTATTGCGCGCTCGTCCAAGTTTACCGCGCAGCTCGTCGCAGGCATGCTCCAGGCTGCGGCATACTATACGCCCGTGTTCTTCTTCTCGGCGTACGCCCGCACGCTGGGATACTCTGCCAAGACCGGTGCGGGCTTCATCTCCGTCAACAACGCGTGCAACGCCCTCGGCAAGATCCTGCTCGGCATCGTCGCCGACCGTATCGGCCGCGTCAACATGCTGCTCATCACCACGGCCCTGTCGGCCATCTGCAGCTTTGTCTTCTGGCTGCCGTCGACGCTGACCCCGAGCCTCCCGGCCGCCCAGGGCCTGTTTATCACGTACGCCATCACGTACGGCACGTTTGCGTCGGCGTACGTCTCGCTCTTCCCGGCCGCCTTGATCGAGGTGTTTGGCCCGCAAAACTTTGCGTCGGTCAACGGTGTCCTGTACATGGTGCGCGGGATGGGCACGCTCATCGGCACGCCCAGTGCCGGTGCCATGATCCGCTCGTCGGCGCACGCGGCCCTGCCGTCGGGATACAAGGACATGAGCGTGCTCGTCGGCTGCCTGCTCGCTGGCGCTACGGCGGGTGTGGTGTGGCTCCGTATCGAGCAGGGTATTGACAAGCAGCAGCGGTGATGAGGGGAGGAAGGGGAGAGTCGACATAGAGTATATATCTCACACTAGGCATTGCATTTGATAGACGCGTGGGTCGGGCGTTAAGAGGCAGCGAGGTAGAGGGTAGAAGATGCTCAAAGCAGTCAGCGGCCCAGTGGCCATGTGACCATGTGGCCGTGTGCGCGTGTGCATGGGGACGTGTGGACGACATGGATCAACACTCATCCCCCAACCCCCGAGTCCCCGTGGTCTCACCCATTACGTCATACAACCACATCTGTCAACATCGTGTGATGGTGGATATCGGGAGTTGTGCGGACGACTGGAGACGGCCTGCACTACGTACTGCCTGAACGATGTCGTCAGTCGAACCGTCAACTCAAGACCCAGAGTAGTGGGAGGATCTGGGAGAGCCTGGGGCCAAAGATACGTGGACGGAGAGGGAAGAAGCTTTTTCAGACGGTTCGGTGGAGGGGGAAGATATCAGCGATAGCGCGAAGACGAGTGGCCCCCGCTTGCGATTGTCACCGAAATGGGCCAGACCCCTTTTCGTTCATTGCAGAACACTGTGCTTCTTCGCTGCAGCACGGGGGCCCCATGCATACTGCAGTGCACAGTGACACGGCAGAACTAGACTTTGTGGCTTTGGGCGTTATCACATGCTGGCCATTGCTGCGTGGGTGACACGGGCTCGGGTTGGTTGGCGGTGCGGGGGCCTTCCCTGGCTGAGCCGGCGGTAAGTCGTTTGGGGCAAAGAGGGGGGGCAAAAGCGTCATTTCTCTCCCCCCCTCGTTCGTCTGGCCATCTCTCTTTCCCACATCCCCCCACATGTCATCCCAACAACAAGAAGACATCGACCACGCCGACGACCTCGCCCAGACCCCCACCCCCGCTACCCAGCAGTCCCTCTACGAAGAGGACCTCCCCTCCGCACCAGCCACCCCGCCCGCAGAAGACGTCCCCGCCGCACCCATGGCTCCCCCCACCCCCCGCCGCGCCGACACGGCCGATGGCCCCAATGTCAACGGCCTCGGCGCCGCCCCGCACAAGAAGCACCCCCGCCAAAGGAAGATTGCTGTCCTCACCTCGGGTGGTGACAGTGCTGGAATGAACGCTGCGGGTGAGTATAGTTTGCTCTTCAGCGTCGTTGTCGCCGCCCAGCCATGGTGCAAAAGGTGTTGCGGCCGCCGCGCCGAAAAGCCTATCAGCCCCGCGCCAAGACAACAGCACAATGGCCTCTGTCACCTAGTCCACAGCTGACCCGCCCCGCAGTGCGTGCCGTCGTTCGTGAAGGTATTGCTCGGTGAGTACAGACCTCCCCCCACCGCTTGCCTCTAGCTGCAAACGTGCAACCCAGAAAACGGGATCTGGGTGACCCCTCGTCCTCCCTCCATCGCGCCCTTTCCCGAAGGCCCAAACTTACATCACAGCGGCTGCCAGGCCTACATCATTCGTGAGGGCTGGGAGGGCCTCGTGCGCGGCAACGCTGTCGACCCGACGCCTGCCGCAAGCCGTCGTGCGTCTACGGCGCCGTCGCCCGCGATCCGCCCCACCTGGAACTCGCAGCTCACCGGCCTGCCCGACCTGAACCTCGACGCTGTGGAAGAGCCCCACGCCGTCAACTACTGGGACCCCAACGACATTGCCCCCCTCTCGGACGCCCCCCTCAGCTTCGGCTACGGTGGTCTCCTCCGTGACGGTGCCGGCGAGGGCGACGCCGACGAGCTCGCCGCCGCGCTCGCGGGACACATCCCCGCCGTCCCCGAGGAGGAGGAGGAGGGAGGTCGTACCCTCAAGGGCCGCTACATTGTGCGCGTCGGCTGGGACGACGTCCGCGGTTGGCTCGGTGAGGGCGGTACCCTCATCGGCTCGAGTCGTTGCCCTTCGTGTAAGTCGGGGATCTGTCCCCTCAAACCGACGGCGACCCTTTGCTGACGCTCCGTTTTTCCTTTCCCCCCATCGCACAACTCGTTTCAACCCCGATGACGTCGTTGAATGGTCCTATATACCCTTTTCCACCAATTGATTTGACCACACCGACACACTCTTGCAATCTCGTCTGCATGTTACGTTGTCACCTGCAGTCCGCACTCGCGAGGGCCGTCTCCGCGCCGCGCGCAACCTTATCACCTTTGGTATCGACTGTCTCGCCGTTTGCGGTGGTGATGGTTCGCTCACGGGTGCCGACATGCTCCGTGCCGAGTGGCCCAGCCTCATCGCCGAGCTGCATGGCAACAACCACATTGACGACGAGCAGCTCGAGGCCTACCGCTACTTGAATATCGTCGGTCTTGTCGGCTCCATTGAGTGGGTTGGATGACGTGCAATGACACAACCGCTGACACGCTTCCCAGCAACGACATGTCCATGACCGACCTTACGATCGGTGCGGTGACTGCCCTGCACCGTATCTGTGAGGCTGTCGACTCGATCTCGTCGACCGCGTCGTCGCACTCTCGTGCGTTCGTTATCGAGGTCATGGGTCGCCACTGCGGTTGGCTCGCCCTCATGGCCGGTGTTGCCACTGGCGCCGACTACATCTTTATTCCCGAGCGCCCGCCTGCGGGTGACGACTGGGAGTCGGAGATGTGTGATGTGCTCAAGCAGCACCGTCTTGTCGGCAAGCGCAAGAGCATTGTCATTGTCGCCGAGGGCGCCATCGACAAGAACCTCCAGCCCATCAAGGGCGACTATGTCAAACAGGTGCTCGTCGACCGTCTCGGTCTCGACACCCGTGTCACCACCCTCGGCCACACCCAGCGTGGTGGTTCCCCCGCCGCCTATGACCGTATCCTCCCCACTCTCCAGGGTGTCAAGGCGGTCGAGGCGCTCCTCGAGGCTACACCCGAGACCCCTTCGTACATGATCGGTATCGCCGAGAACCGTATCACCAAGGTTCCCCTTCTCGAGGCTGTTGCGCAGACCCAGGCTGTCGCCGATGCCATTGCCGCCAAGGACTTCCCCAAGGCCATGGGTTACCGTGACTCCGAGTTCAAGGACATGCTCGCCGCCTTCCACATTTCGTCGTCGCTCTCGTCGGCCGACATTGTCCCCGAGGACCAGAGGCTACGCGTCGGTATCATCCACGTCGGTGCCCCCGCCGGCGGTATGAACGCTGCCACGCGCCAGGCGGTCCGCTACTGCCACTCGCGCGGCCACGTCCCGCTCGGTATCTACAACGGCTTTGACGGTCTCCTCGAGGACAATGTCTCCGAGCTGTCGTGGCTCCGTGTCGACAACTGGACCACCCGTGGTGGTTCCGAGCTCGGCACCAACCGTACCTTGCCTTCCATCGACATGGGGCAGATTGCCGCCGCGCTCCAGCGTCACTCGATCGACGCCCTCCTTCTCGTCGGTGGTTTCGAGGCGTTCAACTCGGTCCTCATGCTCGAGAAGGCCCGCAAGGACTACCCCTCGCTCCACATCCCCATGATCCACCTGCCCGCCACGCTGTCCAACAATGTGCCCCTCACCGACTTTTCGCTCGGCTCGGACACGTCGCTCAACGCCCTTGTCCAGGCCTGTGACGCCATCAAGCAGTCGGCGTCGGCGTCGCGCAACCGTGTGTTCATCGTCGAGACCCAGGGCGGCATGAGCGGCTACATTGCCGTGCTCGGCGCCCTCGCTGTCGGTGCCGTGCTCGTGTACACCCCCGAGGAAGGCATCTCCCTCTCGCGTCTCCAGGAGGACGTCGAGTTCCTCAAGGAGCGTTACGGCCTCGACGAGAAGGGCAAGTCCGAGGGCCGTCTGGTCATCAAGTCGGAGAAGTCGTCGTCGGTCTACAGCACCGACCTCATCACCAAGGTCCTCAAGGAGGAGGGCAAGGACATTTTCGACTCGCGTTCCGCCGCCCTCGGCCACACCCTGCAGGGTGGCACTCCCTCCCCGCAGGACCGTACCCGCGCCGCGCGTCTCGCGCTGCTGTCCATGCAGTTCCTCGAGAAGCACGCCACGCCCAACGCGCAGGCGTACCACCCGCGCAAGAAGCAGATGCCCGCGCGCACCGAGACGGCGGCCATGATCGCCATCCGCGGCTCCAAGATTGTGTACGCGACCATGGACGAGGTGATGCGCCACACCGACATGAAGCTCCGCCGCGGCACAGACGTCTGGTGGTCGGGCGTCAAGCACCTCGTCGAGGTCATGGGCGGCCGTGCCGGTGTCATTGCCCAGATGCAGGAGCAGGAGGCCAAGGCCCGCCGCCGCGAGGCGCGCGAGGCCATCGCCCAGCAGGAGAAGCTGCTCCAGCAGAAGCGTCACCACAACGCCTAAGTCAAAGTTGTGTGTGGCGGACGCCCCTCCCTGCATAAAGGAAAGGTCTGGATCAAATAGGAATCGGATCAGTAATATCAGTGGAAATGATAGAAAAGGAAAAAACATGCTCTGAATTACATACACTCTTCCAAACTCCCTCTGCCGGCCTTTTGTGTGCTGTCTGCTCTCTCTCTCTCTACTTGAGGTCAAGGTTTCCGACCATGACCTTGATGACGGTGTTGCCGTCCTTGTCCTTGCCGCGCTTGACGTCCTCGAACGCCTCGACGGCGCGGTCGAGCGGGTAGCGCTGGGTGACCATCTTGCCGACGTCGCCGAGCTTGCCCGAAGCCAGGAGCGCGAGCGCGTCCGGGTACGTGTTGCAGTAGCGGAAGACGCCGATGAGGTCGACCTCGCGGAGCATGGCGGCGCCGACGGGCAGGGCGAGCACGGGCGTGCCCATGCCGACGTACAGGACCTTTGATCCGGGGGCGGCGGCGAACGCGGCCATCTGCATGCACGACTCGACACCGGTGCACTCGAACACGGCGTCAAAGCCCTCCTCGAGGCCCTCGACGGCGGTCACGACGGCGTCCTTTTGCAGGGCCTCCCAGTTGGTCTTGGCGGCCTCGAGCGCCTCGGCGCCGCTCACGCGCGGGCCGCGCGGGAGGCAGTACGTGCCGTCCACCCAGCCCATCTTGGCGGCAAAGTCGAGCTTGCCCTGCTCAATGTCGACGGCGATAACGGTCGTCGCGCCCGAGGCCTTGGCGAGCGCACACGCCAGCAGGCCGACGGCACCCGTGCCGAGCACGAGCACGCGCGCGGCAGGCTGAAGGTGTGCGCGGCGGTACGCGTGCAGCACGACGCTGAGGGGCTCGGCGAGGGCCGCGAGCGGCAGGTCGAGCGCGGGAGGCAGCTTGTGCAGCAGGTCAAGAGGGTGGGTCATGACCTCGCACAGCGTGCCGTCGAGGTGGGGGAACGTCTTGGCCGACGACGCAAAGCGCATGTTCTTGCACAGGTTGTAGCGGCCCTCCTTGCAGTACTTGCAGTTCTTGCAGTTGATGCCCACCTCGAGCGCGACGCGGTCGCCCACCTGCAGCGTGCAGCCGGCAGGCAGGGTGGCGGGCAGGGCAGTGATGATACCGCACGACTCGTGGCCGAGCACCATGGGCGCCTGGATCTTGAACGTGCCGTTGGCGCCGTGCGAGTAGTAGTGGACTGGCAGGGCAAGTCAGCGGCCGCTCGTGTCTCCCTTGACTCCCCGAGCCCTCGCAGTCGTTACTCACGGTCCGAACCACAGAGACCAGTCACGCCCATGGCGACCTGCGCCTCGCCCTCTGCGGGAGCGCGGATGGGCTTGTCCTCCTGCATTCTGTCAGCGACATGCTTCCTAGGCCGTGTACACCATGGTCGCGGAGATAACGGCAGCAGCTCGCGCCCAGGCGTCTCCGGGGGGAGGCCAACATCCGCCAGCGCACTCTCCACAGTCCAAAGTTCACTCACAATACGCAGGTCCACAGCACCGTGGCACACCGCGGCCTTCTGCGTCGTCTTGCCCTCAAAGCTGGGAACGGTCATGGTGTCAGAGAGTGGGTGGGGGAGGTGGTGAGAGGGGTGAAGGATGGAGGAGTGAATGCAAAAAGAGGATGCGAGTGAGCTGCACACAAGTATTATGGGTGGGCGGAAAGTGTCCAGCAGAGCATCTCCGGCACATCGGACCGGAAACCGGTCCGTCGCCGGAGCGGAGGATGTACGCTGGGTGTCTGGGCTGGGGGGGCGTGTGTCGGATTTGTATGGGGGACGCGTCCATGTCCGCCCGGCACACGTCGGCGGGATAAGCATAGGCTGTGTGGCCATGTGGATAGGTAGTCGACGGGTACAGTAGGCGCTGGTTGCACGATATCAGTGTGCTAGTGAACAACGCTGACGGCGGACAAATGGCTCGCGGACGCACGTCTTTGCGTCACTCCGCACTCCTTTATCGCTCACTCATGTTGCCTAACGACCTTATACGTCCCAACACGGCCTACCAACTAGACAGCATTCACTGAGCACCAGCCTCGAAAGCCTTGCAGCCCTCAAACGTCCCTTCCCACTTCTCAGCGCTCCGGGTGTACACCTCGAGGTCGGGAGGGGGAACGGTTCCGGGAGGGAATACGCCTGAATGAGGTGAGCGAGTGGCGACACACAATACACCTTGAGCTGGGCTTCCGACTCCACAAGGCTACAGCTCAACCACAACGTACCTGCGTAGACGATGTAGCGCTCAGGCTTTCCGTGGTTGAAGTTGAACATCGAGCTGCCGTCAGATAACCCCCGGACAAGCCATATCGCCGCTCACACTCACCAGCCGCAGTCTCCACAGAAATGGCGCTCAATCACATGCCCACTGTCGGCTGGTATCACCCAGATCTTGGGCGTACCAGTCACCTCGAGGTCGGTCACTGGGGTGCGCACAAAGGTGGCCACGCTGGTGTGTCAGTGGCGCACTCGTGGATCGAGGACGGTAGAGATGGCATGCATGGGGAAGGACCATCTCATTTGCAAGACAATCCAGAGAGCTCGTCCTCGCGCGATTCAAATGACAGCAAGCGACAGAGCAAGCTACTCACGTTCCGCCCGTAAACCGCCGACACGGGACGCAGTCTTCCCCGTCAGCTCTCAGCTCTCAGCCCACAGCTCCGCAGCACGCACGACAGAGGAGCGACGAGGCCGGTGGCGGCAGCGTCAGCTTGATGTTGCCGCAGTTGCACTGGACAGTGATGGGGCTCATTGGATGGGTATGTCGACAGTGAAAGCAAGTTGTGGTGGGCGGACTTGTTATCGACTCACGCGAGGTGGAGGCGGATCTCGGACCCAGCCGAATTATGGTCGGCAACGTTTCCGCTCCTCGTTCACCATCGACCTTCCAGCATAGGACGTGTAAGAATGTAACTGCCATTACAGCTGTGTCACTTCTGGAACGACTGAGCTGCACCTCCGGATGTGCCGTTAAAGATCCACCGGCCACCGAAAGTGGTGAGCGAGGGCTTCAGCACCTTGCTGCGTCAGTAGCGCCAATGTTGCTCCACATGTTCTCTTCATCGTTCCTCTATCTTCTGTACTGTTTCGTGAGTCAGCGTCGTGGTCTAACCTTCACGTAGGGTACATATTCTATGCTATCTTGCTCATGACATCGAACAGAAGAGACACGAAGAGCTACGAGCAGAGACCCTGAACTCCGACTCCTCATCACACTGACACCAACTCGATCAACAACAAGCCTGGTTATATCAGTCGGTAGATAGTTTGACTCTTATTACTTAAGACATCAAAATGTCATGGGTTCGAGCCCCATACTAGGCTACAGGACGACGTTCTACGTCTACATCTGCTTTTTGGACGTTCTGGCGACCCTGTAGGAGCGCAGAGGGTCGCCAGTGACGAGGTTCGGAGGTAGATGACGAGGAGAGTTTTTGTGTGTCGCGCAAAATTAATTTTGGGGAACGAGTTTTCAGTGGTCATCCAACGCCACACGCTGTCTACGGCATGTTGGCATGTCAGTGGGGGGAGGGGCATGAGGGATTGTATGTTGCCTTGCGTGTCTGAGACGCTCTAGTAAAGCTAGAGTGAGCCGATACGTGAGCCGTGAGACACCTAATACCTGAGCCTGCAATGTCGGCAATTTAGCCGGATGCAATTCCTTCACTCTCTCACCGCAGATGTCCCCGGCTGCTCTCATTGTATTGAGCAACCGGGCTCCAAGACACTCGCAAGTTCCAAGACACTCGTCAGTTCCAAGACAGTCTTTTCGCAAGGTGCCTGTGTTAATATGCATGGATTGGAACCGGTGACATTGTATACGTGTGTGCTGGGTCCGATCAATTGACGCTTGTGTACAGGCTGGCTGTTGCTTCACACTGCAGTACGGCAAACCACTCGGCCATGGCGCATGCTTGGCGAGATCCGACGACGACCTTGTCTTCTATGGAGGGCAAACTCCTGTAAGGTACAAGCCTCTTCGTTCATCATCTCTAGGTCCCTCATATAATACTGTACGTCTCTCGCCTGCGCGGTGGACGGTCAAACGGACAGCCGACGTACCCAGTTGACAGCCGTGTGGGTGGAGTCGCCGAAAATATCATTTTCCGCAAGCAGCTGCAGGCTGCCGCTCCAATGCGCCAATGCGCTCCAATGCCCGCGAGGCGGTGCCCTCGATGGGGTCGGGTGGGTCAGCACACCGCCGTCTGTCGTCGTCGTCGTCGACGACGTCGCCGCTTGTGGTCCTCCCTAGCGTGATCTGTATGTATCTCACTGCCGCGTACTCTAACATAGCCATGTGATATATACAGCTGGCTCGTCTTCAGCGCAGTCCGAGCACGCCACAGGCCACACTGGGGCAGGGGCAGTGCAAGACGTCCTGGCGTTGGGGCTGAGCAGGTCGACTACATCATCTACTGCAGCATATGCGACTAGGCGCCTGGGAGTTGTGCTCCGCCCCCCCCCCCCGACTATCTTGGACATCGGACTCAAATGTGGGGTCCGTAGCCGTACAGTACTTGTGGCACCACGGGTGGCGTATTTTAGGTTTTCTCCACAGCGACCCACGAGTTTCTGCGCATACTGCTTGTTCCATACTCCTTGCCAAGGCAGCATTCCCTCACCGCTTTCGGTGCATGCACTGAATGCTCAATATGTCACAGCAACAGCCCCTTTCCCTTGTCTCTTGCTCGTTCCCGGCGGCCCCCGTCCTTTCTTAAAGCCGAGTGATCGCCACTCCGTCTCGTCGTCTGCCCCTCTCCACCCGTCTTTCCGTTACCTTGCCACTCCACCATGGTCTTGCTGGGTCTTCTTCTTGGTCTGCTCTTTACAAACTACGCCTCTGCGGTGTATGTTATGTGCTTGGACGAAACAGCTGTCCAACCGGGGACCATCATCGACCTCGATGCCACGCCGGAAGCAAACAGCCCTAGTGGATGTGCTGTAAGTTGGTCGTGCTGTGTGTGGCATGTGTCATGTGCGGTTTGTGGTTGCTTCACAAGACACACATTGATGGGGCTTTTCGGTCACATTCCTTGTCCTTGTTGTAGGCCCGTTGGCCCCTTGAACAGCGTTGTCGCTTGTTTCCCTCTCACTGACCTGATACCACAGATCGCTTGCCGAATCGGCGACTACATCTTCAGCCAGTACGCCGACGACGCCACCGTCCCCGGCGGGGCGTGTATCTGTCTCGCTGCAGACCCAGGCGTTGCTTGGACCCCCTATCAAGCACCCCCTGCGGCTGTAATCCCATCCAACCCATCAAAGTGCCCCACTGGCACCTACACGGTATGTCTGTGCTACCTGGCGTCCTTGCCATAGACGACACCATTGACCCAGCTAGGTCCAATACATCGACGCCAACTACAAGATCAAGTCCTGCTATGATAACATTACCTTTAGCGATGTGACCAGCCAAACCCCCGTCGACGGCATTTCTGACTGCTTCGACGTGTGCACCAACTCGGGAGCCCAATACATTGCTCTCAACATCTTCAGCCCCCTCTCCAAGCCGCAGCCCTTCTGCATATGTGGTGCTGGGAGCGCAGACCAAGTCATTACCCTCGGCAAGCAGACAGCCTGCGGTCAGTCGTCGTACAACTTGTACGCCCGCAGAGCCAGTGCCAGCATCAGCCCCAGTGCGAGCATCAGTGCCAGGCGTCAGCTGGGTATCAAGGGCAGGCGACTCAAGACACGTACCGTGGACCTGTGCCCCACGGGTATGCAGGCGTGTGCCATTGCGGGCTCTGATGGTTACGAGGTGAGCCAGGACACCGGCTATTCCGAGCTGACGGCAGTGTATCGACCCCATGGATGAGCTTGGTGAGTTGCGCCACGCCGCTGGCCGCTGGACGACTGACTGTCGACTGACGTACTGACAAAACAGAATCGTGCGGCGGATGCGTCGACGGCTATTATCCCAACAGCAACGCCAAGTCCGGCATTGAGTGAGTTTCTTACCCTGACTCTTTCTGTTGTTGACATTCAAACCAGTTGCACCACCATCCAAGGCGTCGCACCCGGAGGCGTGTCGTGTAACGGTGGCCAGTGCATCGTGTCCAGGTGTCTTGCCTCGCACCAGCTGGTCAGTGAACAATGTGTGCCCATTCCGGCGACGGCTCTGGGTTCCGATTCAAAGCAAAAGGCCTTCAAGTGATCCCAGTGCTTAAAGGGTGTCTCTGCCCCTTTATGTAAGACTGGATCGAGACCGTAGAAGAAGAGTAACATGGACAGTAGCATGGACAGTAGTAGATATACTGCGGACATTTTTTTATCTATATAATAAACGCTGGCTATGTACATCTCGTACACCGCTGCTTTTTTACTGTCTGTCCGGAAGTGGGGTATTGTAAGCGCCACAGTGTTTTCGTGATCTCGCTGGCGCCGATCGCTGCTCCATGCTGCACACGCACATGGTGTGAGCATATGGTGTACATGGTGTCAAACTGTGAGATCTGGACAATTTGGATGTGAGATCTGTGGCGCGTCAACAGCCGCGGCAGACGATCGTGGCGGTTTGTCCTGGCCTCGCGTCTGGGCGCGCACGTCTGAGCGCGTGTGCTTTCCCTTTTGGCCCGCCCAGTATGGCCAGTCCGGCCAGTGGCCAGTGGCCAGAGTACCAGAGTGTGTGTACATATATATATGAGTGCATGGGGTTGACTGTGTTTGTTTTGTCAGTTGTCCACTCCACTCTTCCTTCCTTCCACCCATCAACTCGTCGCTTGCAATCGGCAGCCGCATTTCACATCCTCTCGCCCCCATCCACTGTGGTACTCGGCAACAACCATGGTGCATGTGGCAACGATCCTCCTCCTCACGGTCACCCTCGCACTCTCTGCGTCTGCAGTGTTTGTAGAGTGCTTTTATCCCGCAGGCCTTCAGCCAGGATTCACGGTCAACATTTTGGGCAATCCCTCTGCCGGCTCTCCCACCGGATGTGCAGTGAGTAACGGCTTGCCCCCCCCCCCCCCCGCACAGTGACCGTCTGAGATACCCTCGTGCCCGTGAGGGATATTGTCGCCACCGACCAGCAGTCATCCGTCCATACCTCCTCCTTGCCCCCGTTTGGGCAGTGTTGGCACAACTAACGGTTCAGACCCAGTGCAAAGCTCTCGGGTATACCTGGAGCCAGTATGCTAGCGCTATCACAGTCCCTATATTTGGCCAATGCATGTGCACTAACAACGACGGCGGCGCTGCTTGGGTTATCAATCAAGCCGTCCCATCGGTCGCTTCCCCACCCAGCTTTGGCACCTGTGAAACCGGCTCTTATCAGGTAGGTCACGCGATTGTTTGGGCGCCGTTCTTTTTGGTAACCCGCCTCAGCTTCAATACCTCCGCGCCAGCTACAACCTGCTCGGGTGCTTTACGTCAGTCACAATGATGCCTCTGCCCGGCCAGACTACGGCCTTGACCGTCAGCGAATGCTTCACCCGCTGCATAAATCAAGGATCGAAGTACATCGCCATGCAGGTTTACACCCCCCCGTTCCCTTGGATCACCTGTCTATGCTCCACCGCCACTTCATCCGTCACAGCGGCTTCTCCAGACAATTGTGGTGTCGGCCGTTGGAACGTGTACAGACTGGGCTCCACCCCGAGTGTCATCTCGCGCCGTCAGAAGCGTCTTGAAGCCGCCATCAAGGGCAGCGATACGAGCCCGTGTCCAGTCGGTATGCAAGCCTGCAACGTTGCTGGCTCGGACGCCTACGAAGTGAGTGACCCATAACTGTTTCAACAGCTAACAAACAGTGCATCGACCCCATGGACGAGCTCGGTCAGTGGTCTCTCAAAAAGGGGTCCCCGTATTTCCATGCTGACATTCAGAATCCTGTGGCGGCTGCGTTGCCGGATTGTATGCTGCGGCCAACACCACTACCTCTGGTATCGAGTGAGTGACAATCCCAGTCTTACTTCTTATCAGTCCCACTAACAGGCCCAGCTGCACGACGATCCCTGGCGTCAGTGGCGGTGGCGTAACCTGCATGAACGGCAAGTGTGTCGTGACCCGCTGTCGCGCGTCTCACCAGCTTGTGGATGGCACCTGCGTACCTGTGCTCCCCCATGTTCCCCATGTTTGGGACACGAACCAGCCCCCCAAGAACCAGCAGACTTTCCGTTGAGCCGCCAACGAGGACAGTAGCTACGGACAGTGGCTCAAAATAAGGATGACCGAGGGTTGAGGTAATAGGCACATGGTGCTGGATGTGGACTCCTTGCAGTACGTAGTATGAGATTGGGAGATGCATAGTCGTCTGTACACTGCATAAGCTTGATTTGCTGCACTGGTTCGCGCCACAAAGCGCTCCAAATACAGACTGAACGTTCGAGGGCAGGGCAGCGGTGACTCTTCCATCCCCGGTCGCGTGGCCAAATGGTACGGCGTCTGACTACGATTCAGCTCGATTATCAGGAGATCGCGGGTTCGATCCCCGTCGTGACCTTTTTGGACCTTGTGGAGGCTGTACATGTATTGTACAGACGCTGTGGAGGGCTGGGATGAAAGAATATCGACTGTAAGTGGTCGAGAAGATGCGATGGGAGGTTTGTGGCGGGGCGGGCCTGCGGATCGTCTGTCGTGTGCCACAGTGTCGTTCTTTGACCATCCGGTTTCTCTCTTTGCAGCCTGGCATGGACCATCTCAGACTACTGCATTCCCACTATCCTACATACCTTCCATTATAGATTACGAGCTCACAATCTCGAAACTTGCTCCCGAAACACTCTCGCTCCAACTGAACGCTATGCTCCATGGATGGCCGCGTCAAACACAACACACAGCATGGCAATCATGGCCGTATCGACACCAGGAGCAATCTTGATCTCATACTGTCCACGTCAGTTTCATGGGACCTAGCTGGGCGAGAATGAGGTGGATACTCAGCTTCCCAATCACTCACCTTTCGCCCGGCGCTCCAAGGATCGATCGGACAGCGGTCGATAGTGGCGAGGATGTCGTTTGGGTAGATGAAGATCTCGGACGCGTCGCCAAACTTGTGTCCGCGCAGCTCGAGGATCTTGTCCTTTGACGACATGCACTGGAGTTCCATGTACGCGGTCGTCTCGGCTGTGGAGGGGAGGACGATGTGGAGAGAGGTATGAGATGTATCGTGTCGTGAGAGTTAAGACGATGTGCAGGGAGGTGCGTAAGGGCATGGCGTCAGCCTCAACATTGTGACGAGACGGCATACGCTCACAGTTGAGGCTCGAGTGGACTTTCAAGATCTCCTTGCCCCTCCTGTCCTCACACACCACCTCACCCGCCGCGGGATCTCCGACAACAGTGAAGAGAACAGTGTCGCCCTTCATGAAGCCTGTACGACGCAGTCAGCTACTGTGTCTCCTGCAGCTCTACCCACGTCGTATCCTGTGTCCTCCACTAAAGGAATACACCTCTTTGCTAGACCCTTGGTGCGTAATAGACATTTTACTCTATCGGTGTCAGATTCAAACTCAAGGCCGGTCGCCACAGCTGCACATTCTCACCGTGCCAGACTGAGACGGGACGTGGAGCGTCGTGATTTCGTTGAAGCACTCGTCACGATAGACCCCGACGTCGGGATAGAACAGTGGGAGGTCGGGCATTGCTGGTGCGTGAGTATGTGAGTGTGAGAGTGAGAGACGTGATGAAGTGATAGTTAATTGATGTGGGTGGTTTGGCAAGCAAGTGACGCCAGAGATCTCGCAGGGGATCGACACGCGGTGCGCCACCGACGTGTGTGGAGGTTGTTATATCCCGAGTGGACCCGAATACACACTCTTTCGGCTGTAGAATGGGTGAAACCCGGCATCGGTGTTGTCAATTGTATGCAATTGTATTCCGGAGGCCACATGGCAAATTCAAGTAAAGGTTAGCCAATGGCTGCTGATGTCATACGTGCACAAAGAGTTCCATGTTTTGGGTACGAGGTGTTGTAGAACGAGGCCTGATATGGGTTCAAGTGCGTGACAGGCATCGCGATCATGCCGGGACACCGACAGCGATGCCGCTATGTTACCCGAGGTTCCGTTGACGCCAACATCAAACCCGATGTCCTCTTCCTCGGCCACAAGAACACAAACTCAACAGTAGAAGGTGCTGCACCTTAAAGGCAATTACTATCTGCTGCCTTGCCACACGTCCCCGTCCCCCACATGCTAAATGTGGAAAGAATCAGGAGAGGCGAAAACACGGCACCCGGCCAAAACGCAGCTGCAAACGGGCCATGTACCACCGTCGAAGTGCATCAAAGGTTGGTGGAGACATTACGGGACGCAGTGCTATGTTGGTGAGGAACTGCAGGATCCATACTTTCAAGAAACCAACAAAAAATCGGCAGAAAACACCGCTTGAAGCGACTGCCACACTCCTCCAACAGCTCAGACCTCGACGCCATCAATACGCTCGGGCAGAGATCAAACTGCTTCACAGTCACTGGCATGTCAGCCCTTTATTGATTGAGACGTTTTGGGGTGCAGCACTTTGCGTTTATGCGAGCAAAACCGGACCAGCCGTCGCAAGGAAATGAGTATAAAATTGAACCGCCGTGGAGTCACCAAACATGAAGGCACACCTCACATCTTGGCAAGGTAATTTCTATTCTTTTACAACAGTGTTTTTACAAAAGCACAGCTGCATGTATGGAATAATGGTGGAGATACGCGGCGTCGCTCATGGACGTGTCCCATTGTGACACGAATTTTGGGCAATTTTTGTTTTTTTTTTGACAGCGCACTACTGCACCAGCTTCAGCTGCGTACGACGGGTACGTGACCTCCCATAAGGTTGAAGACTTTGCACAGGGTACTGTCTTCGAGCATTACTACCAGCGCTTGGGGCTGCCGAACAGCAGAGGTCTTCCACATGGGTGCTCACACAAAGCTGCGGCGTTCGTAGACCAAAGCAAAGTATGGACGCTACGCTCTCCATGCCGTTCTCGAGCGTGTGGAGAGCGGCTCCCGAAGAGCTCCACCGACGAATCAAAGTACGGTTACGGGCGACGAACCTCTCGTGTAGCTCAATCTACGAGTTGGACGGTACAGCTTCTCTGCAAACAACCCGGTTGGGTGCCTCATTGACCTTCTGCGCTGGTCATTACCGTCGCGACACACACACTGTTTTTGGACCAGTTGGTCAGCGACGCAAGCGAGTGAATAGCAGGTAGCGTCACGACAGCCGGAACGAGTTCAGAGCGACAAAGGAAGACGACAAGAGGATGCGGGAGGATTGATCGGCCGAATGTGGCACTGCCATTCGGGGATATTTTCCGCCACATTGCCATCTCACCACCTTCTACCTCTTCCATCGCTGTCTCCAACCTCCCTGTCTCTCCAATATCCACAGGTCAGCATCCTGAGAAGCGCTAGAGACGCCACAGCCACTGAAAAAAGAAACAAAAACGAAACAAAAACGAAAACCGGAACTTTTACTGTCAATCATTTCATGTGTCCTCCCCGCGAGGAGTTTTGCTCTAAACTCGCTCTCCACAACTCCAAATCAAACGCCTAGTGCTTGAGGTTGGGGGGGTTGTAGTAGATCTTGCGGTTCTTAATGCCAGTCCACTTAAAACGCTTTACGTAAAGCGAGATCGCGGTGAGCGAAGAGATGATAATGACGGCCTGGAGACCCATCTTCTTGCGCTCGTCGTGCTCGGGCTCGGCGGCCCAGGCAAGGAACTGGACGACGTCCTTGGCCATCTGCGAGGTGGTGGCAGGAGTCTCGTCGTCGTACTCGACGAGACCGTCGAAGAGAGTGCGAGCCATGGCGATACCGCCGCCAGGGAAATAAGGGTTGTAATTCATGCCCTCGGCGACAACAACACCAGCGGGAGGCTCGACGTAACCGGTGAGGAGCGAGTAGACGTAGTCGGCGCCACCGTGACGAGCCTTGATCATGAGGGAGAGGTCAGGGGGGTAACCACCAGCGTTGGCGGAACGGGCGGCCTCCTCGTTGGGGTAGGGAGCGGGCATGTAGTCGGCGAGCTTTCCTCTGTGAGATCGCAAGTCAGTAACTGGGGTTTTCTTTGTTTTTACACTCTTTTGGCAGCGTTCTGCCTGAATCTACTCACGGGCGGTCGAACATCTCACCCTCGTCGTTGGGGCCGTCCTTGTACTCGAACTCCTCAGCCATGGCCTTGACCTCGTCGACGGTGTGCGAAACACCGACGAGGTTACGCCAGGCAATGCGGTCGAGCGAGTGGCAGGCGGCACAGACCTCGCGGTAGACTGTCACCTGTTAGCGTTTTATCTTTTTACTTTTGGAGGCTCTGCGCGCGCGCGCGCGCATAGTTGCTCGACAACAGCCAAAGTCGACCGCAACTATGCGCAGATGCCAAGAGACCTCTGCGTGTCTCTGTTTTCTACCCACCCTGGTAACCACGGCGGATGGCGGCGTGGTCAAAGGTCTCAAAGTAGCCCTTGTGGGGCCAGGGGTACTCGGCGGGGTGGAGACCGACCTCGGCAGCAGTGTTGGCCTCGGCGGTCTGGAGGAGCGAGAAGGGAGCGCCGTAAAGGTGCATGTACCAGGCGGTGGTACCGGCAGCGACAGCTGAAGCACCGGCAACGGCGGCACGCGAGCCCCAGACGCCCTGGGCAGTCTTGGCCGAGGTCGAGCTGAAGCGAGCCTGCTATGTGGTTAGCTGTCTGCATCGTTTTGTTGGATGAAAGGGGGAGGGTGTTGGGTTGGTGCTTCGGAGCAGCAATGCGACTTCGCGCGTTGGCCAATCGGGCCGTGCGGAATATGCGCTGCTGTCGAGCAAAAGAGCGCACCTTGCCAAAGGCCTTGGGAGCCTGAGCCGAGGCCCGCGAAGCAAGGCGGGGGAGGGCCGAGGAGAACATCGTCGACGAGATGAGTGGTGACGAGGAAGGGAGAGGTGAGAAGACGGAGACGGGATTGGGTGCACCAAGTCAAAGTCGGTGGTAGGAGTGGCCGTCCGGAGCATCTCGCAAGGGGGGGGTGAAGGGCCCACCGCCAGCCAGCCAGCGCCAGCCAGTGGAGGGGCGACCCACACGCAGGCTGGGCACAGTGCCGCCGCGGCGCGGCAGCTTCGGGGCAGAGCGGCGAAATCGAGTGTGGCACTTTTTCCCCGCCAGCCAGTATACACTGTGTGTGCATCCATGCAGCGTCGATGGAGCTGTATATGGCTTGGACAACTTTCCCTATGCATGCATGCTACGGGTATGCTGCAGCACGGGACGTCCTATGCATGGTTGTTGCCAATTCACGGTCCATACCCACTGACAATCACTTTCTGAGCCCAGATTCCAATCACCATTGCAGAGACGTCGATTGGGCGCGGGGGCTTCACTGTAGAGACCGTGAGCCTAAATGTTTAAAGGCGCGTGAAGGTCAATACCTCCGCCTACCTCATATAGGCGCCTTTAAGGTCCGATCAGTGTGTCCTGATGTCAGATGCAACACCTTCCAGATGGCAGAATGTCAAGCTAGAGTCAGTCGATCGTCTCTTGCACCCCACTCCTCCCTCCCATCAACCTCACCACCCTCCTCCCTCCCTTCTCCTACTGGGCTGTCTCTGGGGAAGGAAGAACAAACGATGCACGGCCTTCACTCCACCCTCCTGCCCCCCTCCGCCGTACACCACTCCCTCTTCCTCCCCCACTTCACCCCATCGACCATCTACCCTTTGCCCAAACCACATGCTGCCCTCGAAGCTCTCGAAGTCAAGGTCGTAGGCAACCTCATTGTTGCTGGAGGCCAGGACCTGCGCGTGTTTGAAATTCGCGAAGAGGCTGCCCCAGTCGCCGATGCCGGTGCAGAGGACGAGCCCGCCGTGGCGGGGATGGACGAGATGGGAGACTCGTTCTTCGATTCAGCGCCAGCAGATGTAAGCAGCAGAGAATGCAAAAACACTGTGTTATTTTCTTTATACTCATGCTCCCCTTCTATCAGCGTGCGCCGGTTCGCTACGAGACAACCCGCAGGCTCCACCTTCTCACGCGCCACGAACTGCATGGCACCGTCACCGGTCTGGCAGGCTTGCGTACTATTGACAGTAGTGTCGACGGTCTCGACAGGCTGCTTGTCTCTCTCAAGGATGCCAAGGTGGGTTCTTTGCCGAAGCTCTCGGACTAACCCAACAGATGGCAATTCTCGAGTGGTCGCGCGGCGACATTTCGACCGTATCGCTGCACACGTATGAGCGTTCGCAGCAAATGGTCAATGGTGATCTCCAAGGCTACGTTCCACTGTTGAGGAGTGACCCTCTGTCACGAGTGGCAATTCTCACTCTCCCCGAGGACGCTCTTGCTGTCCTTCCCGTTCTGCAAGAACAATCCGAGCTGGATGCCATGCAGGACAACTTTCCAAAGTAGGTACCGTCCGCCGCAAAGGTCGTGCTCACCTCGCAGGGACGTCCCTTACTCGCCATCGTTCGTCCTGTCTCTCGCGGACGTGTCGACCACGATCAAGAACCTCCAAGACCTCCTCTTCCTCCCGGGCTTCCATTCGCCCACCCTCGCTCTTCTCTTCTCACCCATGCATACGTGGGCAGGTCGCTACCAGTCCAACAAGGACACCTTCCGGCTCGAGATCCGTACCATCGACTTGTCGTCTACGGGCACTTACCCGCTCCTCACGTCGGTCACCTCCCTTCCAAGCGATAGCCTGTACCTCGTTGCCTGCCCGACCGAGGTTGGTGGTGTGGTGGTCGTCACAACAACGGGAATCATCCATGTCGACCAGAGTGGTCGCATCGTCAGCGCTGCCGTTAACGGTTGGTGGAGCGACGTGACGAGCCTTAGCTCCGACTCGGCATCCAAATCGCGCAAGCTCTCGCTCGAGGGTTCGCGCGCCGAGTTTGTTTCGCAGCGCGACATGCTCCTCGTTCTCCAGAACGGCGACGTCCACCAGGTCCGCTTCGAGATGGACGGCCGTGCCGTCGGCACCATCAAGGTGGATGAGCAGAGCAGCACCGTCCCGCCGCCTTCCACCATGGTGCTCGCTGGTTCCCAGGGTCTGTTTGTCGGTTCAGCAGAGGGTGACTCGCTACTCGCAAAGGTCGATATGGTCCGCGAGGTTGTGGAAGAGGCCGAGGATGAGGAGCAGAAAAAGGATGATATTGAGGTGGACTGGGATGAAGGTGAGCTAGTCGATCTTTGCGAAGCTGACAACAGACCTCTATGGCGAGGCAGACGGGCCAGCAGCCAATGGCACGACCACCAAGATGGTGGCCACAGGTCCCGCCAACGTGACCATCTCGCCCCAGGACGTGCTGAGTGGTATTGGACGCATCTCCGACATTGAGTTTGGCATCGCAGTAACAGACCAAGGCGTGCGGACATATCCCCAGCTGGTGGCCATTGGTGGAGGCAGCAAGGCTTCGACCATCAATGTCTTTAGGCGCGGGATCCCCATCACCAAGAAGCGCCGCTTCGACCAGCTGTCGGCATCTGACGCCGCATGGTTCCTCCCCGTCCAGCGTCCCAGCGCACAAAAGTTCAAGGGCATCCCGGAATCTGAGCAGACGACTCTGTGCTTTAGCTCGGACACCACGCAGACCAAAATCTTTGCACTGTCGAGCAAGACCACTCAGGACCAGATTGGCCGGATAGCCGAGCCAACTGTTGCGGTTGGAACCTTCTTCCAGCGCTCCAGCATTGTGCACGTCTCTGCCACCCAGGTGTTGTTGTTGGATTCAGGTGGGTTCACATCAGCGATGCAACCTAACCCCCAGACACCCAGCTGCAGCACGTTATCTGCCCGCCTTCCGACCTCGCCCCCATTGTCAGTGCGAGCATTGCCGACCCATACCTGGTCATCCGACGATCCGACGGCTCCATCACCCTGTTCGTTGGCGACTCGGTCGCACGCACAGTCTCACACGCACCGCTCCCCATTGACCTCGATCTGCCGCTCTGCCAGGCTGCCGAGGTGTTCACCGACACCTTGGGTGTGTACCGCACCTTTGAGGCCACTCAGCAGCAACAGCTGGCGGCTGCGCCCAGTTTGCCCAGTGCCACGTCCCGCTCGTCGCAGAGGACACGGACGCAGCTCACTGGCGAGCAGCTCAAGCGTCTCCAAGAGGCCAAGCCTGCCATTGCTGTCGAAGCGGCCACGACCGAGTCGGCCTTCAACGCTGCGAGGGGAACCCAGTGGCTGGCCCTGCTTGCGTCCAATGGCGAGCTCCAGGTAAGCTGCACAGCTCTTGACGTAGCTGACGTCAGATCCGTTCCCTTCCCGACCTCACCCTTGTGCTGCAATCTCGCGGCGTGTATGACTCGGAGCCCAGCTTCACCGACGACCTCGTCGCCGCCGAGGAAATTGAGGATGAAGACCCAGTGCAGCAAATGTGCTTTACGCCCATCGGCACACGCACACTTCGCCCCCACCTACTCGTTCTCCACGCCTCGGGTCGTATCAACGTCTTTGAGGCGCAGCCTCGCTTCACTCTTGACGCACGCGACCAGTCCCGTCGCTCGCTGGCGGTGCGGTTCCGCAAGGTCCACACGCAGCTGCTCGCAACGACGGCTGGCAACACGCTCGGCTACACGATTATCCCCTTTGCCGACATTGACGGCATGACTGGCGCGTTTGTCACTGGCGAGAGGCCACACTGGTACCTTTCCTCCGACGCACACCCTATTCGCGCCTTTGGGCTCAAGCAGGCCGCTTACGCGTTTGGCAAGACGACACACCACGGCGGCAAGAACGAGTACTTTATTCGCATCGAGGACGGCTCGTTTGTCTGCTACCTCCCGCCCACGCTCAACACCGACTTTGCCATGCCATGCGACAGGTACAAGATGGACCGGACGTACACCCACGTCGCGTTTGACCCTCCCTCGGGCCACTACGTTGGCGCTACCGCCATCTCAGTGCCATTCCAGGCCTACGATGAAGAGGGCGAGATACAGATGGGTCCCGAGGGCGAGGACCTCGTCCCGCCACTCAACCAGCGTTCCACCCTGGAGCTCTTCTCTGCGGGTTCGGATGCATTCCGCGTCGTGGACGGCTACGAGTTTGACCAAAACGAGGCCGTCCTGTGTGTCGAGAGTGTGACGCTGGAATCGTCGTCGTCGCCCACAGGATTCCGCGACTTTATCGCCGTCGGCACGGGCAAGAACTTTGGCGAAGACCGCGCCAGCCACGGAGCCGTGTACGTCTTTGAGATTGTCGAGTGTGTGGGCAAGGTGGCCGGTATCTCAGAGTGGGAGCTCCGGTTCTGCACAAAGGATCCGACGCGTAACCCCGTCAGCGCCATTGCCAACTTGAACGGATACATTGTCCACTCGAACGGACCAAAGGTCCTCGCCAAGGGCATGGACTTTGACGACCGTCTGATGGGCCTCGCGTTCCTCGACGTGTCCATGTACGTCACCAGCATCCGGACGTTCAAAAACCTCATTCTCATCGGCGACTTTGCCAAGAGTCTCAACTTGGCAGCACTCCAGGAGACACCGTACAAGTTTACCACCATCTCGCGTGACCTCCAGGATCGCAGCCTCGTGTCGGCCGATTTCCTCGTCATGGAGGGCCAAGTCGCGTTTGTCTCCAACGACCGCAGTGGCGACATGCGCATGCTCGTGTATGACCCTTCGGACCCAGACTCGCTCAACGGCGAAAAACTCCTTGTCGAGACCGAGTTCCACACCGGTGCGGCTGTCACTGCGGCCAAGACGATTGCGCGCCGCAAGACGACCGAAGAGGAGATTGCGCCCCAGTCACAGATTGTCTATTCGACGGCAGACGGCAGCATCACTACACTGGTGGCGGTCAAGACTGCGCGCTTCAAGCGTCTTTCGCTTGTCCAGGCGCAGCTGATCCAGTATGCGCCGCACGTCGGCGGTCTGAACCCGCGCGCATTCAGGACAGTCCGTAACGACCTCGTGCCCCGTCCACTTGCCCGTGGCGTGCTTGACGGCGGACTCTTGACGCACTTTGCCCTCCAGCCCCACAAGCGCCAGCGCGAGATGATGCGCCAGATTGGAACGGACGCTGTTACTGTCGCGAGTGATCTGTATGCCCTGGGCGGATTCTGGTAGAGAAGAGAGAGAGAGAGGTCGTGCAGGTAGACAAGATAGAGATGTATGCAGTGAGAAGGTCACTAGCCAGTGACGCGTCGTCTTGCACGCGGCTGTGGTTGCATTGGTGGTTGTTGGAGTTGATTGTGTACAATCGAGAGATTATGAATCAAGAGAGCCGATTAACTGTGCCTGGAATGGGCCCAGTCGGAATGGTCATCCGCGTGCCCCGCCGTCTCCCACCGGCCACCAACATCCCATCCACTTGCCGCACTTCACCCACCCTCCGTTCACGCTCAACACTCTCCCACCTCTCCCTCCCACCTCCTCCTCAGACACAATGGCTAAGAGTAAGTGCGAGCAGTTCAATGGGATGGAAAGTACGCGCAGTTCAGTCTGCGGTCCTGCGTGGTGATGGACGCGTGTCGTCTGCGTCCCTCCCAGCGGCAACAACACCAAGCCATGACTGCACCACTCTCATTTCCCTCGCACTCTCATGGCTCCACCCTTATCAGCTATCTGGTACGTAACATAGAAGCTGACTCACAGTCCCGAGGAGCTTCCGTCTCCTCGAGGAGCTCGAGAAGGGCGAGAAGGGTCTCGGCGACGGCAGCTGCTCGTACGGTCTCAAGGTGGGTCCTCGCGTGCTGTGTTCTTCCTTCCCCCCGTTCCCCTTTATGCCTCCACTCTTTTGCTATCGTGAACACCCCCGCGCCTCATCACATCCCTTTTGCTTCCTCTGCTCTCCGTGGCCGACAATGCGGAAGCTTGGAGGTTATCGGTTGTGGGGAAAGGAGCCGGGTGATGGCCCCATGGTGGGGCGGCGAGGTGGAGCGCTGGCAGGAGTGTCACACGCGCGGTGTGTGCAAGTTGCCAAGACGCAAGGGATGTCCGATCGGCTGCCTACGACCTCGAGTAGACTGCCGGGATACTGCACTGGAGCTCGCCTCTTCATTGAACTGGCGTGGCCCGGCACGGCGTGCGGACCTGTATACGTACCGTTCGACCTGGTCAAAGGACACATGGGTGGCGCGAGTTCGGCCCGGATAGCAGTCGGACTGTCTGTGCGCCTCTCCAAGTACCACCCACCTCCCCCATCCCGGTGTTGTGGATCTGGCATGGCGCTCGGTACTTGAGCACGCTCGGTGCGCTTCCGGCTTGAGCTCCGTCTCGGGACGTTTGCGAGCCAGCACATGTTCTATTCCGAGGTTCTGGACGATCTCCCGGCCGGCGCACCCCTTCCTCGGACTTCTTATGGGCGTACCCGACGTCCGCGCGCAGTGTGTCCGCTCGCCGCGTGCCGCTGCCGCAGCCCCCGTCCGCAGGTTCTCCGCCGGCGCTCCACCGGCGCTCAGCTCGTGGCCCCACCCTCACCTTGCTCCACATGACCATGACCTTGTCCGCCGTCTTGAGACCTTGTCGATCGCTCTCCGCCAGCGGCGTTTCGGGGCTCGGGCTCGGGCCCAGCTGCGACCGCCGCTGCCATCTGCCACTGCACGGCCGCACCCTCAGACATGCGCACTGGTCGTACCCCTGCCCGCCGCGCGGCGCTGGGCGTTCGTTTAGCGCTTGCTGCGTGTGGCTGCGGGGTCGGAGGTCTTGCAGGTCTGGCCAGCATGTACGACGCAAGCCAGCGTCTGCGCTTGCGGGCCGTCCGTCGGCATTGTCGTGTACCTCCGCGCCTCATGTGGTCCTTGCCGCGTTCCCAGACTGCTCCAGACGCCATGGACTCCGAGCTGACGTTTGCCTGCAGGACAGCGACGACATTGCCATGTGCGAGTGGAATGGCACGATCATTGGCCCTCCTCACAGCGCGTTCGAGAACCGTATTTTCTCGCTTAGCATCTACTGCGGCGACAACTACCCTGGTACGTTGCAGCGGAGTGTGAGCATGCGTCGCAGAGATTGCAGCCTGGGTAGACACGCGGCAGACATGCGTAGAACCTGGAGACGGAGCATGTTCTTGCGCTACCGTTACAAGAATTCGTGAGACGCTTGGATGAGGCTTCTGTCTACGAAAGTTGGCACCTCATACCGCGGGTTATTATCTCATCTGAGACAGCTACGTCTTGTCATCTGCTACCGATATCAGCGGAGCGAGACAGCGCCAGTCATCTCCGCCCTGCTGGCTGCATGGGTCACATGTCTCTGGTGCCCCAAACAGCCTCCAGCCTCAGACGCCTCGATAGAGCTTCTGCAATTGAGTTGACTACGGCGTGCTGACGGAGCCCACAGACGTCCCTCCCATCGTCAAGTTCGACAGCCGCATCACGCTCCCCTGCGTCAACCAGCAGGGCCTTGTCGACCTTAGCCGCGTGGCCAGCATCGCTCAATGGCGTCGCGACTTTTCGCTTGAGAACGTCCTTGTCGAGCTCAGGAGGTGAGTTTTACCAGTCAGATGTGGAACCTGTGTGACATCTATGGCGAGCTACGCAAGCTAGAACGTCAAGCCTCCATGGGCCCCCGCCAATTCATATGCCGGGTTCGCGTCTGCTTCTAGTCCAACCACCATCTTCAAGATGAGCACACCGGCTGGTTGTCTGGCCGCTCGCTCATCATAACCGGTTCAGCGGATGCTGTGATGAGTGGAGGCCTTGTATATCTTCTTTCAGAGTTCCTGCGGCACCTACCGACTTGCGAGGTACAGACGAAGCTGACGCCTCGTCCCAGGGAGATGGCCGCACCTGCGAACCGCAAGACCCCGCAGCCCGTCGAGGGTTCCGAGTTTCCCCCTCTCGACATTGTTGCGCTCGGCAAGCAGCGCCGTGCCTAGGCTAGACCACGTTTCATCCCTCTTCTTTCTCAGATGCAGACGACCCACATTACCAAGGACTGTGGCTCCCCCCCAAGGTCCCCTCCCGTACCGAAGCCGAGCCAAGCCGGAAACTGAACCCAGCATTCATTCGCGCAGCTTCTGTTTGCGGCGGCGCCGTACCCCTAACGAGCCTAGCGACATCCATCATGGGCGGGGACGACAATTCATTCTGCGGCATCCGTTCAGATAATGTTAAGCCCGCGCACCTGTTACCGGCATCATTAACGGACAAATCGCAGCCTGCACCGCGAGTGAGGGCGGTGATCGTGGTGACATGGCGGGATCTGACATGCTGGATCTGACAAGATCTAAAGAGGGAGTCAGGACTTTGCTGCAGATACAAACAATAACGCGCCCGAGCCCGGCGGAGGGCCATCCCCCCACCCCATACACGCCCTTCATACTGGGTTGGGAGGTTGGGCTGGCCGGGCTGGTCGTGGCGCCCGCGTGCAGTGGCGCCTCTGTGGCCTCTGTGGCGGTCGCAGGATACCTCCGACCCACCGCACCCCAGAATCGGCGGTGGTCGCGGTCCACGGCGGTTGAGAACGACGCCGGTACACGCCAGTACGCCGGTACGCCGAGAGCCCGAGCCCGATCCCGAGAAAGACCAGCAGTGGTTAGACAAGAAGGAACCCCTCCCCCCCACTCTGGCGAGAACTTGCCGTTGCGCGAGTGACCGGGGTAAGGTGTGCTAGATGTCAGAGGCAGTGACGTAGGCGCTAACCCGCCCGTTGTCACCCGGTTATAGGACTGACCCAGGACATTTGGCCAGGACATTGGCCAGGACAATTACATGCCCCAGGTGCATACGCAGACAAAAAAAAAAAAAGGTCTAGACTCTGGACGAGGTGGACGGTGGAGGGAAGGGGCAGTGGACGGAGTGTGGCGTGGGAGTTTTGGCCTGCCAGAGAGGCCTCAATGCGCTCTCACCGCGCAATGCAGCGAATGGCGTGTCATTGCACATTGTGCCGCCACCCACGTCCGAGGGCGGCCGACTTGGCATGTTGCTGATGCCGAGCGCAGCAACGTTGCAACCAAAAGTGCATGTAAGCCAGCAACACCACACAGCGGAGCACGGTGTGGGTCACAGCGGCATGGCGGATACAGGAACCAGCCGGTCACAGCCCAGGCAGCCCAGGACAATCCGCAGGACTCGCAGCTCCAGGATGCAGGATTAACCATTTTGTGTGTGCGCCACCAAAACGGGATTCCACGCACCGTGTGCTGGGGTGGTGTCGTCCTGAGAACGACCGCCTCTGGGCGCCCGCTTGCCAAGTCGAGAGGAGAGGTCGTTCGGCTCTGGGCTGTCAAGGTCACCATCTCCCTCGTTACTTTCCCAGCTTCACAACGACCTCCAGGTGACCACCACTGATCCACGGAATGCCTGCGCCTCATGCATGTTCTGCGCTTCCCTCGAGATCCCGCGCGACAATGGCGGACAGGCGTCGTGGTGTCGCATCTCGCATCTCGCATCTGGCGTGGACCTTTTTTCATTGAGCATGCACCGCGCAGGCCCACTCAGGCACGCGACCCAGAATACACGAACATAGGGGCTGGCTCTGTCGCCAATGGGAGTCGCAGACCCGTCACGCCGGCGAGAGACCGCTAACAAGCCAACACGACCCAGGAAGCTGTGGAGAGTCGAGAGCAAGATGAGTGCCGAGCACCGAGCGCCGAGCGCCGAGGGGCCGAGAAATGGCAGGCTGACCCGTAAGCAAGGGGCCGAACAGCGTGGGTCTGCCTGAACGATGGCGTTCTGTGCCAGGGAACGTGCAGGGAGAGAACGAAATGAATGGCATGGGCCGGCATTGACGGGCCGTGGTTGTGCATTACAGCACCGCACAGAGTGCAGACGTGCAGAGATCGCAGAGAGAGCCCTGCCGCAAAAGGGCCACCGATGGAAGACGACGATTTTGATGGCTGATGGAAAAACAGCGCCGCACAGACACACCATACGCCACCCTCGAGTTCGCAAAAGGCGCCGCGGGGGGGCTGCAGCGCTCCATGCGGAGAGGGTGCATGCGTGCATGCGTGCAGTTGCGCGCAGGCAGAGGTGCGCAGAGAGTGGGGGGGCCTGGCGGCCTGGCGGTGTCGAGTTGGACCGGTTCAGGAGCGCCAGAGCCGCAAACCACATGGGACGTGCCAGCCGGCCAATGTTTTCCGGGGTGCTCACTCTCATGCCACCACCACCACGGCCACCACCCACGCCTCACGCGGCCATCTGTGGGCAGAAAATAACGAGGACCAAAGAGCACTACTACTACTACTAGAAGGCAGGAAGAGCATGGCTCGTGCATGCCCCAGATATCCAAAGAGGAGGCCCACACCTTGGAAAACATCACTTTGCTCACCACACTTTTACTCATCATCACCCATTGTCACAGAGACGACCACGACCATACCCTCGACGTCGCCCACGACCCTCCTCCCCACCCTCACCGTACCCTCTCTTCCACCCTCACCTCCCTCACCAATCTCTCTCCACCCTCTTCACGACCGGTAGCATCCCTCACCGGCACCCTTCACCACCCCACCCTAGCTGGCGTCACGACGCGCACTGGCCACAGAGTCCACCCCCGCAAATACCCATTCCAGCCCTAGACCAGCACGGACCGTCTGACACCGCGCGCGCCTGTGTGTGTGTGTGCATCGACCCGTTGAGCAGCTGAGCAGCCCCTGCTCATCAAAGTGTGCGCTTTGCTCCTTTTGATCCTTGAGAGAGAGACTGTTTGTGTTGTGTGACGCGACAACGAAACACGTCCACTTGCAATCACGCCCCCCCCTGGCGAGTCCTTGCGTCGCTCTTCTATCCCTCGCCTTCTCATCCCCCATCTCGCACTTCTCTTGTCCTCTCCACCTCTCACAACAACACACCACTGCTTGTTCTACACCGTCTCCTAGCTCCTCCTACCACCTCCTGTTCAGCTCAACGACGCTGGACGCGTGACGCCTAAACAGGATCCCATCAAACTCGTCTGTTCCCCACCACCTCCGCACATTGCATCGCCGCCTCTCGATTGTCCGAGCGGTACACCTCAATCCCTCAGCCTGGCCATAGCGTGCACCGCACCACTTCGCAGCTCCATCCCTCTGCCCTCCACTTCCCTCGCCAGCGCAGGTCGCTCGTGCATCGCTCCATCTGCGACAGGCAGCTATAGTGGTCGACTGATTCGAACAACACTTGCCACCTCCCACATCCAACTCCACCGGCGTCCATCATTCTGTCGGATCGCCGCTGTGTCAAAACAACACACCTCAACCAGGCCACGCACACTCCATTCCACAATGGCGCCCCATCACCTCCGTACTTCATCCTCAACAAAGGACTTGATCTCAAAGTCCAAGTCCAGCATCTTTGGCTTCAGCCGTAATCGTGACTCGAAGCAGTCGTTCCGCGACTCGACTCTCCTTACCGAGCTCACGCCACTCGACGAGCCCATCTACGTGCCCCACGGCATGGTTGATCTCAACGGCAAGACCGCTCGCCCCATGGTGCGCAGCTACTCGACCGGCCACGCTCATTCGTCGCCCATGTCGTCATATTCGATGACCCAGGCTGCTCCTGGTACTCTTGGACAGGGTGCCACCGTCGTCCGCACTCCACAGGATGCTACCTTGACCAGCATGGCCCAGCCAGACTCAATCCTTCCAGGCGGACCCCAGCCTCCTCATCGACAGTCGTCGCTGCGTGCACCGGGCCAGCGTCGCCCCTCTGCCCCGCCAGCACCGTCCCACTACCACATGCAGTCGCTTTCGGGTGCTCCTCAGCACAGTGGGTCGGCACCACGCTACTCACCTGCCTCCGCACCGCTCTCGACGCCTATGGAGTCTACCCTCGAGTCTAGCCTCGATTCGCTCGAGCTTTTGGACAACTCGCGCCCGCCATCGACGCGCCAGCTCGGTCGTCAAAGGTCCCTCGCGAACAAGCCCAGCTACAGCAGTCTTGCGAGCCAGGGCAGCGTTGGCCGCAGTCGTGCAGGCAGCATTACCGCCAGTGTCAGCCCGGGCGTGGTCACGGCCGGTGTGCCGCGTTCGCCGCCCCGCGTCTCTCCTATTATGCAGTCGTCGCCAGTCCTCCAGCAGGCCCCCGTGATCGACGTTGATGCGGCCTACTTCCAGCGCCGCATGGCTGCTCGCGGCTCAATGTCGACCCTCACGCCCAGTTCGCACTCGAGCATGTGCGGTACAGTGCCCAGCTTGCATTCGAGCACGCCGAGCATGTCGAGCACCGCGTCGGCCGTGATCATGACTCCTTTGGGCCCCGGTCCGGCTGGTCTGGGCTCTGCGCCCTCATCCTCGTCTCATGGCAGCGAGTACTACGAGCCCCCTCAGAGTGACCGCAACTCTGGTCACGAGTCGCCTCCACCCGCTCGTACCAGTCCTACTCTTGGCGGCCGCTCTCACGCTCGCAGCAGCCCAGGTATCCGTCCCAAGCACTTGCCTTCGCCATCAATGTCATCGCTGGCGGCCGTCGCTGCCCCTGCTCCTGCGGCTCCCAAGCGCGACGCCCCCTTTGCGCCAGTCTTGGTCGCGCACACATGTCGCCCAGCAACCGGCCCTCTTTCCTCTGTGCTCGTCACCCTCCGCTTTGGTTACTCTCTCGACGCAGAGCCCAACACACACGAGGTGACCGTCACCTATGATACCCTGCGCCCCGCGGGTGGTCGTCTAGTCGCCTTCCTCGACAGTGCGCTGCGCCCGTCGTCGCTCGACAGCACCGCCAGCTCGACCAACACGTCGGGTGAAGGTCCCGAAATGACAGACGGCAGCAGCGCAGAGGACAGCGATTTCGAGTTTGACGCCGACGCGCGTCTGCAACCTATGCTTGAGTAAGTTATTGGACGAGCCGCGGCCCTCCCCCTTTCCCACGCCACTGACATTGCTGCGACAGGGACGAAGAGTACCTTGCCGCCTCTGCCACCTCAGATACACCAGCCTCGTTGCCAAAGGACGACAGCATGCATGCTCCGCCTCCATCCACTCGCCGCCCCCGACTGCCGCCAAGCGTGTTCCACGAGGGCGTGTTCGCATCGTCGGCTGGCGGCCTCCCTCCTCTGTCAGAGCTCCCAGCAGCTCTTGCCCAGGCTCGCGCGCACGCCGCCGGCCCCACTTCCTGCCCCCCACCAACCGCTACGGCGCCGCTCTCGCTCGCCGTCCGTGCCCGCTCCAACACGTGCCCCGGACCAGCACGCAGCACCATCACGGAGGTCACCGTCCTCCTCCTGCGCGACGCCGGCGCGTGGCACACCATCGCCTCGCGTCTGTGCTCGGGCACCTGGCCCGAACTCGCCGGCAAGCGCAGGCGCATCGAGGAAGAGTGTCGCTGGGCAGGCATGGAGCCCCTCCTCGCCGAGCTCCGCCTCATGCCTGCCCCGGCCAACCGCGGCGGCTTCCTCTAGACCCCGCTCGCTGCACATCCGTAGCAACAGTCTGTGTGCGTCGTGACACACAAAATTCACAGGAGAGAGAGAGCGAGAGAGAGAGAGCTCCAGTTGTTGGCCCAAAACGCCACACACCCATCGTGGTGGCGACCGTGACATTGTAACACGGGGTTGTAGGTAGCGTGTGTAGATCAGTCAGTAGTAGCATGTGGCGGTATAGAAATGAACAAAAAATGTGCATAACACGAGGTCGAGCATGACACAAGGCGGAGGTGACAGGTGTCGCAAGTGGGTTATGGCCGTTGTGGGTTCTTATGGTGGCGTACGGCCTTGACGTGGCGCTTTGGCGTGGGATCTCCAGATCAACCACGACGCATTTGTAGTAGGTGCTCTTCTACGTCGTCCGCGGACCGCGGACCCCTGTGCCACTTCCCGAGTCGGAAGAGATGGACCAGACTCATGGTGACGCCTTGTCTCGCAACTGTGGCTCGTCCTGCGGGTCGATCTCAATCTTCGTCAAGTGGCTTTGGCTTCCACTCGCGTGACCGCGCTACGGCACAGCCTTGACCAAGGCCAGGTTCCGTAGTCCAGACTGGCCTGGAGTCGGTATGTACCAGAACGACCCCCGGTTAACGGCTACCTTGTCAACGATCTCGTGCAGCTCGCGGCGGTAATCGTACCCGATTGTCGGCGACGCTCGTCACGAGCACCTATACCAACCCCCCCCCGAATCCCCAGACTCGTCGTCCTGCTGACGCCGAAACACACGCCTACAACTGCCCATGTAAGTCGACTCTGCCTTTGAGTGTATCAAGCGCCCCAGTCCGACTTTGACGAGTTGACGAGACGAGTTGCCGACGCCGAGAATCGCGTCAAGAGAGCCCCGTTCGGCTGATCGCCTGTGACATGCGCCGCGTCGAGTGCAGTGCGGACGTGCAGACTGGTGTCCGACCCCGTCCGAGACCACACACGGGGTGACGCCTAGCGCCTCCCTGCCGCCTGCCGCGCCCGCGATACATGTGCCGAGACGGACGCGCCCAGCCTGTGCGATCGCGGACCTGGCGACACGGACAGATCTAGACGAGCGGGCGGTAGCGGGCTGAGGAATGTTCCAACGGTGTCAACAAGGCCGTCCTGTTCCATGACGACATGCCCACATGATAGTACAGCCTGCACGTGACCTGATTCTCCGACGTTACGCCGGAGGGACGGGTTGTAGATTACCTAATGGCTTTTGCGTCGTACACGTTGAGTGTGGCGGGGCGAGGCCTGTGTCACCCACCTCATACGCTCTCTCCGGAGCGGATCAATGCAGCTCCAGGCGACGGAGGTTGGGTGTTTGTGAACGCAAGTACGTCAGTGACCACTGGTAAATTCGTTACATGGTCAGTGGGCAGATGCTCGGGTGGTGAGCAGAGAACCCAACAACGTGCATGAAAGCGTCTGCGTTGCTGGTCCCGCAGGAACGACATTGATCGATACGCATACCCACGTTGGATCCATGTCGCCTTGCAGTCTTGACCAGCGGGGTACACCCACCCCCTCTCCCCCTCCTCCCTTCCCCGCCTCTCCCCAGCACCCCAGGTGGCCTCCACACTCACACCCATGCATTCATGAGGTGAGCCACAAGGGTCCCTGCCAACCCCAGATGCGTGGGAAACGGTGATCTAAACCAGAGCACTTACTGTGTACACGCGGTTCCCAGCCCCCCGACCCCGACTGTGCGCGCAAGTCTTATCGCCAGCTCCCAGGCCGCGGGACGGGGCCCAAGAAGCCGACGCCGCATCCCACAAAAGGATGCCAAGCCTGAGAAAGCAGGTATTCACGGCGCATCATGCTTCGAGGGTGCAACTGTGACCGTGGGTCGTGGGTCTTGGGTCGTGTGGGGTGGGTGACACCCGGTTGCGCGACCACTGCGCGCTTGTTCTGTGAACCGTGACCGTGACATGCCACGCTCTTCTTCCCCAAAAGCAAATGTAGCCCCCGGCTTCGTGGAAGCGCCTGTACTGCAGCGGTACCCCGCAACTGTATCGGCAGTGAGGTTGTCCCCGCACCGCCAGCTCGGCCCCGCCCGCTCGCCAGCGGCGTCAGAAGTGTGAGAACCACCGGCACTGCGGAGATGGCGGGGAACACCTGGCGGGGCAGGGGGCGTATGCGACGTCAAAAGGTAAGGTGAACGTTAATGGATTCCACTGGTGGTGAGGCGTGCCACATGCCACACACCAGCGCACCAGCGATAGTGCGTGAGCTCGAGGCCAGGACAAGGAAACGGAGCCAGAGTGTAGGACGAGGGTGAAGGAGGGCGAAACGCAGAGTCGACAGAGTGCGTATTCCACAGCCAGATGTGTGTGTTGCGGGCAAACAGGCCAAGTGACATGACGTGCATGACGTGGAGCATGGCCAGCCGTTGCCCGTTGCCGCCGGTAGATGTCAGCCGGCGTGGCCCGGCTGGCGTTGGAGTTACGCTGGGCAGTTGGGCGGCAGGGTATGCGGTCTATAAGGGCACCTGTGCGCGATGTTGGCTCGCTGGACGAGGTGTTGTGGCGCTCGCTTGCTGCTTGCTGCTCCTGTACTTCCTGTTGGCTTCTGGCTGCCTTGTCAATACCAAACGCACGCACCCCCCCAGAACCGCCGATGGACACTGCCGCATACCAAACCACCATGCATCGAATACCAAACCATGGCCCCACGGAATGGGAATGAGGCATTTGGCAGACAACGCAGCGACGACAGGAGGTCGTGGGACCGTGGGATTGGTTTGCTAGTAAACCTCCGCGGGAAGCCTGGGGTGACTTGAGCAGACCTCGATTCCCGATACGTTCCTCGACCTCGTGAAGCACGCTGTGTGGGATGTATCCCATGTCCATTAGGTTCACAACAGCGACAAAACACAAAAAGGTTGACGCTGCCAGCACGTTAATCTCACGCGACTGGCGAGGTCGGGAATAGTGAGGGCAACTATCTGCTGGCGGGCAAGCGGGTGGCGCCGCCGGCGGGTTCCGTGCCTCTGTTCCCCACCACAATGTTGCGGTTTGCATTCCTTTCTCCCCCGGGGTCCTCGCGTTCCTGTTGCAGGCAGATCACACCCCCAGTCTGGGCGGGCCCATTCCCCGTTGGACAGCGTCTGGTCGTACACCGGGCGTAGTCGGACGTGTGTGCATAGAATACGGGTTTACGGGATCGCGAGCTCGGCAAAAAAAGAGGACGTGAGAAGGGAAAAGGGAATGCGAGAAAAACAGACAGTATGCTTCTGGCACACGATAATCTAAAGCTTGCGTGGCAGTGCCATCGATCGACCGCATGCGATGGGGTTGGGGCCGGTTTGGATGGGGGAAACACGCATATACACGACCAAACAAGGTCACTTGACCTGTGGTCACGGCGGCTCTGGACGCGTCAGCATGGACCACCCGCCCACCGGTCTACCGCTGGACGCGCCGGTTTGACCACCACCTTCGTCATCGCCTCGCCGTCAGAGCTGCGCGTTCCCTGCAGAGAGCCTCGCCTGCGTTGTGCGGCCGGGGGGGCGTCTCGGCATGCCTCGCCAGTTGTGGCGGCACGCGCCGCGCGCGTGCGGGTGAGGCACAGGCGAAATGTACTCTATTTGGTCTGTGGCGTCCGAAATCATATGGTCGCACATCAAACAGCCACTCTTCGTCTTGTGCTCTCCACCTGTGGGGGGATGGCAATGCATGTCACACTGTGAGGCTATCGGGCCCCGAGGAGACTGTATTGCGCTCATGGCACATGCATGTAGCGCAGCTGTGACTAGGAGAGGTAGAAAAGCATGGGTTGTTGTCCAAAATCGGTGGCGGGGGCCCCGCACTCCCCAACGAAAATCGCCCAAAGAGTGTGTGTATGGCAGTGCTCACGAGACGCGCTGTGGGATGCCCGCGTGCACCACTCCACCACTCCACCGTTGACGTTGGCCCCCCGCCGTATACAATCGTCTTGGCTCATACACAGGCCCCCCCTTCCTTCATCATCTCTCTATCTATAATCTACTGCACGCACATCCAACATACACACACATACACAACTGCTTGCCATACGCACTCCAAACGTGACATTCGCTTCTGTCCCCACGCAAACCCACCGCCTCGCTACCGCCCGCCAGAGGAGAGTAATACCGGGGCACCTCGACGTTCCCCCCCTGAATCTCCCCCAAAAGTCTTGAACCGTTCTGTCAACGAGCCCATTCTCACCCACCCACCTTTCTTTGATCCGCCTGTCCCTGTACTCCCCCCGCGCGCGGTCGCCGCTCGCCCACGCACAGCGTCTCTCTCTCTCTCGCATCTCGCACCTGTGACCGTTGCCCGCTGTCCCTGCCTCGCCAAAGCCAAAGCCCCTCGTTTCTGCGCTCCGTCTCTCTAATTGTCGGCAACACGCCTCGTTACAGTTCACCTTGCCCCCATCTGCCCCACGAGCTCATCCACTCGCCATCCTTTAATAAAGCCAAACCACCAACCTCTCCACAACCCACCCACACCCACCCGTGTCTGTCACCACCTGCCACCCACCACCTGCCCATCATACAACCCGCAGCAAAACCAACCACCACCCACCACTCCGAGATGCCTGCCACACTCGTCCGCCCTTCCCCCCTCCACCTCTGCGCCCACGAGGCCGAGGAGGACTCCAAGTCATGGTCCCCCTCGAGCTCGGACAGCGAGGCCGAGGATGAGTGCAACTCTGCCAACAGCGACAACAGCGACGAGATGCCCTCGTCGGCTCCCGTCCAGCGTCTCATTCGCACCGGCCCCGCGCTCCAGACCCGTCCGCGTCTGCCGTCGCCTCCTCGCACATCGCCTCTTTCTCCTCTTGCTTGTGGCTCGTCCTCGACCGAGTCGGCAGCGGCCTTCCCTTTCCCCGCGGCTGGGCGTCCCCGTCCTCGCGGCCTGTCGCCACTGTCTCCCGTCGCCGCCACCGGTGGCCTCCAGCGCGGTGCCATGCCCAAGGCCACCCCGCTCGCGCGCACCTTGTTGAACCGTTCGCTCTCTGGCGGCGCGTCGTCGGCCGCTCCCAAGAAGCCGACCAAGATGATCGTCCCCACCAAGCCCTTCCGCACCACCTTTGACCTCGGCCTCACCTCCAAGGAGCTCGCTCGCAGGCCCTAGGGCAGCGAGTTTGAGACGAACGCGAAGAGCCAGAAGCAACGAACGAGCGAGCGATGATGGGAGCAAGCAAACCAAACGAGTACCTCGAACAGCAGCCTCGACGAGCACCACTCTGTCTTCCCCCCCTCCCTCCTTAATCGACGACAAGATCAGAAGAGTCGCCACTCCCCGACGCCATAGACACCACCCGCCTCGGCGGCACACACACACACCACACACCACCTCCATATGTAGTATCACCACCCATCCAGCAGGGCTGTAATTCATTTGTAGAACCACATCCATAGCAAGCCAGCACACACAGCGATGCATTCTGTGCCTAATGAATAGAGCAGCAGCAGACCCAGGCGACAGTAGCCACTGAACTGAACTGAGCGTGATCTGTAGCAGCCAGTGCACAGTGCACGCGTCGCCTGCTGATGTGGCAGCGGTGTCGAATGGCCGCGCGCCAAATGACCAGAAACAGCACGCGTCGACGAGCCATGGAGATGACCCGGTGGCGCGCATCCACATCCATCCGCGCCGCACGGGCAATCGTCGGTGTGTGGGGACACGCGCACCTGGGGCAGATCATGAGCATGCCCAAGCCCCGATGAGTCATGCATGCAGTGATCAGTGAGCCAGACTCCGATGGCCGTGGCCGACGGTGTGTGCTGTGCTCCATGCTCCACGATGCGCGAGACATGGCCGCCCACTGCCACAAGACGAGACGGCCTGCGCCACCCAATCTTGCCAGCGCCAGAGCGCGCTTGGCGCTACGCAGATCCATTTGGCAGAGCCTACGTTTTTCGCTCCAACACTGCACCATTTGATGCATTTGATCCCGCCAAACACGATTTCTGCCCCAACGAAAACAAGACTGGTTTTGGTTTTTGGTTTTGGTTTTTTTTTTTTGTGGGTGGCGATGAACTGCCCGGACCTTGGCGAGACCTTTTCCTGGATCCCTGCGTCCAGTGGATCCTACACAGCTGCGTCATGGCACGCGACGGCGACGTCGTCGGGCCCTTTTGGCTAATTCTGAACCAAACGGCTCGCATTAGATGCAATATCCCGAAATTGTATTAACGCAACTTGAGGTGCGCCTTTGGCGTTCGGGTCCTGACCACCAGAGAGCACTTTTCCGCGGCCGGCCGCGGTTCTGCCACCCGCGACGCCGGTCGTGCGCCGTGGGCCATTCGCTAATGGCCCACGCTAATCACGCACCATCTTGCCCTAATCGCCCACGTCGATCCTTTACCCGGCCGCCGGCCGGCTCGCTTTTTGTTTTTTGCCCCACTAAGACTGCATTCATGGGACACCGCAGCAGGTGACTACCTCGTGCGGCAGAGGTGGGGGGGGGGGGCAGGGGCGTGTGCGTCCCAAACGCTGCGACAAGATGTCCTGCAGGATCGAATATGCCACTTTCCCGTTCGCCTCGCGTTTCCTAAGTCCCCAATGAAAGTGGGCTCGGTGATCCATTGGAGAGGATGAGGACAAACGCTTGACGCGTCACGCGAGCCGCGCGGTCGGCAGTTGGCCTCGACGCACACGACCACGCCCACGGCTGCCCACTGCCACCAACCGCCACCACCTCCCCCCACCATTCCCCACACTCTTCAACCCCACGGAACTGCTGGGCTCCGCACGGGGGTGTCCGTCGGGCCGACCTCGTCAGCCAGCTGTGCGGCGAACACGGCGAGGGGTTACATGTACTCGCATGCTGATGGCCCGTGCTGTGCTGGCTGCACGGCATGCTACAGCAGCATTGCGGGATATCTGCGCGGAATATGTCCAGGATTCCTGTCTCGCTCGCTCGCTTGGGTCAAGAAATTTGGGGAAGAAGGGGTTGGCCATGTTGGACAGGTGACAGGTGACGGCTTTCAGTTGGGACAGACACATGCACGCACCCCACAAGTTCTAGACTGGACATGTCCCATGATCACATGCACCATCATTGTGTTTGTGCTCCATCTCCCCAAAGATACCCATGAGCCACGGTTAGGAATTGAGTAGACTGACAGTGTCAGTAACAAGTTCTGCCTAATGCCCAGCCGCTGTTGGTGTCACGTCAACTTGGTAGTGCCCACTGGCTCTCATTCAGTGGGTAGTACGCCTTGAGCACCCTCTCCCACCCCAACTGTCGTCTCACTGCGTCGACAGGTCGCACTGTTATCCCACTTGTGGCGGTTCGCGACTGGGGGTCTGGCGGCGACCACGGTGCCGGGCCCGCGCCGATCCTCGCATCCCTCCTGTGGCCGATGGTCGGCAGTGCGTGAATCAGATGGACGCTGGTAATCGATCTTGATCACCATGAGAAAGGGAACACGAGTCTGGACCGACCGTGTCGCCGTCCTCGTCCCCGAACAGATGAGGTCGCCTCCGCCATCCAAATAAGGTCGTGTCTGACATCTCACCCCCAAGTGCCTCGTTGCGCTCGGAACCAAACTGGGGGAAAACACACTATGCTCCAGGCGAATTCGACGTTGTGTTGCATACTTGGTTTTCGCAAAAATGTCTCCTCCAAGCCCCAACACGCACCCCGCTGTCAAAAGCCTCCGTGTGGCAGCTACGACGTGCTCTTTGCGCTCTTGCTACAGAGCTCACACCTGTTCACACTCAAAGTCACTCTCGTTTACTCTCCTCTGCACAAAGTTTACAACACTCTGCGAATGCCTGACTGCGATACAGGTACCCAATTCCCGCCATTCCAGCATTCAAGTTGTAACATTCCGGCATCGTTTCGGTCCATTCCTTCATTTCAACGGGCAACTACATTTCTCACTGATTCTCACTGTCCTTGCCAAGTCTACTCCTCTTCCTCGCCTCCATCCACGCCACGGCGGCGGTACTTTGTAGTCACCCAGCGGAACAGCTCGGGACCGGGGCACCGACCAAGGAGGACGTGGTAGCAGCCGCCCAGGTCGTCGACGTACTTGACCAGACTGCCCCCACCGCACCTGTTGTTTTGCGTCCAGTGGCAGCCCGGTCTGATACAGCAGAGGTTGTTGGTTCCACCAGGGCAGTGTCCCGGGAAGGTGTTGCCGCCGTTGCCGTTGCAGTCCGAGGTCGTGGTGCATACACCTCGAGCGAACGTCAGTGGCGGCCGGGTAGAGGGACGACGTTGGGACAGTGTTAATCGCACTCACCGGTCTGCAGCTGGCTTCCGTAGTAGAAGGCACAGTGCTCGTTGACGGCGAGAGCTGGGGTGGTAACAGCCACAAGGGCGAGAATGACGTTGGTGACGAGCATCGTGAGTTTGTGAATTGAAAGGTGGGATGAGGCCAGTCTCGTTCGACGATCTGGAGAACTTATAACCTCGACGCGTGACGGACGACGGCGCGCCATATTGGCCAAATGCCAAGACGGTGTGGTCCCATGACCGAAGAAACTCAAGACGGCACGGCACACTTGTGAGCACGGGTGAACTAGAGGGTGTTCCACTGCTAAATCATAAAGTATTTCATTAAAGCGAACAGCAATCGTAAGGGCACAGGCGGTGCGAGAGCTACATGACATGACCGAGTTGGCCGTTTACGAAAAAGAAGCTCCACGACAGCCAACGTGGATACGGATAGGAACGCTCCGCGGGTTCGTTTCATGAACAGCGCCGCGTCATATACAGTACTGAAGACCTCGTGATCCGAACAGTCGAAGCAAAGCCTCGAACGGGGGGACGGTTGTATCGTGTCCACACTGATACGCATAACCCTTTCAAGCTCGACAGCCGTGCAATTCGGCTGTGAACCTTATGGGAGCGGCTGCGCCTCGTGACGGGGTACGGCACTACCATGTTCCTGCACTTTGTATTAAACTGGTGGTCGAGTGCAATAGAGATATGTGGTTCGCGCCGGCCTCCCAACTGTACAATGCCGCTTCGTCGAGGAAATGAGTTAAAGTTGAGTCACGACGCTTGGCACCGAACGTGAAATGTTCGGTTTACGCACGGCTCCGACGACGGCGGGGAGACCATGTCATTGTCAGTCACAATATATGGAGTTACACCAGTCACCACGACCAAGTCACTCGCCGCGTCACGACCACCTCGCTTAGGAAAAAGCTACGGTGCGTACGCTGAACCACATTTCAAGCGGTTGCCACCGAGGAAAATGGATAATAAAGAGTTGGATCATAAAATCGTTCTTATAAACTCCAGGTCCTGTTACTGTGCCTTCCCCGCAACGATACGGATACTGCGATGAGATGGACCGAGTGGCTCGTATAGGTAGCTCTTCTCGTCTTGACTTGTTCGTCCCTGGTTGCCATTCCGGCAGTTGGACCAGTTTGACTGCTTGCGCGAGCACGAAGGACTCTTTAAATTCCACGGTACACTAGGTAGCGTTGGAGGGCTTTTAGCCTCCCCAGCCTACCTCACTGTGAACGCGTTGGGGTTCTTGTCACCGAGCCGCCCACTGGTGGAGCAGGTGAAACTGTCAAGAACTGGCGTCGCCACAAATCACGAGGAACGTCCTCCTGGGGGGTCCAAAATCCGCACGGCTTCCAAAGGGTGCCGCGACTGTCATGTTGACGTTGACGCTGTTGTCTCGTGTCACTCCCATTCCAACAACCCACATCAGTGCACGTTGCGGCTGCAGGACCTCATGCATTGCCAACGATGCTCTTCAGTCCGACCACGATGCAAGATGAGCGTCCAAAGAGCGACGTTAGGGGCCATTGCGATATTTGCCGATCCGGCTTCCTCCGAGTTCAAAAGTTAGTGTCCGTCAGCATACGTCAGTGGCACCAGCGCCGCGCGTTTTTGAAAAATGAGATGAGATGCAAATAACCGTGCACGCCTCTAAGACTACAACACTGCGACCGCCGCACGCCGAACCCTCCCTCGCTGCGCGCCGCAACTCTAAGATGAACGCCATGCTCCTCTACTCGCCGCGCATCCACTCCTGCACAGCGACCTGGATGCGCTCGCTGACGGCACCAAAGCTGTCCAGTGCCGGACGGACGTCGAGCGAGAAGACGGGGTTTCCGTCCTCGTCGTTGGGGGCTGAGTAGTAGTCGATAACGTAGCGCTGGGCGGCCTCTTCCTTTGTCTTGTTGCCCTGCGCGTCCAGGATTGGGCGCGTGACGATCCAGTCGTGGCGGTCAAACGGCTTGTCCGTGTTGAACTTGGAGGGGAAGAGCTGGCCGAGGAACAGGTGCATGCGAGCCTTGGGTGACAGGTCTCCAGGACGGCCCTGGAAACGCGCGAGCTGGGCGTCCTCTCCACTGTGAAAAGGTCAGTGTTGCTCGCATGGGACTGGCCTGTGGCACATGGGCTGACGAGTTGACAAGAGTGAGGGGGAGTTGAGGGCTGCTGTGAAAGCGATACCTAGCTCTGCCGGCCCCGCCCAACTGTCCCTCGTCACCACCCCGCCAACCCGCTATCGCAACCTTTTGCACTCACCCAGGCAACCTCTTCTCCCACTTCATGACCTCGTCCCAAGCACCCTCGTTGATCCAGTTGTGAATGTCAACGACCATCTCAATGCTCTCCTCGGGAGTCTCCCAGCCCTTGCGGACAAGAGCGTTGTAGAACTGCTGCGGGGAGGGATACTCCCACACGCTGCCCGAGCTGCTCTCGCCCTCGGTAGGTGGGCGGGGGATACCAGACAGAGTCTTCTCGGTGGGCAGGTCGAGCTTCTGGCCGGGAGCCTTCTGGGTCGCACTCAGTCCCACGGGCATCGAGTTGAGAGGGTTGAGGGAGCCGGGGGCGCCGACGGCAGTACCAAAGACGTTGGCGGCAGCGGCACCGGGCATACCGCTGTGGTCGATGGGGCACTTGGCACCGTCGGAGGGGGCGGCCTTGGGCTTGGCCATCGAGGCATGGTCGACGGGGCACTTGGCAGCGCCGTCGGCGGCGGCAGCTGGGGCAGGGGCAGCAGCCATGGCGGCGTGGTCGACGGGGCACTTGGCAGCACCGCCTGCGGGGACTGGAGGGTGGTCCGCGGGCATGGCGGGGGCGGGGGCCTCGGTGGAGGAGGTGAACCACTTCATTGCTGTTGGTGTGAGGGATGGAGAGATGACAGAAGTGGGAGAGATGCGGCCCATAGCAAATCATGATCCCCCGAAATCAGAGCCGCAGCGCCGAAAATCAACACGTGACGGTCGCGTGGGAGGGAACATTGCCGATTACGTAAATTGCGCTGTGGCCATCTCGTCAACAACAGCATCCATGTTCATCTCTTCCAACCACCGCTCTCCCTCTCTCGCCATGTCAACACAACACAGCACAAAGGCAAGACACTACGCAGCCCTCGCTGCCCGTATCCGTGAACTTCGCGGCAACCTCGACGAGACCGAGCAGCTCATGGGCCACATGTCCGACCACCTCCTCGGCATGCGCAAGCTGGCCGCCGCGAATGGTGCTCAGTGAGTACCGCAAGGTCTGCAGACTCTGTTAGGGTACAGCTTTGCCCCCCACACAGGAATGAAGCTGACGCACTGCTCTTAGGTTTATGGCTGTCTCCCGCCTCCTCGATGTGGAGCTCACCGAGGCCAAGGAGGCTGAGATGGCGCGCCAAGCACAACAAGAGCAGTAGCTCAGCTTGATCGGCCGCCGGCAGCTACGACCCACATCACACCCGTGTGTCGCGCGTGTTTTATGCGCGACCCGGTACAAGAGTGTATATAGATAGTAATTGATGTTGTACCATACGCAGCGGGCTACCCCCCATCGTCGCACTCTCACCACTCAACCATCAGCTGCATCCAGCCCTCAAACCGCACACTTCTGACTCAAAGACTTGCAGCGCACCGCGGTCCAGGACCAACAGATAGTCATGATCATACACTCAAGCTAGCCCAGTGGCAGCGACACAACCCTAACAAAGACAAACAATCTCCGACACGCCCGCCCTCCCTCCCGCCACCCTATCCCTTTCGTCTCTAATCAAAGTCGAGCTGGTGCACACGCGTCTTGAGCTGACCCTTTGTCAAGCCACCCCGCAGGTCCTGCGGGATGTTGAGCACCTCGACGTAGTTGGATGGGAAAATCCCCTCGTTTGTCGACGTGGCCAGCTTGCCTCGCCACCAGTCGCCGCCTGCACCCGCAGAGTCGAGGACGACGACCACTTGACCCTTTTTGAAGCCCAGGTCGCCAGACTCGGCAGCCGAGAAATCGAACAGGGCGACGGCGCGCGCGTACCCGTCCTTGTCGTCCAGGCCGGCCTTGCGAGCAAGGACGGGCTTGGGACCCGTGGTGTGGCGCGGGGCGTAGTCGTCAAAGGGATAGGACGAGTCATCAAAGTCATACCCTTGCCTCTCATCGTCCGAGTCGTCGCGGGAGCGAGAGCGCGAGTTGGAGTATGAGTTGGACGACGAACGACGGCCGTGCACGTCGGCGTGGCCGTTGCCGTTACTGTACGACCCGTGGCGCGAGCTGTGGGACCCGTTGCCGTTCGCATGGCCATTTCCGTAGCCATTCTTCCGCGGGGATGTCGAGGAAAACTCGGCTTCGCTCCAGTCGGCACTTGGAGCAGCATATGTGCTAAACGGACGCGCTTTACGCCCACCGTTACTGTTACCCGTCGTGTCCGCGCTGACCACAAGATCGCGTGTCCAGTCGCGGCCAGCCAATACCGACGTGCTTTCGCGCAAGCTCACTTTGCTGCGCTCCTTGCCATTCTGACCCGGGTGGGCATTCTGGTAGGCACGCTCGAGAGCCGTATCCTCGGCAATGTCATCGAACGGTAGGATGGTACCACTTCCCCGACGCGAACGGTTGGGGGTCCCGTTGCTTCCCAGGCTGCCGCTCCTGCTACGAACGCCAGCAGAGAGACGCGCAAAGCTGGCCGTGAGGCCCTTGTCATTGGCGTTCCACGTGCCGAGGAGGTCCGAGTCATCTACACCGCTGCCCTTACGCGCACCGAGGCTCGAGCCGCCGTACGACAGCGAGCTGGCTCGGTTGGGAGAGGAGCCATTGGCGCTGCCGCCGTTGCCAAAGTCGAGCAAATCTTGGCTCTGGGGGACTCTGGGCGACTCGATGGGACTGTCTGTGGGCGACGTGACAGCGGACCGTGAGGTCGGGGTGGCGCCACGGGACCCAAACTCCGAGCTGAAGGGCGACGGTGTCGCCTTCACCTCGTAAGGACGCCGGGGGTTGGAGCTCGCTCGAGGCCGGGCGGGAGCGGCCGCGGGACCGCCGTTGGCGTTGTACGTCTCGCTCGAGGGACCGGCACGGCGGTCGCCCTTGGCCTTGCCAAAGTTCATGCTTGGGATGAGTGTGCTGGATCGGCGTTCCCATGGGCGTGCAGGGGGTGCGCGGTCCGTCGGCGTGCCGTCTGGTGAGATGCGTTCGCGGGGGGCCACGTTACTGCTAGGTGTCGAGGTCGGGTTTGGGTCAAACACGGCCACGTTACGGTCACTGTCATTACCCCTGCTCTTCGACGACCCGATGCTCCACAACGACGAGGAGCGCTTGCGATTCGCGGGCCTCGAGCCGCCGGCACCAAGACCTTCACCGAATGCGTATCCGCTACCGGCTTTGGCGCCCTTGCGCTGTGGGGTACGGCCCATGGCACCCATGTCCTCGTCCTCGACCCAAGTCTGGCCTCCGGGGAGGCTCGTCGCACCGTCCAGAACGTCGATGAGGTGATACGCCCAGTCTGGCGGGTCGAATGTGCCGGTCAGGATCTGCTTGGCGGTGAGGTTGTCGCCGTACGCAATACGGTTGGCATCGCCGCGTTCGGCGATGACAGACCCCTCGACTGACATACCGCCAAACAGGCCCTTGGTCTTGGAGTACGAGTACATGGCCGCCAGCTGGCCCTTGGTGTTGAGCGCGCCAGTACCCTCGGCATTACGACCGAGGGGTCCTACGGCCACGGACAGGTTGCCGCCGAGCGTAAACGATCCTGCGGCCATGAACGATGCCACGGCTGCACGAGACTGCGGGCCACTTGTCAGCAAAATGTACCACTGTTATTGTCATGTTTTCGGAGCTCGGGAACATGGTCTCGAGACGCCACTCTGCACGCCCAGGCCCCAGGTCGCGATCGCCGCGTCCTGGTATTGCGCAGTGGACGCAGGGTCTGGGCGCCGTGCGCTGCGGCCATGCGGCGGTACACGGGGCCCGCATAGCACCCCCGTTCTGGCGGCATATGGCGACGCCGGCGAGGTTTTGTTTGTGAATTGTGATGGGGAGAGGGAGAGACGGGGAGGAGGGGGATGGACTCACGTTGAGCACCACAAGAAAGTCCGTGACCTCGGCGCCAATCTGGCCGCCTACTCCGAGACCGCCGATGGCGATGGCAGAGGGTGGGGACCACGCTGGGCATGTTAGTGGCGCTAATATGGGGCTTTGAGGTACAGCCGGGGCGACCGGGGTCCACTAGTGGGACGACGGGCAGCCAAAGTCGTCCGCCGACGCATGTGGACAGCCAAGAGGCCCAAGAGGACGGCCATGGCCCACATGGGCGCCCGCGTCGAGGGAGCCGCATTGTTTCCACGCAGGACACTCACATCCATCCTCCAGACGGGCAATGACCAGGCCGCTGCCTGCGCGAGCGCTGAAGACGAAGCCGGCCTTGGCAACGGTGAAGATGGCGAAGCCGTGTGCGCGTTCCAGGACGGATCGAGGAATGACCTGTTTGTCAGCTTCTCGTTTTGGATCCTCCTAGCTGGGTGTGGTAGAGTCGGAGAGGAGCCGGTGGGTGAAGCACTCGGCGCTGCGCCGACCTCACGCCGCCTCCAGCTGTCCGGCGAGTGAGCAGCGGTAGCCGCACACACGGCAGCGCCGACAGAGCTCGCTGGCCGCCTGAGCTGCAGTCCGACACTTTCGTGTGTTTAGAGCTCGCCTGGTCCAGCACGCAGCTCATCGGTCACCGAGCACGCCGTACCACCTTTGCCCACCCGCCGGCGGCATTTGCCGCCAACCTCCGCGATGCGATCGCTCGCTTAGCAAAGTACGTACTTTATCCAAGCCGTTGTTGTTCACATCCACGAACTTCTGCACTGATCCCAGTCAGCGGCCTGCTCCCACGCCTACTCTGTGCGATTCTTGGACGTACCGATCTTTGCCGCCTTGCGGCACTCCTCGCGGAGGTGTTCTGTCGGGTCAGCGCAGCTCCAGAGTGTCATTGAGTGGGCCGATGGAGTCTGGGTAGGGAGTGACACGTACGCGGCATGGGCGTGTTGAGACCCATTGTGTCGACTTGCTAAGTGGAATCGGCGGCAGGTGGGAGTCGTGTGAGCTGTATAATGTGTGCAAGTGTAATGTATGTTGGGTGTGGGGGGTGTGTGTGTGGGCAGTGTGATTGGAAAGAATGGGCCGATGGCTGCCGACTACCGTGCGGCGGGGACCAGGGTGGAAAATGCGGGGGTGGAAATGGGGGGTGTGACGAGGAGATCACACTGGCGGGCTGGCTGGCGGCAGGAAAGTTGCACGCAACTGAAGAACAGGTCACGATGGTATGGGTGGAGATGACAAGAGAGGGGAAAGAATGAATGCGACGTGCAGATATCGAGGATATAGGGGGCGGCGTGGTGGGATGAAAGCCGCGGCTGCGAGACAGAAGCGGTGTCTACGTGGGCTCGGCGACGACACTCTGGCTTTGTCGGTGACGGAACGATGACGGGTGTGTGTATGCGTATACTGCTGCAGACGACGCAGGCAGGTGTATGCACAAGAATGGAGGGAGAGGCCGAGGACGCAGACAAGAAGGTGACAGCGGAGAGAGCGAAAACGTGTACGATGGCGATGAGAGGAATGGGGGTGTAGTGGGATTGCGAGACCCCTCTTCTTCAGTGTGACTTCCATCTCGGCACTGCGAGCGTCGTCGCCGTTTCGGCCATCATGAGACCATTCACCAACCCACCGTCCCTGAACCAGTAATCTCTCGCGTGCGTACAACCCACACATCGTCCCACACCTCCCGCAAGTCTATCCATGCATGTACATCCTGCTTCTTCGTCTACTTCTTGTCCTGGCCAAGACCCGCAGCGCTGTATCATGTCAGCTTGTTGCCGTCGTCGCACGCCGAATTAAAACGAGCCCGAGGACACCATAGTCGAGATCAACTGGCAAAGTCGCAGCTGGCGGGCCGAACCGCCAAACCTCCAGAGTCGTCTGACACAAGAGTCTCACCACCCCGGCTTTTGGGCCGCAAAGCGCTGCCGGCCTGGGCTGTCGCAGCCAGGTCCAGGCTCGTGTGACTGCGATCTACCACTGGTTGTGCGCTGTGCAGCTAGGCGCGGGCCGGTATCCTTTGCGGCATGCAACTGGTTACTCACTGGTTTGTGGCGACCTGAATGGCACGGGCCATGGTCGAACGCACACGACCGTCCTCCATCGTCAGCAGGCCGGCAATGGTGCAGCCACCGGGGGCTACGAGACGTCAGAGGTTGTACACAAGAGAGTGAACCGATCAACGCAGCTTGAACTCACTGGTGACACTGTCCTTGAGCTGGGCCGGGTGCAGGCCAGCGTAGAGGGCCATGCGGCCGGTACCCTGGATGGCTGAGGAGAGAGCGTTAGTGTCATGTCGTACTCGATGCACAAAGAAGGAGCATACGGTGGTAAAAGGCACACGTCCGCAAGGTGTTCCACTGGCCACTGTGGCCCCATGGGCGTGTTCTAGCGCATGGAAGAGGACAAGGCACGACGATACCCAAACGTACGCGGTCGGTTCGACCAGCCACCACGCACACGCAAGAACAACACCCTCCTTGCCACATCACACTTCTCCTTCCCAAATGTGAACTGATGGGGACTCACTCTGAGCAGCAATCTCCTGGGCCTCAGCACGGGGCATGCCCATCATGACGGCACCGTCGGCCATGGCCTCGAGGACAAGAGCAACAAAGGCGGGACCCGAACCGGCGAGAGCAGTACAGGCGTCAAAGTGCTTCTCGTCGAGGAAACGGCAGCGGCCGCACGAGGTGAAGATGGCCAGGATAAGGGCACGCGAACGAGCGTCGGTAAGGGGGGTAACGATGGTCATACCCTCGCGGATCTGGGAGGAGAGTTAGCGAGAGGCCCCCGGGAAATAGTGGAGAGCGTCGGGAAGGACGTGGAAGAGCCGCCGTTCGGAGAAGTGTGGAACGGATGGGTGAGCGTGCAGGAGTGATTGACTCGGGCTCAACCAAGACGGGCTTCACTTGACAGTGGACCGTAGAGCAGGTGAATCGCTACCATGTGCCACTTGGACTCACCTTGCATGGGGTGTTGGGCATGGCGCGGACCACAGTGGTGCTGGGGGCGACCCACGACTGGAGCTGGGACATGGTGACACCGGCACAGATGGAGACGACAATCTTGCCCTCGATGGCCTCCTTCATGCCCTCCTCGTGGAGAATAATCTTGGCAATGTTGGGCTTGGAGCAAATGATAATAACGTCGGCCGCCTTGGCAGCGGCAACGTTGGCGCCGTCGCCACAACGAACGTCGACGGACGAGCCAAGCTGGCCGACCGAGGCGAACGTCTTGCGCAGCTTGCGGGCAGTCTCCTCGCGGCTGACAGTGGCAATGAACTTGGCGGGGAGGGTCTCCTCGGGCGCGTCAAGGAAGAGCGAGGCAGTCGGGGTCGAGATGCCCGAGCTGGGCTCGCGAGGGGTGTTGCGGCCGTCGGGGTAGGTAGCCAAGCGGTCCTCGAGGGACGAGAGCACACCCGAAAGGATGGCAATGCCCATGGTACCGCAGCCTAGGATCGTGTCAGTGTATCCATGGAGAGAACTGGGTGGCGAAAGAGGGAGGACGGGACGCAGACTATGTAGACTGGCAAGACGCGTCTCGACGTCGCGTCGACGCACTCAGTCATTGTCATATGCGTGCGTCATGGCATGTCAAACGCAAGCTACGCATGTCATGACAGTAGCGAGGCAGCACGATGCCATACACGTATGGTCCGGCCGCACCGAGCTGTACCGCAGCTGCTGGACATGACCCATGTGGGCCAGTCGAAGCAAGCCTAGGGGCCCTTCCCTGCTGGCCTCCGCTATCTCGTCGAGCACGATGCGGTTCCAGCCAGAGCCAACTCGCGCGTCCGCATCGCTCTCTTCCTCCCTGCACGCTCGTACGCACGCTCGTACGCACCAAGAACGCCAAGAGTGTAGCCCATTTTGGTATCGATGCTGTTTTGCTTTTTCGGAAGAGGAGAGGGTGAGATGGATTGAGATGACGCCAGAAGATCTCATTACAGAATTCGGGACGGAGGCGATATTTTCGACTCGTCCCCCGTCCATCACCCCGCATCGGCCCGGCTGCGATCCGCGGCGACTGGGACTGGCAGGACGGCGGCGGCGGCAACGGCATGAATGACGGACACACAACATAATATACTGTACAACAGCCCACTCCACACCATGTCCGAGACCAAGACTGTGAGCACCCACTCCACTCATGATGCGTGGTGCCCGCCCCGCTGACACGGTTCTGCAGTACCCCGAGATCAAGCGCGGCGCATCGCTCCTCCTCGCCTGGCGTCTCGAGGGCAAGCGCGTCCTCCTCATCGGCGGCGGCGTCGTTGCCGCCTCGCGCCTGGGCTTCCTCCTCGAGTCGGGCGCGCACGTCACGCTCGTGTCCCCCGCACCGCTCGAGCCGTCCATCGCGCACCGCGTCGCCACCGAACCCGAGCACCTCACCTGGCACGAGCGCGGGTACGGCAACCCCGACGCGGCGACGCCAGAGGAGATGGCAGCCGACAAGGAGCTGCCAGTGGGAGACTTTGACATGGTCCTCACTGCCGTCGACGATGTGCAGCTCTCCCAGGCAGTGTGCACCGCCGCCCGTACGGCCCGCACACCCGTCAACGTCGCCGACGTGCCCCCCGAGTGCGACTTTTACTTTGGCGCCCAGGTCCGCCGTGGCCCGCTGCAAGTCATGGTGAGCACGTCTGGTGCTGGCCCAAAGGTCGCCGTCATTGTGCGCGACACCGTCGCCAACGCCATCCCCGCCGACGTCGAGGACGCCATCGCCGGCGTGGGCGCCCTCCGTACCGAGCTTCGTCAGCGTGCCCCCGGTGTCGGTGGTGCGTTGAGTAAGCGCCGCATGAGGTGGATGATCGATACCTGCGATGCGTGGCGTCTCGACCAGATGGGTGCGATGAAGGACCCCGAGGTGCGCAGGCAGTTGCTGGACGATGGGTGGGAGCAGCACAAGGTCCTTCGTCCCGGGGACGTCGGCGCGGCCCCCGGCGGCGTCAAGGCCTTGGTGGGTGATGTCGTGCGCGCCGCTCCTGCCTGGCTGCCTACACTTGCTGCGTTTGTCGCTGGTGCCGCCGTAGGTGTTGCTTGGGTCGACCGTGTGCGCCGTTAGTGTCTAGGTTCCAGATATAGAGAGCATGTATGACCGTATCGCACTCTGGCTCCGCCCCAGATCCTGTGTCTTCATAATCGACCATCAGTCTTCATCAACCTTCGGTGTGTCCTTTGAAGCAACGGGTGCTCCCTGCAGCAGTTGTCTGTTCCAGATGCTCTAGCTCGTGGTGATACAATCGTCTACAAGTGATGACTGAACGCCTCATCCTCCTCCAACCCATCATCCCAATACCCTAGAGAAAAAGCCACGCCACGTCTACTTGAGCGGCTTCCTATCCGGCTCGCGGTACAGCTTGTGCTCGTGAATGTACTGGATCACCGAGTTGGGAAGCAAGTACTTGATGCTCATACCGCGGCGCACAAACAGGCGGACCTTTGTTGATGAAATGTCGTTGTAGATGAGCTGTTTGATGACTATCACGTTGCGTCGGTGGTGGTATAGAATGTCGTGGCTGAGGAGGAACGCCCACACGTCCGAACCTGCGCGCTCGACAATGAGACAACCGAAGCGTCCGAGAATGATGTGCAGCTGGAAAAGGGTCACGTCAGTTGGGGTACCATCTATGCAGCCTGGCTCAACTCACGTCAGGTTCGCTCCACACGCCAGGCTCGCCGAAACTCTCAATCAAGTCGCCGCCGGCAAGCAGCATGATCTTGTACTTCCGCCTTGTGCCGTCCGACATGTGCACGCCGCTAGCGTCGCCATTGCACATTTCCTCAAAGTGGTCCAAGACGATGGCTGTACGCTGGTACTCTGGCTGACCAGCCTCCCATGGGTCGACCATGAGCCAGGTACTAGTGTGCTCGACGGCAAGCTCGCACATGCGCACACGGTCGATGGCAGGTGCGAGGCCGGCCTTTTTGTAGTAGCTCGACACGGGCGAGTAGTAGCCGGCCATGATCTCGTACGTCTGCGACTCGAGGATCTCGTCCTTTGCCATCTCGAACATACGCAGGTGGAGGTACGTTGGGGGCGAGAACGAACCACACGCAACGATGACCAGGGGGATCTTGGACTCGTCTGTTGTCTGTCAGCAAACACTGTCATGATGCTGGTGGTGCGCAACGTGCCCCAGATGTCGGCACAAGTCGTCCATTTGACACATGCGCCCAAGGCCTGGAAACTCACCCTTCATGGTCTTGCGCAGCCTGTGCTTGGGGAACGCATACGGGGCCTCGCCCTTGAGGTAGGCCTCGCTGCCCTGCTCGGCCAGCGGGGCGCTGGCGTCCGCGTCCGCCTCGCCGTCATGCAGCCCTGTCAAAGCGTCAAAGCGCGACCGCTCAGAGCGCCTGCGAGCAGCCGTGGCCTTGTGCAGCGGCGCAGCGAGCGGTCCCGGCAGCCTAGAGGCCGACGTGGAGCCGCCCGTCGACTCAGGCGAGACGGCGTTGACAGTTACGGCCGAAGTCGAGGCGGGGAGGTCGAGCGACTGGACGCCCTCGACGACATCGCCAATCTCCTCGGTTTCGACGACGGGGCTCGCCTCGGGCTCCGTCAGGGGAGGGCTGTCGCTGTCGTTACTGGGCGCAACGCCCTCCACCTCCTCGGGGTCGTTGACCTCCACGTCCGCGTCCAGAGCCGCAGCGTCGACCGCGCGACGAACACCAACGACAGGGGAGGGAGGGTTGCCGAAACGGTAGCCGCTGACGAGACGGCGCGAACGTGCGCGACTCAACTCGGCGTCGGCTGTCTCGTCGTCAAAGTACGGTGCGTCCGGGTCGTCGGAGGCGTTCAGTCCCGAGGTCACGGCGTCGGCGAGCGAGAGATGGTCAGGCTCGAGGGAGGGCATACCGGCGCCAGCAAATGGTGGGCTGGGAGGGGTTCAGTCAGCAACTGTTGACGTGGGCAAACGCGAAGGCTGGGTGGCCAAGTGGCGGCGCGGGAGGAGAGAGAGTTGCGGGCGGAAATACCAACCCGCGCGGTGTGCGGTAAAGTGAAGGTGCGGTGAAAGCGGAGCGGACTTGATCCACCGACGCAGTCTTTGCGGAGTGCAAAAGCAATGGTGAAGAGAGGCAAGGAGATGAGCAGAGTAGCATACTCGGCGCCCTCTCGTCGCCATCGCTTTGGCCTCCTTCTCCCCCACAGTCCACGCAGGCCTAGCGGGAAACCAGCTCCCCCGGGGAGGGGCTGTCGACTCGCTCCACCCCTTAATTGGCCTTAGTCAGTCATAACTCACGAGTCGGCATGGAAGCTGTGCAGGCCCATGGCGGGCAGCACCGGCGCTGGGCCCTTGTACCCCGAGTTCATGATGGGGGCCATAGGTGTAGAAGTTGGCAGGCAGGTCGACGAGAAAAGAGGAGGAATGAAAAAGGTGGGGTGTGCACACTAGCGGGTCGCGCGAGCAGCGGGGTATGTTGTTTGCGGCAACAAACGTCGAGGCAGGTCCCGATGTTCCGACACGGACAAGTGGAGTGTGCGGGCGCCGGGTGGGGTGCGCGGGCGGGGGATCTGCTGGGGAAGAGGGAGGGGGACAGGAGGGGTCGATGCGGCTCAGCTGGTGACGAGCACGGCGTCGGGGCTGGTGGCAAAGAGCAAGAGACGGGGAGGGGGGAGTGAGATAGACAGTGACAGAGAGTGGGTGACAGCAACGAAGAACCGGACAGAGCACGGGGTGACTGACTGTTCCTCTTGTGCCAGCTTACTCTACTATCTCCGACTCCAACGCGGCTCGAAAGATGAACCGCAACGGCATTCCACGGGTGGGGGGGCGAATTGCCTCTATGGGCGAACGGGGCCGGTTCTGCCATGTCCGACGTCTCCGCGCGCGCTGTCTCTGGATCTCTGTCTGCATCTCTGTGCTTCGCTCGCTCGCTGCTGCATGCATGCACTTCCCCCCTTACCCCGCGCAAGAACCCTCTCTGTACACACCCGGTCATTGCACATAGTAGTGTTCCCTGACTGAGCACAAGACGCCATACCAAAAAGGTAGCCCGCAGGCCGCAGGGAACAGCCTGGTCCCTTCGTTTGCCAAAACCTCGGAATCTCTTGTCATCACCGCAGGAGCACGATCCCCGTCGCCACTGCTCTGGTACATGTCTGGTCTACACTGCCGTCACACAGGCGCCGCGTTCGGCCACAACCGATCCCGCCACGTCGGCCACCAGGTCGGCACTGAACAGCACCTCTGACCGGTCACCGTTCAGGTACACGGGCAGGTTGACCGTACCGGCCTCCGCGGCAGCGGACAGCGTTTCACCCATGTCCCGACGAGTCCACACGAGCTGCGATGGACCAAGTGCGACGACCTGGCCGTCGTTGAGAACAATCTTGCCCTCGCCCCAAGAGGCACCGTGAAGCTTGAGCCCTGTCGAATGTCAGCACTTTGGTCTTTCTGCTTTTTCTAGCCGCGTTCCTGCCGACCGACAGTTGGTCGTCTCGGATGATGCACAGCAAGGCACTCTCACCTTCAATAACGAATCCGTCCGCGACAGCGGTAGGTTCTTCAATCTTGAGACTAAGGGCCAGCTGTTCGAGCGACCACCCTTGGGCGTGCGCCGCGGCTTGGCGAGTGGCGGTAATGTATGCCTCGGGCTGGAACAGGCCACCGAGCCAAATGCCGTTGCCGCCGGTAGCACCCTGGGTTGCAATTCGTTCCAGTTGAGCAAGACGAGCAACGAGGTCGGCAATGTACTGGTTGACAGAGGTACCACGCGGCATCTTGAACTTGGCCCAGTGTGGCGGCACGTTGCCACGGTTCAGGTCCGTGAGCAGCGCACGAAGCTCGTTGGTCTGCTTCATGCTGCCGTCGCACACATGGACCAGGTCCGAGAGGTCCTTGCGCACACGTTGGAGCAGGAGACGGCCAGTCCATGCCTCGCGGCCAAAGAAACGCGACAGGGGGTCCAACACTGTGGGCGGCGTCGAAAGGGTCTTGGGCAGCGCCTCCAGCCACTCCTCGGCGTTGGCCTTGAGGGTGGTCATCCAGGCCGGGCGGCCTTCGTTGGCAGCGACAGTCGGATTGATGTCGTCCTCGTCATCGTCAGTCGTGCGCATCTTGCGAAGCTTGACGACCGTCGCGTTACCTGAATGTCAGTTCCAATCCAAAGCAGCGTGGCGACTCACCCTGGGCAGCGGCAATGACGCGCTCGGCGGTACCAGGCAGGCTGAGCCACGAAGGCGGCTCGTTCTCGGGGAGGGCGTGGGCCCAGGCAATGAACTGGGACATCTGCGTGCCGTCGGGGACGATGAGGGGGTTCTCGGGAAGGTTGACGAGAGCAAAGTCCGGGTCATAAGCGCGAGGCGTGAAGATGGCGTCGACAAACGCATCGAGGACACGCTGGTCATAGTCCGAGTCGACGCGACCACCATACACGGCCTGCTTGATGAGGGTACGCAGGGCAACCCAAGGAATTTGTCCCGGGTCAACGTTCGCCTTGCCCTTGGCGAGCGAGTTGATCCAAGAGTCGATCGTCTTGAAAGCGGCGTCAAAGTCCGAGTCGTTAAACTCGTAGCTCTTGGACCAGCCGAGGGGCAGGTAGCGCAGACGCTCCTGGACGACGGCGTGGAGCCATGCGAGGAGGAAGAGCAGACGAGCCTTTTCGGCAGGGCCAGTGGAGAGGCGGGCCGTGGGCAGACCACGCAGCGTGTCGAGCAGGTTGGCACGGATACCGGGGGGAGGCTCGTTCATGATAATGCGCGACTGGCGAAGAATGTTGACCGGGATGACCGGGTTGGTCTCCATCGTGAGGAAGAGGCGGAAGCCCATGGCGGGCGATAAGCTGTGGAGACGCTTCTCGAGCTGGGCGAGCCATCCGGGGGCAAGGTGAACGTTCTTGAGTAGCACCCAAGAGCCAGTACGGGCAGCATTGGCGATTGCCTGGTCCGCGAGGGTGAAGCCTTCGACGGAACCCATGGCCACCGAAGTCCACTTGACACCGAGGGTGCGGCAGAGGTTCTCGATGCGGTACGAGGCATCATAGCCAGGCGCCGAGGCCAGGGCCAGCGGGTTGGTGGGCTTGACCTGGTTCTGGACAATGTCGCCCAAGTCGTACTCGGACTGCGATGCGAGGTCGGTGTCAAAGGCCTTGTCGGCAAACTGCGCCAGAGCCTGGACCATGCGGTCGGGGCGGAACAGCTTGACGAGGACGAGACGGCGGGCAGCGGTGATAATATTGTCCGCCTCCGCCCATGCCCAGGGTACATTGCGCTCGGCCTCGGGGGACGACATGAAGGCCAGCCACTCGGCAGCATTGGACGCGATGTGGGCCTCGAGGGCCTTGCTTGTCTCATGGCCAAGGTGGCTGTCGAGGATACGGCGTTGCTCAAGAGTAACGTGCGCATGGTCACCATCCTGGCCCGAGGGAACCTCGAGTAGAGTGTCAATCTCGTCCTGGAGTGCGCTGCCAAAGTCACCACGCGAAATGCGGAGCTTGGCGAGGGTCGTGGCCAGAACCATGTAGTCGGCATGCAAGAGCGAACGAGACGTACGGCGGTAGGTGACGAGGAAGAGGTCGTTGAGGAGCGTGTCCTTGCGCGCGTCGAGGTCGGTGACGCCCTTGAGGTTCGGGTTGTGGTGGAGGACATAGTCAAAGATGTCAAGGAAGTAGTCGAGCGAGAACTGGTAAAAGTGGTTGACAGTCGCAAGCTGCTCGAGTGTAAAGTAGATGCTGCTACACGCCGAAGCAAGAGGCAGGTACTCGGCAGTGACGTTCTCGACCTCCTTCATCACAACGTCCGTGTCCTCGACCTTGCGTGTGACCTCGGCGGCCTCCTTCTTGAGCACTTCAAGGGTCTCGATGACCTTGTCGTCGTCGAGAATGCTGCCAGTCGACTCGTTGAGAGCCTGCAGGAGCGCACGCTCGAGGTGGCGCAGACGGAGACGGAACTCGCCTTGGAGCTTCATCAGGTCGGTACGCTTCTGGTCGATCTCGGGGCGCTCGACCTTGAGGACCTTGTCAAGAGCCTGTGTCTGAAGCGAGCCACGGGTCATGGTAAAGTTGACAAAGGTGACACGCGAGCAGATGTCCGGCGAGAACTCAACAGACGGGTCGCGCGTAGAGAGGAACATCGTGAACGACGGCGAAAAGTCAATGTCCTGGTTACCAATGCGGATGAGCACACGACCACCGGTACGGCGAAGCTCGCGGTTGAGAACCGAGTTGAGAATGGGGTCGAGGTTCTCGACGTCCTGGATGAGCAGCGGGTTTCCGAAACGCAGAGCACTCTCGAGGTTCTTGAGGAATGCCTCGTCCAGGAAGCTGGTGACGGTAATCTTGCGGTCGCGGTACTCGTTCTGCAGGAACGCGGTCGCCTGGCCCGTGGGGTCAACAATGAGAGGGTAGCGGTTGTATCGCTTGAGCATGACCGCATTCTCGACACACAGGCTGTCGGCAGGCAGCGAGTTGGACTGCCACGCGAGACGCTCGTCCGCTGTGGACAAGAACTCGGCCAGAGCGAGGTCGGTCTTGAATCGGATACTGGCCTCGGACAGGTGCTCCATCCAGGTGTTGCGCATGGTGTCGCGGTAGTGCTGGTCGAAGAAGCCCGAGTAGGCGAGGAACGCGGCCGAAATGAGGACGTCGCCGACAATGGTGCCCATCTCGGTCTCGAATGTCTTGCTGCCAGCGTCCCAACGCGACTGCTCAGAGGACAGGCTCTGGAGTAGCGTCATGCTGCGGTCCACCTTGCTCTGGACACGGTCCATCTCGCTCTTGATCGACTGAGTCTCGGAAATAAGGAGAGCGTACTCTTCCTTGTAACCGGCAATCGAGTCTTCGAGCTCAGCAACAGTCTCCTCAACAATCGCCGCCTGCTGCTTGGTGGTCTCGGCCTGCTCCTCGAGCGAAGCAACCTCCTCGCGAAGAGGCGCAACCTTGTCGAGAATCTCCGAGAAGCGAACCTGGGCAATCACCCACTGCACGAGGGGACCACATGCGCGCGAGGCGCGGTTGACAGTCTCAAAGTTGAAGGCCGGGCGGCTGATGTACTCGCGCATCATGCGGTCGCGAATGGTCTTGGTCATCTTTTGAGTGTCAAAGTTCTGGATGCTCGAGATAAAGTCGTCGCGACGGATGATGCTCTGCACCGACTTCCAGTTTTCGACCTGATGACCAAGCACCGTGCACGCCGACTCCATGGCCATCTTGACGGCCTCGGGAGGGTTTGCCATTGAACGCACTTCGGACAGGTGCTGCTTCTTGATGTTGCTGACGGCGGCGAGGGCATCAAGCACGGCGGGCTCGGCCTGAGCAAGGTCCTCACGGACAATCTCCGAACGCTGCTGAATGTACGCGTCCTGTTCTTCAAGCGCTGCGCGAATCTCAACCGACGCAGCCTTCTTGGCCTCAGCCTCCTGCTGATCGGCGACCATTTGGCGGAGCTTGAGGTTGGCCTCGGCATTCTTGGACTGGAGTTGCGAGCGTTTGGCAGCAAGGCTGTGGCGCAGCTCCTCGACCTGTGTGACGGTGGCGCGGAGCTTGTCAAGACCGACGTTGAGATGGCGCTGCTGCTCCTCGAGATCCTCCTTCTTCTCGGTGAAGAGACGGACGTAGTGGTTGATGAAGTCCAGGAAGTGGCGGGGCGTGATGTGGTTGTACTTGCCCTGGCGCTTGGCGAGCTTGGCCGTAATGGCCTGCATCGACTGGTGGACGTAGACCATGGCGTTGATGACAGCCTGGCGATGGTTGGGAGGGATCGTAAGGTCGCGGTAGGCGACAGGGAACTGCTGGGGAGCATGGTAGGCCGTCGACGAGTCGAGATCGAGGGTCGACGTGAACTCGTAGCCGACCTGGTAGAGCGCTTGGTCGGACCAGTCACCAAACCAGTCAAGAACACAACGGTTGAACAGGGCAGGCGAGGTGGCTGCACGGGTTGCAAGACCGTTGGCGGGAGGGTTCATCGTGAACACGACGTGGAGGTTGCGAGCGACCTGCTGAGTGAACCAGCGGTACAGCTCCTCGTGAGAGTCGAGCATGAGACCGTCACGCTGCGAGCCCTCCTTACACGCGGTCATGAGCGCGGCGTGCTCGTCGCCTTCAAAGAGACCAGGAACCTCGGCGTTGGCAAGGAGCGTGTTCATGCGTTCAAGGAAACCGGCGTCAAGAACGTTCGACTCGTCCATGATGAAACAAATCTTCTCGCCCTTGCAACCAGCGCGGCGGAGGACAGTGCGCAGGTCGTCGTCAAAGTCGGCACCAGTGTACTTGTTTGAGACCTTGATCTGGAAGATGCTCAGGCCGTTCATCCAAGCCACGAAGCGCGACAGCGTCGTCTTACCACCACCAGAGACACCGATAAGGAGCAAGTGGCCCTGGATCTGGCGGAACACACGGTCGATACGCAGGACGTGGTCGAGCACATCGTTGAACAGGACGAGGGGAACATCCAGCTCCTCCTCGTGGAAGACCTTGAGGCGTGCCTTGGTGTATTCACGCAACTGCTCACGATCGACAGGAATGTAGTTCTTGGAGGTCCAGTTGGAGTAGAGAATGGGGCGAACGAGCGCCTCGGAGACGTTGGCGCTGGGGAAGTGGCGGATGGCAGTCTCGTCGAGCACCTCGTCAGTCCACTTCTTCTCGTTCTCAGCGACGAGACGGTCCTGGAAGAGACGAAGACCTTCGTGTGCCCAAACGCGCACAAGTCCCTCAAGCGAGAGGGTCTCGAGTGGCTTGATGGCCTCATAGATACCACGAGCCCAGCGGGTGAGCTCACGAGGCGAGTAGATGTAGTGCGCCTGGACGTCGGCAGTGAACCGCTTCTGCGAGGCCATGTAGAATGCGACCATGGCGTCGGTAAGCGAGTCCGAGTGACCACGCAGGTTGGGCACGACCTTGAGGAGCGCACGGTTAAAGGTGCCGTAGATCTGCTTGAGCGAAATCTCGCCGGGGTAGTCAACCATGACGACGGGAGCGTGGCGCATGAAACGGTGAGAGAGAGGGACACGGCCAGGGTCGGTGGGCGGGTTGCACGCGCCGACAAACTGGATACGCTCGAGGGTGACCCACGAAAGGTCAGACGAACGCCAGAAGCCGTTGCGCTCCATGAGCTGTCGAATGAACGAAATGACGCGCTGAGTACCGTACTTGTCCGTCGCGGGCAGGTTGATTTCGTCGCAGAAGACAACAAGCCAGCGGCCGATCTGGGTGGGGGCGAGAACAACGCCGTTGGGGGTCTTGCGGTACTCGCAGTACTGCTCAAACGTCTTGAGAATGAGCTCGGGAGTGGTGGCGCTTGAAAAGTTGAGACCGACAACCTCGAGGTTGCTCAGCTTGCGGAGGGCGCTGAAGAGCGTCATGGTCTTACCCGAACCAGGAGGACCACAGAGGATGAGCGGCTTGTGTTCGGCCAGCCAGCTGTAGAGCACCTCCTCGTGGCGAACAGTGTCGACGGTGGGGATGACCACGTCGGCCGAGGTGATAGCGTGTGTCTCAACTTCGATGGTGGGAACACGCGACTGCCACGAGATCCACTCGGCAGTGGCAACGTTGACATCATAGTCGATGAGGGAGGTGCCGGGCACCATGGTGGGAGTCTCGATACCAGAGGTGAGGCGAAGCTGCTCGCCAAGCTCGGCACGAAGCTCGAGACGGCTGTCGCCGACAAACGACCAAATGACGTTGAGCAACAGACGGCGCTTGACGTAGGCGTCGACCTTATCGGCCGGGAGAGGGAAGTCGCTGTGACGGACATTGTACTCGATAATGTTGCGGCTGGTGGCCTTGAGGAGCGAGAAGAGCGTGTTGATAGCACGGACCGCAGTGAAGTCCATGATGTGCTCCGACTTGGCCGCGAACTCGAGGGCACCGTGGATAAGACCATCAGAGGCAAAGAAGGGCTCGAGAATGGACACGACAGCGCGCTGGGTCTCCATCTGCTGTGCCGCAGCGTCGGCGCCGTACTCAAGAACGTCCTCGTCACTGGCGCTAATGGGCTCAGTGGCGAGAAGGTTCAGGTGGTGGCGGCAGAGCATGTCGACATCGATAACCTCCTCGCTGAACCAGATCATACCGCAACGAGAGACAGTGGCAAGAGTGGCGTAGCGGAGGTGCTCAACCTCGAACATGACGCGAACGTTGGGCGGGAGGTTGAGACGTTCACCGTTGGGCAGCGTGAGGAGCTTGTTGTCGTCAAGGACCGAGTTGAGGTTCTCAACCCATTCGGGGTCGACATCGCCGTCAAAGATGATCCAGTGGCGCTTGGCAGTCTCTCCGCGGACATTGTCCACAATCTTGCGCAGAATGTGGGTGAACAGACCGTCGTTCCACTCGCGCGTTGTCGGGTCAAGGGTACCGTAGAGGGCCTCCTTGTCAATGGCCTTGGGGTCGATGACATACGAGGCACCCTCGACACCATCGACGCGCTCGAGAGCGGCAAGCAGAACCTGCCAGGCCTGCGACTTTCCGGAACCAGAAGGACCAACCATCATGAGACCATGGCTGATGTTTTGAATCTGGTACAGCTGGATGACCTTGTCGAGCCAGGCATCACCAACAACGAGGCGGCGCTCGGCACAGACCTCGGAAATCTTGGCCTTGAGAATGTTCAGGTCGACAGGGACGTAGGCGACGCCAGGGAAGACGTCCTCGACGAGGCTGAGCAGTAAGCATTGTTCATCACTGTCTTCCGCGCATTACTCACGCGCGAAGGAGAGGGACATCGTCGGCCACAAGCTTGGGCACAATTGTCTCCATGACACTCTGGATCATGATCTGCTGCTCGGTAATGTCGTCAGGGGTGTCGTCATCGGCAGCAGTGCTGAGGTGACGGTCGCGCTTGAGGATACCGGCGCTTGCAAGCACCGATTTGAGGGCACGCAGGCCAAAGTCGTAGTGCGGCTGGGCAGAGAGCTGCTCCGAGCAGAGGTTGAAGAAGGGGACAATCTTGGACGCAAGGACTTCGGCCGTGCGGAAGCCCTTGGAGAAGAGGAGCACCTGGGCAATGAGCTCCTGGTCGGGACGCGTCATGGCCATGCTACGGAAGAGCTTCTTGAGGTTGTCAGGGAGGTTGGAACGACCAGCATAGCCGGGGTTCATGGTGATGAAGATACCGGTACGCGAGTTGATCTTGAGCTTCTTGCCCACAAGCTCGACCTGGACGTCCGGGTCGGTGACGGCCAAGGCGAGACCCTGCTGGATGCTCTGGACCTGCTGCGAGACAGCCGACAGGATACGCTCCTCGAGACGGTTGAACTCGTCAAAGCAGCCCCAGGCGCCGACTTGGCAGAGACCAATAAAGATACGGCCCATGGCCTGGAAGTCGAATGTCTCGTCACAGCAGAAAACGAGGACGAAGCGACCAAGCTGCACACCAAGAGACTTGACCGACTCGGTCTTACCGGTACCGGCAGGACCGAAGGGTGAGCCACCGAGCTGGTTGTCGAGAGCCTGAGTGAGAGTGAGGTAGCAGCGGTCGGTGAGCGGGGTCTGGACGAGGCGGTCGGGGATACCGAGGTACTCGTAGCCGTAAGGGAAGACGGCGTCGGCCATGCGGACCTCGAGGCGAGCAAGCGGGTCGTCCACGGATTCGTTCAGGTAGAAACGCATGTAGTACAGCCAGTCGAAGCTGTCAACAGTGTTGGTACCCGAGGCAATGAGCGCACGAATAGCGTCACGCTGGTGAACGAGCTCGGTAATGAGGTGCTCGCACTTGCGGCGCTGAAGGACGGGAATGTCCTGCAGGACAGTGTCGGCGAGGAGGTCCAGCATGCGCGACACGAGCTCCAGGGCACTCTTGAGGTTCTTGTTGGTCATGCTCATCTCGACGAGTTCGGTCCAAGCAATCTGGACGGCCAAGACTACCAGCTGGGCAGGGAAGGCACCGATCCATTGAAGAAGTCCCTCGGGAACGAGTTCGGCGTCCACACGGAAGATCTCTTTCAGGTCCTTGACCGCCGAGAACAGTAGAGCGGCGAGCGAGAGGCGCATCTCAGACTCAATCTTGGCGAGCCAGTCGTTGATCTTGGGGTAGTCCTTGAGCATGATGGGCTGGCGGAAAGCAACCTCTTCACCCTCGCGCGAGGCAAAGGCCAGGATCTGGGTAGCCTCCTCGTCGAGGTGGAGAATCGAGATACCGGCAAACATCTTTTTGAGGTGCTTCATGACACGGTGAATGTCCTTGCTGTTACCGATAATTTCGAGCAGGTCCTCGTCACCGACAAAGTAGAAGCGAGGGAACGACGAACGCTCCTTTTCGAGGTACTCGCCGAGAGCCTTTTGGATTTTGGTGAGAAGGTCGGCGAGTCGCTCCAGGTTCTTCTGAATGCCCGGGATGTTGAGCACGTCGAGAACGAACGGCGACTTGTACACCTTCTTCATGACCGAGAGGAACTCCGAGTTGATGTTCTGGAAACGCGAGCTTTCGACTGGGAGAAGGTGCTTGATGTCGGCCGATCCCGAGAAGATGCCCTCCAGGTATACCCACTGACGCTGGACGTCGATCCAGACATCGAACAGCACATGCACACGGTTGAGCTTCTCCTCCCACGACGCAGCCTCCTCCTCAAAGACGCGGTAGTAAGGCGAGAGCTTCATGGCCTGCAGCGAGTTGAGATGCTCGCCGCACTTGTTGAACAGCTCGTCCCAGCCCTTGATCAGGCGGCACTTGTTCTGGTAGTTTACCAAGTCAAGCGTGTAGGAAGTCCAAGTTTCGCGGACCTGCCTGAGGAATTCCTCCAGAGCCATCTCACCCTGGGCCTGGGTGACAATGTCCTTGATGACAACCTGGTTCTTTTGGAGGTCGAGGTCGTAGACCTGGCCAAGAGTCATCGACAGGGGATTGTGGCCGGCAGGCAGGCGGAGACCCTTATAGAGCTTGGACCAGTGGCGCTCACGGAGCGCCTCCGACTTGAGCTCGCTGATGAGAATGTTCGACTTGAGGAGCGAGCGGACGGTTTCCTGTACAAACTCAAATGCGGCGTACTGGCGCATACGACTGGGCAGGTCGCGAGTCGAGGCGAGAATGCTGTCGAGTTCCTGGCGCAGCTTGCGGGGCTGGACGGCCGACCACAGCATCTCACGGAGCTGGTTGAGACGGCCCCAGATACCTGTGAGGGCAGTCCAGACAGTCTTGAGGTCACGGAGTTCCTCAGTGACGGGCTGGAGACGCTCGTCCTTGGACTGCTCGAGATCGAGGGCCTCCTTGGCACGGCAAATGAGACCATAATCGTCGTGGAGCTGGGTGAGACGGGCCTCGAACGCATTGAGCGTGTTGATCGCCATGTCGGCCTTGATGTTACCCTGGAGGGGCTTGTTGGCTTCCCACTCGGCAACAAAGTCGCGGATGCGGCCGTCGACGACCTTGTCCTCGGCGACAATCTTCAGCTGCAGGCCAGCGACCTGCTCCTTGATCGAGTCGTCCTTGCGCTTAAGGAGTTCAGAGAAGGCACTCCATTCGCCCTGGATCTGGTCGACATACAGCCAGTCCGAGGGGAAAGTGTAGCGCTGGCGTTCGAGGGTTTTTTGACCAGCGGAAAACTGCTCAATCTCGGGACCCCAGGTCTCGACCTTGCGCTTGAGGTCCTGGACAAAGGTGATGAAAGAGACGACCTGGGCGGTAGAACTGCCCTCGATGGCGTGCGACTCGAGGTCGGTGCGGGCCTTGAGAATGGCGGCGTACACCTCCTTCATGGTCATACCCAGCTTGGCGCCGTACTTGGCAAGCAGATCGCGCTGCCACGAGTCGTACTTGGCGTTGACCTTGGACTGTGCGTTGGCGTAGTCGATGATACACACGCCAAAGTCCTTGCGCGTGTCGGTGGTGTCAAACGTCGAGCGGGCTTGGCGAATATCCGAGAGGAGTTGGTCCCAATCGGCGAGCGAGTCACCAAGACGGCCGTAGACGTACTCGGCCTCGAGGTCCCAGAGCGACTGGAACTGGAGCCACTTGTCGACATAGGCGCTGACGGTCTGAACCTTGCGCTCAATGAGCGAGAGCGGCTTGTCGAGGGGAAGCTCTGTGCGCGAAGTGAGGAGACTCATGTACGTCGTCTCCTCAGCAGTAGCCTCGTCGACCTGCAGGCTGATCTCGTAACGCGAGCTACGGATGCAGTTGAGGTTGCACACGACACCCAAAGCGGACTGGAATTGCGAGAGCCACTCCTGGCGAGCAAGCTCGATAGGCGGGTCCAGATAGATGACCTGATTACGGATGCGCACCTCGTAGACGAGAGGCTTGATGGCGAGTTCAGATGACTGCCAGTTAGCCATCACCCGGATGCGAAATAACTAACCTTGGAGGCCTCTTCAGCAGAAGTAGTCTCTTGGTCACCGTCCTGCGCCTCGTCGGCCTTGCTAAACTCTTCGCACCACGTGCCAATAGCCTGCTCAAGACGACGGCTAAGGACCACGTCGATACGCTCGTTCAACTTGGACACCCAGGCGTCGAGGTTGCTGTAGCCCTCAAGGTTGAGCTGGTCAATCTGGGTTGTCAGTTACATCTCCGACTTAGTAACCAACCGTCTTCTGGACTTGGCCAAGAAGCGCAGAGAACGCCTCGGCGCGGTAGTCACAGGTGCCCAGCTCTTCGACGATGCGCGAGATGTCCTTGGAAATGTCGATAAGCGCGGCGGACTTGTCCTGCAAGAGGGAGACAACGCTAGCAAACTCGCGAACGTAAACGAAGTGACGACTCTCGCGGCTGTCCGATCCGGGGAGGAAGCGGTGGGTATCATACGCGTTGACAAGGTGGTCCCACTGCATGTTGATACCGCGGCCGATCATCTGCTGCGCATGGTTGCGGTAGCTGGCGAGGAGGATGGCAATGTCGGGGTTCTGGTCGATGAGGTCCAGCGTCTGGGTGTACATCCGGACAGACTCCATGAGAGATACAGCGTGCGGGTAAACACGTTTGGCATCCTTGGCGCGGTGGGTGATGGTGAGCGGCACTGGGAAGCCGAGCCAGATGAGAGCGCGGACTTCCTTGAAGAGAGCCACGACCTGAGGGTCAAACTGCACGATGAGCTGCAGCTGGCCCTGGGCACTGGTAGCCGTCGCGCGAGAGCGGATAATGTCAAACAGACGGCCATTGACGGTCAAGTTGCCGCGGCGCGTAATCTCGGCAATCCAGGCGTCGTACAGGGGCTTGGTGTCGAGCTTGGCACGGAACGACGCAGACTCTACCTGGAGCTTCTGGCCCTCAGCATAGCTCTCCCAGCCGCGGCCGAGAACGTCCTCTACGCGTTTCATGTAGGTGAGGAGCTGGCGCTCGATCTGACGCGCCCAAATGATGGCACTTGAGACAGAGGGGAGGTCACGGAGCTGCGACATGTGATACGCCTGTGAGTGGCGGTAGTTGGCGGTGAACTTTTGACGCAGCTCGCGAATGTCATCCTTGACTGAATCAATCAAACGCGTCTGGTACTCTTGGATGGCACCGCGGATCTGGTGTTGTTAGGTCGTGCCAGAAATAAGTGGGTAGCTTACCTTTGGGCGGACGAAGAGCGTGTTAAACTTGGAGAAGACGCGGAACATTTCCTGGGCCGTCTTGGTGGTCGCGAGCTTGTCGCGGAGGCGCGAGATGATCTGGTTCTCAATACGCGCCACGCGGTCGTTGTACGCAACCTCGGCAGTGTACCAGATCTCCGAACCCTCGGGGGTGACGTCAAGGACGTCGACGTTCTTGACGCTGTCGAAGGCGATGCGGACCTCCTCCTCCATGTCAATGTCGAAGGGAATGTCGTTGCCAAGACCGCTAAAGTTGCGGGTCGAGCTAGTCATGACGCGGAGCTGGTCGTGCGAGCGGCGGAATGCACGGAGGTAGGTGATACGCTCGTGCAGCTTGGCGTGTGCTGGGTTGATCTTGATGGAAATGAACTTTTCTTGGCGCTTGCGCATCACCTCGCGGGCTACGTTGGTGAAGTCCTTGATGTTCTCGTCCCAAGCCGAAAAGACCTCGGCGGTGACGCTCATGACGTCCTCAAACTTGCCGTAGTCCATGTACATGAGACGCTGAGCGCCGAGGACGCGGAGGAGCTGGTCATTGAAGTCGGACGAGATAGCCTCGACGAGGGGCAGGATGCCACGGATGGGGTAGGGAGACAGCTTGAGCTTTTTGTTGATGTGGGCAAAGATAAGGTAGACTGCTTCCTGAATCTTCTCAAGGTCGGTAGCGGCAAGGAGCTCGTCAAGGGGAAAGTCCTTCATGAGAATGTTGTGCTTGTGGACAAGGTCGGCAGCCTCCTTGATACCGGTATCAGCGATGAAGCTGACGGTGGCGTGGAAACGCTTGGCGTGCTTGAGAACGTCGAGGGCGAGCGTGACCTCATCACCCTTGAGCTGAGCCTCGATTCCCTCCAGAGCGTGCTCCATGCTGAGCCAGAAGTTGATCTCCTGGGACGCGGTGCCCGACGAGACATCACGCGACAGCTTGGTGACGGTCTGAATCTCCTTGATCCAAGAGTTGACGTCTGCCTGGAGCTTGTTGAGGAACGCTGGGTCGGCGAGAAGCGAGGCGGGCTCGACGGCATCGACAGAGAGACGCTGACCATTGGCCTGGCACTGAGCGACAGCCTTGCGAATGGCAGGGTGCACGGACAGGTGGACCTCTGGAATCTCCACGTTCTGCTTGAGATGGAGAAGCGAAAGCTCGAGCTCGGCGAACTTCTTCTTGGTGACGGGAACACCCATCTGGGCGTCCTGTCCCTTCTTTCCCTTGGGAGCCGTCGTTCCGTCCGTGAGGTTTCCCTTGGACGCGACATACGAGTCGAACCACGGAGCAACACCCCAGTGGACAAGTGAGTGGAGGCCGTCATACGGCGTCGCCTGCGAGGAGGTCGGGGTAGAGATGACGGTAGGCGGGCCAGAGGCCAAGCCGCTGTCGGCGACAAGCAAGGGCGCAGCGGATGATGAGAGCTGCATAAAGTGCAGCTGGGCGCCAAGGGGCAACATCGAGTCGAGCGTCGGGGACGTCTTGATGAGAGCGAGTGTCGAGAGAACATTCGCACTGTGAGGAGGTGTAGGGGGGAGATGGAGCTGGTACGCGATACGAGAAATGGGTTGGTCTACAGTTAGTTGAGCAGCTCGGACAGTTCCAGTGCTTACCTTCTTCATCGACGTCCAGGTAACGCTCCTTGGTGACATAGACGACCTGACAGCCGGCGTCGAACGCAAAGCGCTGGGCCTTTTCGTCAAAGTTGGGGTCGTCAAAGAGCCCGTGCTCGAGCTCCTGACGCGTAGCAGCCATTACTGTGGTGCACGTCAGCTCTGGCTCCGTCCGCGACGAGCTGTGCATGTGTTGCCAGCAAGTCCCGCCATCGTGCGCACTGACCTGGTGGGAGGAGGGAGGCCAGGTAGGTCCGGAACACGGAGACGTCAAAGGTGAGCGCACCGCTGTGTGCGGTGGCAAAGGCCTCGCCTTCGTCATGCGAAGGAGAGGCCATGGTACGTCGATGTTTGGGTTGGTTTGGGTGTGGAAAGGTGGTGTGAGAGTGGTAGAAACAGAAGTTGGATGGCGGGACCTGCGCAAGTGGACGTCTGCGGTACCGGCGTCCTGGGCGTCGCGTGGACGCGTCAGAGCGTCAACAGGGGCTCGGCGCTGGTGGCAAAACAAATGGCCGATTAGCCGCGACATTTGGCCTCCATTAGTATTCGTCCGGGTTTGTTTTCAAACTCCAGCTAATCTGAAACCTGTGGCAGGTGAAACCCCGTGGCCCGTGGGCCGTGAGGTGGCAGGCAGCATAATGAGCGGGGCCGTAGTTCATGCCTGACTGAGCATGACTTACAAAGTGAGGGAGGGGCCTACAGATGAAATTCAGATGAAATTCATTTATCTCTGATCTCTGAGTCAATCTGGTTGCGGGAATCTGATAAAACCTGACAAGTGCTAACAACTGCCAATAAAACTCCTCTGTAAACATAGGCCATGGAGTGTACGAATACCATTGTGGCCCACCCATACATCAAAGCACTACTAAAGCGAATCACATCAAAGGTCCTGGATTGAAGTATCCATCTTTATCTACTCTCACCACTCTGTACCAGGACATACAGCCTCTTCCGCGGGTTTAGGCTCGTTCGTCGCACTTACCGCCGTTGATGTGTCGGCGCAAACGTGGCGAGTGTAACACTTCGAGTGAGCCCAGTCGTCTGCTGCACCAGAAGCAGCTACACGAATTCCAAGCTCAGCACAATCGACTGCTTGTTGTTCTTCCAGGGCCTTGAACGCTTCGCCGTTGTCTGCGTTTGCGTGTAAGTGAAGAACGAAAGAAAGAGAAAAAATCGATTGATGGCAATATTATTAATTATCCTACACTTACGGTGGAACGCTTGAGCGAGTACGCTGCGGGCCACAAAACGCATGTTGATGACCACGTCAGCCGCACCCTTAGCCGCATGGTACATGCTCTGTGGGCTGGGACACGTCGGGGCGAGTTTGAGTGCAGCAGCGGCGATGCGTTCCCACAGCCGAGAGTTGCTGAACCTATTAGCTTCATGCCGCAAATGCCCACTCACAGCTGGGCGATACCATATTCACACGCTTCGTGATAGGTAAAGAGAAGTGGCGTGCTTGTCCAAGGGTAGAGCTCCACAAGAGCGGTGTAGTATCGGCACAGGGCGGAAAAGTAGTCGCCGCTGTCAAAGCTGGGGGGGTGAGAAACAGGCATCACAGGCATCTCAACCCACTCGACATCGCCTTCTGCCTGTACCTTCTCCAGACGTGGCACCAGCACATCCAAACCCTCAATCTTGTGTCGTGGTTTATGCTGTGCTACCATGTGGTGTGGGCGCACAAGTGGGCGAACGAGCTTCGTGCCCTCGGAGTCCTCGTTCATGAGGTCAAACAGCGTGTGGCACAGCGTCTCCAGATGCATTGCGGCGTGGGCAATGCTGGCGCGCTCGTGGTAGGGAACCGCCTTGGATAGCGATGTAAGGCTGTACTCATGTCCAGACAAGGGTTCGATGGCTCTGGCGGTCAGCGATGGGAGTACGGTATGTACGGTGTATGTGTCCTAGCATATCAAACGTACCGCTGTGCCCTGGCGGCGTTCGTCGCGGCGGCTGAGGTCATCTGCTTCCAGCTCTCGATGAGGTTACCACCCCCGCGGCCGAGAGGGATCAAGTCCCAGATTTCAGCGTCAAACGAGTGATCGGTCTGGTTGTAGTGGCTTGCATTGAGGGGGGCGACCTTGGCTATGTCAAGAGTGTCCCCACCGGCAGTGAAGGGGACGAGGAGGGTGGCTAGTCGGTCAGCGAAGTGCGTGACTTCACTGGACATGATAAATGTGAGTGGAAGAGAAGGAAGAGGGTGCCGTGCATTCGTGTATATAGGGGACTGGAAGGCGGTGACGCTTGCAGTTGCATCTGTGTGCGTGCGTGTGTGCGTGTGTATGTGCGTGTTGTGTGAGTGATGCAATGCGGCGACTGGAGATCTAGCATTTTTGCCTTGTTCGTTCTAGGATGGAAGGAATCTACATCTACTGCTCACGGCCAGCTTGGTGCTCGCGCCACTGAGCAAGCCACTCCTGGATGAACAGGACCTCAAACTCGTGCACGTCTTGGATACGGGCGGGCTCCTTGGAGTGATCCTTGAGGCCGTTCTTAAAAGGTCAGCCACAATTCCTAAAGCATCACCTTACCTCGTCATAGTGGTGGATAGCATCGTAGATGAGGTGAAGTGGCTTGTTGACGGACGACTTGCGCTTTGGTGCCACATCGCTTTGAGGGGTCTGTAGAGTTGGCATCCTGCCACAGGATTCAAAAACTCACCATCACACGCCAAGGGTCACGGTCACCATCAATAAACGCCAGACGGTCAGCCTCAATGGCGTAGTCGCCACGACGGTTGACCTCCTCGACATCGGGCCACTCGGGGACAGTAAAGTGCTCGCCAGGGAGGTACGCCTGTTTGCAGATCTTGGAAGTGTACTCGAGAGTCACACGGCGAGAGATGATGGAGGGACTTCCATCCTCGGGAGCAGGCATGAAGTAGCCCCACTGTGTGCAGACTGAAAGGTGAGTCCAAGAACCTCGCTCTGGCACCCACCTTGGAAGAGCCACAAGCGCCAAGTCTGCTTAAGGTCGGTCTCCTGGAACTTGGAGTCGTCGTGAGAGCCAAAGCACTGGGGATGAGCTTCGCATATGGTCGGCAAAACTGACCTCTTCCACATCCGTAGGGCAGCGCGATGCAACGTTGTTGTTGATGTAGTTGGCGTAGTTTACGACAACAGCCGGGCTACTGTCAGTCTGCCCCGCCAAACCATTACTCACATCTTGACAAGGCCAATCTTGCTGTCAGCCTTGCCGCTGGTGAGAGCAGTGCAGAAGTCGTTCCAGCCGTCAGAGCCGACCTTGGGGTCCCAGTTCTGAGCCTGCCAGTAGCCTGTGTGGGTCAACAGAGAGCGCACGACGAAACCCACCGAAAGGAGATCCAATAACGTCCGCGAAGTCGTCGTCCTCAAGCCCGGAAAGACCAAAGAGACCCTTGACGAGATCGGGGACAGGACTAGGCAGGTCAAGAAGCGCGTCGATCACACCGACAGCCATCTGGAGATCGGAAATACACTTCTCATCGCCATACTCCTGGATCGGGTCAAAGTACTGAGGGAAGTTGATCTGCGCGTGGGTCACGGCTGAATGGGTCAGCAATGACGAGAGATTTAACACCCACCGCTGCTGGCAATTGCGCCCCAAACGAGGTGAGGATACTCGATCCGCATGTGAGCGGCACGGGCACCGGCGTATGAACCGCCGTAGTAAATCCAGGCGGTGTTGTTGGGGTGGAATGTGTAATCGTCGGTGACGTTGAGGAGGGACGGGTGAGGTTTAAAGTTGCTGATAAACTGCAAGAGGTCAGTGACAATGTTAGTACATCGAGACTCACGTTGGCAGAATCCTGCAGAGCCTCGGCGTTGTTAAGGAAGCGGAGATCGTCCGTCGAGAACGAGGGCACGGGGACCGACTCGCCATAATACCTGAAGTTGAGCTCTCGAAACGATATGCTAGCTCACCTGTGCTCCAGGACAATAGACAGACCTCCGGTAGCCTCAGACAGAATCTGGAGAATACCCTTCTCCAAGAAGGGAATCCTGTCTTCACCACTAGTTTCACCGCCATCGAGAAGGAAGACAGGACCGCCTGGGCGGTAATGGGTAGCATCGGCCCAGTAGCGGTGACAGAACGTGCCCTTGACACCACGCTCAAAGTGGGAGATGGGCTGGTCAAAGCAGTAGGCCTCATACTTGGGTTTGGATGCAGAGAAGACCACTTGAGATTCACTGTCAGGTCAGTGATTGATATCAAGCTGCGACACCCACGATGTCATCATCTCGGCCTCGGCAGAGAGCGCCTTCCAGAGACCGACCTGGGGGCGGCCTTGGAGCAGCAGCTCGCTGTGCGTGGCAGCATCAAGCTTGACAGCCTGGGATCCCGCGGCCAGCAGGAGGAGGGCTGATAGGGCGGGCAGCATGGTTAGTGAGGATGAGTGAGAGGAGCAAGAGGAGCAAGATGCGGGGTTGGCCCATATGGGCTGCACCGTTCGGAGCCGGCGATCGCCGGTGACGACAGCGGCGACAAACGCGGACACCGATCTCCGCTTCACGAGGACCGAACTTTTCAACCGCGCAGCGAAAGCAAAGAGCACCATAGGAGGACAAGAGGCAACGAGTACATGGGGTGTACAGAAACAACTACAATGGGCTGGGGATATGTAACGCGCATCCTTCATTCCTGCACACTGTGATGTGATGCGGGCTTGGACCGAACCATGGAAGACTGCTGCACGAACCTCCGACCGGCAAAGCGGCGGGAGACGGATCTCGCTCTACGCCCTTCCGAGCACCTGTTTGCTGTGGAAATAGCAGCGCACAAGCGACTCTGTATATTGTCAGCACACGGCCAGTCAAAGGAGCAGAAAAGTGTCAAAACTCACCTATAAGGAGGGGCGGATGAAGAAGAAGAAAAAAAGGCGGCGACGCTGGCCATTTATCTACCTTGGGAACGGTGCGAGGGAGCGCGGAAGCAAATGTCGGTTGTTGTGCCCTTTGGGATGTGGTCACGTGATGTCGTCCGAGATTTCAGTTATGGATGGATCTTCTGGTCGCTCGGCTCCGTTGACAGTCAGTTAACTTGCCATTGCCGTCTTGTCCGAGTCACCGTTGTCGCCACTGGCAGGTCATCAAGCTGCTTAATCTCATATCTCGACTAAGAGGCGTCCACCGCCTTGATTCAGCAGCATCTCTGCGGATCACTCGTTCATTCGGCACCTCTGTCGCACGCAAGACCCAGCACCAGTCCACAGTCCCCGCACACAAGATCGTCGACGATCGCGCCATGAACAACCCAGCATGGAAAGTGCGCTGCCTCTCGGCGCCGGGCACTGATACCGACATGTCCCTCTTCGTCAACTTTGACACCATCCGACTGCTGTTTGGTGCTGGTGAGGGCGCGCAGCGCACATTCCTCCAGAAGGGCCAGAGCTTCAAGTACATGGAGGCTGTCTTTCTCCCAGACGGTGCCACCGGACGTGGTGGCCTGCCAGGTAGGTTCCCTGTGCGTTGGTATTCAAGTTGACACTTGTAGGTATCGTGATGAGCACTGCCGACTCCGGCATGAAGAGCCTCAAGATTATTGGCCCTCCCGACACTGCTCATTTCATGTCAACATTCCGCTCATGCGTGATGCGCACCGACTCCCGGATCGCGGTGACGTCCCACCCCCGTGACGCTCGTGACGAAGCCCGCCTCTTGTTGGATGCCAAACAGCTCAAGGTCCACGGCGTTATGCTGCGACCTGATGAGGCAGCGTCGCCACCAGTTGCATCGTCCATGGGCCCCGCCGGAATGGATCCTGCAACGCTCGAGCAATGGAACAACGCCATCCTCGAGGACATGTTCCCCGCCCAGACTCGTCCTACCATGTCCCTTCCCGGTCTTCAGCGTCCTGGTTATCCAGACGATCGCTACCCTCTCCCTCTCCCGTCCGACGCCGATGTCAAGACTGACATGGTGTACATTTGCCAGGCCGCCACCATCCGCGGCAAGTTTGACAACGAAAAGGCAAAGGCACTTAACGTCCCCGGTGGTTCTATTCGTTCCAAACTTACCAGTGGCCAGGCCATTGAGTTTGACGACCCAACTGCTGAAGGTGGAAAGCGTACAGTCCGACCCGAAGATATTCTGGTTGGTGGCGGCCCAGGTGGCATCTGTGTTATCGTGCACTGCCGAGAGCACAACTTTGAGCGCCTTGTTTCGTCCTCCGCATTTGCGCCGTACCAGACTGGTGTGCAGCAGGAGCACACTGTCCAAAGGATGGTGCACCGTGTGGATCGCTCTGTTTGGCAGGACGAGCGGTACGCCAAGTGGATGGAGTCGTTTGGCGAAACAACCGACCACATCTACGCCGACCCCACTGGCAACAACGAGACTCTCTTCAGCTCGTCTGCATGGATGCAGCTCAAGCTCAATTCGCTCAACCCCGACTTTTTTCCGCCGACACACCACGTAGTGGACCCACTTCCCGAGGCCCTTAAGAGGCCAAACGTCACTGTCCTGAGCCACGACCTCCAGATGCCCATGCACCAATATGGCGAGGCAGCAATGCGCCCCAGGTCTGGTTCGGACCCAGAATTCCCTTCCACGTCCGAGGAGCTTGCAGCCGCCATTGAAGACCTCCCCAACCGCTATCCCGAGTTTGGTGCAGTGGCCCAGAAGGCGAGGGACGCGGTTGAGCGGGAGGCCGAGAGACGTAAGAATGTCCCACTCATGCCCGGCGACGACATTGTTGTCACTACGCTCGGCACAGGTAGTGCCCTCCCTTCAAAATACCGCAATGTGTCGTCGACACACTTTGACGTCCCCAACTGGGGTGGAGTGCTGCTCGACTGTGGCGAGGGTTCACTCGGCCAGCTCCGTCGTCGCTTCGGTCCGGATGGACTGAAGCAACTGTACAAGGATCTGCGTATCATCTTTATCAGCCACATGCACGCCGACCACCACCTCGGCTTGGCGAACATTCTCCGGGACCGATTCCAGGTAAGTCGCGCTCTGAACCATGAGATTCGCAGACTGACATGGCACAGAATGGCATTCACAGCACCCTTTACCTCATTTCCCCTCACCCCATCCCTCTTATGCTCATGGAGAATGGCGCATGGCAAGAGGATGTCCCAACGGAGGCTCTCGAGAACCTCAAGTGGGTCAATGCTGCTCGTTTGAAGAAGCCGTGGGCCGCGGAGGACTTGCAAGCCACTGAAAAGGCGCCCAAGGAACCGACTGAGGATTTGGGCAACCGCCAGTGGGCCGTTGGTGATAGCGGCAGGATCTTGTCCAGTGGTATTTCGTCATTGTCCAAGCTTCTGGCAGACGCCACCCCCGCCGCACCTCAGCGTCTTATGGCCCTCGACGACTTTGACCCGAGGGTCTCGGAGAACCAGCCTGAAGCAAGCGCGTCGGCCACGACGACGACGGCGTCCTCTTCTGACAATGCCACTACCGTCACTCCTCCTGATGTAGCGGAGATGGCAACAGAGCCTGCCACGGACATGACTGAGCTCGAGGTCGCCGCTGGAAAGCGCAAGTGGCCGTTCCGCAATATTTTCCGCTTCGCACCGACGGTCATGTCCCGCAGCACCGCTACCATCACCGAGATGATGACCGACCTCGGACTTGCCGAGATCGTCACCCCAATCGTCCCCCACCGCGGCGTGTGTCACGGTCTTGTCATTGAGCACAAGGACGGATGGAAGGTGGTCTACTCTGGAGACACCCAGCCGAGTAGCGCACTCGTTGGCTACGGCAAGGGAGCCACCATTCTCATTCACGAGGCGACCATGGAGGACGACAAGGCCGACATGGCCAAGGCCAAGGCCCACAGCACGTTTGGCCAAGCCATCGCCGTCGCCCAGCGCATGAACGCAAAGTATCTCGTCCTCAACCACTTCTCCCAGCGCTACCCCAAGTTGCCGCCCAGCCTGTCTGCCTTCCGCCACCGCTCGCCCTCGCCCAACAGCGTGGGCCAGCAGTCAGGATCCGGTGCTCAGCCGGTTGTCGCCATCACCTTCGACCTCCAGTCCATGCGTGCGGCCGACATGTGGAAGATGGCCTATTACTTTGACGCCATTGAGATCGTCTTTGATGATGTCAACAGGGAGGACCCGGACAAGGTGGACCCGGAGTCTTCTTCCCGTGCTGAAGGCAAGCGGGGTGCCAAGGGTGACAAGAAGGCCAAGGCTCCCCGCGCCTCCAAGCCCAACGGCGGCAACGGCGACGCCAAGTACGCTGCGCCTGCGCCAAAGAAGTGGGGTATGAAGGCCAAGTCGTCCGGCGACGTTGCCGAGCCGTTGATGTCCGAGCAGCGGTACCTCCCTACTGCCCCCGCCCCCACCTCCGCCGTCAGTGCCGAGGAGGCCGCCGCCAACAACAACACCGATGGTGTGGCTGGTACGAAGCGCGAGTCGAGCACCCCCGAGGCTGAGCCCGCCGCGAAGCGCGGCCGCGGCCGCCCCAGGAAGAACAGTGTGGTCCAGGAGACGACGGTGGATGCCGAGCCTGTTGTGAAGCGCGGCCGTGGTCGTCCCAGGAAGAACAGTGTGGTGGTGGAGGAGGATGCGACCATGGAGGCTTGAGCGAGAGTGAGAGCTCCTGTTCGGTGGAGGAGTAGGCGTTGAACTGGAGGACGCATACAGTAGACCTGTCACTGTTAGACATACACCCCTCTTTGCATTTGCATATGTATATTTTTTTCACTGTTCTGTTGTTGCATCTGACCATAGAAGCGGCAGTTCACTCCAAACACGGTTTGCTTTTTTATCAGCCGCAAGTTGGACGCGGCAATAACAACAAAGGCCTCAGGCACGCCCAGACGCGATCGAAAGTGATCGACGCCGACGGTGCGGTACATTTTGCCATTGGCACAAATTGCTTCCGTCGAGCCGTTGGACCCGCATGACCGCAACAGCCGACCCACGCGAGCAAACGGCTGGTCCTTCCGAGTGCGGGGTGTTGCTCGTGGCGGATTGAGTGGAGATGGCCTGATGGGGGGTGCAACGAGTTACGCATCCACAAACTCGCACAACTTTTGCTCCATTCCTCTTACAAATACCCAACGTCTGCGTCACGTACGTCGCCGTCTCGATCGCAAGCACACCGCCATCGCCCTTGAACCGCGACCCCTCTGCGCGTAAACTGCTCGCCTCAAGCCCTCCCCTCGCCTTTTCCACCTCCGTCTCCCACGCGCCCACCGCGTCTTATCACCCACCATGAGCGACATGTCCGGCATGGATATGTCGGGCTCGTCGACGAGCGCCATGACCATGAAGATGTATGTCCACGGCACGATCGGCGGCGACGGTAAGTACACCACTCCCTCCGTTATGGGCCACTGTGGCAGCTCGCTGACGACTCTGGCAGTGTTGTGGTTCCGAACATGGCAGCCCGAGTCGGCCGGCGCGACCGTAGGCGTGTGCATCGGCCTTTTCCTCCTCGCCATCCTGGACCGGTACGTGCACGCGCTCTGGCGCGCGTGCTCGGCCTCGTGGGCACGCGGCAAGGTCGGGTTCGCGCTGCCCGTCGCGACCGGTGACCTGGAATACGAATACGAGCGCGAGGACCGCGCCCAAGCCGTGGCTCGCGACAAAAGCACAGCAACCACCACCGCAACCGCTCGCGCAGTGTCCGTGGCCCTCGGGGTCGTGGATGAGTCTGCTGGATGCGGGACCGCTTGCCGCAGGACAGGTGCTGCGGGCGGCGGCGACAAGGAAAAGGACCTGGCGGGGCCCCTGGGTTGCGACTGCGGGTGTGGTGGCGAGTGTGGCTCCAGTTCAGCCCCGGCCCCAGCACCGCAGTACCAGTCTGAAGCTCCTTCTCTGCGTGCATTCGACGAGAAGCGTTCTCCATCTCCGGGCACCCCCGAGAGCGGCCGTATCGAGGACGATGTGGCCCACCTCCCGACGGCAGTGCGCCGCACACTGGATCCCAAACGCCGCCGCCGCTGGTCCCGGCCCTTCCAGTGGAGTGTCGATATCCCCCGTGGCTGTCTCTGGGCGTTCCAGACGCTGCTGCACTATCTTCTCATGTGAGTGTAGCTACGTGGTTCGCCAATCCTGAAGCTAACCATCCAGGCTCACAGTCATGACGTTCCAGCTCTACTGGATCATTTCCGTCATTGTCGGAGCGGGTGTCGGCGAGGCCCTCTTTGGCCGCTTCGGTGGCCGTTGAGAGTGCTGCATATTGTGTCACGTCCAGGTCGTCACATTCATGGGCATGGGCCAACCCCCCACCCCAACCTGTAGAATAGCACATTGGCATGCATAAAATACAACAGTGTCGTCTCTTCTTCTTCTACTCGTCATCGTCGTCTGGGTCAATAACCCGCTGGGTGCGTAGGCGCGGACGGGCGCGCGCTGGCGAGTCGACGTCGCTGTCGGGGTCGGCCACACGGGGGCTGCGGGTACGGCTGCGGCGTGTTGGTGGCAGCGCCTCGTCGTCCTCGTCGTCCGCCTCCATGGGTTCGTCCTGGCCCTCAATAGGCTCCTCCTCTTCCTCATCCATGTCCTCCTCCACCGGCTCAACAGGCTCGTCGTCCTCATCCTGGACAGCAGGAACCTGCTTCGCCTTGCGCTTTCGCTTCTTGGTTCCCGTAGCAAGCATCGTGGCAGTACCACGCTGCTGGGCCAGTTCTTCCATTTCAGCACGCAGCAGAGCTTCACGCGCAAAGAACGCGGCATCAGCCTCTTCGTCGTCGTCCGAGTCCTCGATGAACATGGCCGACTTGAAGGTCTGGATCTCGGCTTGCTTGCGCTTGCGCGGAGGGCGAACAATCTCGATCTCTTCGCCGTCCGAGTCGTACTCGGGAATGGCCCTTGCACGCTTCTGAGGAGCTCGAACCTTGCGCAACACGGCCTTTTCGTCGTCGACATCGGCTGGATCGCTGAGGAACTGCCTCACTGCACCGACGGCCATCTCGATGGCGCTGGGAAGGACAAGTGCGGGAAGGAACCATGTCTGCTCGTCGACGCTCTCGACGTCGGTGGCGTCAAAGTGCAGCAGGCGCAGCATGAGGCGGAGATGAGGGTCGCGCTTGGTAGCTTCAAGGAGGGAGTCGTTGCTGGGCTCAAAGTCTGGCCGCGTTAGCTATGCCAGCTAGTCAACCCACCTTGCTGCTGGAACTTGTCCACTGCTTCCTTGCTAGGCACATTGAGGTTGCGAATCTCGTCATCCTCGTCTTCGCTGTCGTCTGGATTGGCATTTCGAGCCGCTGCCAGGACGCTCATCATGATCTCTTGCCTTCCTGCCAGAGCAATGTCTAGCAACTGCATGTCAGTCAAGTCCTTTGGATATCGTGACTTACGTCCAGGATCTCGTTAATCCAGCCCAGTCCTCCGTCCTTCTTAGTCACCATGGCAATAGCGATACCCATCTGCTGACTCCATGGGATGTTCTTGTTCTTGATGAACTCGATGTCTGTAGCAGCCATCTGGCTGGTTAGCTCCAGACATGGCCTGGTAACCCACCTTCTCGCGGATACGATCGCGCTGACCGGCCATGCCGTCGTCGTGCTCATCGTGATCATAACTCTTCATCGACGAGCGAGACTTGGGCGTAAGAGCCTCAACCATGAGGAAGGGGTCATCTGCCATGCGCTTGAAGAACTTGCGCAGGATGAAGTTGATCGTTTGGACGAGATCCCGCGCACTGTCGCCTTTCGGAAGGCCCGGCTGGTCGTCCAAGATGCTGCGGAACAGATACAGGGTGGGGACCTGCTGGGTTAGCGGCCACATAGTATTCGGCAACCCACAGTGAAGTAAAGGCTCTCCGCGCCGGCCTTGACCACCTGGCGGTGCATGAGACCAACTACGCGGCGGAGCTGCTCGTTGGTGTTGAAGGTGCGGTACCGCATGAGGTAGGCAAGTAGCGTGTTGGTGACGGATTCTTGGGCGAAGCGCTGCCGGGTTAGTCAAGACACATCAATGTACCCACCTTTTCGAACGCAGCAAAGGTGAAGGCATGTTCCGCGTAGCTTGGCGCCTCTTTGTCGGGAACATTGTCCTCTTCCTCAGAGTAGGCATACTCCTCAGGAATTGGCGCCTCACCATCGGTGGCAGCCTTGGCCTTCTCTGCACCAAGTCGCTTTTTGCGGGAAGCTTTACGCTTGCGCATAAACATAAACGTCTTGTTCTTGGAGTACTTATCCAACATGCGGAGGAGGACGTAGGCAAAGTGAACGATGGACTCGAGGTATCCCAGACTCTGTGTCGTGTAGCCCGCCACGACTTGGAGGGACGCGTCGAGAATGTCACCGTTGTAGTACAGCTGGTTCTGGAGGATCTCGGACACCTCGGTATCCTCTTCAATACTTGACTGCGACATGCCATCGATCAGGAGAAACTGAGGGTCAGCCACGGTCGAATATCTCACTCACGATGTGGGAGAAGCAGTCAATACTGGCTTGAAGCTCAGTCCAGGCCTTGTCGTCCATGGATGTTTTCATTCTCGAAGCAACCCAACGGACAGCGTCCAACTCGGTCATCGCCGCCACCAAACCTAGAGGCAGGTCACTGTCGACCTTGGCCATGACCGTCTGCTCGCCATTGTCCTGTTTATGCTTGGCGTCCTTCTCCGCGACTGTCAGAGCCTTCGTCCTCAGCACGAGAATGTACTGGACGGCAAAGCGAGCAACAAAGAGGGTGCGCAGGCTGTCGGCGGGCCGGACTTTGCTGCGCTCCATGCGAATGTCCTTGAGAACCGATTCGATAAAGGCTGCGACTTAGCCAGAGAGGTTTATAGTAACTCACTGTTGAAAGTATCCAAGAATTGACGAGCAAAGTCCTGGAGCACAGTAATAACCTCGGGGGTGAGAATGGTGTCGACCATCAATTCGTCGACCTTTTTGATCTTGGTAGCCGTTCGGCGCTTTGACTCGTCGAGAAGCTTACCCGCGCTGGCGGTGATCGCACTCTGGGAATGGAGAATGACCTTTTGGCTTCCTGTTCGTACAGTGATAGTCGTACCAAAACGCGAGTGACGAGTGTTGTGTTTGCCCTTGCGAGCCTTTGCCAGGTTCTCCTCTTCGAGGAGCTTGACAAGGTTCTCCATCGGCGCCTGGAGGTTAGCTACCGGGATGTGCTGGCAGCTCACCCTCTTCTGATCCTGTGCCAGATTTTCAGGCTTGATGGAGCGGAAAAGGAGATACACCATGTCGAGGACCAGCATGTTGTACTGGTTGAACTCGGTCTTGTTGGCGTTAGATGCGAGCGTGACGATGAGCTCAAGGTAGGTGAACTCGTCAAGCTGGGCGATGAGGGTGGACTGGGGAGGTGAGCACTTCCCATACACTTTCACCAATACGAACCTGAAGAGTCGAGAGTTCCTCCTTATCTCCAATGGCACGGTCCTCTGCAACAATGTCCTTGATAGAGAGCAGGTTGCGGACAATGTGCAGACCTAGCGAGATGATGCGTTCCTCCTTTTCGTCGCGACGCTGTTTAGCGAAGCAGGGCAAGATAAGGATGAGGAGCTGGCGAAGTGTCTGAGATCGAAGAATCATTGCCTGAGGTGGGTTAGCACTTCGATACAGCCCGCTTACCCACCTTGTATTGCACCTGTGCGCGGAGAAGACTGGCATAGTCGGTCACGACGTCTACTTCCTCCTCGTTCATCTCCTGCAGCTCCTTGGCAACGTCGATGGGCCATGTCAAGGCGGCGATGAGATCGACTGTATGGGTGAGCTTCTACGCCGGCAAACGTAACGTACATGCCATGAGGGACACCTTCCTTCCCCAGTCACCACGCGAAGTGCACTCCTTGACGAGTGCCAGCAGTTCCTTCATGAGACCCGCCTTGGCCATGCACCTCGCCACTGTGCGCTCGTCGTCGGTATCGTCTTTACGCCATAGCTTCTTCAGGTCCTTGAGGACGGGCAGAACCGAGTCACCGGGACGGTATATGGTTTCAAAGTGGCGAGTGTCATGGTTGAGGACCTGCTCGTAGCCACCCAGCGCGTTGACGAGGGACTGGACGGCAGGCATAAAGACCTCGAAGCGGTCCTCCTCGTCACCGAGCATCATGTCGGGTGGGCCATGGTCACGGGCGTCGTCGTCGTCGTCCTCAAAACCGATGCCATGGTCGGAGGAGGCGTATGGTGCGCTCATGGCTGGCTGGTTTGTGTGGTTGTTGCTAGAGCTGGAGGGTTTGTTTTCCTTTTGATCTCTCTCGTCATGAACCGGCCGCCCCGCGCGCCATGAACGCGACGCGACCGACTTCAACGCGCCGCGCGCGGGAGCAAATTAGTCACTGGGTGTGTCAGGGAGAGGTCAGATGCCGGGAGTAAAATGAACATCACGTGACGCAAACGGTTTGTTACTTTCCCACGCCCGTGTCCCCGTCAGGTTTGCAAGGCAATTTTGTCCCGCCGCGATGGAGAGAGAGGGGGGCGCTGGAAATTCAGCGTCCTCGACGTCTAGGTGGGTCACCCCGTTTGCTGCTGCTATCTCGACATCGGCGACTCTTAACGACAAGAGGACCGGCAGACACTACATCCCTCTCCCCCCCCCTTTGTCACCACCACCCCCGTTCTAAAAGAGCCCAACATGCTCGTCCTCACCGAGACCCCCATCGGCTTTGTCGTTTTCAAGCTCGGCAACGACTACAAGCTCGAGTCCAAGGACCTCTGGAAGGAGTTTGAGACCCCCGAGAAGGCCAACAAGGCGTAGGTATCGCTACAGTCGAGGATGGCGAGGATGGACAAGTTTCTGACCCACCAGCCTCAAGGTCCACTCCATCCAGCGCTTCACTTCGACCGCCACCGCCGTCGAGGACCTCGCTGCCATCCAGGATGGTCGCTTGACCGACTCGCTCGAGAAGTGGCTCACTGAGGCCACCAGCGGCGAGGGCGAGAGCGACAAGAAGAAGAAGAAGAAGCTCGAGGAGAAGCTCATTGTCTCTGAGCCCAAGCTTGGTGCGTAAAACAGGCAGTTGGATGCTCTCGTGTCTTGGGGAACAGAATTCTGACTTTTGGTGTAGGTGCTACCATTGCCAAGTCGCTCAAGATCCCCGTCATCTCGGACTCTTCGACCCAGGATCTCTACCGTGGTATCCGCCAGCAGCTCGCTTCGCTCCTCGGCGGCATTGACTCGAAGGACCTGAACACCATGTCGCTTGGTCTTGGTCACTCGCTTTCGCGTTTCAAGCTCAAGTTCTCGACCGACAAGGTCGACACCATGGTCATCCAGGCCATTGCCCTCCTTGACGACCTCGACAAGGAGATCAACATCTACTCCATGCGTGTCAAGGAGTGGTACGGCTGGCACTTCCCCGAGATGGGCAAGATCATCACCGACAACCTTGCCTACGCTCGCGTCATCAAGGCCATGGGCTTCCGTACCAACGCTGCCACCACCTCGTTCGAGCTCGTTCTCCCCGAGGACCTCGAGGCTACCCTCAAGCAGGCTGCCGAGCTCTCCATGGGTACCGAGATTTCGGACACCGACATGGCCCACATCCACTCGCTCTGTGACCAGGTCATCTCGATCACCGAGTACCGCACCCAGCTCTCGGAGTACCTCCGCAACCGTATGCAGGCTATCGCCCCCAACCTCACCGCCCTTGTCGGCGAGCTTGTTGGTGCCCGCCTCATCTCGCACGCCGGTTCGCTCATGAACCTCGCCAAGTTCCCCGCCTCGACCGTCCAGATCCTTGGTGCCGAGAAGGCTCTCTTCCGTGCCCTCAAGACCAAGCACGACACTCCCAAGTACGGTCTCATCTACCACGCCTCCCTCATCGGCCAGGCTCCCCAGAAGCTCAAGGGTAAGATGGCCCGCATGGTCGCTACCAAGGCCTCGCTCTCCATCCGTGTCGACGCCCTCTCCGACGCCGACACCAAGTCGGACGTTGCCGGTGCCGAGATCGGTATCTCCAACCGTGTCAAGCTCGAGTCGCGCCTGCGTGCCCTCGAGCACCGTGCCGGTATCGTCTCGACCCGCACCGTCACCACTGGCCAGACCTCGCGCCAGCAGCCCAAGTTCGAGCTCTCGGGCTCGTCGGGTGCCTACAACACCGCCTCGGACGCCGTCAACGGCGAGGCCATGCTCCCCACTCAGCCCACCGAGGAGAAGAAGGAGAAGAAGAAGTCGCGCAAGAGCGAGCTTGCCGCCGACACCACCATGGACGTCGACGGCGACGAGTCGATGGTTGCCGGCGAGACCAAGGAGGAGCGCAGGGCACGGAAAGAGGCCAAGAAGGCTGCCAAGGCCGCCAAGAAGGCCGACGGCGGCGAGGAGGGCGAGTCGAAGAAGTCGAAGAAGCGTCGCGCGTCCGAGGCCAACGGCGATGCCGACGACGGCGAGAAGAAGAAGAAGAAGAAGAAGAGGGAGTCGGAGGCTTAAATGTGCCACCACTCGTAACCCTTCTTCTACCTTCTCCTCTCTCCATCTCCCAACCCTTGCCTTTAGCATTGTCACTTCAGATATCCGCCTGCGATCGAGCAGCCGCTGTATGCACAAAATACCTACCGAATCGTTCGTTCGCTGCTGCACTGTAGACGTGGTGTGGAACCGGCTCTTGAGACATGCGAACACAGTCTAACCACTATACATTTCTCTAGCACAACTTTTGTCTAAACCAGTCCAAGTGCAGCAAGTGCCCACGCACAGCGCGCAGGTAGTACGCATACGCGACCGCACCACCAACGACAGCGGCATAACTGACGAGCGCCGTCCACTTGAAGTGTGCCGGGGTGGCAGCCGCCAAAGTAACCACATACTTTGCCAAATTGAACAGGTTCTGGAGGGCAATCTGGAGCGCCGCGAGCCTGTTCCTCCTCGGATGGTGTTCAGTGGCCAGCTGGAGGACTTTGAGCTGGCACAGGTCGAAGCTCCACAGTCCAATACGGCTGAGGGCGATGCCGCCAAAGAGCAGCGTGCTGTTCCACGCGGGGCCATGCTCGCCATACTGGCCTGTTCCGTAGAAGAAGGATACCAACGAAGGGAGGAGACAGGCGGCTTCGAACCAGATGGACCAGGCTCCAGCACGTTCAAGACCCATATGTGATTCGAGGAGGGGCATGACTGCTGTGCCGAGGAGGCCCGTGAGGACGCACACACCCTGGGGGTCAGCTTTACCTCGCAAGAAAGGAACAGCTCACTCTCATGACCGCGACAAACCCATCGTCCCACCCGCGAGCGGCCTTGACATAGGCGATGAAGGTGCCGTCGTACGAGAGCGTGGTGAGGTAGATGGTGGCAATGGCGACTGACGAGCCAAAGATCGGCAGACGAACAAACTCTGCCCAGTCGTCACGTTCATGGCTGAGCCAATCGCCCCACGTCTCGTTGCGGCGCTGCTGATCTTGGGTATCTGCTTGCGCCGTGGTCTGCACGGCCAGCGACCGGAAGTGCGAGTATACGACTCCGACCCAGAGATACTCTGACGCTAATGTCAAGAGGGACAGCGAGAGGAGAATGGCGGTGGCAGTAGTGTAACCCCAAACGGTGGTAAAGAAGGATACGACGAGCTGAGGGTTAGAAAACTCGGCAAGCACCGCAACCCACGGGAGCACATAACTTGGCGGTCAAGTCGATACGCCGAATAGACGTGTTGAGGCGCGTGAGGAGGGCCGAGTCGCCGGCCGCGATCGTCGCCACCCTGTTATCAGTACTGCTCCATTCAACATGTTTAGAGCCATACACACCAGTCACGCTCAACGGCCACGGTGAGGCCTGTGTTCGCGAGGCCAAGACAGCTCGAGCACACAATCGTCAACAGGAGAATGGTCCACACGGCGACCACCGTGGTGGCATCCGCGCGACCATGGAAAGCGTCACTCGCGGCCTCGCGCAGGGGACCGAAAAGGACTATCGTCAGCTTCACTTCGGGAATCGCTAAGCTTACAGAGGAAGAGGCCATAATTGAGAGCTTGGAGTGTCTGGCGTTAGACCATGGCGCCATAACGCTATCTCACCTTCTGAGCACCAACGGCACCGCGCACAAACTCGAGCCTGGGCATTCGGTCCACCAGTCCGCCGATATAGCTCGACAAGATCAATCCCGCACACGTCGTGCAGAAACCGACCAGTGATGCGGGGACCAGAGTGTCGCGGTACACCTCGATGAGGAAGAGGAAGGCGGCAAAGTTGTAGGACCCGTCACCGAACGTACTGTCCGTCAGTATAGGTGAATGCAGGTCCCCGTTGGTCCCTCCCACCTACCTCGATACATGTTGCAAGAGGAGACAGGTGATGGCCCACTTGCCCACTTTGGTTGTCTGTGGGTCGTCGTCCTCACTGCCTTCCCTCGCTGCCAACGACCAGTCGGCCCGCGCGTCGTCCTGCAGAAGTGGGACGCGGTCGGCGTGCGTAATGGAGTCGCGGGAGGAGCTGGCGTGACTGGGTACCCGGCTGAGTTCTGGCGAGGGTGTACCCAGTCTGAACATGGTCGTGCAGTTGTCTCCGTGACAGTGGTACAGTTGATGATAGAAACAGCGCCAAATATTGTTGTGCGACATTGCGGAGATATTGGGGTGGAGGTCGGAGGAGGATCCGTGGAGCCGATGGAGGCGGAGTGGACGGCGGCGCCCCTGTCCATCCACGCAAGTGCGTCCTGACGACGCGACGACTGTTCGTCTGTGCGGCGTGGCCAAGAAGGGCATGATGGGTTGCAGTTGGGCAGATGGTCATGTTAGACAGCATGAGCCAGCATGGACTGGGCGTGGGCGCCCAAGTTATACACAGTGGGTTACATTCGTCTACGGGCGTCTCTTCGTTTTATTCTAAGGCCTATCTGGTTTGTTTCTACGTGACTTTACACCTTCTTGTCCCAGCCATACTGCTCGACAAATGCAGCGAGACATACCTCCATCGCAAACCTCTTGACTGCCTTCTTCTTGATACCACCGCGCTTCATATCCTCGTCACTCGGCTCGGCAGGGACATCGTCAAGGAGTGGCGCCCACTCGCGGATCCTCTCCATCGCCTCACGGGGAGTCACCCACTCGCGCTTGCGGTCTTTAGCCTCATCCCTGCGACCATCGTTAGCAACAGAACACCGATGTTGAACTAGTGTCGCCAGCGTGTGACCCTTGCTCGCACGTACCACTCGTCGAGGAGCTCGCTCTCCTCCAGAAGCAAAATGGCATGGGCGTGCCACACCTCCTGCCGCTTGTTCTTGGGCACATGCTGGAGAGTGTGCTTTACGAGGAGGGGCGAAATGGCTCCAGCCGCAAGGATCGCGGGTACACCAGCTGGGCGAGAGTAAGCCAACTGTGCGTACGGTAACCGGTAACGAGCAGCAACGGCAATTGTCATGGCCGGGGACAGCCGCCACCGGGCAGAAAGTTCGCCAATGGGTCGCAAGAGTTTGGTGTACCAGCGCCATCAACAGCCTGCGTCTGCCGATCTGCCGGATGGTACGACTGGAAAACGCCACCATTCGCATCAGATTAGGAGACGCGCATCACTGGCCGCGTACACAGTCCCCTTCCGTGTCTTGGGAGCGGACTGTTGCGGCCGGTGTGTGCGTTCTTCTCATGTCGCAGCATTCCTTTCGGGCATACACACGCACCTTCCTCATTGGCCTCGCGTGCGGCAGCCTGGCCGGACGTCTCGCCCTTCTCGACGCCGCCCTTGGGCACTGATGGCGCGAGAGTTGGCACGCCGCCGCCGTGTCGGTTGGAGGTGTCAGCAGGAGGGGTTTACACGGCGAAGAATGTCGCCAAGAGCCATATCGGGTTTCGGTTTCGGGAGGATGGGGAGGACAGAATGAGCACGTTGGCGCGCAGGCAGAAAGGGAGGGGGTGGAGGAATGTGTCAGAGCGAGAGAATGGGTGGCCAATGTCAGTGACCCAGTAACCGGGATGAGGTGCGAATTTCACGCACAGATCCAGAGGTTGGGATGCTTCCTGGAGGAAATTACCAAGATTCTGTGGGTGGCTTCACAAAAGACGACTGCGAGGGCGACGTCACGGGGGTGCATGATTGTTGAAAGGTGGTTGAAGGAGTGGTTGGTGTGGTGGTTGATGGGACGCGCGAATACTGTGCGCACCAGCAAGTCACTTTGCACAGACGTCATTGCTATTAGCGGGATCAAAGTGTAATTGACCACGGTGGCTGGAATTACCCTTTTGGCCTGCGCCAGTCCTAATGACGACGCGGCCAGCTGGGCCCCCGGTTACGACGACTGCCGCCTGCCCGGTTCGGCTCGCTCGTTCACACCACCTGTGCTCGGCTTGCTCTCCCCGTGGCCCCCGCTCTGACCCCGCCCCCGTTGTTGCCAAGGACGATCCCATCGACCACCACTCTCTCTTTGTCTCTCTTTGTCCATCTCCCGTCTCCCCCTCCCCCCGTCTCCGTCTCACCACTCCCCCCCCTCTTCCCAGGCCATCAAGTGGCCCCTTCGCCGCGACCTCATCGCGCTGCGTCGACCACCACCGGCACACAATGATCGACCAACTCCTGGGCCGACCGTCGCCAACGGTGCGGACGTCCGAGACGTATCTCGTATTGTTCTTCTGGATCTGGAGGCTCTACAAGGGAAGCGCAGTGCGAGTCCAATCAGGCCGCCGGCACAACGTGCAGCGCTACAACCTCGCCGCCGTCACCCGCAACCAGGCATGGTGGCGTCGCGTGTGGAGCTTTCTCGTCGCGCGAGACTCTGGCAAGTCTTGGATGACGAGCATCAATCACAGATTGAGTGAGTGGCAACCGACACAGCACGTGCAATGACAGCTGACGCGTGCCCTCTTTCTGCAGAACACTTTACGCCCTATCAGCTCGTCGTCGGCACATTCACCTTGATGTATGCGTTTCGTCACCTCGATGACCTGTTAGGCGTAGCTGGTGCGTTTTTGCCGCCCCCTCTTTTTTTTCGTCGCTGACCTGGGTTAGCTCCCGATCCTATGGCTGGAATGGTACGCACTCCTACTTAGACGCATATTCTGACCATCAGTATTCACGTTCCTTCTACCGCGCCACATGGATCAACACGGCTCTCGACGCTGGCTTTGCGAGTGCCATGGCTGTCCGACCCAAATGGGCAAAGGACATTATGTCACTCGTGTTCGCGGCCTACTATCTCATCTTTGCCGAGCAGGGAGACGAAGTCGTGCGTACACTATCCGTCAAACGTGCTCAGGAACAACATTGCTTATCCGACCCCAGTTACGCCGTTGGCGCGCCCTCTGCAGTGTCGAGATGCTGCGAACGACATGGGAGAAGACTAACAATCCCTATGTGAGCTGGCCCCTACTCATGGTGATCGTGCTATCGAGCTGACGCAATACCCAGATCCGATTTTTGACCCGACCGGGACGTGCGAGTCTTCAAGTTGTGAGGAACGTGTCCATCGCACGACCCTCCACCTCGTCACGCGCCAAGCTCCCGCCTGTGGCGGGACTGCTCCTGTTCAATGGCTCCGAAGCCGAACTCGCAAAGGCCACCGAGCTCATTGTCGATTTCCCGGGTGGCGGCTTTGTGGCCATGGGTCCCGAGTGCCACGAGGAGCGTCTTCGTATCTGGGCCAAACGCACCGGCAAGCCGGTCCTCTCCATCAATTACGGCAAGGCGCCGGAATATCCATACCCGTGGGCCATTGAAGAAGGCATCGACGCATATCGCACGATTACCGATTCCAAGGGCGACGTCCTCGGTATCAAGAGCGGCAAGCTGCGTGTGGTTCTCACCGGCGATTCGGCCGGTGGCAACATTTGCACCACCATCATGAACCGCATCCTGGAACACCACAAACACATTGACCGACCTGTAGCCATGATCCTCGCATACCCTGCACTCGACTTCAACTACACCTCGTGGATGACGCCAGCCAACCTCAAGGTGCTCAAGACTGAGCAGTCCGAGACGCACATTCCTGGTCTGGCGCTCGGCAAGGACCACTTGGCCCACAAGTCGCCACTCAGTGTCGTCGATGACGTTGGCAAGCGTCCACGTCGACCTCCCGCAAAATCGCGCAAGAGCTGGGCGGACTCGATTACTGGCAAGTTTGGTATCACCATGACCCCGACGAACGGCCGCAACCGTCCCTCCAGGGCCAGGAGCACTCCCGGAAGCCCGGTCATGCACACTCATGGACTCCCCCGCTCCATGTCCAAGCGCGGCTCAGGATGGTTCGCCTCGCATGGCGAGATGACTGATTCGTCGGCAGGTGGCATGAGCGACTCGGAAGACTCGGAGACGGACGACGAGCAACACCATGGCAACGACCGCCGCAGCGAGGCTGAAAAGTCTCTTGCTGAGCGTGTCAAGACTCCTGGTGTGCATGCCGACGAGCGGTTCACCGAGGGGATCCTTGCCCAGTCGCCCGTCGCCATTGTCAACGAGGAGGAGGCCGTGCCGGTCAAGGTACCCATGCCTGTGGCAAAAGCCCGCAAGGCACCTATCGGCTCGCGTCTCACCATGACCAGTCGTGTGGGCTATTTCCAGGACCGTATCATTACCCCGTCAATGATGCGCGCCATGGCCATTCTCTACATTGGTCCCCAGGCTTGCCCCGACTTTGAGACCGACTACTACATCTCCCCCATTCTTTCCCCCAGCAAGAACCTCGCCTATTTCCCTCCCGTCTACCTCATCTCCGGCGAGCGCGATCCGTTCGTCGATGACACTGTCCTGTTTGCCGGTCGCCTCCGTGAAGCCAAGCGTACACGTCGGTCCGAGGCGGAGAGCAAGTCTACCAAGTCTGGAGCACCTGCGCCTCCCAACCGGCCTTCCAAGTTTGGCGAGAACCTGCGTCTCACCACGGGTGCCCCGGCGGCTCCCGCTGCCGCCACTGACGGCAAGGCCACAATCCCGGACCACATCGTACGGGAAACCGACGATGACTGGGTGCAGATGCGCATCATTGAGGGCTGGGGCCACGGCTTCATGCAGATGACTACTCTGATGCGCGAGGTCGAGTCGGTTCTCATTGAGATGGCCGACTGGATCGACGAGTCGTTTGAACGCGACACGTTGCTCCAAAAGGAGGACGAGGACATCAAGGCCGTCCACGCCGCCGCCCGCGCTGCATTCACTCCCGAGGGCCCTGTTCAAATCACGGTGCAGGACCCGATGCCTTCGCCCTTGCGATCGCGCCACGTCAAGCCTGCGCGCGAATACAAGCAAAACCCGACCGGCAAGGCCCTGGGTGGTGCTGATCTCGGCGGCATGAGCGGTCTCGACGACGACAACGACGGCATGATTTCGTTCACCCCCAAGAGCAAGCGACGCACCCCTCCCTCGTCGCAGTTCATCCCTGTCCCTCGCCGCTCGTCACGCGACTCCCTCACGCGCAACAACTCTGTGCCCCGCTTCGACGACGACTCGGGATCCTCGGGCGAGACCATGTCCGTGTCCACGCCGACCGATGCCTTCTCCCTCCTCCCCGTGGCCCCGCCCCGGGGCGGCGGCACGTTTGCCTTTTTTGGCTCGCGCCCCGTCATCGCTGGCCCCAAGCCGACGGTCAAGTCGGCCGCCACAGCCTTGTACGGTCCGCAGGGGCGCAAAGTCCCCGACTCGAGTGGCATGTCTGGCAAGGCGCCCAACCCCCTCGTCGCGGCTGCCGTTGCGAGCGCGGCGCGCGCCGCCTCCCCCGCACTTGCTGCAGCGGGCCTCGTGCCCCAAAGCGTCCAGAATGTTTCCCAGGCCGAACTCATGCGCCGTAGGCGGCAGGAAATGGTCGCTGGTATGGGAGAGACTCACTCGGTACAGGGCAGTGACCGCGAGTAAAAGGCGAGGGAGGGGGTAGGAAGAAGACCTGCGGAGACGATGGATGTAGGGTGAACAGAGGAAGGAAAAGAGGACGGTGCCAAGAACCGTCATCTCATCAGTTGTCACGCAATGTTATGCATGTGTAATGTCCAAAGCCCTCCAGCCAATGCTGCCAAGCGACGGTACGCGACGGTGCCACAGCTTACGAGGCGGAGCATCATTAAGTGGCCGACATTCTCCAATATGGGCTCGAGCCAAACGTCCGCCCCGCCGGCCCTTTCACCGTCTGCTTGCGGGACGCAGCGGCAACCGACGGATGTTCGGCCCGGTTGCCGCTCACCCACCCTGTGCGCTATACACCGACAATGCCCCGCTACCCACCTGTGGACCCCAGCCTAGCCCAGCTGGAGCAATGCGCAATGCTTTGCTTCTCCTCACTGTCTTTGACCTCACGCTTTACTGAACTTGCTCAACCCCGCTTTCCAGATACACACAAACAAACATGTCTGCCCCAATCTTTGACGCCGAGCTCGAGGTCGCGTGCCAGTGTACCCTTGGCGAGGGTGAGTGAAGCGCAGGAGTGGAGGCGGGGAGCGGAGCGTGGGGAAAGGCGGCAATGGTCAGTGGGCTGGGGCTGACCTGGACAGGTATCATGTGGGACGACAAGACGGAGCTGCTCCACTGGGTTGACATTGACGAGGCCAAGGTGCACTCGTGAGTACGCTGTGTGTGCGCGCGTGGGCGTCCGCATGCTGCTGGCCGTGTCCTTTGGCTACTGGCTGCTGCCTACTGGCTGCGCGGGCGTGGCGCCGGGTGGTCTTCAAGAACTTTGAATCGCCAGCGCTATCCCCGCGCATCGGACATGACCACGCTTCACGCTCTGTTGGCAAAGCACATCTGACACTGACAAACAGCTACGACCCCGTGTCCAAGGCCCACAGCGTGGCAGTCTACCCCGAGACCGGGTTCGTGAGCGCCATTGCCCCGCGTGTCGATGGTCCAGGCGTGAGTATCGTCACCATTCCGGTTCGACCTCAGCTTCCCTTATCCCAATCAAACACACCAGCTGACAGTATCCACCCAGCTCGTGGCGGGCTTTGAGTTCTCGGTGGCCCTCATCAACCCTCCCGCGCCGACCGCGGCGGCGTCCAGCACCCCCATCACCGACAAGGCGACGGCCACCGTCGCCGCCCCGCTCACGCAGGAGTATGTCGCGTCCAGCATGGTCCGCTTCAACGACGGCGCGTGCGACCCTGCCGGCCGCTTTGTCATCGGATCCATGACCCGGCCCGAGAAGGGTGACGGCATCCTCCGTGGCGAGTTGTTCAGCATCGACCCCAAGACCGGTGCGAGCACGAAGCTCCTCGAGTCCGTGGGCTGCAGCAACGGTATCGACTGGAGCCTAGACGGCAAGACCATGTGTGAGTGTATGGCGCGGGCGCGCCGAGAAAACAGTCGCGGGACAGTGCTAGCTATTGCCGTGCGCACGTCTTCACGCCCCCCCCCCCCCCCCCCCCCCCCCCCCCCCCCCCGACTCCTCCTTCGAACCCTCTACTAACGGTATGGAACAGACTATGTCGACTCGAACGAGCCCCGCGTCAGCACGTTCGACTATGACGTCGCGACGGGCGCCATTTCCAACCGCCAGACGCTCGTGTCTCCTCCTGCAGACATTGACGGGCGCGCGACCGTGGGCGCGTTTGACGGCCTCGTCGTCGATGGCGCGGGCAACATCTGGGTGGCGCGCTGGGCCGACCAGCGGATCGTCGGATACACGCCGCGCGGCGAGGTGATTGCCCACATCCGTGTGCCCGGCGTCAAGTCGCCCACGATCCCGTGCTTTGGCGGCAAGGACCTGAGTACAATGTACATTGCGACTGCGAGCGCCAACCTCGCTGGCGCGGGCGACATCCAGGCCCAGTTCCCCCAGTCGGGCGATGTGTTCAAGATTGAGTGTGGACCGGGTAGCCCGCTGGGCAAGGTGCTGGGCGATCAGTGGAAGGGCCGCGTGCGTCACCGTTTCGCTGCTTAGTAGTAGGGGGTTGGTTAGATTTAGGAGATAGAGGCGGCCGGACCATGTAGGGAAGGGGTAGATAGAACACCAAATACAGCAACACGACACCACAACGGAAATGAAGACTATGCTAAGGAGAGAATGCGTCTCGCGGCTAGGGCCACACAGGCGCTGCTGGAGGGAAAGAGAAATGGGTGCTCTGCGGACTGACGCGTCGAGTCGAGGGGAGGCCAGTCTCACAGACACAGGTCCGCTCGCTCACACCCACTGCGACTTCTCCCACTGCGGGTCCTGCAGGAAGGCGCACAGCACCTTGCTCCCGGTCTGCAGCAGCGGGTGGCCGGCGACAATCTCGAGGAAGCGCTGCAGACCTTCGCGCCTCTGCTCAATGACGTCGTCCGTGAACCGGTTCGTGAACACCTGCGTGGGGTCAGATTGGGTCCTGCTGTCTTCCATCTAACGCACCTTGCCTGGGAGAGGAGGAATGTTGACACGGGTGCTCTCACGCTCGAGGACGTCGCGGAACGCCTCAAAGTCCGAGTATCGCCTGCGGACAATCGAGTGCTGGATCTTGAATGCGGGGATGTTGGTCTGCGCGGGTTAGCCAATGGTCCACGGGCGTTAGCAACCCACCATGCAGACAATCTCATAGTCGGTATACATCTTGCGTCCAACGCCTATCGGAGATCAGCGACAACGTCACAAGACCGACAGGCCCGAGCAAGGGCGATACGCACCGTGGGTGAGGGGATTCCGCACCTCAATCTCGAGGAACGACTCTGGGACAGCGTACATCTCCTCAAACTGGCGTCAGCTTCTCCTGTGAGTACCAGCTCACAGTCTGTGGACGCCCAGCGAGACGGGCCATGTCCGAAAAGGTGAGGCTCTCGGACCGGGCAAACGGCGAATGCGTCGCGTCCACTGTAAATGTCAGCGACTATGGTCCTTGAGCATCCAACGAGGCGCAGGCGCGCAGGCGGGGTGGGGATGCATAGCTGCACGCCAGCTGCATGGGAAAAGTTAGGAGGAAACATACCCGACGGTGTGGGCTGCACAACTGCGGAGGTGTCAGCGGCGGTGCTCTGTGCGGAGGTTCGGAGGTGCGGAGGTGCGGAGGTGGGCGGCGGGCGTGGCCGGTGTACCACGTATGGGAAGGGGGGGGCAGGAGTGTGAGTACGCACGGCCACCTTGTGAGTACGAGTCCATTTGGGGCTGCAAGAGAGAGGAGGGAGGAAGGGATGTGAGTGGCGAGTGGGTGTGACTGGTGGTGGTTGATGGTCGGATGGTCGAGGGCGATGGCGAGGAAGGTGGCCACACGATGGCTTCCAAGATGGCAAGCAGCCGGGGCGGTGGCTTGCACGCGCTGGCCCCAGGCCTTTGTTTCCGCCCTCTCTCCCCTTGGCCCAGGCTTGGCCTCGTTCCCATTAGGAATATTTATTAGTAACAAGTCCTAATACGTTATTTGGTTCCCGGAAAGCCCAAACGAACCCGCTGGCCCGTGGCGGATAAACAGTAGGCTAAATGACGAGAAACACATAGACATCGCCAAAGAAGAAGTAACGGTGGTCTATGCGTGTCGTGCTATGCGTTTCCCGAAATGAGCTTCATTCATTCACATCACATTCTGGCTTCTATGCTGCCCTTTCCCACACACGCTCGCCATCGAGCCACGTCTCCGTGACACCCGCCTGAGCCTCGCGAAGCGTGTCGACGCCGTCCCGGAAGGGGTCGACGGCAAGCACACAAAAGTCGGCCTGTTTGCCCGGCGCGAGCGAGCCATACATGCCTTCCTTGTCCATGGACACCGCAGTGCCCATGGTGTAGTACCGGACGCTCTCCTCGAGCGGGATGCAGAAGCGCTCGAGGTTGAAATGCGCAAACGCCTCGGGCTCGTTGAGCGTGGGTTCAATGATCGACTTGCGCGTGGCCGCCGAGTAGACGTTGGGCAGCGCGTGGTGCGGCGCGACGGGCGCGTCGGTGCCAAACGAGACGTTGGCACCTGCGTCGCGGAACTCGGAGAGCGGGAACGCCCGCGCGCTGCGCTCGGCGTCGACCTGGGCGTGCCAGTTGCGCGCGTACACCGGGTCGGCGTGCAGCGGCTGCAGGCTGGCGGTGATGCCCGTTGCGGCCATGCGGCGCACCGTGTCGTGGGTACACACCTCGAGGTGCTCGATACGGTTGCGGCGGTGGCGCGGGCCGTTGGCGGCGACAATGGCGTCAAAGGCATCCAGCGCCTGCTCGCTCGCTGCGTCGCCCAGGGCATGGCACGCAATCTGCAGACCGAGGCTGTCCGCGAGCGTCAGCACCTTGGTGAGCTCGTCCTTGCCCCAGATGGGCTCCGGCGTCGCACCGTTCGGATACGGCTCCTTCATGTATGCAGTACACGAGTCGACGACGCCGTCAGAGATGATCTTGATGCCGACGAGGTTGAGGAACGGCGCCTTGTCCGCGAGGCGCTCCTTGTGCCGCGCGGCCGTGTGCACCCTCTGCGCGCGGTCCTCGTCCGTACCCTTTGGCGTAATGAGCCAGTGCATGTTGAGGCGAAGTGGCAGGCGCCCGCCACGCTTGTCGTACACGTCCTCGAGCGCAGCCAGTGAGTCTTCGGACATGGCCATGTCGACTGCGCCAGTGACACCAGTGGACGTGAACGCGTCCAGCGCCGTCTCGACCATGTCGACCGCCTGGGCCAGTGTCGTGTGGTCGGCAATGTACGGCCAGACAAAGTCGTGGAACGCCGTCTCGAGGAGCACGCCCGTGGGCTCGCCGTGCGCATCACGCTCAATCTCGCCGCCCTTGGGGTCGGGTGTGTCGCGGGTGATACCGAGCACCTCGAGGCCCTTGGAGTTGGCCCAGCACGAGTGCAGGTCCATCGAGTCAATGAAGACGGGGACGTCGGTGGTGATGGCGTCGAGGAGCTTGCGGTGCGGGTGCTCACCGAGCGCATCCCACATGAACGAGGCGCCAAGGTAGTACTTGGCCCCCGGCTGCTCCTTGATGCGCTGCCTGAATGCCGCCTGCACCTCGGCGACGCTCAGCCGCAGGCAGTTGACGCGCCCCAGCGCGTTGCCCAGCTGAAGCAGGTGGATGTGGCCATCCAGCAGACCAGGGAGGATGACCTGTCCTCCCATGTCGCGGTCCTCGCGCTTCACGTCGCCCACCTGCAAGTCAGAACGCGTTATCAGTTTTGGGATGGATGCCAACTTACTTTCTTGATGGCGTCATAGGCACCGTCCTCGTCGCCGACGTAGACCACCTTGTCGCCACTCGTCACGAGCGTAGAATACAGCTTGTCATCGCCGGGCGTGCTTGTGAACACCCGGGCGTTGCGGAACACCTTGACTGGAGAGGACATAGTGAGGTGGGCAGAGAGGATGGGAGAGGGCGGTTTAATGAACCTGGGTCTAACGGCTCTGATCATATCCTACGGCAGATGGTGAATGCCCACCAACTTTCAGGCAATTCAGCGGACCAGCGGGTAAACAACTGATAGCGTCTGAACCACACTTGCTGCATGCATTGCTGTCAATGAGTACCAGAGTCCGCTACGGCCGCGGGTGGTTCCAAGGTATGCGGCGGGTACCGAGAAGGCCGAAGAAGGGCAGCGATCAGCAAGATATTCTGTGGGTCCGTCGCAGCTGTCCCGCTGGCCATTTGTCTCGTCCGGGATTCCAAACGTCATAATCCGATGGTGGAGGCCGATGTTTCTTCGTCCACTCTTCTAATCTTGCGCTAGTGACGGTCTCCCCCACGGGCCCTCTCGCTGCCCATAAGCACCTCGCCATGGCCTCGTCTTTGGTCTCAGGTAGGTGAGCTGTTATGTGTTCTCACCCTCATCGCGCCCCCCTCGAACGCGACGCTCGAGGCACACGTCGGGACAGTCATCACCCTCTCGCCGCGGCCGACGCCCTGCAACTCATAACTGCCCCGTTTCGTCCTTGTCTTCTTGTGACAGCACACCTTGCTGTGGGACACCTTGTGCGAGGGTGAACAAGAACCTCTGTACTCTGACAGGTGAGACGTGGTGTGCCGAGCTTAGGAATGCTGCGCGCCACTGACGGTGTCCCCGAGATCCAGCAGGCCCAGACAAACAAGGCCATAACGTGAACGCGCGTACCTGCAATACAGCTCTGTCCTCCCTTTCAACGACACGCGCCGGCGATGGCAATGCGTTCGTCGAGCTGTACAAGTGCATATGCCCGCCTCAAAGCTCCGCATCTGTCCAAGCGCGTCGCCAGGGCATCCGGACTCCCGATCCACCCTGCACCAGAACAGGTGGCGCCGAGGAGGTTCGGCGCGACCCATTGTGGGAGCGCGTCGCTGCGTTCCCGTAGAGCCCCAGCGTCGGGGCCCGGGACATGCATGATGCAGCCCCTGCGGTGCATCCCAGCACCCCAGTTGTGCGTTCACATGTCGCCTCTTGGCGCCGGTCCTTGCGCGCGCACTGGCACTACTGTGCGGCCCGGCCTGGTCGAAGAGACGACACGCCACGCTCCGTGCTGAAACATACGGACGAGGCGCCACACCACCTGGCCGGCGGCCCGCGTTGACCTGAACGTGTCTCTACTGACGACACGGAGCGAGACAGCAATGGCGCACTGCCAAAGTCGAGGCCACCCGACGAAAGCATACATATATACACGGCGGGCAACTGTCATCACTATCTCTTTCTCCAGTCCCCAGGCGGTCCTTTGTTCTCTTGTTACTCACACACTCGTTATTTCTCCCCACCTTCGTTTTACTGCTACCATGAAGCTCGCCGCCGCTCTCCTCCTTGCCGTCCCCGCCATCGCTGGTCGATGCGGAACCCAGGCTGCCCACTCCGCCCACGCTAGCTACGTGGCTCAGTCTGTCCAGTCTGCCCAGGCTGCCCAGTCTGCCACCTCGGCCGCTGTCGAGGTCCCTGCTGCCTCGTCGGCCGCTGTCGAGTCTGTCGTCTCGGCCGACTCGACTGTCGTCGCCGTCCCCGTGACCGTCGCCGCTTCGAGCGCCGCCGAGGTCACCGAGTCTGCCGCTGCCACCGACTCCGCTGTTGACCCCGTCGTCGAGTCGGCTTCGGCCACTGCCGAGGCCGCTGCCACCTCGTCTGTCGCCGCCTACAACAACTGGGCCTCTGCTCAGGCCTCGTCGTCGTCCTCGGCCGCCCAGGCTCAGGCCACCTCTGTCTCGACCACCCAGGCCGCCGAGGCCACCTCCGAGGCCACCACCCAGGCTCAGGCCCAGGTCAGCTCCGAGTCGACTGCCCAGGCGTCCACGACCGCCTCGTCGGCCGCCGCGGCCTCCACCTCGTCCATCTGGGACTACCTTAGCACCGTGTCGTACTCGGGCACCTCGACCTTTTACGGCGGCAACCTGAACGGCGGCGCGTGCTCGTTCACCACCCTCTCGACCCTCCCCTCGGGTATCTACGGCACTGCCTACTCTGGTGCCGTCTGGGACAACGCCGCCGAGTGTGGCGCCTGTATCGAGGTCACCGGCCCCACCGGTGCCACCATCAAGGCCATGGTCGTCGACGAGTGCCCCGAGTGCGAGCAGGGCCACCTTGACCTGTTCCCCGACGCGTTCACCGCTGTCGGCGGCACCGACGGCACCGTGACCACCTCGTACCGCTTCGTCGAGTGTGGCCTCACCTCGCCCATCACCCTGCACAACAAGGAGGGAACGTCGCAGTACTGGTTCGCCATGCAGGTCGTCAACGCCAACGAGCCCGTCTCGACCCTCGAGGTGTCCGTCGACGGCGGCAGCACCTGGACCGCCGCCACCCGCACCACTTACAACTACTTTGAGTACTCGGCCGGCTTTGGCTCTGCCTCGATGGACATTCGCGTCACCTCCATCACTGGCGCTACCATCACCTACGAGGGTGCCACCCCGGACGCCGAGGCCCAGTTCACTGCCTCGTCCAACTTCTAAGAAGGTTGCCGAAAACACAGTGCCACACCCACACCGTCCCCCCTACTAGTTGCTACGTTTGTTTAGTAGCTAGTCCCTCTCAGTCTGTTGTCCCTGCGGGACCGTATGCATTTGCCCGGCCGTGCCGGCAGTGCATGATTGAGCCAACAAGAGCAGCAAGGAAGAGCAGAGCTGTCAGCTGTATGACTGACTGATGTGTTTTTTTGGCACATCTGTCGCTTCTGTCGTGTTTCGAGGCCCAAACCATCCCTTGTCGCATCCATCGAGGCACGGGGCTGGCGCGACGATGGCACGCAGGGGTTTGCTGCTGTGGGTGTGTGTTCCAGGCTCTGTTCCAGGCGCGCCGGCGCGTGGCAGGGTGTTTCGCCCTGATTCAAAGGCATTAGATCATTAGAACTGCAGTGGCGTCGAAAGTCTAAATGAGCCTAATGGTTGAAACTGTAATGGAGGAGGGCTGCCTGTACAGTGGGTTTCAGGGGTTTGCTCGTGTCTCCATACGCGCGCGGGGAGCGGGGAGCACCGGGAAGTGGTGGACAGTGCGTACAGTGCGCGCACGCACCCAGTGAGCAAAGTACTGCCAGTAACAGCGGTCGTTCTCGTCGTCGTCGAGCAAACGACGCTCCGTTCTATTCACACACATCTACCACAAGCTATCACCCAATAATACACACACGCACACGCACAGCACACAACACATACCTCCGCGTGCGCTCCGACGTCGTCGCCCCCACCCCCCACCCACCCCCGTAACCCTATTCTCCTCGCAGATCTCGCACGCCGTCGTCGTCCTTGCTCTTCTCTTTCTTCTTCTCCCAGGACACACAATGGTACATACCCCATCACCATCCAAGCGCTCGCAGAACAGTGTCTCACCCTCCTTCCAGTCGGGAAAGAACGAAAATGCAGTCCCAACAAACCTCATCACATACAAGGGTCCGTTCCTCCCATGAGACGTTTGCCTGCTGGTCGCCGCCGCTGACATTCGTTTCGCAGGACGCCGCATCCCAGCGCGCATAGACCCAGATGCAGTGAGCATCGCTGTACCGGCGACGAGGGGCGCATGTGGCCGTGGCCGCAGCACAGATGGAGTGCGGGACAGATCAACTTGTCCCGCACCTCCCGGCAGAGCCCCGCCGCCGCCGTGGCCATTACCACCGTCGCGTTTTGCTGACCCTCTACAGAGCATTCTCCGCGTCGTGGAGATCATGGCCAAGAGCTTTGGCGCGCCAGAACACCACATTACGCTGGCTCTGCGCGACGAGAATGACAACCTCGTAACACAGACGAACATTGGTGCCAAAGTGTCGTCCAAGGAGACGCTCAAGTGAGTGTTGGCGTTGACATCCGCACAACAAGTGTCTGACAGCCTCAGGCTCGTGGCCGCTCCCGTGACCGAGGCTCTTGCTGTTGTTGCCTCGCTGCATGCCGCCAACGACAAGCCCGGAGAGGCCGGCGACCCCATCGTGCTGCCCAACAACGCCGAGGTGCTGCCGCCGAAACTCGCCCTGTTCAACCTGCAAAAGTACATCAAAGAGGACGACTTTGCCGTCGAGTTTATGCTCAAGGGCGGCGTCAAGCTCCTCGTCGACATGCTGGAGAAGGAAGGTACCGGTGCGCTAACGGGCAACTCGCTGGCGTACGCTCTGCAGGGTATCCGCGGTGTCATGGACTATGACAATGGCTGGGGCGACCTGTCCGACGCGTTCATCGACCGCGTCATCGTCGTGCTCGCGAGCTCGAGCGCACCCAACGTCGTTCGCCCAGCCACTGTCATTGTCCGCAAGCTCATGGTGGCGTCACCCAAGGCCCACTCGTCCGGAAAGGGCAAGAGCAAGGCCCGTGAGGGCGATTCCGTCAACCAGTACGGCTTTGACCGCGTCTTTACGCGTATCGTCGACGTCGGACACATGGTCCCCGATGATCACGGCGGCTCGCCCGCAGAAGCCGTCTTCCGCCCCATTGTCAAGCGCTTGGAGGGAACCCGTGACCTCGAGCTCGTTGCCCAGAGGTAGGTGCCAGGCTCAGTGACGCAGTGCTCACCTTTCAGTCTCGCCCTCATCAACGCGGCGCTGCGCTCGGCCCAACAAGAAGGCAGCAAGCGGTACTCTGACCTCATCACGGTGATTGAGGCTCTCGGCACTCGCAAATACGTTGCGCGCCTCATCCCCTCGAGTCAAAACAACCCTGTCGAGACCCGTATCTTTGATTTCCAGACCCGCTACGCAAACGTCCTGCGCTACCACTCGCTCCGCCCGGTGAAGCCGCAAAACAACCCCACACATGAGCGGTACCTCGACGACGTCTGGCAGACGGGCCGCCTGGACTCGGAGGACGGCGGAGGCCACAGGGCGTCGCCGCGCCCCAGCATGCAGGACTACCAGTCCTCTGGCCAGAGGACGTGGGACGGCTGGCGCAGGATGGGTCTCTCGATCGACTATGTCGAGGCGTCGGACCCGCTGAATGAGACGGAGCTGTTCCGGTCAATAGGCGAGCTGGGTCTCGAGTGCCTGCACTACTACGCCGTGCACGAGGACAACTTCCACAGCGTCGTGCTGGAGCAGCTCGCCCGCCCCGCTGACAGGCGGTGCCCGATCGGCAAGGCGTCGGCAGAGTGCGTCAAGGTCCTGTACGACCACTACAAGATTTCGCAGTCTGCGCAGCGCGGCGCGTCCCATTTCCAGCCGTTCATGCTCAATTTCCCGCGCCTGCACTCGCTTGTCCTCAAGTTTTTCCTGCGCATGTGGCAAGACTCCGAGTCGCGTCTGGACGACTTTGAGCGCCTGAGCTACTTGGTCCGGAGCCAGGTCCGCCAGACCCTCGCGGACGAGCACAGCAAGACGTGGCTCGACCTCGAGCACGACTTTTTGGGCGCCGACTACCGCAACATCCGCGAGGGCCAGATGGAGATGATTGACAAGGAGGACGGCCTGCTGGAGCGTCCGGCCGTCGCGGCGCTGCGCGCCAAAGTCGGCCACGAGGCGTACGAGGTCATGGCCGAGCAGCGCGTCATCTGCATGCAGCAGGGCGGCTGGTTCAACACTGCGCATGTCCTCAAGTCGGGCATCGACGTCACGACGAGGGCCAACCCGACCCGTCCGCACCGCTTCGTCCGCTTGGTGGGTTGAGAAACAAGGGGGGGAATAATGATATCCCGTTGCTAACGGTCAGTCGCCCAACCGCCGCCAACTGGGCTGGAGCGAGTACACTGTGCGCCCAAAGGAGAAACCCGCGTTTGAGCAGCTGCGCGAGAAGAGTAGGTGCACATGCACATCAAATGTATCGCCGCTGACCTAGTCCCAGTCGACCTGGCCAACATCTCCGAGGTGCGCGTCCAGACGGGCTGCGCCGTTGGCTCGCGCTCGCCCGACACAGTCTCCAAGAACAGCTTCTCCATCATGGCCTCGCCCGAGCTGTCGCTCTTGGACCTGGACGCCATCCACGCCGCGCAGTTTGCAGAGTGGGTCGACGGCCTGCGCGTCCTCAAGCAGGAGGTTCCCATGAGTACCCAGGAGAGCGCCAATTACATGCACGTGAGTGTCGCGGGAAGGTGGGGGGGGGGGGGGGGGGGGGGGGGAGGGGGAGTGGCAGCTAAGGGGAGATCCTTTGGTAGCTGACACGTTTCAGATCCTCACTGAGCTCGCGCTCAAGGTCCGTCTCCTCGATATCACGGGCGACGGCATTGAGATTCCGCAAAAGGTCACGTTTGGAACGGCGCCCAAGAGCACCGACTTTTGGTTTGCCAGCTAGCAGAGGTCCGTTGCGCGGCGCGCGCGCCGCCTTGGGAGGCTGATAGTGGGTAGTGGCATGTACGAGTTGTATAATGTAATGCTGTTTTTTTTGTTCTTCTGGGGACAGGACTACTGCTCTTCTCACTCGGGCATAAGGTCCTCGCCATCCTCACTCTCGGGTGTCCTGCTGCCCACGCTCCGGTCCATGGCGCGCATGAGCCGCAGGTCGTCCGAGTCATACTCTGTGCTGCGGTCCGGGTCGCCGCCTCCGTCGCCGTCGCGGTCCTCTATGCTCGCGTCCAGGTCGACGACGGCGTCTTCCGCTTCCAGGCCCGGAGAGTGTTCCGACGGTGGAGGGAGGGGCGAGGCTTGGTTGTTGTGATGGTTGTCCTCTTGGCGGTGTTCGTGGTCGGACGGCGTGGGCGACTGGGGGAAGCGTCAGCGGGGAGCGTCAACGGGGGCAAGGGGAAGGAGGGGTATATGCGCGGCTTGCGATGTCAAGCGACAGCTGCGCGTAGGGGCGTCGTCGGGCGAGCGCGCGCGGTTGGGTTGCGTTGGGGGGGCTCGTACTGGACGGCTGCATGCCAAAACCAGGAAACAGCCATCATACTCCCACCCCCACAGCCGCCAGGGCCTGCCATCCTCGGTGCCTCCATCCTCCATCCTCCATCCTCCATTCACCACAGCCAACTGCACTCACCGGCGCCGCCTCCATCTCCATCTGCGTCAACCGCCTCCCAAACGGCAAGAGAAACCGGTGTCCAAAGGCATTCACCGACGCCCGCTCCTCCTCCACCGCCTCCTCCTCGTCGCTGAGATCGCCCGCGTCGAGGCCGAGCGAGATGCCCGCCGGCCGCAGGCCGCGGAGGGCGCGCAGTGCCGCGCGGTCACAGGCGCGGCGCGCGTCGCGCCGGCGGTCGCTGGCGGACGGGGCGGCGGCGGCGGCGCCAGCGCCAGCGCCAGAAGAGGGGCCCGCGATGGCCGTAGTAGTACTCGTCGTGGCACTGCTAGTGTGTCCGCGTGCGGGCGTATGTAATGCGCGTGGCGCCTCGTGCGGGGAGAGCACTGCGCCCGACACGCCGGTGGTGGTGCTGGTGGTGCTGGTTGACGCTGGGCGTACATATGGCCGTGGTCGGAGCGAGGCGTGGGCGCGCTCGCGGGCCGAGATGGGGAAATACGGATAGTACGAGTACAGCGTGTCCAGGCGGGCTGTGGGGAGTGGCGGGTAGTTTGAGCCTGGGAGCATGGTTGCGTGGTGTGTAGTGTGTGGTCAGTGATGCGGAGGGTGGTGGGTGTAGAGTTGGTTGAGAGAACGACCGTGTGGGGTGAACGGGGGAGCCGGTCGAGCGAGGGTGGGCGTGGCAATTGGGGAAAATAAAAGAAGGTTATTAAACGGCTGTCAAGGTGACAGAGGAGGTCGTGAGTCGTCGTTGTGTCGTGTGAGGTCGGTGATGAGGATGAACAAGAGGGGACTGGGTTTGTTGTTTTGGCAGCCTTCAACGGACTGAGTGGAGGTGCCGGCGGGAGCATTTAACGTCGCCCCCAAGAGCCACACAGAAACCATGTGGCACCTCTCACTGCCACTGACCACTGACCACAAACTAACGACCCATGCAGACGACACTACTATACATGCGCATTTTGGATTCTCTACATGCGCGACTGAATCACAGGGGGGCGGCCAGCGTACGCGTTCTCCAGGAGGAGGAGGAGCTTCTCGCGCTCCAGGGGCGCCGGGTTGGGGTACTGGGCGGTGGAGGCAATGTCGGCGGCCTTGGGCAGGTCCTCCTCCTTCATGCCGAGCTCCTTGAGGGAGATGACGGTGCCGAGGGTCTTCTCGAGCTGCCAGAAGGCCTGGGGCGCGTCAATGTCCGAGCCGATGGCGACGCGGATCTTCTCCATGGCGGCGTGCGCCGCGTTAAAGTTGTACGCCATGGCGTGCGGGAGGACGACGGTGTGGACCTGCGCGTGCGGGAGGCCAAACGAGCCGCCGAGGGTGTGGCACAGCTTGTGGTGGATGGCCATGCCGACGTGGCCGAGGCACACGCCCGCGGCCCACGCGCCCGACAGGGCCTGCGAGCGCGCGTCAATGTCGTTGGGGCTGTCCTTGAGCGTGAGCAGCGCCTTGTACATGTTGCTGATGCCCGAGAGGGCGACACCCTCGATGATGGGGTTGATCTGGGGCGAGTACAGGGCCTCGACACAGTGGGCAATGGCGTTGATGCCCGACGTAAACGTCAGCTGGGCGGGCAGCGACAGGGTCAGGTCGACGTCGTAGATGATGGTGGTGGGGAGGATCTTGGGGTCCGAACGGGTCGTCTTGAGGTTGTTGACAGTCTCGCCGAGAATGGGCGTTGCCTCGGAACCGGCGTACGTCGTGGGGATGGTGATGTGGGGGACACCAGTGCGGATCGTGAGGGCCTTGCCGAGACCGACAGTCGAGCCACCGCCGAGCGAGATGTAGCAGTCGGCGTTCAGACTCTTGGCCTGCTCGAGGGCCTTGAGGGTGACCTCCTCGGGGGTGTGCATGACAGCATCGAGGCAGCTGGCAACATGTCAGCTTGGGAGTCACAGCCGATAGCGGGTTCTACGAGGGACGGCGGTGACAAGTGTCTCCAGGGCTTGTCGGCAGCCGGCGGTAACGGCGCCGGGCCAAAATGTCCCCCCATGAACCACAATTCTCTACTCACACACCGGCAACGAGGTCGCCGAGGCTCGCGCTAATCTTGTTGGCGAGGTCGATCTGCCTGTCGGTGTTCTCGGTAACAATCATGACACGCTTGGCGCCGAGGCGGTTGACCTCCTCGGGGACCTTGGCGAGGGTGCCAGAGCCGAAGATGGTGCGGGGGATGTGCGCCTGGAAGGTGAAGGGAGCGACCATGGTGGAGGAGAAGCGGTGGGTGGGGGTGGGGGTGGTGGTTGGGAGGGCGGTAGCGATGGCGCGGGCGACGGGAGACGTGCGCAGGGAGGTGCGGACGATGGTGAGGCTGGTGGGTAGGGTGCGCGCGAACAGCGTGGGCAAGGGTGGAGGTGCTCGTCGGGAAAGTTGACGAGGGTAAGGAAGCGAGGAGGGTGTTTGTGGGGTTAAACTGTCAAGACAGATGAGAGGTGTGAGCAACTAAAGTTGACTGTCGTTGGGAGGAGGAGATGGAAAACGCTGCTCTTGCGTTTGGGTGGGATGTATGAGTCATATGATGGGTGGATGGGGTCGGGAGCCCCGAGCAAAGACAAGGTCAATCCGGCATGTTTGTGGCCGGGAAGCCGGAAGATGGTTCCGGTGGCCCCCTGCCCGTTTTAGTCGCCGCGCGCCAGTATATCGGATCTTCTGGGGGGCCATCACGTCAGTGGTAATACAGTAGCACAGCACTGCAGCAGCTCGTGTATTACTGGACACGTGTACTGCATAGCCATGTTCTATCAAAATGACAACGAGCTTGTTGCAGTTGGTTTTAGTTTCATTGGCCCGGCGGGTGCTCACCGTGGACTAGACCCCGCAGCCTGGACTCGAAAGTCACCGAGCCTTGACCCGGCGGCACCGTTATTTCCTTGCCCTCTGGCCCATTCCGAGGCGAGGGCCAGTCCGAGGCTGGCCGATTGCTGGGGGTCCAGGTGACGAAAGCGGACATGTTCACCGTTAAGAGAGTCCCGTGCGGGTGGTCCCGGCGCGCCGTGGCCGTGGCCGTCGCGCGTCGACGCGTGGACTCTGGGGGGTGAGTGTCGGTCTTGGTGTGTCTTGTCGGCCAAAAAACACACTATGCGGAGATAATAACCCGACAGACTGGAAAATGTCAGTCGTTGTGTGTTTCCGAAGCACGGTGCTGCACAAAAGACGTGTTGTGCTGCCGGGTGCTGGGTGATCGATCGGCCATCTCATGTTCAATCGCCATTGTGCACTGGCACATTGACCCACCTGATGTGTAGTCTACAAGGCCGCCAGCTGCGTTCGCGACCTCATATGAGCAGTCCGCGTACCTCTGCTGCCCTTGCCCATAGCCTCGCCCATGGCCAGCCCATTCTCATTGGCACCTGTGCACCGGACACCGGCCCAGCACACCACTTTTGCTCGGCACAGCATGGTATCTCCGCAGCACGCAGCAGCGACCAGCCTCCTCGCTCATCGAGTGCTCGGCACGCTGTACTGGGTGCCGCTTCTGTCTCGACCCTCATCAATGCGCAACGCAGGCTGTAATCTGTTCCTCCCAGCCAGGGGCGAGCGATGTCCACACATGGCCACAGCCATGTAACGGTCGCAGCTGCATTTATGTAGCTGTTAGGCGCGATGCGGGCCCCCTCACTCGGATCTCGCAAAGTGAGAAGTGCCCTCAGCCTTTGGCAGGCTTCAGGTGCTTTGACTCATTGGAACGCCGTCAGCCGACGGTTGGCTGGCGGCCTGCAGCCTAGCCTGGCGGCTTTCCCGCCTCTCAGCACACAACTGACCGGCGCGACCCACGTAGGCCACCTCCAGCTTTTCTCATGTCGGTGTTCGATCACGACCTGAAGCGACATGCGATCTCTAGGTCTCAGGAGAGAGACGACGCTTGCGCGCCGGGCGGGCGGTGCAGCCAGCCGCGTCAGCTCATTTGCTGCTTTGCTGCCTGGGGTGGGGAGGTTATGACGAACGCGTAATGTCGAAATTTGTGTTTTGCCACTGGCCACATCCCAGTGCACAGCTGGCTGGTTGGTCTAAACGGACAAGGATATCTGCATGGGCTACGGGGATGAAGGTTTAAGCTATGGGCATGCACACAGCGCATGCAACGAACCGACCACCAGGCGATTAAGGGCGGCATCAGAAGGGAGCATAAGACAGGCGGCGGTGAGGTGTGGGGTGGTGGGAAGAGGCTACGTCCGCCTGTGGATTTGACGTTTGCGAGACTGGGGGCTCGAGGGAGGAACACACTTGCGCGCAGCCGAGAGAGAGGGACGTCACGGTCGTGAAGCGATTTACTTCCCCTTAAGACCGTAGTAGAGACCCACGACAAGCGCAATGATACAAATGATGAGGACTGCACCGTGTCAGTCGTGGTTCTATGCCGGGCAGTGGGGGTACAATTACTCACTGCAGATGATCAGGCAGATGATCTTCTTTTTCCTGGCAGCGCGAGCCTTGTTCACCGCAGAGTCAAGCTGGGTGTTACTAGGAGAGGGTCAGTTTTACTGCCCCAATGTGTGACAACAGATAACTGGCCGGTACTCACCCGCGCTGGATGTCCGTGTTGACCTGCTGGGTCTGGTTCTCGACGTCGGCAATAGCCTCGTTCTGCTGCTCGACGAGCATGGCCATCTCGTTGAACATCTGAGCGAGCTCGGTCATGGTCTTCTCAATCTTCTGGATCTCGGCATGACGCTCCTGGACCTCGCGGTACGCGCCGCGGGCAGCACCGTAGCGGTTGGTGTTGAGGAGGGCCTGGGCGAAGACCTGCGGGTTGTCGCTGTCAATGACGTCCTTGATCTCCTCGGGGGTCGCGTCGGGCTTGACAATCTTGTACTGGCGCTCGGCACGGTCGCGGGTCTTCTTGCGGTACTCCTTCTCAACCTGCTGGTGCTCCTGGAGCAGGCCACGGAAGCGGTTGTTGGCAGTGTCGACCTGCTGCTTGAACTGCTTGTTGCCCTTGGACTGCTTGGCGAGCGACTTGATGGCGAGCTTGCACTGCTCGCGGGTGCTCTTGGCCTGGTCCGACAGCCTGTCGACGTTGGCAATGGCGTTGGGGTCGCTAGAGTTGAGGCTCTGCTGGTGGCCGTTGCGCACAGCCTGGATCTCCTGCTCAAGCTGGGCCAGGAGGTTGTTGGTGTCGGTCAGCTGCGACCAGAAGTCACCGCCGCCAACACCACCGCCAGTCTCGGTCATTGGGTAGTTGCCGCCAACGGGGCTGTAGGCCTGCGGGACCTGCGCGTACTGGTCATACTGCTGCTGGGGAGGGTACGACTGCTGCTGGGCCTGGGCATAGGGGTTGCTACCAGGTGCCGAGTGGTCACTGCGAGAGAAAGAGTCAGCCAACGAGTTGCGCAAAACATGTGGTCCGTGTGTTTCGGCGAGGCGAGGGGGGCGGTGAACCGCCGTCTCTCATCTGGCCGACAATCCACAGTCCGACACAATTGTCGTAGACACTCACCCATAGTTGATACCCTGCGAATGGTCAGCACGTATGTCCAGTCGACTGTTTGTCCCACAACTACTACTCACAGAGTTTTGGAGGCGGTCACGAGCCATGGTTGCAAGAGGTCAAAGCGGGGTGTGGATGTGGTGGAAGGGGGGATTGAAAGGGGGCTGGGGCTGGGCTCTTGCTTTAGATCCAAGAGGGGGGAGAAGAGCAAAACGCGAAGGCTGATCTATTGCGCCTGGATGCTTTGGATGGCAGTGACAGGTGTGTGCACAGGAGGAGCGAGGTGGACGACCGAAAGAGAACGCGTCTTGGGCCTGGACTGTGTAGCCAAGGAGGTTGGGGAGGGAAGATGTTGTACGGGGGCCGTTGGGTGGACGGGGACGCTGCTGTGGGGAAAAGGGGGGAGATGAGGAGGAGGAAGAAGACAAGGAGGGTGTGAGAGATGGGCGATGTATAGATGAAAGGAAAGAGCCTGGACGAGGACGACGAGGGAGAGAGGGGGATCGAGAGGACAGCGAGAGGGAGAGGGGATGCGGGTCCAGGGACAGACGGGGGGACAGCTGGGACGACCGGCGGGCGGGCGGGCGGGGGAAGACGACGACGAGCGGGCACACGTCGAGGCCCACACAGTATGTTTTTGATTCCGCCCGCCCGCGCGCCCACAACCGTGTCTCTCGTCGTCGTCTCGATTGTGTGTCTCTCCGCCCACCGCCTCGTTTTCAACCCCGCGCGCTGTTCCCTGCTGTTGCATACAACATACCCATACCCACACCCCGTTATACCCATATCTCATATCCATGGTCCTTGTTGTTGTACAAAAGACGCGGGTTGTCCATCTCTGCAAATGGCCCCATGCCAGACTGCCAGCCACCAGCGTCATGAAAAACAAGGGGGAGATTCCACACTCTGCACACACACATTTTTCGGCGCCACAGAGGGTACAGCGGGCCCCTTTTGCAGATTGCAGAGTGGCCTCTACGTGCTTGTTGCTCGTGCTCGTGGACGCATGCAGCTGCAGCACGTAGTGACCGGCTCTGTTCCACTCGTCTACTTCTCTCGCCTGTACTCACACACCAGTTGGCCAGTTGCCAACGCGGTGCCGCGTGCGTACGCCAACGGCGCGTTCTGCCCGGGTTCCTCGGACCAGGGCCGCAGAGCCCAGGCGCCAACAAAAAACCGCAACAACAAATTGGCAGTGGCGCAGTGGAGGGGGAGCGTGCTTGTGGCGGCGATGCATCTCGTACATCTCTCATCCCATCTCATCTCGTTCCGCGCGCTTGTTCGTCGTTGACGTGAGGGCACAAGACAAGACATACCAAGCGGTGTGACGAATGGCGGCCGGGAGCCCAAAAATGAAAAATGAATCCAAATGGTTTTGGGTGTGGCGTGAGGCGATGACGGGCGGTGCTGTTCCCGCGGACTGGAGCGGTTGTTTGGTGTCATTGTTGCGGTCTGGTCTGCGGCCTGGGCCATGGTAGCCTGGAATTTGTGCCAAGCGGTAATCAGCAGGTGCTGGCGGATCACATGCAAACATGTATGCACCGTTGTCGACAGACCGCAAAAGCTGGGACGGTTGTTGACTGGTGTACTGGTGTGAGCCACCGACCACTCCACCCAGACCCGCAAACCACATACGTGCCTAGTCTCAACACCAGCCCGCGGCTCATGCTTCATGGGTGGTTCAGTTCATCTCTTGGACCCATGCTCTGGACGATTTATCCAGGACGCGTATCAACCATAATGTCACATGTACAGAGGACCCCAAAGGTCACCCGGCGGCATGCTCAGGAGCGCCAGACGCATGCGTGTCGAGAAGAAGGAAAATGAGGCATGCGCCTTCGTGCTCCACTCTCTCAATCGAGAGGGCTTCCTGGCATCCTGGCACTGTCCTCGCTGCTCGCTGTCCGCAATGTGCGCGCCGTCGCCACCTGTCGGCCGCCGCGCACTGCCACTTTGCCACCCGCGCCATGCCGCTGCACCCGGATTCACTTCACGCTCGGTGGAAGAGGAGAAGGAGCGGCAACAATGACGATGGTCGGAAAAGCCGAAGACGACATTAGTTGCTCGGCATATCCTCTCATCCCCTCACCAGCGTGCGCTCTGGTGGAATCGGGGGCACGGCACGATCCGGGTGTCGGACATGCGCGACATGGATTTCGGGACGTTCGTTTCCTTGATGCGATGGCCACTGGCAACTATATCTCGGCCGCCGTTGACGCTGACGACATCGTGGTTATTTCTCGACCTTTGGATCAGCAAATCGGGAGTTACCAGTTCCTTGGCACCTGCTGCACCTGAACGCTGTGCTGGAACATGATCATTGCACTCGGCCATGTGTCAGTCCAGCTGGCGCCACCGATCAGCATCCGTAACGTCTTGGGGTATGAGATATGATCATTCGAAGCGGTCCAGAAACGCCGTCAGAGTGACGCCGTGGCGAGGGTCAATGACACTCAGGTCAAGGGTTCAGCCTGACAAGTGACGCCGTGATTACAGTGGTGCATCGCACGTCCGTCTCGGTGCTCCCCGCGCCCCGTGTCTGCTCGCCTCGTCCTCGTCTAGTGACAGCACTGATTACCTCCTCTTACCGCCGCGCTTGTTCTGCGCGCCCCTCGCAGGAGCAGGAGCGGCTTTCACGGCCGCGGGTGTCGACGAGCCGCTGCCGGCCTCGTTGGAGCCAGCGGACGCCAGCTTGCCCGAGAGCCTGTTGTCAGCTACAAACGTGACAAAGGCCCAGCTCACGATCCGCTCCAGTCCATGCTCTTGGCCATGCGCTTACGCTGAGCGTCCATCTCGGCCTTGACCTCGGGGTCGTCCTCCATCGACGCCTGGGGGTCAGCTCTACGCCTGGTATTTGAGCTCACGGTAATCTTGGGCAGGGCGATAGCCATGACGGCCGAAAACAGCATCATCATGACCATGGGCGACTTGAACATGGCAATGAGGTTGACGCCCGGTGGCGGGGTAAAGTAGTCCTCGGGACCGTTGGCGGCCACTTCGAGCGGGTACGAGAGGGAAGGCGAGGTGGTGGGCAGGATGGCGCGGTCCGGGAAGAAGGACTGGACGTGGAGCGCTTCCCCGGCTTCGGCGGGGACAGTCACGACGAGCTGCTGGGTTAGAGACGCGCTGCACGGTTCGGTACCCACCGAGGACATGGCATAGCCTGGCACAATGGGCCGGATGAGGTGCTGGCCGGGAGCAACGTCGAACCTGTCGTTAGTATAGGTCAGGCGCGCGAAGGCAGTACCTACAGCTCAAACGACCCGTCGACGCGGAACAGGGTCGAGCTCGCGCCATAGTCGAGATCCACTCGGCTGTCGATGGGGAGGGCGGTGGAGTCTACTGTCAGCGACGGCCGACCGATGCAAGGCAAACTCACTGAGCACTGGGTTGGGCACCAGGCGACCACGCAGGTCGGCACCGAGAGCTGGGAGCGCACTGGAGTTAGGTTACAATACGGGCAGAAAACCTACGCGAGGAGGAGGAGAGCGGCGGCGTGCATGGTGCTGCCGATGACGATGTTGGTGAGCTCGAGAGGAACGACGACGAGCCGAGATCGTGTAACCTCCAACTCGCCCACGAGGGTCCATCCAGGCACGGTAATGCGCGCCCCGGTGCCGATTATAACAGTGGTTTCAAATGTATTTGTAATGGGAGGGGCTATGACATTAGAAATGACATCAATCCCACTCTCCTCTCTCCCCTGTGTTGTTCTTGGACACTACACTTTCCACCTGCCCACAACTTTGAACAACCACCGACCCACAGTCACAGCGACCAGCAGGCGCCATGGCGGAGAACATTCTCGGCCTGCTGCTCGTGACGTCGTCGGCACAAGACCGATATGTCTTTCGGTATCCGCCTGACCCGACGTCGCCAGAGGTGCGGCTGTCGCAGCCCGTCTACTCGCGCGCAACATACACTGCCAAGGACACGACCGTGGATACGCGCCCGACGCACCGCCTCTTCCCGCGTGGGATGCACGCAGACGGAAGCCGTACATCGGGGTCTCGTGGCGGCGGCGGGCTCACCGTCCCTCCATACAGCAGTGCGGCGTCCAGTCGCCCGGGGCTGCGGTCTACTCGACACCTCGAGGGATCCGATAACTCGTCCGCCGCGATGCCGGCGTCAGGCAGCAGCCTCCACTCGCACCTCACTCAGGTGGGGTCCAGTGGCAACTCGGGTACCGACGACAGCAGCTCTGACGACTCGGACGAGGATGACCGTATCTTCGAGGGTGGGGGCGGATACGTCCCCCGCCGATACAGCAGCGAGGCCGAGTCGATCCGGCCCAACGCGCCGCGAGGCCTGTCTGAGATTCTGGAAGGGCCGCGGCGGTCGAGCCTCGTCGAGAGCGAGGCGACCCAACGGCCCGGAGGCGCCAAGAAGGGGAAAGAGAACGGCGCCTTTATCGAGGCCCAGTACAACTATGCGCTCGGCTACAGCCTCGACTTTCTCGCCGACCTGCTCACACCGCCGCGTGCGGCTTGTAACCGCAAGTTTGAGGTGTCGGTCGACGAGCTCGTGTTCATCGGCCACCCCGTGTCCTGCAACCCTGATGGACGATGGGCGTACCCCGCCGAAGAGAGTAGCGACGAGGAAGACGAGCCGCGACGAGTGTCCCGTGGTCGAAGGATGAACGATACGCCTGGGCCGCGCGATGCGTCCCTCCGCACAGTGGCCGAGGCGCCCGAGAGCCCCGTCTCGAGCCGTCTTCTGAGTGACTCCAACCACTCGTTGTTCCGGGCCATGTCACGCAACTCTGTCGCCGCCAGCATGTCGGCTAGTGGAACAGAGGGCAGTGGTACTGAGACACCCTCTCGGCCCAATGGCAAGAAGCTCGAGGACGACAAACCCGTGCTCCAAATGTTCCACTTGGCGCTCATTCTCGACAAGCCTGACCCGCAACCCGACAGCGACGTCACACCCAACGACACATACAAGACCGTCTACCAGGAGATTGCGTTCAAGTGGACCGCGGCGGCGTTTGCCCTGCAGGTGCGCGACAACTGGATCGCGACCCAGGCAAGACAGATTACGCGCATTCGGGAAAAGGCCATCTCAGAGGGTGTCTCGGTTGTCGACTGCCTGCGAATGTGCATTGAAAAGACCGAGCTGGGAGCCAGCCTCCATGAGCTGTTCAGCGCACTGCACAAGGTCAAGAGCAAGCCGCTCAACACGCTGTTCTCGCACCTGGCCACGACCGTCAACGTCAACGTCAGCAACATTCCCATCTCAATCGCCATCCCGCCGCGCGAAAAGGACGACGAGGCCGCGTTACTGGCGAATGGTGACCTCGACAGCTCGGAGAGTGACGGCGAAGTGGACGACGCATGGAGCCTCACTGGCGCGGACGGTGCGCTCGTTGCACGCAAGCAGCCGCACTTGAATGTCGAGCCATGGCAGGCCCTCTTGGTCCTGAATGAACACGAAGCAGACATCCACAGTGCCGCTCTCCGTGATGGGTTCCGGCGTGACTCCAAGTCGCAGAGGGCCGAGGACGAGCTCATGGGGGCGCTCGTGCGCGCCGCTGATGTGACCAGGCCGTTGCATGAGCTTGCGCACCAGTTGCGTTACGACCTCGAGGGTATTGTCATCCCACTCGCGAGGGAGCTTGTGCAGAGCAAGAGGGCCATCCTGGTCGACGTCGTCAACATCCGTCTCCGGACCATTCTCATCCCCGCCAACGTCTCACAGCACCTGCGCTCGCTGGACCAGCACACGAACCTGTGGCGGATGGCGTTCCCAAGTCTCGGCGACCTGCGCGCGTTCATCTCGATGGTCTCGTTTGCGCCCGTCCCCTTCCGTGACCTCCTCCCACCCGAGGCCCAGGCCGACCCGCCAAAACGCGACCTGTACATCCGTGCCATCACCTGGCTCCTGCGAAACGACCTGGTACTCCAGTCCCACGTTCGCGCGCGCGTCATCGTCTCGCCAGCAGTCAAGGAGACGGCATGGCGGCGTCTGTGGCACAGGCGTAGGAACAAGTGGCTCCGCGAGCGCAAGGCGTCCATGACATCTACGCGCTCCAGCCTGTCCCGTCCGAGCTTTACGTCTCCGGGCACAGACGCGTCCCCCAAGTCGGACCTCATCACTCCTCGCGCGGTTGTCGTGGAGCAATCCAACCCGATGGACGGGTTCGCCACGCGTGTTCCCCGTCCCTCCCCCCCAGGGGTGAGCACGGTGCTGAAACGCGAAGCCGCCCGGACGGCCACCTCGGTCTCCAACCCGCTCGAACTCCGGGAGACGACCACGTTCACCAGCTACCTCGACTATGACAGTGACTTGGAGATGGACTCGGACGTGGAGGGCGACGAGGCGCCCGCGGGCGAGGCCGAAAATGCCTTTGCCCAGTTTTCGGTCGACGAGACCGAGCCCTCGATTGTGCCGAGTTTTTCGTCCAGCTTCATTTTCCTCCCTGCGCACGCGCAAAAGGACGAGGCAAGGTGGCTGAGGGTCATCCGCGAGCACACGACGGACCAGGTGATGCGGTCTCGGTTTGATCTGTGAGTTGTCCAAGGTGTTTGCGAAACTGACATTCAGGTGTGTGCAATACTTCGACGGCGTGACGACGTTTGAGGAGATCATGTACCGTACCAGTCTGAGCAGGCGCGAACTGGACCGCATCGCACTTGTCTTCCGTGACGATGTAAGCTTATCGCAGTGTGCTCAAGCTAACAACGCAGATTATGATCACCATCCACCCATGATACCGCAGTGTTTTTTGGCGTATTCCTTTTGTAAAAACCTAGTAGAATTCGGTGGGCATCATGAAGTGCATGACCCGTTCTAGATAGCCGACCAAGCCCCGTCCACTGACAGACTCGCGCCGGTGGTCGTATCCGCCGCGTCGGAACACAAGAACACGGCCAGCGCGCCGAGCTTCTCGGGAGTGGTAAACTTGCGCATGGGCTGCTTCTCCCCCAGCATTGCGTCCGTCTCCTCCTCGAACGTGGTCCCATTCTTGTCCGCCCGCGCCTGGATCTGCTGCTTGACCAAAGGGGTGAGCACCCAGCCGGGACATATAGCGTTGACCGTGATCCCCTCGTTGGCCGTTTCCACCGCCATGACTTTTGTCATGCCCACCACGCCGTGCTTGGCCGTGACGTACGCGACCTTGTTTGCGGACGCGACGAGCCCGTGCACCGACGCAATGTTGACGATGCGCCCCCACCCGCCGGCCTTCATGTGCGGGATCGCAGCCTTGGACGCGTGGAACACCGAGCTCATGTTGATCGCAATGATCGCGTCCCACTTGTCCTCGGGAAACTCGTCCGTCGGCGCCGTGAACTGGATACCGGCATTGTTGACCAGGACGTCGACGGATCCAAAGGCTGCGACAGCGTCCGCGACCATTTGGCGGATCTCGGCGGGCTGGCTCATGTCCGCGGCCGAGTGGGCGGTCTGGACATTGTACGTGGACGCGAGGGTCGCCTGGAGGGTCGCAATGGCCGTGGGGTCGCCAAAGCCGTTGAGCATGACGTTGTACCCCGCCGCGGCGAGGGCGGTCGCGATGCCCTCGCCGATACCGCTGGTCGAGCCTGTGACGATTGCTGAGCGTGTCATGGTGGTTGGTGAAATGGTCGAGTTGGACAGTTGGGCTATTTCGGTGACGTAGAGGCCGAAAGTGAGATGAGACGGCTATGTCCGGCCCGAGAGCCGAATGCCGCAGGTGCGTGTGGCGAGTGAGTACCATCGGTGCTCGCGACGTGCACGCTCTGTGCATCTTTCTCAGCATGCTATAGGCAGCGTGAGTGACTGGGGACCTTGCACCATTCTGTCAACGTCAGTGATCATGCTCCTTCCGGTTTCATCCCTTCGGCTTCATCACCAAAACCTCCACTCCTGGAGGGTTCCTAACATTCTCGATGCTGATGGAAACACAGTGCTGCTGATGGCGGCCTGATGGCCGTGACTCTGCGTTCTTCCAGGTCGGTCAGCACGGACGCATCCAAGGGGTCAAGTGATGCCTACCACAGACCGCAGGTATGTTTTCCTGATATCACCTGGGCCTGTCGTTGATGAGTGGGGGGCAAAAATCAGTGAAAAATCACCGAAAATACGTTGTGCTTTTGATGGCACTGAAACGCCATCAGTGGCCACGATGAACCACCGACAGGCTCAGCCTTTGGAGGATGCCATCACTGATGGAAGGGATATCCACCTGGTGTGGCCTACTTTGTGAACTCGGGCCATGAAACGCGCCGCATACAATGACACTGATCCCCCGTTAATGGCAGCCGTGAAACGCCACAGTTGAGACTGCTTTGGAGTTGAGCACACTCATCAGACAGCGCAACACAGCACAACAGTTAAAAGTACCTCAACATCCAAAAGGATACGATCCAATCGCTCACCTCTCGATCTGCAACATGGCCCTCAGCCCCGACAGAGTCGTAGCACGTTGCTGTGCGGTAAAGAGCTGCCGGGTCGTACCGAGGTACACCTGCCATGGGTGCCCGCACACCTACTGCTCCACGCATTTTGGAAGTAAAAAAGCTCACCCCTGCAAGGCTGTCCCAGTGAGTTCCATAGTGACCTGAATGTGTGTCTTGCTTGCTGACAATGTAGCCCAACGACTTTTCCAATGCTTTCGACTACCGCAGGCTTGCCGATGTAAGTTTGTCCATCGAGGCAGCCGTTGTACCGAGCATGGTTTGAACTAACTATCCGCAGCGCATCATGCTCGTCTCCTACCTGTATGCAACCCCCATGAGGTCACGATTGGACGAGATCCGCCCTGGTGTGGGATATCGCTTCGAGGCGCCGACTGCAGACATGCTCATTAAGGGATACGAGGCCAACAAGGCGCTCGAGGGTGGTCTCAACATCCACATTCCCATCACGTTTGACGACGGCGTCAAGTGGCTCGTCCGGGCACGCAAGTTGAACCCAGAAGTGGACAAGACGTTCCAGCAACTGGGTCTCGCCAACGAGCTACACACCATCAGCCTCCTCCGGGCCATTGCCCCAGAGTTTATCCCCAATGCGTGGGCCTCCACGCAGCATCCTTGTGAGTGTCGATTGGCGAAGCGGCCACCAGTCCCAAACGCTAACAACATACCCAGCTCTGTACCACATTCCGCACATGTTCGTCGAGTGTGCTGCTGGCAAGTCGTACAAGTCGTACTTTGAGTTTATCCACGAGCACGACCCCGTCGCATACTTCCATCTGCTCGAGCACCGGCACGACGCGGTGGTGGGGGACAAGGCCGTCCAGCCGTTCCTGGTCACGGTCCGTGACTTTGCCCAGTTTATGATCAAGATCTTGTCCATAAAGTTTCGCGGCGTGGGCAGTCTGTGGCCCAATGTGTATAGCACTGCTCCCATCGGACGGAGGAACCCGGGCCATGTCGGCAAGCTGGTCTCGCTCGCGTACTCGGAGGTGACGGGCCCGTACGTGACCAGCAGGGACTTTTACCTCGAAGTCATCAACGAACGCATCGACAGTGTCTTGAAGGGCCACGACCGCCAGTACGGTAAAAACTACAGGGAGGGCGAGTGGGACGATTTCTACTTTCTCGCCCTGCTCGAGGTACACCGCCTCGTCTCGGAATGCGACGAGATGAGGCTCGCCAGCGGCCCCACGTACCTCCGTCACGGTGACGAAAAGTTTGACATCATGTTCCTGCGTCCCGACGGACACCTCGCCGCCATTATCGACTGGGAGTTTGCCTACACGGCCCACTTGCCCGAAGCCATTGCGTGGGAGGTGTTCATCAACTTTGACGACTTTCAACTTGGCAAGAATGCCCTGCACCCCATGGAGCTCGCTCTTATCGAAGAGTATGAGCGCCTCGGTCGGTCCGACCTCGCCGAGGCCTTCAAGGGCTGCCGCAAGTATCAACGGCTCCGGTACCTCCTCCACAACCCGTTCTGCTACTGGTCCACGGCAGCCGAGATGTGGGCGTTGCGCGACGCGTTTCAGCCTGGTTCAGCTGGGTCAGAGCCGCCAGAGACAAACGAAAAGTGGCTGTGGGAGGCGACGGACCGGTACTTTCTGGATCCCCGGTGGCTGCACTACCTGACGGTGTGGCCTACCCACGGCGACGGCCGTCGGTTTGATACATCACGCACTTGGAGCGAGCTCGCTATGCCCCCCTCGTACGCTGTTCCTCTCAGCTCCAACGGTGACGGCGAAGAGGACGCAGACCTCGACCATGCAAGGACCCAGCGGGCGTCGTGGGACGCTCAGGTGGCCGAGGCAGAGGCCACCCCCTTCACCCTTATAGTGCCGACTGTGGCACCCGTCTCCCCTCCTCCAGCCCAGCCCGAGGCGACCACCAGCAGTATGCCCAGTGGTATTCCCGTCCCCACCAGGCCCATTCGGCCACTCAAGGCTGTGGCTCGCGACCCCAAGGCCAAGGGCCCAGTGGCTGCCGTGGGACTCGCCGCTGTTCCGCTCCTCACCCCCGCGGCGTCACGCAGGCCGCTTGTGGCTGGCGCGGGAACCAACCCCCTCGCCGATATCACTGCGCACGCCGTGAACAGTTCGGCGACCCAGCAGACCAACACTGGCAAACCGGCCTTCATCCCCGGCACTGTTCCTCACGTCGGGGCCAGCGGCGTGCGCAGGCAGCCCGAGCCGTCCCCGCCGCCCGTCCACGCGTCGCCCAGACAGAACAGCAGCGACGAGGACGCCAGCACCTCGTCGTCGTTCAGCGACGGCCAGCTGGCCATCAACCTCGCCCGCGAGCGTGCCGAGCGGGCGGTCGCGCAGGCATCCCGCCATCGCGACGAGCCGCCACGAACCCTCTCGCTCGGATCGGAGTTTGACATCAACAAACACGTCCTGGGCCTCGGGTCGCTGGGCGACTCCCCGCTGCTCAACGTCAACCGCCGCGGCGGCGCGCGTCCGGACCGCACCCCATATCCCGGCTACGCAACGTTTGACAGCCCCGAGGCGGCGGACGGCGACGTGGACGTGGACGTGGACGTGGACGTGGACGAGGCGCCGACGACGCCGACGCGCGTCAACGGCCTGGGGCTGGACCTCGGCACCCCGCGCCAGAGCCCGTGGAAGGGCGCCAACATCCTCGTGCCTCCCGCGGGGGCAGCGACGGGGATGGGAACGGCGACGGCGACGGCGACGGCGACGCGCGGACAGCGTAACCTCTCGACGTGCGTGTACGCGCCCACGACGGCGCAGTACGACCCGCTCGAGGGACATGGCGAGCCGTCCTCGTTCAACCCCGGCATTGACAGCGCGCGCATCACCGAGCTTGCCGACGACGCCGTGGGCGACGCCACCGCCGGCGTGTTCACGGCCCAGGTCGCCGTCCACGCTCCGGTGCGCTACCTGCCCCTGCCGGCCGACGAGGCGAATGGAGAGGCCAACGCGGGTGTCTGGTGGAACGCGCGCGGGGACAACCTTCCTCGCTCGCTTCCGTCCGAGGTGTCTCTTGAGGTGGCGGAGCGCGACGCGGGGCCACTCAGCCTGCTGCCCGCCACGCCGACGCCGACGTCTAGCGCCCTCGAGGCGCCTGCCTCCATCCTCAAGACGAATGGCATGGTCCCCACCGCCACGCGGGTCGACGAGACCAAGGCCAGGCGCAGGAGCTGGCCTGACGTGTTCCAGCCGCCGGCCCCGGCCTCCACGGTCAGGCCAACGGTCAAGGCCACGCTCAAGGACAAGAAGCCGCCCCGCCGGTCGCTCATGGACCGGCTCAAGGCGCCGTTCAGGCCCAAGAACATCCACGAGGTGCGCGTCGAGGTGCAGGGGTTCTCTGCGCGGACGCAGGCGCGGACCTGGACCCAGGCTCCTGTCGCCCCCATGCCCAAGTGCGATGTCGAGCTCAAGGTAGGTGCCGAGAGTCAGGGCCCGGCCCATCCCAAGGTCGATGTCGGGCTCGAGTCTCAGCCGGAACCGGAGACCACGACCAGCGACCGCAAAAACGTCACGACTGTCATGTTGCGCCTCTTCTTCTTCTTGACCATCTTCGTCGAGGTCAAGCGGTGAGACAACAGCAAATGGACAGTACCTTTCCCGTATTCTCCCTGTTACCTTTCCTGTATTCTCCCTGTTTCCAATAGACCAAAACCCCCAACAACAAATATCAGTAACGAAAAACGTCCTCCACGTTAGTAAACGAAATGTAAGACCGAATGACATGAAAAACAACGAAGTCGTGGTTTGAAGCGCGCCGGTGTCGCGGGGGCGACCCGAGATGCATAATGAGTCCAGCTCTTGACCCAGGGGGTACAGTGGACGTGTCGATGGCGGAATGCGATTATAGGAAGGAATGCTGGTTGTTTCTTTACTGCTGTCCTCCCGGCGCCGGGGTCATCCCGCGCGGGGTGGACACGAGCGTGCCCCCGATCGGCATGGGCAGTGGCAAGAGCTTGTCGCCGGGGGCGACCGACGTCGAGCGGGAACTTGCCGGTGTGGTGGCCGACGACGCGGTGGCCGAGGATGGCATGGGCGCAATCTCAGTCTTGAGCACGCGCGACGCCTTCTTCTTGGGGTTGGGCGCGTTCTGGTTCTCGCTCATGTAGAAGCGGCGCAGCATCATGATGGCCTCTTCGCGGTAGAAGCCGCCGACGGCCTCGAAGGGGGCGTGTGTGTCGAGCATGTCGCTGGGGAGACGTGTGAGCGTTTGGGTCTGGCGCAAGCGCAAGATATCAAGCGAGGGGAGTTGATCCGCAAATGCAATGCAGCTCCCGTTCCAGCGCCGACTCACCTCGTGCTGACGTCCAAGACACTTCCACAACCGCCAAACCGGTCGTTTCCGCACCCATACACCACGCGCCCGATTCCCACCTGTCGCAGCGCACTGGCACACATCACACATGGCTCCACAGTGACGTAGAGGGTAATGGCGGACAGGGGCGGGGGGTTGAAGGGAAGGAGGTGGTCGATGGCTTCGAGCTCGGCGTGCAGGGTTGCCTGGGGCGTGTTAGCAGCGAGCTCTGGTCATGACTTGGAAATAGAGAGCTCTTCGGGTGAGAAGCAAGGTACGGTACATGGCTACAGCTGTTTGCGGACTGCGAGTCTTTGTAGCTGTGCCAGCACGACCCAAGGCAACGATCATAGCAGGCTGGCTCGCACTCACATTCCTCCACTCGTTTGTCCTGTTGCGCGCACGCGCAATCGCCTGTCCGTCGCGCACAAACACGCAGCCGACGGGCACCTCTTCGTTATCCAGAGCCTCTTGCGCCTGTGTTCAGAGCAGCACGTAAGTTGATGGCGGGTGGTGGGATAGGGGGGTGATATCGAGGATCGAGTTGGGGATCGGTAGCGCAAGATGAGGGACGCAGTCGGATGAGGTCACGGCCATATGGTCAGTCGCGGTCACGGAACGGAAGGACGACAGTCAGCATTATCCTTGCTCGGCACACCACCACTAGACTCACCATCGCGAGCGCCTCGGCCATCCACTTGCGGTCCTCCTCGTTCTGCTCCTCGACGGGGACGTAGATCTGGTAATGTTGTCAGCTAACCCAGCTCCTATCCGTCTAGCTTACCGCCTTGTTCATGGTTGCTTCTGATCTCGCTCTGTGGTTGTCCCTCTTTTGCCGTCTTTTGTAAAAAAAGCGTTACAATCTGAAAGGTGGAGGTGTTGACAGTAGTTGTTAATCCAATTCTGAATCCAACCTAACCCGAATCATTGAGCAACTTCAGGAGAAAATCTCGGACTCATTTTGGACGTGGTGGAGGTTGTCCACTTTGGCAAGTTGTGCTGTCACCACCTTCGTGGTGATTGTAGCCCGACCGCCGTGCGCTCACTGCTCAAACGTGCTACACGCCACCCTCTTCCGCAACCAGAGCTTGCACTAATACACATTCGATGCATCCATGCACAGAAAACGCCTCGTCTGTTTCCTAACACACTGCAAGCTGGAACCTCCGTTGGGTCGGCGGCTGCTGGGCAGGGACAGCCAGCTCTGGCGCGCTGTGGTCCATTTTGGGGGGTATCTACTCGACCACACGCAGCTCGCGCGTACGGTTCTGGGCGTACAGGTCCTTGTACTTGTCCCAGATACGCACCAGCTCGGTGATGTATTGCTGGTGCACCTCCTGGACCATTTCCTGGGTGGGTTCGCGGCACTGCTCGGTGGCAATGGGCCTGCCGACTGGGGAGGTGTTAGAAGCGAGGTACCCACAACTCCGCATTGAAGCTTATACTCACTGACGGCAACGATGGGGTGGCGGAAGGGCTGCGGGTTAGTACGATTGTGAATGGAACGCCTCTCTGATAACCCACCAAAAGACCGTAGTTGTAGTTGAAGATGCTGTACAGGTCAGCCTGACACGCGCCACTTGGCACCTGAACTCACCCTCGGCCATGGAAGAGAGGGAGAGTAAACCCAAACACCTTCTGGAAGCGCTTTTGGAGCTTGTACACAGTCGAGCCCTTCTCGTTGGCACTGGGGGTTAGCTTAAGCTGCCGAGTACGTTAAACCAACAGTTGGTCATAAATCTGTTGGTCAGCTTCAAGTACGCTCAGCAGCATGAGGAAACTCACATCGTTCTCGCCAAACGAGAACACTGGCACGAGGTCGGCACCCTCACGGATGGCCACCTTGATAAACCCAAAGCGCTTCTTGAGGGTCAGGTCGTGGGTGCCCGGGTGGGCAGCGAGGGACTCGGCGGCACCGCCCACGACGATGGTGATGGCACTGCCGGGGCCCTGGGCAAGAATGTTGGTGCACGAGCGACGTGCGACGGAGCCCATTCCCAGCGCCATGAGGAGGTCGCGATAGATCGGGATCTTAAAGTTGGAATCTGGCCAGGTGTTAGTGGAGCGGAAACGACACACCGTGGCGCACTGCACTCACCAAGAGTCAGGAGGTGGGGTTTGATTCCTGGGTAGTACTCTCCAAAGCCCGTCGCTTCAGTAGCAAATGTCGCCAACGCTCCCCTGAACTGTCAGCTGAAACTCACATCCAGGCCACTCACATCCCGATGATGCCGTGCGGGTGGTACCCAAACACGTAGCGCTTGTCGGGAGGCAGCTCTGCCTCCTTGACAATACTGCGACGACGTCAGCAGAGGCCCATGGCCGCTCCTTGCAACTCGTGTTGCAAAGAATATGATTCTGCCGTAGTTGCGCAATGAGCTTACCTGCACGGGTAGTATTCTGCCGGGTTGTCAGCTAAAGCTCGCATCGACCATTTAGCTGGACTCACGAGCAAAGTACTTCCATCCAACAAAGTTGCGCGCCCACTTCCTTGGCCTTCCTCCGTGGAGATAGGCCTTGTCGACCCAGTTGATCCAGATGACGTATGGGATGATGATGGGCCACAGGAATGGAAGAGAGCTGCCGGGGTTGTCTGTCAGCTGCCACTCGGTGTGCACGGGGGCAAGGCAGATCGTGCGGAAGAACGGCCCAAAACAAGGAGGAGAGGCGACTGTGCGGTCCAGAGTCCGGCTACACAATGGGCATTCTGTCGACCGCGCCGGAACGCCAAAGACGCCAGCAGCGCCGTGCCGGTCGCTGGTCGTCTACGAACAGCAGAGAATGTGTTCCACAGCTTCGACGCCTTCCATACCGTGCGCGCCCGTTCCCGTCTTCGCCCCTTCCCCCTCGTAACTCTTTCCGCAGCCGCTAGGAACTCACACAAGGAAGAAGAAGATGATGACGCAGATGGGCATGAGAAGCGCCCAGATGGCGACGGCAGCGGTCTGCCAGCGACGGTGGGGTGGGATGTGGAGAGGCGCAAACCTAGTGACCAATATCAGCTGTGCTACTTCCAGTAGGAAGGGGACGCGGGAGAGTCAGAGGCAACCGCAACCTACTTGATCTGGACGGGCCGTGGGATGCTGATTTCGCTGAGTGGGGGCAGCTTGAGCGCGTCGAGGATGGGGCTCTTGAGCCGCTTCTTGTCCTTTGACTTGGACTTTGTCTTTGTCTTTGTGGTCAACGAGTCTGCCGCCGAGTTGCGCGAGCTGCCAGAGAGGAAGCCGAGCGGTTTGTACTGTGCGTCCGGGGAGTGCAGGGCGTCGAGACGGAGGAGCGAGGGAGCCGGGGAGACGGCGGTGGAGACGTCGGACTGGGCGGGCGAGAGGTCTTCAGAGTAGTCGTCGACGCCTGGCGCGTTGAGGCGAAGACGCAGGCCAGCCGCAGCACCCGCCGAAGAGACGTTGCCGAGTCCCAGACCGCCGCTGTCGGTGGAGTCGAGGTCGACTAGCGTCGAGGCAGCCGGGGAGGTGGATGCCGAAAATGACGCCGAGCTCGAGGGTGGGGAGCTGGACGCGGTCGTTGCGGTCGTCATGGCTACTATAACGCAGCGTTGGGTTTATGTTGCGGAGCACCAAAGACAAGAACTCGCGGGGGCGACAGGAGTGCTACGGTCGAGTCGACGGTGGGAAGGGTGAGGGCGCGCGGGGCACTCAATTGTGCAACGTGCTGTGCGCAAGCTAGTGGGGTGTGTGGCTGTTGGCCAGCGAGATCAGAGCCCGGGGGCGGGGAGGTAGGTAGGCAAGAGGCGGGGTAGATAACGAGTGTGGAGAGGTTGCGAGACGCCGAGGTTTCAGTCGGCGTGAGAGCGTGAGGGAGGAAGCGGTGGTGGTGGTGGTGGTGGTGGTTGCTGTGGGCTGTGGGTGCGTTCGGCAATGTCAAGAACGGCGCGCGGGAGAAGGGCGTGGGTTATCGGGTCTTTGGCGCTTGAGGGCGGGGAATGATGTGCCGTGTGTGGGGAGAGAGATGAGAGCGAGAGAGTCCCCTTTGTGACGAGGGTGCGCTCTGGTGGGTGGTGGTGGTGACGTGCGCGCGATTGAACGTGTGTGCTGTGTATAAAGTGGAGAGAGTGGAAAGCAACGACCGGGCGAGACGGCACAGAGAAACACAGTGTGTGAGAACGGCGGCGGCGGCGGCGTCGAGAGATGATGCGGGCAGAGGCGGCAGGCGCGGCTGCCAGGAACACAACAAACCCACTGTAGATTATCTCGCTCTGTCTCTCTCTCCAAGACGTCACTGCTACTGCACCCGTCTTGCGTCGTCGGCCCGTCCCACGCGCGCAGGCCTGAAGCCGGTCGCACAATTCCCACCCACAGCCGTCTTCCGGGGCCACAACAAAGGGTACAGTCTGCCAGCGAACCCTCTAGCTTCTAGGGCACTACCACCTTTCTCCTGGCTTTTTGTCGTTGCTCTCTCTCTCTCGTCATCGGCTCTTGGCTCTCTCTGCTGGTGCGCAGTACGGGGCCCGACCGCTACAGCCAGGGACCGGCGGTACGCCAAGTGGCCAAGTGGCTGTAGCACAGAAAAGACACTGGTCAATGAACGTGCACACGTCAGTCGCCAACGCTGCTGTCACCGGCCACAACGTTCCCGACAGGGGGGAAAAGGAAAAAAGAGTAGTACGACATGGGTGCTCCGATGTTGCATAATGGCCGTCGTATCGTGGCACCGTAACCACACCAGCTAGGTCGAGCCACAGGTCACAGGCCACAGGCCATAAGGCCATGAGACACGAACTAGACGCCATATAGGCTCTAGGCATGCATGGAGGTGACACCAATCCGCCGCTGCTACCGTCGCGCTCATTTGGCCGTCACTTCAGCGGATCAGCAGCCCAACGGCCAATGGACAGCCGGGCCATGGGCCATTGGTCCCCGTCCACCCCCACCTCAGGTTCCCCCACGCACGCATGGTGGTGATGGCTTACGACACTCTCTCATTGTATCCTGCAGAGGATTGCATGGCCGATATAAACCGATCTCCCCCGTCCGCCGATTAAGTACGACTCCACTACTCTATCCTGTGTATGGTGATACTGATACTGAACTGTGGCTCATTCAACGTCTCTACACTCTCGCGCCCACTCGCTCCCTCTCTCTCCCCTAGCGCTTGGTGTACTTGCGCTCGAGGTAGCGTGCGGGCAGGAACACGATCGCAACACCAACAAACGCAAGCTCAAAGCCGAGGTCACCACTGTACAGTGGCGTCAGCCAAACATAAAGTCCAAAACCAAAAACCAAAAACACGAAAACTTACGCGCCACCAATCTTGCGTGCGATCCAGCCGTTCCACCATACCTGGCTCATGCCGGCGGCGACGAGAGGGATGCCCTGGGGTCGTGGGTCAGCACATGGGTGTACACGGACAGAAGTCAAATGGAGGACGCGAACGGGCCATGCCAAGCAAGCGCCGCCCGCGGTATACCGGTGCCAGGACCGGGCTAAACGAAACCCGGGTTTGCAGAGGCTACAGGACTCCCCGGCGGCCGCTCACGCTGGCTGCCGCGGTAGCCACAAACTGTCTGCGCTTGCCTCTTTCTCTCAGTCACACTCACGACGCAGCATCCGGCAATGAATCCCAGGCCGATAGGCAGCTTGCTGGGCTTGTTGTAAATGTCCACCGCGTACGTCTTGAGGCTAACGGGGGCACGGAAGACGAGGGGCTCAATGATCGCTGGCGGGAGGTACAGCGCCGACCAGTATCCCAGGACAGCAAGGAAGTTTTCGAGCACGGTGTAAAAGTGGGTCGAGCCGACAATGGCCACGGGCAGGTAGACGCCGGTGACGACGATGGCGAGGAAGTAGCGCGGCACCCTGACGAGGAAGGGGAGGCAGACCTGGGCCGAGAGACCGCACGAGTAGATGGTCGGCGCGACGTTGGCGACGACCGACAGGCAGAACAGGACCATGACAAACTTGGCGGCGCCACCGGCCCCGCTCATCACAAACAGGAGGTTGGGCACGCCAATGTCCGCGGCGGCAGACCAGTGCGGCAGGCTGAAAGCGGCGAGCTGGCATGCGGCGCCAAAGATCTGGATGCAGATGATGGGCACGAGCAGGCCGAGGTAGACGCACAGGAAGAGCGGCACGCGCGGCGTGTTGGACGGCAGAAGGGTGGTCTGGTAAACGTTAGCGATGTACCCTGGTAAACGGTCGTGTGCACGGTCCACAGGCAAAGGCCAAAACAAGCCGCCGCCAGCTTCAGGAGAGCTGGGGTGCGTCTTCCTCGAGCTTGCACATCACGCGCACAGAGCGCGATGAGCTGCGCCTCGCCTGAAGCATCGCGCCCGGGTCCGACTTTGTCTTGACAGCCGTGCCACGCCCGTTTGTTCCTGTACTCACAAAATCCGACGCAATGGCCGAGTACGACACGGTGAATCCGATCTGGCTGGCCGCGTAGCCCAGCACGCCCGACGCAGTGACTGCCGTGGCAGCCGTGGCGGTCTCGCTGACAGCGAGGTGCAGCTTGTCGCCCGTAACGCCCACAAGGACAATGTAGAGCATGAAGACAACCGGGAGGGAGGTGAGGGAGAGAATGTGGAGGGCGCGGAGACCGATGAACGAGAGCTGAGGGAGAAAAAAGTCAGCGCCACCAAGCCTGTTGTTGTAGTAGTCGTCCACTGCTTCTACTACTCACGAGCACGCCAATGATGGCCACAACGACAATTCCCACATCCCAGCTCATCGAACTGTCACTGGCGAGCGACAAGCACTGTCCGCCCAGGATGGTCATGAGCGACAGGAATCCAATGAGCGTCACGCAGTTGGCAAAGCCAATGACCATGGCGGGGAAGTATCCCAGCACGTAGCGCGCCTGGACCATCTGGCGCATTCCCGTGCGTGGGCCGTTGGTAGCCAGGTATGCGGGCGGGAGACACATGACGGCGTTGAACACGACGATGACCCACACCGAGGTCTTGAAGTCGAGGCCGAAGAGGGACGGGCCGAGCATGCCTTCGGAGAACTGCGCGGCTTGTCAGCATGGCAATCTCGTCGAGGGGCATGGCCGCTGCTGCCCATTCGTCTCCAAGCAGCAGTGATAAGCCTCAGGCGCGCCTCACGGTAAGAATGTTGGTGTTGAGCGCCGCCCAGAACGTCAGCTGCGGAAAGTAGCTCCTCCAGCTCAGCCTCTCGCGCTCCTGTATCTCTGTCAGTGTCATATCTTCCACACCATCCACACGATCCTCCGCACTCACGTCCTCTGGCCGCGGCTGGATACCCCTCTCCTCGACGCCGTGCTCGACGAGAAAGTCGCTGACACGCTCAACGCGTCCCTTGAGTCCGACGGGGTAGACCCTTGTCGTCGTCTCGGACAGGTCGGGCGACTGGGTGGGCACAGCGGCCGGATAGGCCTTTTCGTAATCGGTCGACGCCGTCATGGTATGCGTTGTTTGTCCAGCGCTGTCGGCGGGATCAAGGCAGCAGGTAGGGGCGACGCAGGCCTAGCTGTAGTGTGTAAAGCAGAGCAGGAGTCTGCACTGGCGCACTGGCGAGAATGCACGAGTTTTGGGCAAGTTGAGCGAGAAGAGAAATGGAAATTGTGGGCAAACCACCTTGGTTGGCATTATCTACGGGGCCTGACTGACCACGCCTGAACTTTTCTAGTCGGGACCCGAGATCTGGGCGTTCTGTTGCTCCGCTCCGACTGACTCGAAAGGCGCCGCCCACAACGTGACCCAAAGTGGCCAGTGGCCAACAACAAATAAATGACGGCGGCGGCAGCAGCGAGAGACCCTTTTCCTTGCTCTCTGCTCCCTGGCCAGCCTGGAGCGCTGCAGCCCTTCCGAATCGCCCCCGTCCAGTATTGCGTGCGTGAGGCAAAATGCTATTGCGGGCGCTGTTGCTTGGGTTCCGTTGTTCGGAGTAGCCGACGCTTGCCCGCATATCTCGCGCGTAAAATGAGATTGCGAGGCGAGAGGCGAAGCCTCCACCTGTGACCGCACCATCGTGGGCCATACTGTCATCTGACTCTTTGGACAGGCGTTGGAAAAGAAACAGAAGGAGGAAATGGGCAGCGGGGCTGAGGGGCGGCAATGTAGATGCCTGGGTCGTGGGTATCGGGACGCCATAACAAACGGGCAGGCAGATCGCCAACATGCGGTGACCAGTGGCCGTTGACGGCCAGCTGTGTACAGAGCTTGGCAGCTGGCCGGGAGAGGCCAGGATACGACCGCTCGTCCTTGGAACCCTTCTGTACTTCTGTGCTGGTCTTGGCAAATTCCACGGTCAGAACCGATACATCTTCCGTGGCACCGGAACTCTGGCCTTCTTGGAAATAGATCTCCACACGCTCACTCCACTATCGCTCGGCAAACACATCGTCTCGAGCGAGCACATTTCGTCACACCTCCCCTCCTTTTCCTCCGCCCGCCCTCGTCTCTCCCCGTCCGTCCTGCGTATATGTACATGCATCGCAAAACTAACCTTCTTCTAAGCATTCGCGCCCAGGTCCCCGAGGGCAGTGACGAATGCGCTGGGGTTGAGAATCTCGGTACTGCCATATGTGATCTTTTTGCCGCCGCCGCCGCCCTCGCGCTGGCTCCTCGAAGCCCATTCCTGGAGGTTTGAGTACTCGACGTAACCGCCGCCGCCTACGACGAACACCACACTCTCCTGGTACTGCGTGCGGCCGCGGGTGGACGTGTTGGTGGTGTTGCGGCTGCGGGTCGCGCGCGGGTCAAAGAGCAAGTAGTCGTCCGTGTCTTGCAGCGCCTGCGTGGCGGCCGTCGACGGCTCCATGAGGGCCTCGACGAGGCGCGTGATGGTGAGCTCCTTCTTGGCAGGGAGGAAGTTCTTGACGCCCGAGATGATGTTGTCAAAGCCCACACTGGTGATACCGCCTTCGCGCAAGCGGTCCGTGATCTGACATGTCAGTTAAAGAGCACTAAACTCGGAATCCTTCCACTCACGCGGTTGCCAAGAGCGCTAAAGCCCTTGGTCCACTCGCCACCGGGGCCAGTGTTGGTCTGGGCGGCCACAGTCGGCTGCGAGGACATCATCGTCATGCGGGTGATTTCCCGGACCTTCTTGACGTATTCCAGGGCGGCAACGTTGGCACCGTGCTCCTTGAGCAGGTTGGTGATCTCGTTCAGGTCCTCCTTGGACATCTGGTAGGCCGAGAGGTAGTAGATGATGGCGAGACGGAGCTGGTCGTCGGCGGTAGGGTGCGCAATCACACCAGGCTCGTCGGTCTTGCCGTTCATCGCGTCCAGGATGAGCGCCTTGGTCTGCTTCGAGGCACTCTCCTCGAGCTGGAACAGGTTGTCCAGACTGCGCTCCTTGATGGCCTGGAGGAGGGCAGTGGCAATGTTCATGTGCGTGTCGAGGGTGTGCTTGCGCGCAGTGAGCTCGGGGAGGGCGGTAATGGCCGTCTTGAGGTTGGCGGCGTTGGACGTGAAATCAATCTGGGACACGTCGTTGACGTCACTGACACCCGTCGAGCGTGTAATCTCAGCAGCGTCCGCCTTGTAGCGGTTGAGCTCGGTGTCAATGTCCTCGGCCACCTGGGGGAAGGGGTTGCCGGCGTTCTGGGCCCAGAAAAAGTCTTTGGAATCAATGTCGTAAGACTTCTTCTGCAACCGGCCGTTCTCGGGCGACTCGACGGTGACGCGGTTCAGCTTCATGTCGAGAACGTCGTGCACGAGCGCCTGGTACGTCCACGAGTGTGACAACATCGGGATAAGGTCGACATTGCGATCCAAGATGACAAGAACTGGACGTGTGAGCTGGAACAAACTCAAAGAGGAAGCAACTCACGAGGACGCTGCAAGCTGTCGGCACCAAAGCCAGTGCCTCCTCGTTGCGACGAGGTGGACGAAATGTGGTCGCGGAGCTTGGCGTCCAGCTTGCGGGCAACCATCTCGGCAGCGTTGCCTCGGGGCGCGCGAATAACGGGGACGATGCCTGATTGTCAGCTACGTCACGAGGTGATAGCTCACCCATTGTCACAATAACGCTGAAGAGTCCCTTGGCGATACGCTCCACCTCCTCCTCAATCTCCACCTCGGTCGCCCTGGGGTCGTTCAGGACCACATAGCTGGGCTTTCCATCCACCTCCTTCTCAGGCTTGCTGCCCTTCTTAGACCCAGCGCCGTTGACCTCGCTCTTAACCTCCCGGCGGGGCAGGAGCGAGAAGAGGCTCGGTGAGGGAACCACAAAGTCCAGGAACTGGTCGTGAACCGACTGGATAAGCTGACCAGACTGGCCTGTAGGGTCGTTGGCCAGGATGAGAGATGCCAGCTCCTCGAGGAGATTGCGCGGGAGGGCAGAAGTGAAAGAGAGGTGGTAGGCAGAGTAGAGAGGCGGGTTCAGGTCCTGTCTTGTCAGCTACGAGTTGATACCGTGAAGCTCACCTCTGCAATCCTACGAATGTTTGTCAACGTCGGGGACACAAAGTAGACAGCAGGGACGTCCTGGAGCGCTGGCCTCTGGGTGTGGAGTTGCCTGTACAGTTGTCAGTGACACGGGCGCGAAGTCCAACTTACATGTGCAGCGTCACGCCCTGCTCGCGCAGGTCCTGGACACGCAGACTGGTAGCAAGGATGTCCTTGCTGAGGTCATCGAGGATAAGGACCTTCCATACCAGAGGCTGGGAGCTCTCGTCAAATGTGGTGGAAGGGGTTGCTGGGCGGGGAAAGGGGCCGGTGACAGAGGAGCCAGCGTTGGCTGCTGGCGCCTGGTTGAGGTTGAGGAGGGTGAGGAGGGCGTTTGTCTGCGAGTCGAGAAGTGTAGAGGGGGACATTGTTGCGCAGTGGTGACAAGGTTCTGCGCGACAACGGGAAATGAGAGAAAGGGCGACAGCTGCAGATGCTCTATCGCAGCGTTGGGACAATAGCCGCGCCAGGTGTGCCAGACCGACATCGAGAGAGGTGTGCGCGTCAGGCTTGGTGGCGTGGAAGTTGGAGATCTCGCACGTGACTTTTGCATGGCTATCGCGTGGCCGTCACGTGGTCTATTCCCTGACTCGACCAGTGTGGGCCGCGGGGGGAGGATTTCTTCCCTCGTCGTTCAACAACTGAAGTTGATCTGGCTCCTCAGCACTCGCATCGTCATCGCCGCCGTCCTCCTCAACGCTCTCATCCAGCGGGCGGCTAGACTCCTGGCGCATCAACAGCGACAACCACACACTGAAAAAAGGGAGTCGGTCAGCAGCCTGCACCACCCATCCACTGGAACACATCCTCTCGCCTCTCTTCCCCGTCCCCCTCCTCCACAAGGTATCCCTCCAGCCGTTGACTTTTGTCGCCGCGGGCGCGTTCGGTCAAGATGGACGTTGACGAGTTCGTCGACCACAATGCCAAGCAATTTGTCTCCCAGGATGCTCCCAAGCGCATGTGAGTTGAAATGCCGCGGTCTGCGCACACCAACTGACGCTTCTCAGAAAGCACATTGCTTTCCAGCCATTTGCGCCAAAGGACATTGTCCGTGTATCCGAGGTTGAGGTTACTATTCCCGAGCTGTACAAGAACCACGAGGATGGCTCGCGTACTACTGCTCCCCATGGGCCCCTCGATGCCCGTCTCGGTCCCAACGAGAAGGGTGGCATCTGTACCACCTGTCACGAGGACCACACCCACTGTGTTGGCCACTACGGTTTCGTCAAGCTTGCGCTCCCCGTCTTCCACATTGGTTACTTCCGTCCGACTATCAACATGCTCCAGTGTATCTGCAAGGTCAGTGAAGCTCTTGATGGTCACTAGCACCCAGCTGACGCTCCAGACCTGTGCTCGTGTCCTGCTTCCCGCTGAGGAGCGTGGTATCTACCTTAAGCGTTTCCGCCGCCCCAAGCTGGAAATGCTTCAGCGCCAGGGCGCGTCCAAGGGTGTGCTCGCCTCGTGCAAAAAGATCACTACCTGCCCGTACTGCTTTGCCTCCAACGGTATCGTCAAGAAGTCGGGCACGCTCAAGATCTCGCACGAGCCGTACCGTTCCAACAAGAACGCCGACGCAAAGCAGGAGTGGCTGTCCAACTTCAAGACGGTCATCTCGGAGCAGGGCGCCATGGCGACTCACCTCAACAAGTCCGTCGAGGACCTGAACCCTCTCAAGGTGTACGAGCTTTTCCGCCGCGTCACCGCCGAGGACTGTGAGCTCCTCTCCCTCCACCCCGATAGCGGTCGCCCCGAAGACTACCTCTGGACGTACATTTCAGTCCCTCCTCCTTGCATCCGTCCCTCGGTGGCCTCCGAGGCTGGTAACAACGAAGACGACCTTACTGCCAAGCTCGTCGAGATTGTCAACCAGAACCGCATGCTTTTGTCGGTCATGGAGAAGGGCCAGGGTCTGTCGCAGACCATTGCCAACTGGGACGCTCTCAGCCAGATGGTCGCGTTGTACATCAATTCGCAGACCCCCGGTATCAACACTGCTGGCTCCAAGCCTATCCGTGGCTTTGTCCAGCGTCTAAAGGGCAAGAACGGTCGTTTCCGTGGAAACCTTTCCGGAAAGCGTGTCGACTTTTCGGGCCGTACTGTTATTGGTCCCGACCCCAACCTGCGCATTGACGAGGTCGCTGTCCCCGAGAAGATTGCCGTCAAGCTCTCGTACCCGGAGCGCGTCAACGACTACAACATGGAGGCGATGCGCAAGGCCGTTGTCAATGGTGCCAGGCTGCACCCGGGAGCCAACATTATCGAGACTGGCCGCGGTCCTTACCCCCGTCGCTCGCTCCAGCCCATCAAGGACATGGAGCGCCGAAAGGAGATGGCCCGTAACCTGCGCATCGGTGACATTGTCCACCGTCACGTCCGTGACGGCGACATTGTACTCTTCAACCGTCAGCCTTCGCTCCACAAGATTTCAATCATGTGTCACCGTGTCCGTGTTCGCCCTTGGCGTACTTTCCGTCTCAACGAGTGTGTGTGCAACCCTTACAACGCCGATTTCGACGGTGACGAGATGAACTTGCACGTCCCCCAGACCGAGGAGGCTCGTACCGAGGCCCTTACCCTCATGTCGGTGAAGAAGAACCTAGTCACCCCCCGTAACGGAGAACCCATTGTCGCCGCCATTCAGGACTTTATCACCGCGTCGTACCTCCTCTCGAGGCGAGATCGCTTCCTGGATCGCCAGCAGTTCACCCAGATCTGCTCGTACTTTGGCGACGCCAACATTGAGATTGAACTCCCGCCCCCGACTATTTGGCGTCCCGAGCGCCTCTGGACCGGAAAGCAGGTGTACAACTTGCTCATGCGCCCGAACAAAAAGTCCAACGTCCTGGTCAACCTCGAGTCCAAGTGCCGTACTTTGGAAAAGCCCAAGGAGGAGGACAAGTTTATTGTCGACATGTCCCCCAACGACGGTTACCTCGTTATCCACAACAGTGAGATCATGTGCGGTGTCTTTGACAAGAGCACTGTCGGAGACGGTAACAAGAAGTCGGTGTTTGGTGTTATTCTTCGCGACTATGGACCGAACGAGGCTGCCAATGCCATGACGAGGCTAGCCAAGCTCTCGGCCCGCTGGCTCGCCAACCAGGGTTTCTCGCTCGGTATCAACGACGTTATCCCTGGCCCCATGCTCCAGGCCGACAAGAACAACCTGGTCGACACCGCCTACGAGACCTGTGACGAGCTCATCCACCTCGCCAAGCGCGGAAAGCTCGTCAATGACCCCGGGTCCAACCAGGAGCAGACCTTGGAGAACAAGATTTCCGGTATCCTCTCCAAGGTTCGTGAAAAGGTCGGTGAGGTGTGCATGACAGAACTTAGCCGTCACAATGCCCCTCTTATCATGGCCACCTGTGGTTCCAAGGGTTCCAAGATCAACGTCGCCCAGATGGTCGCCCTAGTCGGACAACAGATTATTGCTGGTAAACGTGTCGCCAATGGTTTCCAGGACCGTTCGCTGCCCCACTTCCGTAAGAAGAGCAAGGACCCGCCCTCGAAGGGTTTCGTCCGCAACTCTTTCTTCACTGGTCTCACTCCTACCGAATTCCTCTGTCACGCCATTTCCGGTCGTGAAGGTCTCGTCGACACTGCAGTCAAGACTGCCGAGACTGGTTACATGGCGCGTCGTCTCATGAAGGCGCTCGAGGACCTGTCCACGCAGTACGACCTCAGTGTCCGCAACTCTGTCGGTGGTGTCGTGCAGTTCCGTTACGGTGACGACTCGCTCGACCCCGCCTGTTTGGAAGGTGACGCCACCCCCGTCGACTATGTCCGTTCATGGTCGCACGCCTGCAACACTGTCGGCAAGGGCGGTGTTGCCCTCTACCCGTACCAGATTTCGCAGATTGCGCTCCGCATCTACCCCGAGTACCTGGAGACTCTGTGGGAGGAAGAGGAGGAAGAGCAGATGCCCTTCAAGCGTGGCCAGCGCCAGCACGCACGCAGCAAGAGGGCCAAGCCTGAGATCCCCGCCGTCCCCGCCGAGTGGCAGCAGGTCGAGACAAAGTACCGCGAGAACACTTTCCTGTTTGTTATCAATGGTATTGTCAAGCCCATGGCTGTTCAGCGTGCTGCTCGTGGCATGCCCTCGGCCGACACTGCCGACGGTATCGAAGAATACGAGGAGCTCTTGCGATCGGACGACTTTGCCGTCCAGCAGGTCCTCGACAACGCCCACAAGGTTACGGCCGAGCAGCTCGAGTCGTTCCTCGAAAACTGTCGTGTCCGCTACCTCCTTGCCACCATTGAGCCCGGATCCACTGTTGGTGCCGTTGGTGCGCAGTCGATCGGTGAGCCCGGTACCCAGATGACCCTCAAGACTTTCCATTTCGCCGGTGTCGCGTCCATGAACGTCACTCTCGGTGTCCCGCGTATCAAGGAGATTATCAACGCTGCAAAGGTCATCTCTACGCCTATTATCACTGCGGAACTGGAGCGCCCCAAGGACGAAATGGTCGGCCGTATCGTCAAGGGTCGTATTGAGCGCACCACCCTCGGTGAGATTGCGTCCATCATTGAAGAAGCCTGGACGGGCGGCGGCGCGTTCCTCGAGGTCCACCTCGACATGAGGGCCATTCAAAAGCTCCAGCTCGAGATTACGCTTGACAGCGTCAAGGTCTCGCTCATTCTCGCTCCCAAGCTCAAGATCAAGGAGAGCGACGTGACCATCAACTCGAAGAAGGGGCGTCTCAAGATTTACGTCAACGACACGGGAGACAAGGACAAATTTGACGGAGTCTACGAGCGCCTCAAGTACTTGAAGCGCCTGATTCCCGATGTCCAGGTCAAGGGACTTCCCGAGGTCAACCGTTGTGTTATCGCCCACCCGGAGGGACGCAATGACGAGCACACCGTTCTCGTCAACGGTTACGGTCTTACCCAGGTCATGGGTACCGACGGTGTCAACGGCTACAAGACGACCACCAACCACGTCATGGAGACGTGCAAGGTTCTCGGTATCGAGGCCGCCCGCCAGACCATTTACGACGAGATTCAAAACACCATGATTTCGCACGGAATGAACATTGACCCGCGTCACGTCATGCTTCTCGGAGACGTCATGACGTACAAGGGTGAAGTGCTCGGTATCACGCGTTTCGGTGTCCAGAAGATGAAGGACTCGGTTCTCATGTTGGCCTCGTTCGAAAAGACCACCGACCACCTGTTCGACGCGTCTCTCTTCTCCAAGGTCGACGAGATCGAAGGTGTCTCCGAGTGTATCATCATGGGTACCCCGGCCCCCGGATGCGGTACCTCTGTCGCCTCGATCGTCACTCCGGCACCCTTGCTCCCGCCCAAGAAGGCACTCCTCTTCGAGTCGGCATACAAGCAGGGCAAGGAGCGTCGCGAAGCCGCAATGGACCTCGACGAGTAGTGTGTTTCGGTCGCTTTCTTCATTTGCCGCAACCCCCTTCAAATCCCTTCATCCCCCCTCTCCCACCCCTATCCCACATATATAGCATATTCCCTCGCATTAAGCGGTTCCGGGGCTTGCAAAGCCAGCCTGATATCATGCATTGTCACAGCAGCCGTGTCTATAAACCCTGCAGCAGCGCACCTCAGTCTCTTCGTCTTGGTCTTCACTCTCTGTATGTTGTGTGGCATCATTAATTGTACGGCAAAGAGTTACGGAAACCCCGTCCCAAATTAGATGTGGAGCTTCTCAGCAAGGACCTTCTTGACCTCGGCGTAGACCACGTCGGTCGAGGGGCTGGCGTCGACGACGACGGCGAGACCCTTCTCCTTGTAGTACTCGACGACGGGCATCGACGTCTCGCGGAAGGTGACGAAACGCTTCTTGAGCGACTCGACGTTGTCGTCGGCACGGCCCGAGGTCTTGGCGCGGCCCATGACGCGCTCGACCATGACCTCGTCCGAGGTGTCGAAGAAGAGGACGAGCGAGTTCTGGACAATCTAAAAGCACAAACAGTCAGTATGACGGGGGGAACAATGACGACCGGGTTCAGGTTTTGGTTAGACAGACAATCTTGTGTACCTGGAGGCCATAAGCCGGTCGCGTACGCGGGTACTCACCACCTTGTCAAACATGAGGGCCTGGTCCATCTTGCGCGGGAAGCCATCGATGAGGAAACGGCCCTTGCCCGACTTCCAGGCGTCGTTGTTGGGGGGGTTGGCGTAGGCCTCCGACATGGCGTTCTCGAGGAGCTACACAAGAGTGTCAGCGATGATACCGAGGGCCAAAAGGTTTCGGCCCGGCTTGGCTTCCAGACTGCCAAAGTCCGAGATCCAGATCCCCGATCTTCTCTCGGCCGCGATCTTGGGGCTCGACGTGAAACTCGTGCTTCTCGGACCAAACGTCGTCGTCCACACCAGAGTGACGAACATTGCGACCACATACACTCGCACTGACGAGGCTCTGACGTCGTGGCCCCACCGTCGGCATTTCGTCACTCGCTACACACCTTGATGGTGACCTCCTGGGGGACAATGAGGCCGTCCTTGATGTACTGGCGGATAAGGTCACCGTACTGCGAGCCAGCGCGGTCCTGCTCGGCACGGAGGAGGTCACCAGCTGTAGCGAGTCGTCAGCTCAACCAACGTGGGGCGAGAGTGCGAGGCGTACCGGAGAGGTGCACGAAGCCGTAGTCCTGAACCAGGAGCGCGCACTGGGTGCCCTTGCCTGTGTATAGTCAGTATCGGGCTCCCTTCCAAGCGTCCAAGCCAAGCTCTCGCAGCTGACGGCTCCACGGAGTGCGCCATAGCTTGGCCGCACTTGGACTTGTCAAAAGCACACTTACTGGGGAGGTTAGCTAACGTCGTCTGCTACAATCAATATGTCACTGCAAGAGTCAGCTACGGCCGTGCATGTCATGATAACGTACCGTACCCAGCGCCGGGTCCACCAAGGACGAAGACGACGTCACAGCTGTCCTTCTCAAAGACGGGCTTGTCGGAAGGGAAGAGAGCCGCCATGTCGGGGAGAGCGAGAGGAGCCATTTTGCGGGAGAGAGTGTGCTGGTGGTGTGGTGGTCTAGAGTCGTCTACGAGCGAGGCCGAGATATTTATATGAGGTTTAAAAGATGTAGTGACAGGGAGAGCGAGAGAGAGAGAATGAGAGGATGAGAGAATGAATGCGAGAGAGACAGCTGAGTTCAATGCCGAACGCGAAGTGACGGGGACGGGCTCTCCTCCAAAGACCACACACCCCACATGGCGCGCGCGCGATCGGCCAGGCCACGACTCGGTGCCTGGACGCGACCTACAGGCAAAATAAGCCCCCAAAGCCAGTGGCCAGTCGGTGGCACCCCTCGTCCACACCAACTGGCCTGTGGACTGGATCCACTAGCTCTCCATGCAACTAGATGATCATGCTGCGCCAGATCGATATGCATACAACAGTGCAAAATGAATCCTCTACTCACGGCCCTCGGGGCCGGCCATGTTCGCCTCCTCAAGCGCACGCTTGGCCATCGTCTTGAGCACCTCGGGCTTGTCTCCAAACTCGACAAGACGCAGCCTCAACGCGTAGCACACTGCATGTCAGCGGCTGAATAAACAAGAACGGCACAGGCCACTTACCCTTCTCAATCTTCTCCAGCGAACGCGTGGTCTCCTCCTGCTTACGGTCCAGCTTGGGGACCATTTTAGGGGGGATGGCATCAAAGACTGCGGGTGTCAGCTACCACGACGCATACTGGGAGCTGAGGCTTACTGAGCTTGACGTCGCGCACAAAGCTGCAGACCGCAAGGGGGACATCGTGGTCGCCGGTACTCAGAGCTAACTGTCAGCAATGTCACTCGGATTGGTGCATTTTAGCCTCACCGTTCGTGGCGTAACGCATAAGCTCTCCAGTCAGGTCCGACATGCCCAGGATGTAGTCCTGGGGCGTGATGATAATAAGCTGCTGGGTCAGTCACATGCCAGCTCCCATTAACCCACAGGTGCACCAGACTCGTCGCTAAGAGCCTTCTGAAGCTCGGCAAGGGGTGCAAGCTCCTTGGTCTCGAGGTAGTAGAGGAAGGTGTAGGCCTCAATGTACTCTTCGAGGCCACCGGTACTGTCGTTAGGTCCGATTCTGCCAGAGATTAACCTACATGCGGTCCTTGAACTGCCAGAAGTTCTCGTTGCCGCCGTCGTCAGCGCCAATGGCGAGCTGGGCGCGGATCGCCACAAAGTTGGCGTGGATTTCGCGCTCCTTGTCGCGGCCGTCCTTGAGGTTCTTGGCACGAGCGGCAGGGGGAGCAGTGGCACCACGGTGGCAGTGGAAGATGAGCTTCTTGGAAAGCTGGGTGATAGCGCGCGAGCGGATAATGATCTGCTCACGACGCTCATTCTGTTCGCGGTGGTCAGCAGTCCGCTAAGCACTGTTGTACCCACGGCCTCATCCAGCTCGCTGCGGTAGGCCTCAAAGGTCTTGGCGAGGTGCTCGCGGCGGGTCATTGTGGGCGCGATGGGCGCTGGGACAGCCTCTTCCATGGCAACGTCGGCCATATTGTGTGTGGATAGTGCGAGGAGGTGGTGAAGTCCGAAATCTTGGGACGGCACAGGAATAATATGGAGGTCCAGGGCGACGACAGATGATGGGGTCACGTGATTATTAGAATGGACAATTAGAATACCTGGTTAATCCTTTCTAATCGGCCCATTGCCGCCTGGCTTGACGCGTGTCCACAACAAGTCGTGACGTCGGTCATCTTCCACCTTCGCAACTGTGCTCTACACTATCCGCGATGGCGTCTCTTCGTCGCCCGTCACAACTCTTCACGGGCAAGTCCGGTAAGCCCGAGCCGTCGATGGGTTCGCGCCCGCGCAACCCCAGCGGCGGCCAGAACCGCGATGCTCGCAAGTCGACCGTCGAAACCAGGATGAAGTCGAGGCGAATGAGTATGAGGTGAGTTGCTGCATGGCGCCCGCGCTTCTATCAATTGCTGCTATCAAAGTAGTCTGTGACTGACAGATGCAGGTATGCTGGACCCGAGTCCTTTGGCGTCGGGCAGGCCGGCGGCGCCAACTTCTTGATGTCGGATCCCTACCAGTTCCAGCTCGATGTCGCCCCACCAATCCAGGAGGAGGACGAGTACGACTATGACGCCTCTCAAGCTCCAGTGCGCATGTCCCCGTCTGTTCGTCCTGGCAGTTTGTACGACGCGTCTCCCAGGTCGTTTGCCGAGCGTCAGCTCGAGGCGGAGGATGCCCAGGGTGGCAGCGCGCAAGACGAACAGATCCGGCGGCGAGGCCAGGCCGAGCCCGTTCACGAGTGGGACTTTAGTGACTTGGGCAAGAGCGATGTCGATGTTGCAGCATGTGGGTTCTATTGTGGCGGGCGACGCTGACAGACAGTCATTCGCAAAGCATTGGCCGGTGCAGACAAGGAGGAGAAAAAGCGCTTTATTGCTGCGCTTCAAAAGCAAAAGGATGTCAGCGCCAGTGATCTCCAGAAGAATGTCTTTAAGCAGTAGGTGCTATTTTCCGCACATTAGCTAAAGCACCCAGCTATGCCGAGTTTGTCAACATCTCCAAGGAAATATCGACACTCGAAAACGACATGCTGGAGCTCAAGGAGCTCCTGAACGAGTGGAAGACTGTGCCGCAGCTGATGGGCATGGACGACACCCTTGCCCCCACACTTGACAAGGAAGGCAACGTTGATCGCCACCGTTACCACCGTCGCAACTCGCCCATGGACCTGCAGCAAATGTACAAGGTGCAGCTCAGCAACCTGTGGTCGTCTGTCGAGGGCTCGCAAAAGTACATTCCGTTTGTGACGGGACGCCACCTTGTTTACGAGACCCACGGCTTCGTCGAGCTCAACGCCGCCACGTACAAAGCCAAGCAGAACGTCTCGCTATTCCTTCTCAGCGATGTCCTCCTCGTTGCGGGACGCAGGAGGTTCAAGGCTGGGCCCAGTGCCTCCACCAGCCCGGATTACGAGCGTGGTCGCATGGTCGCAGAGCGGTGCTGGGTGTTGACCGACCTTGTGGTGATTGACCTCAAGGACAGTGGAGGTGGGTGTTCCAGGATTCTGAATCAAACCGCTAATGTCAGACCTCACGAACGCACTCAAGATCAAGCGCGGCAAGGAGGTGTGCGTGTGTCGTGCCGCCAGGCCAGAGGACAAGAAGGCTCTGTTGAGCGCCTTCCGTCAAGTGTCCCAGGAGCTCGCCGAGAAGCGGCGCAAGGAGAGCGAGGCAGAGCAGGAACGCAGGAAGACGCTCTGGCACGGCGAGGCATCGACCAACCGCATGACCCGCATGTCCTTGTTCATGGATGGCGGCGGCAATGCCCGCCCGCTAACAACCATCGGCACGTCTGTCACCGATGACTCGGATCTGCTGTGGATCGACGAGTACGGAGACGACCTCACCATGGCTATTGCGACGCAGGACTGGGATCAGGGCGTCAAGCTGGTCGAGCGAGGGCAGGATCTGCTGCGTACTGTGGCGAACAATGCCACAGCTACTGAACTGCTCAAGTTTAAACTTGACACCCTACGTCCCAACCTCATCACCCAGATTGCCAAGGACCTGGGCTCGCCCGACATTCGCAAGGCTGCGGCTGCCCAGCTCATTGCTCTTCTCCAGCGCCTCAGCCGTGCCGAGCTCGCGCGCGATACCTTCCTGAAAGCAAGGCACGACTTGATGCTGCGTCTGGTCCGCACGATCAAGCACGAGGGTGACATTAGCATGTATGTCCACGAGCTCTCCGTGGTGTGTTTTACGATCGTCCGCCACACGTCCGACTGGTACATGAATGCGTTCAAGGATAACGCGATGGCATCTGGTGGGTTAGCCATATCCCGTCACGACTAACCGTTCAGGCTTTGTCACTTGGGCAAAGGAGCAGATCGACTACTTTGGTGACGTGTTCCGTCGTCAAGTATATGCGCCGACTATCGACCAAGCGGTTATCGACGAGTGCCACAAGGTTACTCTCTCTGCCAACCGAAAGCTCCTGCGCGACGCTGGCCTCGACTTTACCTACCTCCTCAACGCTGTTACTGCTCGGGATGTCAGCAGTCCCTCGACGTCTACTTTCCAGGAAAGCAAGTCGTCGAACCGTGGGTTCCGCCGCGACACACATATGCCTGGACCGACTGTCAGTCTGGCTCCACCAGCCCTGGCCAAGTCGACCAGCAGGTCACCACACAGCACCGCATCGTCACTCGAGTCAGAGTCGCATCTCTCCACACCACTGTCAAAGTCCGCAAGCCGGTCGCCTGGTGCGGCGCAGGCTTCGCTCCCTACCCCGGATCTGTCTAGAGGCAACACGGCGCCGTTGTCCATCAACCGCCGGCGCGGTGACAGCAGTGCCAACCGAGCTGGTCTTCGGGACATCAGTGGCGCAAGCATGGTGAGCGTCAGCAGCGCCAACAGCGCCATGTCAGCGAGCACAACCGGTACGGCATCTCCTGCCCCTCGCCCGCCACCCAGGAGCGACCGCCGGTCTCGAGCTCCGCAGCTCTAATGATGTATTGTATATAGAGTGCCTACATGCTAGTATGACGGGTGACTATGCTATATGCGCCTGTTTCTTTTTTTTTCTGCTTCTTCCTCTTTTGCTCCCATGTTCAGATCTATCCGAACATCTTGGAGTAGGCCTTCTTCTCGGCATCCTTGCGGGCCTTGGTGCGGACCTCAATGTCGCGAATAGCGTTGAGGACACCGGCGTCACCGGGGACAGAAACGAGAGCCTCCTTGAAGTCCTTCTCGGCGGCCTCGTCCTCCTTGAGAGCGGCGCGGCCGAGACCACGACGGTAGAGGGCCTTGCCCTTCTCGGCGGCCGAGAGGTTGTCGACGTTGAGCGCGCGAGTAGCGAGCGAGACGGCGAGCTTGTTCTGGCCGACCTTGAGGGCAGCGAGGGCAGAGTTGGTCAGGAGAGGGAAGCGGCTAGCATGTCAGCTTGATTATGAGGAGTGGCAGCTTACGTGTTGCGGTACGACTCGACGAGCTTGGTGTCGGCATCGTCCGGGAGCGCGGGGTGGACGTCGAGGTAGCGCAGGGCCTTCTGGTACTTGGCGAGGGCGACGACAAAGTTCTTGTCCTTGAACTCACTGGTGCCAACGTCCTTGAGCGTGAGGGCGACCTTGAGGGCCTCCTCGGGCTTCTCGGCGTCAATCTTCTCCTCGTCGGCGGGGTAGTCCTCAAAGACGTCCTCGCCGCCCGACGACGCGGCGGCAGCGGCGCGCTCGCGCTTGGCGTCCTCCTCAGCGACCTCCTCGGCGGAAAGGACACCGGCCGAGATGATGGTGACGTCGTCCTCGGGCTTGTCGCCGGCGCTAGTGGGGATGTCCTCGATACGGCGGATGAGAGCGCGGTTCGAGCGGACGCGGCCAAAGACCACGTGCTTGCCGTCCAGGTGAGGAGTGGGAACGGTGGTGATGAAGAACTGGGAGCCGTTCGTGTTGGGACCGGCGTTGGCCATGGAGAGGAGCATGGGCTTCTCGTGCTTCAAGGTGAAGGCCTCGTCGGCAAACTTCTCGCCGTAGATGGACTCGCCGCCAGTGCCGTCGCCGCGAGTAAAGTCACCACCCTGGAGCATGAAGCTGGTTCTTGTTAGCTCTGACCAGCATGACCAGCCGCGTAGCTTACCCCTTGATGCAGCGGTGGAACGACGAGCCGGCGTAGGCGAGCTTGGTGCCAGCGGCGTTGGTCTTGTCACCAATGCAGAGGTGCTTGAAGTTCTCGACGGTCTGCAGTGCGTTAGCTATGTACACAGTTGGACAGCTAAGCCGAAGCGGACGGTACGCACCTTGGGAACGACATCGTCAAACAGCTCAAACTCGACACGCGAGGGCGAGCCGCCGTCGATGGCAATGTCAAAGTAGGCAACAGTGTTGGGCATGTTTGGTAGATGTTGTTTTGGTGGGATTGAACGAGGAGGGAGAGTAAACGGTAACCGAATACATTGATCACCGAGGAACCCCTCGTCTGGACGTGACGACGAGGCACAGGGCGAGGGCTGTGGAATTCGAGCAATTTCCAGGGCTTCTTCCGATCTTCGGCAACAATTCCACGTCTGTGGCTACATTCTCCGGTCTTCCACAGCGCGTCAGATATCTTGCATAGACAGCTATGTATGAACCAGAGAGTCCGCCAAGGCGCCCGCATGATCTTTCAGAAGCATTGACTGTATTTTGTCGTGTTCTTCCTAGACGGGCAAATGAACAAAACATCAAGGCTCTCGTGGTGTAGTGGCTATCATACTTTCTTAGGGTCCAGTACTGGTCTCTAATCCTCCTCCGATTCGTCTCCGTTCTCTAGCTATGGAAGTGGTCCTGGGTTCAAATCCCGGCGAGGGCCTTCGTTTTTGGCCGTATGCACAGCTGCTATGCATCTGCGTGTTGTCCTGGAGCTGTTGGATGGAAAAGAGCAGTCGGGCGGATGGTTTGGTGGTTGAAACGTCGATGTGTGGCAATGGCCGCGGTTGTGGGTCATTTCCGCGCGAGGCGAACAACCGGGGGTCTGTGGGATCTCTGTCCGGGCTGCCGTGGTGAATGAGTGAGTGCCCAACATACAGTCTTGGTTTCCAGCGTGTCAAGTTGCAGCGGGGTGACTCTTGAACTCGCAACAGACAAACTAGGCCGGGAATCGGAAGCCGCTAACAGATGCCACCCCCGTACCACCGCCTCGCTTGGCCTCCAGTCCCCGACACTGTGATCAATACAGAACATAGCGACTAGCTGCTTGGCCTGTGTGAGAGGCATGCATTGGGTGATATTTGTACAACTTTCTACTAATTTATTATGAACGCGGTGCATAGGCAGAAGACGACAGTTGGCTTCAGTTCCCTGGAGGCCCCACTTCCTTCAACATCCAATAGGATTCTTCCGCTATGTCTCACATTGTTCCACCGTTCCCAACTCAACATGTGTTGGATATGGAACGAGCAAAGAGCCCAGGATCAGGGCTACATCGTGGAACTGTGCTGCGCATCTGGGGGTCTGCATGTGATCTGTAACGGAGCAGACGAACACGCAACTACCCTATGGCTCAGTTGGCTAGCGCGTGGAGCTGTTACTCTTTAACAAACTCCGAGGTCCACGGTTCGAGCCCGTGTGGGGTAGGAACGTCTTCTTTTTGGACCTTGTGCATTCCCAGAGACGTGTGGGAGACGCTGGAAGAGAGTGGGAGGTCAAAAGGAAGATGTAGATGGTGGTTGGCACTAGTGCGCCCTCGGCAAACTTTTTTCCGATGAACTGCCACACACGCCCACCTGTTCACGAGCTTTGCCGCGCTTGTTGTCCTTCTTGGTCCTACTGGCAAGTAGCGATATATACATGACGTTCATGGGCTTCCTCTTTTATATGTCTAACTATGTTCTTTAGGGGATCTCTACCTACGGACAAACTTTCGCAGCACCCCGCGCAAGTTGGCAATCTTATCCGACTTGCCGGACATCTTGGCGGCCAAGTTCTCATTCTCCTCTTCGAGGTCTTTGACGCGCGCGCCCAGCGCCTCGTTCTCCGCTTCCAGCCGGCCAACCATTCTCGACAGCGCCGAGAGACGGTCGCGCTCCACTTCCTCTGCCTGCCTGTCCCTGTCCACCACGGCCGCAGCGATAGCCTCAGCCGTCTCGGCAGGCAGCGCGCGGAGGAGGAAGGACAGCTGGGACGATGGGGAGCGCGGGGTGGAGTGAACGACCGAGACGGTGTCCGAGTCGGGCGAGTTGGGCTCGGTCATGCCGCAGTGACCAGTTTGGAGGTGAGATGGGGTCCCGGAGGACGGTGATGAGCGGACATGTCCCTCGCCGTCGGCGTTGTAGTCGTCGTCGTCCCCACCCTGCGAGGATGACGATGAGGCCCATGCGGGCAGAGTTCGCGCCGAGGCCGGGGTACACAGAACGCTGGGGATGTGCTTGTGCGGCGAGTGTCTGAGCGAGGTCGGATCGACGTATCAATATCACGTGGGTGGGTAGACACCTCCTAGTTCGTACTCACGGTGGCCTCAAGAACGGGTGACGGTTTGGTGTCGCGGGAAAGTTGGTGGCCAGCTGGAGCTCGCTGATGGGCTCCAGAGGTGCTCGGCGCTTGCGGTCGATCTCGAGCGGAGTGTCGGGAGCCTTGCGCTTACGCAGTTTGAGGACGTTCATGGTGAAGCGATGCGGTATGTGGTGTGTAGGTTTTGACCCATGGGTTGAAGGTGTCGGGCGCAAAGGACAGGGCCTGGTCTGGCTGTGCGCTGGTCGATGTCGTCTCGGGGTTGTCCAAGTCCTTGAACACACAAACAGCGGGTGGCGACAAGTTGGAGAGGTGTATAGAACAAAAGCGGTGACAGTGTTCTGATGGGAACATGTCAACAAACCTGAGGCACGCGAGAAGCCAGAAAACACAGCAGTCGCGTCCCGAGCCGCAAGCCTAGCGGACGGTACGGGTGCGGTCGGCCAATGCCAGGCGCGATCCGAGCACACTTGAACTGGGGTCAGAGCCCAGAGTGAAGCTTTCATGAAGCCCGTGCGCCGCCAACATCCTGGGTGGCGTGTGACCCCCTGAAGATGGCAAGTGGAGGTAAGCGATGCAATAACTGGGGTGAGTGGCATGGGAAGAGTTCATGAAGACTAGGTATATGAGTTCTGGTTGAAGTCAGATGGAGAGGAGATCGCTGTAAGATAAATGAATAAATTGAGCGTGGTACTTGGTCAACGAGGAGTGAAATTGCCTGTTCCTTGGTTGAATAAATGCACAATTATGAGGTCTATGGTTTGTTGTCAGAAAATATACACTCCATACTGGTACGGCAAAGTCTTTGAAGGGGATCATAGGCCTCCAGAAGGGTTCCCGGGACGAGAGGTTGCTGGAATTATGGTGGTATTTGCGTTCTATGATGTTTTTGCCAGTGTCGCTGCCGACCCATTAAAAGTCGTGAGATAATATTTTACATGCCGTCTTGACGTTGATATGGGTTGCCACACTCCACAGGAGGCCACTCTAGTCGAACAGACCCGTCAAGGCTGCTGGGAGTGACGCAGCCAATTGTCCACCTCGCTGTCGTCAAAGCCCCACTGCCCGTCATTCTGCAGCCACTCGCCCATACTCGGCGTCTTGATACCGAGGTTGTGGGCATAATTGAGGATGTCGACCATGTCCACTTGGCGATATTCTCCTGTCGAGAGAAGTGGGGCCACTGCCGGCAGGTTGATGAGCGAAACAGATACGTCTCGGGTGGCCATGGCTGCCCGCTGGGTCATGCCTAGCGCGAGACCGTCGACAAGCCGCCCAAGCCAGGTACCGTGTACGCCGGAGCTGTCGCAGCCGGGACGAGGAGAGGGGCGCCATAGTGCGCCTTGAGGTGTGTGGAAGACGAGGCACAGTTCCAGCTGCGTTGTTGATTGTCCTCGGTTCTGCTCCCAGACACCCAAGTTGTCAAGAAAGTAGATGACTCCGTCGGCCGAACAGCCCGCCGCTTCGTATTTCATGTTTGTACCAACGATAGCTGATTCGGACGGGATGACGAGCACGATACGGTCGAGTTTACGCCCCAGCTCATGCGGCACGAGTGTATCAGGAATACGGGAAAAGAGGAGCGGCGCGCCGCGAATGACGAGGGTGGACGGTTCCAGTCCCGTGAGCAGGTCGCACGGCGCCGACACTGACGAGTGTGGGTGCGAAGGTGTGTGCAAGCCAGTGTGTTGTCCTCGGAGCGCCACTGGGTGGGCATGCTGAAGGCGAACCACACGGAGGTGTGGGAGCTGAAGCCGGACGTGCATGAGCAAGTCGGGCGGATGTGCGTCAATCACCAGCTCACGGACCATATCCGCTGGACGGCTGAGACGTTGAGGACGACTTGTATCGGGATCGTTGCACAGAAACATTGGCCGGCCAGGTTGCGCGAGCGGTACGCGTAGCTGCTTGTACAGGTGCTGCATGGCTGTGGCCGCAAAGAACGAGTTGACCTGGATGGCGGCATGGAGCGTCCCCCGCGAGACGAGTGCCAGTATATCCGCGAGCACTTCTACCGGGAACGGTGAGAGGCCGTGCGGGGCCACCCCAAAGCCGTTGTAAACGTCGGCCATGGGATGAGGTAGGTGGGGACCAGCGTTGAACGTGAGGTTGGTGGTGTGTAACAGAGTTGCCGTTATTTGTGTCGTCATAAGTTGGGTGGCGTCCGAGGTGGAGGCAGGTACTCGATAAGCTCCGTGAGTTCCCATTGCTGGAATCACGGCCACACCCCAGACTCCCAACTCCCACAAGCTCTCCCATCGGCTCTGAATCACCGAGCCACAGGAAGACTCTGGCGATGTGGACCAACTGCCTCACGAACGCACCCCAGATACCTCGAGCATAAAACACATAACGCGTGCCAGACTGACAAAAGCGCCGCACCTTAGTTGGTTTGCAGCTCGCCTTCCCTCGTCGTCTTCCTCGCCTTCCCTCCTTCCCTCCTTCCCTCGCCTCTGATTCATCTGCAGTCTACCCTCTCTCCCCGGCCCCTGGGTCGCTTCGATTACATGCATATCAGATGGAGGCCGGTCGATGCCAGCCTCCCTAGTCACACGCGGGTCCTCACAACTACACACCCTCTTGCCATTCTTTTTGTGGTAGAGGTCTGTCTTCTACATGTGCTGCATGGGCTCGCCGCCCGCAGCCTTCGCCTTCTCCGACTCGAGACGGTGGTACAGCATCTGGACAGCGACGTTGATGTTGCCGGGCTGGCCAGTGATGGTGACGAGACGCTCGTCGGGGTTGGCGACCTGCCCGGGGCCGGGAGCGGTGCCGGGCTCGGTCACACGGATCTGGCACTGGGACTGGGCACGAATCTCGTTGATCTTGACGCCAGCCTTGCCGATAACTGCAGGGGGATCAGTACCAACTCTTCTGCTGTCTTCCTGCTCCACTCACTAGCTCCAACCAGCGAGTTGGGGATGAAGATCTGCTGAGTGCTGGTGCCGGGGGCAGCCGGGGGAGGGGGCGCACCACCACCACCACCACCGGGCGCACCAGCACTGGGGCCACCACCACCACCACCGCCGCCGCCACCACCACCACCACCACCACCGGGGTAGGGAGCCGAGGCCTGTTGGCGGTACGCGCCGGCTCCGCTGGAGGGGCCCGGGTTGCGCTCCTGGTACTCGAGGAGGATAGTGCCGATGTAGTAGACGGCGATGTGGATGGCGTCGGCGACACCAGAGACGGAAAGGACGCGCTCAGTCGATCCGGGGAGCATGACTTCGCTCGCGTTGAGACGGGCGCCAGAGGCGTCCTGGATCTCCTTGATCTTGGCACCACCCCTGCCGATGCTGAGACCCGTCAGTCACAGTTGTACGCGAAAAAAAAAAAAAAGGTGACTCACACGCTGCCCATGCGCGAGTTGGGGATGATAAACTTGATCGTAACGGCTCGCGATCCCGGGACCGAGGCGACGTCGAAGGGCTCGTCATTGATGCGGCGGACGATGAGGCCGAAAGCCTGGGCGAGTGTCAGTTGCCATTCCAGCACATTCCTTTTCTTGTCTGTCAATTCACCTTGCTGACGGCATCGAGAGGACCAAAGACGTTGAGTATCCTCTCCGGGTTGCCTGGGATTGACTCGGAAATAGTCACACGGGCACCAGACTTGTCCCTAATCTCGTTGACGTGCGCGCCAGAGCGGCCGATAATGACAGAGGCATCCTGGGTCACAATCAAGGCACGCATAGAAATCTGCTGCGCGGGGGGGTCGGAGGGCTTGGCTGGGGTCGAGGGGATGGTGGTGGGAAGAGCCGTGATGGAGGCGACGGAGGAAGGTCCAGGCTCGCTGGCGCTGCGCAGTCGTTAGTTGTTTGTAACAAAGGAGCTGAGAACCTGATCCTGCCTCTTGGGGAGAGGCAGACGAGTGGTCCTTTGTGGGAATGACGTACCTGTCCATGTTGGTGTCCTCCATCTTGTCGTTGTCGGCGGCGGCGCCCTTGGTCTCGTTGGCGGCGGCCTTGGGGGAAGAGGGGAACGGTTCTTCACGGCGCTCGCGCTTAACCGCGGGCTCTGGAAGGGGAGAGGCGGGGCGCTTGGGGGCTGCAGACGAGGAAGAGTCGGACATTAGTTGTCGAGGGCCGGAGGGGGAAGGTGGTTGTCTCTGTCAGTGGGAGGTTACGAGACGAGCAGATCGCGAGCGAGTGGCGAGAGCAAGAACGAAGAGACCGGAGAGGACCGAACGGGGATGACGATAGAAGGGTTTGCAGCGAATTGGGAGGAAGGTTGAGGGGAGAGAGTCGAAGTGTAGGTCGAGGAGAGTGATCGATGAAAGGTGGAGGGGGTCAGGTGGAGGGGGAGAGGGAAGGACTGGCGACTCACGAGGAGGAGGACGCTTTGGGGGTTGTGTTACGCGCTTGTCGACCCGGAACGAGGTGTGGACGGGGCGGGGGGAGGGGGAGGGGATGGGGGGAGGGGGATGGGGGGGAGGGGAGGGGGAGGGAGGGAGGGGTGAGGTGGTTGGAGGAGGTTGCTTGGACGGGGGCGGAGAAGAAAGATGGAGATGGAATGGGTGCACAGACTTGTTGGTGGTGGTGGTGGTGCACTTGGCCTCTGACACCGCGCGGGTTGGGTTTGAATGCGACCTATTAGTCTTTTGCAATCCTCCTTTACTCCCCATTTGGGCCATTAGCCAGCCCAAAAGGCTGCAATTGTAAGGCTGGGAAGGCTGCCTGTGCACGAGGCTGTCCCCCGCCCTCGGAGTTATAAACGACATGAGCCGTGTGGCACTTCCCCTGGGTGGTGTCTGCGTCATTACCGTGTGTATGTGCCCCCCTATGTTGTGTGTGTGTGTGTCTGACCGCGGAGATGGATGGGATATGGCTCTGGCAGCTGGCAGATGCGGGCACAACCATCTCCAACTTTTATCACAGCGGGTTACAGCTCTTGCCACCCTCTCGTCAACATGTATGCATGTGATAGCTTCCACACATGCTCCCCATGCACCTTGTCCTGCGTCCCATACTATATGCATGTCCGCAGCTGCTGGCCATGGACGGATGACAGCAAGTGGGCCTTGTGAATGCCCATTTCCACGCCCTGTGGTCTGCCCTCCCCCCTCCCTGCGCGTCCAACCAAACCGTCCGTCCCACCTCGTTCCGTCGTCTCCGTCACCACCACCATCCACTCATCCTTTTCAGCCCATTAGACATTATCCATCTCTCTTGCATCTACCCACTCGGCGATCCACCTGGCGCTACGTTCATCTGCCATCGAACGCCCAGCCCCGACATTACGCCGCCTCGCCATCTCCGACGCGTCCAACCCTTTGCGTGCATAAGGCCGCCGCGTCCGGCATTGTCTCGCCCAGTGTTTGCGTCCATCCCCCCGGCCAACAATCTTAGTCTTTCCCATCCTGCCATCAGCACAGTTGATACCCCTCCAACGACCCCTCCGAACCAGCGTGTGGCTCGCGTCTTCCCAAAGCGTGACGCGGGTGTGGCAGTAGGCCGTTCAGCACAAACAGCCAAACCACCCTTGTTGTTGTGCAATAGATTTGGCCGCACAACACCAACCGCAACTCTCCACCCTTGCCACCGCGCCCACCCCATCGTCGGACCGGTTCGCCATGCCGCTCCTTAAACGCAAGCCCGTGCTTATGCACCCCCTCCCCTCCCTCACGGCCATTGTCCAGCCAGTCCACGCTCCCCTACCAAATGCCCAGGCCTCCACCTCGGGTGCGGATGCCTCGCCATCGGCGGCCGCGACTGCCGCTCCTCCTCCCCCTCCTGCCGACCTCCCCAAGGACGGCAAGGACGACGACGAGCAGCTGGAAAAGCTTCTCACCGCCCTCAATGACCCCGTGATTGCTGCCCCCCTCCCCAAACGCAGCCAAAAGGACAAGGCTGCCGACAAGGCCAACGGTGCCGTCAACGGCTCGGCCAACGGGACCGTCTCGTCCATGCCACCACCCGCTGGACCCGTTCCCAGCTATCGTGTCAAGAATGTCGAGGTGTTCTATATCCCTGAGACTGGCGAGATGTTTCTCGACTACGAGTACGTCCAATGTGGCCTTGCATTGAGCTGCGTCCACTGACATGCCTAGGTCATTTGCGTTGAGGAGAGCCTTTTACGAGCAGCCGTTGTTCCAGTGCGAAGGTGGGTTGCTTTACATCCAGCTGCAGCTGACCACTTTAGTGAGCGGGAAATCGTCGCTCAGCTACTTCAAGGCGCTCCAGAACGAGTCTAGGGAAGTTCGGCAGCTCCACTCGCGTTTCCCAAGGCAGCTCAAGAAGGCCGTCCTCCAATCTGTCCAGTTCCGTGCGTGCCCTCGGAGTGCCTGCTTTGTGCTGACCTGGCCCAGAGATTGAGGGAAAGCTGGAAACTCTTGCCGACCGTATCTTTGAACGCTTTGTCAACCGCTTCTTTGACGATGAGAGTAGGTTTGCAGTACGATTCATTTCGCTGACCCGCACAGAGGTGTTTGTCGATGTGCAGGGCGACAAGTACCTGGCCCGCATTGTTCACACCTTTCCTCCCAAGAACCTTGTTTCTCCAACAGACGGCCCATCTTTCCACCCGTACGCTACCGACCTCACCATGAGCAACGACGAAGTCAACGAGCGCGATGACCCCATGAAGTACTTTTACCAGGTCCGTCTCATCGAGGAAGGTGGGGAAGGCATAACCACCGAGTATGCCAGCACCAATGGCGCCAGCAACGACCCCGAGGACGATGACAAGGGCGAAAAGTGGCAGGGGAGCGTCATGGAGGCTCAGGCCGACAAGATCAGGTGAGCTGACCGCTTTCATTCACCAAGCTGACATACAGTCGTGACCGCATCAACTTTTCCCGCGCCCTCCTCAAGCGTTTCATCCGTGACTGCGTCGCCCGTGACGCTGCCATCTACTCGCCATGGCTCGTTAAAAAGAGTGTTGCTGCGCGGTACGGCCTGCCGACTGAGATGTCGGACGAGGTCCGCGCTGCCATCGACCAGCACCGCCGGAGCCAGATGGAGAAACGCAAGCGCGACCGCGACGAGCGTCTCGGTATCGTTCACAATGAGGACGAGGAAACGGGAGCGGACGACGAGGCTCCTGCGCCCAAAAAGAAGAAGATGACCAAGGCCGAACGCGACGCCCTGCGCGAGGCTGAAAAGGAGGAGAAGGAACGCATCAAGCGGGAGGCCAAGGAGGCCGAGGAGGAAGAGAAGAAGAAGAAGAAGCCCACCAAGTACCCATGCGAGGGTGAGTCTACCAGACAAGAAGGATATCCACAGGACTGACACGCAATACAGATTTGATGGTGGAGTTCAACCCGGAGCGTGATGGGCCAGCCGGACGTATCGAGGTGCGACCAACACCCGACGCTGATGTTCCCTTTGGCGACCAATTTGAGGCATTCCTCATGTCGTGGAGCTTCCTCAACGTCATGGGAAAGCCTCTCGGCCTGTCGCCATTCACCGTTGACGACTATGAGCAAGCACTGTACCACTCGGACCCATACACCTCTCCAGTGCCCCTCCTCACGGAAATCCACGCTGTGCTCCTCAACGCACTTGTCACGGATCTTGCCGATGGCCACGACGAGGTCAAGCCCCTGTCTCACACTGGCCAGCAGATTGAGAACGACACCGACTACTGGGAGGGCACCAAGGGGTCCACCGCCGAGACTCTGCGCCCGGTCGCTGAACCCATGGCCAAGACCTGGCGAGAGCGCGAGCTGTCCACCCGCGACAACCGCAAGGGCTGGGAGGCTGCCCTCGTCGGCTGCCTGTGGGACCGCGCAACCCTGGACACTCTTCCGCACTACCTTGACAACATCCTGCATCTGACCTTTGAGAACAAGCCAGCACCCACGCGCCCCACTTGGTCCACTGGTCCACGATCAGACTCTGGCGGCTCGGGGCTCATTGTTGCCAAGCCCGACAAGCGCTATACATCCCTCCACCACACGCACAAGTTGCGCATTATCGACTTTTTGATCGAGCTCGTTGCCCAGACGGCTGTCATCCGCGACTTTATGGAGGACGCGACCCAGCAGCTGACCGAGGTTCGCAAGGACCAGATCGAGGCGCGTCGCGAGTGGCGCCGGGTCCGTGCCGAGCGGGATGCTCTCGAGCCCAAGGAGGAGAAGAAGGAGGACAAGGAGGATGGCGATGGTGATGTCCCCATGTCTGATCCTATCAAGGGCGAGAATGAGTCACGTCCGGCATCACCTAACGGTCACGCCAACGGAACCGCGGCCAACACCGAAGCGGACGAGCTCGACGAGTCCATGATGGACGACCACGATCATGGCTCTCCCGTGTCGTCACCATTGTCCGAATCTGCGCCCGCTCAGACTGGTGCACAGCGCCGCCGTGCCATGAAGGAGAAGGCCGCTGAGCGCGAGGCCGAGGAGGCGATGAAGGCCGCCAAGGCCGCCAAGCAGCGCGAGGAGGACAAGATCAAGCGCGCCGAGAGCAAGCACATTCTCCAGGAGAAGAAGCGTCTCGACGAGGAGGAAGCGGTCCTTGACACCAAACTCCGTCAGCTCGACCGCGACTTTAGGCGATTCTACTACACCCTCCGTGCGCGTCCACTCGGCTCCGACCGCTACGGCAACAAGGTCTGGTGGATGGATGGCCTTGGTTCATCCCCTTTGCCCACCGACAACGCCAAGGGCATGTGGGGTTCGGCCAGGCTGTACCTCCAAGGCGCCGACGAGTTGGAGGTCGAATTCGCCCGCCAGCCCGCCGAGCTCACCACCGAGGAACTCGAGGAGCGCCGTAACAAGGACGAAGGTCTGCGTCTCCAGCCAGGCCAGTGGGCCGTCTACGACACGCCCGAGCAGCTCGAGGCATTCCTCAGCTGGCTCAACCCCCGCGGTGTGCGTGAACTCCACCTCCAGCGTGCCCTCAAGCAGTGGTGGCCCGAGATCGAGGGCTCGTTCCACAAGCGCCGTCTCGCGCTTGGAATTGAGAAGGACGCAGAGGAGGAGACGTCCAACCGCCGTGTTCGACCTGTGCGCCGCGCGGCTGGCGGCGACGAGCCGGCTGGGTACCTCAGCTGGAAGAACCGCCGTGCCAGCGGTAAGGGCGAGTAGGGAGGGCGCTGGATGTCATTTGTAGCGAGAGGAGAGGCGAGCAGGTGTATAGGCATATATCACAGTCTTGGTCATGCATGTCTGGCTAATCTCATGTCTAGGCCCGGTGAAACGAGGGCAGAGAGATGAGAGACGAGAGTGTCGAGTCTGTGTGGAGCGGGTTTGAGTGGCATCAACATCAGCGTCACCCGAGTCGACCGTCGTTCAGTGCAAAGTCCACAGCAGAGACCCTTCGCTCTGTCCCATGCTATTCGCCATCGTGAACAGGTTCCCGAACCCCCGCGAAAGAATGCGATGCCAGAGGTGATACATGGACATGGTACTGCCTAGAGTATAGAGCAAACTAGAAGACGGATTTACTGCCTCATCTGTTCTGTAGGGGCTGTCAGCAAGAGACTCTGGCCGTCTCCCATCCCGTCGCGTCTTGCCCCTCTTCCACTTTTGTGGTTCGTTGGCTCAAATAATGGCATACAAGGAGCCAACTGAAAGCAGAGTAAAAGGCATGAGGGGAGGGCGGCGGTGAGGCCACTTACCGGCGTTGTGCTCGGCGAAGCGAGCACCGACACGCTCCGAGTGCTTGAGGAACTTGTCGGCACAGTTCTGGACACAGGTCGACTGTTATGGAGTATCAGTATGTCGTTCACCGAGCTGTGGAGGAGGCATGTGGGGGTGACGGATGCGCAGGGAGCAAGGAGCAGTCCGACAACACCACTCAGAACCCGAAGAACACGCATCGCCAAGGAGACTCATGTCCAGACCTCTGCAGTTGAACAGCACCAGTGTGCGCTCATACGGGGCCACAGTCTGTCCGAAGGGGACGGGGAGAACATGGGGGAAGCAAGGCGGCGACATACCTCGTTGGTGGTGAGAGCCTTCGAGGTGAAGTCCTGGGCACAGGCGTTGAAGCACTTCTCAACGAGACCCGAGTAGAGACGCATGAAGTCCTGCATCTGGAATGGATGTCAGCCATGTCCCTTGGTGTTACGAGGATCGAGCAGGAACAGAACGGCACAGCGACATGAACACCAAGCACCACTCTTGAGTGTCCTTTGTGCACTTGCTTGCCGCTCTCCCTCCTTTACCGGCGCCAGTTTTCGGCCGGGATCCTGCGGGCCGTAGGTTCATGCAAAATGCACCTGCTTACGCTCGATGACCTTGGACATCTGCGCCTGCTCGGCGGGGGTGAACTGGGAGAAGTCCATGGTGGCGAGTTGAGGTTGGTGTGGTGTGGGTGGTGGAGGGAGATGGAAGGCGAGGTCGGAACGAAAAACTCGGGGTGCGTCAGTCCGGTGGCCAGGACAGAGTGGATTCAGATGGGATCGGTGGCGGACGTGCAAACGTAACTGCCCGAACGGACATTGGCCTCGAGGCCCAGCATTCTAAACGCGTCCACTTTCGCACACTTTCAGCAACGCACCACACACCTGCACTCGTCTCATCGGCACCGTCGCCACCCCTTGCACCACCCCACAGCACCTGCGCCAAACTTGCACGCACCATGCCTGTGCCTGCCGCTGCGCGCCGCGCCAAGCGCGTAATTGAGAGCGAGTCCCCATCCGAGTCGTCCGTCGTCGAGGATGCTGAGGAGGACGACGTCGAGGAGGACGAGCTCGACGATGACAGTGATGACCAGCTTGGCGGTGAGTCTCCCCGCATCCATCCATCTATTCACTCCCTCGTGCTCGCCTCTTTATCAACCTCCAGCAGCTGTGCTGTCTCCACCCCCTTCCCGTCTCGTGCTGACATCAACCCAGCTTCCTCGGCGGTCCCAAGCGACAATGACGACGGCGACGAGGACTTTGACGCCGCGACGCCGGAACCCCAGGTCAAGATCAAGCTTCGCGTGACCTCTGCGGGGCGCGGTCGTGGCCGGGGTCGCGGCGGTGCTCGCGGCGGTGGTGCGGCGGCTGTTGCGACTCGCGCCGTCTCGACTGCTACCAAGCGCAAGCGCGAGCCGACCCCGGAAGAGGAAGAGGAGGACGAGTTTGAGGATGAGGAGGGTGGCGCGATCAGCCCGTCCAAGATGACAGCGAGGCAGAGGGCGAGGCAGAACAAGGACTTGCAGGAGACGCTCATTGCGCTGCCCGGTGAGTGACGGCCGTGTGCCGTGGGACGTTTGGAGACTGTGCTGACGCTTGCTTCCTCTGTCACCTTGACAATGTTCCAACTTCTATTTGTCTTCTTTCTCACTGCTACCGCGACGCCTCTCCCACAGATGGTCTGCCAAAGATCAAGCCAATCCTCACCGAGGCTGAGCGCCTGCAGAAACGCGAAGAGATGGCCCGCCGTCGCAAGCGCCAGAACGAGCAGAGGCTGCAAGATGAACAGGTGAGTCGCGCGTGCTATGCTGCTGGAGATATGTGCGCGTACTGTTTGGTTAGGGGCACTAGTCTCATTTGTTTGGACGTGATCACACGGCCGTCTGCCCGTGTCATGTCCCAGCTGGCGACCATCTCACATGTGGCATCTCTCTACGGCCACTGCGCTCCGCTCCCCCTCCCTCCCTCCTGCACGATACAGCTGAGGGGGCCAAAACTACCTTGCAGCAGCTGACCAGTCCAGGACCAAACCATCAACCGCCTCCTGCGCGCTCAGACCGGCCGCTCGCGAACCAAGCTGGACAACGCCTCGCCCATGCCCGACGACAGTGTGCGCGGCTCGGGTGCTCCCTCTGGCATGAACTCTCCCGTCCGTCGTATCCAGCCTCCAGCCGAGGGCGTGCACTACCGCAACGTCATGGAGGGCGACAAGCTCGTTCTCAGCATCTCGGTGCCGCCCGGCCGCGACGAGTGGATCGCCATTGGCAGCACAGAGGAAGAGGACAGCAAGCCAAAGCTCGGCGCAGGTAAAGAGGGGCAGTGCGGCGTCAAGGGGTGCAGCGAGAAGAGGAAGTACCGCTGCGTGGCCAAGTTTGAGGTTGGCGGGTGCAGCATGGCGCACCTCAAGGAGGTGGAGAAGGGCCTCAAGGCTTGATTGAGTTCTGAAGGGTGGCTCCCTGGGAGTAGCCTTGCACATGGCTCGCATCGTAGAAAGTGGACTTGTACTCATACGCATGTTACATTAGTGAGGTATTGAGAGGCTGCATTTACGCCAGAAGCGCTGCGTGCGTTACACAAGAGAGAGGGAGAGCGTTCCCGAGTCTGTCATGTGCCAACGTCGTTGAAGAAACCAGGGCTCTGTTCGACCTACGACATGGCACACAACGTCCCTGCCAAGCAGACACAAGTCAGAAGCATCAGTGGACGAAACTGCAGCGTGCAACAAAGCGATGGGTCTGGAGAAATGGTCTGAATACACAGGAATACGGTGCTCTGGATGATGGAACTTCATCACGCTATGACCCTATCCCATAACGCCTCTACCGGTACAAACACACTCAGCACTGAAGAATTTAGAGCTGGGCCTGCTTGGCGGCAAGGGCGGCGGCGACAGCGGGGTTGACGCGCTTGCCGTCCTTGAAGATGGCGCGGGGAGGGGGGGCACGGTTCTTGCGCGAGTTGATAGCTCCGGGCTTGTCCGAACGGACGCGAACGACCTTGGCGTGGATGGCGCACGAGATGCAGTAGGCGAGGCGAACGTAAAGCTTGGGGAGGGCGTACTCAGCGTAGACCGAAGCCTCCGACATGTCACGGACGGCAGCGGCCTCAACCATGTTCTTGACCGAGTTGCGCTTGATGGCCTTGTCCTGAGAATGGTGTCAGTGGGGTTGCCTTGTGTGGTGTAGGAAGGGGATGGGCTCCGGAGTTCTGGGGTCTGGTTTGCGACAGGTCGAAACTTTGGGAGGTGGGGCAACGGTGTCCAGACAGACAGCAGCAGCGAGTTCGCAAACTCGATGCACTCGCTGCACACTGCTGTAATCGATGCCGCTGCACACTCGTGTGCCCCAGTCTCCATCGTTTGGTGGTGGCGTTGGAAAGTTTCGACCACCTCGCAATCCAGATCTCCCAGTTCTCCAGAACCCATCAGCCCTGCTGAGGGCTCACCTTGGGGACACAGCGCGAGCAGTTCGAGCAGCGAACCGACTTGACGTGACCACGTCCCTTCTTGTTGCGGCCTCCGCCCCTTCTCTTCTTGGTCATTTTGGATACTGTAGCAGAGAGTCAGTTGGGAATTCGACACTGGTTGTGCGGGAGGGTGTGGAGATGGCGGAAAATGGGGGGATAACGTCGAGAGCCGCGGTGTCGAGGTCGGGCGCGTGTGTTGGCGGGCTCTCGTCGTCGTGTAGAGGGAGGGGGAGGCTGGATACCCACGTTTTGAGGTGGAAAGGTTGAGGTACGAAGAGCACCACACTGAAGCGCGTTCACCAAGTCAATGCAGCAACCCAGACCGGTTTCACCGGCGCTTTGGTCGGCGAAATGGCGTGTGGCATTCTGAAGGGGGGCAGTCGCACCGGTCGGCGATTGCGGGTTTTGTATACGATCCCCCCTTATTTGCGTCGGACCTGGGATGATTACGTCATACATGATTGTTGTGCTACTGCTACTATCTACTCGCCCAGCTTCTGGCCGTGGCCCCATCGCCTATCGGCCGTGTAACCTGGCACGCTGGGCTCTTCCTCATCATCATCCTCGTCCCCCTCATCCTCTCCCTTGGACTCTGCCTCTGCCTCGGCATGGGCATGGGCATGGGCGAGTGCCCTTTCGTGGGCCATGCGACCCATACGCTCGCGTTCTGTCCTGTCGCGAACCAGCTCGCGGTCCTCTTCGATCTGACGCTTGGCAGCGGCAACGCGAGCGGCTTCCTCGGCCTTGTGTGCCGTCTTGGAGATGTTGGACACGGACAGGCGTTCTTGCAGGCTCGGGAGCTGCGGTGTCAGAGTTCATATAACGCATTGGCAACTGGCGCAACTCACAGCATCGCGGAGCACGTCCGCAGCCAGGCCCAGCTCGTACATGCGCTTCTGGGACTGGTCGAGGATGAAGAACTGGACAAAGTTACGAGTCTCGGTGTGAAATCCCATCTGGTAGTTAGCTATGTCAGGAGCGTTCACGAAGCTAGACTGTAGTGGGGCAAAGGAAGCTGTCCTGTGTACCCTTGTGGCCATCCCAACTCACAGTGACCATATACTCCCTGCCACCGGGCACTGAGAGCACTTTGTTCTTGAGAATCGTGTTGTCACTCTTAAGGGTGCGGAACTTCTCCTCGCTCGAGCCTTGGATATTGGTCGCAATCTTGAGGAGTGTCTGGAAGCGTAAGTGCGTGTTGGCTTTGGACAGTCGCGGTAGGCGTTGGGGAAGTGTGTGTTGACTGCATCATAGTTGCACAGCGATAAGTGAGTTGTTGACATCAGAATGACTAGAAGCCATCGCCACGGCCGACGGCTACGGCCTTCGTGTAGCCACAACCTTAGCTGCCCACCTCCGCACCTTCCCTCCCCACCTTCCTCGGCGGCCTCCACACCGTGCCTACTCACCTCCACACACTCAGCGGCCTGGCGGTATCCACTGTCCCTCACGATCGTCCTGTTGAGGATCCTGGCCACCTCACGACGACGCTCAAGTTCTTCGCGAGCTGTAGGCCTCTTCCATGCCTTTGGCAAGTTGCGAGGTGGGCCATTGTTGCTGCCGAAGAGAGGAGTTGAGGTGCCGGACGAGGCCGCGCCAGCGGATCCCGCCGATCCGGGAGTGCCAGCGCCGGGAGCTGAAGCGTCGGCGACAGTGTCACGCTGTGGGTTGAGACGCGCTTCGATCGCGGCCAGACGCCGTGTACGTTCGTCGTCGGCGGTGGACATTGTTTGGGTGGGTGGGTGAGTGTGTTGAGTGAGTGAGGTGTGCGAATGGTGGCAAACGACGTCAGCGGAAGCGGGGCCCTTGGGGATGGCGGGAGCATTTCGTTCTGGTGGCGACGACCGAGATGCTGATGTGATCCATGGTGGCGGGTGGCACCCCCGGGTGACCTTGGCATCGCGGTCGCGACATTGGTGTGCCGGATGCGTATGCAAGTTGGGTGTCCTCTCGGGATCTCGGGGATGTCACAGCCGTCACCAGAGCGGTTCCGTACTTCGGCCGCGTCTCGCATGTTGTGGCGCCACTTGTCACTGACACCTGCTTGCGCGTTATCCAGTGCAGAGATGTGCATGCAAATGTTACTTCTATCCCAACCTCTACAAGAAGTCGACGCCAACGCCAATGCTAAGCCCACGGGCAAGGCGCTCGCCGCGGCGCGCGATGAGGGGCATCGAAAAGTTGAGCTCGACGCGTAGCGGGTCGAATCTGGCATTCATTAGCTCGTGGCATTCATTCGCCCAGAGACACCTACCGGTACATGAGACCGACGCCGACGCTGAGGCTCGGGTTCGAGTACATCTTGGCGATGTTGTCGGCAAACGAGTTGTCAACGTCGTAGCGGACGACCTTGCCAGCGTTGATAAATGTGTGGATCTTGAGCGGCCAGTGCTCCTTGCTTGGCACTGGGGCGAACAGGGACGCGCCCACCGCGTATGCCAGGTCACCACCAAGCGAGTCCACTGATGTCAGCTCCAGTATTCGACAATGACCAAGCTCACTCCTGTCGGTCAGGCCCAGGCCTCCGACCTTCCATCCGCGCACAGAGTTGGGGCCACCGAGGTAGGTCCTGTCGGAGAGGTAGGTCGACGCAGGGGCACCGTCGCTTGTGGCGCCAGTACGAGCCCACAGAGGGTAGAGGAGGGAAGTGAACGACGAGACCGAGACGAACTGGGGTCAGTAGACATTACAATAGGAGGAACCCACGAGGTCCGAGCCGGGGTACAGCTGGCGGCCGGCGTGCGACTGGGTAGTCGACTTGAGGAAGTGTGCGCGCTCAGACGAGCCAGGCAGACCGGCGTATTCCTGGTGGTCAGCACACGACTGGGATAATGGGACTCACGTGGGTCGCCTTGAACAAACGTCCCGTAGTACCGAGGTAAGGGTCGTCACGGGTGTCCGAGGTCCAAGTGTGCGAGATGGACGACTTGGTCGTGGGGTTGGCAAGTGCGCGAACACTTCCGTCAGCGACAGTCCGTGACAGGATAACTCACGAGGCAGACGCGCGCGGGGCAAGGTGCGAAATGTCACGCTGGACATACTCGTACTGAACGTCATGGACACCCCAGGGCGAGATGGCCGAGAGCTGGACACGCGCACCCTGCTGCAGCTCGCGGTGCGACGCAAACGCAGTGTTGTCGCGGTCGACGGAGAACGCCGAAAGGCAAAATGAGAGGTAGGGCGACGAGAAGACCGGGGCAGTCAGAGATGCCTGGGAGTAGGTCAGAAATCAACAACAGAAAGATTTACCTACCTGGTAAGCCGACTTGGTCTTCGTACCAAGAGACGCGTTGAACTCGAGTGACTCGCCTCCACCGAGCGCGTTGCGAAGACGCGCAGTAACGTTCTTCGATTAGTACACGACACCAAAAGGATAAGTATATCACTCACACCTCCACCCTCGTTGGCACCAAACTCGGTACCGGCCTTGAGGAACACCCTGCCCTTCTCGCGGAGACCGAGAACGAGCTCGACCTCGTTGGGCTCTCCGCTGGGCGACGGCTCCAGGCGGATACGAACGCGCTCCATGTCAAAGACATTCAGCTGGTCGACATGCTGCACGAGTGCCTTGGTCGTAAGGAGAATCTCGTGCAGAGTAGTGGGGGGAGGAGGGGTCGGATGGAGCCAGCTGGGGAGACGCGAAGGGCCGAGGAAAGGGGAGAGCAGGTGGTCGAGGAAGCCGGTGCGCGTCGTAGGCGGCGGGGGAGCGAGACGAATCGACGTCAGACGCATAGGGCGGTCCATGTTGCCGTGGACCTAGGAAGCGTCAGTACTGTGCCATCTCAATCGCTGGGTACGCACAACCTCGCCGACGCGCTGCTGGGCTGCCTCGTATTCGCCACGGAGCTGGCGCTCAAACTCCTCTTGCTGGAACGCGCGCACCTTCTCCGGGTCGGTCTCTGTTGTCATTCAGCTCTGTAATCCGCGGCACAACAAGTAGCAGATTATCCTCACCCTCGACAGGCTTGTCCCATCCAGGCTCACGGGCGTTGCGGAAGATGGACGACGCGAGCAACGGCGACAACACGGGCGGCGGCACGGCAAGACGCTCCTGTTACTCCATCAGCTTGACTCTTTGCTCCCAAACCCACCTTGAGGCCAATCTCAACGTCCACCTCGGCCACCTCGGCCTTGGGAGGTCCACCCTCTGCGTGCGGGTCCATCGCGCTGGTTTTGATCGAAGAGGGAAAGGGTATAAGAGAGCCGAATGGGAGAAGTACGTCAACGAACGTTCGGCCGCAGGTGGATGGAGGGGGTCGTTTTTGGCGGTTCGGAGCCCCGGAACAAAAGTTGGACATTGGAATCAGGCGATCTCATCGGGTGACGGACGTTGCATCTTCATTTCTGTTCTACATCATCACCATGCCGTCTAAAGCTGAGGAGAACCTCCCGGCCACGAACGAGGGTTACGGTACCCGCGAGTATTGGTGCGTACACTGAAGCAATTGGGGCACAGCTGACGGGCAGGGAGCAGCGGTATACTGTGTACGCCTTGAGTCCTGTGTGCGGTCGCTGACAGCAGCGAGGGTGTAGGCCACGACTTTGACTGGTTCCTCAAGCCCGACTACCTTCTCCAGTTCTTTGACGGCCTCACCAAGGACATTGATGTTGGCAAGGATGCCCGCATCCTCATTCTGGGCTGCGGAAACAGCTCTCTCGGCGAGGCCCTCTACGATGCCGGGTGGCGCAACCTTGTCAACATCGACGTGAGTTGTTTTGCCTGTGACGCGGGTAGCGCTAAATATCGCCAGTATTCTAAGGCTGTTATTGAACAGATGATTGAGCGCCACGGCGAGACACGCCCACAAATGAAGTGGCTCGAGATGGACGTTCTGGACCTCAAGTTTGAGCAGGAGTTTGACCTTGTGGTGGACAAGGCAACAATGGAGTGAGTACTTGCCCACGCCTGATCTCCCGACTCGTTCGCGTTCTCAGCCCTGCGGTACCCCTGATATACGTGGACAGTTGCTGATCGTCCCCAGCGCCATGTTGACTACCAAGGGCGACCCATGGAACCCTCCCCAGAAGGACATTGACATGTGCACCAAAGAGGTCGACGAGGGTCTCCGTGTCCTTCGCAAGCAACTCGGCTCCAAGTTTGTGTACTGGTCGTTCGGACAGCCCCACTTCCGCAAGCGCTTCTTTATCAACCGTGCTGGATGGAAGTACAGCCAAAAGTCGGTCGGGCCAGAGGACGGGTTCGAGTACTTCCAGTACCTCTTGGAGTGGGAAGAAGTTGTGGCATAGAGGGTCAAACCATATTTGGAGAAGGATAATACAAGCAAGGGAGCAACGATATGAAAGGTTGCGACAACGGACAACAAACGACGGTGGTTTAACGGCCCGGTATCCATCCAGCGTGATGCATGGTGTTAGAGTGAGGGCGAGATTGGTTGACGGGGATGGATAAATAACAGCAGTGGTATCTCGCGTGTTCCTTGTTCAAGGAGCAACGCCAGCGTCGCTAAGCGCGTCCCACTCGCTGTCGCTGCGCCAGTGCTCATCCTCGCCCCAGGACGAGACAGAAGGCGCAGTTGCAACAGCAGGCAGGGCGGGCATCGACAGCACAGCAAGATTCTCCAGGGAGAGCGCTGGAATGTCGACGGTGATGGGCGGGCTCATGGCACGCGACAAAGGAGTGGAGGGCGACAAGGGCGAACGGGGCGTGTAAGTCTCAGCGTCAACATAGCTCGTGGTCGTGCCGGAAACAGAGATAACCTCAAGATCATCGCTGACAGTTGGCGCAGCAGATGTCGATGAAATGGACCCAAACGTGGGAGATGAGATGGAGGCAAGCGTCGGTGAGCGTTGACGGGCGGGTGAGGACACCATGGAGCTCGACACTGGTGAGGATGTATACGATCCAGGAGCCGGTGAGGTGAGGCCTGAGTGGTCGAGGATAACAGTTGACCGAGATGACCGGCGCGATGGAGACGCCACCGCCGCCTCGTCCTCACGTGTCTCAGCCTGAGCAGAAGGCTGGAGCTGTTCGGCCCGCTCGGCCAAGTCAGGTGCTTGGAGCGATGGCATGTTCGGACGAGCGGTGGTGGGTGTGACCTCGGCCGCCTCTGGAGACGACGGTGTGTGGACATTGATGAGCTGGATCGGCGGCACGGAGATGACACGGTGAGGGACAGGCTGGGCCATGGGCGGCGGCGAGGGTGGAGACCGGGGCGTGTCGTTGCGGTGCGGCGCCGGAACGGGGTGGTCGTCGAAACTGCGCATGCGACCGTCCGGGCAGCGGGGGCGCGGCGGCGGCATGAACGACTTTTCGTCGCCGACCACTCGCGCGTCGTCGAGCTCGTACATTTCGGCTGGACGGCGGTGGCGCGGCGACCGTTGATCCAGGGCTGTACTTCGTCCACTTGACGGAGCCTGTCGCTGATGCTCTGGACTCGACTGTACGGGAACGGGGACGGCCTCGTACCCGTGACGTTGACGGCGGTTCTCTCGGTGCTGGGCAATGAGGGCGTCGATCAGAGGCGCGAGGTGGGGATCATAAACAAACTACCAGTTAGGTCGACTCGCGGTTACGCGTCCCGCCTTCCCCTGGTCACCAGACACCAGGAGTAGCAGGAGAGCGCTTGTCAAGCGCTACCTACTCACCTTCTTGAAGGCATAGCCAGAGCCGATGACAGCCAGCGTCGCGCCAACAAAGATGGGAATTGGGTGGGGCATGGTGGTGTGTGGTGTCTAGAACTGTATTACGGTGAACCGGTGCTGTGTTCGGAAGGTGTCTCGGTCGTCTAAAGGGGCCGGCCGGTGGTGAGTGGCGGTGCTTGTGACGAACAAACTGGGTGGCGACAAGGGGCGCTAGTGTTGGAGCGGGTGGGCGGTAAGAGAGTGGGGTTCGTTTGATGGTGGAAGGGATATGGAGTAAATGAGAGAACTGGATGGAAGTTGGGATGAGATGCGGAGAGAGAGAGAGAGTTTAGGCAAACGATCTCCGGAAGAAGGACGATTGCACCGCCGGCCTCAAAGCGGAGCACATGAAATGCACCCATCCTCTCTCATTATTAACGGATCACGGATCGTATGTAGAATGACGATGATGTCATCGTGCAGTCTACCAGCCGTCTAAAGCAGTGGCTTAGGCTGGCGGTGCGGCTCGCCGCCCAACACTTATGCATGCATGCACCTGCCCGCTCCTGCCCCCGACTCTCGTACATTCACGGACTGTCCAGACTTGCGACGGAGCGACCGTTGTGCACCTGCTTGTTGGAGCGTGGGAGAAACTAGTGCACGTGATGGTCGCCAGTGGCCACAAGTGGCAAAGTGGCTAATGTATTAACATTAGGTGAGAAGACGACGCATCTCCCCGCCGGCCGCCGGCCTGCGCACTCAATGACCATAATTCATGTATGTTCTGCAGCCTTCACTGATTACTGGGCATTACTGGTTCACTTTATCCCTCTATGCGCTTCAGATCGTACATGCGGGTGCACTAATGATAGTGTGCAGTTATTCAAAGTACTCGACGGCAAAGGAAGAGCGCTGGTGCCGAGACCTGTTGTCTCTTCCTCCACTATAGCTGTCTCTAGATGACGGGATCACCCGAAGTGCAGAAGACTCTCAGAAGACGGTATATGGCAGGAGGAGGTGGACCGAACAGTCTAGACGGGCTGAACGAGTGGGTCCGGTCCACCGCTAAAAAACCCCTCGCTTTCTTTCGCCACACAGCAGTCTTCCTCCCAGCAAACTAAACCAACCATCACAGCATGACCATCACTGCATGATATCATCCATAGAAGCAGGTGTCTGGCTCCAGTGTCGAGTGTGGGTCTATCCCGCCAGCGTAGCTATTGTCATGCTCGCGGCGGCAGCGACTGTCTGTCCCCATCTCGTCCAAGACTTTGTTGTGAATGTGCCTCTCAGGCACGGCGATCGGGGTTTTCATCCATTTACGAGCCGCGCTTGCTCCGCACTTCCATCCTTTCTCCTTATCTCTCACAATCTCACCGCCATGTCGGTTCCGCCAGGCTCGTCGGATCCTCTGGGGGACGTTCTCTCGCCACTCCCGCCAGAGGTTCTCGTCACCATCATCGAACAGCTCCATCGCACCGACCTCGCAACCTGTTTGCGGGTCAATTCGGTATTCTGCTCCATTGCGCTCCCACTCGTTTACCGTCACCTGCGTCTGAACGAGTTCGGCCCATGGCCCTCGTTCGATGACCATTTTGACGATCACGCTGTTCCTGGACCTCTGTCTACCGACAGGCCCAAGTTCCTCCGCCGCGGAGCGCTCGGCGAGGCCGTCCGGCGCCTTGACGTTCTCCCGCACAAGACCACGGTCTGCCGGTCCAGCACATTTGACCAGAGTGGATGGTGGCACGCCCTTCCACCTCTACCGCGCCTAGAGGTGGTACGTGTCTTCATGATGGCAACGTGGGCCGGTGGACGCGTATTCCACACCAACGTCGATCCCCGCGACGCAGAACGCAAGCCGGACATGCCTTGTGCCGCCCTCACTCACATACGGTCCCCTATGCTCGTCATTCGAGGTGTGACGCTCGCCCAGAGCACTGTTCCCCGACACGAGATCCCGTGGCAGTTCTCAGAAGGTGTTCGTCACTTGGCGTGCGTCTTCCAGCCAGACCACCCATACTTCCTCCCCCGCGACGCCTCCGAGCACGCTGCCCGCCGCCAGGCAATGCATTTCCGCTCACGTATTCCAAACATGGCATCGCGCCTGACCGTTGTCTTCTGGCCGCCAGGCCCAACTATCGCTTGGCGGTCATCTGCTCAGACGCTCTCATGGGAGCTCATCTGGGCGTATGCGAGCGCCCTCTTCTCGAGCCTCGCGGCGTGGGTTGCTCTTCGCCAGCCTCAGGCCCTCACACTCGTCAACGTTCGCGCCCTTCGACGTGTTGACGGCAGCAGTACGACGGATGAAGCGCTGCGCGAGGTGGATGCCGAGGTGGAATCCTTCTTCCGCTCTGCGGTCGAAGAACGCTTTCCCGATGAGGGGTTCCGCGAGAAGGTCTTGAGCGCGGTCAGGATCATCGATATGGACGAATATCTCGAGACGGACGACTGGCGCACCGTCTTTGAGCCTGGCGAGGTTGCACCGTGGATGGGCGGCGGTGCCACGGTAGTGTACCCACCGTCTCGTAGCAGCAGCGGTGTCGACACGCCGTTGACCAGCACTCCTGGTACGCCAAGCACGACTGATGGATCTGTCCGGGCGCTGCCAATGTTCCAGTTGACGGTGTCCGGGTAGGCTGATCGGCGCCTTCTTGCGCCTTGGCCACCCGCGCGCACACACGCACACAGTCATCTTGCCTTCCTCCATTTGGCATCTTCCTTTCTCACCATCACTCTCAACATACACTTGCATGGTGAGCTCACTTGCACCCACCGCTGCTAAACTCCACCAGCTGCAAACCAAGGTGCCAACCACGCAGGCACCGCTGGTGCGTCTGCCCAGCGAGCTGCAATCCCTCATCTTCCAGTACACTCCCCGCTCAGGCCTCGTCACCTGTCTGCGTGTCAACTCGGCCTTCTACCATTTTGCACTCCCTCTTCTGTTCACCCATGTTCACGTTCCCGAACTCCACGGAAGGGGACCTGCTCTCACAATGGTCCGCGACGCCGACGCCGAGGGACCGTTTGGTTCTCAAACCATGAAGCGCCCTCTGATGCGCAAGACCTGGCTCAAGAAGGTCGAGTTTATCGACCTCGATCCACACCGCAAGGGAAAGTGCCCAAGCGTCCTCCGCGGCTATGACAACCTCAAGGTCCTCCGAATGAACTTCGGCAAGAACACACGCTTCACCGATCTCCATCACCCTCTTCGCTATGGTGTCAACTCAGTCAAGCCGTGCGCCAACCTTCTCTACATGCGCCCTGAGACTATGATCGTGCGCGGCATACATGTTAGGGCTCACTCAAACCTCAAATGGGTCCTGCCTGTTTCTATCCTGGAGCGCACGAAACGACAGATCTTTGTCATCACGTATCCAGCAGGCCGCCCTAGCATCGGGTGGAACCACCTGGTCTCCCACTTTGGACCTGTCGTTGAAGACATCACGATCATCTTCTTTCCCATCGCCCGTCCCACCGTTACTGTCGAAGCGATTCTCGAGGACGTTCACAATGACAATGCCAAGGGACTGCTGGACACCTGCGCGCCATCCAAGTCGTACATTCACATGATGAGGTTGATTGTGTACCAAGCGTTCAACAAGGCCACCCTGCGACGTCTCACATTTGTCAACGCCAACCCGTTCCACTTGGAGACCCCCGACGAGGAGACATGGAGTGTTGGCGTGGGGGTTGACGACGTTCTGTTGAAGGCGCTTGTCACAGAGGCCCGCAGACCAGGCTTTGGTCGCAAGGCCAGGACAGAGAAGGAGGTCAGTGACATGATCCGCACTATCGGCCGCTGGGAATACCTCGATTCTGAAGAGTGCAAGATGGTCTTTGACCCGAATGAGGTTGACTCGTGGTTTGCTTGCGCTCCCAGCGCCTAGTCGCTGCACTTGTCTACAATTTCTCACTTTGCTCTTCCTCCACCGATTTATATTCCTGTTTAGATGAGATGTAAATCCAGGTGCCATGTGCTAAACCCGGCTGTGCGCTGTGCCTTGCCGACCTTGCCGACACTCGGCGAATTGCCCCGGTGCTTTATCCGGGCCATCTGACCCATGCGGTTCACTATCTGTTGACTCGATCACGCTTCCCGACTCGCTCACTGGATCGTTTGAACATTACACTAGATGCCTTGACTCGGCTGTATATATAATTCGCGCTACAGGCCATAGACCTCTCCATTGGTGCTACCTTCGACATGACGACGACAACGACGACAGCCATAAAGTCGACACCGGCTCCCGCCGCTCAACGCTGGGCCCCTCGCCCATCACCCTTCTTCCCGGTCCCCGAAGTCCAGTGGGATGCCGAGTCTGGAGAGCCGTACCTCGCGATTGAGGGTCATCCAGACCTTCATTTGACACCGTTTCATGACACTCAGGAGGATGCCGAGGCATTGGTGAGCTCGCATGTCCTACATGTGGTTTTGCTGACGCCAGACCGCGAATGTCAGGGTCGGGTACTGGAACCGTGGCGCACCATTCCCGTTAGTTGGTGTCAATGAGTTAGCAGCTGACGTCCCAGAGGCACTGTTGCCGATTCTCAATCACGTCTTCTCGAAGTATGCCCGGCGCAGCTCGAAGCCGTTGCCGCACTCCGCGCAGATCCTGGTGCCACCGTCTCGATACTCCCATTCACTGTCATTCGTGACGCTGCCACTGGGCTGTATGTCGGCGAGGCTGGTGTTTGGGCAGGCGGTGTGAATACTCCAGACGTCTGGAAGCTGGCATACAGTGTTTCCCCTACATTGCAGGGGAAGGGCATCGCGACCGCGGCAGTGAAGACTGTACTTGGGTACGCTGCAAAGGCCATGGGTGTGAGGAAGGTGGAGGCGGTGAGTGGCACTTTGACACTGGACTCGAGCCAGACAATGGCAGTCACTTGATATTGCCGTGCCAAACGCTAATGCACCAACACAGACGATCGACGCAGCCAACGTCGCCTCGTGCAAGCTCGTGGAGAAGTTGGGGTTCTCCGCCGCCGAGGTCCGCAAATTCACTTGGAACCCGGCAAAGGGCGGTGACGAACGCGAGGCTGCCATCTTCCAACGCGAGTTTGGTCCCCCCGTCAGTCTTAATCCGGCCCCACCCTTTCCTGTGCCCGAGGTCAAGTGGGACGGCGGTGAGCCGTACCTCCAGCCACGGCCAGATGTCATCCTCACGCCATATCGCGATACCCCAAGGGACGTGAAGGAGCTCGTGAGTGATGCGACATGTTGCTACTAGGAGCTCTGGGACTAATGAGACAGATGGAGCTATGCAACGAGCACGAAGTGGGGAAATGGTCACATAATCGCGCCTACCCATTCGAGGAGAAACACGCCCGCAAGCGCTTCGACGGCTCCATTCCCCCGCAAACAGTCGCTGTGGCTGCTCTCCGTGCCGATCCCAATGCCGTCGTGGAGGTAATGCCATTCACGGTGATCCGCGAAGCCACAACGGGCCGGTACATTGGCGACACTGTGTTGCGGTTTGAGGGCTCAGGAGAGGAGCGTGTTGCCTGGCTCGCATATGGTCTGCATCCCGAGTTCCATGGTCGCGGCATTGCAGCGGCCGTTGTCGGCGCCATGCTGGGCTGGTCCAAACAGGGGATGGGAGCGACCAAGGTCCAAGCTGTGAGTACATGGGATTGTGGTAAGACGAGCAGGGACTGATGCCGCAGACTGCTGAGACGACCAACCCTGGCTCGAATGGCTTGCTCAGGAAGCTCGGGTTTACAAACGTCGAGACAAAATGGGTCAAGTTCCCCGAGGACAAGGGCGGACAGTGGCGTGAAGCTGGTGACTGGTTGAGGGATCTGTAGTGAGAGAGAACTAGTTTAGATTAGTTGTAGGGAGGTAATATGGATGCTGCCGTGATCAGAAACCGGTGTAAGCTGGAGTGACATATGTCGGTGGTGGGGTAGTTTTGGTGAAGCACCCCGTCAGATTGTGCCTGCCGCGGTGATGAGTTTCACTGCCACCCGTCATCAAGCCTCGTATGTCGCCGGTAAACAAACCCTCGTGCGAAAGAGTGACAAAAGGAAGGTGTTGTTCAGATAGGAGCGAAAGACATTGATGGAATTGTATCGATCATGATAAATCTGATTGAACTATGCGTGATTTCATGGTATCATCATAACGGCACACCTGACTCTCCTACCTGTTGGACGGAGTGTTACAAAACGCATGCGTAACTCACCCGCGGACGAATGCGAGCGAGCACACCTGCTGTAGATGCGTTGCCTTCTACCCGAATCGAACGGGTGACCCTTTCATCAAAGCAAGTCCACTCCCGGGTGAAGAGGGTGGAGCACTACTAGTGAAAAATTCTAGCCACTGAACTAAGAAGGCAGAGATGTTGTGGTGATCAGCGTATTGACTGTTGGTGAGGGAACCTCAGGGACTTGTTTATCCTGGTCGAGGGCGGTCGAAAGGTGTCAGGCATGGCTACTTTGAAAGTTACGGAAGAGAGGATTCCTGGCATACCAGTCGTCGGTCCTTGGTGCCACCAGCCTGGGAAGTATGGGGCAAGATCGAAGTATGGAGCAAGGTCGGAGCCCCCCAAAAGACGTCGCCTCACTCAGTACAAAGTGTGGTGGTCTTGTCTCTCAGCTTTGGGAGCAGCCTTGCCACTTCAAACCTGAGGAGGGGGGTCAAGCTCATGCGCTTGGGTCCAGGTAACAACCTCTAGACGGCCATAAGCGTACAACACTGACGATATCACCAGCATTACATGTGTGCTACTATTCCTCAGCTTATGGCACCTTATTTTATTTTATGTTATTTTATTTTCCGGCCATTTTCCCTTGTTATTCCAATTCAGAACTTGAATTCGCGGTACACATTGAACACTGACGTTAGCTCCCTACGCAAACAATACCCACTGTGGGATGAGAACATGCGAGGACGCTCGAGGAACCCTTCATACTCGAGGCTCGAAGCGAGTTCAACAAGTAGCTGACGATGAGTGAGACAGTTGGGGTGGCTGCTAACTGAGTCCATGAAAGCCTGACAAGTTTAGCACGTCGTTCGCCTTTCACGGATAGGCTCACATTGAGAAGGGGTCCCGTGTCCTGGGCAGCCGTAGCGGTACGACCAATCTTGGCTTCGTGGCAGCCATCAAATACCACCACGTCATGAAGGGTCAAGGTGTTGTTGTACTCAATGTAGCTGTACTGGCCTTCGGTGAACTCGTCATTGATAGATCCGTTGTCGAGGCGGCGCATTTGTGACACAACGCTTGCAGGGTCAGTGTTTGCTGCACTGTACCAGTACCGCATTGTGTCTAGGGTGTTCTTCAAGACTTCAGCGCGGCTAACATAGGTCTGCCAGGTGGACTGGAGACCGTTAGCTTCAACAGAGTCAAGGCGTGGGAGGAGACACGTACCCAGAAAGGAAAGTTCAGACCCTTGCTGTGCGGCACATCGAACAGAGCCGTGAGGCGGGCAGCGCGAGGGAGAGGGTTAATCAGGAGGTGTCGCCTAGGATATGTAAGTTGCAAGGCAGTATCTAGAACCCACACTGCAAGTCAGAACAAGTTCTGCAGCCGCGTATGACTCACAGTCCCCATTGTTGATCACGCCGGTGGTCCGGTAGTCAACAGGACAGATATATAAGGTCAACATCAGCGTCGACGTCTTCACTCACCGCCACCTGATCCTTCCGTACTGTTTCCCGAGCTGACAGTCAGCCAGATATATTCACCAGGATCTCATGTGCATACAAGTAGAAGAAATACGCATCGTCGCGCTGGGCGTCGGGAGCAAGCCACCTCGTGAGGTACTGCACAATGTTCGCGCGCGAAGGAATCTTGTCGTCGTCACCCCCATCATCCTTAAGCACTGTAACGTTTGGGCCCATGTAGCCGTGTTGGGCTTCGCCCGTCAGAACGTAGATCTTCTGCACCAAACAAACTTACTGATAAGGAATCTTTTAAGATCGTCTACATCCAAGTGACGCCACCTGCAAGTAGCATACCCGTACGAGACACCAATCTACTGTGAGCCTCAAGAACGTCAGGAGTACTAACCAGAAGAGCTCGCTTGGTTCCAGTGCCTGAAGGTTAGTGAACATGGCTGTTATGACGCTCACAATTGGAATACTCAAAGTCGATGCTATGGTCGGACGCTCTGCTACGGCCGGACGTCGTGGTCGACGAGAGTGACAATATGTCCGAGGCCGCGGCTGCACTTCCCGAACGCGAGAGCGTCCGGCCAGCTCGATTCAAAGGGTCGGTACGAGAGGAGTTGCTCCTCGAAGAGGAGCGGCGGGGCATGGTGTTCTGGTGAGAGAGATGGGGAAGAACTGAAAGCAGCTATGTGGAGACGTGGGAACTCTCAACGCTTCTCTAGTTATCCGATGGGTGTGGGGGGACGCGTAGCCACGTCATGGCAGAATTTCAAATGCGCTGTTTATATACACTGAAGGACACGATATAAACAGGATCAGAGTGTCAGAATCGCCCTCTGGTGTACAGAAGATTGCTTGTATTGTAGGCAGGCACATAACGACGTCGGCTTGTTGAGTGGCACCGGGAATCAGTCGAACCGAAAGGGAGCCTTTGGCAAGCCACGCACGTCCACATGGCTCACAAGGGCGGTAACTAAGAGCTATGAGACGGTCCTCAATCCCCAGGCTCATTATTATACCAAGGATGTCCATGTGCATTGGACACATTTTCCTTTGTGGTGGTTTCTATGTGTCATTTGCATGCTGATGGCAGCATGTGGCATCGGTATGTGACTTGCCAGAGAATGCCGTACGTTCCTCTGGCCATGCATTTTACTGAAAACAACACAATCACTCTTACACAAAAACTGATCGGACAGGGGATCCCCGTGGACACTGTTGCCATCACCTGGTTATGATTTTGATGGGAGAGAGACACAGCACACGGCGCAGACGCCACAAGAGCTTGCACCTCACAACGCCATTCGCATCATTCCTCTCACATCCAGTCTTTTCTCCATTACGCCACTTCCTCACCCAACTATGCCTAGGTACTGCACTATGACGTCCCACCGGTACATTCGTAAGTGCACAGCACCCCCCACATACGCAGAACACGTTGACCTGATGATATGTAGCGCGCGAGCCTGATCTGGACGACCCGAGGCGAATCATGGTGCAAGTACACTTCCTCCGCGGTCGCTCCCGCCGTATGCTCCTCGTTCCCATGGGTCGGGACATGATGATCTATGACCTTCTGGTGTGTACACGCCCCATTGTACTCGGACTGACACTTCAGGAGAAGATTGCCGCCCAACTTGATGAGGACAATAGCAGTCTTTTGTGCGTCCCATCACTAACCACTGATGCCTCAGTATTGACACCCATAAGCCTCAAGTTCGGCGAGTTGGGCGAGGACCGCTTCCTCGGCGGTGGCGAGTATCTGTATGAGCTCACGCATGCCGGGCAGAAGCACGTCGAGATGGATCTGGAGATCATGTGAGTGTTCTTGCGGTCTCCGGCCATCACACCAAGTCATCGCCTTCCCTGAGTCTGACCGTCAACGCAGCAACGATGAGTCGGACTCGGACGACGAGTTCGACCTGCTCAATCTCCACGCCAGGTTATAATGGATGACCTTTTACCCCAAACCACGACCATTGTAGATCACTGCACTCTGATGACGAGATCCATAGAACCATATCCAGACTCACGTGAACCCTCACACCTGGTACCGGCGACCGGGTGGCGGCTCCAGTGAGCTCAATAGCCTCCTGCCCATGTCATTGTCCCTTCCCAGTCAGTTCATGGTTCCAGCCAGTTGCAGCTATCCCAACACCAGAAGCCGCCAAAAGAGCAGTGCTAGCACTGCATGCATGCCTCCGCTTCTAAGTACTCCGCCGCTTCTCTACCTTTCTGCCTCTCCCTTCCTCGCTCTCACAATTAAACAGTGAGCTGGTACTCGTACTCGTCGCTGCCACTCTGCGAGACCCAGAGGATCATAGCGGACATCATGATGCCGGCGTTCATGCCAACGTTGGCGCCGCCGTAGTAGAGGAACGATGTGAAGTCGGGGACAATGTACTTGAGGATGAGGACCGTCTAGCGGGGTCAGTTTGTTGCAAGTACAAGGCACCCACAAGACTGCCAGCAAGGCCACCGGCCATGAGGGCGACACCAATGAAGAGTACCACACGTGCGCGCCAGGCGGCGGGGCCCTCGCTACCCCAAGCATCGCCCGAGAACGCCGAGTTCAGGTGCGACTTGTCGAGAAGGGAAGTCACCAAGAAACCAACTGTGAGGCTGGTTAGCAACAGATAAAGCAATACTTGAGAGAGACTTACGGGTAGAACAGATCGCTGGAATCCAGTCTACAAAGGTGATATGGACGGGCACCGTGTCGTACGGCGCATCGGGAGGAGGCTTGGCGTGCTTGGAGAGCGTCGCCGCGTCGATCATCAGAAAGTACGAGATGGTGAACTGTTTGTTAGTCGGTACCGAGATGAGCAACTCACAAGAGCACCAGAGAGGTAAGTGCCAACCTGGCGAACCTTGGGTCCCACATCGAGCTTGGGAAGGTTGAAGCGGAAGACGCTACGAGGGTCGTACTGGGACTGCAGGCGTCAGCTTGCGCCTTTGTCGGCCGCTAGAAGCGCAGGTTTGAAGCAGTGAGGTGTATACCCAAATGAATCCAGACCATAATATATTTCCTTCTTGAGCGTCTAAGCCTTTGTACTCACTCGTGGGATAGACATGCTGGTGTATGGATGGATGGAGAGTGGTTGGCTGTGCAACTCGATGATGTCGGCCGCCAGTGGTGGCCATGACGCCAGTGCGCGGGACCAATTATCAATTTACGTAATAAACACGTGACGGGTGTTTTGACCGTCATATTGCAGGAAAGGGGCCGCTCGCCACCCAGCGCGCGCCCGCCGGACGCGACTGACCTTCCCTCTGAATCTTCCTTCTCTTCCGCCCTTCTTGTTAACAACCACCGCCCTCTACAATAATCCCCCGCCCGGGGCCCGTCTAACAGCAATGGGAATCTCGGGCCTCCTTCCTCTCCTCAAGGAGATTCAGCGGCCCTGCAACATTGCCGATTTCAAAGGCAAACGGTGAGTCCACACTGCCAGACAGAGAGCGCGCGTCGGGGTATCAATGATGTCTAACACCCATGTGCAGACTTGCGGTCGACGCGTATGTGTGGCTTCACAAGGGCGCGTTCGGATGCGCCGAGGATCTTGTCAAGGGCAACAAGACGACACGGTTCGTCGACTATGCTATGTACCGCGTACGCATGCTACGGTTCCATGGTATCACACCGTTTGTGGTGTTTGACGGCGGACCGCTGCCTGCCAAAGGCGGGACAGAAGAGTCACGAGCCAAGTGAGTTAGCAATGCCTCGAACAAGCGACTCTGTACGTTAACATATCGCTTACACCCAGGTCACGGGCCGACCACCTCGCACGCGCACAGGCATTCGAGGCGCAGGGTCGTTTGAAAGAAGCCCGCGACTGCTACACCAAGTGTGTGGACGTCACCCCAGAGATTGCCTTTCAACTTATCAAGGTGAGCTTCCTTGTCGTGTCGTGTTTAGCGCATTGAAGCTGAAACCTCAGGCTCTACGTGCCGAAGGTGTAGACTATGTCGTTGCACCGTACGAGGCCGACGCGCAGCTTTGCTTCCTCGAGCGTGAAGGCTTCGTCGACGGAATCATCACCGAAGACTCGGACCTGCTCGTCTTCGGCTGCAAGACGGTCATCTTCAAACTTGAGAAGGACGGCTCCTGCATCTCTATTGAGCGGTCGCGGCTTGCCACAGTGCGCGACCTCCCAATGCATGGCTGGACGGACGTCCAGTTTCGTCGTATGGCGGTGGGTGCCGATTCTTCTCCATAGTTGCTGACCCACCAGATGCTGTCAGGATGCGACTACCTCCCCTCCATCCCCGGTATCGGACTCAAGAAAGCGCATCGCATGTTGCGGCGATACAAGACGGTCGAGAAGAGTCTGCAGGCGATACGCCTTGAAGGCTCACACACCATTCCGCCAAACTACCTAGCCGCGTTCCAGCAAGCTGAACTCGCTTTTGTGTATCAGCGCGTGTTCTGTCCCGAGCAGAAGCGTCTTGTCCCGCTCACCGACTTTCCCGATGAGGGTCTTGGCCACTACGACGAAAAGTGGATCGGTCTTGACGTTGATGTGGAGATTGCCCGTGGCATGGCATTAGGCGACGTCCACCCGGCCACTCGAGTGCCCATCAAGGACCTCTGGCCAGATTTCTGTCCAGAGCCCAAGGGCCAGGGAAAGCCTCCCGGGCTGAGCGAGTCCAAGATCGGTACGCTTGACAAGTTCTTTACCCGCGTCAAGCGCACCAAGTCGACGCCCGCTGTGCAGCCGGTTGGTCGTATGGCCTCTGGTCCGTCGCGACTGTCCGACCTGCCACCAAAGAACGGCCTGTCACGCCACGCCTCCGAACCCAGCCCACCTCGTCCGGTCGGAAAGACGAGCAAATTCTTCGGCGGCAAGTCACTCCCGGTCATTGATGATGAGCCAGAGGAGAAGTTTGACCTCAAGTGGGAACAGTCTGAGTATGTCGAGTCTCAGCTCCAGGCTGGACCTTCTCGCACGCGGTCGCCGTCGCCGGAGCATGTCCGCTCGCCATCGCCCGAGATTGAAACCCAACATTCTGTTCGTTCTCCCTCCCCTTTTGTCTCGACATGCCACCCTACGCCTGCGCGTCTAGCTATTGTTGCCGACGACGAGCCGTTCACCTCGCCATTCTCGCACATTTCATCCCCGGCTCAGGCCACTCCGCCTGACAGCCTGGACCGTGCTCTCGACCGGCCCATCACTGATCGCTCCGAGCCGCCCTCGCCAACCCCTACCCGTATTCTGGTCTCAGCATCATCACAGATGGCGACTGTCGGATCGTCTACTGCCACTCCACTCCGGTCTGTCAAGATGAGGAGCTTGACCTCGATTCTCGTACCAGCATCGTCCCCGTCCATCTGTCGCGCGACATCGGACAATGCCTTGAACATTGTCGCATCGTCCGACTCGATTGGAGACGACGACATTGTCACGCCGTCTCCTGGCGTTCTAGCCCGGCGCAGAGCCAAGCGAGCCGTCGAAGACGCCGACGATGAGGAGCGCGAGCGCGAGGCTCGAGCCCGTGTTGTCGCTGACGGCTGGAGGAACAAGTATGCCCTAGGAGCTGGCAACTCGACACCGACGTTTGGCCGTAAGCGGGCCTCTCTCCCCCTCACTGCCGCTGCCCCACGCATTCTTGGCGCGAAGGCACTCAACCTTGATTCTCCCGCACCTGCGAGGGAGGCCAAGAAGATCAGCACGCCCAAGCCCTCGCAACCTGTCAAGCTTCACACCCCAATTGCCACAGCCATTGCACTGCCCATTGCCGCCGCCAAGGCCACCACTCCCATTACCACTGCACCCAACCCCCACGGCTTGTCGTGGTCTGCACTCGAGCGCTTCCGTTTCGCTCGTCGCTAGGATTCTGTTGAATCCCTGGTGCCGCCCCAGCACCAGTCTTGTAACCTGTAACTGTAACGCGTAATACTTAGCTAGCATGGTATGCATACTTGATGACTTTGCACCAAGAACGGTCAGTCAATGGTCAGCATGAAAACTGGCGCGACCTCTGTTATCCTTTGACAGGCATAGCACACTGCATCTGCCTTTTACTGTAGTCTGTCCCCCTCTCTAAGCGGTCGCGCGAACCGGCGCGCCGGTCCTGGCAGCCTGCCTCCGGAGGGCAGACTCCTGGGCGCGCTCGATAGCGGAAGCAGCCCAAGCCTCGCGCTGGGCCTCCAAGACAGCGGCGGCGCCGTCGACCTCGGCCTTCTCGGCGGCGTTGAGGGTCGAGTAGTTGACAGTGACGAACTGGTTCTTCAGGCAGCCGCGGATACGGGGAGCGGGGACGCTCGTGGGCTCCATGAGCTTGCCTGTTGGAGGCGCGTGCCGGGGCCGGAGGAACAGTCAGAGATGGAGAGAGAATGAGGGGTGAGGGTAGTAGGACAGAGGGTAGAGGTCGAGGAGATGGAGGCAGGTAGTGATGTGAGGGAAGGCGACGAAAGGTAGCCGGAGAAAGTCGCAGAGGTCGCGCGACAAACATGACGAGGACACAACACGGAAAGCAAGGGGTACAGTGAACAAGAGAACACCAGCGTCAGCTATATCCTCTTCTCTTTATCTGCAAGCTACGCACCCCTCCAGAACAGCTGGCCCCAGGCCTTTCCACCGACGTTGATCTTGCCCTCCGTCTCCCTAAACTTGAGGTCGGTGTGGGAAACCTTGTAGAACGAGTTGGCGGGCCACTTGACAGGACGGACGAGGGCGTTGAGACCAGACTTGGGGAGCTGGGCGAGGAGGACAGGGAGCTTGAATGCTGGTGGCTTCATGGTGTGCTGATGGTGTGTTGTGGTGTAGTGTGGTTGCACAATCCAAAAGTCAAGCGTTGAGCAGCGACGCCGCGGCATCAGCTTTCCGAGTTGGAAAAAACAGGGAATACAAAGCAAGTCAAATGGACATCTCAGGCACGGGTTAATTAAAGGGGACTGGATTAGGATCCCAGTTAGAAAGGGGTTTCGCGTGGTCACCCGACTCGGCAACTCGTGCAGACAACGAACCGCTGCACCGCTGTTCTGTTACACGGTATGCACTAGGGAGGTTTCAAAGGTTCCATTCGCGACCATCTCCCTTCAGTGGTTTTTATGCATCTCCTTAGTTATGCCCATGGCGTCTCCACGATGTCTGTTGATCTGTTGGTTGGGTGGATTCGCCACCTGTGCGTTGAGCGGACGGAAGCAAACTGTACCTGCACCGTGGGAGGATTGTTGCCCCGCGTCTGTTGTTGCGACCCGAAGATCTCTACACCGTCCACCTCGTCATCTCCTTCTCTCACAACCACATCGTTCGACAGCAACACCTTTCCTGCCTCTTGATAGCCTGGACAGAGGCAGTCCCATCACTACTCCTCTCCTCTCAACCATTCACATATCCCCGTACGCGTCCTTGATCTCCACCACCACAACCACCACCACAATTGGTGTCCCTCCTTGCACCGGATGCCTGAGGGCATCGACGACACAATGGAGCAAATCGCAGTTCACAGGGCGCTATCGCCAGAACAACCACTAGCCCCTAGCCTCGTCACGTCCGAGTTACCTACCAGACAGCCCACTCCTACACCCGAAGCTGCTGCTGCTGCATTGCCATCCCCGTTCGCCGCATCGCCTCCCCACGTTTCGCCACCACCTGAGCTCGGGTCCATGGCGGGCTTTGACGATATCCTTCCGCTTCCAAGCTCCTACAACCCCGATGTTCCGGCACTCCCTGTTCCAGTTGCCGACGTGGATCAAGAACTCATGTTGCAGCCGATCGAGCAGCCGGCAGAGGAACCAGCTCTGGAAAGCGTGGCTGAGCGGATCCAAGTGGACACCGACGTAGGCGATGAAGAAGGCGAGCGGGATCCTAAATGGAGCGACGACCCAGCACTGGCAGCCATGCTGGAATCTCTCAGAGGTACCGAGGACTTGGAAGGCTTGCCTTCGTACCAGGCCGATTCGGCTCCTAGTCAGGAGCAACAAGCCGCTCACGGTGCCATTGAACATGGCCACCTGACGGACGAATACTCGACCTGGGGTCTTGGAGACAAAGACGGCAATGGGCGTCAAGGTGGGTGCAATGTTCCTTCCAATGCTTACTAGTCAGCCAGCTCGCCTCCCAGTTCCATCGAGATGTCTCCTATCCCGGACCTGCCGACCGAATTACCAGACGACGTCGAGATCGCCCCCATCGCCTCACTCCCCGAGGATCTCGACGAATCCGACAACCCCCTCATGTCCTTGGGCGCCATATCTCACGCCGAGTCATCGACAGCCGCAGCCACCAGGGCTCGTGAGGAACACTCTCAGACTCTGGGAGAAGTTGGCTCTGCGTCTCCTGCCGCCAGCCCTGTCGTCGTCGAAGAAGCTCGTACTCGCAAGCGTGCAAAGTCGCCGGTCGACGACACACCCACGGAACAGGAGTCTGAGAGCGAACGTGATCAGACCAATGCGGTAGATGCTGGGAAGCCCAAGAGAAAGTACCGCAAGTTGAAGGATATCGATGGAAAGCCACTGCGAGGTAAGTTTGTAGCGCGCTCAAGAACGTCACTGAACGTGCAGTGTCAAACAAGCCACGTAAGAGGCTCGATGCGTCTCTTGGTATCTATCGAGATGGAGACAAGCCTCTTGAAAAGGTTGCCCCTCGTAGGTTCTGCAACGTCCTACACGAAACTGACGGACAAATCCAGGAGCTCCCACTGTTTCGGACAAGAAGCTCGAGGCAATGTGCATTGGAAAGACCCAGGAGCTTCAAATCGCACCATGTATCCGCCACCGGTACGATGGATTGGGAAAGTGCACACAGTGTGTCAGCAAGATCGGCGGCGACTCGTGTCGTTTTAGGAATTACCGCAGCTTCCCGTAGGTTAACCAGCTTGCTGATGGCTAATGCACACAGACTTGACCCTAAGACTGGAAAGGTCAATGGTCCGGGCTGGTTCGAGTCCACAGAGCTGGAGAAGCCTATGACGGAACTCCCACAAGAGTTCAACACGGACTTGTTAGAGAGTCACATCAAACGGGCAGAGGTGAGCTTAGCCCAGTTCATCCACAAGCTGACGTATAGCGAGCTGTTGCGCCACTCCTTTTGCGTCTTGTCACCCGAGAGCTGCGGCACGTCGTCAACAATAACGCCATCCACCGTCCAATCGACGCAGCTCAACACCGCTCTGTTTGCGACTTTTGTGCGTCCACAATCTTTGCCGGCTTCTGGTTTTGCACAAAGTGCGGACGCGACTACTGCCTGCAATGCGAGCGGTACTTTGGCGACAGCAACGAGACCATGAACATTTCTCCATGGCCACTGCCTGACGCTGCCCGTCCTCGAGTGCACCGATGCTCTGGCGGCAGGAAGGGTAGCCAAATCAGCCACTTCCGCCCCGACCTCAAACCCACTTCTCGCTTCTCTGCCGATGAGCTTCGTACCAACTGGTTGGCTCTTATCGATTTTGTTCTGGACCCAAGCGACAAAGTGAACATCGACGAGCAGCTTCGAATCATGGGTATTGACTCCACCAAGGAGCCCGCGCTGGCGTCCGTCGTGCGCGAATGGTACCAGTCTCGCGAGAGCCAGCAGCACCCTCCTCCCTCGAGCCTGGCTATGGCGCCTGAGCTGGTCGACGCTCTGTATGAAGCCTCAAAGGATCTCCCAACGGTCCCAGATCCTGTAGGCCTCAGCTCGCATCCATTCATCTACATCGATGCCGACCAGCTCACCGACGAATTGTTCGACCAGCTCTGGAGCCGTGGTGAGCCCATGGTCGCCCACAACATTCTTCCTAGGTTCAAGATGGACTGGGGACCCGACGAGTTTATCCGGCGCTTCGGCACTGAGCCGTGCTACGTGATGGACTGCCAGACGGAGATCTCAAAGAAAATGTCCATCGGCAGGTTCTTCGCCCTCTTCAAGGACCGCCAGGGCGAGTACATTCGTCCCAGCAAGACATCAACTGCCCAGGGACCCATGCGCAGCACCCAGCCAAACGATGGCGCCCATGCATCGAGGACGCTTGCCAGTGCCACAAGCACTCCTGGTCCAGACACTGTTGAATCAGCGTCTTTCGTGGAGACACAGGCGAATGGCGACAAGTCGGGTAACGGCTCTGACAGGCCGGGTGACCTGGCTTTACGTGCCACATCAGCCGCGCTACCTGTGCCCGCGTCACCAGCTGCACCTGCTGCTGATTCGTCGTCGGCGACGCCCACCGCTGGTGTGGCAGCTAACGGCGATGGAGACGTCAACGGTACATCTGAACCGAACGACTTCGAGCCATTGTTGCCAAAGCCGAAGGCAGCAGTGACCCAGGTGCTCAAACTCAAGGTGGGTATTTGGACGACGGTCACCTTACTAACCCTCCAGGACTGGCCGTCGACAGATGACTTCTCGACCGCCTATCCCGACCTCTACAACGACTTTTGCGATGCGCTCCCTGTCCCAGACTACACTCGTCGCAACGGTGTCTTGAACCTCTACTCCCACTTTCCTCCCGGAGCAACACGGCCAGACATTGGACCGAAGATGTACAATGCGTTCGCTGCCCAGGAGGGACCGGACGGCCAAGGATCCACCCGGCTGCACATGGACGTCGCGGACGCCATCAACATTATGCTATATGCCTCGGATCGCCCAGACGGTTCTCCAGGCTGTGCGGTGTGGGATCTGTTCCGCGCCGAAGACGCGGACGCGATCCGCACGTTCCTCAAGGACAAGTATTCGACGAGCCACAAGTTTACCGACCCGATCCACGCGCAAATGTTCTACCTGAACAGTGACCTCCGCCGCGAGTTGTTTGAGAAGCACGGTATTGCCAGCTTCCGCGTGTACCAGTACCCTGGACAGGCTGTGTTCATTCCAGCGGGCTGTGCGCATCAGGTGTGCAACCTCGCCGACTGCATCAAGATTGCCTTGGATTTTGTCTCGCCTCGTGAGTGGCAGTTGCTGAAAGGATCCGCGCTGACGTCAGACAACGTCCGCCGCTGCCAGCGTCTTACTCAAGACTTCCGCGAGGAAAACTTCAAGCAAGCATGGAAGGACGACGTGCTGCAGTTGTACAACGTCATGTGGTGAGTACACTCTTCGCTAGAGGCAACAGCCGCTGACTAGTCAAGGTACGCGTGGACCAACGTTCGCGAGACTCGCGAGCGCAATGCCCTTGAGGCGGCCGCGTATGAGGCCGAGAGGGTGAAGCGTGCCGCCCATCTCAAGGCTCTCACCAACGACCCTTATGAGCGGATGCGCAACTTCCGGTCGCCTTTGACCAGTTCCGTGCGGGACGACCCAACGCCCACATCACCACTGGGTTCAGACGAGCGAGGTACCGCTCAGGAACGAACTTCGCCCGCCAAGACGCCTGAGGGAGCAGATAAGGATGCCTCGGATGTCGCTTCGGACTCTCCGGCGCATGCACTCGCGCTTCGCCTGTTGGACGCAGTCTTGACTCGCGACCCTCCACCTCCTCCCCCACCTCCTGTGCCCAGCACTGGTGTACCCATCAAGCCGGTCGCACCGGTCCGCCAGCCAACCCGCGAAATGCCCCGTCGCGAAACGCCAGAGTCGCTCCGACTTTCGGACCAGATCCGCGCGGGACATGTGCCCAGTGCCCTGGCCCTGTCTGTGATTTCAGCCGACCTGCGCGCTGGGTCGATGGACCTCGACGACTTGAACCTGTAGATAGAGGATAGAGAAGATCGGTTGCATGTACTCGCGCCGACCGCATATCGCATGTCTAGCACCAGGAAGCGTAGCAGAGATTACCCGTGGTGTGTCACGCGTGTGGTGGAGGGCATGTTCTGCCGCGGAAATTCCAACGCGTCAGAAGCGATAAGCGACTGACGAACCGGCAGACCCAGCGGTGCTGCCGTCGTTTCCAGGGCGGGCAAAGCCGCCACAAGGCCACAAGCCGTAAGCGAGACGCGGCCACCGCCAGCGTGGACGCCGGCGGGTCACTCCAAGTCGGCCAACATTCTTAGGATACAATTGATTCGAACCCAACTCTTCTTTCTTCATTCTTCCACTCTCTCTCTCTCACTCTCACTCCCTCTCACTCTCTCGCATCTCAACATGTCTGCCCGCCTCCGCCTCGCCAACAAGGTCACCATCGTCACCGGTGCCGGCTCGTACGTATCCTGCTTTGCTCTCTCGCGCGATCAGCCGAGGAGCTTGCTGCTGGTCCCCGCGTCATGCGTACTGTACTGACGCTGTCTTTTCAGCGGTATCGGTCTCGAGACCTCGCTCCAGTTCGCCGCTGAGGGCGCCCGTGTCGTCCTTTCGGACATCAACGAGGCTGCCGTCACTGCCGCTGCCAAGCTCGTTGCCGAGCGTTTCCCCACCTCGGAGGCCATCGCCGTCAAGTGCGACGTGTCCAAGGAGGCCGACATCAAGAACCTCGTCGACACTGCCGTCGCCAAGTTTGGCCGTCTCGACGTCCTCTTCAACAACGCCGGTATTATGCACCCTGCGTGAGTACGAGAGCGTGCGAGTGAGGTCTGTGTGTGCAGGACGAGAACCGTGGGCGGGGCGGCACTGGGCTGCGGTGATGCGGAGGCAAGCCATCACTCGAGGCGGCAGTGAGAGCGACGCCAACCCGAGGCGCGTGCGTCCGGAAGCCGAGGGGCGAGACCCAACGCCATCATTCAGGCGGTTACACCCCTTTGCCTGCCGATGACCGCGTCCACTGTGTGCAGATGCGTACAGCGGTGTCTCCGCGTCTCCCACACAGACCACACAGAGCTGCCCATCGCGTGAGGTGCCATGCTGACAATGACAGGGACGACGACGCCGTCGCTACGGAGGAGAAGATCTGGGACCTCACCCAGGCCATCAACGTCAAGGGTGTCTGGTGGGGCTGCAAGTACGCTGTTCTTGCTATGCGCAACGTGAGTCTCTGGAGCCAGGCGAGGTGGTGCACGCGGTGTAGGTGTTGGACCCTCGCAACCCTTCCGTCTACCTACCAGGAAGCGTGCACCGCCTCGACTCGGCTGTTGTTTACAGCAGGCGGCCATGACTGACATGGTCTCAGAACAAGGCCGACGCTGCTCTCGGCCTCGGTATTGGCGGCTCGGTCATCAACGTTGCCTCGTTTGTCGCCAAGCTCGGCGCTGCTACCCCCCAGCTGGCATACACCGCCTCCAAGGGTGCCGTGCTCGCCATGACCCGCGAGCTTGCCATGATCCACGCTCGTGAGGGTATCCGCTTCAACTCGCTTTGCCCGTGAGTCGTTTGCTTTGGGTGTGCAACGACGCTGGAGTAGAAGGAGGGGTCTCTCGAGAACCGTCCTTCGCAGTCCAACGTCTGCTGCCAGTTGCCTCAATCGCCCATTGCCTTTGGCCTGTAGCTGACCCATCCAGTGGCCCCATCCGTACCCCCCTCCTCATGGACTTCCTCAACACCCCCGAGAAGCTGAACCGCCGCATGATCCACAACCCCATGGGCCGCTTCGGCGAGGCCGTCGAGCAGGCCAAGGCTGTCGTCTTCCGTAAGTCGCGCAAAAAGAGGCTCCCCATTGAGCCTTTGAACACGCCCGCGCTCTGCCCTCTCTGGACCATTTGGCTGACCCCTTCCCTCAGTTGCCTCGGACGACTCGTCGTACGTCAACGGCACCGACTTCATGGTCGACGGCGGTCTCCACGCGTGCTACGTCACCTCGGAGCAGGAGCAGATTGTCCCTGCCCCCAAGGGTCTCCTCCAGCAGTAAAAGGCGCAGAGCGGACCCCTCATATCAGTTTTGTAGTAGAGCTCATCGGCTGGGCTGGGCAGCGAGTGGCAGTCTGTGGCCGTGGCGGTAGTAGAAGTGAGAAGAAGAGAAGATATGCACGATAGTGTTAATTGTTCCATTCAACGGTGCCATGGTGCTGCTGCTGCATGTGGCAGTTGTACATCCTCCACAGCCCTCACTGCATGCACTAACATCAGCGTGCACCTGCCGAAGACATGGAAAGGCTGTGGGTTGATGTTTCCTGTGGACGCACATGGCACCGTGTTCCAGGCCGCGACGCGCGGCACCCGGGGTGCGCCACGCGACATTTTCCGGGCCTCCCGGAACGAATGTTGGGATCTACCTTACGCGCCATCCGGTCCACCCGACTCGTTCTCGCTTCAACCATCTCCCGCTTGTCGTTTGTCGTCGCCCACACCCGGTTTTCCCGTCATTTCAGTGTTCCAGCAGCACCCATTCTTTACGGACCTCCTGCCGGCCCACCTCCTCTCGGCACTAGAGCTCTTGGAACAAGACACGTTGTGTTCAGCACCAGCACCAGCACCAGCACCACCCCCGTCGTCCACCTATACCGCCTATACCGATTCAAAAGAGACACTGCCCACAATGTCCGAGTTCACGGTCCCCACCCTCGCCAACGCTGCTACCTGGAAGGATGTGCAGTGGCCCGAGATGAAGAATGACCTGGTCCTCCGCGCCGCTCGCGGTGAGGAGACTCCCCGCGCGCCTGTGTGGGTCATGCGTCAGGCTGGAAGGTACCTCCCTGGTAAGTGCCGGTTGTCGGGAGCGAGTTGGCGCGAGGAGGTGGCCTGTGTGCTGGACTTGGGAGAGTGTAGATGACTCTGGAGGTCTACGGCGTGAGCTCTGGGCGTCTTTTTCGTCATGAGCTCGTACCCCGGGCCATCCTTACTTCCTTTCAACCTTGTCGTGCGGAAGCGACGTCCACCACCTCGCGGTGCTCCTGCCTTCCTTGTATTCATTCCCGCTTACATGCTTTACAGAGTTCCTCGCTGTCCGCAAGGACCACTCGTTCTTCGAGTGCTGCCAGACGCCCGAGCTTGCCGCCAAGCTCACCCTCCAGCCCATTGACCGCTACCCGCTGCTCGACGCGTCGATCATCTTCTGCGACATCCTCGTCGTGCCCCAGGCGCTCGGCATGGAGGTGCTCATGGAGCCCACCAAGGGCCCCGTGCTCCCCGAGCCCCTCCGCAAGCCCGAGGACCTCGCGCGCCTGCGTGAGGTCGTCGACGTGCAAAAGGAGCTCGGCTACGTCTTTGACGCCATCTCGCTCACGCGCAAGGGCCTCGACGGCCGTGTCCCGCTCATTGGCTTCTGCGGTGCCCCCTGGACCCTCATGGCGTACATGTGCGAAGGTGGCGGCAGCAAGACGTTTGAAAACTCCAAGGGATGGCTGTACAAGTGGCCTGTCGAGTCCAAGAAGCTCATCATGAAGGTGGCGGATGTCTGTGCCGACCTGCTTGTCGGCCAGGTCCTTGCCGGTGCTCAGGTGAGTTAGGATGTGGAAACGCTGTGACTATGGCTGCAAATGTCCTGCCGTTCAGCCATGGCCAGTGCCGGCTACCCATTTCTCGTATTATTATTTTTTGCCAACAGACAGATGCTCCAGGTCTTTGACTCGTGGGCCGGCGAGCTCACCCCTCACCACTTTGCCGAGTTTGCCCTCCCTGCCTGTGTCTACATCCAGAAGAAGGTGCGCCACTGCCTGCGCGAGCTGGGCCACGCCGACGTGCCCATGACCCTGTTCGCCAAGGGCGTGCACTCGCCGGCGTCGCTCGCGCTCCTCAAGAAGGAGCTCACGGGCTACGACACCATCGGCCTCGACTGCGGCCTCGACCCCGTCGAGGCGCGCCAGCTCCTCGGCTCGGGCCTCAACCTCCAGGGCAACTTTGACCCGGCCATCCTGTACGGTGGCCGCGAGGGTATCGAGCGCGAGGTCGCTCGCGTGTGCCCCCGCTTCCACGAGGCCGGCGAGGGCTGGATCGCCAACCTCGGCCACGGCATCACGCCCAATGTCAAGCCCGAGGACATGGGATGGTTCCTCGAGTGCGTGCACAAGTACTCGAAGCGCGCGTAAAGCAGCAGCGAGCAGCGAGCAGCGAGCGATATACAGTTTGAAGCAGACAGGCAGACACAATGCAGTTTGAGGCAGTATATTAGCTGGGGCTTGGGAGGGGGGGCGCGTGGGATTTCTCGAGAGAAATCCTCGCAGGTAGAAGACAAAGACAAAAGACACAGACACAGACACAAGAGATTTGTTGCGTAAAGGGGGCATTTGAACCATGTTACTGCAATGCATCTGAATACCACTCGACTGCTGTATGTTTAAGGGCCTGTCCGGATGTCGGTGGCGCCACCAGACTGGAGGTTATCAGCAGGAGAAGAGGAAGATGCGGTAGTGGAAGCGCCAAGGTTTACAGAGCGAGAGCACAAGAGAGAGACAGGGAGAGAGCGTGTCTGTGTTTGTTGCGACAATAAACGTCGACGTCCAGCTGCAGGGCCTACGACGACATCTCCCCCATCCTCCGTGCTCGCCGTGCACATTCCCCTGGCACCTGCTTCCAGGTTTGACTCACCATAACAGCCTCCATCTCACGCTCGGTCATCTCGGGCCTCTGCCAGAGATACGACGGCGCCTCCCAGTCCTCAAAGTCGGCCTGCTTGGCCGAGGCCTTGTACAGGGGAATGTAGCCGGCAGTGGACACGGCCTTGCCGGCGGCGGGGGCGGCCTGGGACTTTGCGATGAAGGCAGCAAAGGCCTCGACAATCTCCTTGGGCGCGGCGGGGTGCGGGGCCGGGGTGTGGGGACCTGCACAATGTCAGTGGGCTGCGGGTTAGGTCGGTGGTGGTGGAGGCGGGAAGAGTGCAACATTGCGCGCGCGCGGTGAAGTGGGCGCGAGGACCTGGGGTGGAAGGGGGGGATACGCACCAGTGGGCCATGAGCGCTTGCCGATGAACTGGATCATGGGGGTACGCGCGGCGGCGCGGACGAGGGTGGTGGCGTGCATGGTGGTGTGGGTGATGAGCACGGAGCAGCGGTTGTCGCACACGAGACAAGACTTGAAGCACACGGGCTGTGATGACATGTACTGTAGAGCGGCGGCGGCGGACAGCGGCGGGCAAACGGTACATACGGTCCACCGATGGGACGGAAATGCGCGGAGGCAGGGCCGAAAGGACGCTCTGGGCGCGCGGATATTACATGGCCATATGGCCACGGCCGGTGCGGCAAGGCGTGCGGATGTGTTAGGTGTGCAACGCAGTGCAGGCCTATGATGAGTGGCATGGGCAAACGCAACTTGTGCAGCCTGTGGTGTGCCATGCTTGTATCGAGCTCCAAGCTGGGGTAGGGCCTTCGCGTCGCGTCAGATCGGTAAGACGGAGAGAGAGAGACAGGGGCACAGTGTACAGTGAGAGATGCAGAATGGCCAGGACGCTCACTCCCAGCACTGCTGATCTGCTGAGCCTCGCCTGCACGCTGACGGAGCTGACTCTTGACTGCAACGCAGTTTGCACAACTGTACAGGCCGCATGCATTTGTAGCCTGTAGCGTCCTGTGATCTGTGATCCTTCCTAGATATCTATGCATCAGTTGGTGGGGCTGGAGTATGAAACGGAGGCGGGCAAGTTGACACGAACTGTATACGCGTGGGGACAGAGTTCAAAACGTTAATTTCAATCACCACAACCCATGTCCACACCACCTCCAATGCCCAATGGCACACATACACCCACACACGCCGGGTCGTCGTCCCGGACACACCACACGCCTGCCCGTAGATCCGGTTCCCCACAAACGAAATGGTCGTCCCAGGCGGTGGCGGCGTTTGTAGCGAGAGAGGGAGAGGGAGAGACAGAGACAGAGACAGAGACGGCGAGAAGGGTTACAATTGCACGCAGGGGTATATATCAAGCCATGCAGCCACTTTTGACCAAGGCCAGGAGGGGTGTGAGGGAGAGGGCAGAGAGACAAGAGACAAGGATTGGTTGCTTGGGTGTGTTCGTTCGGTGGGTGTTTCATGTTCGAGGCGGATGGGGGAAGGGTGGTTTCCATGGTTTGGCGCGTCCTGCACGTGTCGCAACGGCAGCGCCGCGCGCGCCACGCGTGTGTCGGGAGCAAGCTGTACAGGGGGGCAGAGCGATGTGGGGGCTGCCGTGCGCAGTAGAGTGTGCAGCGAGAGAGCCTGCGGGGAGCCCGGGAGAGGGAGAAGGAGGGGGTGGGACACAAAGGGGGAGAGCCGACGCGTACAACCCGTGCCCTGCCGGGACAAGGGGGCTTGGTCGCTCGATGCCACCACCGCTGTGCCACCACCACTGCCGCCGCCAGCGAAATGAGAGACACACCCCGCGCGACCACCCACACCATAATTCCCCTTTGTAACCACACACATCTCGTTTCTTTGCGTCGCCCATCACCCATCACTCCACGCTCGCTCGCTCCCATCTCCACCATGACAGCATCCAACATCCCATTCAACGTCTCAGAGCACTATACCGTCCACGAGGTCATCGGAGAAGGTGCATACGGCGTCGTCGTGTACGTACTCCCTTCATCATCATCATCATCACCACCACCCCACAACCGCCGCTGACGTCCAGCTCGGCCGTGCACAAGGCGTCGGGCACCAAAGTCGCCATCAAGCGCATCACCCCCTTCGACCATGCCATGTTCTGCCAGCGCACTCTGCGCGAAATCAAGCTCCTGCGACACTTCCGGTGCGTACCTCTGCAAAACGGGGCAACGTCGGCGCGTGATGTGCCGCGCAACCTCGTTCATGTCACGACTTGGCATGGACACCCATGAGTCGGCCGCGCCGTCAAAGCGGTCAGACGTCGCGCCTGTCACAGTTGTGCCAGACTCCCGGGAAGCACAGAGAGTAGCTGACTTGCTTCTCTACAGTCACGAGAACATCATCGCCATCCTCGACATCATCGCGCCCTTGTCCTACGAGCAGTTCCATGAAGTGTATCTGGTCCAGGTACGTCCTTTGCCCCTTCTTCCCGCTCCCCCGGCCGCGCGACCACCCCCCAGGTCGGCGCCCTCACCAGTCCCGCGTCCTCACTCCCACTCCACTCTCCTCATCCACTTGCACTCTGCCCTCGATATCGCTTCGGAAGCTGACGCCCGCCCAGGAGCTCATGGAGACGGACCTGTACGTGTCCTTTCGTCAGACGGCGACCGAGTACGACCCAGTGCTGACCAGCGTAGCCATCGCGTGATCCGCACCCAAGAGCTGAGCGACGACCACTGCCAGTACTTCCTCTACCAGGTAGGTCTTTGGGGACGACGGGCTGCCGGACCTTCCCTGTGCTCCGTGGCAATGTCACGCTCCGACCCGACGTGACGGAACGCTAGTGCAGAGGCAGCGCGGCATTGGCCCGTTTGCCAGCGCGCGTCATGCCATGCACCGGCAACCACTGGTGTCCGCTTGGGTTATGGAAAGCAGCGTCCTTGCCCTTCTCGTGTCGCCGTTCAGACCGCTGACTGGTGACTCTAGACGATCCGTGGACTCAAGGCACTGCACTCTGCCAATGTCCTCCACCGCGACCTCAAGCCCTCCAACCTCCTGCTGAACGCCAACTGTGATCTCAAGATCTGTGACTTTGGTCTTGCGCGCTCGGCAGCTCTCCCTCCGCCCGACGCTGGCCCGAACGGCGGTAACGGATTCATGACTGAATACGTCGCGACCCGTTGGTACCGTGCACCCGAGGTGATGCTGTGTAAGTAGCGCTACATGCCAATCTCTGGCTCTGGGGGACGAGCTGACACCAGGCTAGCGTTCCAGGAGTACTCTAAGGCGATCGACGTGTGGTCTGTGGGCTGTATCCTTGCTGAAATGAGTGAGTCGGAGCGTCCACCTAATGCAGTGCTAACGGCGGCAGTCAACGGCAAGCCCCTGTTCCCCGGCAGGGATTACCACCACCAGCTGTCACTCATCCTCGAGTGCCTTGGCACGCCGACCATGGACGACTTCAACGAGATTACGTCCCCCAGGTCAAAGTACGTCATTGCGTCCGCGCTTTTCTTCTTTTTTCGCTGACAACATTGCAGAGACTACCTCCGTGCGCTCCCCTTCCACCGCCGGCGCGACCTGCGCGAAATGTGCCCCAAGGCCAAGCCCAACGCGCTCGACCTCATGCGCCGGTGTCTCACGTTCTCCCCGCGCAGGCGTATCACCGTCGAGGAGGCTCTCGAGCACCCTTACCTGGAGCCGTACCACGACCCCTCGGACGAGCCGGGAGCCGAGCCTCTGCAGGCCAACTTCTTCGACTTTGAGAACCGCCAGTCACCCCCGAGCAGGGAGACACTGAAGCGTGAGTTTGGAACCTGATAGTTGCGTGCGTTTCTTGTGTGCTGACCCGTGTTCCCCAGGCCTCATCTACGCAGAAATCCAGCGCCCACTCGGCGACGCCTAAGCGCAGGACCCCGCATTTGCCCCCCTGCCCCTCTGCCCTCACGCCACCACTACCCGTGCCGCCGTCTTGTTCTCTCCCTCGTCTTGACGGTCGTTGCGGAACGACCAACCTCCTGGCCCTCATATCTCCTCGTCCCGACCAGCCGCCCTCGCCACCCGACTGGGCCCCCAAAGAGCCTCCAAATCCGGCCCGATGCCACATACCCACTCCAAAGTACCTTATAGCCCGTATCCGGTCCGGGCGGGTTTGGCCCGTTGTATGCATGCAATAACCGCAGACAGGGGAACGATTGTCGTGATCTCTTCTGACTCCCTCAACTGGCCGCGCGGGGTTATAGGATCGAGTGGATCGGAGGCTCCCCGACCTCTGCGTGTGTGTGTGTGTGTGTGGCGGAGGAGCCACACTTCTAAGTGAGACACAAGTGACGCAAGACCCCCGCTTTCCTCGTTCACCCCGGCTGCATTCTTGCTCACTCGCCTCGCCACCCAGGCCGTTCAAACCGGGTGGGATCTGGTGGCGTAACCCATGAATATGACAATAGGTACCCCCCCGGTCAGGCAAGTGCGGCGTGGTGAGGGGTTGGTGAGCAACGTGGAGTGGACGCTGGACGCTGGACGCTGAACGTTGGGCGTGGACGTCGAGTGGTCGCAGCCTGTACCTGTAAGTGTGTTGCGGGGAGTTGTGGCCGCCTGCAAGAATGGACGGGACGGGACGACCCATTGTGTCTTGTCTTCGCGGCACGGCGCTGATGCCTGACCCCGCGGCGTCGGGTGCACGGTCCTCGCACCCCGCTCCAGCTTGGCCATGGCCAAACATGGGTTTATTATTGTCTTGCCCTGCGTCTCTACGTCTCTGCATCCTGGGAGTATATCTGGCAAGGCGCATGGACGCACGTCGCAGGCATGCAGGCATGCGTGCTCGGCGTGCGGCGTGGCTGTGGCGGTTCCGCTTCCATTGCCGATTCCGTTTGAGCCGTTCGCTCCCCGGTCCAGCCCACGAACCCCACCCTCACCCCCACCGGCATTCACATCCCTTTGTTCTCTGCTCTGACAACCGCGTCCCATGTGGCTGAGTACGGTACGTCGCCACCCAGCCAACGCCACTGGCCGCGGGGGTGAAGTGCGTGTGACCTCGACAGGCGAGCCAGTGAAATCTCGCGCAACCCCTCCAAGGAAGGCCGTGGCGATACGGTGCGCCAACACGAGCAAAGCCAATAAGCCGCAGTTACTCCACCAAGGCATGCACTGAGCTATGGCTTTGAGGCTGGTTGCATCGCTTGCGTTCCCTGCCAGATAGCCAAGCGCGAACAGGACACACACAAGCGAATGGGCGCGCGCGCCCGAATAGTGTCAACTATTTTTTGACATTTTGGACGCAGGCTGTGGCGCCTCTATTCAGTTGACCTGTGTGCCGGCGGGGGCGCGGCGGGGGCGGGGGCGCGGGGGGGGGGGCGTCTGTCGCGGCTGCTCGGCAGTGTCAGAAATGGCAGCCGCAAATTGAGCAAAAGCGCTTCATACATATGACGAATCCGAGGATCGGGATCTGGAGGGGAGCGTATCGGTCACACACAACAGATACCTCATGCAGGTAGAGGTACATCTTACGGCCGAGGAATGTCCGCCCTCCATACATAGCGGGCTGTACGATCGCGCCTGCCTGCCACTTGACCTCGTCCACTTGTCCTCTTGCGATATGGGCGACTGTGCTCCAGGTGTAGCCGATCGGGCGTGTTGGCTCTGTTCGCACACGCTCCTTGTGGCCTGTGATCCCTGTGACGGCCGTCGGATTACGCTGACGACACCGACAATGACAACGGCAAGCACAACACAATGACAATGACAATGGCACACGCGGACATGCGCATGGGCCGATCCACTCTGATCTTGGCTGACAGCGCCGTAGGCGGTCATGCTGCACGCAGCCAACGATACCCAGATCCAGATCCCGTGGCCATCTCAGACTCAAGACCGGACTCAAGACCATCTCAAAAGCCTACTCGCACTACATGTAACAATGCAGACCGCAGACACAGCAGGCAATCGTTACCGAATCAATACAATCAAATACACGGCCGCCAGAGCCGGTCCCGGTCCAGACAATGCTGTTTGTTTTTCCTTTTCTTAAATCGTTTTTGTTTTCCCGATCCTTCAAGATATTGGGAATGTGTCCAGCAAGACTTTGCTTTTTGGGGTCGATTCCGAGATCCCCGCTCGCGCGCCACTCGCCACTGTGCTTTGTGCGTTGTGCGTGTACGTGCTCTCGGTGTCGGCCCGGTCCCGGGCTTTGATCTTCACGTGCGTGCCGCGGGCTTCACTCTGATCGCAATCTTCGCGCGAGAGGGGGATCTAGGTCGTCGCTCGACTGCTTTGAGTATCTCAAGGGGGGTGGCAGATGAGATGACACGAGATGAGATGTAGATGCTACCTATGACATTGTGTGTTTCCTGACAGCGATGAGGAGGGCAACAATCAAAAAGAGTAGCCGCGAGACATGGATCTGGGGACGAGGCGTATGGGCCGCCGCGTCGCTTTTGGTCTAGGCTTCGTGGTGGCGTCTACTCAGCGGGGGGGGGGGGGGGGGGGGGGGGTCACCTCTCATGCAACCAGTGGCCAGTGGGCCAGTGCGCTCCTTAGTTGGGTGGTGGCGGCGACCATGTTCTTGCCTTGGCATAAACCCAGGTCCATGCGAATAGCCCAAGAGCTAACGGTTCTACAACAATACAATATCTCGCACGGATACTCCTGGGGGGGGGATGCCAACGAGAGGGGGATACTGTACACCCGCACGCTCTCGCCAGCTACTGACTGCTCTCATGCTCTTCCGACATGCTCGACCGGGAGCTCCGGGCGGGGTCTGTGGCCCTTATCTGGTGTGGTGGTGGTGGTGTTCTGGTAGTCGACGAATGCGCAGCTATTGCAACAAGTTGCTCAGCCGCACATTGATGGAGCTTGATGGAGCTTGATGGAGCTTGATGTGGAAGGTGGTTGGTTATTCGGTCGCTCGTTCTCTGCCATTTTCTCAAATCTTGTCTGAAATCTTCGAAACTTGGTCATCTCTTGCGTGTGTAGCCCTTGTCGTGTCCGTGTAGATTGGGAATATATGAGACCGGGGATGCCCAGATTGAGGGAGTAGAAATGTGTCTGCCGGCCACCCGCCCAGCGCTTGAGCAGCGAGGACGGGCTTGGCGTTGTGACACGCTTCTCCTCGGCTTCCTGGCCAATGCCATTCGGTCTGAATCGACTACGTTGGCCCCATGCTCATCATGCTCGGGGTGTGGCTGTACCTCGGGCCAGCGGGGATGCTCGAAAAGTCGCCGTCGCCACCGTCACGTTTACGGCGCAGCTGCTCGTTGTGAAACTGCAAAAGGGTTGCGTCAGCACTAAGCTACACAACAGGAACCACGCCAAGATAGGAGATCTCGTGCTTGGGTGTGTGACAGCACTTTGGTGTGCGCGGGTTCCACCTGGTATAGACGGGGGGGGGGGGGCAACATGCGAGGTGAGGTACCCCGCGCGGTCGTTACCGCCACCCCGCCGCCCCGCCGCCGGAAAAAGACCCAAGAGGGATCTTGCTTTTTGCCACCACCCATTTGAGATCTCTGAAACCGAGATCTGGATAAAATAAAGATCCTCATGGCTTTTAATTCAAAGGACCCTCGCCGCCTGTTCCTCACTCCGGATCACTCCACATGGGACGAAACCTGGGCAAAACACTCACGTAGCACTGGTCGCACAGACTGCGCGGGCCGCCGGGTCCGTCATTCCACTCGCTCGCCTGTGTCGTTCGGCACGATTGGCAGTGCCAAATCTCATGCTGGGGGCGAGACGAAAGCGGGGCCGGGCGGGGACCGGTACGCTGGTCGGACGGGTATCCTTGCTGCTGCATGACGCCTGGAGGAGGCAAGGACTGGCGTGGGCGGGAACCTGGGGCACCACCCCCCGTGGCAATGTCACGTTTGGCTTGGAGGGCCTTGTCGCGCAGCACTTCACGGCGGGCACGGATGAGGTCCATCTCGCGCTCAGCTTCAGACATCTCGCGGCTGGGCGGGGGCTGAACAAAGGTCGGGTCAAGGTAGGGCTGGGAGCGTGATTCGAGCGAGGCGAGTGTCTCGCGAACCAGGGTTGCATAACGCGAGACACGGGTGTGCAGGTACGGCGGCGGGGGTGCCGGCGTGGGGTTCTCCGGGGTGACAGCAAAGTCGGCGAGCAGATTGATAAGTTCGTTGACGTACAGTGTCAACTGCGCACGGCGAGTTAGCTTCAATCGAGGCTAAAAACGAATACGAGGCGCCCCGGAAATCGTAAAACGACATTTAGCCAGTCGGCCACCAGATCTCAGGCTTAGGTGCGGATGGTAGGGTTCCCCAGATCTGGTCTGCGCCGACCCATGCGACACGGGTGTTGTGGGGATCTCATGATCTCACGCACAGATCCCACGCAGCAGCACCCATTGTCAAGAAGCACCGCGCGGTTGTGAGACGGCGATGCAGCACCCACCCACCCCCCCGGCGACCAACAACCACCACCACCCCGCCCTCCCCCGGCTCCGCAAGACACTATTTGTGCAGCGGAACACCACCCACAGACAACATTCTGTACTCACCTGTTCAACCTCCTTGTCGTACGGTGCCATCTTGGAGGGTGGCCATTCTGTAGCGTGGCGCATGTTGGCGGGGAATGGAGGGGGAGGGGCGGCGCCAAGTGCCGTCGTGGCGTGGTAAACCTGGAGGGGGAGGCCTGAGATGCCTTCGAGACCAGACGTGAATGGGGTAGATTCGATGGCGAGACGCCAGCCGGAAATGTCGTCGGCGTCGGAGACGATGAGGGGCTCAGTGTTTTGGATGGTGGGGGCGGCTGATGGTGTGAACGAAGAGGCAAAAGTGTATGCCTTTGGGTGTTGTTGTTGATGAATGGGGAGGGGAGTGTGAGAGAGATGAGAAGAAGCCGTTGGGCTGGTTCTTAAATCAGACGGTTGCTGGAACGGCTGGGGTTGAGTGGCCGAGTTGTTGGAAGCTATATCGCCAGATGTGCCGATCTCGGGAAACGACACTTGGTACTCGCCGTCGGGCTGCAGGAGCCACGTCGACGACGCCATGATGCCTGCTTCGATGTGCTCGGGCAGCGGCGCCATGACGCTGCCAGATCCACTTTGCCCAGAGACGACTTGGGAAGAGGAAGGGCCGGCTGCAGCGTGGCCTGATGCGGACGCAGAAGATGAAGCACTCGGCATGCCTCCCGGGCCGCCGCCGCCGTTTTGCTGCGTCTGCTGCTGCTGCTGCTGCTGGTAGAAGGGGTACGTGGGGCTGCTTTGCATTGTCGGGGCGGTGGTTGAGTCGGGCGCTTGTGAATTGTTGGTGTTGGCCAGCATACTCGAGGACGACACCGGGGCGGTGTTGTTGTTGCTCGATGCCGTGCCCGGGCCTGGCCCTCCGGCGGTGTTGCTGCTGCTGCTGTTGCGTCCATACTCGTATCCACCGTACAGCGGATAGTCGTACTGGCCGTACTGCTGCTGATGCTGGGGCGACGGCGATGGATGGAGCCCTTGCTGGCCGCTTGCAGCGCCAGCACTGGGGTAGGAGCCGCCGCCGTTTGACGAGCTCCCACCACCGCCCAAGCCTGTTGATCGACTCAGCGACCCATATCCGGCGCCGTTGGAGTCGGAAGACGGGCCGCTCGACGCCGCCGCGCCTGTTCGTGCGCGGGGGTCATGGTAGGCCATTGGGTAGTGAAGGATATTGGTATGGATGAGGGGTTGGAGGTCGATGCAAGAGGACGGGGTGGAACAGTTAACAATCAATGATGAACGCGCGCGCAGGAGGTCAGCTGTCCACTCGCCGCTCTCTTGTTCGGCGGGGGCCTGACATTTGGCGGCGGACAAGCGTCACCCACCGCCGCATGCGGGCAAGCAGTGGAACCGCCGACAACACTCCACATTGTCCTTTCTGCACATTGCACTGCTAGGTAGTCTACTCCAGCACATCCTCTTGCCACCGCTTCGTCTCCACATGCACATCCTTCCTTGCATCGACAACAATCAGTCAAGAATAACCGGCACGGAGACAAGGGCTAGGGGGGGGGGATTGCCGGAGCTTTGGCACAACAAAAAGCCCCCAAGCCCACCACCCGCGTCCTTTGTCCTTGTGGGAGGCAATCTCCGTGACGGGCCATGGCTTCTGTGAGACGCATACCACAAGCCACCTTGCCTCTCTGGGGGGACACAAAGACAAAGCCGTGGACAGGCCTGCCTGTTCTGTGTTATTGTTGTTGGTGGGCCCCGCCGCAGCACGCAGCATTGTATACACACAGGGGCGCCATGTGCACCATGTCGACCTGATTAGAAAACAGGGGCTAACCTAATACGGCCATTAGCCTTTTACTGTCGGGCAAGTCCACCTCCCTCCCACGTGGCCCGAAATCCCCTGCACCCCTGGCTCATGGACGCGCAAATGACCAGAGAAAGGCCCGTACTAACGTTTTTTCCACAACAACAACACCCCACCGACCATGCACTGTGCGTCTCTTCCCACCCCCTCCTTCCACTGCTAACCCCTTCCAGACCCATCCTCGGCGTCGGCCACCGTGGTCCTGCGCGCGAGCAGGGTGCACGCCTTTGCAAACGTGCGCACGCACACGGGCTTTGTCAAGCGTAAGGCCGAGCCTCCAGTCAAACCCCACGAGTTCTGGGCTACCAAGACGACGGAGAAGGTCAAGCCGCAGGTGCCCCCTCCCAAGCTCGACATTGCTCGTATGATTGCCGACCCCCAGGCTACGACGCGCAACATTGTCGAGCGCGGTATCGAGTTTGACATCAACCAAGTCATTACGCTTGCCCAGCTGCGTGAGGAGGAGAGGAGGGCAGAGCGCAACGTCCTCGATATGCGTACCGAGCACGGGTTGCAGTCACATGTCTACCGCGACAAGCACAGGAAGAGGGAGAAGAAGAATGAGAGAATGGAAGCCAGGCAGCTGAAGGTTGCCCTGAAGGACGAGGAGACGAGGCTGCGCAATATCACCCAGCGGGTTGCCGATGCCGCCTCCGCCTTGCCCAACTGGAGCCACCCGGACGCCCCGCGCGGCGGCGAGGATAAGGCGGTCTTGCTGGAGCAGTTTGGACCCAGGCCCATGGCAGACGACGAGAACCGCAGCCATCTGCGCATCACCGAGACGTTCCACTGGCTCAACTCGTCGGCCTCTGCCGTGTCGACTGGCACGTCGTGGCCGTTCCTCATGGGCGCGGCCGCAATGCTGGAACATGCTCTCACGGGATACGCAATGTCCAAGGCCATCAAGGCCGGGTACATGCCGGTTGCTACTCCCGACGTTGTCAGCACCGACATTGCCCAGCGCTGTGGCTTCCAGCCCCGTGATGGTGAAAATGGCCCTCGCCAGACGTACAACATTGAGTCTCACTTGCCCCCTAACGAGGACGGCACTCCCCAGGCTCCCCACCTCTGCCTCGCCGGAACGGCCGAGATTCCCCTCGCTGCCCTCTGGGCCAACCGCCAGCTGGTCCGCGCCTCCATGCCCGCCAAGACTGTTGGTGTTGGCCGCGCGTTCCGCGCCGAGGCCGGCGCCCGCGGTCTCGATACCCGCGGCCTCTACCGTGTCCACCAGTTCACCAAGGTTGAGCTCTTCTGCGTCACCTCGGCGGACGCGGGCGAGAGTGACCGCATGATGGAGGAGATTCGCGAGCTCCAGAAGGACATTGCCATGGGTCTTGGTCTGTCTGTCCGGTGAGTTGACAAGATATAGCCCAGGGCCCAACTCGTAGCTAACCCCTCAGTGTCCTCGACATGCCCACAGAGGAGCTCGGCGCCTCGGCTGCGCGCAAGTACGACATGGAGGCATGGATGCCCGGCCGCGCCAAGTGGGGCGAGATCACCTCGACCTCCAACTGCACCGACTACCAGTCCCGCCGCCTGCACATTCGCTACCGCGACGCCGTGGGCGAGCCACTGCAGTTTGCGCACACTTTGAACGGTACCGCCGCCGCCATCCCGCGCCTGATCATTGCGCTGCTCGAGAACGGCGCCCGTCTCGACGGCAACGGTATCGTGACCGGCATCGACCTGCCCAAGACCCTCAAGCCGTACTGGATCGGCCCAGAGGTCGAGCAGGCCGAGGAGGAGGACGCCGTCATCCGGTTTGTCTAGAACACGTCTTTGTATAACATCATAACACCCCCCCCCCCCCCCTCTGCATTGCACACCACTGAGCATATACACATTCTTGAGCAGCGGCGTGCGACGTCTAGGCGGTATCCGTGTGGGGACTGACAAGGGGCGTACACGCAGCCTTCTCATGACCTCGCCTCATCTGGCATCCGCGTCAATACTGTGTGCCGGGTCATCATGGCACACGTCCTACCAATCTCACACAGGCTCGTTTCAGGACGACGTGAGACCTGCGATCTCAAACGCGCACTAGATCGTGCTTCTCGTCTTCGTTTTCCTCGCTCGTGATCTCATGACATGACCATCGCGCTTCGCGTCATGCAGTCGTGCCGTCCATGGCGTCACTGACAGCCGGAACCGTCCGTCGACGACCGCAACGCCGTCAACGACGTGCGCAGCGGTCCACACCCCCGTAGTGTCCCCAGGTGCTATATATACCTCTGCTCTGGCGTACACTGCGGTACACTGCGGTACACTGCGGTGGCACCGTGCACACTTGTCCGTCAGCCACGCACACACACACGCGCGCAAACGTCTGTGGCAGAATGACAAACGACACACACCGTCTCCGTCGTGGCACACTTGCAGCTTTCGTGTGCTGCCGGCCTCTGGCCGGTCTCTGTATGCTCGCTCGTCAGAGATCAGAGACAGATCGCGATCTGTGCGTGAGCCAAGAACCCAAGCAAAGACCCAAGACAAGTGTCCAAGAACCTCAACGGCGCGCTCATCCTGCATGCGGACATGTTGCTGCGCTCGAGCCATACGCACGAACACCCGGGTCCCTTTGCAAGCCTTTGTATGGCGCTGGCCGTGGATAGATCCCAGCGGAGCACGCAGCGCGGTTAGCCCGCCGCCTCGCGTCGTCGCATGCCGCGCCGCAGCCCCCGTCGCCCGTCGCCCGTCGCCCGTCACACGTCACCCGTCACCCGTCGCCCGACCGGCCCGCCACGAGACGCCCACATTCCCGTTAGTCGCGTCCCCTCTCCCTGCCCAGAGCGCAGAGCGTCCCCCAGTTCCCTTTTCGTCAACCCCTGCCACACCGGCCACATGCGACATGCATCTGCAGCCATTCGCCATTGCACGATGCCCAGCGAGGCCAAGAATACTCCTTTTTTTTCCGCCTCGTTCTCGTTTCTCCTGGCCAGCGTACAGCAACAGCAGTGCGTGCTACACTGCGCCCGGCGTTGCACGCATACAGATTGCGACGGTGGTACGCTCAGACCACCAACCACGACTGTGGCGTTTTTCGGTGCGGATCGGTGCGCGTGTGCGCGTTCAGGCGCGTGTGCGCGTTCAGGCGCGCGTCCTTCCACCGCCTCCAGCTCAGGAGCGCGCCTGTCCTTTTGCCCCTGGCAGCCAACTGCAACTGCCATCCAGTGGCCAGTGGCAGTCGTTGTGCAGTCTGCGTACCGTACAGTGCTCATGCTGCCTTGCTCTCTCGCTTCTGGTTTTGGGGGAAATAAAAACTAGTAGTGCATGCACGGGATAGACGAGTCAGTGTTCCTAGGAAGACGGGCAGAGTGTGTGCGGGAGAGGGTGGGGGCGGCGTGCCCGGAATGAAGGGTATGCTAGATGGCGGAGGCGGAGGGCAGTGGAGATGCGGCCAGTGCGCGCAAGCCAGGAGCCAGGGGAGGGGAGCGAGGCGGGCTGGGCCGTCTCTGGCCAGCAGCGCGCCGTTTATCGTGTGTGTGTAATTCAAGAACTAGGAGGTCGTTGGGCGGGTCCGGGGTCCGTCTAGAATTAGACGATGACAGCCGCAGCGGCCACGACGGCCATGATGGCCGCGGCGGGCGAGACGAGCTTGCCCATCGAGGCGGCCGAGGCACCCTCGGTCGCGACGGCCACACCGGTAGCGTCGACGTTGGTGGGCTTGCTGGTACCAGTGGTGATGCCGGCAGTGTAGAGGGTCACGCCGTTCGAGCCGACACCCGACTCGACCGAGGCCGACCCCGAAGTGGTGGTGGCCGAAGTGTCCTCTCCCAGAGCACCGTCACCGTAGCCGACAACCTCACCGGCCGAAGTGGTCTCGTTGAGGGTGGGGTTGACATAGGCGCCGGAGGCCGAGGCGATGGTGAAGCGGGTGGTCCAGAAGGTGCCCGACTCGCCGGGGTTGGTGCTGCGAGGGGAGTCCGGTAAGCAAAAAGGACAGCAGCAGCACACACACACACACGCAAGCTACTCACAACTGGAGGAAGTAGATCTTCGAGTAAGGGTGGACCTGGGGAGCGACAAAGCTGTACGAGGTCTCGACGGTACCGTCGATGCCCTCGCCAACGGTCTCGAGCGAAGTCATGGCCTCGTTGGAACCCGTCATGAGCTCGATGGTCATGTTGCTCCAGAGGCCCGACTGGTCAACGGTCCACTGGGCGGTGATGTTGCTGCCGGCCTTGACGAGGGTGTTGCCATCGGGCTCGGTAGGGGTGACACCTTCACCGCTCGTGGTGGTCGAGTCGGTGGTGGTGGCAGTGGTAGCGGTGTCGGTGGCCGAAGCAACGTCCGTGGCCACGTCCGTGGCGGCCGCGTCGGTGGCAGCGGCGGTGTCCTGGGCGAGGACGGGGCTGAAGGCAGTGAGGGCCGCGGCGAAGAGGGGGAGGAAGGCAGCACGCATTGTGTCGGTTGATGCGGGTTGGTGTAGTCGCGAGACGCGGAGGCGGTGTGGGAGGGAGGTTGAAAGGTAAAAGAGTGGTGGTGGACGGTGAGGGTGGCCGCGTCGTAAAAGTGAGGGGGTAGAGGGGGAGAGTCGTGAGATGTCCCGAGAGGTGGGGGTTTCGTTAGCTGTCCTGTGATGAGGAGAGGGGATGAAGTGGAGAGAGAGAGAGAGAGAAAGCGAGAGAGATGGTTGATGGATACGGGTTGGAAGCGTTGTGAGCATATTCCCTCTGAGAGCCGAGCGAGTCCCCCATTCCCTCTGCCCCCCCTTGTGGCCCAGGGCGGGCGGGCGGGCGAGCGGTGAGAGAGGTCGAGGGCCGTCGCCGCAAACAACGCCCACACCCACCCGCTGCCAGGCAGGCACACACATGCACACACACATACACACCGTACAGCGGCGACGGAAGCAAAAAAATAAATAGACACACACCCATCGTTGGGTTTTGGGCCCACAGCCTGGCCCCCACCTGCTGCTGCTGGGTCTGCAATTTGCCTGCAGGGAGATGTCACATTCACTGGCAAGATAATGGTGTGACACAGAGAAAACGCACAGCATGTCCAAAGTCATTCCTTGGCACGTCTGCCCATCAATGTCATATATATACATTTTGTCCATCTTGTTCCCAGCGACACACCCTCTTCATGTCTCGGGTGCCACACCTTCCCCAGCGGCCCAGCGGCCAGCGGGGCCGGGCGGGTGGGATGACGTACAACACTGCGACCCAACACCGCCCCCCTGCCCAAACTCTCTGACTGACACTCTCTCGCTCGTCCTCTCTCTTCTCGAAGAGACCCAAACACATTAGCAACGGAGTCAGAACTGCTCCTGCCAAGAGAACGCGTGCAGATATACCGTTGGAGAACCATGTTTGGCAGTGCCTCTTACAATGTTGACAGTCGTCCTTGAATGCATACCGCAAGGCCGCAGGGTCTCGATGGACCCCCTCTCGGCTCGGCGGTTCAGCTGCTGTGTGCGCACGGTGCACGGGGTGTGACGGATTATACGCGTCGCAGTAGGAGTGTCACTGCCGTAAACTGTACGCGCTGTTTGGGACAAGGGCACGAGCATCAGTTGCAAGTGGCATGCAAGTGGAGATCGCAGCCCTCGCAGTCGTGTGTATATCATGCATCATCACATTGGGTCAAATGAGGTGTCCGTAGTCACCCCGGGCGATCCGTGGCGGCCAAGGTCTGGCCTGCGCAGTCGGGTTCAATGCAAGCCGCATGTCCCGCGCACAGTTTGCACCTTTAGCTGGCGTTTACCTGAGCCATTGCGCAGACGTGACGGACACCAGCCAGTGCACAAGTGCACGAGGTCGGTGTTGGGCACGATCACGGTCCCTGGCGCAAAGTGCATGCTGTGTCCTGTCCCGCCCAGTCTCCCCTGGGTGGAGATGTGGCCCCGTTGCGCTGTCATCGTGGCAGAGCTGGCATGCAGCTGTTTCTGCCACCCAAAGCCGTGTGCCTCCTCCATGCATGAGCCATTCTTCAGTCCCACCAGCAGCTTTTACATAGATGCAAGAGCACCTGTTTTGAAGAATCAAACCTCTTGTCACTGATCACTCCCCCCAAGGGCACGTAGAAGGCGATGAAGCGGGGAGAGGGGAGGGGTTCAAAAGCCCGCCGGTTCGAATCACATCAGCAAGGACTTTCTGGCGGATTGACGCAAAAAACATAGTGTGTATTTCGCGCTACTGGCAAACGCATTATCCACGGCGGCCCTAAATGGCCCCCACCCACACCGCCCACACATTGTGTTTCCCCCGCCATTCGGCCATTTGCTTCCGCCGCCCGCCCCGCAATGTGTGTGTGTGTGTGTATCCTGTGACGTCATTGCTCATGGCGCACCCGAGAGAGTGGTGGGGCAGTTGGGGTGCTAACGCAGAGCGCACCGCGCACCACGCTGGTGGAACTGTGGAACAATGACATCGATGGATCATGGACGAACCACACAGGCGACGCACTCTCACCTGCTCCTTTCGGGAACTCCAAAACGGCGGGGGGCTTTGGTCTGTCGCTCAACACGCCACTCATCCCACTCACCACTCACCCACTCGTTGCCCTCTACTCGTCCACAGCAAGGCCACTCTCACCACCATTCTCTGGCCGCGCCACAATGAGCAGCTACGACCAACCGGAAGAGTTTGTCTCGATGGAGCAGTTCCACGAGACGATGCGTCTCGTCAGACTCCAGATCGCCCTCCCCGTATCGGGTGCGTATGGTGTGGCCGCTTGGGGTCTTTGTTGTCTCGGCAACTTCTGTGACGCTGACACCTGCTGCCTCACAGTCCTCATAGCGCTGGGTACCAGTATCATCTGTACAGTGGGACTCAAGCCCAACATTGGTGCGTAGTACTCGATATCGATGGCGGTTCTCTAGACCATCCATCGTGGATGCTCCGGGACTCTACCCATCACTGTTGCGTCGTCTCTTGGCGAGGCTGCTAACACTCCGTCTAGGCAATGTGTCGTCTGCGCACCCTACCCTCCTCACGCCTGACAACCTGCTGGTGGGACTATACTGGGTGGGCCTGTTTATAATGCAGCGTGAGTGGGATGCGTGTTGTACACAAGCCGTCGCTGACATCTAACAGTCGGCCTGTGTCTCCTCGTCGTGTCCACCAGGAGTGACCAGACAAAGGTAAGCTGAGGTCGCTAGTGTGGCTGAACTTGAGCTGACAATCTCAGGACACCCTTGTCCATGGCGTCGGTATGCGGTTCGCCATCGCCAACTGCCTCCATGCCACATGGGTAGTGTGCTTTGTGAGTTTACAGCTAGGTCGATCTCGTCCCATAGCTGACCATGCGTCTCTCACAGACCCTCGAGTGGTTCCTCGCTGCCGAAATCATCGTGCTTGTCAACACCCTCAACGTACTCACCGTCTTCATCACGCTCCTCCCGTTCCCCCCGTCCACCTCGCACCCCTTGGACTTCATCCTCATCCACGCCCCCGTCACGGCGCTCTTTGCGCTCCTCCTGGAACTCACAAGCCTGCACGGGGGCATGGTGGCGCTGCACCTGTTCTCCAACGACGCGCGCTCCCTGTGGCCGGCCCTCGGCGGCCTGCTCGGCGTACACGTCACCACGGCGTTCTGGGAATGCTGTACCCTCAACTTACCCCTGGCCGTGGCGAGCGAGTACCTGCTGGTCGCGCTGCTCGTGTCCAAGCCGACCGGAGCCAAGATTCCCGAGATCCCCACCCGGCCGCCGCCGCTGCTCGCGGCCATCATTGCATGTCTGGTCCTGCACCCGCTGGCGCTTGTCGGGGGCCTGATCTGGGGCAGGGCCAAGAGGGAACAAGGCCGTATCAGGCTCGAGGAGGAGGTCGAGGCTGCCGACGAGCGGGCGAGGGAGGCCGAGGTCGAGGCCGAAAGGGCGAGGGTTAGGCTGGAGCGGCACGAGTGAGAGGCGCGTGTGGAGTGAGAGAAAGTCGCAAACCAAACAGACCCGAAGAAGTAAACCCCCCTCCCACCGCTTTGCAAGCCCCTTGTTTTCCCATAATGTATACCCTCTTGAGCAACTGCTACACATGCTGCATGCCGCTCTTGGGCTAGTCGGCTATAATCTACCACTCTTGTCTACACTAAATGCTCTTCCTCCCCGTCCTCTCTGTTGCCCTCCCTCCTTACCAGCCAAAGGCGTCACCGAGGTAGAGCGCCAGCCCAGCCCCGTTCGAGTTGACCACGTCAAGCACCTTCTCCTCGACAGCACGGAACGCTGCGCGCGCACGCTCACGCTCCTTGTCGGGAAGGGCCGCCTCGGCCAGTCCCCGTTCCTCGTCCTCTTCTTCCTCTTCCTCGCGCAACACGTTGATGGGGATGGGCAGACCGAACCGTTCCTCTGCCAGGTGCTTCTTCTTCTCTTTCCGCTGCGCGTCGCTCAGGCCCATCTCCTCGGGCCGTGCCGCTGCAATCTCGTTGCGGAGGTTGCGCGCCAACCCGCGGATCGTCAGCGCGGCGAGGAAGGCGACACCCGTGGGCTGGCGCGTGGCGTCCGTCTCGGTCATCTGGACGGTGAAGTGGAGCAACTGGTTCAGAGGGAGGAGCGGAGGAGGACGGTTGGTGATGAGTGCCTGTTGGAGAATGTCGCGCGGCTCGGTCTGGTACACTGGCAGTGTCTCCGGGACGTTGGGCACCTCGGCGGGCGGGAGGTGGGTGAGGAGGTGCTTGACGCTAAAGGGCGCCTTGCGGCACGAACCCCAGCCACAGGTTGTGGGCGCGATACCCAGGTGGGTCTTTTGGACGTGGTCCAAGAGCTCGGCGGGGTTGGTCGCGCCGATACGCTGGGGGCAGTCGACCCACACGCACGCGAAACGGTCCGTGTCGGCAGTGCCATTGCGGAAACCAAGTCCAGCAATGACAAACTTGCGCTCTCCGCGCTCGTCGGCCCACAGCTTGGCCTGCGCCGCAGGGAAGGCGACCTGGACATTCTTGATGACCTCGGATGCGCTGAGCAGCTGCTCGACGGTGGCAGGGTTGGAGAAAAAGTCGCGGTACGCGTGCCAAAAGGTGACTTGCAACAGCTGCGAGTGCGAGCTGTACACAAAGGTCTCGTGCATCCAGTTGATGGAGCGCTTGGGTTCGGTCATGGCCCAGAGCTCCTTTTTGATCGATGTTGGGAGGGCGGGCGCAGCGTCGCCGACTTCACGGAACACGCCTGGTCCGTTGAACATCTCCATGCGCTGCTGGTCGCGCTCGCGCTCGGCAGCGCGCCGCCTGCTGGCCAGGCGAGCAATGGCGCCCTCGCTGGCAGGGTTGAGGGCCTCGACTGGACGGAATGCGTGCGGCGGTGCAATGTTGACCTCTTGCGGCTGCTGCTTGTAGTGCAGCAAGTGGACGAGCGTCTTGAGGTGTGCGGGGAAATCAGGGTCCCAGAGCATGGTGCGCGCATAGGTCGCCTGCGGTGCCATGGCAGCCAACAGATCGAGGATGAGCTCGAGAAGCGCTGGTGGAGGGTTGATTGTGATGAGGTAGAGCATGTGCTGGATGAACCCTTCAGGCGGTGGGGGGAACATCTGGACGTTGAAGGTCGTAATCAGGATCGGGAGGATGATAAGCAACATTCCCAGGTCGCGCGTGTCCATGGCGAGGTAAGGCAGAACCTCGGTGAGCAGCTTGAACGTTTGCGGGTTGCAGTTCAAGAACTGGTACATGTTGTGCACAATGACGAGGAGGTGCTGAATCGGTTCAGGCGAGCGCGTCGCGACCTCGAGCAAGAATCCGCGGGGCAGGTCGAAGAACCGGAACAAGAACTGGTCAAAGTGCGCGCGGGCCATCGCGTGCGCGTTGGTCGGCATAAAGGTCGCGTTGCGCAGGATCTGGAGGGATGTGGTCGCGCGCTGCTCGACGGCCGGGTCGCGCGTCCACTGCGGGACGGCGCCGAGAGCAATAGCGCGTGCCTTTTGATTGTACGCGCCTCCTTGGCTCTTAATGATCTCCTCGTAGGCGGCCTCACGCTCGAGCTCCTCGAGCCAGCGGGTCGGCCAGTCGCGCAGCGCTGTGACGGCGTCGACCCACGCCTCAAAGTTGAAGACGTCGGTGCGCTCAAAGCTCGCAAGCACAAGGCGCGGGAGCGCCCAGTCGACTTCCTCGGCGACACCCGAGCGGAGTGCCAACCATAGACGGTTGCGGGGCCCAGGATGCAACTCGCGCGTGCTCGGGGTGTAACCTGCGGCCATGGACTGGACAGGTCGCTGGGCCGGGGCCGGCGCGTGTTGTTGTTGTTGTTGTGGGTGGCCGAGGTGAGGCTGGTGCACGCCGACCGGCCTGGCAGCTGAAGGAACGGCCATGGCGCGTGGTTTCTGGGTGTGCGGCGATGTGGGGGCTGCCAGAGACGAGCTGGTGGATGGGATGGATGGATGCAAAGGCGGAAGGTGTTGATGGACATGACTTGCATGGTGAGGTGAGAGAGGCCGCCGCAGGGACTGTGATCCGTTTGGTTCCGTTGGTATGTTGACAAGTTGGCTTTAGACATATTTACACGTCATAGTTCAAAAGTTGACGTCTGGCCACCCGAAGTTGCTGAGATATGTCCATTGCAGCAGCTCTCCGTAGCAAGTACCAACAACCACACACTCCCCCCTATCATGGACGCCCTCCTCGCCTCTGCTGGGCCGATGCGGCAAACCAAGCGCAAGCGCCCAACTCACGGCAAGGGTGCTGCCTCCGCGCACAAGACTGTCGACCGCGGACCCGACAAGGAGGCCGTCGACCCGTCGCTCAACTCGATCCTGACGACCACGCGCATTCCGGGCTCGTTCCAGGCCAAGAACCTGGCGTCGGGGTCCGGTGCTACTCCTCTTCGACCAGACGCTGCCGTGGGCAAGATTGCCGACAAGAAGCTCCGTGCCAAGGTCGCCAGGAGGGATGTCGCCACTAAGCGTGCCACTGCCGAGCGCTTTGACGTCAACGAGTGGCTCAACGCACCGATGTCTGGTGGCCAGGGAGGAATTGAGGCAGACGAGGAGGCTGGCGAGAGGACGTGGCGTGTGGGGCAGGACGAGATTGTGGCCGAGGTCGGATCTGCGGCTGCTTCCAAGCGCTTCGACCTCAAGCTGGACGACATGGGCGACTACAAGATCGACTATACGCGCAACGGCCGTCACCTCGCCATTGCTTCGTCCAAGGGTCACGTTGCCACGTTTGACTGGCAGGCAGGCAAGCTGTTGTCCGAGATCCAGCTCCGCGAGGCTGTGCGTGACGTCAAGTTCTTGCACTCTGAGAACTTTTACGCCGTCGCCCAGAAGAGATACGTCTTCATCTACGACCACAACGGTGTCGAGCTGCACAAGCTCAAGAACCACATTGACCCCACACACATGGAATTCTTGCCATACCACTACCTGCTGGCAACAGTCGGCCACGCTGGCCACCTCAAGTACCATGACACGTCGACCGGTGTCATGCTCACCCAGACCGCCACGCACCTCGGCTCGCCCTCGTCCATGGCCCAGAACCCGCACTCTGCCATTGTCCATCTCGGCCACGCCAACGGCACCATGACCCTGTGGTCGCCCAACCTCACCACTCCGCACGTCAAGCTGCTCGCCCACCGCGGTCCCGTGGCTGGCATCGCCGTTGACCCGTCCGAGGGCAGCGCGGGACGCTACTGCGCCACTGCCGGCATGGACGGCACCGTCAAGATCTGGGACGGACGTATGTGGGGTAAGGAGGTGCGCTCGTGGACTGTTCGCAACTCGCCATCCACCCTGAGCTACTCTGGCCGCGGTATCCTCGCTGTTGGCGGCCGTTCGGGCATCACCACGTACCGCGAGCCCAACAAGAGCAGCAAGACGCCCGCACCCTACCTCACCCTCCCTCTCCCCGGTCTGGCCGCCAGGTCGGTCAAGTTCTGTCCCTTTGATGATGTGCTCGGTGTCGGCCACGGACGCGGTATCTCGTCCATGCTGGTGCCCGGATCCGGAGAGGCCAACTTTGACTCGGGCGAGGCGGACGTGTACGAGTCGTACTCGCGTCGCAGGGAGCGCGAGGTCCGTTCCGTCATGGACAAGATCCCCTCATCCCTCATCACCCTGGATACCGACTACCTCGGCCACATTGCGCCCGACAAGGGCGGCGAGACGCACGCCGAGCGCGAGGGCCGTTCGTTCCGCAAGCTCAACCGTCTCGAGCGCCTGCAGGTCAACGGACAGCAGGAGGAAGGCATCGTCGGCGGGCTGGAGAGCGACGGCGAGGACGCCGACACGCCCGCCGCACGGGAGGAGAAGAAGAAGCGCAAGATGCGTGGCAAGGGTACGGGTATGAAGCGCTTCCTCGCAAAGAAGAAGAAGAACGTCATCGACCCTTCGCTGGTGAGTTTTTGTCTGCAGCAGCCCCCTTCCCCCCGTCCTGAACACTCGTTTGGTTTGCTGACATACCGTTTTCTCCAGATTGCCGTCCGCGAAAAGGTCGAGGCACAGCAGCGCGCCGACGAGATGGAGCGCAAGGTCGCGCGTGGCGAGGTGGTCAAGGAGACGGGCGCTCTGGCGCGCTTTGGATAGACGGTTCTCGTAGGGCTTGTTGTCGCATTCTGCATTCTGCATTCTCCATATATTTGGTGTGGTGCGCGCTGTACAAAAGTTGCTCGGGGGATAAGTGGTGGCCGCTGGCCGCTGGCCGCTGGTGGAGGTGCCGGGTGGCGATCGTGGTGAGTGGCGAAATTGGGTCAAACGGAAACCTTCCTTCGGCGTAAAGCCTTACGCGGCCCGTCACCGCCCCACTCATTTGCAGGTTTGCCTTAGTCGCCACCCTGGGCCCGTCCCGCTCCACGGTCATGCTGTGCTGGTCCCAACCATGCAAACAACACGCAACCTGCAACTGCAACACAAGAGTAATCAAAGACATGGCACAGCTGCATCACAAGGCCGGCCAGCTAATAGCTAAGAAAGGAGCAAATCGAAGGAAGAGAACAGATCGCTCTTTGCTATATACGTCGAGCGACTGGTGAAGCCAAAGGTGGTTGAAGACGATCATCCCAAGGTGGGGTTGGGGGGAGATCAAGTCGCTTACGAGCGCTCACCGCGGAGGCGGCGGGCGAGCTGGAGGTCCTTGGGCTGGATGGTGACACGCTTGGCGTGGATGGCGGCAAGGTTGGTGTCCTCGAAGAGCGAGACGAGGTAGGCCTCGGAAGCCTCCTGGAGGGCAAGGACGGCCGACGACTGGAAACGGAGGTCGGTCTTGAAGTCCTGGGCAATCTCACGGACGAGACGCTGGAAGGGGAGCTTGCGGATGAGGAGCTCGGTCGACCTGGGATTGGTTAGTGATGTTCTTGGTATGCCATGTAGGTATGGTGTACTCACTTCTGGTAGCGACGAATCTCACGGAGAGCGACGGTACCGGGGCGGTAACGGTGGGGCTTCTTGACACCACCGGTCGAGGGGGCCGACTTGCGGGCAGCCTTGGTAGCGAGCTGCTTGCGGGGGGCCTTGCCACCGGTGGACTTGCGGGCGGTCTGCTTGGTACGAGCCATTGTGGTTGGGAGTTGTGGGGTGTGGGGTTGGGAGAGAAGTGGTTGATGGAGAGAGAGAGAGCGGATGAGGGAAGAAGAGCAGAGGAGAGACAATGTTTATAACAGCGGGGACTGCAGCAGCAGCAGACGCACCGGCGGCCAGGGAAAACAAGCACGGAGCGCACACGACGGCTGGATCGCGGCCGTTGGTGCCTGGGGAATGGGTGGTGATGCAAAAACAAAACACCGGACCGTTTTGATCTGGCCCGCCAATAATATCACACACAGGTCACGTGCAGGTTTTACTAGCCACGTCAAACAAGATCAGTCCGACAGGCAGGCTGTGATCCTGTTGCGTCAGGAATAAACGGGCCAAACGGGGGTGCGAGAAATGGAGAAGGCTTGCACGTCATGCGATCATGCTTGGCGGCCGCCGCGTGGGTGTGCGTGTGTGTGTGCATGCACGGAGCACACCCCCGGCACCCCCGCATGCTCGACATGCGACATGCCACAGCGTCAGCCCCACGTGGCCGCAAACTTGGCTCTCGCTCTCGATGGGCCGGTTGGCGAAGCTGGCAGCTCTGGGTATATGCCTCTAGTATGAGGCCACTGGCCACGATAGCTCTGCATGTAGTTTATGAACAGTAGTGGACAGTGCAGGTCAACAGAGTCAACCGTTCCTTTACCAACTGTTTGCATTTTCTAATTAGCTTTTGAAGGATAGAATGCCGCCATTAGTGCAGTTGATTGCCGATGTGGCATTTTATATTGGATCCAGAAGGAGTCGTCCTTGAGCGTCTCCACTGACACTATGCATCTGATCACATATCTGGTAGCGGTGAGGTTATATTATAGAGTGCCTGCGTGTAGTATCAAAGTCTGTATGTACATGTTGTCTGGGAGAAACACGGTCACAGGCAGAAACTACACATTGCTCCTTTATAATTCTACTCGACATACAAACTCAACTCCCCACAACCAGCCAGAAAAGGTAGCAGGTGTAAACAACGTCCCATAAAGTCAGGAAAGGTACAGAGAACACGACTGCACATGCACCGAATGCACCAGAAATTTATGCGGGTGGATAGACCCCGTCATCTACCTGCACCGGGCAGTTCCCGAGCAAGCCGCACGCTTTGTCCATTCCCGCCGCCCACAGGAGCCTCAATTGCACACTACCACCTCCCAACTGCTATTAGCGCTTTATCCACTGTAGGAAGCACTCATAGTACGTCTAATGCGTGCATTGCTGAGGAAGGAGGTCTGCATATGGTCCGTCTTAGGTGAGAAGATGCCACGAACGGAAGTAAAATGCAAAGAATAGGGTAACAGCAATTTCTAATCCAGTAACATCGGCTCTAACGGAACGCTAACGCTTTTGACTTCTCCTTATTAAATGCCCTAATCCCATCATCCCACGCGAAAAGCACGAGGGCTGACGCTTGGATTCGCACCCAGAGCGTCTGATGCGACCTGTCTCTCGATGCGTCTCGCTCCGCAACTGAATTTCCCAACGACAACTGCAATGCGCCAGTCAATAAACAACTCCAACACAAGGATGCAACGGTGCAACAAGAGAACATTGTAGGGGCGCGAAAGTCTGCATCGCTATGGATGACAAAAGAAGTACTAGCGAAAACGAAGTGTGGTAACGAAGGGGGTGCGAGCGGCAGGATATGCTGCACGCTTAGACTTCCTGGGAGGCAGCGGCCTTGCCCTTCTTGCCGCCGGTCTTGGCGGGGAGGAGCTCGGAAAGAATGTTGGGGAGGACACCACCCTGCGAGATGACGACCGAGCCGAGGAGCTTGTTGAGCTCCTCGTCGTTGCGGACGGCGAGCTGCAGGTGACGGGGCACGATACGCGACTTCTTGTTGTCACGGGCGGCGTTACCGGCGAGCTCGAGAATCTCAGCGGCGAGGTACTCGAGGACGGCAGCGAGGTAGACGGGGGCACCCGAACCGATACGCTGGGCGTAGTTGCCGCGCTTAAGGAGACGGTGGATACGACCGACGGGGACTGGTGCAAGTCAGCACCCAATGTTGGAGAGGGCGAAGGCTATGTGATGGAAGACTTACACTGAAGGCCGGCCTTGGACGAACGCGACGACGACTTGGTCTCGGAACCCGACTTGCCACCAGACTTGCCACCGGAAGACATTGTTGATAAAGGTTGTGTTGGGGGTTGGGGGGTGGGGTGGTGAAGGAAAGGAGTTGTTGCTGTTGCGGAGAGATGGGAGGACCTTTGCCGACAAGACGTCTCTGGAGCTTAAGTATTGCCCAGGGGGGTCCCTACGACGACGCCTCCTGGCTGTTGACGTGGGAGCGGCACCGACCCTTTTTGCCACGTCAGCGTATTTGGGTCGGAGATCATTTTCGCCTACGTGTCGAAAAGGGTCCATGGCATGCATGCGTCAAACACGCAGCCGTCCGCACCCACTCTGCCCGCTACTTAAGCGCAACAGCACTTCATCTTCTCGAGCCTCCATCCACCGTCAACACCACTACACATCCCACCACCACCACCCCACCCAAACTCTACTACAATGGTGAGTTGGACACATACCCGCACCCGCTCCACCCCACGTACACCCATAGCTAACATACCCCAGCCCCCCAAGTCGTCTGTCGCTTCCAAGGCCCCCGCCTCGCAGGCCTCCAAGGCCCCCGCCGCTGCCTCGAAGGCTCCCGCTAAGGCCGCCAAGACCTCGTCTTCGGCCAAGGAGGGTGGCAAGAAGCGCACCAAGAAGCGTGTCGAGTCGTACTCGTCGTACATCTACAAGGTCCTCAAGCAGGTTCACCCCGACACTGGTATCTCGAACAAGGCCATGGCCATCCTCAACTCGTTCGTTGCCGACATCTTCGAGCGCATTGCCACCGAGGCCTCCAAGCTCGCTTCGTACAACCACCGCTCGACCATCTCGTCGCGTGAGATCCAGACCGCCGTCCGTCTCATCCTCCCCGGAGAGCTCTCGAAGCACGCTATCTCGGAGGGCACCAAGGTGAGTACCGGTGATGGCCACGGATGAGAGGATCACGTGATTCGACCGTCTCGGTTGCCATCATTCCCAGTTTGAACTGCAGCTGACAAAACCCTCAGGCCGTGACCAAGTACAGCTCGTCGTCGAAGTAAACGGGCACCTCTTGAGAACCCCAGCTTCACATTTCATCGCGGGCACTAGGCTCGTCGACTTTTCGTTTTCGTTCTCCTCTTTGTTGATGGATGTATCTTCCATCGTGACCTCCAATCTATCCCCATGTTGCAGCTGCAGGTCAATGGCCGTGTTGTGGTAGACTTGCTAGGGACCGTCCTAAGCAGTTGGTGTGTGAGAGTTCTCAGACGGGTTCCCGACACGTTCCGGGGCATTGTTTGGGCGTTGGTCCTGCCGCCGCCCTCCGTCACTTTGGCGACGTTCAGTGCACGGCAAGGGCTTCCACGTTCAGTGGAGGCAGGCGGTGGACAAACCCTTCAGCGTTGGGGTGCGAGAGACAAGGGGTGTGGGTGCGAGGCCAACAGGGCCAACTCTGATGGCTGGCAGACCAGGCGAACGAGACGCGTCGCGTCCGCTGGCGCCAGCTCGCCATGTGGCACCCACGCGGACGAATGTTAGGAAGTCACGACCTGCAGACCATCAGGCCACCAGTGCCATCCGCCACCATTCGTCAGGCAGGATCAGTCCGTTTTGCTCAACATTACAGGCTGTTGCAGACCGAAGGCAGAGAGAGACAAGGGATTGCGGACTCACGACGACTAGATCGGGGGACCTCTGGTGTCCGGATCTCTCCTCAGCAAGCCCTCCGCCTCGGACAGTTGTACAGTGGCGCTTTGTGTCGTTGTGCGGTATGGTGAGAAGGGAAGAGATCGAAGAGACGTGCTCACGGCAGCGCTCAAGGTAGCATTGTATCCTAGAGGTGTTGACCTGATACAGGCGCACACAAGTGGTTGGCGCATGTGGCCGTCAGTTGCAGATGGCCGAGCATTCTAGCGAGTCCAAAACTCAAAAGTGGAGGGAAGATGGAAGATGAGTTGGAGTGAGGAGTTTAAAGGAAGGTTGACGGTGTTGTCTGTGTGTATCGCAGCGTGGGAGGTGGCGAGCCCGTTGATCTGTGTGTCCACGGTGTTTGCATCGTGTGAACACGAGCAGAAAGATCGGCGCGTGTGTGAGTGAGCAGCTCCACTTGAACGCACAATCCCTCCTCCCCTCTGTAGCTCTCTCTGTCTTTTCACTTTTGCCCAACGTCCACTTGCCTTATTGACACTCTCCAACATCTCCATCCTCTCTCTTCTGGGTCTGGACTTATACCACACCGCGTCACCTCAAGGTACATCTACCCTCCACCTCCTGCTGGTACAGTCCCCAGTACTGACAGTCGTCAGGTAGGGCCGTTTTCGCTCTTGCGCCACCCCTCGCCACCCTTTGCCAGCCTGCCCTCAAGCCCTCCAAAGGACCCAAACACAGCTCCTGCTATACCAAGATGACCATTCCTGCAAGCATGAACAACCTCAGCCAGCAGGCTGGCGCCACCAGTGTCAAGCGCGAGCGCTCCCCCGAGACTGACCAGTCTCCCGAATCCTACACTTCGACTCCCAAGCCCAAGCGTCAGCGTCCCAAGAACGACAAGGCCCGCGAGACCATCCTTGCCGAACGCGAGAGTCACCTTGAAGAGCTTGCCACTCTCCTTGTCAACCGTGAGGCCCAAGTCGCCAAGGAGGAAGCTGCTGTTGCCGAGACGAAGGCCGCCTTCTACCACCGTCAAGAAGAGCTCAACAAGCTTGCCACCCAGATGGCTGTGCGCGAGAGTGCCGCCGCTACTCAGGAGGCCGCCACGACGAAGCGCCTCAATGACATCTTCCACCTCGTGCAGAAGCAAAACGCCCGCGAGGCTCGCCTCAGCGCCTGCGAGGTGGCCTATAGGGCCCGGTCGGCGGAACTCGACCAGCGCGCCGCTTTCCTCGAGCAGAACGCCGCCTTCGTCAACCAGATGCGCGCCGGCATGCTCGTGTCCTGCGACCACATCAATGCTGCCCTCGCCGCCTTCTCGTACTCCCACCAGCAGCAGTATTACCACCCTCAGCAGCAATACAGCGGCGCCTCCACTCCTCGTCCCATCCAGCTTACCCACGAGGAGAGCCAGCTGCTCCAGAACTTCCACGCGTTGAAGGCTAGCGAGTACATCCAGCCTTTCCCTGCTCCCCCACACCAGCAACCCAGGCAGGGTTAGTCCCCACGTCTCCTCGGACTCTTTCCGGCACCCAAGTCAAATGTATCTAACTGGATCCCCAACCTCGACTCTGGCAGCCCTTTTGCTCGCGTATTGGTGCATTGTGAAAAAGATCAATCCCCCCAAAAGGTGTTTCTTTCGCGTTTCACCACAAAACAACCCTGTTTCATTTGACGGCGGCCGAATCTCGCCACTCATGCTATCGGTCTGTGGATCTGTGCATTGCTTCACTCTTTGCCCATGGGAGACAAACAGTAAAAGGAATAGGTCTGTAGCATAGGATCAGGTCAGCAAGGTGTATGCATGTATGTATTCATGGCACACAGCATGAGTGCAAAGGTTTGCTGCCCAGCCAAATTCCCCCCCTTTTGATGTTTCCATTTGCGGTCATCTGATTGCCTGATGGTGTCGGTGCTTTGATCTTCTCACGCACAGGTCACCTCGTTACGCCCTTCTCCCACCGCGACTTCCACGTCGACTTCTTGGTTGCCCACCCGTCTCCCATTCACTCACCAGTCCACTTTTAACCAGTTTGCTGCAGTTCTCGTCCTTTGGCCATGTCTCAGTTCACCTTCAAACGCAAATGGGCGGCCATTATGATGGAAATGGCGGATTCGAACCCAGGCTGCCACGGCGACAACCGCAATTTCAAGCAAAGGCTGGTCGAACTGAAAGTTCTCGAGAGACTCGACGACAAGCAAAGACGTTTGCAGCAGCGGGAGACAGAACTCGATATCAAGCAGACTCGGCTGGAGCGATGTGAGAAGGAGCTCGAACAGTCCCGTGCCTACTTTGTAGACCTGTGGGACGACGTCCACGAACGCCAAGTGGCCCTCAAGGAAGACGAGAAGCTCCTCAAACAGGGAGAGAAGCTGGTCAAAGAGGGCGAGAAGTAGCTCAAAGAGGGAGTGAAGCTCCTTAGAGAGGGCGAGAGACTCCTCGCAGAAAGGGAGAGACGGTTCAACCAAAAAGTCAGCCAGAACGAAACCCACTCCCACTCCCAGCAGCAACACCCGGTTGCCGACACCCGCGATGCCCGCCTCGACACCCCCGAGGTTATCTCCAACGAGGAGTCGGACAGCGACGAAGAGACACTTGGCGACAGCCTGATGCGGTCTCTCCGCAAGAAGTTTCCAAACGGGCGTGCTTCGAACACTGAGGGCGTCGTCAAGACCAAGCAAATTGACGAGGTTCCCTCCTCCGGGCTCGACTGGTTCAAGGCTCGCTGCGCCTCCGTCGAGGCCGAACTCGACCAACCCAAAGTTCGGCTGGACACTAAAAGTGTCCACCCCAAGCTGGAGGCGGTTGAGGCCCACTACAAGTCAATTTTTACTCCTCTCAAGTTCCACGACAAGCCCCCCCGCGCCGAGGCTGCCTGCAGGCCTCACGAGGACTCATACGACCGATCCAACCCCTCCTCCGCACTGCCGACACTGCGCAGGCGCAGCTCGAAACAAGCGCCCGGGTGACCAACGCCGCCCGGCGACCACGCCGAATGCCAGACTTGGACTTCAAGGCCCACTAGGGCCACTAGAGACCTCCGTCAAGAAACGATATTCCCATATCCGCCAGATTGAGAGACCTTGCAGCTGCGACCCCTCTGACGATAAACGAGGGCCAAACGTACACACCACGACGGAAGCCAGACAAAGGCAAGCCGCAGAGACGTGTACGAGCTGACCACCAGTGCTATGTTTACAAGTCCATCCGGACGGAGAATAGTTGAAGCGGTCTGTGAAGTGGCAGTATGTAGCAGTAGGCCAAGACATGTATGCAGTTGTGACAAGGAACCAGCGTCCAGACATAACAGCAGGCGTAGGCAGACAAGCAGCTGTGTTGACCAAGGCCTTGCACGCCCTGTCGTGCCCGGGGCGCTGGTCGACGTGTTTGGCGACCGGTGCCCCCGACATCAAAACCACCAAAACCACCAAACACACCACTCTCTCTCACCTTCACCAACACAACAATGCCTTCTCCCCCGTGAGTCTTTCAACCGGTTGTAGCGCCCCAACAAGGCTGACAGTCCTGAAAGGCAGACCCCATCCGTGATCCTGGCTCTCAGCGACCATATCGCCGAACGCCTGGACCAGCTCGCCATCAGGGAGACCCAGCTCGACACGAAGGAGGCCCGCGTCGCCGAGGTCGAGCAAGCCGCCGCAGCCAAGGCGCTTGAACTTGTGGAACGCGCTGCCGTCCTCACTGAGCGCCAGGACCAGCTCGCCGTCAGGGAGACCCAGCTTGAGAAGAAAGAGGCCCGCGTCGCCGTGGTCGAACAAGCCGCGGTAGCCAAGACGCTTGAACTTGTGGAGCGCGCTGTCGTCCTCACCGGGCGCGAGGACCGGCTCGCTATCAGAGAGAGCAAGCTCGACAAGAAGGAGGCCGGGGTCAACAAGGCCGCGGCAGCCGCTGTAACCAAGGCGTTCGACCAGGTGGAGCGCGCTGCCGTCCTCACCGAGCGCGAAGGCCGTATTGCCGAACATGAGGTGCGCGCTGCAAAGGAGGCGGCTCAGCTCTCCAAGATTCTCGACAAGGCCGAGCGCCTCCTTCAACGCAGAGATGCCGACAACGAACGTATCACAATCCTCATTCGCCACATCGCAGGCCTCAATGCCCAGAGTGCCCAGTATGAGGGCGCTGCCAAGCTTGCCGCCACCCGCAATGTTGCCCCGGTTCACTCGACCAAGTATTCCGCGGTCCTGGACCACCACAAGCCCAAGCTGTAACTCGATATCGCGTCTCCGCCGCGGTGGACGTCACATCGCTACTCAAGCGAAAATCATACCACTATGTTCTGTAAAGAAACCTCTTACAAGTTCTGATTCAGCTTCAGGAAGATCGAAAGGAGTACGTCGGGTATGTACGTGCCAGCTGAGATATTCACCCTTTAGCTGACTGACGCAGAACCCCAGACTCGGTCGTCTCCTTGTTCGTCTCAGTGGTGGCGGTTGACTGGTGGAGGATGGTGCATCAGTACTAAGTAACGATGCCATTGTTCCCACGTTGCTCGCCTTCTCTCTCGTTGCATGCGTACACGCGCTTCAAGTGATTCCAGTGATGACACTTCTCGCCTTCCTCCCATCACTCACGCTTCTCACATTCTCCATCAGTATACAAATGACTGTTTTCAGGTGAGCTCCATAGCATCACATCGACACTGACACGCAAAGCCCGCTCTCCCCGTCCATCACGCCTCCGTCCCATAGCGACGACGTGCGTGTCGCCGACAGCGAGCCCTGCCTCGCCCAAGCGGATAACTCCAAGCTCCAGCATTCCGTCGAGTTCCACGAACGCGTAGCACGGTTCAACATCCAATCGGCCCGCCTCGCCGCCCTCGAGGAACGCATGGACGCCATGGACGCCCACCTCGCATCGCAGCTGGCCCACAGCCAGCAGGTCGCCGACATCGACATGGCCCGGCTGCGCAGGCAGCAGGCGTCCATCAGCGAGCAGCTGCACACCGTCCTCGCACTTGGTACCCGTAACCCCATGGCGTTGAGCGCCGACGAGCGGGCATACCTCGGCAGACTCTTCTCGCAGGTCGGACAGCCTGGGCATGTGGTCTTCAACCCTACTGCCGGCCCGACGGTTCATCCTCCCCCCAGCTCTGGTGCGGGTCCCTGGTGATGTCTCCGACAGCAGCAGTGGTTCAGCCTGGCCTCGCAGCAGTAGCTCGGAGTACCCGAGGACCAGGTCGCATTGGGTCCCGTTGATTAAGAGGGACAGGTGAGTTCTGGTGAGCTTGAGGGACACCGTTGACCAGCCCAGATCCCCCACCACCCATTCGTTTAAGAGATTCGATTCGTGTGGAGCCTTCGGCATGAGATTAGATATGTAGCAGGGCGGGCGTATGTCAGCAGCATAGTGTCTGTGTGTCATGGTGTGAGCCCCTCCAAGCGCACGTCAGAAGACTCCTGTCAATACTGAGTGCCCCCCTCACGCTGCTTCACAAACTGCATTGTCGAGAGCACAGCAGCTCCCTTTTGGGTTCCACTCCAGTCTTCCTTTCCATACACACCTCGTACCTCAAGATCCACACAAACGACACGGGGCTGCTTAGAGCTTGGCCTTGGGGACGGCGGCGACGCACTCAATCTCAATGTCGGTGCCGCGGGGGAGGACGGCGACGCCGATGCACGAGCGAGCAGGGGCCGGGGTGGGCATGCGCGCGGTGTAGGCCTTGTTCATCTCGTCAAAGTGCTCGTACGAGGTGACCTGTGGGGTCAGCTTGAATCAGGGAGGTCGACGAAGCTGGCACAGTGACAGCTGAAGCGGCGGTTCGCAAGCTGGACATGACGAAGAGAAGCAAATAGGCGGAGCAGGCTGCTATGCGCCATTTGACACCCGACCGCCCTGAGCCCACTCACAAAGATGTTGGTCTTGACAATGTGCTCCACACCCGAGCCGTGGGCCTTGAGGACCTTGGCGAGGTTGTCGATGCACTGGTTCTGTTTGGGTGTCAGCCTCCGCCCATCTTCCGCAGGCAACTGATTCGCGGTGGTGAGAGGAGAGGGTCAGGGAAGAAGAGTGGGTATCTGTCCGTTAGAGCCCACTCTTCGGGGAACGGGGCGAGCGATGCCAAGCACGACAGCCGGCTGCCGCGTCGACATCGACGACGAAGCGCCCGTTGACGCTACCAGCGTCACCAGTAGCCAGTGGACGAGCACACGACAAGAGCCCGTGGGCAGGAGAGCACGACCGCCAGCTGTTCCCACCGGATTTGGACGCCGGTATTTTGGCCGGGCATCCCGCAACTCGACCCCCCCCCCCCCCCCCCCCCCCCGCCCCCCCGACTTCAAAGTGTCTGTACTCACGAGGCGCTCAGTCATGGTGCCCTTGACGAGGACACCCTCGGGGGTCATGGGGATCTGGCCCGAGGCGAAGACGAAGCCGTTGGAGATGATGGCCGACGCTGTGGTGGTGTGAGATCCACTGGACGATTTCTGCCCTCGGAGGCGGAGTGGAGTGGGCGACTTACAGAGGAAGGCAGGGGCGGCGGGGAGGCCCGGGACGGCGTTGGCGGTACGGTCAGACATGTTGGTGTGGATGTGAGCAATGGTGGGTTAAATGTGGGCAACGGCTGGATGTCGGTAAGCGATAGTTTATATACGCCTGGGACGCTGCGTCATATCTGGAAGTTGGGAGCCGCTCGGATCTTGGCCAGGGACGATAGCGGAGACGACCGATGTGGCGGACGCCAATAAGGAGTCGCGTAGCGCGTCGAGCAACGTGCTGAATAAGACACGGCGAGCAGTGAGTCGAGAGTGAGGAACATGGGCGGGGAGGAGAGACTGGGCTGATGGGTTGGGTGTGCATGAGGACAGGGCTATGTGGCGCCACGGTTGAGGGCAGAGGGGGATCGGCTTGAGCGGTAGAACGATCGTCTGCCTGCTCGTCCACATGTAGGTTTGACTGACGTATCGACAGGTTGCACGCCGCACCATGAGGCTGGAGGAAAGAGCGAGGCTGCATGGGGTATGGACACTCTCTGCACCAGCTTGGCATATCCGGAACGATCCCTCGTCCTCGCGCCACTGATCCACTGATCGCAGCCTACCCTTGACCCACATTTCCGTCCGTCCGTACATCCATACATCTCTAAACCTCACTCATACTGCTCACAAGCCTGCAGTCCACCAAGAAGCAACGCTGCAGTGCCGTTCTTCTCCTTCCCAGCCTTGAACGTCTCCAGCTCGGCCCCCTGCAACCCAGCAAGCCCAAAGTCGCCCACAAAGTTATCGTACGTCGTCTGCGGCTTGTCGACACACAGCCCACAGAGGATCTTGGGCAGTTCCTCCCTAAAGTCGAGACGCGGGAACGTCGCCACCACCTCCTTGTACTCGTCGACGGAGATGGTGCCCGTGGGGTGGTTGGGACCTGTGAAATCTGCCAAAACACCCAGACTGACGAGCGCGACCACGGGCTGCTTGTGCGCTGCAATGCTGGGCGTGGTGTGCAGCGCAATGGCGTCCCAGACGAGCTGGAGACGGTGCTCGTCCCATCCACTGGCGTGGTTTGCAATCTCGGCGTTGCCAATAAAGTCTCGTGCGAGGTTGGCGCCGTCCACCTCGAACCGCTTGTCCGTCGACAGCAGCGACTTGGACGCGTCCTGCGCCCAGCCCAGGTCGTGCATCAGGACCGCGAGGGTGAGTGTCTCTGGGTCGGCAGATGCGTAAGGCGGGAGCTTGCGCGCGAGGATGAGCGCGAACGCGACGCTGCGCAGGCAATGGTTGACGGTGGACGGGCTGGTGAGCTTGCGCGAATACGCCAGCGCGGCGTTCGTGAGCGGGGTGCTGGGAATAGCCACCCGGCTGATAGGCAAGTGCGGGAAGGTGGGGTTCGAGGGGACCATGCTGGGGGGGAGAGTATGGCGAGAGGAAGGAAAATGTTTGGCATGGACACGCTTATGAATGACCTGCCTGCATGGCCGCGTGTTCCATGCCGATGAGCCGATTTTGATCGCTAAGCAGGTCGACTCGGATCGGGTATCGGGTGTGATGACGTCGAACGACGCTCTATTTCCGCGGCTAATAACTTTTGTTTAACAGGCACGTTTGGAACGTGCAGAACGCGCAGAGAGAGGGATGCTTGCTGGGACATGGTACTGCGTCCCTCTAGATCGTATACAGATGCGATTATAAGTGCACCTATCCTCACCTCTCGCCACCCTTGAACATGACGCACACCTCGCCCGCGACTACCAGACACGCCACAGCCATGGTGACACCCAACGGCGCCACGTTCCAGCGCACAAACTCTCTGGCGCGCACCGCCAGACCCTTGTGTGCGAGAATGTCGCGCCAGAGCAGTCCAGCGAGGGATGCCGAGAACCTTTGAATAAACGTTAACAGACATAAAGGCCATGTGACAAACCACTTACGTGAACGAGTAGGCGCCAAAGTTGCTTCCAATGGCCAGGGAGAGGACGCTCCCGTAGAGCGCGCGTTTTGAGGGCCGGGCTTCCTCGTTCCACACGGCGAGGACGCGGGAGAGGAGGACGGTGACGCCGATGTTTGTGCCAAAGACCTGGACAGTCAGCCCCACTTGTTCGTTTGCTCCTCTCGCGCCACTCACATTGCATCCAACAACGCTCACCACCCCCATGAGCCACACACATCCCGCCACTCCCCCGACGCGCGCCCACGCCGCCCACCAATGTGCCCAGACGGCCACCCAGCCGGTATACTCGAGCGCGTTGACGAGGATGAACATGCTGAAGGCGAAGGGGAGGAGCGGGAGTGGCAGCCGGGCGACGATGGCAGATACCGTCGGGAGGCGGCGTCGCAGGCGGACGAGCGGGTGGGCGTGGAGCCGGGTGACCTCTGCCTGTGCCGTGCTCGAGCGGCCTTGCTGCTCGACATCGCCATCTTGTGATGGCTGGCGTTGCGCCATCTCCATAGTTGCCTCTGGCCTTGTCCTTGCCAGATCATACACCACATCCCGCACCAACACCAGCATCGCCGCGGGGGCAGTGACGGTCCACACGCCCTCGACGCCCTCGAGCTTGCCGCCAGCGCTCAGCCCCACCAGAAGGGCGATAGTGGCAATGAAGATGGTCGTGGTCCACACGGCGCCGAACGGATCCAACAGTGCACTGCGCGGAACGACGTGCGGCGACCTGATAGTCTTGGGGATCTTGTGACGGAAGATGAACAGCAGCGAGGGGTACAGCACGGCGCCAGCGGCCACGGTGGGGAGTGCCGTCCACGCTGAAAAGCTCAGAAAGCTCAGTCCAAAACTTGCCGTCAGGACGAGGTTTGTCGGGTTGGACGACACGAGCAGCGCTGATGCGAGGTTGGCCGCTTGGAACTGCATGAACACAAAGGGCGTGGAGAGGACGCGCGCGTGGGACGTAAAGTACGCGACAAAGGGTGTTCCCGAGAGCACCACCGGGTCGTTGCCCACCACCAAGGACAGGAGGAGGAAGAGGGCGTACAGCGATGAAAAGAGTTTACGCCCGCTCGTCGACGCGCGCATCGCCACGGTGAAGGCCAGGTAGCGGAGGAGGCCGGTACGGTCCAGTGAGAGCGAGATGTATGCCTGCGAGCCAAACGTCAGCGTGTTCACATGGAATGCGGACAGGTCCCCGGGAGTGCGGCCACTTACAAAGCTGAGAAACAGCGTCATGATGTCATACGGGCGCACGCCTGCAATCCCCACAATGCCTCCCCGTACCACGCTCCCCGGTATGGCCGTCGAGGCGAGGGGGACGAGGACGCCAATGACGGGGGCAGTGGCTAGGCCGAGTGTGAAGTGGGTTCTCTGGGCCCGTGGCTGTGGCGACTGTGGACGGTGTGTCGTCCGAGTCGCCTCGTCGGTGTCGTCCTTGACAGCGGGTGGCGAGCGAGGGAGGTGGGTAACTGTGCTCGCGGCCGAACTGGGTTCCGTCGCGGGCGACGGTGTCACTGGGGGACCCTGCTCCACGACAGTCTGCGCCTCTTCCTCTTCCTCCTCTTCCATATCGCTCTCGTCGTCATCCTCGTCCGGCTCAGCCGCCTCATCGTCTGCAGGGCCCAAGATCGCCTCCTTGACAGACTGCACCGCCCGCCCAAGCGCGTGCGGTAACGGTATATGCACGGGGAAGATGACCAGTGCGTCTGCGTGCGGACGTCAGCCAGCGTGTCTCGATGGCTCACGTAAACCACCCCAACAATCGACGGGGTTGGCGATCCGTGATCCGTGATCCGTGTTCCGTGCTCCGCGCCCTTCGGTATATCGCTGCTGTGCACGCCGCAATGATGCTTGAAGCAGCGATAGTAGACAGAGCGATAGGCGATCGTGTTCATTGAGATGGTCGATCGTGGGTTTGTCGTCATGCACCGCGAACATGGACATGGGGCAAGGACGTGCACGGCAGCCACGTGCGATGCCGGCGCACACGCGCACACGGTCAACACTCACTGACGACGAAGAAGACCACGAGCGCAACGACGCTCCGTGCGTCAATGGCATGAGTCATCGCTCCACCATCGAGGCCGAGACCAGAAAAACGGGTGGGCGAAGCGAGTCGATGAAGCGCAAGAAGGTATATACTGTAGAGTGGCGAAATGCGCAAGTGGACAAACAAAAAAAAAAACGTTTGCTTTTGGCGAAGATATACAAAAGTGGGCCAAATATGGCGGTCATGGCAAGGCACCGCCCACCCAAAAGTTCATGACGCGCGCGCTCACCGTGTTGCTGCATGTGCTGTGGGAGCTTGGCCGCTTGACCGCTTGGCCGCTGAGCCGCTGAGCCGCTGAGCCGCTGGGTGCCTGCCGAGATCCCCGCTAGCGTCGGCCCACGCTCGTCTTTTGCGCCACCAGACACCGCGCGCCATACGGCTGTACCGGCTGTACTGGCAAAGGGTTGTAGAGGTCTGGACCAAGACGCCACCCCACCACACAGGATATACGCACTCCCGGCACCCAGTACCCACACCTCGCCTCCCCGCTCGCTCTGTGCAATGAAGTGCATCGACTAATTCGGCAATGGACTAACGCAATGTAAGGGGGTGGTATAGACGGGACAAATCTTGTTGTGCTGGAAATAAAGGACGAGAGAGAGAGAGGGGGCGAGCGATTGTCGAGAGCGAGAGAGAGAGAGAGAGAGCGCGAGAGAGGGAGAGAGAGAGAGCGATAGAGAGATAGAAAAGAGAGAAAAAGACAGAGACGACGGGAAAGACAGGATAGAGAGAAAAAGAGATAGATAAAGGGGGAGAAAAAGGGGGTGTTGAAAGCGCGATAGTGGAAGTGTTTTGATGTGGAGTAAATGTACGGCGTTGGTTGCGCTGGTCCGGTGGGTCGGTGTTGGATTGGGTTGGTTGGGTGGGTTGCGTTGGATAAGGGGGGACAAGACATGAAGAAAGAAAGATATCGGGGCGACACAAAAACCAATGACCATCAGATCCTCCTCCTCCGCCATCGACAAGCGCTGCCTGGGTGAACAAGGCAATTGGCCTGGCCGTGGGGCATCATGTTTTCTCTTCTCTCTCTCTGTCGCCGCGCCGGGAGCCGAGTGTAGTGGTTGGGGGGTGGAGATGGGGTGGTGGATGGTGACAACAGGTGTGGGGTGGGGTGGGGCTCATGCTAGCGGCGCGCGATCTCGCTCACGCTCACGCGCGCAGGGGCGCTCTATGCAATGCCCACTTCGCCCTCGTTGTCCTCGCCAATGTTCTCAAGGTAGAGCGCAAAGTCGATACCATCGCTTCCTCCCGTCAACGAGTTCATCCAGTCGAGGTCCGTGTCGCTGCCAAACAGCCCAGAGTCGGCAAGCACGTCGCCAGTGGCAAACATGCTGTTACCGCCGCTGTTGTTGTTGGCATTGTTGGTGGCTGAATTATTATTGTTGGCATTGGCGTCGGCGGAAATGCCGTTCAACAGGCCACCAGCGTTGCCGACTGGTGTGGCGGTGGATCCCGATGGTGGGGACGGCGTCAGGCCGTGCGTAGACGTCGACTGGCCACCAGAGTCTGGGTTGACGGTGATGATACCGGTACTCGGTGAGTTGCGCAGCGATTTTGGTGTGGCAGAGTCGCGCTGCAGGGCGTCAGTACGTATTATCCAAACAGCAAGCACTCACAATGAGCTCCTCTTTTTGCATCTTTGGTGTCAGAGCCACCTTGCCAGGCTGGGTCTGAGGGGTTGTCCGGCCCATGACGGCGGCGGGGCTTTGAGGCGGCAGCATGACGCCCTCGGGGGGGCCGTTCTTGCTCTGGTTGCGCTGCATCGTCTGGCCGGGGATGCCGTTCATGGGCGGATTCCTGGGCGACTGGGATGTCAAGCCCTGGGCAGGGCTCTGCGCGTCCATGGGTCCATTCACCGACATTGGACGTCCAGTCTGGCTCATGCTCTGCTGCATGGCCAAGACGGCCTGCTGGTGCTGGAACCCAGGCTGCAGCGTCTGCGGCTGGATGAACGGGCTCGGTGCGGCGGAGCCAGAGTTTCGGCGCTGGCGCTTGCGATCAGGCGGTGTGCCCGCGTTGTTGGCCGAGTCGCTAGCCTGAAAAGATGTCAGCAAAGGACACTCAATATGCCCAAAAGAAATAGAAATGTGCGGCCCCACCTGCATCGGCGTTGAGCCATCGAATGCCGCGCTGTGCGACCTGGGTTGTCCACTGACCTGGCGTGCCTGCCCGTGTGCACCCTGCTGCTGCTGCTGTTGTTGCTGTTGCTGCTGCTGTTGCTGTTGCTGCACCAACATCGGCTGCTGGAACTGCTGCGGAGTCGAAGCAGGTGACGCGCCAGGCTGTTGAGCCTGCATCATCTGTCGCCGCTGCGACTCTTGCAGGGTGGTCTTGTACGTCCGTATCAGGCTGCTCTGAAACGGGTTAGCACGTTACTCTATGGGGATACCCACTTTGTCATCCTCTGGCAGGCTATTCAGGTCCTTGCCGGAAAACCCCAGCTGGTTGACGGTGTGGTTCATGACGGCCGAGTTGACCTGTCCTAAACCCAAGCCGTGGTACGACATGGCGTTGGTCGCATTGGCGAGCTGCTGCTGCTGCTGCTGGTGCATGGCAACCACCTGCTGAGGAGTGAACTGCTGAGGCCCATTCTGCTGCTGCATGCGCTGTTGAGCTTGCTGCTGAGCCTGCTGCTGTTGCTGCTGCTGAGCCTGCTGTTGTTGGGCCTGCTGATGCTGCTGCAACATTGCGTGCTGCTGGGCGGCGGCATGCTGCTGCTGAGCCTGGGCGTGGGCAACTTGGGCGGCCTGTTGCTGCTGGGCGGCTTGCTGGTGAGCGTGCATTTGCTGTTGCTGTTGCTGCTGCTGTTGAGCCTCGTGGAGCTGCTGCTGCTGATGCTGAGCTGCCTGCTGCCTCGCCTGCATGGCCTGCGCCTGCGCCTGGACCTGTATCAGCTGGTGTTGCTGAATGGTCTGCTGGTGCTGCTGCGGTGTCATGGGTGCGGGGCTTGCGGCGGTTTGCGGGGTGGCGGGGTGCATGAACGGCCCGCTGCCCTGTGGGGCCATGCCGACAGACACGGCGCTGGGCTGCTGCATTGGCATCATGGTCGGGGTGCCGCCGTTCATACCGGGCGGTGGGCGCATGTGTTGCTGGTGCGGGGAGGGCATCACCTTGGGGTGTTGCTGCTGAGCAATGCGCGGGGAAGGAGCCATGGGCGAAGGGTGGCTGGGTCCTGCCTGGGCGTTGGGAGGCTGCATCGCGAGATGGGCCTGCTGAGCAGCAGCGTACATGTGTTGCTGCCCCGGAGGTGGTGGGCGTTGCTGGGCGGGCGATCCGCTGGGCGCACCAGGCTGGGCGCTGAACCGCTGGGCGGCAGCGGCGGCGGCAGCGGCAACGGCCTGCTGCTGCTGAGCCTGCTGAGCCTGCTGCTGCTGGGCCTGTTGCTGTTGAGCCGCCTGCTGGGCCTGCTGTTGCTGCTGCTGCTGCTGCTGTTGCTGGAGGAGAGCCTGCTGGGCCTGCTGCTGAGCCTGCTGCTGCTGGGCTTGCTGCTGTTGAGCAGCGGCCTGCTGTTGCTGGGCCTGCTGCTGCTGTTGAGCCTGGGCCTGTTGAGCCTGCTGGGCTTGCTGTTGGGCCATTTGCTGCTGCATGAGCGCGGCATGCGACATGCCCGACTGCTGAGCCTGGGCCTGAGCCTGAGCCTGAGCCTGGGCAAGCGCTGCCTGTTGTTGGGCCTGGGCCTGCTGGAGCTGGGAAGCTTGTTGGTGCTGCCTGATATCCAAAAACTGCTGGGTGGGGATACGCTGAGGGACGGTACCGGGCGTGCCAGCCTGGAACTGTCCTTGTTGCTGTTGCTGAGCACCAGCAGCGCCCTGCTGTCGCAATGCGCTCAACCGGCCGATCGCTTCTGTGTACGCGCCCGGGGAACTCAACGCCGCCTGACCCTTGCCGTGGATGACGGTCTCGTGGAACACACGCCACACCTCTAGCAGAAAGCCTTTGGGGTGCTGGACGGGTGCCGTCTGCTCGGCGAGAGTGGTCTCGTTGCGGAGTGCGGCGGCGGTACTTGAGAGATCGTTTTTCACCAGATAGTCGTAAATGAACGTTCTCAACAAAGAGTCTGGGTCGCGGGCCTGGCCCACTTGCGATTGGACGCCCGACCCCACACGGGTCATGTCAAAGCCTTGAGTGGACATCTGATGTTCCATCGAACCCTGCGGGTGGACGTGGCTCATGACGGGCGTCACCTGCTGAGGCTGTTGTTGCTGGCCCTGCGCAATGGCCATCTGACCAGGTACGTTTGGTGGGTGCTGGGCCTGTCCAGGCTGTCCAGGCTGTTGAAGACCGGGATGTTGCTGGAACTGGTGCTGCTGAGCCATTCCAGGCTGTTGAGGGGGACGGACGGGGCCGGCTCCAGGTCGAGGACGCATCTGGACAGCTGTTGGCCTTGCGGCCATGGCCATGCTTGCGGCCTGGGCGGCGTGAGGTCCAGTGAACTGGGGATGCACGGCACCTGCTGGCCCTGCGACGGGGAACTGGTGCTGGAGATGAGGAGAAGGGGTCATGTGGTGGGCGGCACCTTGCTGGACCATTCCGGGTCGTGCAGCCTGGTGTTGGGGCTGTTGCTGCTGGGCAACCGCTGCAGCGGCCACTGCTGCCTGCTGCTGCTGTTGCGCGGCGAGTTGCTGCTGTCGCAACTGGGTTTGCTGCTGTTGGGTAAGCTGCTGCTGCTGCTGCTGCTGCTGAGCTGCGCGCTGCTGTTGCTGAAGTTGGAGAGCGTGTTGCTGGGTCATGGGCATCGTGCCGGGTTGAGGGGGACGGACACCGACCTGAGCGTAGGGTTGCCCATACTGCATCTGCATCGGCATCCCCGAGGGGCCCGGTTGGCCGGGTTGTTGCATGAGGTGTTGAGGTGGACGAGACACGGCTGGTGACGCGTGTGTTGGATGGATGATTGGAGGGTGGGGCAAGGCCATGGCCTGAGACAATGTCAGCATACTGGGGGGAGGGGCGCTGCGTGTGTATTCTTTGTTTTACGCCCACCACAAAGAGAGAAGATGGGGGATGGAGCAAGCAGCACTCACGTTTATCGCCAGGGCCTCGACTCAATGGTCCGTCCTAATCGTGTCCAAGCTCTGGAGCCAGCAGCGGCGCGGGGTGGGCGAACGCCGCAACGATGGTGGTTGCGCGGCGATGCGGAGGCCGAGGGGATGGGGAAGACAGACAAGTCCCTTCGGCTGGGAAACGCGCACACGAGGATGTAAGGCCTGCGACTGTCGTCTGTTTGAACAGCAGCTGCGGTGTGAACGAGGACGGAGGGGGGGAGGATGTCAGGGATGTGGGTTGTGTAGCGCGTTTGGGCGTTGGTTGGGTTCCGACGACCTCGGCGGCGCAGTTTCAACTAGTATGTATCAAGACAAAGAGACGCGCGTGATGTGATGCAAGGTGCGTGATGGATGCGTGTCTATCGGCCGGTGAGATGTGGATTGGTGGGCGAAACTAAGATGTGGTAGCGGTGGATGATGGAAACCACCCTTGATTTCGGTCGCAAAGGGATACAGTTGGGTGCTTTAGTTTACACGCGGCGAGACAGATCGGCGATGACAGGCGGCACGTTTGCGCTCAGGCCAGTGGGGTGTGCAGTGTGGATGCGCACACGGGTGCTTGTCGACAGTACCCTCGGCGACACCACGTAGATGTGGAGCGGAGACGGATGCGATGGCTGATGGACTACCGTCAGCAAAAGCAAAGGGGGGGGGGGGGGGGGGCGGAGGTGGGTCCCACCACACGCTTCCTGGATCCAACCCTCTACGTACCCAGATAAGCCGTGCGATGCACCGTACGGGGCGACGGCGACGTTATAGACGCGTCGGGGGCCGTGCGAGGAGCGAGATGCGGCGGGTTCGCGGTGTTGGTGACCTTTGGCTGGCGACGCGTGCTGCTGGCAGGCGGACACGACAAAAGGCGCGGGGGTGGATGGCGGCGGCTTGAGGCTGCGGGGCAGTTGGGGCACGCTGGAAGGCAGGCCGTATACGGGGGCTGCAATGGGTTGCACGAGAGTCAACAACGGCTTGGGGTGTGAGATGGAAGACGCGCGAGACGACTTCTGGTTTCACGAGTTGCTGGCTCGGCGGAGACAGGGGGGGAGAGTGTGGAAAGGGCGGCGCGTTGGCTGGCGGGACGAGGCGAGATGTGGATTGTTCGCAATAGGGTCCACGATATCTCGCTTCTAGGCAGTGGCGAGGGCTGCTCCGTGATCGAGGGTGGTGCGTGTGGACGTGATAGATGCAAGCAAAGGTGGATAGGTTGCTGCCAGTGTTGCAGTCGAGTGGAAAAGTGCCGTGCTCGGGGGCTGAAGAGAAGACGGGTGTTCCCACGGACGAAGGGGGGGCAGAGAGGGGGGTGGGTTGGGTGGGGAGGGTAGGTTGGCGAGGAGCGTCGGTTTTGCTAGGCACCAGAGGGGGCCGGGGACGGGGTGGGCGACGGGGGAGGTGGTTGGGGGGGATGAGATGGTGGTGAAGATGGATGGGATGGGTCGAGCGTATGACAGCTGGCGAGGACGGAGGATGGAGGAGGAGAGGGGGGGGGAGGGAGACGAGGAGGAGGGTGTGTGCTTGTGTGGGAGACGGATGTGGATGGGAGAAGGATGCACGCCGAGCGAGAGAGAGGGACCACCACACACACAGGGGGGGCAGCGGGGGCAACGGGCGAGAGAGAGAGAGCGAGGACGGGGGGAAGAGCCGTGTACGCTCAAGGGACCTGCACACGCCATTCTGGGCGCCCACCCAGGGTGAAAAACCCGCGCACCCACCCACACACCCACCCACACACAACGGTTGTTCGCCGCTCAGTTTTGCCCCCGCTCCCTCTCTCCACCCAAACCCTCCTCTCCCCCCTCTTTCTCCCCCCCTCCCAGGCAGCTTCCATTCAACGGCTCATGCATGCATGCTTCATCCCTCTGCACGCTACTATCCTCCCACAGCGACATCCACATGTATGGCTTGACAAAGGCCTGGTCGGGTAACACTAACGGTACCTTTTGCAAAACAAACAAAGAGGACAAAGGGACCCCAACCACCCCAACCACCCCGAACCGTTGGATATGGCCCCCCGCGTCGATGACGGCGCTACGTCCGTTCCCAAAGAATGATTTTGTGCATCGTCGTCCGTGATCCGTTTGTGGATGAAAACACTCTCTCCCTACAGCCATCAGCCCTCAGGTCCACACGTGTACGACGTGTACCCTTGCTTCCGTGGACGGGTTGTCGCGAGGATGATCGAGGAGAGGGTGCTCGTCGTCCGGAACTGTGGAACCCGATAAAACGGAAAGAGCCCAACAGACGCGCCCCCATCCGCATATCCAGGCGGGCAATCATTGTGGCACATCACTTGATCACCCAAGTGCTTGAGCTGAACAGATCGGCATGTACATAGGCAGCGGACATGGTGGCCATGTTTGCATGTTGGGCCACCCCCACGATCACGTTCGTGCCCGCATCCGTGCTTTGGATCTGTCGGTTCTCGCTTGTCTCGGGGGAGGGGGGTCCCCATAGACACTTGACTGAATTTCACTGGACGCCAGGTCACCGACCCACTGGCCACTGGGGATGCCAAAATGTACCAATGGGGGTGCCACTGGCTGTGGGTGTAACCGTTCACGGAATGCAGGCGGCTACCACGCTCAGAACAATACTCGTTTTCCTGCAGTGGCCAGGCTCCGCGGATCGCACATCGTTCTTGTGATATCTGTGCCACCCCCCGCACAAACGTCCAAAACCGCCGCCCGCCCGCCCCCCGTCTATTGACAACCGACACCCCACTAATGCTCCGAGCAGCCCGCGATTGATCTAAAACCAAGCGCTATCGGGGTTTTTTACATGCACTGGCTTGCCCGTCGTTTGCAATGTTGGCTACATGCAGTTGCAGTATGGGGCTCAGGCAGTTTTTGGCTCTGTCTGTCTGTCTAGTGTCTGCTGCTTTTCCTGCCACGCCTCCTCGGCGTCTGCATGCTTGGCCACTGACTGGTTAGAAGCCTGCCTGCATGCCATGGGGTTCACCGTTGGGCTCATCGGCTCTCCCACATCCCGTCAAGAGCCTGGCGCGTTCGGCCGGGTCGTTCCTGGCACACTTGCGAGCCGTCAACCTTATACACACCGCACTGCGGTTTTTTTTTTTCCACCTGCGTGGGCCGTGGGCCGTGGGCCGTGGGCCGTGGGCTTTCGCGACGCCCGCGCCAGCGGAAAGTGCACCTGTGCAGCAGAAGGTGACCGCCCGGCCGCATAGCGCTGCTCCACGCTTTTCCTTTGCGCTTCACGCTGCGCGTACAGTACATGCACATACGCAAACCTAGGCGCGACGCGAGTGAATACGTTGAGCGCACAAGTAGTGACGCCACTGCGCCTCCGTCCAAGCGTGACGGTCGCCCCCCCCAGCCATATGCAGCCAGAAACTCCAGAGCATCCAAGGGTCCTGCAAGAGTCATAACATTAATCAGATACGATTGAAAGCCCCCCCTCCCCAAGACCGGGATTATAGGCCCCTCGCTTGCCCGTATTAACAAAAACGCTAGCACTTTTTTTTTTCCTTGCTGTCGCTTTTTTTTTTTGTGGGCTCGGAGGCAACTTGCAACTGTGCAACTGTGTCTCACCCACAAAAAAAAGGGAGTCTCGCAGATCGTCCGCCGCCACCACACTAAACGGCAGTGAGCCATTTTATTTTCCATACCCACGTCGACCCGTCAACCAGTCCCTGCCCATATCGAATGCGGACGCGCGGGCAGCCACCCACCCAATCCATATTTTTGTCTCTGCCGTCGGTTCCAGGGTCTGAGCAGGGACGGTACACTGAGATCCAGTGACTAGCCAGCGGAGGCGAACTGGCGGCTGGCAGGCTGGCAGGCTGCAGGCTGCTGCACGCTCTGCTGGCCGCTGACTGTGCCGGCGGCGTGCCGAACCGAACCGTCGGCACTGGTCCAAAGGGAACAGAGCAGAGCACGGATGGATATGGGGGGCTGCGGGCGCTGGGGGTGCATTTCGCTGGGGCATCTATGGACCGGGGGACATGGCCACGGTGCACCGCTGCACCGATGTCGGACAGGGGGAGGTAAGGTGGGGCAGAGCTCCGCCGGCGCCGGCGGTTCGGTTGATCTGGGCGGCGGGAAACGCGCGCCACCCGTCCTCGCCGAATTGTGCTCGCCCACGGGCGGTCTCGCCGCCGTGGCTTGGCACGCGCGTTGCGTCCGTCCCCCCCCCCCGTGCCAAGCTCCGCAGAGGATATGTGCAGGATATGCTGTGGACGATATGGGGGGACCTGCGGGATTGCTAGTGCGGCTTTGTGTACAATGCAGAAGCGAACATTGCGAACGGATCCAACGGACGGCCGATTGCTACTGAACTACTGACAAGCATAACGCAACTTGGGCACAGCAGGAAGGCAGGTCGTGCCGAGCGGCAAGCTCTGCGGCACTGCCCGGCCCATTCCACGATTAAGATCGGCAAGGGTAGGTCCAGTACACTTGATCTTGACAACAGCCAACACAAGTGGCAGGAGTGTCAACCGTGATCTGGGTCCGTCATGTCCCGTTCAGGTCCAGAGATCAGTCTCACGACAGACAGGCAGATCAAGAGAACTCCCACCTATCCGCGACGACTCTCGGGACGCGGCTGCACCATGTGACGCGGATGCACCATGTGATGTACGCGTCCCCCAAAGGCTGCTGTACCTGTCAGCAACTCCCGCACAAATACCTAGCTCTTGGCCGATCAGAACAACACACCGCCATGCTGGAGCCCAGCTGCCTACAGACTGCTGCCAGGTATGCACCGAGGCGAAACAAAACATGCGAAACACGGACAGGAGCAACGGGTTCTGAGGTTGTGGGGAAACGAGGCATGCCACTTTGCACACTCTGTCTCCTGCCGTCACCTGTCGCTATCGAACTACACCGTTGGTGACAAGCCAGTGGTCCAGTGACTCGGCACGAGCGCTTTCCGCCGCGGCTCTGTTCCAGCATGGTGCCTAGTGTGGTGAAAACACACCCAACACCCTTCCGATTCACCAAAGGGCTCCACGGGCCACAATGCCTCGTCCGTTGTTGTTTGCGTCTATTTGATACACTTTTTTTTGGGTTGATCGGCCCGAGGATAGGAGGCGGCTGATGCTTCTCTGCACCCACCACTCTCCATGGGCCGGTCAGCGAGAGACTTGTGCCACTCCTCGTGACACGTGTACATGCACATGGCAGTGCGAAACCTCTCGGTGCATACGTGCGCGATGTGGGCCTACAACCTCGCTTGCGCATCTGGAACAACCCCCAACAATCCGCGTCCAGTTCCGTGTCCGTGTGCCACACGCGATTGTACGCAAGGAGAACGACGAGAACGATCTGCCAACGCGATACATATGAGATTTCGCGACTGTTTCTCCGCCACAGTGACATATGAGCCTATGAGCATATGAGCATATGGGCCGTCCGGCCCGTCCCAACCACGCGGCGCCGTGCGACGACACGCACGAACGCACCCATGCAGGTATGGATGTGGCATACGTTCTCTCTGGTCGGCCCTATTCTGCGGATCTGCGGATCGGGCCACAAACGAGACGCCCAGCCGAGCGCGCCCCCCCGAATGGACGTGCCGAGTGCCTCTCAACACTCCACCTGGCACGACTCGTAAAGCTAGAACTGTGCAAACCTAGAACGCTGTGGAAACACTCACGGGTACATATATGTGATCTAATGGAGCTGTGGATACGCGGCCGCGGTCTATGGTCTCTTGATCTCTGATTTATGAAACGTGTATACGGGTCGCTGTGGGCCTGTGCACATATTGCCACCCCGCTCGTCTCAGCCACGATAACCTCCCCCCCTCCCCCCGGCCTAGTACCTCCTCTCGTCATCATACACAGGGTAGCCCTCTCGATATGTCGGATAGCCGGGGCCACCACCGGGCGCGCTGGGCGGCGGAGGTGCCGCATAATTATCAATCCGGCCGGCACGTGCACCCCCGCCGCCGCCCAGCTCGCGGGTCTCATAGGCGCGCTGCTGCTGCTGCGCGTACTGACCGCCCGGGATGTAGTTTGGGTGGTCCACCTGGCCGGTCGCCTGCGCCGAGTACGGGCAGAACCGGCAGTTGCAGGGTGGGTGCGGTGGGGTTTGCATGCTGCTGTTGTTGTTGTTGTTGGCCTGGTTCTTCTCGATGGCCTTTGCGACCTTGGACGTGGCGGCGAGGGCGGTGCCTGCGACAATTCCTGTTTTGATGAGGCCCATGGTGAGGGGTACGGGATGCTTGTTGGGGTGGTACGAGGAGATACGTTTGGGGACGAGGCTGGAGGTGTGTGCTGTGGCAGCTGGGCAGGAGCTAGCTCGAGGTTTGTGCAGATGACCGCAAGATCAAACGGGGGTAGTGTGGGTGGTGACGGTGGTCCCAAGTCTCGATGCGAAGGAACTTGCTTGGGAGGCAGACACTGGCTATAAGTAGCCCCCCAGCAATGCCTTTCGTAGACGGGATATCAGCGAGGACAGCATGGTCTGGTTTCAGCGCGCTCGCAAGCTCGCTACCGCTGATCGTCGGTGCCACCACCATACTGATTCAACAGTCCAGCCGGCGGCAACCGAATGTTCTCTCGCCTCTCAGCTCGGTTCCCGTCGTTTTCGGTCAGCGTCCTGACACAATCAGTGCAGACACTGATTTGGCACCTCTCAATGTTGCTGTCTGGATGGCAAAGCAAGCGTGCTTTCAATGTAATGGAAGTCATCCCAGCTGTGAGTCTAGGTGGGGGTCACGTAGAAATGCCTCAGAGAACACTTCCGTCAGGACAAACTGGGACGCCAGCGGCCTTCCGTTAGGCACTCAGCTTGTAGGGTCGAGATGCCGGGCGAGATCTCGACCAAGGCGTCTGAAAACGGCAGTATTGACGTGAGCATGCCGACCCACATGCATTCTTGTTATCAACCTTGAGCTCACTGTCTGTGTAATGCGTGCAACGTCGGACCAGGTAGCGGTTGGTGGTCGGAGTTCGGTGGGTCGGTGCTCTCGGTGTCCAATTTTCGGCATTCGACGCTCGGAGTCCAATTACGACCTAAGCCTCGGAGGACGCCGAGATAATGGACGTCTGAGCGCCGCGTCTGCCCACCTATATGGAGTGCATGGTGTCGCTGCACATATATATCGGATGCCCAAGATTGAGCATCTGCAATACTCTTCAGCTGGCACCATGGCTTCTCCATTTCCTCAGCAGTTTACGTCGACGGTTTCGCACTGGCAGGCGACAGTGAGTTACCGATCAAACTCCAACATATCCCTGACCTCTAGAATCGCGGCCCGTCCGCCCTATGGGACCACGGTCGTGACGCTCCTCTGCCTTCCAACGTCGACTTTCTGATCGTTGGAGGGGGCATCACTGGTATGTCGTACTGAACGGGCGGGCCAGCGCTGAATTGCAGGCGCATCACTCGCATACCAGCTCACAAGACCCGGCGGAGCGGGAGTCGGCAAGCACATTGCCGTGGTGGAAGCCAAGGACCTTGCCTCTGGCGCGAGTGAGTGCAACGAGTGTTTCTTTTGGTTCAGGCTGACGTGGCTCAGCTGGCCGCAACGGTGGACACATCGGTCCTTGCTCCTGGCTCTCCTTCCCGTCGCTCACCGCCTCGCTCCAGGACGGTGGCGCTGGGATCGATGCCGAGGCAGCCCTCGACGTCATCTTCAACGAGGCCGACACACTAGCACTCGCGGCGGAGATTGTGAGATCCGAGAACCTCGACGTAGACTTCTGGAAGGGGCACAAGATGGAAGGTGGGTTACAGTACCTCCGTGCTGTCCCTCCGCTGACATGCTAGTCTTTACCACCGAGACCGGAGCCGCCAAGAACGTGGCAGCCCGCGAGGCCTTTGAGAAGGCGCGTCGGGCGAGCAAGTATGCCAACCGCGAACTCGAGTGGACACTGGTCACAGATCCGGTCGAAGCCCAGAGAATCTCTCGTACCGAGGGAGCACTCGCTGTCAACATTGGCACTGCTGGGTCGAACCACCCTCACCGCCTTGCCACCGCCCTCATGAAGCTGGCCATGGAAGCCAGGTCAAGCAAGACCGAGTTGTACTCTCACACTCCAGTACTGAAACTCTCGGAGACGCAGGGTGGATGGGCGGTCGAGACTACTCGCGGTTCCATTCGTGCCGAGAACGTTGTTCTGTGCACCAACGCGTGGACGAGGCATCTGTTCCCGGAAGACATGGAGAGGAAAACCGGAATTGCCGCACAGTGAGTCGAGACACGACCGTCCGGTAACCTTTGAGCCACACCAGTGCTGACAACACACACAGTGTAACTCCATTCCGTGGCCATGCAGCCCTCGTTGTCCCTCCCGCATCATACTCCGGCGAAGACAGCATCCAGAACACCTTTGCTGTCGAGAACGGTCCGTACCTCATGGCGACACCACACTCGGGACTCGTGTTTGGCGTGTACAATTCGACCGCGCTGGCTGTGGGTTTGGCAGGGTGGGACGAGATCTTTGGCGTGGAAGACGACTCGGTCGTACTGGACTCGTTCAAAGATTGTGAGTGTACGGCAACCGGGTGTGGGCTGACAGACAGGGCTCGTTGACTACTGCCCGAAGGGGTTTGTGGAATGGGGAGACGAGCTGCCAGGAGAGGGCGTGAATCAGATGTGGACTGGTGAGTAGCCACAGAGCTGGGTGCGGGTAAACTGACAGTCACAGGTATCATGGCTGCTTCAGCCGACCAGATCCCGCTTATCGGAGCCGTCCCAGGCAAGGCTGGACTATGGGCCGCTGTAGCCTTCCACGGTACGTTGCCGTGTGTCCAACATGCATCCCAACTGACACACCAGGTCATGGGATGGCGCGTATCCTCACTGTCACACAATCATTAGCAGCCAACATCAAGACAGGGGAATGGGACAGCCGTCTTCCGCGCGTGTTCGAGATTACCGAGCAGCGTCTTGAGAGGGGGCGAAGTGCGGCGGCAATCCCACGTTTCCAGCAGTCGTAGACGTAGATAAATGTCATATGCACAACAACCATAGAGCCTGCCCGGCACTTTGGTGTCCCCCCTCCCCACTCCCTCATGAAGCTTGCTGCATGATGCAATCCATCGGTGTCATCCGTAGCAGGTGGGCAACGGAGGGCCGGCCAATTGTTGGCCAGTCATCCTCCGACTCGCATCGGCCAAGACCGAAGTTGCTCTTGCTATCATCGGCCCGTGGTGGGCGGGTTTCCAAACCCTCAAACGAATCGTCAGTACACCCCCTACATAACCCTCGGCACTGCCATGACGTGTGTGACCTCTTCATCTTCCAGCTATCTGTTACTGACATGCCCACCACCAAGCCCAAGCCTGCTTCGCCATTTGGCCCCAACATCTTGCCGGCCCAGTCGACGACATCGCACTGGCAGCGGAGTACCGCAGGCAATGCCTTTGCGACGTGCGGCATGAACGACGCGTTGCCCGCTGATGCCGATGTCGTGATCATTGGCAGTGGTCTGTCTGGTGAGTCTCGGAGAACGTTTCAGTCAACTGACAACAGGCGCGGTGACCGCCCACAGCCTGCTGTCCTCTCCCAACCGCCCGGCCTCGGTGGTCATCCTCGAAGCCCGCGAGGTGTGCTCTGGCGCCTCGGGAAGGAACGGCGGGCACTGTCGCCCGGACGCCTTCCGCGGCTTCACCTCTTTCGCCCAGCTGCACGGCCCCGAGCAAGCCAAGAAGATCCTCGAGTCGGAGGCAATCACATTGAACAAGTCGGTTTTGGGAGTGGTGGAGAAGCGGTGGCTGACGTCAGGGTTGCTGCGTTTGTTGACAAGCACAACATCGAGTGTGAGCTTGTCCTCCGCCCAACAATGGACGTATGCCTCACCGACAGCTTTGAAGAATACGAGACCAAGGCATTCGGTCAAGCCAAAGCGGGCGGTATCGACCTCAGCGGCGTCAAGCACCTCAGCAAGGATGTCACCGCAAAAGTACGCCCGGAATTCCAGCAGTTTGAAGCTTATCTTTCAGGAATGCCAGGCGCCGGACGCCGTCGCAGGCTGGCAGTGGTCAGCGTCGTCTGTCAACCCCTTGAAACTCGCGTACGGCGTATACCGCGCATGCTACGCCCTGGGCGGGTTTGGTCTGTACGCATATGCGCCAGTCACCGAGGTTGTGCCCAACGCCACCTCCTCACACCCGTGGACCGTCGTCACTCCCCGTGGCAGCGTCAACGCCGCCAAGGTGGTCCATGCCACGAACGCATACAGCAAGCTTCTCCTCCCGGAGCTTGACGGCCTCGTCCAGCCGTTCAGGGGTATGTCCTATATGGCAATGCAATTTGCAGTCTCTGACCTCGCCAGCTGGCGCAGTAAAGCTCGCCCCCGCCCCCAACAGGGCATTCAAGCCTCTTCAGCCGACCATGTCTCTCCGCCGGGAGCTGCACCACTTTTACAGCGTGTAGGTCGCGTGCATATGGGTTTGGACTGACTCCAAGTGCACCTCAACCAGACGGCGGTATCGTGCTCTCGTGCTCTCGAACATGGTGAGCTTCATCTTGTGGCGGGGTTCTGACCGTTGCTAGGACGGGACAGTCTCCCGACGAATACCAGGATCTCTTCGACAACATGGATGACTCGTACGCGCCTCTCGTACAGGCCATGGACACTGTGACACAGGTGGCCAAGGCCCTTCCCAGCGCTCAATATGGCCCCAGTCGAGCTGGCGGAGTCGAGTCGAACTGGAGTGGCATCATTGGTTTTGTAAGTTATGACCGTGGCGTGGCTTGTAAGAGGTACTGCTAACTAACTCCTCACTCAGACACCCGATGCCGTTCCGTTTGTCGGTCCCCTCCCAGACAAGCCTGGGCAGTATGTGATCGCTGGGTTCAATGGTCACGGTGAGTTTTCGCGTTCGCTTTTGCAACGGTCGCTAACGGAGAAGGCATGGCTCGTATTTTCCACACTGCACCTTGCCTCGCCGACGTCATGGTCGGAGGCATGGACAAGTGGGATCCTACTGTCCCAACTGCGTTCATCATCACCACAGAGCGCCTTGAGAAGCTCCGGGCCATGGACACCGACTCTGTCGTGAAGAGCAGCGAAGAGGCCAAGCTTGGTCAAGTGAACGAGCGGGCCAAACTTTAAAGGCATATATATACCTTGAGGCAAATGTAACGGCTAGTGGACTTGGAAGTTTGTGAATCTTCTAGCTTCACATTAATGCATGCAAGCCATTCGGAAGCAACGGATGAAATGGTGGTCTGCATGGGGGATTTAGTTCGAGTTTTTCGGCCAAGTTCGAAACTCGCATCGCAAATGAGAATCCTCGCCTTGCACCGAACTCATCTACACATTCGTGTATGCTGTCGTCCAAGTGCCAACGATGCCGCCCTAAACGTGTGAGGCATGCGCCGCCAGACGGCTTCCGTGGTTGATAAGTGAAAATATTTAAAAATGACATAAAATGGGAGTGAACTACAGGAAGACAAACTGCAGTTCGCTCAATTCACCACCGTGACAGTCGACGTCAGTGAACAACGTAGCAGATGTTCCAAAACTGTCTGCGATCCCCTCTGTAGCGGAGGAAGCGGTGTCCTACGCAAAGTGGAACAACGGCTGGCTAGCACATTATTGAACATCGCCACCTCTGATTCGAAACGCCACTTCTACCAATTTCGAGCTTCCACTTTCCGTTCCAACACCCTTTTCCTCACTCTCCACGTCCCCACTTTGGCTTCTTAATCCTGCGCGTTCAATGCATGCGCAACATCCCGCCTCGAGGACGTTTCGGAAGAGTTGTAAGGCAGCGGAAAGGAAGCCGACATCCTCGGCGAGATGGCCGAGCGGTCTAAGGCGCTGTGTTAAGGTGTTCCACTCCTCCTCATCATCTTGAGATGGAAGTTGCTCATCCGCAGTCTTCGGACGTGGGTTCGAATCCCACTCTCGTCATCAGGGGCTTCATTGCCTCCCCAACCAACCTTTTTAGGCATCTGAGGGACGAGGACGATTCGGAAAGTCAAGTTGGATCGTCAGCGGAGGTTTGGGAGTGTCGGACAAAGTGGCGCCCATTTCGAAGGGTCGTCGCGATTGTGTAACTTATTGGGGTCTGTTCTGCGACATATTCAAGCAGCTGGTATTGCATACACACGTTATCAAGGGTATATTCCAATCAAGTTTCTCTACTCCGCCCCCACGACCAAGTGTCTTGAAACGTTAGCGACTGAGTTGCCCAGGAGTTTGTCAACTCACCGGCACACGGTACTGGGGCGGCTCTCAAAATCAAGCAGTCACACTTTTAGTTACCAGTGCTAGATTGTCAGCTTTGTTTGACAAAGAGACCGCGATAACTCACGGGTCTGCTGCCCCAGTATGGCACTCGCTGGTGGCTACCACCCTGCACCGGAATGCTCCCGCATTCTGCCCGGCGGAGTCGACCCCGGTGACTGGTGCACTCATGTTGACGGTCTTGACGAACTCCTTATGATTCATTGCACAAAAGTTACCTTGTTGGTAGATGTCGATAGTTGCCCAAGCCATGTTTGCCGAGAAGAGAAGGGCTCCGCCGTCAATGTCAACCGTGCTGGCAATCGGTGCGAAATTACAGCCCGCGGCATCTGTTGAGGTGTGGCTCTGGCTCCATGTGTACCCAGGCTGAAACCAGCATTGGCGTTGATACCCTTGAGTGCCTCCCCAGCCACATCATCTGCGGAAGGACCCCCATCGATACCGATATTGAGGCTCTCCGAGGTGGTGATTTGGTTGCCCTTGGCGATGTTGCAGGTGCTCCCAATTCCGGCATCACACCAGATAGGGTCAATCACGCGCTGCCACGGCTGAGGTGCGGCTTGCCCAGTTGCAGTAACAGTCTGAGTGTAATGGAACAACGGCGGACAGTCTCGCTTCATATGAAGTGAGACTGGAAGAGGCTCAATTCCCATACGACGACGGTGGACATTGATCTCTGCGAGGCTGTACTCTCGCCCAACCTTGAGGCTACTGACTCCGCTGTCAGAGGACACGATACTGGTCGACCTGGTGGTAGAGCGAAACGGCTAGCAGCAGCAGTTGAGGTTACACCGCTGTAATACTAGTCGAGAGAACGTATTGTTGTAGACAGGAGATGATACAATGGCTAGATAACTACAAAGGATACAATGAGGACTACTATGTATAGCGTTCTCTAGCTCATGGATACGAATGGAACCTACATACGTTTGGTTCAAACCTACCTAGGTTCCGTTGGGACATACTCAGTCTGTCACACGACGGTGGAGCGACATGGTCCCAACGGTCAGTAAGGGACCAGAACACCGGACATCGACGATATCCACTCACCACCAAGCTTGCCAACCACTTACTGATAGCGGAAAAGCAATGACCCCATGACCTCAAGTGATACTTCGCTGCTGTGCGGCCACGAGTCAGCTAGTGAAAGTGCTGTAACGCTCTTGCGGCCACTGTCCAGTCAGTGCTTGTGCCTATGCACATCATTGACAGCCCGTAACATATCTGGTGTGTCCGAAAAAGGTACATCGATTCGCTTGATATGACCGCAGCATCAGGGAGTGTAATGAACAGTCTTGCTGACATGCTGACACTCGTCTTGATGTCACCAGTTGGTGTCTGTGACGGTCACATGGCACTCGCACTGCCACTTGGGTTGCTCAGTAGTCACACCTGTAGTCTGGTGCCTTGAGATGACACCTTGTGTTGCCTTCCCCCTTGTGCCAGCTGCCCAGGTCGCATGTTGAGGCGGGAGGTCAGCTAGTATTTAATAGACCATCTTTGGCTCCACACATCGGACCAGCCGCAGTAGATACAGTACCCACAACTCACCACAATGTCGGCCATATCCAGTTTCATTTCGGGGCCCACCACTGTGGCCCCAACCCAACCCGCCACCTCCGTCTCACCTACTGCAACATGGTCCTACGACCCGCCCACCAATTCGTCAAGTGGACAGTTCCCATCTGCGAGCTGGAACGGCACTATCCCTAGCAACCACACCGTCTGCGACACATCCTCCAACAACGTCACCGTCATATGCTGCGACTTGAACAATGGCACGATGCAGACGCACGACGGTTTCGTCATGTGTCTCTCCCCACTCACTCCTGGCCAGTGGGCCGCGTGCATGGTTGCTCATTTGGACAATCCTGCCATGGGCTATGATTGCCATAGTCCCAAAAATGACGCGGTGCGCCGCATTGGCAAAGTAGCTTTTCTCGGCCTCATCGCCAGTACGGCGATCTCGCTTCTGGCTGCCCTATGAAGTTTCCCAGTCCCTGCCGTTCGTCAAACACTGTCACGGGGTTGATGGAGCTGGAAAGCATCTTGGATGTATGTATGTTGCCGGTTACGCGGAGTGTCTGGTGCCTTCAATGTATCTCGATGGGCTCGGGTCAAGTCAGTGGCCAGTGAGTGTAGTGCTGCGGCAGTTCACCGTCTGTCGCGTTCTCCCCAAACCACCTGTATCGCCCGTGGTTGGCGGACAATCGCGTAGATAGCCCGTGCCCCAACACCTAAGACGGACCGCACCCCTGTGGGGATGTGGTCCGTTCTCGTCTTCCATTTGTTACGACATGCATGTTCACATGGCCGTAATGATGTCCGTTGCGCCGGACTATTTGTCTACTACCCTACCACTTTACGCTCCTAGAGGGAAGGAAACGCACTCTACTTGGCAAGGGCAGCCTGGAGGGCCTCGAAGACGTCAAGCTCAATCTTGGCCTCGGCCTTCTCGGCCTCGGGGGCGGACGAGGCAATGACCTTGTTGGCCTCGGCGAGGCCAGCACGGACAGCCTCAAGCGAGAACTGCTCAAGGGGGTAGGCCTCGACGGCGTTGATGGTGAGCGAGTTGTTGCCGTGGACAGTGGCGAAGCCGGTCGAGACTGCGAAGGGGTGTCAGAACAAGGTTGAAATGCAGTGCGATGGAGGAAAGAGTGTGCGGCTGCCACATTCCGCACGGCTGTCGGGCAACAGAAGTGTCACAACAAGATATCCCAGGCGCTTCGGCCAAATGTCAACGGCGAGAGTCGCAGTGCTCAGCACAGCTGGTCAAGGTTGAGGGTAATAACAACGAACCATTGTCTGTGCAATGATTTCCCGGACGTTTGTCTCTGCACCACAGCCGGAGTCTCGTCCGTTGAAGAGACTCTTGGCAGTCCTCCATGTCCACTTCTTCTACACTCACCGAACCACTTGTTGACCTTGCCACCCTCCTCGATGACCTCCACAACACCGGGGCGGAGAGCCTCGATCGAGGCAACGTGGTTGGCGAGGATACCCATGTCACCGGTCGAGGCGGGGATGTTGACCTGGGTGACACCCGAGGCCGAGTAGATGGCCTGCATTCGTTAGTCAAAATGTCCACTGAACACACACAGGACACGCAGGGACAGCACAGAGGCATAGAAGGTGCGCGCGGAGGCCAAAATCTCGGCGGTGACAATGGCAGAGAGTCTCGGGACGTCGCTGCCCCATCGTCCGAGATCGCGATTCAACGTTGGGGCGTGCGGCGTCGAGACCATCCCCCGGAATCGTTGGGCTCCTCCTCTTCTGGCCACGCGCATTCCTCTTCTTCTATGCCACCCTAATGCGTATCCCTGCGGCACACTTGTGTGTGTCCTATGTGTCGATAACCCACCTGGTGGGGGAGGACAAGCGAGAGCTTGAGCGCGCCGTCCGCGACGTCGGCGTAGGTCCTGCGCGCGACACGGGCGGCGGCGACCGAGCGGGTAGCGGCGCGGAAGGACGAGGTGAGGCGGAGGGCGGACATTTTCCTGCAAGAGCGTGAGCTGGAGTAGGGGATGGAGGGGTGCGTGGGGTTGCTGTGGACGCACGGAGATGAGTAGTGAGGGGTGGAGGAGGGTGGTCTCTGACAAGCTGCTAACCTCGAAGACGCTGCAGCACCCGCCAGCGCCCGCCTGCCAGCCAGCGAGCAGCCAGCCAGCCAGCGAGCGAGACCGCAGGGGTGCATACAGCCAAGGGCCCGACAGCCTGCGTCTTCCGAAATCCCGCGGCGAAAACGCGTGGCATCCCGGAGGGAATCGGTATCACTGACGAGGGGGATCTGCAATGACGTGTAAAAGAGGCAACTGTCGCTCGTTCAGGCACGGATTCTCGCGTGGCGAACTCTGAGATTTTGGATTGTGCATTTGCCGCTGAGTGCTGGGCTCATCGATCTCAGCAACACCCACACCCACAACCATGGCCCGCGGCTCAGCTTCAAAAGCCAAGGTCTTCACCGCGTCCTCGCAGGCCGGCTCCGGCAAGAAGCGCCGTTCCGGTGGCGGCGGCGCCAAGAAGGGCGGCGACAACCCCGACCCGTCCGAGGCCTACACCTTCATCCCAGCTCTGCCAAAGCGTCACCGGACCAGCGAGCACCAGCTGTCGCTCTCCCGCGAGGAGAGGGACGAGGGACCCAGACGTCCCAAGCAGGCCGACTCGGATGACGAGGCCATGGAGGCGCGCATCCGCAAAGTCGCCATGATGATTGCTGGCGACGACGGCGGCGAAGTGGAGGACGACGACGACGAGGACGTCGACTCGGATATTGCATGGGAGTCGGATGGCAGTGACGAGGAGCGCTGGGGAGAGGTCTTTCGTGATCTCAAGAAGGGCAAGGGTACCAAGGGCAGGGAGGTTGTCAAGAAGGTGGGTGCCCGGAAACGTTACGAGTCTGACCCATTTAGCCGTCCAAGCCCATTACCGTCAATCTTGACGAGACCGACGACGAGGAGAGCGACCCCGAGGTTGAGCGCAGCCCCAAGACTGCGTTCAAGTCGGCCTTCCCCGAGGAGGAGGAAGAAGACGATGATGAGGACGAGGACGAGGAAGACGACGAGGACGACGAGATGGACGACGACGATGAGGACTCTGAGGCGTTTGACGAGGACCCCGAGCTCCCGTCTGACCTCTCCGACGAGGACGACTCTGATGACGAGATGGACGGTTTGGACGCCTTTGCCGACTCGCTTGCGACCGCCGATCAGAAGAAGCGCAAGGCCGACTCGAACGACGACGAGGACAAGGGCAAGAAGCGACGAGTGCTGCCCGTCATGTCTGCCCCCGGTCTCGGTGACGGTGGCGACCTGGCATTGAAGAGCAAGACCAAGGTCGACCTTGCCTCTCTTATTGCCTCGGCACCTACCCTCGCCGGTGCCTCGTCTCTTCTCCCTACCAAGACGGAGAAGAAGTCGACTTCCGTGCTCAAGGGCGGTGTCCTCGCTGCCCCTCTCCCGACCGTTGTCCAGGAGCGTCTGGAGCGTGAGGCCGCGTACGAGAAGACCAAGGAGGAGGGTCAAAAGTGGTCTGGTGTCATGAAGCGCGTCAAGGAGGCTGAGCACCTGAGCTTCCCTCTGCAGGCCTCGGAGCGCGGTGGTGTCAAGGGTGCCGGCGAGGTTCTCGCCACCTTCAAGCCAGGAAACGAGCACGAGTCGGCCGTCCAGGCCCTCCTCTCCAAGGCCAACCTGACCGACGCCGGCGTCACTGCCGCCGAGGACAAGGCTCTGCAGGGCCAGGACCTTTCCATCGAGGAGATTGCCGCACGCCGTGCCGAGCTCCGTCACCAGCGTGAGCTCATGTTCCGTGCCGAGTCGCGTGCCAAGCGTGTCTCCAAGATCAAGAGCAAGACGTTCCGCAAGCTGGCGCGTAAGCGCGAGGCCCGTGCTCTCGACAAGAACGGCGAGCCGGAGATCAGCCTCGAGGACCTGGAACGCCTCGACCCCGAGGCCGCTGCTGAGGAGCGCGAGCGTCTGGAGCGTGACCGTGTGCGCGAGCGCGCCACCCTCCGTCACGGTGCTCGTACCGGCCGCTGGGCGGCTAACATTGGTGCCGACGCCGACGACGACGCACGCATGGCCAAGCTCGAGATGCTTGAGATGAAGGAGCGTCTGCAGCGCAAGATTCATGCCGCCGGCAGCGACAACGACAGCGAGGCTAGCGAGGAGAGCGGATCGGATGACGACGAGGACGCAATCAAGACGCGCGCGTTCAACCAGCTCGCGGCTCTTGACGCCAAGACCGCCGAGCTTCCTGCTGGCGGCAAGGGTCTCGCCAACATGGCCTTCATGCGCAAGGCGGCCGAGCGTGACCTTAAGAAGGTCAAGGAGGCCGAGGCAGCTCTTCGCGACGAGCTCAACGAGTTTGATGGCAGTGGAGACGAGTCGGGCGACGAGGTCCACGTGATGAAGGTTGGCGAGGGTCGTATGGTCTTCTCCGGTCCTACTCCCGGACCTGGTGCCGCTCCCGGCCCCGCTTCCACCACCTTTGGCGCCCAGGCCAAGGCCCAGTCTCCTACCCGCTCCCCTTCCCCCGCTCCTGCCCCTCAGCTCTTTGGCGCCAACCCGTGGCTTGACGAGTCAGCCTCTTCGGGCCCTTCGCGGAAACGCAACCTCGTCTCGACCTCGGCCGAGTCCAAGGCCGTCCGCGCGATCAAGAAGGCCGGCAAGGACAAGGCCGCCGCTGCCGACGACGAGGTTGTCGAGATCAGCCTCGACGTGTCTGCCAAGAAGGCACCCACCAAGGCCAACGGTGCGCCTGTCAAGTCGATTCTCAAGAAGAAGACTGCCACTCCCGCCGCCAAGGCCGCCGCGCACGACAGCGACAGCGACGGCAATGTCGACGAGGACCTGCTCCCCGTCTCGGGCGTCAAGGCATTCACGCAGCGCGAGCTTGTTGCCGAGGCGTTCGCTGGAGACAATGTGGTTGAGGACTTTGACGCCGAGAAGCGCCGTGCCATCGAGGCCGACGCCCCGACCGTCGAGGACACGACCCTTATTGGCTGGGGATCGTGGGGTGGCAAGGGTGTCAAGAAGAACAAGCGCAAGCCCAACCCCAAGTACCTCAAGACTGCGCCCGGTATCGCTCCCGAGGAGCGCAAGGACGCCGGCCGCGCCAACGTCATCATCACAGAAAAGAAGGACCGCAAGGCAGCAGCGTTCTTGCCCAAGGACTTGCCGTACCCGTACACTTCGGTGGCGCAGTACGAGGCCAGCTTTGCCAACCCCATTGGATCCGAGTTCAACTCGCGTGCCGGATTCCAGCGCGAGACTCTGCCGCGCGTCACAAAGAAGCCCGGAGCCATCATCGAGCCTATCCGCAAGCTCTTCTAAGCATAGAGACAGACAAGAGGGGGCGTGGTCTTGCGATGGGATGTACAGTAGCGCATTATTTCATGGCATTCGTGTGTTTTCATTTGAAACGAAAGGCGGTTGCGGTTGCATTTTCGGTATGCTGGTTTTCGCTCGTGGCACTTACACAAACTCACTGTTTTCTGGTCCATCTTCACCAGCAATGCCTGCTACGCTCCCAAAACGTCCAAAAACAATTCCTGGGATGCATAGAACCCAAAAATGATACGAGCTATGCTCGTACAAGCCTAGTATGGGGCTCGAACCCATGACATTTTGATGTCTTAAATAATAAGAGTCAAACTATCTACCGACTGATATAACCAGGCTTGATGTTTTGTGGCTGCCTCGTTTGGTTAGTAGACGAGCCAGTCGAGGATCACGTGATCCTTCTTCTGTTGATTGCCCGTCCTTCTGTTGATTGCTCGTCCTTATCTTGATTGCGCTTCTCACTCGTGTTTGCAGACTGCCCGTTGGCTTTGGCGCATTTCTGCACCCCTTGTGCAGCTATTCGACTGGCCACCCCGAGGTTAACGAGTCTCCTTTTGGTGCAGGAGCCATCCTTCGCCGGTCTGTTCCTCTGGCCGCCCCAAAGCCACGCCCGCCACGGCTGTCAAACAAGCGAAGGGTGCAAGATGATGCAGAGTTGTACAGTATGTGCTATATGATTGATTGTATCTACCAGTGCCCTCCTCTCGTCTACTTGTGCGACATCATCTGTGGGTGGAAGTACATGTCCTTGGGCGGCGTCCAGTCCTTGTCCCAGCTTCGGCTGTGACCCAGTCCCTCGTCGTCGGTCAAGTGCGCATACTCTACGTCCTCCTTGAGTGCGGCCAAGAGGTCGAGGGGGATATCAGGCGGGGTAAAAGAGACTTTGGTAGACTCAGAAATGTCAGAAATGTCGGCAGTTTGGACTGTCGCCTTGGGCGTGCGAGGCTTGGTAGCCTTTTTGGCCTTTGGTGGCGGCTGGTCGGGGAGGGGAGGCTGGCTGTCGAGCCACATCTTGGCGTTACGCGCCGATGTGCCTGCCTGAGCAACGAGGTAGCGCTTGTGGGCAGGGGAAGCGAGGTCGTCAAATATGCGCACGGGCGGGCCGGGGTCTGCCACACGGGGGAGTGGGTTGGGGAGCACGTCGGTGCCCAGCGATCCGCCAGTGATCTTGAGAACTTGGTCAATGTCGAGACTCTCTCCTGGAGAGAGAGCGGTCGGGTGCGACGGTGTCACGCACGTCATGTCCGTCTCCTTGCGGAGGACGTGGTCTACGTCCACAGCCGAGAAGAAGGCAATGCCCTGTGGCATGTCGTCCAGACCAAGGTTGTAGCAGAAGAGGGCACGAGTCCACGCGTTGGCGACCTGGAGGGCGAGCGCACATCGGTACTTGTCTTCCTCGACAGCGAGGGTAGCGCACTTCATCGTGTACTGAGATGAGGTAGCGCGCCTTGATGTCGTACTTGGCTGTAAGGTACTCCATCGCAGAGATGAGAAGGTGGAGGTAGTCGACACCCGACGACTGGACGACCCAGTTGATGCGCGAGGGCAGGTAGCTGTGACCTGCGTCCAGGAACGACTTGCGCAAAGCACGAGTCACGCCGCAACCAAGAGCCGGGGTCGTGGGGCGGTCCATGAGGGCAATGGATTCAAGCGTGTTGAAGAGGTAAGACTCGGAGCCACCATGCCAAATGTATCCGGCAGCGGCGACACCCTTGTTCTTGGAGCGGAAACGTCTTGTGGCCCTTGGTACGTTTGTACAGGTTGGTGGACAGCTGGTCGGCAGCCTCAGTGGTGAGGTTGCCGTCACCCTGGAGCAAAAGCTGGATGGCGTGGGGCTTGCCTGCACCATAAATACGCGAATAGTTGAACACCTTGGCCGCGTCACGCGAAATGGACAGAATGCTGGCAGTCTTGGAGTGCAGGTCCGTACCCGCCGACTTGGTGCCTTCAAGAGTCATCCACCCAATAGCCGTGGCGCCGTGGAGGCCAAACTGAGAGTCGCCCATGACACTCGAGATCCACAGCTCCTCCGAATCGACGTCGGCACCGACGATGGAGTAACCCTTGGGCGCGCGAACCATCGACTTGAGCTCGGAACCAACACGGTTCTTCTTGGCGTTTGATGCGGTAAGCCAGGTGGCCTCCACAGCACGCCGGGTGACGGTGCCCATCGTAATGACCTGGGGAAGGATCATACCCTGCTCGGCGCCATCCTTGAACACGACAAACTGGCCCATGATGCGCTCACGCGCAGAAATCCAGTACGAGCACAGGGCGTTCATGTTGGTCGCCGTCTTGGCCGCGCCGGCAAGCTGCTGATCCGGGTCATCGGCAAGGGCGCTTGAGAGCTCTCCCGACTCCATGGGTTTGAGGAACGCTTTCGATAGCGGGTTGCCGACATTGTTTCCCTCGCCATCCTTGTGCGGAAGGCGGAAGTATGCGTACTCTGTGTCCTCGGCAATCCGTTCGTCGCCAGCCACGGGCTTGAAGTGGACAGCCTTGACCTCGGCAAGGGACGAGTTGGTATCCTTGGAGACTTCCTCCTTGGGCACACGGTAGATCCACTTGTGCTCCTTGCTATATGCCAGAGGGTATCCCTGCCACTTCATGCGCAAAAGGAGGGGAGCAAGGGTCTTGCGCATTGTCAAGTCCAGCTCACCAAACTTTTGCTTCTTGCTCGTCGGGGATGCAGTGAGGTCCCAGAACCACTTTGGCCAAGTGCCATGAACAGCTTCCTTTTTGCGGGAGGCCGCGGTAGACTTCTTCGCGTCGCCAGTTGAAGTGGTCCAGTCCAACTGAGCACTCCAGCTGTCCTGGGATCCAGCCTTCCTGGTCTCCTCGGCAAGGGCAACGAGCTCGTCCTCGACATCCTTGATACCCTTGGTGAGCTTCTGGAGAAGCTCGGGATAAGGGCTCGTGAGGACACCCTTCTTAACGTCCTTGGCAATGGTGGCGCCAGTGAGCTTGGTGCGCTTGCTGGCTCCCATCAGGGAGCAGCGGAAGAATGCAAATTGCTCAGCCAATGGCTCCAGGGCGATTTCCCCAGGTCCAAGCTCGATAGGGGCGCCGTGGAGGTCGATGAAGTCGGGCATCGTGTCCCAAGGGACAGAGAAACACCAGCCATGTCCCTTGATCTGATACACGGGATAACCGTGACACGAAATCTTGAGGAGTAATGGGACAATGTCTCGCTGGAACTTGGCCTCCAAGACTGTGTCACGCTTGGCCGCAATAGGCTCGTACCATTGTGGTAACGTCGGCACAGTGCTGGCAGACGGAACTGGTTCAAGAGTAGACTCGGCGGCTTCAGTGGAAGCACCGGCGGGGTCCTCTCCAAAGCCGTCTGGCCATCGAGCATTCTTGGGCGACCAGTCAAGCTGCCTGGTCCAGGGGTCTTGGTCGTTTTGGCCTTCCCTCTTCAACCTATCGGCAAGGGTGCGGAGGGCCACGCGGACGTCCTCACGCAGGTCCTGGTACATGGATTCGGCAGCCTCCAGGTACTTGCCCCAGCTGTGGTCGACGGGCAGGAAGCTGTTACCCATGGAGAGGACACCTGCAAACGACGCAGGGTGTGGGCAGCTGGTAAGATAGAGCGGGAAGACGACCTTGTACACGTCGTGTGTGACCTTGACGTCGTTGGCGCAGTACTTTAGCAAGTCCTGGAGGTCGGGCCGCAGTTGAGACGCATGCTTGACCTTCTCGTCACCAAATGTGTCTCGGATACTCTTGTCCACCTCAATTCCACAGTGGAGTTTGGCCACGTCGGCAAGAGAGTTTACGCTGGTCGTCTCCTCCCAGGTCTGTACTTCGACTTGAGGATCACTTTCGTTGATGTTTGCTTTCCACTCTCGCAAGCTTTCTGATAAAAGCGCATCACCACTGCTGGCCGCCTCCTGTTGCAGCATGTCCATGGTGTCCAAGTCGTTCTTGATCTTGTCACGTTTGTTGTTCCGATGCTTGATCCAGGTCGGGCGCTGAACAGACGTGATGCCACGAGTGGCTACGTGAAGGGAGAGCGTATCAAGCCATCTGGTCGGTGTGCGGTCCAGAGAATACTCTTCCGCGACGCGCTGACGATCATAGCCAACGTTGTGACCGATAGCAATGGACGGGAGCTTGCTGTCGCCAAACAGCGGAACAAGAGTGCGGGCATGGTGCTCGTTCAAAGTCTTATCCCATTGAGGGCGCGGCTCTGCCTCCTCCGTCGGTGCCTCCTCAAAGATGTTTGGGCTCAACCAAGAGTACCAGGCGTTGGGACTGGCCGCGGTGGCCATAACGGGGTAAGGGGAGAGCTTATACAGCGTCTCCACGTCGAAGCACACCAGAGTCTCGCCACTCAGGTTGTCCACGGGCGTCACGCTGCCGTCTAGTCCATAGCGCACCCAACCTGGTCTGTCAACCGACCACTTCTCAGGTACAGGCGGAAGGTCTGCGTCGGCAAACTCCTTGGCCATGGAGCGGTATGGCTCGGCCGTGTGTGCTCCCACGGCATGAAAGTGCTCGCGAATGTTGTTTCCTTCCAGTGGTGGCAAATCAAACGAAATTTCAGGCAGCACGGCGGCTCCGACCGGAGACAGGCCATTGTCGGCGAGGTGACTCTTGGAAACGCTCAATAGGGCTGATGGTGCTGCAGGGAGTCGCTTGCCAGGGAAGATCTGTTCGTGCATGCGCTTGGAGAGCAGTTGCACACCGACCGGGTTGCGACGAAGTCCTGTCGCTGATGTTAGCTTGACGTCGGAGATCTATATCGCGAAGCTCACCTTGCTCGGTGACGATTTCCTGGGAAGAAGATTGCTCAACAAAGTCGTCAAACAACGCTGTCGAGAGCCCTTTCCTTCCCCTTGAGAGTCGGTAGTCGTCGGACAGCCTTGGAAGATCCCGGGACTGGCTGGCGGGGCTTGTCCAGTGGCGAGGAAGGTCCCTTCTCTGGAGCAAACGACGACGCAGCTGCCAAGATAGTCTCATCCTGGACCTTCTTGGATTTCGTAGTTTCGATGGCGGCGTTCATCTTCTTCAGCGCCATGTACTTGAACAAGGAAGGCAGCTTGGACGTGCGCATCTCACGAGCTGGCCACGGCGTCAGTGTCGCGCCACTCGCGACAATCAACAAATTCAAGGCTACTCACCGATGGCTTCCTTGTCATTGCCGCTGCCAGAATCTGCAAGCATCATGGCCTGCTCATAGTCTGACTTCTCAGACTTGCGATGCAAGTTCTCGGGGACGCCGAGGTCGCGCTTTGGTGTCACTGTTCGTGCCGTAATTGCGGATGGCGTGAAGGTGCGATGGTGAGGGAGCTGTGATGGAGGCAAGAGCGCCAATGTTGGCCGGCACCGTATCCTCGCTGGCCGGGTGAGGCGAGCGACCTGGAACAGGCTCGATGGCATTGTACGTGCCGCCTGTTGAAATATGGGTGGCAAGGACGAGAGCTGGATGAATGGAGCAGATGAATGGATGGTGGACTCAGAACATAATATTGGACCAGCCGGTCCAGTCACCTGGGGGGTCACTTGCTGCCAGAGTGACGGAAGCAAAATTAGTCAACAGCAATCGGTGGAGGTGCGAAGTCCAACACAATGACGACGGGCGGTGCCGGCAAAGGTCAACACACGCTGCTTCTCGGCGCAACATCGCTCTTCATCCATCTCCAACGCGCTCGCATCGCGCATTTCTACCGCCATGGGTATCTTCTCGTGGTTTTCAAAGGTTTGTTCTGCCGCTAGCTACAGGATCAATCCATGGCTGACAGAAAACAGCCCGGGCCGGCCGACTATGAAGGTGTCCTCGTGCGCCTCGCCACTGAAATCAATGAGGCCAAGCGGCATCTGTCCGAGGTGCGCCTGCGCGAGCGCCGCTTCTCCCTCTTTCTCAACGCATACGGTGTTGGCCTTTGGGCCATCTGGGTCGGATTGTGGTGGTTCCACAGCATCCCTTGGTCGCTTATCGGCTGGACCGAGGCGACCACGCAGGCTCGACTTGTTGGTGTGGCCGGAGTGATTGCCGGACCCATCGTGTAGGTAGAAGGATTGGAGTGATGGTGGGAGCACAGCAACTAATGACCACAGAATCTGGATTCTTAACCGCACTCTCTGGCTGATCTTCCGTCGTATCCGCACAAACGAGGGTACGTTTGTTGTGTTGACATTACGCGAGTCCTGACTGGCCAGAAACCCACCTTCGCATGCTACTTGTGAAGCAGCGCAAGCAGGTCGAAGAGATCAAGAAGATTACCAACTTTGACACGACCCGCAAGCTGCTCGAGCAGTATGATGCCGAGTTTCCCCCCAGCGTGAGCTATGAAGTTCAGGTCCAGCTAACGCAGCAGACCCCGCAACGCGGCCCCATCCAACCTTCAACTCCGTCTCCTGGCCACCAGGCGACTCCCAACTCTCCTTCTCCCGATGGCAAGCAGCGTAGCGCGCCCAACTCGCCTACTACGCCCGACGCTCCCAACGCACCCTCCATCCAGGTCCAACAAGGACCTCTTGGCACACCTCGCGCCCCCGGTCACCTCATTGGTGCGGGCGGCACCCCTGCTCAAGGCCGTGAGTTTCCTTGATCAGACGGCAACTGACCCAAAAGAGAGGACACCAGTCCCCGTCCCCCCTGGTATGACTCCAGAGCAAGCTGCCCTTTTCCAGATGCAGCTCCAGGCTATCCAACCTGTTCTCCCGACACCAGACAAGAAGTGGTATGACCGTCTCGCCGACTCGATTCTGGGAGACGACCCTTGTGAGTTCGCTTGTCCTCACAGTTTGGAATATATCTGGCCACGTACTGACATGTAATCCAGCTGAGCCTGCGCGTAGCAAGTACGCCCTCGTCTGTGCCGAGTGTTTCCGACACAACGGCCTCATCGGCAGCCAGTACGAGTGGGAGCGTCTGCGTGAGTCCCGCGTGAGTCTTGGCCCTTGCTGACCTCGCAGAATGGATCTGCCCAAGGTGTAACCACCTCAATCCCCCACCCCTCTCACGCATGCAAGAGGTCGCCAACGAGTCTTCCTCCTCGGCTCGTGAGGAATTCCCCACCCTCCCGGAAACCCCTTCCAAACCCGCCAAGCTGCCCGCTGCGGCACCCACCACCCCGGTCCAGAGGCCAGCAGCTCACTCCCACCACCTTCGCGCATCCCCTCGTCCCCGTCGCCAACTCGGCGAAAAGCTCACACCGCGCTCTTCCAGGCTCAGCACTGAAGTGTTCTCTGCCGCTGATGAGAGTGATGAGTCGGGCGAGGAGGACTTCCAAGAGACCGAGGCGATGGAGGTGGACAATTAGGGTGTGGGCCGTGAGACTATGGCTTCCTGGCTGTGAGGGGTGGATGCATCTCGTTTCTGGAAAGTGATGGGCGTGCGTAACCAACTGATCGACTAATGTCCATGCGGAAAATTCAAGAAACGGCCATATTAACCCACGTGCGGTACCTTCACCAACACGAACACCCACCCCCTCCCTCCTATCGATAACCCTCCCAGTGCGCACTGCCTCCCAAGCGAGCCCGACCGATATCCGCTTCAGCCCAAGCCTGCTTATCAACCGTCGTCAATCCTCCTCGCTTCTCGGCTGTCCGGGGGGGGGGGGGGGGCGTGTGCGACGTGCCGGTGTCGCGCACGGACAAGCGTGTGATTGCGCACCTCTCCCACCTCCGATCCTCCGAGGCGGCGCACCTCTCCTTCCTGGCACGGCAATTGACGGGGGAGGGGGAGGGGAGGGAGGGGCAAGTGGACGCAGTGCATTATGGAAGTGAGGTACACGCCGCTGCCGGCCCGCGGGGCGGACGAAAAGGTGCGGGAAGTGGGGGGATGGTCCACATGTCAGTCGCCACACTGCTCACACGACCACCTCCGTGAGCTGTTACTGGTCGTACGGAGAATGGTTGACCTGAAAGGCTTGGAATGGGGGCTTAGTCTAAGAGGTGAAAACTCGGTGGTGGCTGTGGGTGGCACGGGCAGAGTATGGCGCGGGTTTCGGACCGTTAGACATAAATAACGCGCACGAGTTGCGTGAGGCTCTCTTCTCGTCTGTCCACACCCATCCATCCGTCTGTCACTTGCTACACCTCACTCACTCACCTTCGATCGAGATGGGGGGTTTTTTTTTCCTTCTTCTTTCACCCTCGTTTACGTGACTCGTTCACACAAGGACCAGCTTCGCCAATACGTACCAACTGAAGTGCCAGATGCCGCCATTGGTTGTGCGCACCCTCCAGCGTTGTTGAGCAGTGGCATCAACCTCGGCCGATGGCCTGCCAGGTCTCTCATGGTGCGAAACACAGCGCAGCCGGGTTTGCCCCCCCAACGCTCAAAGTATGGCTCCTTGGGCTCTCCCAAGACCTCTCTCCGAGACCCCCCATCCGACGGCCAGTACAGCCCTCCCGGAACTGTATACCGGGTTGATAGTAAAGAAGGTGGCACCCCAACATGGCCTGTCAACTGCGTGTGCCGCAGCCTATTTTTGTGGCTGTTTCCCAGGCCCGGTCTGGCAAGGACGTCTTACGAAACAGGGAAGGACGGCAGAGCCGCCATCACGCCGTTAGCCGATGTTGAGCAGTAGTCTGCAGCACGAGCACATGGGGCATTGCTGTATGGCACATGGGCCTGTTGCTGCGTGCCTCATGTGAGCGGGTGAGTTTGGTGCGAGAAGATTGCGCTCAACACTCGCACGCCAGGGATGGCTCAGCGGCTGCGGCACTCAGTTCCAGCCGTTCCATCGCTACGAGAGCGTAGCTTGCCGCCATGTTGGTGCTTCTTCGGCTCGGAACTGATGGACTGGCGGACATTGTGAAGCCACTCTGTTGCGCCGACTCGCATGGACGCATGGCGGACAATGCCGACCCGTCTCGGCCCTATCCCGCTCAGCCAATACGCTGCCGGACATGGACGGCATGATGGCATTCCGCTGCCCTCATTTATCCGCCAAGCCCTTACTCTGCAACAGATCCTGGGACCTGGCCCAGGATAGTCTGCTGGACTCGGCGACCAACCATACTGATAGCTTCAGACATGTGTGTTCACGAGCCGACATGAGAGGCGTCGACTGGCTGGAGAGCCGGAGCTTTCGGTGGAAAAATGGTGGAAAAAAAAAAGTTTGACACAATTTTTCTGTTTTTGATGGCTCTTCCGCTAGCAGTCATATTCAGGTTTTGCTGTGGTGGCTGCCATGTGTGATCCATAGCAAGGACACGGCAGCGCTGCTCGTGTGCACCGCTACTGCTGGTCGTGTGCAGTGATCGTCCCTCGCTGCGCGTCGCCCAGACAGCATTGATAGCAGGTTATGCTCAGACAGGTTCCATTAATGCTCAGGCAGGTTCCATCCCATGCCCACGGCCCACGGCGAGGCTGGTGCGGCTAGGAATAACTCTGGCCAGGCTTCCACCGCTCGTGTACGCGGAGGGGCCGAATGTTGCCCCGGGTACCCGGGTTTGGAGGCAGAAGCCTGGTGGTGTCATGTCCGAAAGGGACCCGGACGGGGGGAGTTCCACTGCCAGGGCCTGTGGCGCTGGCACAGTGTAGTGTAAGCCACTGTTGGTCAAGGTAAGCGGGGGGGGGGGGCATGGAAGACCTTGTTCCTTGTTGCTCAAGAGCAGAAGGGTTTTGCTCGTTCAGACGCGTTCGTGTTCGGGCGAAAGGGGAGAAGGCGGGGGGAGGGCCGAGAGAGACCTCCAGGCAGGCCAGGCTGCCGTGCTTTGACGGGCCGCCCGAACCCTCTCTCACCCCCATCGGAGCCCGTCGCTGGCTGGATGACTAGCCTGGAATGCAAAAAGGACGTTGTCACCTGTGCGCCGCATGCGCCGCATTGGCTGACATGCGCGCGGGTTGCGGTAAACATGAGACGAATTCCTAATCATGGAGGGCATGGCGTGACGTTGTGCCGGTTATTCAAATTTGATTCCGCTAATGGGCCGGTTCTGATCTCTCTCCTCTTTTCCTGCGGCGGAGGAACGGACGGCGCGCCCGCTCTGGTCGTTCTCCTCGATGGCTGATGGGCCTGCCGCGAGGATCTTGTTCTCTGCCATCTCTGCCCACAGTCTGTCGCTTCACAACCCATCTCTCTCTCTTACTCGGCTCTCACATTCCTCTCTCTTCCATTCCCATTCCCATTCCCACATCGACCGTATCCGGTCCACTCAACCCGAACAGTCCATCTCCACGCAGACTGGTGATACGCAACTCTGGTATACACTGCCTTGGTACCACCACCCTCAAACTTGGTTCCGCCTTACTCCCATCCCAGAACCTGAGAGCCACACCGAGCCCATCCGCCGCCGCCGCCTCTCCGTCAGCACCAACCCGACGACAACGCGCTCTCGATTAGCTGTCGCTGTTGACTCGCTCAGCTTCCCACACCGCGTTTCCATCCAACCACTCCGCCATCCTCGGTCGCCACCACGTCTCGGATCCACTCCGTCTCTCACCGGCTTTCAGCAGCGCGCTCGTCAGCTGCGCGCCCCTTTGTGCAGGGTAAATAGCGTCCCCCCCCCCACCGAGACCCGCACGGCCTGTGTCCTTTGCCCCACACGACATGGAAGCGACTGCTCCGGCTGTCCTGTCCCCGAACTCGTATTACTCATCCCTCGACTTCTTCTCCCTCGCCGGTCTTGACGGGCATACACCCAACCAGGACCTCGACTCGCCCGTAGGTCTAGGTGGCGAGGCGCTCGACCCCGGCCCATCCCATCCGCAACGTGCGTCGAGCGACAACGCTTCGCCCGACGCCCCACTCGACGATCCATCGCCCATCGCGCTCGACATTTCCCGTAGCTCCAGTGCTGCAGGGCACAGTAGACCTGCAGTGCCACAGCACAAGACGTCTCGTTCGTCTCTGGCATCCTCTGGCCATAACCACCAACAACAGTACAACCCTCACCACCACTTTGGCGCGGCTAGCTCGATGGATGTCGACCAGCAGAACAACAGTGGCCAGGTGTCGGGATCTGGCCACAACACACCCGCTCTCGGCGCGTCCCACATGGTGAACATGGACCTGGCGGGTGCGGCATACGATGCTCTCCAGGCAGGCCTGCTTCAAAGCCAGGTAGGTTGTTCACAGCTCACGATTCCACAACCGCACACACGTCCCTCCTGTCCCCTCTTGAGCGGACGTTGCATGTTCCGCTGCGCTCGGACCTTGTAGTTTGCTGACGCGCCACCCAGCTCGAGTCTATCCACATGCAGTCGCCATTTATGGGAGCCACCAACCCAACTTCGCCCTACGGCACCATGGCACAAATGTTCCTCACCTCACCGCCTGAGAACTCGGCCTCGACCTCTTTGCCCGACTCGCACAGTCAGTTTGACCGCCCTGCTTTCCAGCGCAAGTACAGCTCATCAAACGGTCTCCCTGGCGTTCTCACTCCGGGTGAGCTCACACCCCCTCCCCTCTCCCCCGCGCACACTGGCCGGCAGAATATTTACTGACGCTTGTAGGCCCAAGTGGCGAGATGATGCCTGACAACCGCATGGACCTCATGAGCCCCATGCAGCTCGAGATGCTCGCTCGCGGTGAGATGATTGAGGGGATGGAAAACGTGCGTAACAAACAACAGAAGGCCGCTGCACAGGGCTGACCCTCATCCGCAGTTCAACCCCGTCCCGTTGCTGTCCCCTGCCCTTTCGCAAAGTGCATCGTCGTACACGTCTCCCGTCGCGCATGTCGCTTTCAACAGCGCCAGGGATGCAGCAAGCGCCAACCAGCACGCCCTTGAACAGCTGCAAGTGCAGCAACTCCAGTTCCAGGAGCAGCTTGCTCTTTTGCAAGAGCAGCAGCGTCAGCTGCAGGCCACCGCGGCTGCCGTCGCCGCGGCAAGTGGTTCTCCATTCTTGGGCGCCCAGCAGTCGTCACAGCAACAGTCCCGACAGGCCGTGACGCCTGGTGTCTCTGGCGCTCACTCGGGTGGCTCAATAAGCACACCTTCACCCGGCTCGTACTTCAGCCCCCTGACGTCGCCCGCCCTCGAGCCTGCGGTTAGCAGGTCTGCGGCCCTCCGTGCGGCCGCTGCCCACGCCCACGCCCACGCCCACCTGTCGCCCGCCCTCCACAGTCAGCAGATCCAGCGCCAGCCTCATCCACTTTCGGCCTTGTCGTCACCGGCTCTCAACCCCGTCGGCTCCTCGGGAGGAGCTCAACAGACTCTGTCGCCGGCCCTCGCGCCTCAGAACAGCAACGACTTTGGAGACCCAGACTATCTCAATGCTCTCCAAGGAATTCTGGACGGCTCGTCGGACGCCAACAATGGGTTCCAAGGTTCACCAGTTATTGGACCCAGCGGTGCGCCCCTCTCCTCGCCTCACCTTACCGCCAGCGGTACAGGTCCCCACCGGTCCCTGCCGGCCAAGTCGCGCCCTTCGCCCATGATGAAGCCGACCCACCACCGCTCTCACGTCAGACAGCCCTCGACCTCTGTGCCAACGTCTCCCATGGCCTTCAAGGTGCCCCAGCAGGCTGGTAACGGCATGGGATATCTGCCTCCAGCTGCCATCGACCAGCGTGGTGTTCAGCAGCAGCAACAACAGGCCCAGCAGGGATCGCACAGCACCTCGTCAACGCCCTCTCCTGTCGATCTCACCCATATTATGCCACCACCACCAGTGCCCAGTTCGAACGCGAGGCCCAAGAGCCTCATGCCTATGACTCCCGCGACTCTCATGAACCTCGGCAAGCACGAGGGACCTGCAGTCATACCCGAGCACCAACAGGAGTCCCGTCGGCAGGCCGATGCGCCCCCACCGCGTGCTGCAGCCAAAAAGGCCACCACGGCCATTGCACCCGCGTCCCAGCCCGCTCCCAAGCGTGGCAGCAGGCTAGTCCCCTCTGGCGGTGCGGCTGCGACAAAGCGCGCCCTGGCTATCCGTCCTCCAGGCGGTGTGGGTGTCCGCGCTGCCACCAAGGGCGCAGCAGCCGCTGCGGCCGCTGCTGCAGCCACCACCGAGCCCGAGACTCGCCGCACCTCGCACAAGGCTGCAGAGCAGAAGCGCCGCGACAGCTTGAAGGCAGGCTTTGACGAGCTGCGCTTGTTGTTGCCAGCTATCAACACTGAGGCGTTGGATCCAGAATCCGGCGAGCCCATCCCTGGCTCGTCTGCTCCCCGCTTGTTACCCAAATCCTCCCTTGTTCCCGACGACAACCCCAACCGCGGCGTGTCCAAGGTCGCCCTCCTCAAGTTCTCCAACGAGTACATTGTCCGTCTCCACTCCAAAGTCGAGAAGCGCGACGCATACGTTGACAAGCTGCGCGACGAGATCCGTCGTCTGCGCGGTCTTGGCGAGCCGGAATTTGCCGACGACGAGATCCGCGGCGACGAGGGCGAGGACCTGCTGGACATGGACATGCTCGAAGGCGAAGAAGACGACCTGGGATCCGACGAAGAGGACGAGGATGAGGACGACATGGACGTGGACGAGGGCCGGGAAGTGGCTGCTGCCTCAGTGGCCACTTCGAGCCGTAAGGGATCTGCAAGTAGCAAGGTCGGCAAGAGCCCAGCTTTGGGACCAACAAAACGCCCTGCACCCCGGAGCGCGGCTGGCAAACGCCGGGGAGAGTGAATAACCAACCACCTCTTCAATCATTATAAAAATATATCACTCTAGATGAGGGGAACGGAGGAAGGGTGGGGAGGCTCGTGTCGACGGAGGAGGGGCGAATACAAGGCGTGAGGCCCAAAGAGGTTTAGAGTTCCGCCGAGGAATAGAACTGTAGTAGCTAGACAATATGGATATTGCGGTGTACATTTTAGCTACAGGCTCCACCCGCATATGGCAGCGGGACGTCATTGTGTGGGCCTTGTCGCGGGGGGGGGGGCGGTCACATGCCCATCCATGCGAGCTCCCGCCATCCGCAGCCGCATTCTGACGTTGTCGTGTCGACCCCATTCACATGCCACCGTCACGCAGCCGGTGGTGGCCGCCAAATGGTGCCTCGTGCCGCCGCAATCTAATCTCGCCTGCGCTGCACTACCAAACCGTGCAGAGGTGCCAGGCTTTAGCGGATGAGACGGGACGGCCTCGTAGCCGCCGGCAAGGACAACAGGTCATGTGCCCAGGTTGCCGTGGCGGGCTGGCTGGAGTAGGCGTTCCCGGCGGGGCGGTCCTATGTACACGCTTGCTATTGAGAAATTGAGAAACGGGATCTAGGCTGTCGGCTGTCGGGTGACAACCGTTAGTGTGGCGTTTTTGCGGACGGATGGAAGGAATATCGCGACTCGTCAAGTTCGTTATGGACAGCTGTTTCGTGGGTCGGATGAGGAAGCCAAGACGCCGAGAGAGTCATGAAGGCCGAGAAGCGGGGAGGCTGAGAGCTGGCCTTGACGTTTGACGTTTGGGCTGATACGTATACATGCGCTCCACTGCTCCACTGATCCACTGATCCACTGATCTCTGAATTCAGTGGCCACTGGACACTGTCCATTTGATAGCCGTTTCCTTGTGAGCGACGCAGGGGCGCAGCACGTCGTGTCCAGACAAGGGGCCTTGACGAACTGCGCGGCTAGTCGTATGAATGTGCCCTCGATACTCGAGGACCATGCCAGATGCATATGCGACTCGAGGAGAGTGTTGGGCAATGTTCCGTCTGGAGGGCCCGGCGGTGGGAGCGTGTGAGTGAGGAGGACGTGGGACTGTGTGTCCTTCCTCGTCAGTCTTCCCTCCCCGCACCCATCCTCTTCTTCCCACTCGTCCTCGTCTCTTACACTTTCCATCACTCCAACTCGTATCTCGCACCACATCCAAACCCCCAGCATACCAAGCCGAACAATGGCAAAGCGCAAGACGGCCCCGTCTCCACCACCCCCCAGCACCCCCACCCCCTCGTCCCCCATCCCACCCAAACGCGCCCGTCGGTCGGGCAAACGTGCCGCCGAAACACTCGAGACGGAGGCGGCACGTGAGGATGATGACGACAACGACTCGGACGCGGTGAGCTCCGGTACACCTTCCGCGTCGTCGGCGTCGACGGTCGAGTACTTTCCCGCTGTGAAGGGCAAGGGGAAGGGTGGCAACGGCAAGAAAGCGGCTGCGGGCCGTGCGGCGTTGGCTGTGAGTAGCTGCAAATTGTGTCCACTCAGCCTGCTGACAAGCCTAGCAGGCTGGGAACAAGGGCAGTAAGAAGAAGGTCGTGCCGGATACTGTCGACGTCGCGGCCAAGGTGTCCAGCACTAAACCGGTGAGTGGCCCACAAGCTAGTTTTGTCTCGATCTCTGCTAACTCTGTAGAAGCCTGGGAAGAAGGGCGTGCAGAAGCGCAAGACAGTCCCCAGCGTCAATGAGGATGCGGTCGTCGAGATAGACGTCCACGCTGAGGGTGTATCTGCGAGTAGCTGCCCCATTTCTGGACGATTCAGCTGACTCGCAGCAGCACGGAAAAAAGGTCACAAAGAAACGCAAGAATGTCCCAGCCCCAGCCGCCGTCACCGAACCCGATGCCGACCCCGAGCAGGCCGCAGATGGGATCGAGGATATACCCGTGACGACGCCCAAGACGCCCCGCGGCGGACGCGGATGTGGGCGTGGCCGTGCGCCCGCTGGAGTTCGTGCCACGGCGAACCGGCCTGCGCCCAAGAACACCAAGGTCAAGGGGCCCAAGGGCGCTCCTGCCCCCGTCGCAACGCCGAGTCTATCATCATCGCCTAGCTCCAAACTCACCTCGCTTCCTGACTCTGTGGAAGAGGTCAAGAATCCCAGAGTGTCCGAGTTGAAGAATTCCATAGACCCCAAGCAGGAAGAAAGTGACGACAGCGACGGCGACCCCACTACCAACCTCAAGACCTTGGCACACTGGGCCGAGAACGTCCAACCAATGCCGCCTTCCCACTCGCAGCCGCACTACTACGGGGAGCCTGTGTCATACGCGAGGCCGAGTATGGCCAACCGGCGTTTTCATTATCTGCACGACGCTTCCGCCCATGTGGCCCCGGCCCAAGCCCATTTTCAACTGGCCGCCAACCCACCTCGTCCACTGCCGTGTCCTAGCCAAGTCCAACCTCTCCAGGCTGCACACTTGGACTTCGGATTATCCCCCTTCAAGTTTACCACACCCTTCTCTTCATACTTCGCCCAACCCGGCGGAGGCATCCAAGCCATTGAGGCTCGACGCACCTCAGCACGCGAAGTAGCACAGGAAACCTTCCGAAGCGAAGTGCACAAGATTCGCCTCGAAATGCAGCATCGCCTCCAGATCGCGAGCACACAGCGGCAGCATAGCCTTCAACGTGCCGGGCAGCAGTACAATTACGAGATGAGGATTCATAGCCTACAGGAGAACCAACACACTCTGATTCCCAACGCACGCTGGTTCAACAGTCCGCCAACTGGTTACCACTTGGCTGAGCTCGAACACCAGACGGCCACTCAGTCTCTTCTCCAAGAGCCCTTCCACCACAGGGTGCAGTATGGGCACATGACAGCCATTGAGGACGAGGCCGGACCATCCAACGTCAAGGCTCACGGGAACGGGTCGTCTCCCACAGTTGCTAGCCACGCACTCGCTGGCGAAGCACATGGCCGCGATCGTGCCGACATGCTCAACGACGAGAAGGATTCGTTTCAGGAACTCGTCAAGCAGATCAACACATTCCTGCACGACAATCAGCTCAACTTGAACGAGATGGTATGGTCCCAGGTACTCCAGATTGAGCCCGTGAGTTTGTGTACTGTGCGCCGCCACAGCAGCGAGGCTAACTCTCCTCCTCCAGATCGCCGAGCACCTCGCCTTCTTCCGCAAATACGAAGCCCTGTTCATTGCCGAAATAGTTCAGCTGCAGCACATCAAGGTCAGCCCCGACGACCGCGAGGCTGCCCGCGTAGAAGCCTTGCAGAACCACCGTAGCCTGTCTGAGCGTCTCTCGGAAGAAACGGAGGGGGAGAGCCAGGCCGACAACACACCTGGCCCCTGCCCCTTGCCTGCCACGAGGCGTGTTGGCGAGGTCAATGCCAAAGCCGCAGGAAAGGGCAAGGGGAGGGCCAGGCCCAAGGCTGCGTCGAGGGGATACCTGCCCATCCCGGCTACTCCTGGCCTGATCAAGGCTGCTGAGGATGCCACCAACCTCATGAATGAGACGCGGAGGAGGACATCCTTGGAGGAGCCCAAGACGAGTATTCCGGTGGAGCAGCCTCCGCCGGGTAAAAAGCAAAAGCGTATGAAGTGAGATGAGAGGAGGAGGAGAAGATTAGCCCACAAAGGTACATTTTTCCAGCTGGAGGAGTGCAGTTCTGGCGTGTACGCGTGTGGTATACAAGATGGAAGTCCATGGCACAACGGGTTGGGTTCATCCTGGGGGTGCCAAGGAACCAAAGTGGAGGCGGTCCACTCCGTGACACGGGCTATTGAGCCAACTGACCCTATGTACCTATGTGCTGTGCAACCCACCTTTGTCTTCCCCTATCCGTGATCCGGAAACTGGTCCAGTTTCAAGACCCCTCCCTCGGTCACTGAAGCTGACTCCTACTGTTGTCTCCAGCCGTCACATCTCCATCAACGAGCTCTTAAGTTGTCGACAAAAGAACCCCCGGCGTTGGGTGATGGCGCTCGGACCGCGTACCCTCACACACGCACCCCATGTCGGAGAAGGACGAGATTGCACTCATTGTACTTCGATGGGTACGAGATCTCACAAGAATGAACGGGACGGGGCTGGCTTCTTGCTTCTTTGTTGAATTTGACACCTCATCACGGTCGTAGCCTCGCGCCATCCTTCAGCTTGCGTTTGTGGATCTATTTCCACGTCCATTGCCATCTTCTTACCTCACATCACACGCATCACATCTCCACCATGGCATCTAAGAAGAAGGGAAAGGCCAAGGCCAAGGCCCCAGCCAAGCCCGCACCGGCACCCCCTATCAAGGTCACTCCTCCTACACCCGAGCCAAAGGCCACCACCAAACCCAAAGCCCACCCCCGAGCCAAGCCCAACCTCCGTTACAACCCCAAAGAGCGACCTGAGTGGTGGCAGCACAGTCTTGCAGTCGAGCGAGACTCGGATGTCAAGAAGGAGCTGGACAGACAGACAAAGCTCCGCACCCCCTACCTTGACCGTGTCGACAGCGCCTGGGATCCCAGGACAACAAACAGTCCGCAGAACACTCCCACCCACAACAAGGAGTACAATCATGTTAATGCCCTGAGGCACGACCAGCCAGCGGATAGGCGTTGCATCCCGTGTGTGAGGCTCGGGCTCAAGTGTGCCAGACCTACGCTCAAGTATTCTGTCTGTTCCAACTGCGCGGACTCGGGCGAGGAGTGTGGATATATCTGGTGAGTTGCAAAGGCATAGTGGGTGGACGTTTGGCTGACTCAGTCGTAGGGACCCCCCAGCACACTTGGACGAACCCATCGGCCGGCCTCCTTCCGTCTACGTGACTGAGCTGCTGCGCCAGAACATGGGATCCATCCACCTCGCCGTCTCTCGCGCAGGCAGGGGCGAGAAAGAGGAAGAGTCTTCCCTCCGCTCCACCATCGAACCCGACCGCTCGCCACCAAGGGACAAGTACACCCCCATCGCTCCTCCCGCCAACCGCGCGGGCGCGGGCACGTATGATGCCGACTGCCCGCGTCTCCCCATCGGCCTGCTTTCTCGTCTGCCTGATCTCCACCGCTCACCATCTCCAGACACACAGGCATCTCTGCCGACCCCGACGGGCACCACGCCTGTCCAGATTGGGAAGCGGAAGACGCGGTCCAGCGAGGCGCACATTCCGCGTGAGCCTGTGGCCAAGCGTTCTCGCCCGACTCCAGCACCCGTCCGTTTGGCCAACACCGACACGAAGGAGGACGATGGTGAAGGGTGCTACACCCTCTCTCGTGCCGAACTCGCTGCGCTCTTGGGTATGGCGTACGTCACTGGTGCACTCAACTTTGGAATACCTACGCCAGACGGTGATGGTGGCTTGACCTCCTCCCTCTCCAACGAGGCCCATGTGGACGACGACACCACCCAAGTAGCCTACCGTGCTGCCTTACTGGACCTCATTCCCGAGCCCTTTACACACATCGAGGATGTCACCTCCGACCCGGCAATCTACCTCTCCACTCGCGAGTCTCGACTGTTGCAAGGCGCCTTCACAGGCGAGGCGCGGTACATGGACCAGTTCTGGTCCAAGTGGCACGATCGCAGGGTGAGGTCCCGCATCATGAGGCTCGCGCCGAGTTTGAGCAACATGGAGCGTGTGCGACCTCTCAAGGGCACACCCATGCCGGTGCATGACGCTGGTCGCCCCGTCCTAGAGCGCCATGATTCTGGCTCGTCGGCCGACACAGACATGCGTCTCATGGCATCGAGACCCAGCTCGCTGATCCGCCCCTCTCACACCGTCTTCCCGACGCCTCGTGCATCACCGCCTGCGCCCACGCCAGTATGGGACCACTCGGAAACGAGCATGGACACATTTATCAACACCGTAGTCAAGAACACGGGGAGGAAAGTCGGCGCGTTCCCCTCCGAGATGCCGGGGATCCTCCTTGGCGGTGCACACCAGAGTGTGAGCTTCGATGTGCAAAGTGCCTAGCTGACAAACCTCAGCTCCTCGATGCCGACCGGGTTATCCGTGCTCTTCCACCCACGAGTGAGGCAGGTCACTGGCGTGTGGCCGTCCTGTTGCTCAAGCAGCGGGTCGCGTTGCTCTGGGACCCGAGTGCCCTTGACACTCCCCCGTCGCTGGCGGAGGAGACCGTCAATGTCTTAGCTGTAAGGTTCACTTATCCTAACAATCAAGCTGACTTGTCCAGGCCATTATCGACTTCTACGAACATGTATGGCGGGCCGGACACCGCGAGCCACCACATGCAGAGGGAGGGTGGGGTTTTGAGATGGTCCATGGAGGGGTATGTTTAGCTCGAGAAGTTCCGCGTCGTTCTGAGCTGACATTTCCTCAGGCTCACGTCCTCCCCATCCCTGAACACTTGGGAGATGTCAAGGAGCGCAGTGAAGACCGAGACATGACACTTTCACGTCGGTGTCGTGCAGGCATTGCGTTCTTTGCCACTGCGTCTGATGACGAGGTGGACAAGTGTGTGCAGAGCTGTCTCGTGGCGGTAACTGAGGCCTGAAGAGCCTACAGTAGCTTGCCACCTTTGACTCTGTGGCACTTTAAGTCTGTCTCGTGTTAGATTTCCTCCCCACGCTGCACCAGCATTCTCTCAGCCGCCTTGTCCATGATGTAAAAGCTAGAAGTGTACGAGTGTATCCAAACAATATGCATGTGTCAAGAAACGGAGTCGAGCAAGGACGCGGATCCGAGTCGGTCAGTGTGCACCACATGGGCGCTTTTAGGCAGACAGGTTTAGGCGAGATTGACGACCGGCCGACACTGCATCGACGTCAGCGATCAGCGAGAGAGGTTGCTTTTGAGTCGGCAGCGCACCTGTGCAACCTGGAGCTACATGTGGTCCGCCAAAAGCTAAACATCTGTCAACATCCCCTACTTCTTCCAACCAAATCCTTACTGCTATACCCACCCTTTCGCTATGATCATCACCATCCTCACTGACCCCTCCCCGTCCGCCACCGTCGACGCAGCCGTCGCTCTGGAGCAGGGCTTCAAGGACGACCACATCAGCATCGCCCTCAACCCGCACAACAACCCCGATCTCCTTCTGGCAAGGATGGGGGCGGCGGTCACGACTGCTGTCCTGGATTTCCAGTGCTACACTGCGTCCTTGGATGGGAGCAAGGTGGATGGTGTCATGCTGGTGCAGCCCCCCGGGTTCGAGCATGGGGTGTCGTGAGTGGAGGAGCTGAGGGCGGTGGGACTTACGAAAGGGGGAGGGGGATAGGGAGGCTGACCATAACCACCAGACCCAACTCGAAAGGACCCCATACTCAGCTGGCAAAGGATCTGAGTACGCCCGAGGCCAACAAGGCGATTGAAGGGGTGAGTTGACTGCAGAGTGCCCGTTAAACGCCAAGTGGAATGCCCTCAACGCAACACCTTCCTTCCGCACTGGGCACACCTTGCCTGCGCAACCATTTATACAGCCCTGCTGACACTCTCTAAGCTCAAGAACCTCTTCAACGAGCTCGAGACCAAGGCATTCGGCCCTACAGCCGTCCGCGATACTTATTACGTCTCCCACCTGGCCACGGCACCTTGGGCGGCGGGTCACGGTGTCGGCGGCCAGCTGCTCAAGGCCATCATTGAGCGGGCTACGAAGGAGGGTGTTCCCGTGACGCTCGTGACGATGACGCCGAGACACGTGAGTAAACTTGTGATGAGGAGGGAAGGGAGTTGAGGCCAAGAAAGGGGAGAGAGAGGTGACGAACAGAGTGCCGAATGGAGTGCTGACACCGACCAGGAAGAGTACTACAAGCGTTACGGCTTCACCACAAAGCACTACATGACGTATGACCTGAACGGCACACCGACAGAGTGGTGGGCCATGAGCACCGACCTGTAGACAGTCTAGACGCCGTTGTAGATTTCAGACATTCAACGGGGCTAGTCCAGGCGGCGGTCAGGCCATTCTCACTTGCTTTGAGCCTCAGCGAGACCCCACACGGGCTGGTGCCGTTTCCTCGGCTTGTGATAGGACTGGTGCATGCGGGCATATATGCATATATGGGGAGCTGTGATGGTTCTACTTGCCAAGACGCTTGCGCTCGGCGCGGGTCGCCTGGGGAGTCAGCTTTTGCCACAACGAAGGCTGAGGCCTTGAAGGCACAGAGGCCCACTGAAGCTCTCGGATGAGGACGACCAGCGTCATCCACCCGTCACTGGCACTCACCTTTCTCCTCTTCTTGTACTTGTGCTTGTTCATCCTCTTTTTCCTCTTACGCCTGACCGAGTCCATCTCGACAACCTCGTCCGCCACTGAGGGCTCGAGGCGGGCAAGGAGACCCTCGAGGCTGGCGACGGCGTCGTCAATCGAGGCCTGCTCGGCAGCCGAGCGGGTAGGCTCAACGTTGGCCGCGCCCATGCGCTTGAGAGACTGGTCCCAGATGGCCGAAGCGGCGTCGACGTGCACGGCACGGGCCTCGTCGAGGAGAGTCGAGAGGCGGGTGTCGGCGTCAACGTCGAGGGCACGGAGCGAGGTGGTGGGGCGGGGGCCGAGGTGGTGAGCCAAAGCGGGGTGAGCAAACGCCTTGGTCACACGGAGGTGCTCGCCGAGCGAGGAGGCAAGCTCGTCAACGGCAGGCATGGCCTCGAGAGGCGAGGGGGCAGCGGGGCGCTCCCAGAGTCCCGGGACAGCTGCGTCGGCCGACATGTAGCCCTGGGTGCCAATGTGGACGGGGAGGGGCATGTGGCGAGGAGTGAAGCCGAGGTGGAGAGCAGCCTGGGCAGGGTAGAGGTTGACGGGAGTCCAGCCGGGCGCGGCGGGGCGGGGGAGCTCAGACGACACGAGGTTCATGTCCGCACGGAGGGAGCCCTCGGCGGAAGCAGCGGCGTCGCGGCGCGAGAAGAACGAGCGCTGGAGACGACGGCCGTGGGTAGGCTGAGCCGAGGTCGAGCCAGAGGTAGACGGAGAAGGAGCCGCCGCCGGCTTGACCCGCATGGTTGTCTTGACGCGGACGCGGCGACCGTGGCCGCGGGTGGGGGCCTTGGGGGCAGCGGAAGCGGCGGCTGGCGCCGTCGCCGCACGCTGCGAGAGCGACGAGTAGAGTCGCCGCAGGAGCATGTGGGTGGTGGGGAGTGTGGAGAGTGGTCGATGGAGAGAAACAACCAACGCTCTCTTTGCACGCGCGGCCGGGCGAGTAGGATCGTTTCGGAAAAGAGGGCGGTCACGTGACCCACAGCCAAAAGTGACGGCGGATTGATATTTCGGCGAGCTCGAACGGTCCAGGACTCAATAATCTTGTGTCCACCTAACAACAATGTCCAAGCGGTCCCACCAAGTCATGGATGCCCCAGGCCCCTCAGAGCCGCTCCTCCGCGAGCCCCAAGTAAGCTTACCGATACACCCAAGAGCTGACCTCCAGAAACGGTTCTACCGCCAGCGCGCTCACGCCAACGTCTTTGTTGACCATGAGCTCGACTAGTGAGTGCCCCTGGGTGTTTGTTTAGCAAAGATACGAGGCGTTTGGCATGCCTAGTGGGATATTGGCGTCAGTCTCCTCGACCTGGATGTCTGTCGAGGTTGGGACTCATGCTATCGTCTGCGCAAGTCCTTCCCATCAATTCCATTCTGCGGCTGTACTGGACCTCCTGCTGACGCGCCAGCCCCGCGTCGCCTGACCAGATGGACTGGTCGCTCCACTACCCCAACTACTTCCCCGCCAAGGACGGCCAGGACTTGAAGCAGGTCGAGTGGGCGGACGTTGGCTGCGGTTTCGGCGGTCTCCTCATGGCCCTTGCCCCCCAGTTCCCCGACACCGTCATGTTGGGAATGGAGATCCGCGTGTCGGTGACACAGTACGTCGCCGACCGTATCGCCCACGCCCGCCAGGCCGCCATTGTTGCCCCCGAGGGTGCTGAGGAGAAGAAGCCCGGTGGCTTCCAGAACGTCTCGGTCATCCGCGCAAACTCGATGAAGCACATGCCCAACTTCTTTGCCAAGGGCCAGCTGTCAAAGATCTTCTTCCTCTTCCCCGACCCCCACTTCAAGGTCCGCAAGCAGAAGGCGCGCATTGTCACCACTGCCCTGTTGGCCGAGTACGCCTTTGTCCTCCGCCCTGGAGGCATTCTCTACACTGTCACGGACGTGAAGGGTGAGTTGGAAGCATTGTTCGAGCTTGTCCCGAATCATAATGGGGACCAAGCTTGCCAATCCAGCCCAGACTAGAGCTAATCCATGCAGACCTCCACGAGTGGATGGACCACCACCTCCGCAAGCACCCGTCGTTTGAGTACATCCCCACTGAGGAGCTCGCCGACGACCCCATCCTTCTCGCCGCCAAGACTGCCACCGAGGAAGGCCGCAAGGTCGAGCGTAACGGCGGCGACAAGTGGGTCGCGTGCTTCCGTCGTCTTCCCGACCCCGAGGAGTAATACGGCCAGCGAGGACTGAGTGTTAGAGGGATTTGAGCGATTATGCATGTGTAACAGGATCTTACCCAATCTGAACCGCGACTGGCGTCTGACTCCCTTTCAAGACTCATAACCTCTCCGTGACCAATGTGGGAGCGCCTTACACCGATGCTCCTCACTCGGTGCTCGCACCAGGGGCCACCTGGATCTCATGGAGACGGGTTGAGAACATTGCTAATCCCACTAAACGCACTAAGTGCCGTGGTGGGCGGCACTGGCGTGGAACCGGCAAACGGGTGTTTCACAAGGTATGGTGCAGGAGTGGGGGTGGCACTCCAATGCTGGGTAATGAATGTTTCGAGTTCGTTTGGTACCAGAAGGGGGACACATGTAAGGGCCGGGACAGCATAGTTTTGAGTGGACGGAGTGGTGAATGATGAGCTGGATATGTGGACGAGAGAGCGGGGGAGATGACAGTGTGGTGTTGGCAAGACAAAACGGGGGATGTGGTGTGGCGGCGCGTGTTTTCGCCGTGGGCCGCTCAGCGTGCGCCTTGATGGTGTATTCTCACTTCCTGCAGCTGATGGCCATGTTTCCTTCTGGAATTTACCAAGACCGCACTGTGTAGTGGTTCGTACGAGCAAAGAGATCTAGCGTGGGGAATACAACCGACCCCCGACCGCTACTCCACTTCTGAGGTTGTGTGGCACACTGTTCCACGCCATTCTCCATCCTCCTCAACATCTGCACCATGTTCCGAGAGCTGGGGAACCCCCAAGCCAAAAGAGAAGGCTTCTGGAAGCGCTGCATACACCGTAAGGGAGTCGAACCCCTGCCGCGTCGAGTCTGCGCATGGCAACGACGCATGATACCGTTTCACCAACGGTGTTAAGATGTTGAGGTGAATGTCATGATCGGCGCGCCGGACATCCTTCTGCCTTCCTTTTGCTTGATCTGCTCCATAGGACGTGTACAACGGTAACATGTGACACTCTAGATGTTCCTACCCAAGCCCCTTTGCCTCTCAAGCTCGTTCAAAACCTCGTCAGTGTTGTGGTGCTCTCGCCTCTGACATCCAACGCTACTTCGTCAGCTTGTTTTCGAGGTTTCCCCTTTCCCGAGCTTACTTGACAACATCACAGAACTGGAAAATGACCTCCCGTACTTCCCCCTCGAAAAAGTTCTCCCACCCAGCGTCGGCAGTGATCCATACCTCTGTCCACATGCCGGGGACGGTACGACCATCGAGGTCCTTGTGACCAGTTCGACACTCGATGTTGTGTGGCGTCACTGGGGAAAATCTCCGTCAGTCATGGACATTTCGGACGCCGCTAGGTTGGTGATGGGTTGTACGCACCTCGCTTGAGCAGCAGTGCAGAACTGATCTCGTGGGACACGCTCGCGGCGGTGTCGATATCAAGCCGGCGGGAAAAGTAGAAGATGTAGTGCTGCGCCCGTGTCAGCTCGCGTTCTCACCGGGCTAACTCACCGTTTGACCCTTCATGGGGTTCTTGAAGTCGAGATGAGGAAGTGTCGGTGCCGGCCAATGCGTGATCACTGGGTTCTTGGGAGGCTTCCTCTTGCCTGGGGTTTTGGTTAGGGACTTGCCCTTACTGGTGGGAGTCTTGGTTTTGGTTTTGGCCTTGACGTTGGCCTTGCCGTTAACTGCTGCACGAGGCTTCAATGGGCTAGACATTGTCGACTTCTTGCCCTTCGCCCTCTTCGTGGCCGGAACAGGTGGGATGAGCTTCTCCAGATCCACTGGACCCTTGTGAGAGCGAGGCCGACTCGGTGTCGATGGGGAGGTGACGCTCAAGATTGGCACTAGGGGGACGTGGAGGAGCTTGAGCTTGAGAGCCGCGACCATTGGGCTGTGCTATGTTCGGCGTGTTGAGGTCTGGAAACGTTTGGAAACGGGGACGGGGCGAGCGAGGGCGAAGAAGTGTATGTATGTATGTAGAGTCGGTAGGTGCGAGTGTGATTGATGCAAGAGGTTGAGCTTCTCGCATCAGTGATTGAACGTGTCAAGGCAGTGTGAGAGTTGGCGTGTGTGGGGGGAGGTTTTGTTTGTTTACGAGGTCTGTGGCAAAATGATCGCCGCACACGCTCTCGTTTGCCACCCAGATCCGCTTGGACCGGGGCAGTCAAAAAGACGCCATGCATGCAGGTCTACGCGACAATGATGCTGTAGTCGAGCATTTCCATTTCGTGGAGCATCTGTCTCTACTGCTGCCAATGGGAACCTGTACATGCCCAGGAGACTGCTCGTTCTTTGGTGTGTCCGGCGTCCTCAGCCACAGCACCAGTCAATATCCATGCACCGTCATTTCGACACTGATCCCATTAGCTGTCTATCCGGCTGTCTACTGCATCAAAGCACTCACAGTCTACCTTGGGCAACCACATTGATCAGTCGCCCTACGGGCTTTGCAAATCTACCATGATAGTAGGCAGGACAGGTGATGCTAATTTCAACGACATACAGCTGCTCATCACCAGTGAGGCGAGGGACGCAGTCGTCCTGGGTGTATTCGATCTCGTCCGTGGTGACTGACAGGTATTCAGCAAGTCATTTTGGAGGGTAGGAGTTCAAGAAACGTACCGCCGACCTCGAGCAGGATGTGATGGATGTAGGACTTTAGAACCTCCCAGACGGCGGGCGTGATCGCGCCTGCGAACCTGAAAGTGGTGCGCTGGATGTCAGGTGAAATATGTAGTGTAGGTTCAGGTCAGGACTTACATTGTTAACATACAACTCCATTGCACTTGGTGTGGGGTTTCGAGGAGTCTTAAGCTCTAATACAGAACATGGTCCTCTTTATCTATGTGAGACTCGGTATGTTGGCCTCTGATGGTGCTGGGTCAAGGTGAAAACCAAAGTGGCACCGGATCCCGTCCGCATCAGCATCCACCCTCATTGAAGGTCAGTGCCCAAACGACACTCCAAATCATTCTGGCTCAGCGGAGTGCCATCAAAGCATGTGACATGGGGGCGGTCAACTGATGAAGTGATGAAAAATGAACCTACAGCCTTGAGCGGTGTACGACAGCAAGTGTACGCGCGTATACGCACCCATCAAAGGAACGTCATGGGGTGAGGAAGCCAAACTGTGTTTGCCGCCTCAGTCCTCTTCCTCTATTTCTCCCCAGCGCATCCCGTCTTCGTCTCTCTCCATCATTGTTGTCTATCACATTAGGTGTTTTCTTTAGCCTACACTTGAACACGTTACCCAGACTCTCAACACATCGCCCATCGGCACATCGTTTATAGGTGGTCTACCCCCCAGCCGCCAAACCTCACCTCACCAAAAAAAAAAACCCCCCTTTCTTCCTTGTACATCAAACACCACCTTACACCGACAAGATGGCTTATCCGTGGGGTATGCCTGGCGCCGGTGGATACCCAGGCATGCCGTATGCCGCTTATGGTTACCCCGGGCCCCATATAGCTGCTTATGGTGGCATGGGTGGCGGCTACCCGGGTACCGCCAGCCCTGCTGGAACGCACCAGTATGCCACCGCCATGTCCCCGATGCCGATGGGTGGCATGGGAGGTGCACAGATGCCGTATATGCCAGAGATTCCTGGCATGCGTGGCCTGCGTATGGGTATGGGCCCCTCTGATTACCCCACTATGGGTCCCGTTTATGGGGGTGGCGGTAACCCTCACGCTGGCGGTACCAGCTACGGCGGTGGCGCGGCCCAGCCTCAGGCAGGTGGTAACTACAGTTTGGCCTTTGTTGTGAGTCTTCCATTATACATTTGCAGGAGGTTCTAACAAACTAGGGTGGCATCATCCACTTCTGCCGTCCTTTTGGGCAGATGGGCCCCCTGCAGCTGAGTGACGGTCAGCTGGCAGCCATCTGGGAGGCGATCAAGCAGCTTCCTGGCGTCAGTGGTGGGTGCAGATCATCTTGAGCATACATCGTTTCTCAAACTGACACGGTCATCAGAGCTCAACAATCCCAAGTGGGAGACGTGCAACGAGAGCTATGCGCCTGGTATCATCTTCGGCGGGCACCTGGAGGCGTCTAAGGTTGCAAGCTGGAAGGTCAGGGTTGACTCTGAGCTGCACAATAACCTCCCCATGATTGTGCCTGGATGTCGGTGAGTGTGGATGCCTATGCGCAGTGGAATAGTCGTTGAGTGACGAACAGCCCCCAGGTGCGCATTCGTTTTTAAGTGCCCATTCAAAAACACGTACACGACAAGTGATCAGCAGAGAGTCGGAGGGGCTGAATAGCATCCATGAAAGGGTCGCATGTGGATGATTGATGAAAACGACTTGTTGTGGCGGAATACCCCGCTTTCCATAGTGGGATGATGGATACCTCCGACGTCCTGCCTTGACCTTCCCCTTCCCTACATGCGTCAGTTGTGCAACGAGCCTGCAAGGGAAGAAGGAGGTCTCTGTTGGGATTTGATGCCGTTTAGCGCCCGAGACCGATGGTCTTAAGCTGGCAGTTTGTCTTTCAGAAGAGGATGGGGATGCATAGGCGTCTACAGAGCTGCTTATATGCACACAGAAGGGAGGCCCGAGCACTACAGAGAAGCACGAGGACAATGAAGAAGCAGAAAGAGCAGCATTGGTGCAGTACCCTCGTTCTCCGGTCAGCTCGGTGCCACACTGCAGTGGCGCAAGTGGTTACGTAATCTCAACAGGTCTCCAGAATGAACACATGGTCATATGTCTAGCTGCAGCCCAAGCAACGTACTCGGCGAGATGGCCGAGCGGTCTAAGGCGCTGTGTTAAGGTGTTTCACTCCTCCTCATCATCTTGAGATGGAAGTTGCTCATCCGCAGTCTTCGGACGTGGGTTCGAATCCCACTCTCGTCATCAGGGGCTTCATTGCCTCCCAAACCGTCCTTTTTGAGGTTTGGGAAGGTTGGAAGAAGGTGTTGGACGAGTTGGGACAGTGCGGAGGATTGAAGCATGGTGGGTGCCGACTACTGCCACTTTGGCGGTTCGGCCAAAACTTCCGATCTGAATAATGAAAGTGGCACACTTTTCGTTTGCCAGTCGGTCATGGGTGGCAAATGCTACAATGGGTGCGTTTTGGTGCTACCTGTGTGCCATCGAAGGAGAAGAACTACCACGCCTCAACCAAGGATGTCCGAGGGGCGTGGGACTTCGGGATACCATGTACGTCACGTCGGGCTATAAAAGCGTCTTCCCATGGGAGTTACTGGAGGTCCCTCATTGAACATGGTAGAATCCGCAGCGACAGGTAGCATGTGTACGTGGGGGCGAACATGGGCCTTTTCTTGGTATTATCTGCCATCTGCCATCACCCATCATCATCTAGCCGTCATTATAACCAGAACATTCTCTTTGAGCTTTGTTCTTGCTTTCCTGTTTCTAACTGAACAATTCCCTCTCGCTCCTCTCCAACGACAACATAGTATACCAGTACAGCAACGACTTCCACAGTGGTGCCTTCAACGATCCCCCGGATGGGAAGCCCAACTACGAAGATGTCCCCGGCCAGCAAATCGACCAACCGTTCGAGTTCCAAGTCTCAAGTCCAAACACTTCCGATAGCGACTTGAAGAGCGCCGAAGACGCCGCTCACTCGAAGAGCTCGAGCACGCAGGGCTCAGCCAATAGTGTCAAGGCGTCATTTGTCGTATGTTTCTATCAGCACCGTCACCGTTGAGCTGCTCTAGCTCACAGTTAGGGCGCCATGGTATACTTTGAACGCCATAACTGTGACCTCACGGCAATGGACCTGGGGCACATTGAGAATCAGATAAAGTCTATGCGCGCGGTACAAGGTACGTGAAACAGCACACCAGTCGACTTGGGGTGCACTGCCGCTGACGCTGATTGTATCTGATAGACCTTCTCTACCCCCAGTGGAAGACCTATATCGACAAGGCCACTCTGGCGATCATGTTTGTCGGCTATATCAACAGGTCAGCCGGTCAAGTCTGGCCAGCCACGATAGACAGCGAACTCCGCAGCCTTTTGGGTGCCCTCTTTCCTGGAAGCTGGTACGGTCTTGTCTTGAACGGTCTGCACATTAGAGGTTGACACTGCAGCCCCAAAATTACGACACGCCAGCGTTGAGTGAAGGTGCAATGGAGGTGTCTGGGACGAAAAATGTGAATATTCAGAAGAATATCGATAACGGGCCGAGGCTCAGAGCTTCTGTATCTCAGTCTACAATGGAGTGAGTGAACGTGCTGGCCTTCTTAGTTCAGTGGTTAGAATTTTTCACTAGTACTCGTGATCACCATATCACTACTACGATGAAAGGGTCACCCGTTCAATTCGGGTAGAAGGCAGTACGACGTCTCGAGCGTTCTTTTTTGGCGGCTGTGACAAGCAGACGATGCACTTTGTGACTGTGTACGGTCATACATATCGGGGGTGTGGAATGGGCGGGCACATGGTGTTCCAAATGCGCCACAGGTGGTGAAATGAAAGATGCGACGGAATAAACCGAAAATTCAGCGAAAATCTGACGAAATTCAGATCCCGACGCGCATATAAGCGCCGATTGCCATGTGCGCACGAGATGTGGCGGATACGTTTCATTGTGGGTTCGTTTCATGTTGTATTGAGAGCTGCATATGTGGAGCTGCTAGTTTACCGATCCGCACTGTATGTTCGTTCAGGTATTTGTGCTGCTGAACTGAACACTTGGGGTGGTGTGCGTTGCGAAGGAGTGGGGACGAGAATGTCAACAACACAAGCGTCATGTCCCTGCTCCAGCCAACATAACGGTATTTGATGTAAACAACGATGCTGGGAGACAGTGGTGGCTACGGATGAGCGGCCGTTTCGACCGCTTTTGCCACCCGTGTGTGTACATCTGACGCCACAACAACGACTTCTGGAAGTCAAGGTGAGACACGATGAGTAGGAACGCACCTCATTCACCCAAATGCCGCAGCAGTAAATCCCCTTCATGCATCTCACCCCGGTGGTCCCCGGTGACGCAATGCTGCCCGGCGTTGAGGCCGACGCAGCCACACGATGAGAGAGCGACTGTCTCCATGCATCGTATCCTTCTCATGCTAGTGTAACTGGCGGAGCTGCAATACTGTATGTATCGACTCGAATGGTTTGCGACATGCTCGAGAGATCGGCCAACAACGTTTGCCGCCACCCGTGTCTCACCTGCTGATGGTAGCTGGCCAAGGCAGTGAATTGAGTCATCGCCTTCAAGCCAACCCCGATAGCGTCGGGACCAGCTGGTAGAGAACGTGGCCAGTTGGGAGATACCAACGTTGCAGCTAATGCTCCAGTGGAATGATGGACCAGCGGATGATGCTTACAAGTCTTCTTGTCACCTTCAACGGCCCGGAGCCTGCTCTCCCGATGAGTTGATAAGAATAAGGGAGCATGTATGCAGACACGGAGCTTCCCGGCCGTTCCAAGAAGGTGGGGCAGGGCGGTACGGCCGCATCCACAGGCCCAGCGTAGTGTGGCAAGGCGTACTGGCGCACTGGGAGAAGCAAACCTCTTGACACATGTTCACCGGCCGCCGGATTTGCAACGTGTCAAGAATGAGTGTACCGTCATAATAGGGCAAGGGCTGCGTATCTGTATATTCAACGTGGCCTCCCATATAAGTAACCTGACCGGTACGGTCTGGGAAGCGGTGGGGTCCGTCCGGTATGAAGATTGGTGGCGGTGGCGTTTTGACTGAGGTTCTTGAAAGCGACAGGCTGCAGGCTGTCTGCCTCGCCAAAATCGGACCGTGCCGCCGGCAGGTCTGCTCGGCCCAGTTCACCAATTGCCAGTGCTGTCACTTGTTTGCAGATAGACATTCCCATCTCCGGCGGCCATATCGTGGGACTCCGAGGCTCATACGATGGGCATCACACTCCACGTACCAGAAAGAGTGCGTAGGATACACTGGCCATCTGTCATGCACAGGGGAGGAGCCGTGTACCGAACACAACGGACAAGGCCGATAAACAAAATCGCTCACTTTCCCCGCACGAACCCCGGTAGGAGGCACAAACACTGCCCTGGTGGCGGCCTCCGAGTCCCAGCGGTACTCGTTTCCAGTCCACATACGGAGTCGCGGGGTGGACGGAGGACCGCCCGAAGCGGAGAGGAGTGCTGGCGTCGCTTTCTAAAAGCCCTGGACGATCCCCAGGCGGAGTGTGTCCCTGGGACATGCCAGAAGTCAGCTGGTGGAGGCTGTACAGCACCGGGGTGACATTGTCGGCAGACCCGCTGGCGGGTGGAAGAGAGAGTATAAAGCACCGACGGCGACCCATCACCCCCATCCCCATCGCACAACTTTCTTGTCATGTTCCTTCACCAGTATCATCACCAGCAGCCAGTGTGGGGTGTCCCCATGCCGACCCACCCCTCGCCACCTATGTACCCGGGTCACCTCCCCGTCCTTGGTCTTCACCAACACGCACCCGGTGTCATTCCACGTGGAGTGATGAACCACCCTCACACTCGTCACTACGAGCACTATCCGGCGAAGTACCGCCCACCTGAATGTCCAGCTACCCAACAGATGGTGAGTGACCAACCGTCCCCAATAGCCAGAGCTAACTCTTCTCAGCGCACGACGTTCACCATCAAGTGGGTGCCTAACACCCAACAGTGGGCTCAGCTTGAGCGCCGCCTCCGCATGGCGATGATCAGCAATGGCTGTGGGTGTTCATCATTGCCTCTACCCATCCACTAACACACACTCAGATCCCGTGTTCGAGATTCGCAACGAGGTCAAGCACGGCGGCAAGACTCTGATACATCTCATGACCCCCACGGAGTACTGCGGCAAGTTCGAAAGCGACATCAACGAGCTGCTCTACGAGCTGTTCACCAGCTGGGGAATGAGATGGAGGTAAGTACCACCAGGAATCTTTTGTACTGGGGCCATTGCTGATGCAATGGTTAGTGGCAGGGAGATCAAAATCCAAACCTACGCCTACGAATGATTGACAAACAACGAGGGTGACTCCTCCGTTGTTTGAGACGATCAGACGCTCTCCTTCTCGGGATGTGTCGGAATGACTCCCCAGTGAGCCAGTGACAGCCACCATCACTAGCTTCCGATGCTAGCTGATGGTCATCCGACAGAATATGCGCATCACTGCTCAAGCGATGGCGCCAAGTCGCTCTGCCTCAGCTTTCTCTATCGTAGTTGTGTATACACTGTACTGCTTGATAACGACCTTGACACGATGGAGATTTGTCTTGAACAGCTGTGTCTTGCAACCTAGTGATTTGAGCAAGGAATTGACAAGACTGTCGCCACCCGTCAATATTGGCATACAGTACCAGACCCCGGCAACGCAAAAGTCCACTGTATACGACGAATAACCAAACTCGCAGCAACTGTATGCTGAAGTCGAGCGTGCCTACGATAGTGCGGGACCCCATGGCACGCCCATGACCCCGAACTTGCCACGGCCGTAGGCGCGTCGTTGACCCTCTTTTCCGTTCCCCTTCACATTCAGTGCTTCACCTTTCTCCCCCGATCCCCGCTTCCCACGAAAGAGCAGGCGCGAGACAGTGCATGCGGCCCAATGCTTCTTCGCGCCTCTGGGTGGCGGTGGCGGGTCGCACGTCCCACGCCCCTAGCCCGTCGACTGCGAGTCAGCCTTTTTTTGTTGGCCGTTGTCGCGTGCATCTTAAAATATGTTGTATGCTGATGTTGGCAATGCTTAACTAAAGTCTATGACGGCATATATGACATTGAAGCACAGGCAGGCATATTGAAGCACTAACAGTCACTATTATGACCGACTTGATTGGAAATAATGGCGTACATGCACTGCGTCAAACAAACTCTAGCGCAGACCGTCCTGCTCGAAGCATACATATTGTAAGATTGAACTGTCATGACGGAAAGCAACTTCACTGAGAGATCCCCATGCGATGCACACTATGCATTTCAGGTGCGTTGAAGCGAGCCTATGCTTGATCCAGTTTTCGGGTTTGATGTATGATCGTCGCTCGCCGAAATGATTCCAGCGTGACTATTGTCTCACCCGTGTGCCACAAGAAGCTTGGCCCACGGAGTCAATACTGAATTCGCCCAAGAAGGAAAGACGCTGGTGAGAACTTGGTGGGAACAGGGGAGCGCCATTCACAGTAGGACTGCGGAGGTGCAGCCCATAGATGGCATCCCTCTGTATTCCTGTTTAAAAGCGAGGATCTAAGGGTGTAAACTAAGTGAAGTGGAAGGTCCTTCCTGTAAACTTCGCAAAGGTGGCGGATCCCGTCGGCGTAACCTTAACGTACCATGATATTTACGGCACTAATTTATCAGAGGCAGGAGGAATGTGTCTCATGTTTGTGGCCCCCAGGCAGCGGCAGCCAGTCATTGTTGTGGAACAAGAGTGCCATACTTGCCACAGATCCGCCGATCACCAAATTCGAGGTTTCCGAACTGTATAGACACTGACCATTCAAGCTGCTTTATGGAAGCTCACCATCGCTCTCTCCTCAGACACATCAACCCCTATATTGGCATAGTGGGATCATTCCTCTCACTAAGAGCAACGAGGGAGGGTCCTCTTGTTCGCGGCATTCTCCGACTGGCCGGACCACCGGCATCCGCCCCCACGCCTCACCGAATTGAAGAACTTCACACGCTTATAAATGAGGTAAGGCGTTTCTGGATCTCCGGATCGCTCCGGGATTGTTCCCAAACACTTACCAGGTAGTAGGAAGACGCACTGGAGGGGTACATACTTCCGTGTACGGCCCAAGAAGCATGTGTGCATGTGTGGCGTCGGATTTCGGGTTCAAACAACCATTCGGGGTTAATGATGTAGCCTGCATCCGAACTCTGACATCATGGTCATGGTGTCTGGACATCAGGAAAGGTGCTTCCAGACAAGTCTTACCGCGTCCGTGGATCAGTGGGGCTGTACCGTGCATTTGAGATCGACGAGTGCACAAATGTATTCACACACACAATGACGTCTATTCTCCTCCCATTGCTTCGGGACCCTATCGCGGTATCTTGATAGAGGCTCTCTCGATCGCTAGAACGCGATAGGCTTTCGTCCTTTAGATGGGTGTTGCCCAAGTGGTGCCGGTGAACAGGCAGGACGGCTGCGAGTGCAACCGGATGATCTGCGGTCGTGCCCCCATTCCAACACTTGTATACCTTTATGGAAGCGTGCGATATCAGGTTCTGCGGGAACATCAACGGGGCCTTTGATGGCGGTGTTGAGAGCATTCATGGTGACCGGACTGCTCCGGTGGATGAAGTCCACATGAGGTGCTTGGAGCCAAATTGAGTAATTGTCGTGAAGCTAACGTGCCAAGCAAGGAACACAACTGGGGCTGTGGCCAGGAGGGCCTGTGTGGCAGGTTCCATGGGAAAACGCACTGCCACAGCCCCACGATCGACTATTGTTCTTGCCGCGGAGTAGGTATGTATCTTGTATCCCAACGACGGCGGAGGAAACGTAAAAATGGGCCAGACCCATATCGAGCGGAGCCAAGCTCAGCCAAAGATCCCAATTCTCAAGGTCGGTGCGAGAAGCTGAGTGCAAAGGACCATCGGCTGTGTACTGTGGAGTTGGTGACACTCGTGCAGCGTGGGCCAGTCGGGAGAGTCTATCGGGACCAGATAAGAAAATACCATAAAACATCGCGTCACGCGTCTCTCTCTCTCAACATCCCCGTATCCCACACCACCTAACTACTCCCTCGAACTCGTTCAAAACCAGTCAACATCAAGGACTCCAAGACATGGACTCCTCCAGAATCGAGTGTGATGGAGATGCCTTTGGGGTCAACCGCGGGAGTGAGTTTCCAGCCTTATCGTCCAGCTCAACTGCTGACACTCACCCCAGCCCTTTGCCAGGCTGTCTGGCACCCCTGCGCCCGAACAGCGATCTGCGACTACTGTGGCAGATTCGTCACGTAAGTTCTCCATTTCAGCAGAACATAATCTGACGGCCAGTGAGATGCGCACCCCCGGCCGAGGTGAGGAGGTGGACGGACGTTGCGGGCCTGGGGACGGCTCCGAACCGAAGAACCTGTCGGATCTCCCCTAGTTCCTCGCCCAGGCTCCCTCCACACAATCCTCAATACACCTCTGACGGCTCACTTACACTGGAGGTCCCATTTCGTGACCATCATACATACTGTTTTGATAGTCAGTATAGCACAGTGTATTTGCAGTGCGTACTGTAGCATGCAAATATGTAACTATAGAAATCGCAGAGGCTGGTCGAACAAGCCATGTCAGCACTGAATGACTTTCGACTCATCCAGATATACCTCCCTTCTATCTGCGGCCAAAGGGCCTACTATATGGACTGTTATATCTGGGCAGAAGAATAACAAGGCAACATACAGTACATTATAGTCCTGTTGGTCCAAATGAGGCCGACCTTCGTCAACCAACAAGACAGAATTTCAAACGAATATCGGCATATTTCCGGTCACGGCCAACCAACCTACCATTTGCCTTCCCGCTCGACACCCAGTGATCCTCACCACCTCCCAGAAATGGCAAAAGAAGAATATCTATCGCCACCTCGTTTCGATCGAGGGATCTCCAGGTTATCAGGACGATAGTATGAGCCTGGCGCTTTCCCACTAAGCCATAGCGATGTTCGATGTTGTTCAACTGGATGACGAGGAGAAAAGGCGCGACACCTCAACCTAGATGGCCAGACTTGGGGCCTCGGTTTCCTTTGGGGCGTAACTAAAGGTCTTGCTACCTCCTGTTACCAGTGAGGTCCCTCCTTGTTGGATTGGTTATGCGAAAGTGCGAGGGTGATTTTGGTTTTTCGGTCCACTTTGAAGGTGATCACAACAGTAGTATGAGCCTGGCGCTTTCCCACTAAGCCATAGCGATGGTCCACGTGGTCTTCCGTTGTGCGGAGACATGTCCCGAGTCGCCTCTCGCCAAACCCTATGGCAGCCGGTTGGCTGTAACAAGTAGAAACCATGGTCATGAAGGGGGGCTGTAAGGGAAGGTGGGAAGAGGAGGTAGGTAGGGGAGGTAGATCACGTCGTTTTCGTTGAATTTTGTGATTTTTTCTTTGTTTGGTGATTTGACATTAGACACTGGCAATAAACGCAGGGGGGAAGAGTTGATAGTCATTCGCGGCGCTCCCACATGAGTGCCTACGTGACACGGCCTCAGATAAGTCTGAGGCGGAAACAGGTTGCGAAGTTTCCGCCATTTGGACGACGTATTGCCCAGCGAGGATAAGCTTCAGAGATGGATACTGCCGACGACGAGGACCAAAGCTGGAAACTGAAATCCCCAGCACGACAAGAATGGAGCTGGTACTGGACACGAGGTACTCCATGAAGCATGTGTGCCATGTTTGCCCTTCATTACATGCCTCCGACTCAACCTCGGGCTGGCATGCGTCTCTCACTATGTAGCTACACCCCATCCTTCCAGGCAGCCTTCTCTGCACGCATGTTGCCCTCCATCTGCTTTGACTGGTCACCTGTGACCATGCCCGCAACACTCTCAATCTTGCCCTTTACGCCCTCAAGCGAAGGGACGGGCGCAGTAGCCACACCGTCACTGGTCGCCTGCTTGTACTTCCACTGTGCCTCCTCGTTCTCGACGTTGCCCTTGGTTTGGAGGTCCTGGTTTCCCGTGACGTATCCCCAAGTCCTGGAGAAGGTCAGGGTCACATTCACAGAGGACAAGCTGCCCTCATTACAGCACGTCAAATGTTTACAGGACTCACGACTTGACCTTGGCCGAGGCGGCTTCCACAGTCGCATCTTTGGCAGCCGCACTCTTTGCCGCGTCCACTTCTTGCTGGCCCTGGCTCGACAGCGCTTTCCCGTCGCTAACCCAGGCATCGCCGCCGAGGGAGGAAGGGAGGACCGATCCCACCGCTTGGTATGTGGCCCCTTGGGCATTCTGACGTCAGCCCGTCTCACCCTATAGTAACAGGTAGTGAACTCACCTTCAGTTGTCCTGAGACCTGCGATGGCTGCTGTTCTTGTTGTTCAGACATTGTACGATGTGAAGGATGAAGTTGTGGAGCGTTTCAAGAGTTCGTGATGGTCCGCACAACTGGAGGCGGGAAGCGGGAAGCAACGTGACGTCATACCGCGCCTGATCTCTTTTGGGCCACTGTCGTTTTCTGCGAGGTCCACCCCGAGTTTTGGTTGAACAAACAGTAGTTTGTTGCGTCTACAGTAGTTTGTTGAGCCTACTAGTTGACGAACAGTCTGTGCCGACAACTTGAAGAGACGTCGTTCATTTATCTCACCCCAAGAGGATGGAACTACTGGGGTTGGAAACTGACAATCTTTTAAGGCTCCTTATTGCAGGAGGCATTAGATCCTCGTTTCAGTTGGTCGGTTGGTCGGTCTCTGAATGCCGTGGTCATTCCTGGCACGTAGTCAGAAACGTCTGGTGCTGCAGTTGTGATGTACTCTGCCCATCTGCCTGGTGCCAACACGGCACTGTACACGCCATTTAATTAGTCATACATAGCCAGTGGCGCAAACTCTCGTCAGCCACTGCAGGGAAAGGAATGAGGACCCGACTTGCAAACAGGTGTTTCGTTTCCACGTTGCACACTCTGCTCGACTCGTTGTTCGCTTATCGCTCTTGTGAAAGGCACTGTTTGGTCACCCATGACTGCGCAGGCCAAGCCATCGTGCGGGACACGACCACGATGAGCACAGCACGTCAAATCCTGCGCCCGCTTCTCGTGGAGACAGCCGCCCGTCGTGTGAGATTGCCGTACGCGTTCCAGTTCGGTTCGCTCCGGTGTGGCTAATGTTGCCCGCAGGCCGCAGGACAGACAGTACCGCTCAACATGGGGCGTGGGTTATGTCTCAGCTTATGGATGGAGCTCGCTTGGAACTGGTCAGCTGACACATCGTTTCAGGTCAATCAAGGAGTGATGGTCCCGCCACATCGGTCTCCCAGTTCCCGGATTGTGGTACTCGCGACACCCAAGAACCCCCTGTGATGTTCTCAAGACCAGCATATTTCAGCTTGTGCATACAGCTGACTCGCTGTTCGTCTATATTTACCCAGGCCTCTTGTAACTGTGAACCACAGAAGCCCTGTGTTCTGTATAGTTTTGCCGTGTGCGGCGCTAGAAGAAGGATGACGTTCTGATTTTGAGGAACAACCGCCGCGAGGAACGGGCGTTTGGCGTGTCAGGTGAAGATGTTGCCAAGGTGTGGTGTGTGGTGTGTGGTGTGTATCTCTCGAGCGAGTAACCAGCGAGGCAGCGCGAGACTCGCTGCCCCTGTCGGCATGGCACTCGGCAAAGGTCATGCAACCCGCGGCAAAGGTGATGACTGGTAAAACAATGCGGCGGCCGGCTGCACTGCATGTGTGAAAGCGTGAAGGAAGCCTTCGGCTGTGTATTCAGGAGCCTTGCGGGGCCCGTTCGTGAAGACTCGGGGGGAGTAAAAACCAAAAAGTGCGAGGCAAACAGCTTGAATCTTTAAGTCTATACTCTGGTACTCTGGAGTGCTTTGGTTCATGGGTTGGGAGGTCGTGACGTGGCCCGGTGTGGCGGATTGCCAGAGGCGTTCTGCCCACAATTGCGGATTGACCAGAATGTTGACGAATTGACGAACCCACTCTTTGGAATTGGTCGTGGTGCCGTGGCGTGGAGTAACTGAGCAGCAGACCAGAACTGCGGCCAAGGCAGGAGTGGTGGGGAAGAGGCGCAAAGTGAGAAGCTGCACACTGTGCCTTGCATGTGCAAGTCGGCGATGTTGCCCGCATCCGTGCAACCGAAAGCACCTTTGGTGGTGTACCGCCGGTATGTTGGAAGCTGAACGTAGGTGGGGGAGTGGGCGGGTGGGTAGGGTGGGCGGCCTTGGGGGCTAGGTGGTGAGCGGTGAGGCAGCCTCGACATGGATGTAGGGGATGACGCTGCCATCAACCTTCCTTCTCTCGAAGCTTCCCCGACATTGTACATTCCAACCCCAGCATTCCCCTTCTATCTTCGGCTCCCTCGCCCTTTGTGTTCACTGTCATTTCTCTTGCTCTTTGTACCTTTTCATCGTTCCACCCCTGCTCCTCCCTTGGACAGCTCTTCACTATCACCACATCACACGCCGCCAATCGCTTGCGGACACTGGTTCAATGTCCTACCCTCCTGACACCCACTACTACAGCAGGTATCAGCACTACCAACAGGCCAGTCCCCAACAGACCGGCGAGCCGGTCGCCCATCCCAGCGGCAGCATACGAGCTATTCCCGTAGGGGTACCACTCCCACGGCAGGTAGGACCACCTCCCGTCCACAGTCCTCCGGGGTTCCACAGTCCTCCCGGGCTCCACAGTCCGCTGGGGCTACCCTCGCCAGTGAGCGTCTACAGTGACCCATCCTCCTTTTCGCCTCCAGCTCTTGCCGCTCCGATATCGACTGCAAATTCTATTATTGGTGCCAGCCCGCAACCGGGTCTGCTGTCGCCACTCAACTTTGACGTCGTCAGCGGCCCGCACTCTAGGCCAAACTCGAGTTATGGGCGCCACTACACCGCACAGACACAAGTGTCCCCCACACTGCTGCCTCTCATGACCACCACGACCACCGCTGCAACTGCAACAGCACAACCGTCCCATGGCAGTGGATGCTATCCGTCTGGGTACCCCGAAAGTGTTAGTACGCCGAGCGAGACCTGGTTCCTTTCCCAGCCGCTCGATTCCCGAGCCAGCGCAGCCTACCAGACCCCCTTCTTGACATCCCTCATCGGGATGTCTACTCCCTGCGACCCCCTATAGGTCGTACCTCGAGTACCTCCCAGTTGACGGTACCTTCTTTCCCTTCTTCACGAACCCAAGCTGGCTGGCGACGAGCCTGTCGGTGCGGAATGCGTGTGGTTGCTTAGCGTGCAACTGGTTGCCTTGTGGTTTTCGCACATGCCACACACTGGCATGTGCCTGTCCCGCAAACTTCCTATCCCCTCCACTGGAGCCATCCTTATCGTAACTCCAGTTCTTTGGAAAGTGCGAGAATGGCCCAGGTGTCTATGAGCTATATTAGAGTTGCGAACTGGCACGCCTCTGCCTCGCCGTGTTTCGTTTTCTCGCCCGTGCGACAGAAGCTGGGGTACATGGGCGTGGCACGCCCTCCAACTTCCATGTCGTTCATAGCCTCTGTGCATTCCTCGCCTATCCGCGCGCATCTGCAGTGGTGTAGCCGAGCGCGGTGATGCTGACGTACATGCTCTGTTACAGGTCACAGAGTTCTCATTCTCCCTCCTTCTCACCGACGACCATTGGAACAAGCTTTGTGTAGCGATAAACCAGTTCATGTTCAAGGAACGCAGTGAGTGTCGTCCCACGACCCCCCCGACCCGACCGATCGAACGAAGCCTCGTGAGACGCTACAGTGCAGTGGGGAGTGGCTGACGTTCCCACCCAGTGTATCCCTTTGGCCTGCACATCGACCGCAAGAAGAGCCACGATGCCCCCACCAGTCCCAGTGGATCGAGCGCGGGCCCAAGTACCACCGTCATGATGGTCGGCGCGACAGCGTGGGATGGCGAGTTTGAAGAACAAATAATGATCCTCATCCGCGAGGCAGTTGCAGATCGCGACCTTGAGTAAGCTGCGATGCTTTCTTTCTTCACGTGCAAGCAGCTAACATGCGACCGTTTAGCATCGTCGTGCACCAGTCCAGGTCCAGCCAGTAGCCAATGGTATCCATATCCATGCGCGCGCAGCAAAAACAGTACACCTCTCTTTTGTATTCTACGAACCGCCGTTGATCTAGAGTAATAATGTCAGCATTGTGTTCCATTCTACACGCGTGTTGCTTGCTCACCTTGTTCTTCACGCGCGTCAGGTACTGCGCGTAGCTGCTCATGTGGTCCATACGGTCCTCGATGAGCAGGCTAAGGGCCCATGAACGGAGTGCGGGCTCGGCATCGCTCTTGACGACGTACAGGTACGGCCTGTACACGCCGCGCCTCAGCTCGCGAGTCTTGGCAATGATGGCGTTGACGCGCTGGTTGAAGGGGTTGTCCAGGACGGGCATGGTGAACTTGCCACCGGTAAGCTCGGCGTACGAGGGTAGGTCGAAGACGTCCTGGACCAGGCGCGGGACGGCCTCCTGGCCGACCCAGAGGAAGATGTTCTGGCCGTCCTCGATGAGGAACAGACCATGGCGCTCCAGACGCTCCGAGGTGAGGTTGAGGGCGGGGGGGAGGATGACGCCGTGCTCGCCAATCGTGCCCGCCTCGGCCGGCATGTTGTGGAGCGAGTAGAAACGGGCATGGATGTAAGGGACGAGAGACTGGCAGGGGAGAGTCGTGAGGAGGTCCTGGGCGTATGCGCGAAGGTCGGGAGGGATAGTAGCGCCCTCGCGGAGACCGACGTGCTTGACAAGACCGCAGGCAAGGAGGGGAAGAAGCGAGAGGTTGGCGGGGATGGCCAGCTGCGCAGAGGCACCGGCCGAGCCAGCGACCTGGTTCTTGTAGACCTGGAGCATGTCGCTGAGACGGTTGGTGACGAGGTTGCGCGCATCGTCGAGGGACGAGCCAGACATGCACTTTTCGACGGCCTTGTTGGTGAGGAACGACGTGATAGCGACCTGGTCGGCCGAAGCGTACAACTGCGCGATCGAGTCCGTGGTAGGCAGAGCCTGGGTGATGACACGGATACGACGCTCACCGTAGCAAGTGGTGTGGAGGACGGCAGTCTGGAGGACAACGAAGGGCTGCTTGAGGTCCTCTTCGAGCTGGAGCTCGATGACGTAGTTCTGATCCAGGGGGAGAACGGGCAAGGCGAGCAGGTCGGTAGAGCGGATGAAGAAGTTGCCGTGGAACGCAGACATACGGATTCCGCGCGACGCACGGACACGGATGACAGCCTCCAAACCGACGGGCGTAGCGAGAACCTTGCCAAACTCGGTGGCAAACTTGATCGCCTCCTCGCTGCGCGACGCGTTGAAGCCAGGGTACAGGTAGGTCTGACCCGAGGTGTAGCGCGGCAGACACGAGAGAGTCGCAACGTCGGTGTACTGCGACGAGAAGAGGAACATGTCGACCGAGACCTGTGACTTTGAGCACTCGATGGCGAACGTCTTGTAGAAGCTCGACGCAGCCTGGAGCAGCGAGCTCTCCTTGGACGTGCCAAGAAGCTTGGGGTCGTCGCGGGCCTTGAGGGCACCAGTGCCAATGGTCGGGAGCGAGGCAGAGAGGGCAATAATCTTGCCACCAATCTTGCCAATGAGCTCGTGAGCGGCCTGGAGAGCCGAGCCGAGAGCGTTGCCCACAGTGTGGGTGTTCTGGAACATGTCGGAAAGCTTGCCAAGGAGGTTTTCGATAGCAGGGCGCGACTCGGTGAGGTTGACAAGGAGGTCGACAGGCTTGGGGAGGAAGACATCCGCAAGGTCCGAAACGACCAGCATCGACGACTCGGCATTGGCACCGGCGGGGAGCGAGAAGAAGTGGAGGCTGGTCGAGACGGCAATGAAGGCGACCTTGGTGCGCTTGTCCTCGTTGGGAATGTTGTCGAGTGACTCGAGGATGGCACGGGCGGCAGTGGCCACCATGCCGTTCTGGATGGCCGCCTGGCTGACGTCGATCACAAAGCAGTACACGGGAGGCTGGGGAGGGCGAACCATGTACTCGGTGGGGGCGATGAACTCGACGACCGAGTGGTTGAGCTCCTTGCGGGCCCAGCGGTCGGCAGGCTTGTTCTCCCGCGAGTCCCAGTCGAAGAGCTGGGGCACCTCGTTACTGAGACCACACATGCAGCACTTCCACCTGTTGCCTCCCTCAGTGAACGTCACAAAGGGGTTGATGTAGACGCGGCAGCGACGGCAACGAGCAATGACCGAATCGGAGACGACAGGGACGGGCTCGTCGCCGTCAGACTCGCGGTACGAGCGGTAGGGGGCCATCACAAGCGCAAGCGGGAGCTTGGACTTGTTAAGCAGCGACTGGGTGGTGGGCATCGACGCCAAGGTGCAGCGCTGGTACGAAGGGTCGGGGTAGATGAAGGCCGAGTTGGTGACAGAGGCGTTCGAAGGAAGGAGCGCCTGGGGTGGTGCCGCGTCAAGACCACGAACATCGGGCTGCATGCCGATCAGGTTGACAGTGTTGACGGGGTGGAGCTGCTTGGGCTCCGCGTACGCCTGCTGTCCGTAGCCGGGCTGCTGCTGGGCACCACCGCCGTAACCCTGCGCGCCGACGTTGAGGTTCTGGAACTGCCCAGTCACCTGGTCAACACCACCCTGCTGGGGGTACGCTGGCTGCTGGAATGCGGGCTGCTGCTGCTCCATGCCTGGAGTGAAGAGCTGGGGCTGGGCAGGCTGCTCCTGGCCTGGGTAACCAGCCTGCTGGGGCTGCTGGAACCCAGGAGCTCCGTACGCCGGCTGCTGAGCCTGCTGCTGGGCCGGGCCGCCGTACACCTCGGCCATCTGAGCGGTCGGGTATTGTCTCCTCTTGCCGTGGTGGGCGACGGCGGCGGCTGCGGGGCCAGTGGGAGCAGGAGGGGAGACCGAGGGGTTGTTGGAAGGGAAGGAAGGCCTCGTGGGCACCTCCCACTGACTGTGGCCAGTGGCCTGGTCTGGAAATGTTAGCAACACGTCATGTCGGCTTGGTTGTGACGATGAGCTCACCAACGTAAATGGTAGCGCCCGCGGCAGCGTCCCTAACAGTCAGTGAACAGGTCTGAAGACTATAGTTTCTCTAGAAGGCGGCCAGGTTGGTGCCATGGCAAGCTGCAGTAGCACAGCCGCTAGGTATTGTTGTACAACTCACCATCGGGCCTCCCATCCCTGAGGAAGCATGACTGGTTGAACGTTCATGGCGTTCCGAGCTCGCCTCGAGTGTGGGTATTGACGGCGGGGTCGTGAACGTTTTAGTGGCGGCTACTCTGCTGCTTGTCGCTGTCTGAAGAGTAGCTGAGGACGACGTGGAAGAGACGGGAAGTGGGGAGGTGTGGTGGTGGTTGTGTGACTGTGTGATTGTACGTGTGCGTCGAGCGTCCAGGTGGCAGCGCGCGCCGGCCAGGCGGCCAGAGCTCGAGCGTGGAGGGCGGCGGGTGTGTCCACAGCGGCGGCGGCCAGGCAGAGAGCCAGGCGCCGTGACGTGCCAGCAGGCCAGCAATCGGGCGGGCCCTTACGCTGGCTCGAGGGGTAATTGCCACACTGCTGTTATGGCGCGGAAATACTCGGCGAATTCAGCTCGTGTGGGTGCCCCGCACTCACCCAGCAGTGCGCTATGTGCTGCCAGTCGAGGCATTGTTGTGACGGTTGCTGCAGCATATACACGCCTCTGAAATACCATCATCTCCATCTCTCTCGCCGTCTCTCAAGCACCATGCTCCAGACAAGTCTGTTGTCAACAGGTCACGCAGACCTCGTCACCCGTAAGCATACACACCTTGCATATAGCAATGGCTACCCCCCCGCCACGAGCTAACACGAACCAGATGTCGTCTACGACTTCTACGGCGTGCGACGTAGGTACGGCTTTCTGACCGCACTGACAATCCAGTGGCCACTTGTTCGGCCGACCACAAGATCAAGCTGTTCAAGAAGCAGACTGACGGAATCTGGGAGCCGGAGACCGAGTGGAAGGTCAGTTGGGGTCTTCCCCTGGGCGGACATTAGCTGACGATCAGGCTCACGATGCTCCTGTCCTGCACCTCTCCTTTGCGCACCCCGTCCACGGCTCTCTCCTCGCCTCGTGTTCGCACGACCGCACCGTGAGGATATGGGAGGAGCTTCCCACCTCTGCCAACCCCGCCCCCGGCGCTGCCCGCTGGGCCGAGCGCGGCACTCTGACTGGCGCAAAGGGCTCCGTCCGCGCCGTCGAGTTCTCGCCCCCCAACCCCGCGTACGGCCTCCGCGTCGCATCCATCGCGACTGATAGCCATCTCCGCGTCCACACGTCGCTGGACCCAGACCTGAGTGACTGGTCGCTCGCCCACGACGTCCACATCCCTTCCCTCGCTGCGCCTGGCGGCCACGAGGACCTCTCGTCCGCGGCGACGCTCACACTCATGGAGGGCCCTGCGACCCCGGCCGAGGCTGCGACTGGCGGCTGGGGCCTGAGCTGGTGCAAGGAGAAGTGGTGGGGCAGCGTTGTTTCCGTGTTTGCCGGCAACTCGTCCACGGCCAAGGTTGTCTCCCTCGACCCCACGCCAACTTGCCTCGTCACCCTGCGTACCGCCTCGGCTTCCCCGCTGACCTGCATTGCCTGGGCTCCTAGCTGCGGCAGGTCATACCACCTGATCGCGACGGGCTCGAGGGAAGGTGCTGTGCGTATTTGGCGCGTCGAGCCGCCTTCCGAGGACGAGGGCACCAAAACCTGGACATCCGAGGAGCTTTGCTCGTTCGCCAAGGGCGTGCGCGTCGGCATGGTCGAGTGGAACGCGACCGGCACGACCTTGTCTGCGTCCACCGACGAGGGTGTTGTTTCCATCTACAAGCGTGAGCTGAATCTCTGGTCTCCTGTGACTGAGCTGACATGTTACAGCCACATACGCCAAGAACTGGAAGCTGTTGGGCCAGATGTCTGCCGAGGAGCCACCAGCCGACGAGGCATAGGGTTCGACATGCCACGAGAAGCGCTGCTGGGACGATGTTCAGTTGCGGACGGACGGGTGCTTGCAGATAAGCATAGATACCGATGTACATGTGTTAATTGGGTACACTCCAACATGTCCAGTCAGCGCAGGGGCTAATCGCAACTGAGCCTCTTTGTTTCATTCCATCCATCTCCTTCGAATGGCATTTGGTAGATGCTATGCTGACTCGGTTGTGGCGCCGAGCCGGTGCTGTTTGCGCAGTCGCAGCTGTCACAGCTGTTGTACAACCGTTCATGCGTTGTGTGATACCGGGGCGCCGTCGAAGGGCTCCTCACCAGACTTGTGATTGCATTGGAGCTGCACCTGCACCCAGGGCCGCGGCAACACGTTCTAAAGATCAAGAATAGCCCAAAGACAACTGGGCTAACTTGGAGGATGAGGTGGAATTCGAGTGTTCAGAGGTTAGAATACATAACCTACGGACCGGAACATCAATGACTCGAAATGCGGTACAGACCAGGCATGTTTGTGTTGACGGGGGCGGCCACCCGAATCTGGGACCACCTCTTGCACGGGTTTCGTGCCCCTCACGATCTCACAATACTGCTGACAACTGCAACTGCACCCATATTTTTGAAGCAATAACTGCATGCACAATATCAAATAAGCGATGGATGCACACCAAACACCCGCGACTAAGCGACCAGCGACAGAAGAAAAGGGAACCTTTTTTAATAATGTACTTGTCTCTAGTTGATGACGGCGATACGGTCGCGGTTGTTCTTGAGGGCGACCAGCCTGGTGATGGCGTCCTCGAGCTTGATGGTCTCGGCACGGCCCTGCACCTCGTCGTCACGGTTACGGATATTGACCGAGCGCTCCTGCATCTCGTCCTCGCCGACAATGCAGATGATGTTGGTCTTGTTCATGGCCGCTGTCCTGGTCTTCTTGGGGAGGGTGGCGTCCGAGAGGTCGACCTCGGCGTAGAGGCCGGCAGCCTTCAAGGCCTCGCAGACCTCGGTGGCGTACGCGCCGTATGCCTTGACCGAGACGGGGATGACGACAACCTGGCGGGGCGAGAGCCAGAAGGGCCACTTGCCAGCGCAGTTCTCGGTGATGATGGCCATGAAACGCTCGATCGAGCCGAGAATGGCACGGTGGATCATGACGGGGCGGTGGAACTGCGAGCCAGCAACCTCTCCGGGAAGCTCGGGGCCGCGGTAGCGGAGACCGAAGCGGTCGGGGAGCTGGAAGTCGAGCTGGATGGTACCGCACTGCCACTTGCGGCCGAGGGCATCGGTGAGGTCAAAGTCGAGCTTGGGGCCGTAGAACGCAGCGTCGGCCTCGTTGATGTGCCAGTTGCCGGGGAGCTTCTTCTCGAGGACGTCCTTGAGCGAGGCCTCGGCCTTGTTCCAGACGTCGAGGTCGCCCATCCACTTCTCAGGGTTACGGGTCGAGAGACCGACCTTGTAGGTGAAGCCGAAGGGCTTGTAGATGGCGTCGAGGAACTCGATGGCACCCTGCAGCTCACCCTCAATCTGGTCAACAGTGCAGAAAATGTGGGCGTCGTCCTGCACGAAACGGCGGACACGGGTCATACCCGAGAGGGCACCCGAGGCCTCGTTACGGTGGAGAACACCAAACTCGGCAAAGCGGAGGGGGAGCTCCTTGTACGAACGCTCACGAGCGTCAAAGAGGACACAGTGACCGGGGCAGTTCATGGGCTTGAGGGCAAACTGCTCGTCCTCGACCTTGAGGACGAACATGTCCTTGGCGTAGTGCTGCCAGTGGCCCGAAGTCTCCCAGAGCTTCGAGTTGAACATGTTGGGCGAGCCAACCTCGACAAAGCCACGCTTGTTGTACTCCTCGCGGACAAAGGCCATGAGGGTGTTGTAGATACGCATGCCGTGGGGGAGCATGAAGGGCGAGCCGGGCGAGAGGTCCGAGAAGAAGAAGAGCTCCTGCTCCTTGGCAATCTTGCGGTGGTCACGCTTGGCGGCCTCCTCCTGGAGCTTCTTCCACTCGGTCATCTGCTTCGAGTCCGGGAACGACATGCCGTAGACACGCTGGAACGAGTCGTTGTCCTTGTCACCAAGGAAGTAGGACGACGAGTTCTGGAGAAAGTGGTTAGCTCCGGACATATTTATACATGCTCTCAAGACTCAAGACTCACCTTGGTAACGGCCATCGACTTGACGCGGCCAGTGTGGGGCACGTGGGGACCAAGACACAAGTCGATGAGAGGACCACAGCGGTAGACAGTCGACTCAGTTCCGTCGGGGACCTTCTCGTTGATGTAGTGCTGCTTGTACTTGTTGTACTTGAACATCTCGAGGAGAACCTCCTTGGGGAGCGAGAGACGCTCAAAGGGCTGCTTCTCCTTGACAGTCTTCTGGCAGACAGTCTCAATGTGCTTGTGGTCCTCCTCAGTGATGGTCTTGTTGTTGGCAAGACCCATGTCGTAGAAGAAACCGCCCTCAGGGAGGGGGGGACCGTAGCCGAGGCAGCAGCCCTCGTACGAACGCTCACAGGCCTCACCGAGGACGTGCGCCGACGAGTGCCAGAAGACCTGGCGGGCCTCGTAGTCGTTGTCGGGAGAGTCAAAGTCAAGGAGGGCGAGCGACACCGAAGCCTCGAGGGGACGGTTCAGGTCCCAGAGCTCCTGGTTGTTGACCTTGGCGATAATGACACGGTCGGCGAGCGAGGCGGCAATGCCCTTGGCGACCTGCATGGGGGTGGTCTCCCAGGCAGTGCCCTCAACCTCCTTGCCGTTGGGAAGAGTGATGGTGATGGGGACGCGAGGCTGCTCGGCAACAAAGGCCTTGTACTTGGCCATGTGCTCGTCAAAGATCTTGATACGCTCAGCGAAGAACTCGGGAGGAGGGCTCAGCTCGGCGCCAACGGCACCGTTGGGACCACCAGAGCCGGCCTTCTTCTCCTTCTTCTGCTTCTGGGGCTTGTCGCCGGCAGGGGCCTTGGCGGGGGCAGCAGGCGCAGCGGCGGCGGCGGCGGCGGGAGCGGACATGTTGGTGGGGTGGGGGTGATGAGGATGGGAGGAGCAGGCGCGCGTGGTGGTAGTCGCGAGGATGGAGCGTGCGAGGGGGGTTGCCCGGGGGAAAGAGGATGCAAAGGCGAATGAAGTAGTGGCAGCCGAGACGAGTCGACGGGGGAGCATAAACAGGCTCTTGGGAGTAGTTTGAGTGGCGAGTCTGGGAGCTCTGATGAGAGAGGACCGAGGGTTGATGGGAGTCACTTTCCAACTTTCGGAGTCGAACAAAACGCGGCGCCGCAGACACGAGAGGGGGCGCACACACACACCGTACACACCACACACGCACAGTGCGTTTGAACATTATTACTAATTACGTAATAATGCCACGTGAGCGGAAGCAATTTGAACACCCCCTCACCCATTCCATTGAACGGCCAACCTCACTCGCGCACTCTCCTGAACTTTGGATCATCGTCAACACAGACTCCACCTCCCCTTCCTTCGTCCTACCTACCCTCGACATCCCCTGCTTGGAGGCTCCCCAGGCGTCTCCTTCAGGCTACTGTCACCCGTCCTTCTCCAGTCTCTTTTCCCCTCGCCCGCCCGTTCTTCTTGCGATCGTTCACGTCCCGCCCAACATGGCCGAGTCCGCCGAAAGCCGCACCATCGTAATCGTCGGCCAGGGCGGCATCCAGACCGATCTTGACCTCGACTCGCTCGCCGATGCTGAGGTTGCTGAGGTTATCCCCGATCTCCTCGCCGACTACTCGGCAGAATGCAAGGACTGGACGCTGATCGCTCGCGAGCATTGGCGTGCCGGGCGTTGGGCGCGTGCCGAGGAGCTCCTCGTCAAGGGCATCAAGTGTGAGTGGTCTCGCATGATCAGAACGTGCTGACCGAGACAGTTTTTGCGAGTGGGCGTCTTGCCGACCATATGGCTCTTGTCAACCTCCATGCGATGCTCGCGCACCTTCATCTCGCGCTGTCGCGCAACGCGCCAAAGTCCATCTTGGCTACTGCCAGTGAGTCCCGTCGTCATCGCAGTACGAAAGGCAGACCTGACGCTTGCAGAGTATGATATCCTCCAGTCGGAAACGCACACGAAGGAGTACCACTACAACGAGGCGACTACCCAGTTGAATCGCGCCGAGGAGGCTCTCAGAGCCTCGGGAACCGGTGCCGACGAGGAGCCCATCAGTGTGGCAATGGGAAAGAGTAAGCTGAACAGACACCGCGTGGACTTGGCTAACCGCTTTTCAGTCATCCTCTACCTAGCTCGTGGACAGCCCAACGTTGCCCATCCTCTGGTCGACCGCTTGCTGCAACGGCAACCAAACAACCTCGCGGCACTGACCGCCCAGGCCCGTTTGCAGTTTGCCAGGCGACAGCATGACCAGGCTTTGGTCACGTACCAGAAGATGCTCCAGCTCAGCCCCAACATGAAGCCTGACCCCAGGATAGGTCTTGGCCTCTGTGCTTGGGTTCTCGGCGACCGGAAGAGGGCCAGGGCGGCTTGGGAACGCGCCATCCACCAGGACGCCGACTCGTGGGCACCGTTGCTACTTCTCGGCCTGTCATTACTCAACATGGCCCGTGAGCTGCAGCACCCTGCCGACAAGCGCTTGAAATACGAGACGGCCGGTGTGTCGCATGTTCAGAAGGCGTTCAGGCTCAATAACAAGAGCACGGCCGCCGCCCTTGCGCTTACTGTTGTCGCCTCCCTGGGAGACAATATCCCCTTGGCGTCCAAGCTCGCCGAACGTGCGATCCAATTTGCCGACAACAGGCGTCACTCGGTTCTCGCCAACTCGGAGCGTGGACGACTGGGATTCATTTCAGGTGACGTTGCCGACGCCGGTCGATACATTGCCGCCGCGAAGGGCGAGGACCCGTCCAACGTCAACATCATGGCCGAGTTGACTCTTGCTCAGATTGCTATCAAAAATGGCAAGTTGACAATCTACAAGCTACATTGCAGAGACTGACATTCAGGCAACCTGCGTGAGGCTCTCAACTTTGTTGAGCAGACTGCGAAGCGCCTCTCTGGCAAGGGCCCGCTGGAGTTCACTGTCCTCCACGCCTCCCTTCTCGCGTACCCTCACTTGGGTATGCCTGCCGACGAGTTGGCGCGTAACCAGCAAACGGCCCGCACGATGCTGTCGGATGTCCAGACGCTCATGAGCGCAGCGACGACCGAAGAGGAGATGGCCAAGCTGCGCGGGATTTCGATGGACCCCGATGTCTTTGTGGAACTCGCCAAGCTCTGGCAGGAGGAGAGCATGGAGAAGGCCATCACCTCGTACCAGACCGCCATCTCGATCAAGGCCGACGCTGGCTCGGAGGACCTGGCGGACACCCAGACCGAGTCTCAAGAGCGCAAGCCCGTGGACTACGCTGCTGTTCGTCTCTCGACCAACCTCGCATCGCTGTACGCCATCCAGGGCCAGACTGAGGCTGCTGAGGGCATGTTCCAGGAGGCGCTCCAGCAACTCTCATCTGAGACGGGCAAGGAGGCCGACATGCTCAAGACTGTAATTGCCTACGACCTTGGTCGCGCAAACGAGCAGAGCGGAGACGCTGGAAGGGCGACACAATGGTTCCGCGACGTTCTCAGGCAACATCCGGAGCACATGGAGGCCAAGGTCCGACTGTCTACTCTGGCTGCTGCTGCTGGCCGCAACGCAGACGCGCACAACTACCTCAAGGAGTGTCTCCGCGCTGACGAGTCCAACCTCACTCTCCGTTCCGCCTACACCAACTTCCTCATTTCGATCGGCTCGTACAAGGAGGCGCTGGCCTTCACCTCGCAGACCCTCAAGTACGACCGCAAGGACGCGTTCACCTTCACCGCTCTCGCCTGGCTGCACTTCACCCTCGGCCGTGAGGCCAAGTCGCCTGCTGACCTGGCCGAGCGCTCAAAACAGTACCTGCGCAGTGCCGAGGCGTACGAACGTGCGCTCTCAATCGACCCCACCAACGCTATCGCAGCGCAGGGTCTGGCTATTGCGCTTGCTGAGGACACTCTTGTCCCCAAGGCCCTCCAGGTCGCTCCTGGCAGCGTCGAGGAGATGAAGACCCGCACTCGTTTGGCGGGTCAGGCTCTGTCCATCCTTGGTCGTATCAAGGACTCCCTCCCCGAGGGTGCCGTCAACGTCAACATTGGTCACTGCTACTTCATCCGTGGCGAGGAGGAGCGCGCAATTGAGGCGTACGGTGCGGCCTTGAGCGCGTATGGCGGACGCAAGGTCTCGGTTCTTCTCTACCTTTGCCGCGCGTGGTACGCCTACGCCATCAAGGAGTCCAACTTCTCTGCCATGGGCCAGGCTCTCAGTTACGCCACCAGGGCGTTCCACGTCCAGCCCAGCGACCGCGCGATTCTGTACAATGTTGCGATGATCCAGCAGAAGGCTGCCGAGATCATGCTTGGCCTCGACCCCTCCAAGCGTCTCCTTGAGGAGCTGCAGCTTGCCCTCAAGCGTGCTCAGGAGGCTGTCACCATCTTCCGTGCACTCGCCGACGACAAGTCTGGTCCTCTGCCTTACGACGTCGACCTTGCCGACCAGCGTGCACGCTACGGAGAGGGACTGCTTCGCAAGGCGCCTGAGCAGATTGCCAAGCAGGAGACGTATGAGGGCGAGGCTGCCGCTCGCGTCGAGGAGGCCCGCCGCGTGCGCGCCGAGGAACAGGCCCGTATTGAGGCTGCCGCGGCTACCCGCCAGGCCGAGATTGATGCCCGTGCCGCCGAGCTCGCCGAGGAGCGTCGCAAGGCCCGCGAGGAGGCGCGCGAGTGGCAAGAGCAGCTGGCGGCCCAGCAGGCCGAGGACGAGGTTCGCAAGAACGAGCGTATCGAGCAGCGCAAGCGCAAAAAGGAGGACCGCGACATTGTCGACGACGACGAGGACGTGCCCGAAGGCGAAAGGCGACGTACGAAGAAGAAGGGCGAGCGCAAGAAGCGCAAGCCTAGGAGGAACAGCGACGCCAGTGACGATGGTATGGAGGTCGACGAGTCGGCTGCCGTCAGCGGCGAGGAGGACGTGGCGGCCTCACGCCGCAACGCGATCGCAATGCTCAAGTCGAGGGTGAGTTACCTGGATTCCCGTTCGGTGCGTTCGAAACTGACATCATCACCAGAAAAAGAAAAAGGCCCAGCGCGCGGCCCACGAGGACCCCGACGAGGACGACGGAGGTGGCGGCGGCGGCGGCGGCCGTCCGACACGCGGCAAGCAGTTCAAGTCCAAGGCTATTATCGAGGACTCGGATGACGACGACGACGATGACGCTGGTGGTGCGCCTTCGCCTGCGGCCAGCTCGCGGGCGGGAAGCGAGCAGGAAGATAACGGGGCGAGCGATGCCGATTCAGACTAGCAAACAGCATTGAGGAATGCATAGATCACCTGCGATGGCTTTGGGTACTGCAGATGCGTGCTTACTACTTACTGAGGCCGCAGACAACGAGGCACAACAGGTACCGTGCCGACTCTTCCAAAAAACAACAGAACAATACGTGACAATTGAGAATCGAGCCTTTGGTGTGTGCCCAACCAATCCTGACACCCATTGACGAGTGAGTGGAGGAGATATCCTCGGACATGTGGTGCCGACTTTACAGGTCAAACTTTCATTCATGGGGATACGTGTCTCTTTACTTCAACTGTCCCGCTTCTGCAGCCATTACCATTTGCACTGTGCCCTAAAACTGGTCGATCCGTCCGAGCACCCACTCGAGATGCTTGTACGCAGCGCGCGGCTGGAACTCGGGCTGCATGTGGCCAGCCATGAATGTCTGGACCCACATGAGACCGCGCTCATAGTGCTGCACGCCAATCACACCCTGGGGACCGTTCAGGCCGTTCAGGCCGCTCTCGTCAAACACGGTGGTCCACTGAACGTCTGCCTCGGTGACGACAAAGGACTCGTTGGGGGCCGACTGGAAACCGAGCTGGCCGTTCCACGTCATGTTCTGGATGGCGAGGAGGGTGGTGTTGGTCAGAATCACCGAGTCTGGAGGGTTAGTCGGACCGGTCGCTCACCCGCCAGCTTGCTTTGACAACTCACCAAAGTCACCGTTCGAGACGAGGACGCGGTTGGTGGCCTCAATAACCTGAGGGAGGACGTGTTGGATCGGGTCGGCACTCTCGTCGTTCTCGCCCTGCTGAGGTCCGCCGTCGCCGACGAACACGGCCGGGGAAACGCCACACAGGCTCCAGTTGACGTTCATCGGAGCATGGATCGCCTGCTTGACGTCGTCACGGTTGGGGTACACAAACGCACCCGCTGGGGTGTACTCAAAGTCACCAGGCATGCCAAGAGGGTCGAAGGGGATGGGGCAGCGATCGTTCTGGGCGTGTCAGTTAACACGTAGAGCAATCACAACTCACGATAGAATATGGATTGAAGCAGGCGTTGATGTCGAACACCTCGTAAAAGACCAGCTGGTCGAAAGCACACGACCAGTTGGCTGGGTTGCTGTAGTTGACGTACATCTCCGGCTGGTTGCCTGGCGGGGGGAAGGTGAGGTAGGTGTTGATGTAGTCGTTCCAGCCACAAGCTTCCTGCTGCTGCGCAAGCTCATTCATGTAGGTGTCGTTGAAACCCCACAGCTCAGCATACTTCTGTATGTGTGGCACCGTGTTCATGGCCTGGCCGGAGGCGAACTCGCCGATACACGGGTCGTACACGAGCGCACCTGCCGAATCAGTTTCCGAGACAAAGCACCTGTGACAACGAAGCCTCTTCTCACCCTGGAGGTCATAGTTCTCGGTGTTGTTTTGGTTCAACATTGCGGCCGAGATGTAGGGCACATAGCGTCCCGCATAAGACTCGCCCGTGATGTGGATCTTGTTGTTCTTGATCCCGAAAGTGTCCTGGAAGTTCTTGAACCAGGTAACAAAGTTGTCGGCAATGTCTTCCTGGCTCTTCGCAGTAACTGTGCCAATGGAGAAGCCTGACAGTGTGAGTTTTCGTCTTAGAGGGGTAAGACCAGAAGGCTTACCAGTCCCAATGGGCTGATCCACATAGAGCATGTTAGTGAGATTGTTCCTGGTGTCGTCAGCTGGTGCCACTTCGTCTTCGGTATCCTCATCGTGGCGCTCACCAACTGTACGGGTTGGGCACAGGCTGGTATGTTGCAGCCCTCCAAATGATAGGACCGTTCTCCTGCCAGAAACCTTCCTGGCTCGAGCAACCGGGACCACCATTGAGCCAGATGGTAACCTCGTCGACGGGATCGCCGACCTTGGGAGCGAAGATGAAGAACAGTGCTTCCGAGTTGTTGTTTGTGATGGGGATCAAGCCGGCGTACAGCTCTCCAAAGTCCCAGTCGACAAAGGGGAGCGACGTGACGAGGAAGGCTGTTGGGTCAGCATTATCTTGCCTCTCCCACATGATCACTTCGACGTGGTCCAGCCCCACGTCAGCTCTCTTCAGTACTCACGTTCAGTCTTGTCGCTCTTGTACCGGTAGGTGTCGTTCTGCCACCTTTTCATGAAGTCATACTGCTCCTCCAACTGGCGACGAGTTTCCTGGTAGATCTTGTGGTTGGAACGGGCCTCACGTCCTTCCTGGGTGTGAGCGCGGAGGCCGGCGAACTGGGCCACTGCAGTCAATGGAAGGAGTAAGGCTAGGAGGAGCTGGACAGGGACCATGGTGAGCCGAGGCGATGAAGACACTGAGCATACTTCCTGTGTGGCCTGTGGTTGAGCTTATATAGCTGTTCCCAGCAAGACCCAAAGCCGCTGTTCCCAGCATGGTTATAGGCCCCAGAAGGAAGAAAGGACCATGCGGTCCGACATCGATATCGCTGCGCTACGTCACTGGCGCGGTCCTAGAGCCGCAGATGCCCGACATGGATATGCCAGGGACCAAATCTCAAAGGTGCCAAGAGAGTCATCACGAGACAAAGTGTCACGCTAGTGCCGTCGCTGGGATCTATGGCTGAGTGCTGCCCATGCTTGCGAGCCCCAAAGTATAAATAAAACAACCATACAGAGCAGCAAGCCGTACTGTAAGTACGTAACGAAAGAGCATGTCGCTTCTGTCAGGTCCTCGGCGACAACAGGCACGAGTTGCTTTACATTGTGGTTTTGCGTCATCCATATCCATTAGCCGGCATGGTTGACGCTCACCCGCGTCCACAGTCAGGTGCACCCAGTGTTCGGTTTAGTTCGTTCTCACCAACTGAGGTGTGACGTTGTACGTCGTGGTATGCTGCATGCCTTCGGGCCGGAGCCACGGCCTCCATATACCCTGCATCATCTTCTTCGAAACAGCGGGTGGCCGTCCTCAAGTCTGTCAGCGCCACGCTGTCCCCGTCCCCACATGGGTGTCAGAGAGCTAGTCTGTGGATCTGTGCCTGGTTCTATGCAGCAACAATCTCCAAGTTAATATTAGACACCGTCATGCTTGTTGACTGGTTCCGTGACCGCCGCCACAGCCCACAAATTCATGTGCAGCACATGTTCGAAGCAGCCTCCGGTCGGAATCGCGGATACACAATTCCGAGCTAATTTATCCATGTGAGTTGTCCAGGCAAGCTGCTTCTGAGCCGCCTGAGTTTGCTCGGCTGCATCCCAGACAGCTTGGGGGAGGGCGATGCGTCGGCAGTAGTAGGAGGATCGGGCTCGGTTCGGGGCAGGGTAGAGGCGCAGTTCTCAGGACACACTCAGATATACAGATAACGGTGTCCTGGCCACTCCTGGCACATTCTTTTATATGGTTTCTCTGGTCAAGACTGTTCTTCCCCCTCTACTCTGTCTACCACCTCTTGTACACCCACTCACCTACCGACACCATTACGCAGCTATGCAATTTCACGCGGAGACCAGAGACCCGATAATTCTGAAAACAGCTGACTAGTATTTATTCCTCGGCATTCAAGATGCCCGCTTAACACCCACCTCCTTCTCTTTATTCTTTATAAAAACCTGCGCTCACTCCAGAAATATCCTTACGCTTACGAGGGTGCGAGAACAACTGCTGCGCGGCGTCGTTTCAATTTTTCTTCGCACCAGCATGGACTGCGAAAACCAACTTTCCCTACTGAAAGGCCGGGCCCCGCAGGACCACATGGGTTCAGATTTTACCGGCCCTTATTGCCGGGGTGTTTGCAGGTGAACGGCTTGAGGGCCGGTTCTCCCTGTACCTGACAGGACCACTCTTAAGCGATGCACATGCACTGGGCTCCAATGTGGCCCCGAGTCTAGCGCACCCCTCTACTAACGCAAAGGAGGGAGGTCGCGCGAGCACTTTTTCACTCTGCACACTGCAGCACTCAAGATGGTCCGCAATCGTTTCACCAAGGCCTCGCTGGTCCTACCCAAGGAGGACAGCTGCATCGCCCCCGATGGAGTTTGGACCAACAAGGACATGGACCCCTCCCCTCCAGAGCACCGCACCTGGACTAGCTGGACGTTCTTCAGCTGTAAGTCGCCTCCGGTTTGATCGGAGCTGATCCAAGACTGGGTGTGCGATCTCTTTCAGCCAGTGAGTAGCGATGGTGGATGTGTGGAATGGTTACAGTGGCAATGGTGACAGCGGCTGACTTCGCAGGGTGGTTGGGCTACCACTGCGGCCTTCGTCGGCATGGGCTTGACATGGTGGGAATCATGTCTTGCCGTGTTGACTGGAAGCTTCCTCTCCGCCCTTGTTATTGCCCGTAAGTGGACCAGGAATCGTCAAGGAGATGCTTGTGACTAACAATAACAGTTAACGGTGTGACCGGTGGAACTGTGCACACCCCGTTCGCCGTCACAAGTCGTGCTACATACGGATACTGGGGCAGCAAGTTTGTCGTCTTTGTGAGTACCAAACCCAAACCTCTGGCAGCTGTGCTTGGCCCGTGGTGGCTGTCAAGGCGGGGTAGTCATCCATATGGCCAGCACATGGCTGAGCCTGGACTTTGCCTAACCTGCGTTTCCTGATGTTTCTGAGCTGACCACCTTAACTCCAGTCCCGTTGTGCCATTGCTACGTTCTGGCTGTCGATCAACACCTTCTCTGCCGGTCAATACGCTTCGTACGCGATTGAAGCCATCTGGCCCTCGTACGGACGCATCAAGAACAGCGTCCCTGTCGCCCAAGGTGCCACGACCATCGACTTCATCAGCTTCCTGATCATTTGGATCATTCAATTCCCGTTCATCCTGATTCACCCTTCCAAGCTGCGCTGGGTCTTTCACATCAAGGCTATGCTTGTGCCCGTTGTGGCTCTTGGAACTATGATTTGGGCAATCGTTAAGGCTGGTCCTCTTGCGAGTGAGGCACTCAGCACACCTACCAACCGTGTCGCTCCTGGCAAACTGCGCTTCATTGCCTTTATGACCGCTGTCACCTCGGTGCAGGGCACTTGGGCTACGATGGGTGTCAATGTTGGAGACTTCTCTCGCTACACTCGCAAACCCTCCGCATCCTGGGCTCAGCTCTGGGCTTTCCCCATCATCAACACCCTCGTCTCCATCGTCGCTGCCATTACCGCGGCATGCTGCCAGGCTATTTACGGCGATGTGCTTTACCAGCCCTACCTGATCGTCGCCAAGTGGAACACTTCTCCTGGCGCCCGCACTGCAATGTTCCTTGCCAGTATTCTCTGGGCTCTTGCCAACGTTACTACCAACGTTACGGCCAACTCGATTTCGGCCGCCAACGACATGTGCGCACTCGCTCCAAAGTACATCAACATTAGGCGCGGTCAACTCATTGCAGTCACAATCGGTGTCTGGGGCTTTGCCCCTTGGAAGGTTCTGGCCAGCGCCAACAACTTCCTTACCTTCATGTCGTCCTATTCGGTCGTTCTCGCCCCCATCGGTGCTCTGATGGCATTCGACTTCTTCATCATTAAGCGCCAAAAGTACGATGTGTACGCTCTTTACCAGCCATGGGGCATCTACCGCTATGCCAAGGGCTGGAACTGGCGTGCGTACGTCGCTCTTATCTTCGGTATCGCGCCAAACATCCCTGGTATGGCATCGGCGATCAACGAGAAGATTGAGATCGGTAACATCAAGTACGTCTACATGGTGTCCAACATTACCGCCGATTTTATCGCTCTGGCAGTCTACTACATCCTGAATAAGGTCTTCCCCGCTGCGGAGAGTATCATCCCCAAGGCGGTTCATGAGACTGGACTCCCAATCGAGAATGACATTATCCGCCCCTTCCCTATCCGCGACTACGAGGACAAGGATGAGACAGGCAACGCCATTGTCGATGTAACTGCCCCCAGGGACTAGTTTGATCGCAATGACGGAGGAAGAGTAGTTTGATAGCAATTGATAGTGAGACAGCAGGTGATTGGGATGGATCAGCGCCTTGGGCGCGTCACTGGGTAGATAACATTTGAGTGACGCGGGACAGATAAGATTGCGTGTGCAGATCCGAGTGAGGATATCAGTCTTGTTGGGATCGGCACTGGGGAAGATCTCCAACCTCGCTGCTACATCCCTGCTCCCTCATGAGGCTGCCAGCCACAGTTGAGTGCCAGCCCTGCCAATCGTCCTGAATAAGTAATGACAGTCCGAAGACTGTCAAACGTTGTGTGGACGAGTTAGGAATCGAACCAAAGACCTTGTCAAGTAGGGTAGAAGATGCTAATGACACGCTCTACCAACTGAGCTACACGCCCGTTTACGTAAGCAACTTTTCTGTCCTGCTTCTGAGCCTGCAGACGCGTTTTCGATAGCTGGCAAGCGACGGCAGAACCTTGTGGGACGTTTTAGATGTGGGTTCAAAGGAAGGAGGTCAGAGTCTCAATGATCGGTAGGGGAGATGCAGATCGCCATGGAAAATAGCCCAAAAATGAGCCAAAAATCCCACCGCTTCGAGGATTCATGCGACACCTTCACTCCACCTTCCCCGGCTTTCGTCGTATTGTGTTCTGGGCTATGCACCAGCTTCCGTTGTGGTTCTTGGCTCCTATAGCTAGTGACTGCATAAAGGAATAACTTACGTAATTGGCCGCTTAGCTCAGCTGGTTAGAGCATCGTACTAATACCCAGCCTTGGTTACTAGTTCATGCGGAGGTCGGCAGTTCGATCCTGTCAGTGGTCAGCGTGAGGCGCTGGTCTTACCATCTCTTTTGGTTTTGATGTCTGTCTCCCCTGAGGGACGAAGTAGAGTGCGGGGGGTGATGAGGCGACTGGGAGTGAGTGCCACTGGACCACTTCGAAATCTGGTCCTCCGAGTCCTCGATGTAAGTTGTGTGTGCTTTATTGCACTGCTCACATCTGCAGCCTTCAACCGACTTTGGGGGCGTGCTAGTGTGCTAGTGGGCATTGCATCCAGCCCACGACACAGTTGGGTTCACGTTATGCCACGAATTCCGATCGGGATGCGTGTTTGCCAAGACCTGTGGGAGCCGACCGAAGCGAGCTGTGACGCCACGGCGCCACAGGTTCACTCGCTAGCCATGCTTAAACAGCTTTGGGCGCAACCGTCTACGTCTCCATCTCCACTCCCACCATGACCACCACCACCACCAGCGCTGAACGCCAGCAAGCGGCGAGAGAGACCTTCCCACTCAAGCACACATTGACTACTATCAGCGGTGGCTGCACGTTTACCACCGTGTTCTACTCGGCCTGCAACATGTATTATCATGCCCCAATGAGCGAACCAAAGACACCAGAGGACCCAGATACACCAATCGCGTCGGACCCTCCTCGAACGGACATACGCTTATTGGTCCTGCCTTTCTACTGCGCTCTACTGGTCGTGATCCACCTCCAACGATGGGTCTACGGTCGACCACAGAGCTGTGGCCTCTACACCGGCTTCATCGCTGAAGCTGGGTTTGCGATTGCGATGGTACTGGTCTATGCCGCTGGCATGTCGAAGAAGTGGGCCTCCGTGACCTTTATTCTTATGTACGGTGTGGTGTATTTCGAGCTCCTCATCCGTTTTCGTATTCATTACAAGAAGTTCTGCCGGGAACTCGACGCTCAAGAGGCGACTGCGGATCTGGAGCTTGGCACTGCCGCTGCAGAGCAACCCGCAACCACCCCGACCACACAACAGTCCGCGCCCGCAACCACCCTTCCCATCAGCGCTAAGACCATCATCACCCAGGCCAAACGCCAAACTGTCGCTACACTCCTCGTCACAGCCATTGCGACGGCTCTCCTTATCCTCGCAGCTCGACCGGACGAGGACACCCTCACGCCGCTCGACGCCACAATGGCAATCTATGTGCTTTCCTGGGCCACATACCTTGCTGCACTCTGCAACTGGAGCCGCCTGTTCGTCTCGAACACTGCAGTTGGTGTGTTAACCTTTGTCGCACCATGTACCGCCCTCCTGCCACCCGCCATCCACCTGTTGAACGTCTACCATCTCACGCCTACTTTTGGTTCCGTCGAAGGCCTCCTTGTCCTCGCGGTACCTGTAGCAGCCATCGTCGCGGTACACTTGTGGTATATTCGGGTGGCCCATGAGCAAAGGCTACACGCCGAGCCCATGGAGTGGGAACCCAAGCGTTCGCATGGGTGGTGGTTACCCGCAATCCCTCATTTCTTCACTACCTCGCTCCTATTCCTTGCCGCGGCGCCGAGGGGACATCCGTTCCACACTCTGCTCTCGATTCCAACCCTCCTTGCCGCTTCCCTCTTCCTCTGCCTCACGCTCGCTGGGCACTTCAAAGCGTGGATGTTCCAGCACTCGGACCGGCCCCCTCTCCGGCATCTGGCAATTGTTTGTACCACCTTCCTCGCCATCGTGCTCGGCGTCTTCCTGTCCGCCTGGCTGTTGGTCCCCGCTGCGTTCATGGGGTTTGTTTCGATCATCCGCACGTATAACCGCATCATCAAGGAAGAGGCTCCAGAACAGCAGGAGGAGATGTTGACTGCTATCCTGCCCAAGGCGTGAACAGGACGCAGTGTATATAGTTCGTGGAATAGTTTGTAAATGCACACATTGATAGGCTTCTTAGAAGAGTGTGTATTCTCATGCTGCTGTCTGAGGGCACCATTGTCGTCCATGAGGAATGCCCAAATCGAGCAACGTTCTCGGCACTGCGTACACTGGGTCGGGTAATAAGAGAGTGGTATGCCTCGCAGCGTCAGAGAAATGAGGCACTAGGAGGTTCACAGCATTTTTAGTTTCACGGTCTTAATAGAGTTTCATAGTCTTGGCAATGCCAGAATATACAGAGGCGTACAAGCCGAATGCTTTGGCGTACAACTAAATATGCTAGGGCCTGGAGTGGTGTGCAATGCGAAATGATGTGATTGATTGGGGTCCACCGAACACTGAGCTCGGCTCAGTTGAGCGACCGTTTGGCGAGCTGGAAATGACGGTGAAATGCTGAAATGTAGACGCCGGACGGGCCAAGCGGCCGCGAGGCACCGCGGCCGATAAAAAAAAACTGGATTCCTGAGGCCTGAAGCTTGGCTTCCACTGTCCAGTTTCGATTGTGGTTTAGGCGAACTGTTCGTCTGGGGACATCGTGTGTCGTGCATTGGTCGTTTGCGTTGGGGTCATGGCCATGGCCGTGGATGCCAGGATGTCATGAGATGCTGCGACGAGCGGCGTGCGCGCAGCGCGTTTGATCGTCAAAAGGTGCACGTGCAAGTGTGTGGTCCCTGAGACGTCGGATGGTGGAAGGGACTTCGTTGCGATAGAACCACGTCGACCATGAGGCGCACATGACTCGTGGCTATCGTGATCCTAGATCGTCGAGCGCAGTCGAGAGGGTTGTGGCTTTGCCACTTAGGCATGTCCAGCACCGAGGATGTGCAGGACTCGACGCCACCCACGGCAGAGCGATGAAGACTGAGCTGGCGACTCTGTGCGGCGCTTGTGGAATTGCACAGAGGGGGGAGCGGATCCCGTAGTGGTCGGTGACAGCGTGTGAGTGGGAGAGTTGGCCACAACGGAAGCGGCAGGAGAAACGGAGGGAGTGTGCTCGGCGCGCCACTGGGCGGCAAACTCGGCCGCCTCTGATGCCGACGCGCGGCGGGCGTGCTGGCTTGCGCTGGACGCACGCTTCGGTGCACCCGACTTCTTGCTCTTCATGATGCCCCAGCCGCGGCCCATGCCTTTGCGCTCTCCGGACCACCACGAGCGAGCGGAACGCTTGCCACCGCTGTTGGATCGGTGGATGTGAAAGTCTTGCAGGGGAGCACCCATGCCAGCGTCGGCGTAAATGTCGCCAGGCGTCACCTCATGAGTGTTGTCATCGGCGGCCCCAGTGGTGGCGTGGCGCGCATCGTTCGAGGCATGCTGCTCTGGATCAAAGAAGAAGGAGGACGGTTGAGTCGGAGCGCGAATGAAATCGTCGCGTCCGTAGTCGGCGGGGTCGATTGTGCTCTGGGTGAGGATGCTTGAGCCGCCCATGGTGTGCAGTAGTGTGTTGTGCAGAGGACAGAGGATGTTGGTCGTGCTCTCAGTAAAAGCTGCGATCAGAAGAGGCTCGGATCTGTCGGGAGTGGTCGCGATAAGTGAGGCGATCAGGGACAAGGCGAGGGATATCGGGTGGCGGCGCTCCGTGTCGGACTCGATTGCGGTAGAGACGGGCGGTACAGGCTGGAGTTGGGTGGCTACAGTAGTGGAGGATAAACGTGAACGTGTCAAAGTGGGCTGCATGAAGACCAAACACCAAGGGATGATATATATGTATAGACATCTGGTGGGTGCACACGGAATCACCGGCCGATGCTCCACAGCAACGGCTTGAGACACCTGGCTGGTTCGGTGAGTCATCCGCCCAACTCTCCGACTCGGCACCACTGAGGTCATATTTCCACCGTGCTGCCTCTCCTCGTTCCCCCTTCCGCCCAGTTTGCCACCCAACACGTTCCAGATCGTTCACGGGATCTGAACCTAGACAAGGTACCAACGGTACCCCGTTGGCCTATGCATATGCGATCGTGCATGTTGACTTGTTGACATTTACCTGAAGGGAGGATGCCTGTGTATTTCTCCGTCGACAGCGTACGCGTCAATTTTCGACCTCGCAGAGCACCCTCAGCCTACTTCTGGACTAGTATTCTGCAGTTGCTGTCATGCAACAACATGCTCCAACATGCTCAACAACATGCCCACTCAGCCTCCACAAGCAGCGTGCTGACACAGCATAGGCATATAGGCCCAGGCGGAAAGCGAGGTGGATGCCAAATGCTTGCAAAGCCATGACGCTCTTCCGCGGCCGTCGGCTGAGACATCCGTGGCCCAGGCCGTCAGGCCGCAAAAGCGGCCGGACTTTCCGCACATCAGTTACTAAGGGCAATGCATCTAACAACCGGGCTAGATTGCCTGTCTGATCACCATTCCACCACCTGAGTCGCTTGAACTATTAACGGCACCTATTTCGCTTTGATGTTGACACTCGTGTCTCGCCACACTGTGGCATTAATGACACGAGGCGAGGAATGGGATCGCCACTGACACCATACGGTGGCATTGATGACACGCAGCGAGGAATGGGAAGGTGAGGAATGGGACCGCCACTGATCCACTGAGCTCATCCACTGAGCTGTAGCCGCATGGTGGTGGCTGCCAGCCGTGCACGATCTGTGTCCAATGTTGGTTTGTTCGATGTGGGCAGCTACAATTGCCTGCTGTAGACGTAACTCAACGGAGTCACTCCCCGTCGGCTGTCCAACGCCTCGCCTTGAGTTCAACAGAGTCGATGGTGTATCCCTTGGGCCCAGCACTGAGGCGAACGCCCTCGTCGCGCAGCATGCGGACTTTGGTGTCGACGACCTCCCCTTCCTTGGTCCTGGAGGTTGTGTCAGTGGCGCCCTAGTTTGACCGAGACCTCTGTCACTTACTCGCCAAAGAATCCTCCCAGTGCGCCACTAGAGGCAACGACGCGGTGGCAAGGGACTAGAGGGCAGAAGGGGTTCCTGCGGAGCGCGTTGCCGACAGCGCGCGGAGACGTGTCGAGATGCTTGGCAATGTCGCCGTAGGTTGACAGGGAGCCTGGTGGAATCTGCGTGGACGTGGGGTTAATGAGGGTACCAGGCATATGGCCACATTTCAATCGTACCTGCTTGACAATGTCGTAGACAGACCACTGGAACGGCGTCACGGCGACGGTATTGAAGCTGGCCCTCTCTTTGCCGACGGGGTAGATGATGGATTGCGGGCTGCGAGACACAACCGAAGCAAGCTGGGAAGGTGAGACGTGTGGCGACATGACCTGGCGTTGGTGAGAGATGGAGTAACAAGAACAGAGTGGAGGGGGGAGCCTTGGGCACGGTAATATATATGGACAGTCGCGTCCAGTCCAGTCACCTTTGTGGGTGTCAACATTGCTTTCAGAGTGGACTTGCTTTCAGAGTGCTGCTGCGGGGGCGGCACCCGCGCGCCTAATGATGAGAAACCAATAATGTCGATCGGTGGGCCTTTTAGGTCGTCAACAATGCGTTAATGCTCCCGCGTGGGCCCAAAAAGCCCCCGGGCCCCGGGCCAAAGTGAAAGAAAACAGAAAGGAAAATACTCCCGGCGAGGGCGGTCGTGTGTGGCAAATAAGAGAGCCTTGTTGTGACGTTGTTAGAGACCGACGGGAGGGATTAGGTCCTGGGTGCACTTGTGGATTTTGCATTGCGCTGGCAATGTTGACCGCGATAATCCAGCCAACTGTCCCCAACAATCAGGTGATATAATTTGCCAAGCTAGGCACATACCCGCTGGGTCTCGCTGAGCTCCGTGTCGGGGTTCCAGACACCCAACGACGTTTCGACTGGCAGGTACTGCGTTTCAGTCTTCCTCGTAGCGAACGCTGTGATGCTTGTTCATCCCGAAACGGCCCCATACTATCCCGAGACGGACCCACATATATGCAGAAACCAATGTGCTTGCCAGGCGGGACGGTCGTGGATACGAAAAGCAGCAAGTCGCGGGTGTGGCGGTCAAGTGATCAACGGACAACCTCCGAGTCGGAAAATGTTATATGGTGAGGACCTGTACGTTCCAGCCATGGACCATATATCGTGTGCGCCCATCGACAACTTCTCCACATCCATCTTATTAGTCAAATATCCAAAGTCTCCCCCTACTCGATGTTCAGCCTTGCGACTCTCACAACGACGAGAACAATCAATAAGCACAGATGACTACCTGTCGGACGCTCCGTCACTATTTATGGCCTGGACGGCGCTCCCGAGCGGAGTGAAGTTGCTCCGCCAGTCAACTTCGCAGCATACCACCAGGCCCTAACCCCAAATGCATGGGCTTGACTGACCGCATTTCAGGCGCCGTACCTCTGAAGGGCACCGGGGGTACATAGATCATGGTGGTTCCCTGCAAGTATGGGGAGGTTTGTAAGCCGCAATTTTGGGCGATCCACATGCAGCGCAGGGCAGCGACGATCACGACAAGCCATGCCACACAAGTCAGGCTGTTCGGCGCCACTAGCTGCACGTCACCCGAAAGTTGCAATACCTCGCTACTGGGGACAAGCCTTCCGACTCCGAGCCCGATGTCAACGATGTCAGCTTCGCTCATCGTGGATGCCGAGTCACGTTACCAGCCACAGGAATGCCCTACCACGAATCGCAGGCGATGGGGACGCGTCGGCCGTTCCACTAGTGACGCATGCTTGCAGTTCTGTCGGCGAGCGTGTGAACTACGGCGTGCAACCGACAGGCCGGTCGACGTGTGCTCTTGTTTCCGCCTGCAGAGTGAGGCCGGTGAGTTGTCTTGTTCCTGCTCCACCTCGGACCAAATAATTGGCCCAACATGGCGGAATGCGATAGCTTGATCCAGGCCACGTCCTCTCATAGCAATGATGGCGTACGTTAGGATCTGTACTAAGGATGACGCGTCTGACTTGTATTCGACTGACCAGCACTGTTTATTGAAGAAGAGTTGCAGACAAGTCAACGCACCATTACCATGTTGGGTCCATCAACGGTTCAGTCTCTTGACACAGTGAGGTCCAGTAAAGCATTACGTTCTGGTGAGGCACTGATAACCCCAAAGAAGGTGTGGGTCGCTGCATCGCTGCCACTGTGCACTGTATCCAGTCATCCCTCACCCGTCTAACTTCCACGGCCCAGAGCCCCAAGGGAATCGGATCGTCAGGGCGACGAGCCTGCCATGGCGTCCTGCACGCGCTCGCTCTCCAGGAGTCGGGGAGCCAAAGGGTGCGAAGTGGTGGCCATCGACGATGCGCAGCCCTCCGAAATCCATCTTTTGCCCTTGCCGACCCGGCGCAGCTGTCTTGAAGGCTTGGCGTATTGAAAGACCCCACGAGGGGTCGGTTCACGCACGGAGGTCGGCTCGTCCACGTACGACTTGTCGCCCACACCGAACGCCGGTTGCAGTGGGCCCGGCACAGTGCTCCTGGGTTGGCAACGGTGTGGCAACCATGCGCTGTTTTCACAGTGAGTACCCAGGTCTCCCTCAATTGCCATGTGGCATCGAACGTCAACCAGGCATCGAAGGCGGGGACAACCAGCTCGTGATCGTCGTATGGGAAGTCTGAAGCTGGCACTTGGCGTGGCCACATGGTCCCAAGTTACCGACCGCAGGGGGTCTACGTCGGTTCCCCGTCGACGATTAGTCAGACAGCAAGATTGCTTAGTGTACAGGGCAGTAAGATCTCACTTAAGAAGCGCCGAGGCGTGGAAGAAACCCACATCCCTCCCACTGGCCGTGAGCACCTCTCCGAAGCGATGACAGAGCTGACCACAGGACGCGTGCAGCCAGGCGGTCATGCAAGCTCGTGTGGTGCAGACGAAGAGAGTGGCATGAAGCCATTGCCGGATGTCATGGGGGACACTGAGCAAGAAGGATGTGTGAACACCAGAGTGACCTTCGGTCCTCAACAATTGGGTCTGCCATCTGCCCACCATGGCGTCCCCAGTGTGTGCTCCACCTTGGCACCACTCTGGCATCATCCCGGCATCGAGATTGGCCCCTTATGGTGTGAATTGACCCAGCTGGCTATGTGGAGCGCATGCCCCGGCGGCCAGGCCTGAGCGGGCAACACACGTCGGCATATTCTCTCGCACACGCCATGAGGCAACCGTGGCGCCAGCGCCGCCCCCGGATGAACCGACATTGCGGATCATGTCGGGCCCTATCGACCTTTATCCCGCCGTCACACACAGCGATATAGCGTTGTTCGCTTGCGACGCGTGCTTTGTGCGCTGGGCCTGCGCCTTGCGTGTTGGACGATGGGCGCGATGGGGCGTATCAGCCACACGCTCGTCGACCATCAAGTCCTCAAGAGGTCCCACAGGTGCGCAGCGGCGTTGGGCCCCACCCAAGACCGGTGCCTCGCACCCGCTGCCGTGTTTCGTTTTCGTCAGGATATACGGGTGAGCACTTTACATCTGCCTGAAGTGATGCGGGCCACGGAGGGCGTAGGATGGGCCTGCGCGACAATGGGATGGTGAGGAGGCGTGCTTGTGTATAACATCCGCGCGTCACGTTCGTCCCATCCCACTCGCGCCCAAGGACGGAGAGGAGGGTGAAAAGATTGGTCGTTGAGGAGGATTTGTTTACTTTCCGTGAAATACCGGAAATTAAAGAGGATTGTGGAGCAGAAACGCAAGGGCTGGCCTTTTGTGGCGGAGCGGGCGGATGATCGCGGATCGGAGGGTGCCAAGGACCTCAGCGGTCAATAGACCTGGCAACAGCCATCAGGTGGGTTACCGGGCGCCGTGTGTCCTCTGATCTCTGACGAGCTCACCGAGTGCCAGCTGGGGCTGGACGTGTATGCCTTGTGCATGCCCAAGCTGGCTGCGACACGATGCAGTCCAAACACACAGACGTATAGAGACACCGATAGATGTCGGAAATGATCGACGCCACGAGGACGCTCAGGTCTCACGACAACAAAAGAGCGGATTTACCATCACCTGACACCACAATTCGGCCATGAAAGCAAGAGACAAACGAGAGCAACAGGCACCCAAGGGATCGCCTTGTGGGGACAATGCTGGGCGACGTCGTCTTCTCGGCAGGTGACCGGCAAGACAGGTAGTCACTTGATGGAGCTAGCTGCGCTTTGCCTGGCGGGGAGACTGACAAGGGCGCCGGCCAGCCTCCTGTGACGAAATGGCTCTCGGAGTTCGGTGAGAGTGAAAAAAAAGCACCAAGGCTGTTCAACCTGTTCGTGATGTGCACAGTGAATGCATGCACGGAGCTACACTGTATGGTATGCAATACTTCTGATCCTGATCGTGACTCCAAAGCTCCAACTCCAACAAGGTTCCCGGCGGGAAGACGGCAGCGGCTACGGTTCGTATGATTATGATGGTGCACCTTACTCGGCCTTGGAGAGCATGATGGGGGGAGCGCGGATGAATGCGTAGGTGACGTCGGGGGTCCAGTAACCAGACAGCGCGGCCCAGTAGCCAAAGCTGCCGGCGATGAGCTGGAAGGCACCGGCCGCGACGCGGGCGTGGTCGGAGCCAGTGAGGTTCTGGATGGCCATGCACATGAAGGCAATGCCGGTGAACGAAAGCGTGCCGAGGACAGCGACCGACGAGCGGAGGGCGGCAAGGCAGAAGAAGAAGGTGACGATGGTCCAGACGACCATGAAGAGGCCGATGGCCTGGTTGAACTCGTCGGTGAGGACACCGTCGACCATGTAGGCCTCTGTGACAGCGAAGCCGGGGAGGAAGAGCATCGAGTATGACCAGATGAAGCCACCGTAGCAGATGAAGATGGTAGCAGAGAAGGTGTTTCCGATGAACATCTCGAACCAGCCAACAAGGGTCTGGGTAATACCGAGGAACATGTCTGAGGGGGAGGTTAGAGACTATTCCGCAAGACCAAGGTGCGAAGCACTCACTCAGAAGCGGGAAGACGGCGTGGGGGTGGACAACACCGCGGACGTTGAGGGTATACAGGCCAACAACCCAGAAGCCAGTAGCGAACGAAAGGAGGCCGGCGGGCAAGGGGTTACCGAACTTGCGGTGCTGGGCAGGGATGGCGGGCTGCGAGTAGTCGACTGGGTGACCACCCGGAGTAACAGTGCGCTCGATGTGAGCCGGGCGGCCCTTCTCGAGGTCTCCAGCGCCGAGGTAGACGGGGGTTTGGTGGTCCTCAGAAGCGGCGGACATGCTGGCTGTGCTACTGGAAGATATGGTGAACAGATGGGGGTGTTTAAGGAGCTGAGCTGAGGCTCGTTGAACGTTTCTTGACAAGTGGTGAAGACGTGAGAAGTTGGAAGAGAGCTGGGGCTTTCATTCTTGTCTTGGATGTCAGCCTTTATGTACCCATCCGGACACTGCCCGCTTCGCTTTGTTGGCTGGAGGCTTGGCCTTTCCGGTGGATACCGGCCGCCACGACCAACAGTGAGCCACTCAATCAAAGGGAGCAGTGAGCGGAGGTGCCCCGAGTGGCCCCGTGGGCACAACCTGACCAGGCACCCGACCCGCTCGCATTGCGGCACTGGCGCACTGGGCAGCGACCCAAAGGGCCTCCTTGTTCATACGACCGCTGCGGTGGTGTTGCTTTGCATGCCACAGGTCATGTACTCCCGCCCCGACCCGACAGTTTCCCCAGAGCAATACCGATCAAAGATGGGTTGTCTGAGCTACTTTGGATCTATGGAGCTGGTCCAAAAACAACCCTTCATGCCTTTCGGAGGCCCGTTGGAGGTATTCAGTACAGATGTGACAGTGCTATGGGGCCGGGGGAGCTGACCCCGATGTACTAGCGTATCTTGGATGTGTCTTGCTGAGTAAAACAGCACTCGTGTTGCAACATCGTTCCCATGGCCATGGTCGTCACAGGTTTTCATGGTCGCTTGCGGAGCAGAGTAGATGCCCAGCAGATCTCTGGCTTTTCTGTAGGGATCTGGCCGACATGCCGAGCCCCCAAGGGTTTCGCTCCCGCACAACGTTTTCACTCTGAGCACTGTGGGTGCAAACTGTCCGCTCATGCCCACCTCTGGGCCGCTGACGAGATTATCAGCCCAATAGCATGTACTATGGACCCGGGTATCGCCAACCCGACCGGTACAACGTTGCGGCGTCGTTTTTGATCTTTGTGCACATCGACCTCGATGAACGTTTGTACCTGTACGACTTGCTGTCCCCAATCGATCGGTGACCGTTTAGTCCCGTGTGCCATTGCGTTTTCTCATGCGTCTCACTCGTGACCAAAGTTTAAAACATGTACCCGGCACCCAGTAGCCGACTTCTGACGCACTTCTGACCACATTGTCCTCTTGGCATCTCTCCGAGATTCCCACATCAGGCAATGATAAAATGGCCGTGCATGAGGGCATGGCCCTAGGTGACTTGACCGAGGACCTGCGGAGCAAAGAGGACCCCCTCGGTGGTACATGTCCCATCTCCTACAAGACGGGTGAGGTTACATTTGCGGCACAGGGCAGCCTTGTGGTCCCTCGGGATTGGCAATTGCGTTCCAGTACAACCTGTACCATTGTGTCAGCTCTCACATGTCACAGATTAGCGTGTTACGGGCAACGCCGCTGCCGATGTCGTCGCGTTTCGCTCATCTAACGGACGCGGCAGATATCGGACGATGCCAAACACCCCCCTCCCCCAACAACGCTTCACTCACAATGTTTGGATGAGCGGGTCGGTGATCGACATTTGCTCTTGGGGCGCCGCAAGTGGGGCAGGGTGCTCAAAACCAAGCATGAGTCCAGTGTCGAAGGCTGAAGCTGACGCCACAGGATCCATACCGTAGGCGTTGGCACCTGCCAGCCCAGGAACTGAAGACGTTTGGTACGGGACCTGGTTGTGGGGCTCGCCTGTCGATGGGACACCGTCCGATTGTCTGCCAGGTTAGCCAGTCATGGATGGGAAAACGTGAGTACCCACAATGTCCCAAACAACATGTCCAGGAGCGCATTCTCCTCCGTGTTGTTCCCAAGAGAGCCCTCCACAGGGGTGAGTCCAGTCCCCTTGCCAGTTGTCGTTGCACGAATCCTCTCGCGCAGGCGGTTGAGCATCGGCAGGGCTCTGCGGGCAACACCGGAATGGCGGGACATTTGCTCAATGATATCGTGTGATGCCAAAAAGTCGGCCCGCACGTCGTCGGCCATCATGCTCTGCGGCACTCGGCGAAGTACAGTGTATTGGATCACGGCAGCGGTGTAGGCGTGGACTACTGTCAGCTCCAGCGCGGCTTAGAAGAGCTTACAGATGAAATACCACCAGCCATACGCCGCCTGAGGGCAACGGTTGAGAAGCGACGCCACCAAGCGTGTGTGCTTCCTAGCTGAAGTGACGCAGGTGGTGAACGACGCAGCATACGGCCCCAGCAACGGCTCACTACCCGTCGCCACTGCCTTGAAGAAGTAGGGGCGGTGAAGCACTGACGTCAGCGTCATACGCACAAAGCAACTCACTCAGTAGGCCCTTGTGGAAGAACATGGTGGCCGAATGCTGCTGGATCATGTGCTTTTGGCTGAGGTTGAAGCGATCAACGTTGCCTTCGCCAAAATCGGACCACTTGAGCCACACAGGCGCGGCAGCCTCGACGCGGCGGATCTCCGAGTCAATCTTGACCACCTCGGAGTAGTCTGGAAGGATTGTCGCGGCGAGGTAGTCGACGACATACACGAACGACTGGCCAAGGCGGTAGAGGAAAATGTGGAACACAGAGTCGTCGGGTGCCAGTCCGCCGTCGGCGGGCATGTCGGGCATCGGGCAGTCGTAGAGCTGTCGAGGTGTCGAATACGGCCGGCCAAAGTTGAGGCTCTGCAGGACATCGTATGTCGTGCACTCCCACCACAGCACCCTTCGGTGCTCCTGCTGCTCAACGGACAGACCCCATTCGGACGCGTCGCGGTGTAGGCCAATGGAGCAGGCAATCCGGGTACACATGCCCAAAATCTGCCATGCTGCCTTGGTCCCATCCGAATGTCCAACGTTGAAGAGGTACGAAACCATCATGTGTAGGGTCTCGACAGCCGCCATGGAGTGACGGACCATGAAATGACGTTCTGGGACACACAGGAGGGCAGAAGCGGCGTTGAAGAGGGCAGCAGATTGAGCCATTGGGCGGTCAGAGAAGACCATACCGAGGGCCAGCACCATCAGAACGGTGGCCAGGCGGTGTGGTGGGATGTGATGGATCGCCTCATTAATGGAGGAGTTGCTGTAAATGCCTTCGAGAATGTGGCCGACCGCGAAGCGATCAACGGGGTGGTACATCCACTCGACCAAGTCATCTATTGGGTAAGCCTTCCACTCTATGCAGCAGGCAGCGATCACTCACCATACACCTTCAGCAATTCGTACGCCTCATGGGCGGGAGGGAAGAGCTCATGTACGCTGCTAAGAAGATTCTTATCGGAGCCCATGAACGGGAAAAGAAGTGTTGGGTGGGTAGACTTTCCGTTAGCGGAATGTTTCTGTCTTTTGTCAAGACGTACCTCATCGTCTTCACAAATCAACAGAGATCCAGCGCCGCGGCCTAGATATTTTGCTCCTTCACGTGATACCTCCATGTGACCAGTCCCAGGTCCGTCGGCTGTGTCCAGGTGATTATCGTCGCGAAGATCAGGATCAACGTGCGCAACGGCGGCGTCGGGTTCCGGCGACACTGCCGAGAAGGGGGTGTAATCAGGTGCGGTTAAAGTCGCTCCAAACCGAGTTGAACCAGATTGCGAGTCGAGCTGCTGACAGTCAGCACTAGATAAGCGGCCCATTGATCTCAAATCTGCAAACGTACCGCCAGGGCGGCAACACGAGCTGGGGTGCTGTGGTCCGACGAACGGCCGAGGCTGCTGTTGGGAGTGCCCATCTTGCTCTCCAACACGGACAGACGGGCTCTCAGGTCCTCATTCTCGTTCTGAAGCTTGGAGAGCTTGGCTGCATCTTTGGATGGTCTGGAGGATCGTCAGCGCCGCCCGAAGGAGGAAGACGTGGATGCGGGGCGTGGGAACGGTGCCCAAGCAGCACAGTCATGTCTTGCGGAGGGGTGAGTTGGTAGGAGTTGCACGCACCGTCCAGCCAAGGTGCCTGTAGGACATATCTTCTCGCAACCACGTCGAACGCAACTTGTGCAAGGCCATGATCGGGAGCACTGGCAGTTAGTAGAAGCTCGCACATGCTTGCTCCGTGGACGCGTCGTGGTTGCGTCGTCCCTCACCTTTAGCTTGAGCCGCACACACTCTTTGCAGCTTGGCGGGCCGTTTTTCCAGTTGACCTTGGCCTTGCCTGAGCCTGACGGCTTTGATGAAGACGGGTCTGCACTTGCGTGCATAGATGAGTGTTCGGACATTCCTCGAACGGAGAGTCGTGTGGGGTGATAGGAGTGTGTTTGTAAGAGGGGTGAGATGGGTGGGTGCAACAAGCGCAGCCTAGAGGCTAAAGAGGAAACCGCAGGAGCCACCCGGAACCAAATTCATCTACGTCACCAAACGCCATATCCGCATTAACCCACCCTTACGTTCGGCCATTTGAGATCTCGTCTGGCAAAAAGCATGCTTACGGCCGACTGTCCCTGTGCATGTCACTGATAGCAACGGCCGCCATTGTTCTGGACTCTCAAATGTCGGTCGGTTTGAGATATCAAAGCTGAAAATGTGTGTTTGTGGCCCATCGCAGCCTCTTATTTGAGACTTTCCGTTCTCGTATCAGTCAATACGGGCGAATGGAACCTGACCGATCCACCGATCACGCCGATCACGCCGACGGGCGAACTCTTGTCGGTCTTTTTGGAAACAATTCATGAACAACATGCAGTCACCCACGCGACTCTAGTCTACAATGCTCAACTGCTACTTCTTACCGCTCTTACCGAGCTTGGCCTCAAGCTCAGCCACCGACTGGGCAATGCCTCCCTCAACGTCAAAGTCGTAAATGATGGCGTTACGCTTGCGCAGCTCGGTGGCAATCTTGTCCATGTCGTTGCCTTCGACAGACATCCAGTCGTACATCTTGCCGAGGTAGCGACTGCTCTGGACGACCCAGTGACCGCGGTCGAGGCGGGCATCGTTGTACGCCTGGAACGCCGCAGCAAGGTCCTCAGAGGTCTGGACTGCAGGGCTCTGCAAGAGACATGCCAGGTATGCCGCGTCCTCGACACAGAATCCGGCACCAGCACCGTGGTGAGGGGAGGTCGCGTGAGCGGCATCACCCATGAGGGCAACGTTGCCCTTGACGAAGCTCGGCACAGGGTTCGCACCGGTGTCGAAGATGGCCCACTGAGGTCGTCAGCTGGGAGCGTTATGACCATCACTCCACTCACAATCGGGAGTTCCTCCTCGCACATGGACAGCAACTTGGTGACGTTGTCGCTCCACCCAGCAAAGTCACGAAGGGCGTCCTCACGCCTGCCAGGCTTAGTGAGGCGTTCTGTGTCCTCCCAGTTTCCATCGCTCTCGTGGAACGCAACAATGTTCATAGTCTTGCCGTGAGCCACAGGGAAGGTGAGGATGTGTCCGTTCTTGCCAAGCTGGCGCCGTCAGTACGTGGGTTAGGTTATGCTGGACACCACTCACGTGCATGACCGCATTCTGGGCAAACTCGGCACCAATAGCCTCGGTGGCCTTTTCCATGGGGACCAGACCGCGGTAGGCAATCTTGTTCGTGAAAGAAGGGGTAACGCAGGGGTGGTCGGCTCCATACATCGTAGCACGAACACGCGACTTGATACCGTCGCAGCCGACAATTGCGTCGGCCTCGGCGGTGGTTCCGTCTCCAAAGTGCATCACCTGCCTGCCGTTCGGCGCCTGGGTGATGTTGATGAGGTGCTTGTTGAAGATGCACTTCTCAGGAGGGACAAGCTTGACCATCTCGTCCAGGAAGTGGGCACGGTGCACGGCGTTCTGACCCAGGGAAGTGGTCGTGGAAAAGGCGATGGTCTCGTCGACGACCTTGCCTTCCTCATAGCTGGAGACATAGTCAAAGTATGTCTGGAGCTTTGACGACCACATGTTCCTGGTGCAGACGCGCTCGAAGCCCTCGTACACACCCTCGTAACAGATCTTCATGGCCTTGACCGCGTTGGGGGTGAACGAGACTCCGGCGCCGATCTCTCCGAACTTGGCAGAACGCTCGTACACCGTGATAGGGATGCCGCGGTTGTGGAGAGCGAGAGCGAGCACGAGGCCAGCGATGCCGCCGCCCACGATGGCAATCTCAAAGTCCTTGGTCTTGGAAGGGACGGTCATGGTTGTTGTGATAGGTAGAAGTGGGCAAGAAGGTGTGCGTTCTGTTGTCGATCTCCTGGGCACTTATGTATCCACGATTGGCCCGACGATCCGGGCCGTGAATGCCGCAGACGACACATTGATCTGGTCGGATTGCCCGACAAGGGCCCCACAATTCCCCACAATTCCCCACCATGCCGCGGCGTCTACGTCTACCAACAATGACGTCGTACCAAAAAGTAGTGGACCTCGCACACTCAACTCAACAACTTATTCATTCTACATGCACCTGCAGATGCATTCTAGCACTCGTATGCACCGGCAATGCCGCGGGAAGCATCAGGAAGGCATACGTAGAGTCGGTTGGCCCGACATTTCCTTTGCCCAGTCCAGGGGAAGACGCCGCAGACCACGGTTGGCCCTGCACATCCCTTGGTTCTGAATGCCGTCTTGATTGCCGTCTTAAAGCCCGACGAGTCGAGCGCTTCCAAGCTTCTCTTGCTCAAGTCTTGCTAAAGAGGCCCAACTCGCGTCTCCACGTGGTGCGCGTCAGCCTCGATGGCCAACATGCAGCTGAACCACGTTTCAGAGATATAGGGGTATGAACGCATGGACAGTGATCCTGTTGAAGCTAACTCGCCGATAAAGTAGCGAATGTGGGGGCGCACGTTCTTGGAATTCTTGGGACCACCGTGTCGTCATTGCCCACACCACATCTAATCAGGACTTGGCATCCAAACGGCCTTCCACCCCCACATGGTGCCACATGCTCCAGGCTAGCAGGGCTGTCATAAAGCATGGAGGCGGTCACCTCGCCCTCAAACTTTACCCTCCAAAGCAGCATGGTCTCCGCACAGCTCGGAGCCCTCGCAGTAGTCGTCGGCGCGTTGGGAGCTTCCCAGGCGAGCGCAACACACTATCCTCCAGGTAAGCGGGGACAACAGCGAACCAAACTGACCGCAGCTTCCGACTCGTGGTTTAACATCACCTGGGCTGTAAATGGGACAGGCGCACCAGGCATCTACTCGTCCTCTGTCACGCCCGACAAGTCGTACGGCCAGTACAACTGTGAGTGAGCGGAGGTCGAGCTCAGTGCTGACTGCAGGGTGTTCCGTGTGTCCATCTCCGCCTGAATTCTCTGACTCCAGATGCCCCATGTCCGCAAGCGCGAGTACAAGGTTCCCTCCAAGGACTATGAGCTGCGCTACGTTGAGGTAATCCAACGCCACCACAAGCGCACGCCATACGCCTCCAACACGTTCTTCAAAGAAGACATTAGCGTGAGAACCACGTTGTAACCTTTGGCTGATTCCCTTAAGTGGGATTGTTCCGATGAGGGACCGTACAATCACGCCAAGAGTGACGACTTTAAGACCACCCCCGTCTACTGGCAGTCGCAAACCGGCAGCCAGAACCCGTTCGAGTACACGGTCGGACCCGGCTTTGTCAATTCGACCTGCCGCTTCCCCAGCATTACCAGTGCTGGTCTGGACGATTCACGCCAGCACGGCAAGGACTTTGGCAGCATCTACCGTGACACTCTCAAGTTCCTTCCTAAGGGCAGCGAGCGCAGCAAGTACGCGTTCCGCGTGACTAACAACGTCATCACCTCACAGACTCTGAGCGGTTTCGCGAAGGGTCTCTACCCAGACGAGAAAGAGTATCCCGCGTGGGTCACAAGATGAAGTGGCAGGGGAGCTGACCCAATCAGCTGGATACAGAGTGATGACTACGATTCACTTGAACCGGCCTTCTGTAAGCTAGTCTTTCGCCTTGCGTCCCTCTGACAACAGCTACGCCAGTGCCCTTCAGAGTGCCGCTGAGGGCTCGAACGCCGACTGGATGCGACACCTCAACGCCTCGGCCGAGGCACGGACCCGTTTCGATGCGGTCTCGGGTATTGCCGAGGACGATGACGCCGGCTGGCACACATCTTGGGACCAGTGGGTAGGAGGTCGAGCCAGGAAGCTAACCCGCGCAGCCCATATGACAACCTCTCTGCAAAGCAATGTCACCAGAAGCCCCTCCCTTGTTCCGTCAACAGCACCTCTACGTGCGTGTCCCAGGATGACGCCGATACCATCTATCGCCTGGGCAACTACGAGTATGGCTACCGCTGGCGCGGGTCTGCAAACTCGACGCAGCTCTCCGCTCTCAAGATGGGCCCTTGGTTCCGTGAACTTCAGGCCCATCTGAACGCTGCAGCCCAAGAGACCACCTCGATGAAGTACTTGCACAAGTGAGTTGGCTTTTAGAGAGAGCCATTCTGACCTCAGCTTTGCCCACGATGGCTCAGTGTCCCCAGTCCTGGGCGTGCTTCAGATCGCCTACCCTGTCTGGCCGGGTATGGGCTCCGAAGTCGTGTTCGAACTGTGGCGCAACAAGACGAGCAAAACCCACCACGTCCGCGTGCTTTGGTCCGGCCAGCCTCTCCTCACCTCGACTCCGCTCGGTACCCTGGACATGACTCCATTGGAGGACTTTATGACCTACCTCGACGACACCATTCCTTCTGACCTCGTCACGGCCTGCAGCCAGTCGCTTTAAAGGTGAACAGTGTATTCTAATGCATGGCCTTCCCTTCAAAGTACTTTGGATCCTGCACTACATAAGGCAAGCAGATTCTTCAACTCGGCTACTTAGGTGGTGCCCTCCGGAGCGCGACTGACGTGGGTCTTGATCTTGGGGCTGTTTTGTCAGTTGCATGCGGGTACTGTACAACTCACTTGCACCCAGGCACAACACTGGAGAGAATACTGCGGACTTCGCGCTCTGCCCTATCCTTCCAGACACTGGCGCCCGAAGGGCGGCTCATGAACCCGCCGACGCTGATGTCGTACTCTGCGTCGCCGACCTTGCCAAAGGCCAGGAGGCCGCTCAGGCCCTCTGTGCAAGTCAGCGACGTGTCGTATCACTTCCCCGTCGTCACAGTGCACTTACCGTCCAGGATGGTAGAGTTTTCAAGACGGTCGCAGATTTCCTTGAGGTCATCGGAACCGACATAGTTGGGGAAGGTAATTTCGGCGCGCTGCGGGGTCAGAGACATGCCTTGGTTGAGTTCCAAGCACTTACCACCAGAAGAGGACCCTTGTCGCCGGAAGAGAAGCCTGATACCATTAGCTTGGTGCCATAACTGCTTTTTGAGTGACTCACCGGTGTCACCAGCACCCTCACGAGAAGGGACCTGAGGACCCATTGAGCCAGGAGGAGGCATGAACGAGGGGAAACCGCCTCCGCCCATACCACCCATACCGCCCATGCCCATTCCCATGTTACCCATCCCCATACCACCCATGCCACTTCCGCCCATGCCACCTCCGCCCATCATTGACAGCCACGGGTTGAGCGCTGCGGAAGAGAGCATGTTGCCCACCTGGTGCGCAAAGAGAGGGAACCAGGATCCCATCCCGCCCATGCCACCCATCCCAAAGCCACCCATCATGCTCATCATGGCCATCTGCATGGCGGCCATCTGCATCATGAGCGGGTTGGCCCAGGGGTTGGACAGCATCATCATCGTCATCATGTTCTGGGAGGGCATGAGCGCCATGCTTCCCATACCGGGAAAGCCCATCATGGCGTTCTGGGGAAAGCCAGGCATCTGCATCATGCCCATGTGGCCCATAGCCTGCCCTGGAGAAGGGAGGCCCATACCGATGGGTACCACTGCGCCGTTGTTGGCGTTCTTGCCAAAGTCGAACATGTTGTGCAGGTTTGGAGGGGAGTCTAGAGGAAGGGGTGGAAAGATGGTGAGTTGTCCAGGAGGGTCAGCAGGACCCCGCTTTTAAGTCTGGTGGAACCATCAGGCCTGCCTTGAGGATACTGTCGCGCACCACTCACTTTTGGCGCGGCGTGCGCGTGTGCTTCTGCCTGGCGCCATCAGTGCTTCGCTTCGGTGATGCGATCAGCCGAGCTGGTCTATGAGTGTGCGCGCATGTTCCAGGTGTCCATCAGTGGCGGATAATAGCCATTCCTACGCAGTACGCAAGAGGTGGAGTTCCGTAGAAGCGTGCATGACGGACAAATTTGCAACCCTGGGCAGACAATTTTCGTGAGTATTTTCTGTGATTTTTGTGATTTTCATGCTTCGGCTCTGATACCACTCCATTTGTTACCAGGGACGGCTTAATCTCATAAAAACAGTCAGGACCCAGCCGGTGAATCACCCTCTGATACTATTCACAACAGCCTGCTGATTGGGCCATGAATGCCTTCTTTTGGACACGGTACAACCATTCAACTGACTTTCTTCGTACCCATAGTCCTCGAAATTGCTGGGAAAACATGGTTCTGGTGGTAAGTTTTAAATAAGCTCTTCCTCCGACGTTTCGATAAAGCCTGCCGACAACATGGACCGTTATTACCAGTCAAGACTTTGCATATAATTTTTTCTTAATTTTCTCCCTCAAGGTTCTTCTCTTTCCGCCACAATTCCCCCCGCTCAAGGGCTCAGAATGTACAGGCCACCGTTGTTATAAGCCACCGTGTGTCTGCTCGTCAATACACACGTCCATAAGATGTAAGCGAAAGACTCACGCAAAGGGAATCATTACAGCCAACATCCTGGTGAGCTTGGGCTTGGTCTTGGCCTTCCAAGACTCAAAGTCCTTACCCTTGGCAGCCGTACAGTAAATGTCGAGGACGGACTTGCCTTCGAACTCCCTGCTGTTGTGGGCCACGGCAAGAACATGTTCTGCAAAGTGTCAGGCACGCCAGGAGAGGGAAGCTGAACACCACTCACCACTCTTGAGGGCAGGCTTAACCTTCTTGACAATGGCGGCCATTTGATCCTCGGTGAGCTTCTTCTGGAATGAGATGCGAGGGCCCTATATGTAGATCGTTAGCAGAGGCTCGGAAGCGGTTGGAGACTCACCCAAGTGTCGTGTCCGCCCTGGTGATAGGCAGCAATCCTCTGGTCTTCGGGGAGGCTCTCGATGGTGGGCATAGCCACGGGGAAGGGAACGGGGATCTGCATGAACATGGGCTGCTGGGGAGGAGGAGGAGGCATGCCCATTCCTCCCATGAGGCCAGCCATTGCGCCGAGTCCACCAGGCATACCTCCCGGCATTCCATCAGGCATCCCAGGCATCCCAGGCATTCCACCGGGCATGCCACCATTCATGCCAGGCATACCACCTCCCATTCCCGGCATACCACCACCCATCCCGGGCATCCCCAGCATACCTCCAGGCATACCAGGGCCACCCATACCACCGAGCCCCGCCATCGGACCTCCGCCTCCCATCATATGGTCAGGAGGACCGCCAGGAGCACCGCCAAACCCGCCCGGCATCCCACCACCAAACGGAGAGCCCATGGGAGGCCCCCCACCACCACCGAAGGGCGAGGCAATCCCAGGCATCCCACCAGGCGGGCCACCACCCCCAAAGGAGGGAGCACCACCGAACGGAGACATTCCAGGAGGCCCACCACCCATGCCGCCGAAGGGAGACCCACCCATCGCACCGAACGGAGGCCCGCCCATGCCACCTCCGCCACCACCACCGTCGAAGGGCGAGGGCATCTCCATGGGGGACATGCCGCCGCCACCACCACCGAAGGGCGACATGCCAAGGGGACCGCCGAACGGCGACATACCAGGCATGCCGCCCATGGCCGGATGGCCCTGGAACGGCATACCGCCGCCGGGCGGGCCGGGAAGGTCATCGTCATCATCATCATCGCGCGAGGCAGCACCGTCGCGCTCCCAGGGCCATCCCTCACGAGGGGGAACCAAAGGACCACGCTTGCCGTCCGCCGACCCATAGATATCCTCTGCGGCGAGCTTGCTGTAGTCGTACTCCATTGTGTTTGAGTTTTAAGATGAGATTGGTGGTGAGAGAATAGTTTCGTGTGAAGGTAGAAAACAGCTGGAAGACGCCGCTGGGGTGGCCAGCTTTTATGCTATTGGAGTCACTTCACAAACCCATCATGCTCACTGATGGAGTGGTGCTACGGACGGCCTTTGATGGGGTAGTGGGAGTGATGTCAAGCAGCATCAGGGGTCCATCATGCGGCCCAAAAACAGTGAGTGCCATATGACGTCGCAGGGGCGAAGAGAGATAGAACTCACTGTCCGTCCGTCGTGTCTGCATTCCCCTAGAGTGCATAGGAAGTGCTTTGAGCGACACAGCTTGATGCACAACGGGAATGGCGCTGGCCATCACGGAGGATATGTGCCTGGCGGACTTGCACTGTGGCGGTGCCTAAACCACTTCACTTCTCCATCGCCAGCGACCACAGGAGCTTCTTCCCAAGCTCTTGGGAGCCAAAAAAGGATGATCCTACTAACTGTAGGTGTTGTATTGGAGCCAGAGTGGATTGAACACCCGACCTAGCGATGTCTTCCTCGAAAGGAAGCCTGATGACCGAACTTCAGTCGCTCGCTCTCCCAGCTGAGCTATGTCTCCGATACTGTTTACTCTTCCTGTTCTCTGAGTAACAACTGTTGTCTCTGTCAAGTCTAGAGGAAATGCGAGGAAACAGAGAAGCATGCTGCGTCCACTGTCACTGGATCACTGGTCGCCCAGACCAATGACCGCTCAGAACGACGACAGGGACAAAAGTGTGGCACGGAAGACGGTTCGATTCTTTGCATTTCCGGCAGGTCATAAACGACCACGATGCTATGCTATGCTACTGGATTCTCCTTGAACGCACTTTCAAACGATTCAATGCTGCTCGCTGTAGACTTCGATCACGGGGCTGGACGTTGGTCAGTAGAGACCATGTATATGGAGAACTCACTCGTCGCGGCGAGAGCGCAGGATCTGCATGAGCTCCCTGTGCGCCGTCTTCTTCCAGAAGGCCACTTGAGAGCTGTCAATTACAGGAGCGGCAAGGAAAAGACGGGACTGTTGAGGCGCGACAGAGCCCATGATGGCGATAATCTCGAGGTTGTCTGTGCAAGGTCAGGTCAGGTCAGGTCCGTATTGAACAGGTGGCCTCGGTGCCCCAGGTGCCACTTACGAGTGATAGTGCGGCTGCGCCTGATCTCGTCGCCAATGGCCAGCATATCCTCGTGGGTGAGAGAACCGTTGAAAGTGAGTTTAATTCCCTTACTGTCAGCAATGACATCATGCTCCAACAGTACTCACAACAAAGTAGCGGCCCTTGTAGCGGCCATCCTTGAGAAGATCCGTGAAACCCATTTCAGGCAGCGGCCTAGGTTCCTCGGTGTTACGCTCAACGCGCGGCCGCGAAGAACGCTCGCGGCCGCTGTAGGTCTGGTTGAAGTGGCGACAATCGTCGGTGGGGTCAGACTGGCGCCGTGAGGGACAATACGTCCTGGACCTTGTGGGCCGGCTGCTACGACCCTGCTCTTCCCCCATTTCGTCCTCGCTGTCCTCTTCGTCGGAGGAAGGTTCGTCATAGTGCCCTGCAGAGCTGTATGCACGGCGGCGCCTCCCAAAACTGCCCGGTTCTTCGTAGCGACCATAGTCGTTGAAGTTGGGGGCAGACGGGTACGGTGCCGACTGGGGCGGATAGTGCCCTCCTGCACCGGCGTAGCAGTAAAAGCCGGTCGGGGGCGGCGGGTGACCAAATCCACTGGGGTGCTGATAACCAAATGGACCGCTGTCGCGAGTGACCGTCACCTGGCAGTCTGAGCCAACCATGAAAGACATTCCCGGGGGAAAGGTCGTGCCAGAATGTCCTCCATGGGGGCGGAGGTAGTACGTGTAGGGCATGCTGGCCGCTGCCTGGCAAGGAATTACCATGTACGGCACCCACGACGTATTCACCTCGGCTCGGAAACCAGACATGGAAGCGAAGAAGTTTGCCACATCCTGCATGGCGGCGGCGTTGGAGGGGAAGGAAAGCGCATAGTGGTCTATAACGGGAGAGGGCTGCACCTGGTACGTGGGGGTAGTAGCGTATGCGGGGTGGTGGTATACTTGAGATGGAGCGGCGTACTGAGCGGGAGGGGCCGGGTGCACGGGGGTCATCATGGGGTGGAAACCGTGCATCATAGGACTGCCCATAGGGGTCGTGTACGAAGGCAACACGGTCCTCTGACTGGGGTAGGTGTATGCGGACCGGGATATTGAGGGGGTATACGAGGAGGCAGCTGAATAGAAGAACGATTCACCACCAAACGAACTTCCAGCGACGGAAGGTGCAGGGCCCGGTGGGCGGTGCTCCCGTCTACTCTTGAAGCGGCTGAAGAAACCCATGTTGGGAAGAATGTGTTGTCGTGATGGGGACAGGACAGGTGCAGGCAGATTTGAGCGTGTTATTACCCACATCACCTGCTGTCACATCCTCGTCACCCGGACGCAGCAGCGGGGTGTTTAGATCGAGATACCTTCGAGTGCCCATCAGTGGCAAAACACAGTCATGCCCCGTCAACTAACGAAACTCGGAACACACCCCCGATGCGCGACCAACCCGGATGCATTAATGAACAGACAGCTATGGAAGAGTTCAGAGGACAGTGGTACACCTGGGTGTGGGCCGTCGCTGCCTGCCAGCACCTCAGTCGTGCATGCGAGGCGGGAGACCCAAAACGTGTCTAATATCCCGGTCCATCATCCAGTTCCACCTCATGTTGGTGTGGATGACCACCACATCCCCTTTACCGCGCTCACCATGCATGAGGCTAATAACGCAGCGCTGGCCTTACATACGTTAGCGTAACGGGCCCAGTCCACCAGAATACACAGCACTAACAATTGTGAAAGACCAAACATCGCCACAGCTGGCGGTCGTATGGGATCCACGCGTCCTTGCGGTCAACGGCAAACGGGCACTGGTAGCAGTATCGCTGGACAGTCAGAGATGCCCAATGTGGATGGGGTAGTATTACACTTACATACAGGAACTTGTCCTTGGCATCCTCAGCATCCGAGTCGAACTCCGGGTCGTTGAACTGCGGATTGGCCTCGTACTCTGTGGCGGCCGAGGAACAGGACGAGTACAGCGAACTGCCGAGAGACGTTGCCGGCGAGCCATCATCCACAGTCTGATACCTGACAGTAGGAGAGTCCAGAGTGTGGCCAGACTCCTCTCTCCCTGACCGTGGGTAGGAACGGCCGCTGTGACTAGCCCGCCTGCCAGCCCGCATTCGTGAGTGTGTACTTGGTTGTGCGGAATGAGGTGATGGACAAAGTTGAAGCAAAGCGTCCGCTACTGCAAATACTTTACACGGCCCCCAGTCCATCAGTGCATCACCGCGCTGCTTCAGTTTTAGCCTTCTCAGATCTCAGATCCCATCAGGAAGCATGTTTTGTTCTGAGTCAACACCTTTTGTTTCAGCCAAGGAGTTTTGGAGCATTTTCAACGGATTTTCATCTGCCGTGTCCACCGCTGCAGAACCACACCATGCCCAACCCGACGATTATCTTATTCCTACCCATATCTGATGTATACATACCTTGCCGCTGTATGGCTGTGCTCACTGCGCACCGTACTGTACTGGTGTCGAGCTCCCTTCCACGTAGCTCGTGAGGCTTCACTGGCGGTGCAACGGAGTCCGTGCGGCGAAGTTGTCTGCAACCATGTCTGTGCACAGTGCTACATGTTGTGGCGGCCAAGGAATTGTCTTCACATACCAATACACATCAGTTCACGTGTACGTACCATCCTACATCTCTATCAGCTACAGCACACTGCCGTCGTGCTCTCCACACTTCTCCCTGCTACACACACACTCTCTCTCCGTCTCCCTATTTCACCCCCTGCTCTGCCCGCCGCCATCGTTCGGCACGCTCCACACAGAGCATCCTCACCCCACTGTGGTTGGGTATATCAGTACAGTCCACGCCAGCTCATTCAGTGACGTACCGCTCACGACGGCGCGCCGATGAACACGGCAAAGCGCGCCCGCTTTTGTTCAACGTTGTCCAAAGTCGGCTGGCCGTAGGAGTCCAACAACTCCGTCAGGGTCGGGGCTACAGTGAGCGAGGGGTCAAGTGCAATAAGATACGTACCGGTGCAAGTGCGCAGCGCGTGAACGTCCCTCGGGAAGGCTGGTGGCGGGGGGAGGAGCTCGGGCAGCGGCGGCTCGGGAACTTCGGCGCCCTGGTGCGGAATGGGCTCGAGGGGTGGTGCGACCGGGAGGCCGACAAGAGTGTGGTGGGATTCGACGGCGCGCAAGTTTTGGAGGCGCGCGAGCTGCCAGGCGTCACTGCCCCGTCAGGCGTCAGGCGTCAGGCAGTGAAGGAGGACATGCTGAGACGGGCGCGAAATGACTCACCGGACGACAATGAGCAGTTGAGTCTTACGAGACTCGTGCAGGAGCCTGGCGAAGCGGACGTCCTGGGCGTTGGAGTAGATGGTAAACCACAGGGGCTGGCGCGGGGCCGGCGCTGCCAGAGACGGGTTGGCGGCGAGGTGTTCGAGGGCAGCGACCACTCTGGCGCGTGTCAGCGCGAGATTGAGGGCGCGCGTGCGCATAGTTGATCGATAACACAACACTTACTGGCGCTGCGACTCTGCGGGCGCCATGGGAGTGACAAGTGTTGATGTTGATGTTGTTTGAGGTTGAGGTTGTGGTTGTGGAATGCGGGATTTGGGTGACCACAAGTGGACGTAAGTACAGTACGTACGTACTTCGGTTTCCAATTGCGGCGAAATAGTACTGGGTGTATGTGGTGGTGGTGGTGGTGGTGGTATGGCTGCAACGAGACAACAACACAGTAGTGAATGCACCACCACAGCCGGCAGTACACAGCACTTACGCATAGATCTAGTGATAAACTGACAGAGAAGGATGGAATTACGAGGAAACCACCGTTTAGAAGGCCCGACGCAAGTCGGTGCCCGTGCGCGGTAGCGGCGGTGGGGTATGGTGGTGGCCAGCGGGGTGCGGACCGCGAGCAGCAAATACAGGCCATGGACGGGCTTGTGCACGTGTGTGCGTTGTTTCACACTTGGATCACCCAGGTTGATTATAATGCATTGTAAATGGCAACACTGCACACGGACTCCTAGGCCAGCTAGAGACCGGTGATGTCGGAGACCTAAGGGAACGGCTTGTGCGCACCCCCCTCCTCGGACTGGCGGGAAGGGGGTGTTCCTCCCTGCTGGTCACCGGGGTCGTTCCGGTGTGTCCAGAGAGTGGGTTTTGATGGTGCCCGGGACATGTATGCCCAGTGGCCAGTGATCCAGTGACGCTGACAGAGTGGTGGTGGTTTGAACAGGTGGGGCCTAGTCATAGGACATGGAGGGGCTGAGCATGTCAGCATCGTGAGCATGGTAGCGGACCCGCCCCAATACGCACCGGCAGTGACAGTGTCGGGAGAGGACAGTCTTGATCTCGGCCTCGACGTCTTGCTCCAGAAAGTCAAACGTCGCAATCGAGAAGCGGCTCGTGTACCGTCCCTCTTGGGTACGCAGGCAGAACTTGTCTGCGGGAGAGGGTGGTTAGTTTAGCGTTTTTGTGCCCCAAGGACGCAGACTCACTGTGCAGTGCACTTGTCAAGCACTGAAAGACGGCATCGTGCGCGGCACTGAGGACATCATGGGCGACCTCTGAACCCAGGTGGAAGATGGTGACGATTGCCATTGTCTGTATCGTCAGCGGCGGCCAGTCGCCACGACGTACAAAGCAGAGGCGGGGAGTGGGTGGATGAGGATGTTGCAAGGTCTTGTCGATGCTGCTCTCTTTAATCTGCTTCCAGCCTGCTTCCAAAGGAGGCAGAGCGCAAAGCTGTCATGCACACTCGGACTGGAGCGAGGCAAGACGACAGAGTGCACACCGAGTGAGTGGGCGAGGTGAGTGAGTGAGTGAGGTGAGTGAGGTGAATGTGCCTCTCCACACGCCCCCACACACGCCACTGTACACAGGCGGGCACACACGCACACATCCCCCCCCCCCCCCCCCAGCCCCACAGGGGTATACATCACACACCACTTTTCCCAAGCATACGCGCCGGGACATTGCGGGCTATTGACGGGCCGCATGCATATGTCTGTGCTGCTGGGCTGCTGGTTTGGCAGTGAAGCACGGGTGATGTCTGCACACCGCAACAGGAGTGTTCATGTTGTCTGATCCAGCTTGGAAACGAGAGGGAGGGGGGTTTGGACTCTGGGTCACACAAGGCTACGTGGCTTGCACTGCCGTCAGAACGTCAGAACATGACTGGCACATCAGTGTGCCCAGTAGACGCCGTGCACGGTTCATTTGTCGCCAACCCCCCCCGTGCCCGTGTCCAGGTGGCGGTATGCATCACTGGCAGCCATGGGAAAAGCCTTGTGTACCACCCATGCACCTCGCATACCTCGCACCTCATACACGCAGATGTCTGGCTCTGGCGCTCTGGACTCGGTGCTAGCTGATCGCTGAACACGACGTGCAGCCCGCAGAAAAGTATGCGGAGTGGGGCAGGCGGTTTGTGCTTCGGTGTGGCGGAAAGTGGCTACAGTGGCGTGCACACTCTATCTGTGGTTTGCAGATCCAGCCCTACATCACTTATCTGCGCGTGGCGCATACCCAAAGCGAATCTGCCAGAGAACTGTGCATGTGTCTTTGCTGTCGCAAGTCCAAGAACACCAGCAATTGCTGCCCAAAACACCTATACCCTCACGTTGCAGACTGGTCAGAATCACAGTCCACGTCGCTGACTGCCGTCCGCGTTGGTGCGTTCCCCGCCCGCCTACGACGCAACGCTGTGACTCTTGCACCCGTCAGTCATTGCACACGCTCTTGTCCCCCACCAACTCACTCAGTCCTGAAAGCGTCCTCGAGAATCTCCACGATCTGAAAGTCCCGTGCGTGGTCGTACTCCTTGGTGAACACGAGACAGCGGACCAAGTGCTCCGTCCCGAATTCCCAGCGAAGGTAGTAGTTGGCTGTAGCGGAGGGAGGTATGGTGTCAGCTGTGCGCGCTCGGCTCCGCGAGTGTGAGGTGGCGTGTGTAGTGGCGTGAGTGAGAGGTCAACGGGGGTACAGTACGTTGGAACACCACGCAAGCGTCACGCACGCACGCACACGCACACGCGCACACACTCACCTGGGCCACAGGCGGAGTCGAGGAGTGCCTTGAGGTCGACGTGGACTGGGCGGATCGAGTGTGCGCGTAGGCGTTCAGTGAACTGGTACACGGTCGAAAGGAGGGGACCCGGCTGGAGCTGGCCGTCAGCGCCACACGCATGTGCAGGTGCCCCACGGATGAGACGTGTCCGCTCGACATGGCCGTGCCCAGGTGGTGCGAGGGTGAACAACGACTGCCTCGTCGGGGTGGTTGGTATCGTCTAGGACGGCGCAGAAGAAGTCGGAAGAGGGCATCAGTGACCAGTGAGGTAACAGTCTCCCACTCCATGTCGTCCAACGGTCAACGTGGAGTCGGGTTACTGATGGCGAGCACCATCCTCGCACAGCACGAGACCACATCGCCAAACGGACAGACAGGATGCAGTGAGGAACGTCGTGATTTCATTAAGGCGATTCACACATGTATGATACACTACAGCTACATACAGAAGCAACGTGAACTGTTCTGTGTCGTGGTCGTGGTCGTGGTCGTGATCGTGGTCGTGGCTTGAGAGGCACCTTGCACTTTGGGGCACCACCCCGTGTACCCTCATGACACTCCTACAGCGAGACAATCTCCACACCAGTGCTGGCAGGTTAGCGGTCTCAAAAGAGCAGAAACCTACCCGTCAAAGTCCGGGATGAGGCCGTGCAGGATATCCCACACCTCGTCCTCGATGCCGCCGAGCCACACGCGGTTGACGAGGAGGTGGAAGGCCATCTCGCCGTCCGTGTCCTGCACAGGCTCAAAGTCGTAGTCCTCCACTGGGGAAGTCAGCCAGGTTGCGTTGGCAAGGGGCAAGGGGCCTTGCACTTGCCGCGGCCCAACTCACCGCCCTTGTCGTCCAAGTAGTCCCCCACCTCCTCCATGACGCACGCCACGAGGTCAAAGCCAATAGGGTCGGGGAGGTAGAAGATGATGCGCTGGAAGCATGTGCGAGGAAGGAAAGGAAGGAAGCACGCTGGTCAGCCTTTCGAAACTGCCAATACCCCAGATGCACCACTTGTCAGACACGGAAGAACCGAGGTCCCCGACGCCACACTCACCGTGTCGATGTCGTCGTCGCACTGGTGCAGCGGGAGCCAGTATTCCTGGAACAATCGCGAGACGACGAGCATGGTCGTGTTGGTGGTGGTGGTGGCGGTGAGTCGAAGTAGTGGTGGGGGAGGGGAAAGAAGTTGAGAAGCACAACATTCACGGTGAGGGGGAAGAAGGGGAAGAAGGACGACAAGGGAAGAGAAGGAAGAGTGGGTTTGGTCGTGTGGCCACCACGCCGCAAGCTCCCTTCCCAACATATGTCAACACCGTCACCTTGTCACCTTGTCGTCCCCATCACTGGTCGACTCGATGCGCCATCGCGTGTATGGGAATGCAGGGTGCGGGGAGGGTGACAGAGTGATGGTTCCCTCGGTCTGCGCTTTTGCTTCCACCGCTTCAGTACATGCGTGCATGCCGCACCTCGTTGCTTTGCGCCGCGCACCTTGTGTTCATGTCTCGTGTCGTGTACCACGACCCTGCCGCTGTACTAGCCTCGACCGAGCCGCGACCGCGTGGTTGTCACTGTACTACTGGTGCACTGTTCGCTTCCGGTCGGCTCTTGGTCTCGTCCGCTACCTCTCCAATTCCTGTCCGCTCTACACGTCTCGACAACCCAACTCGGCGTGCGAGATCGCATGCGGAGTCCCAGCCCAGCTGGTGCTGAATGCGCCGTTGTTCCATCAGGCCCCTCGTCTCTGTGATGTGACGGCGGGCTAGCGTGAGCCATTGTCAGTGGACTTTGTCACAAGCCCCTCCTCAATTGCTCCCACAACGCCCTGCTCAACCCGTCTGTCTCTCTCTCTCACTAATATGCAGTTCCTGACATACGTCCTACTCTTACTGCTGCGACCTTATGGCCCACAGACGCTACTAACGGGGGGATGTGAAAACGACTAGACACCTTGCGAAACAAAGGGAATCTAGAGGCGGTCGACGTTGCCGAGGTCGGTGCAGGCCTCCTTGACACGGGCGACAAGGGTCTTCTCACCCTCGCGGACCCAGACACGGGGGTCGTAGTACTTCTTGTTGGGCTTGTCGGCGCCGTCGGGGTTGCCGACCTGGCTGAGGAGGTAGTCCTTCTTGTTGAGGACAAAGTCGCGGACACCCGAAAGGTAGGCCCACTGGGTGTCGGTGTCGACGTTCATCTTCACGACACCGTTGTTGACGGCGGTGGCAATCTCCTCCTTGGTCGAGCCGGAGCCGCCGTGGAAGACGAGGTAGCTGTTGCGTCAGTATAACTGAGGAGTGACCACAGAGGGCGACGGAGGGAAAAAAATGTGACACCAATATGACACCTCCTCGCCCACTACCCACGCCGCCCACCGCCCCTCAAAAGGAGGCAGCGGCGAGCAAATAGCGCCCACGCAGCCGTAGCTGGTGGCATTGAAGGGAAGGGCAAGCAAGTTCTAAATGTGGTGGGTGGTTGGTATACGCTGACCGGATCGCCTATCTTCCCATTGAAGGAGAAGGTGGCACTGTCTATTTGGGTAGCGGAGGGGGGAGGGGAGGGGGGAGGGGAGGGGGGAGGAAAGAGTAGGAATGCAAATACGCACATGGGCTTGGAGCCGGCGGCCTGCTTGAGCTGCTCGGCGGCGTAAGCCTGGTGCTTCTCGAGGAGCTCGGGCGAGAGCTTGACGTTTCCGGGCTTGTAGACACCGTGGACGTTGCCGAAGGCGGCGGCGATCGAGAAGTTGGGCGAGATGGGCTGGAGGGCCTTGTAGACGTCGTAAACGTCGTCGGGCTGGGTGTAGAGCGAGGCGTTGTCGACACCAGTGTTGTCGACACCGTCCTCCTCACCGCCGGTGATACCGATCTCCATCTCGAGCCACTCTGGGGAGAAATGACGTCAGCACAGGGTACCTCGTGTTTTCGGGAATAACAAGGCCGGAAGCACACTCACGGCCCATGGGAGCCATGCGCTTGAAGTACTTGACGCAGGTGGCAATGTTGTCCTCCTTGGACTCCTCCGAGAGGTCGAGCATGTGCGACGAGAAGAGGGGGACACCGTGCTCCTTGAAGTAGGCCTCGTCGGCGTCGAGCATGCCGTCGAACCAGGGGAGGAGCTTGTGGGCGCAGTGGTCGGTGTGGAGCACGACGGGGACACCGTAAGCGGGGGCGATGGCGCGGATGAAGTGAGCGGCGGCGATGGCACCGGCGATCGAGCCCTCCTGCTTGGCCGAGTTGGAGAGGCCCTTGCCACCGAAGAAGTGGGCGCCACCCTGCGAGACCTGGAGGATGATGGGCGACTTGTTGTCGCGGGCGGCCTCGAGAACGGCGTTGACAACCGACGACGAGGTAACGTTCTGGGGGCGCTGTTAGAACAGGTGTGCGATAGGGGCTGCCCAGCGGCGGCTGCAACACTCACAATGGCCTATCGGACGAAACGAGATAACGCGTCAGTTTATGGCTCTCATATCACGCTTGGTGGGAGGGCACAAGGCCTAGACGTACCGGGATGGCGTACTGTGACACGTCAGCATACAGTTCTGTACACACACACTGGAGGAGGCTGGACAGGGATATGGAGCGAGATCTTGGGGTGTATGTGTGTCGGGAAAAGACATTCACACACACACACCCAAATGACAAGCCTCCACAACCACTTTCCCATGCCTCACGACCAGAGCCATGCTCGGAAACTCACCTTGTTCTCCTTGGCGTGGTCGAAGAGCTAAAGGTCAGTACTTTTGTCTCGCTAGGAGAGACAAACCTTCTTGGTGTCGGGGCCCGAAAGGACACCGGCCTGTATGAGTTGTCAGTAAAGGCTTCCACGGCTAGAGGGAGAGAGGGAGAGCAGGTAGCAGCTCGGCTATCGGGAAAATGGGCGACGACGACGGCGGGACGGAGATGATGCTACTGTAGAATGGAGGGATGGGAGAAGGGGAGAGGGGAGTGACTTACGGGGACGACGGAGAGAGCACCAGCAGACATTGTGAGATGTGTGTTTTTGGTTTGGGATATGGAGGAAGAGAAGAGGGGTTGAAAGATGTGGGATACTTAAGAAGGAAAGCGCTGGGGCAGAGAGCGAGCGTCCTGTCCCCCCCCTGTTTCTCGCTGTGAGGCTTCCAACTGGCTGGCAGCGGTACACTCGTGACGTGCCTTCCCTGAGTGGACCCCATCTCCACGAGCTCTTCCCGCCGGCTTTGCTCTCACTGTACCCATTCTGGTTCGCTGCAGCCCGGCAGCCCAGGTGCGGGGTAATCGCATTTCACCGAATAGCGCCGAACCATCCACAGCCTGTGGCGCCCGTGTCACCGCCGGATCGTCCCGGCCCGCCATACTGCACACCATCGCCATTCAAGTCACCGGGCACAACGCGGTGGGCAGCGCCGAGAGGGAGACGAGGGAGAGAGAAACGTAAACATAGTGCGTGGGCAGGGGCACGCCAAGGGCACGCACGCCAGCCCTCGTCACTCTACGGTCGGTCGCCCGTCAACAGCGGGACCCCGTCCACATTAACCCCGTCAAGTCTACTGCCACCTCTCACCACGGGTAGACCCGGACTGTCAATGTGGCCAGTCCACCGGTCGTCTACGAGCAACAAGGACAAGCCATTTGGAACCTTGTATTGTTGCCTTGGGACGTGGGTATTCGTGCTTGTGGGCAAGGGTTCTTCTCAAGAGTTCTCCTCAAGACTTCTTCTCAGAACACACCATGGTGATCAGCAGACCATATTCCAAACACACACAGCACACAGCACACACCGCCACGGGTGCGAGGGGTGGTAAACGCATTGACACATGCCAACCCCGCACTGCTGTCAAGTGGAGCTCCGTCAACGGCACCCGGACCTTGCTGTGCCGGCTCTAACGGTCATGTTGCTGCACATTACCGGCCACTCCGGGCCGTCGCTGCCGGCCCACGGGTATGCGCGACGCGTCGAGACGAGGTCGGGGAAGTCGCGGGGGTTGTTGTCCTGGTTGATCCGTCCGTCCGCTGCAGTCTGGAAGCGGAGGGCCTAGGATATAGGATTCACAAGGGACGTCACTGTTAGGTTCTCATCGCAGGCTAGAAAGTGACCAGGAGCCAAGAGGATGGTGCCTCATGAATATCTGTTTATTCACGAATCGGGTGTGCGTCATCGTCCCACATTCTCAGTCGCTCAAGCAGACTACACACCGTTCTAGTGCAGGTGGCATGGTTCACACGTACAGCTGGGTTCAAGACAACAGACGGAGCGTACAATATGAGTCTGCGACGGGGATGGCGCCACGCTCGTCAGATCGCCCGCAACAGCACACTGTCGGCTAAAACAATCGGTTTTGATTATTGATAACCTTCCGATGTCCACCCAAATAACACGTCATGTGTCCTGCCGATCCACACCTCCACTCAATGAGTTCAATGACGTTCGTCCCCTTCAACGACGCATCATCGTGCTACTCAAACACAGTCAGGCAGCTCGCCAGGCTCAGCCAACATGGACCAGGTCACAATCCTTCCCTTCGTCGACTTCCAGGTGAGCTGGTGGCTTCCTGCAGAAGGTGGTGACAAGCTGACGTCCAGCATGACGCCCTCGCGGTGTTTGACGATGTCGAGCAAGGCATTGTCTTGAAGGAAGACGTCTGGGTCTCAGCTGTGAGTTAACTCTTCACCACATTGTGCTAACTCTCGCAGTACCACGTCGGACAGTCTTTAGTGAACGGCAAGATTGGCGTCTCGGTGCGCGAGGGCGGCGGTGTGGACATGACATCGAGGGAAGGCGTCGAGGTCGAGCGTGTATCCAAGGTGAGCTGCCATGTGTGTTGCAAACAGCTGACGTCTTGCAGACCAACTTCCTCGTCACTGTCCCCTCTCTTTCCATCTCCAATCTTCCCGTCCGTTTCCCGCGCCAGGTGGTCAACCTGCCGTACACCAAGGCGACCAATGTTTCGGTAAGCTGAGATTCGTCGCGTGGGACATCAGCTCACTCCACACAGCCCGAACTCCATGTCAACAGCATCGACTATTCTGACAAGTCAGGGCAGCTTGTCGTTGGCGGAACAGACGGGTACGCAGTTGTCGTGTCTCCAACAGATCCCAAGGCCCTGGTCGAGCTCAAGGGGCACGTCGGCGACGTTCTCCATGTGGAGTGGTTCCCCAGCGGCGAGGTGGGTCGTCGGGTCGATAAAGTCTAACCCACCAGGTCGTCCTTACTGCATCGTCTGACCTGTCTGTGCGCATCTTTTCCTCGCAGACGGGCATCAACCCACGTACGCTTCGCGGCCACACACGCGCCATCACCGCCACGCACATTGTCGGTGTGGGCCGCCAGGTGCTCTCGGCAAGCAAGGACGGCACCGTGCGCCTCTGGGACGTTGGCAAGGGCGAAGAGGTCAAGCAGTGGAATGTGTACCCCGGCAAGTTCATTGACGCCATGGTCGTCGTCGAAGACGCGCGTGGTCTCCGCGCCCTCGGCGTGGACAGCGAGGACGAGCACGTCATCCTGGCTGCCACGCCCGACGGAACCGTGTCGGCGTTTGCGTTGTCGTCCGACTCGGGCTCCCCGGCACTGTTCACCTCGCGTGCGCTCGTCGACTCGAGGCTCGAATGCATCGCCTACTCGCCCGCCACGGGCCTGATCGCCACGGGCCACACGAACGGCACCATCGTGGTCCGCAACATGGACACTCTCCTCGCGGCGCCCGGCGCCATCGAGGACGTCCCTCCACTTATCGTTCGGCGTAATGTGGGGCCCGTATTCAGCCTTGTGTTTGTGGACCACGCGAGCGGCGACGACACCGACCTGCTCGTGGGCACCAGTGCGGGCCTCCCGTGCCGCCTGGGTCTCGCTGTTGACGGCGCCACCATTACGCCCACGGTCAAGGAGGAGTATGCGGGATGGGAGGCCGTCAGCGTCGAGACTTGGGCAGTTGCATCGGATGGTGTGTGGTGTGCTGGCGGAGAGGGAGGAGTCAGGAGGTATTAAAGTCTGTTGTATCATTTCCCGCATGCCATGTGTGCAGTCACAGCAAGACCTGTCTGCCACTCAGAGGGTCTGTATTTGGCTCCAGATTTGATTAAATTGTCCTCCCAGTTAAGAGGGTCATGTTTTCCAGCCTCGCCAAGGAGGGCTAGAGAAGCAGTTGTACTGCTGAGCTGTATACTGTAGTCAGCAGGGGTTCCCCAAGTGATACAATGTAGGCTGCATGCCTGCTGTGGGCGGTGGCAAACACGATCGTGTCCACTGCGCGGCGGATTAAGGCCTCCGGTGGAGGACCCGTGATTTCAATCTCGGATCCACTTCCCTTTCGTTTCCGACGCCAACTCGAAACGTCAACCATTCACTCTCTCCATAACCCCATGTCCGCCACCAACGAGCTCCCGCAGGCTGGGAGCGGCACCGCTGCGTTCAGCGCAGAGGCGTCGACGTCGTCGCCGGCATTCGAGCAGTGGCGCAAGTCCATGGCCCAGTTTACGGGCCTGGGCCTGTCCGACTCGGAGCAGGCGGAGCGCCAGCGCCGGTTAGAGCTGCAGACGCTCGAGAAGGACTGGGACAGGTGTGAGGGGTGGAAGAAGGAGCTCATGACGACTAGTGGGTATTTTCTGCCTCATACTTAACAGCTATCCGATGCCACAGGACGACAAGGTAGCTGACAAACGCCAGGCCCGATGATTGTCTTCCTCCTTAAACACCTCAAGATGGCCGGGTGCGAGTTCCCGTCCTCGGCCATGCAGTGTCACCCATGCGACCCCAGCCGCGCAGGAGGTTTCTCCCCCGCCCACGGTATCTTGTTGTGCCAGAACCGCGTGTCCAGCAAGAAGCACATGGAGGACACGCTCGCCCACGAGCTCATCCACGCCTACGACCACTGCAAGTTCAAGGTCGACTGGATGAACCTCCGCCACCACGCATGTACCGAGGTGAGTGCCAGATTCTGTTGCTGTGCACAACGCGTCTGCCCCTACTCTTTTGGATATTCCACACTCCCGCCGTCTATCCCTCTGGCCTCTGGCGGAGTAGCCCACAGCTGACACGGGCCCAGATCCGCGCCGCCAACCTGTCCGGCGACTGCCGCTGGTCCCGCGAGGTCCAGCGTGGCCACTACGCCTTTTCGAAGCAGCACCAGGCCTGCGTCAAGCGCCGCGCGGTCCTCTCCGTCAAGGACCACCCGAACTGCAAGTCGGTTGAGGACGCCGAGCGGGCCGTCAACGAGGTCTGGGACAGCTGCTTCAAGGACACCAGGCCGTTTGACGAGGTGAGTAAAGCTGGCAAGTGGGGCCGATCTCGCAGCTGACTCGTTATCAGATCTACTAGACTGCGTAGAGCGCCGTGTTTTACCACTCATGCCATATGTACTCCTAGCCATTGCCGTCGCCTGCGTGTCTTCTGGTTGTTGTGAGAGTGCCTGAGTGGATCGGTTTGCCATAGCCGCTAAGAAACGGCGTCATGTGGCGGACTGAGATTTCATGCTTACTGACCCAGGTATATGGTGGCCCTTTACACTCAGTAGCCAGTGGAGAGTACAGCCAGCGGCTAATGAAGAGCTCTGAGGAGATATTGCTTTGCCTGCCGCCACCACACGAAAGGGGACGGACGAACCGATGGTACCAGCCAGTAGGATGTCTCCAGTTGCCCTCCCAGCAGATATTCCAAGATTAGACCGGTGGACCTGATGTACGCAATACCTCTGTCTCTTTGCATGTCAGTCCTCAATGAACGTCCGTCTGCTTCCACTTGCCTCCTCAACGCCGTGGTGCAAGCTGCCACCGCCAGCAGACACCCCCTGCTCCAGCCACCCAGCTCCAACTTTCAAATAGCAATCAATCCGTTTACTTCCGCCGACGGAAACAATTAGTCTCAGGGCAAACCCGAACAACAACAAGAACGCGACTGCTTTGTGGATCCTTGTCAACCTTCCTAACCATAAACATCCCCCATAATCACCATGCCGGCCGTCAAGACGGCCACGGCGGGCGCTACAGCGGCCGCCTCGACAACCACCCGTTTGACACGTACACGACGAGCCGCCGCGACCGCGACCGCCGACGCCGACTCGCTCGCCAGCGACCTCGATCGTGTGCTCAAGGTGTCCCAGCCCGCACCCCAGCCCAAGGCACCCACGAGGCCGACCTCTGTCGCACCGACCAAACGCACCGTTTCAGCCTCCAAGGTCACCACCACAGCAGCTACCAAGACCGCCACTGCCAAACCCGCTCCTGCTCCGCGCGCTGCATCGACCACAGCGGCCCGAGCGGCGGCGACGAAGGCTGGAGCCAAGGTCGGGGCCGCCAGCGCCAGTGGATCCGCCGCCCTGGCACCTTCCTCGGCGCCGACTCGCACCCGCGTCAGGACGACAGCGGCGGCCACCACCGCAGCACCCACAGCGACGGGCACAAGGGCCAAGGCCAAGGCCACCAAGCCCACTGAGCGCGAGCCCCCAGCACCAGTTGAGGCCCAGCCCGAGCTGCCGTGGGTCAAGGCCGGCGCGATGAGTGCGCGCGAGCGCGCCCAGGCGGCCCAGCAGGCTAGCAACGAGGCGCTCCGCACGCTCATCGAGGCGCTGAAGGCTGGGTTCAAGTACTCGACGCCGCCTGCCAAGGCGGCGGCCGCGACCTCGGCTCCTGCCATCACACATAAACAGGTTGACGAGGCCCTGCGGCACGGTATGGCGGCGGTCAACGTCCTCCGCGAGCTCTATGGCGGCGTCAAGACCGGCCCGCAGCGCCTGGCCGTCGAGCGCGGTGCGTTCAACATTGTGTTCAAATGCGTGTGCATGGAAATGGTACGTCAGCTGGTAGGCGACTTTGGGCACTGAAAGCTGACTGGATCAGCACAAACAGGCCTTGTTGGCGCTTGGTGCTGCAAAGCCCCATGTTGTTGGGCTGTACAGCAATAACGGTATGGACCAGGCCCCTGCGCCGTCCACCGCGACTTCTGGCTCGGCAAAGCCCAAGACTCCACCCGTCGTGCGGCCCGAGTGGCGTGACCTCGCCATCTTCCCTCGCCCCACCGACGATGTGGACGAAGCCGTGCGGACCCTCGTGTGCAACTTCTCGTTGGCAACTTGGAGCTGTCTCCTGTCCCTCGAGGGTATGGACGCCGACACTGTCTCGAGCTTCCTCGCCATTCCTTCCACAACCCCCGATCCACTGAGCCCCTTTGTCCTCGCACCGTCCCTCCCAGCCACAGCTGTTGGCTCACTAGCTGTCATCCTCTACCGTCGTGCGTCGGCCATACCCAGCACCCCAGCCACGCGGCCTTGGCTGTTGTTGCGGGAGGTCACCGCTTTTGCGACTGCCATTGCCGCGTCGGAGCAGTCACCCACCAACGCGCCGTCCAAGGTCTGGTCGTCGGTCGGGCGTACCGTCCAGCTCGCCCTCGAGGCGCAGGCCGACGACGCTTGGCGAAAGGAGGTGGCCGCGTCCATCGAGCGCATGGTCGACATCATGGAACGACTCGTGGCGTCCCGTCAAGCCGACCGGTCGACCTGGTTTGGTGGCGTGTGGCCCAAGGTCGCCGACCTGTGGATCGGTATTGGTCGTAACGTGAGGTTACAGGTAGTGTTCGCTTAACTGACCTCCCCAGCTCAATGACTCGGCCATCATCGACAGTGCGCTGGCTGCCGCGACGGCTGCAGCGTCCATCTCCAGTGGAAGTGCTGTTTCTGCGCCAAGCTCGTCTGCTTCGAGCTCACCCGCCTCGACTGCTCCCTCCACCCCGGTCTCGGTCACCTCGGCGCGATCCCTTAGCCGTGCCGTCAAGACTGTCCGCAAGATTGACAATGCTGGTGCTGAGACTTTGCGCATCTGCGCGTCGCTGGCAAAGGCCCTCGTGGAGGCTGCGGCGTTGGCTAGTAAGCTGAAGCCCCTCTGGCGTTTAAGCTGACATCAGAACTCGACTCACCGCCTGCCGACACACTCCAGGCTGTTCTGGAAGGTATCGAGCTCGATAACCTCCTAGCAGCCCTGTGCAGCGTGGAGCCAAGTGACGAGTACGCAACTATTGCGGACGCATTGCGCGCTGTGGAACGTGTCCGTCGTGTTGTCGTCAAACTCATCGACCGCCCTGCCTTGTCACCTATTGCACGACAATGGCTCCTTGACCAGATCACATTCTTCGAGGGCCTCCTCGTTCAGAGTGACGACAAGGCACGTGGCCAGAACGTCGTGCGTGACTGCCTCCTTGGCGTCGTGGACTCGACCCAGAACCTCGCACGCGCCTGGGACCCGGCAGCAGACGAGCTGTTCGTCGTTTCTCTCCTCGACCGCGTCTACGCGCTCTGCGAGACTTGCTCGATGCATGCGGCTGCGGCCCGCCTGCAGTACTTGGCCTGCCTCACGCAGACGGACCAGATTGCGGCCATCCGTCTTCTCCGCATAAACGCCAAAGCGAGGGCGGCACCGCTGGCCCGTCGTGCGTGTACTTGGTCCGTGGCCATTCTCGACAGCTGCGGCGACGACCGCGAGGTCGCGGCTCAGACGCCGGCGTGGCGGTCCATCGAGAGCGCTCTGCAGAAGCGGTTTGACTTGCTGGGAATCTGTCTCCACGACAGTGACAAGAATGTGAGTATATGTCGCCTACGTCTGGCACTGACTCAACCAGGCTGCCCTCGTCGCCTACGCCCAGAGCTTGGCGTACATCGACATTGCCACAGTGCAGAAGATTGAGTCTGCCATTGCGTCGACCCCCGTGTGTGCGGTTTTTGCCAGTCTCGACGACTACAACGTCTCGCTCAAGCGCTGCACGGCGCTCCTCACCCAGGACGACCCTCTCGACACCGACTTTGCCGCTGTGCTCTTCGCCGAGCTCGCTTCCCGCAACCTGTCGACGGCGGTTCGTGGTGCCATTGCGGAACGTGTCATCGAGTCGCTCGAGCAGGCGCAGTTCCGCCCCCATGTCCAGACTACCATTGTCGCGCTCGTCGATGGGGCGCTTGCGCTCTATGACGCGGCGACTTATCCACTTCGTCGCATGCGGTAAGCTCTCGTATACTGTGGTAATGAGCTGACGTTCAGTGTGTGCGTGCGTTTGCTGTCCCTCATCGCAGCCAGCGGTGCCGTTCCAGAACGGTTCAACTCTGTCGGCAACGAAGTGGACTCGCTCGCTCAGAAGGGGTTCAACAAGGACGGCGAACTCGCATGCTTCAAAGCCGAGTATCACGCTTCCGCCCTCGTCCTCCGCGCCTTGAATGCGTATCACTCGGAAACCGAGCCGTCCACTGCTGTCGCTGATCTGGGCCACGCTGCTCTGCGCGCAATTTCCGCCACGGTGCTTCCTCCGGTGCGGACATCCCAGTTCCCCGCCGCCACTGGCAGGCGTACTGCCTCGCGTACCGTGTCGAGCAGCAGTGCGGCCGCTCGTACTACGTCTCGCTCGACCAAGACTGCCACGTCCGCTCCAGCAAGGACCCGCGTAACCAAGGCCACCGCTACCAAGACAGCAACAGCAGCTGCCAAGGGCAGTCCAGCCAAGTCGACCACTGCCGCGCAGCCTCCTCAAGCCCTGCGTACTGACAGTTTAGAACGTTTGAGCCAGCTCCTCAGTGAGTGTTATCGTGATTCATGTTGCTGACAGCTCTCATCCAGATGCCTTGTCTTCCCTGTTCGGTCTCCTCGGACATGTGCTCCCCAAACTCGAGACTCTGAAGGTGCTCCGCGCCTTGCAGCGCCACAACGATGGCACAGTCGATGGTGAGCTAGACCGCTCGCCGGTGAGCTGACATGCAGCGTTCATCTACACGTCTTCCCACTTGGCCACCGAGTACGGTCGCCTGGGCAAGTACTCTCGCGCCTCTGTGGTGTTCGCGCACGCGATCAAGCAGGCCAGCGACGAGAAGAGCCCCGCATCCATCGAGACTCGCGCCGACCTCCACCTCTCCTATGCACGCTTCCTCGCTGTCTCGGGCCACGTCGAGAATGCGTAAGTTGAGGTTTATCTGGCGTTAACTGACCGTTACAGTCGGGACGAGTACCTCGAGGCGGAGAATTTGGCGACCATGATTGCCGACCCGGTGCCGGCTGGATCGTACGCGGCGCGCTGGATCCAGCTGTGTGCTGTCAAGCAGCGTATTGCGCTCTCGCACTCGGCACTGGCGGCTATCCGATTGGCAGAAGTAAGTTGAACTCAAATGGGTCAAGCTGACATCCCCAGGGGGACGTAACAGCAGCTATCAACAGCCTTACTATTGCCTACCGACTCTGGTGCCGAGCGGCACACGGCATCTCACATATTGCTGCTGCCGCCCAGTCCGAACAGGTGCAGGAGGAGACGGAGGTCAAGGAGGCCGCCGCGCCAGCGGACCCCAAGGCCAAGAAGCCTCAAGCGTTCGCCCTCGAGGGCAAGCACCTCACGGGCTTGCAGTGGCATTACGCCGAGGCGCTTTTCGACTCTGCCATCGAGCTCGTCAACGCCACTGCCCAGCGCGGTTCCGTCAAGGAGAGCGAGTACTTTATCCGCATGGCGCGCGGGATGGTGCCCTCGATGCGTTCCTCGGCTCTCGACGCCAGGGTCGCCTCCCACTCTGCTGAACTGGAGACACGTCAGCTGCATTTCGAAAAGTCTGCAGAAGAGCTGGAGCGTGCTGCGGGCATTCTAACAGTGGTGAGTTGTTGTAGACTCTACACAGTACGTCAGCTGACATGGCAGACTGACGGGCCCGACGCGATCGAGATTCGGCGTATGCGCGGCGAGCTGTTTTCACGCCAACAAGAGGCACCCGAGGCCGACGAGCAGTTCATCTTGGCTGTTGAGAACATTGTCGGCCTTGACACCGAGTTTGTCACTGTCGAGGAACAGTCTCGCAAGGACAGTGTCGGCGCGGCGGCATCCTCCAGGGAGCCACTACTCCCCCATGTGCTCAGCCAGGTCCTGCGTCAACGTGCTTGGCTCCTCCACGAGGCTGGTATTGTTGACGAGTACGAGTCTATCCGTGAGCAGCTCGACCTCATCCCGGCCTCGGCCGGCACCAAGGCGCAGCAGCAGCTCCTCGAGGCCAGGGTGGCGATGCAAGACGCCTTTGGCAACTTCAAGACCGACCTGTTCATGAGCTCGTTGACCGAGTCGACCATTGCCATGACCATGGGCTCGCCCGACAAGCGCGCCAAGGAACGCCAGTCGACTCGCCACGGCGCACAGGTTCTGCTGGAGCGCGCGGCCCATGCGTTCCGCGACACCCTCGCCAACGTCGCTGCCACCGGCCGTGTCGAGGACGTCCGTCAGGCTTGTGTCTCGTTGGCGCTCCTCGGCGCATTCCAGACCTCGCTCGGGCAAGGCTCAGCTACCACCACCGCGTCGGCAGCGGGCATGCTTGCCTCTATCCCGTCTCTCACTCTCGAGAGGGAGCTCCTTCCGGCCATCGACAGCAAGTTCCCCAATGCCGAGGCGGACGACATGGACTGGCCATCTCTGGAACCCCAGACCTGGGAGAGCGACGACCCCATGCGGCCATACTGGGACAACATTCGTGCAAAGTACGCCACCAGCACGGTGCTCCATACCGAGCATGACCTCAGCGGCCTGCCTGCCAACTGGGCCGTGGTGAGCATTACCGTCACGGACGACCGCAACACGATGCTCGTATCGCGCCATCAGAACGGCCACGAGCCCATTGTCTTTTGCATCCCTCTCGACCGCCAAGGCCGACGCGAGGGCGAGGACGAGAGCGAGCTGTTTACGTTCGACGCGGGCATCACCGAGCTTGGCGAGATCATGGCGGCCAACGACGAGCAGATCAAGGGCATCAAGAACCTCAAGCACGAGGACCGTCCGGCATGGTGGGAGCACCGCAAGGGCTTGGACGCGCGTCTCGGCGAGCTCCTCGCGTCAATCGAGTTTTGCTGGCTGGGCGCGTTCAAGACCGTCCTCAACCCGCGCATGAAGATTGAGCCCAAGGCATTTGACGCGTTCCGCGACCGCCTGGACCGTATCTTCCAAGCCGCACTGTCCAGTGCTGGCTCGGAGATCCGCAAGGGTGCCCGCGTGCGCCTCAACGACGAGCTGCTCGCGTGCTTTGCCACGCTGTCGTCGCAGTGCAAGGACGAGGAAGTCGAGGACCTGGTCTACTTTGTGCTCGACCTGTACCAGTTCCACGGCATTGCCGTCGCGCTCGCCGAACTCGACTTTGACCAGATTGGCGTCGACGTCAAGAGCGCCATCATCGACCTCGAAATCGCCATGGGCATCACGCACCCGGTCGAGAGCGACGAGCACCTCCTTCTCGCGCTGGACAAGAACGTCCAGGGCATCCCATGGGAGTCCATCCCCAGCCTCCGCGGCAGGGCCGTCAGCCGTATCCCGTCCCTCCCGTTCGTCCTCGACCAGATCGCCCTCGGTCAGCACTGCGGCGTCGACTCGGCCCACCGCACGTTTGACCGTTCCAAGACGAGCTACTTCCTCAACCCAAGCGGCGACCTTGTCGGCACCCAGAAGCGTTTCGAGGAGCGGCTGACCGGACTCGAGAAGAAGGGATGGAAGGGCATTGTCGGCCGCGTCCCGAGCCAGGCCGAGATGGCCGACGCACTGCGCGAGTCCGAGTTTGTCATGTGAGTTGTGCAGGGCTGTCCAGCGAAAAGAGGTTCCCAACTGACATTCTCCTCTCAGCTACTACGGCCACGGCGGTGGTGAAGAGTACATTCGCGGGCTGGACGTGCGCGCGCTCCCGCGGTGCGCCGTCACGATGCTGTGGGGCTGCTCGTCGGGCCTGCTGCGCGACTATGGCGACCTCGACCGCACCGGCACGCCGTGGGACTATGTGCTTGCCGGATGCCCGTGTTTCGTCGGCAACCTCTGGGACGTGACGGACAAGGACATTGACCTGGTCACGGCGCTGGTGATGGATGACCTGGGCCTCGACGCCGAGCACGTCGACGGCCACGAGCGCACGGGCGTCTCGGTCGTGCAGGCCGTGAGCGCCGCCCGGCCAAAGGCAAAGCTCAAGTACCTCACGGGCGCGGCGCCGGTGGTGTATGGTGTGCCCGTGTATCCCGCCTAAACATATATAACTCGTTATTGTTTTTGCTGTATGTAACCAACCCCCTGATCAGTTAAAAATTAGGCATCTGGCCTCTGGAGCGATGCACAGCCGGTGCACAATGTTACATTTGCAGAATGACAGTACACGTATACGAGAGAGGACGAGATGGGGAGCGTACCGATGCGAAGAAGTATGCGTGAATTGATTGTGTGCGGGGCGTCGAGAGAGAGAGAGAGAAAGAGACATTCCATGGGTGAAACGAACGAGGTTTTGTGGGCGCTCGCACACCTCATGATAAGCGGGGTTGGACAAGGAGCGCCTCGGGGGTACTCATGCGGCGCGTGCCGTGTACGGGGTCAAAGCCCGTGAGCGCGAGGACGTGGCGCGGGAGCATGGAGCGGTCGTGCACCTCGTCGCGGTACACGACGCGGACGGCCTGCGCGGCCGAGCTGGTGTGCGCGTGGCCGCGGAGCGGGCTGTTGGTCGGCGACTGGGCGGGGACGAACTGGGCGAGTCGGGCACGTACGCCGTCGTGGCCGCCACGAGCGTCCAGGGCAGGATGAGCGGGAACAGTGTGTTGAACCGGTCGTCCTGGCGGACGGGGGTCGGTGGGCGGACGTTGTTGCGCAGCGCGGCCGTGCGCGCCGCGTTGACCTCTTCGTCGGCGTCCAGCCGTTCGAGGCGGGACTGCCAGATGGAGCGGTTCTTCATACACGAGTCGGTGTACGCCTGCATCTCGGGGATGGCGACGGCGGTCGCCTTGAACAAGGGCTCGGTGAACAGGTCGATAAAGCCCACTTGGCCCTTGGCCTGGCCGCGCGCGTCGATGCCCGAAACGACAGACACGGGGAGCTCGAGCTCCTCCTCGAGCGACGCCTGTTTGGTCCACTCGTCCAGGAGGACGGTGGACCAGTGCTCCGAAACGTCAATGGGACGGGTCTGTAGGTGTCAGCTGGGGCATTCAGGGCGTTGCAGGGGCTAGCTCACGGGGTTGCTAATGTCTGCACACTTAATGAGCGCCTGGCAGAGCACGACGCGGTCCGCCTCGGACAGGTCGTCGCGGTCCACAGGGTGTTCGCCCTGCATGGCCTCGCCATACTCCTTGAGACGCTGGATCCACGCAAAGTGGAGTGCCATGTCCGTGGCCAAGACGGCAGAGTAGAGCACTTGGCGGAACGAGCGCGAGTCAATGGCCGCGCGCGCAGGGTAGCGCTCGGCCTCGGCTGGCGATGGGTTGCCGATGAGGAAGCCAAAGCCATGCTTGCGAAGCAGGTGGACAATGAGCATGCAGTGCATGTTCTCGAGCACCGACTTGTCATCGTACACGACCGACAGCGGTACCTTGGCGTTCTTCTGCTCGGGTCAGTGTAGTCCAGGACTAATTACCCACCATAAACGCGTTACTGAGACCAGGGTGGCCAACGTCGTGCCCAATGGCCGCGATGAGCACCGCAAGGACGTCTTGCGGACGCAAGATGCTGCGTGCGCGTCGCGTGCCGAGGCCGGCGGGCGGCTTGACCTCCTCCGAGGGTCTGCGCCACACCGACTTTCCGGGTTCCAGCTCGAGGAAGAAGTCGAATGGAGGCGCCACCCCAATCCCAACGAGGAAGAGGTAGGTTGCCTGCAAGACATCGATAGCGTGGACGTAGTTGTGGTAGGGGTTGGGTGCGTGGTAGATGGCTCTGATGGCGAACAGCAGGCGGTTCACTTGGTCTGCAGGGGGTGTCAGCTACAGGTTCCGCTTCATTTGCAGCTCGACCTACCTCTGTCAAGACACAGCTCGGCCAATCCCTCCGTATGCAAAATGACCTCGAAGATCAGGCACGGCACACGGAAAAGGTCCACTTGGCTGAGGAGGTGTGGCCGGAAATCCCATTCCCTCAAAGCGTTCACGAGACGGACACGTTCCTCGTACGGGATGGGAGCTGCCAGCGTCTCGTAGTCACCCATCTGAATGTCGATCGAGGCCATGGTCTGCTCGTACATGTCGCCCAGGACCTCGGCAAACTGCGTCGTCGTACTGCCACCTGCCGCCTCTTGCTCCTTGTCGCCAGCGACCATGGTGATGCTGCTGTGGCGGCCGTGTCCGTGGTGAGGAGCGTCGCCGTCCGCGCCCTCGGCGTCCCTGTTCGCACGCTCAAAGGCCAGGGCGATGCCGCCAGTGTCCACACTGCGACGTCGTGCCTCTGCAGCGCTGATGGCCGCAAGGTTCGACTGGTCGTACATGTGCGCGAGGGATGGGAAGTGGGCAAGTGTCGTTGATCCAGGTGTGGCGACTGTCGGGCCAACGGACGAGCTGGTGGAACCAGTCTTCAGGCCCTCGCGGTCGTGGCGAGACTCGCCGTCTACACTGGCTGTAGACGCAGGCGAGATTACGCGACTCAGGTTGAGCTGCGTGCTGAGGCGACGACGGTGATGGGTGAACGCGGATAGGACCTTCTCGCTCTCGTGTTCAGCACCCATGGCGAGGGCGGTGGGAGTGAGGACGACCTTGGTCTCATCCTCAAACGCGCTGGCCCCAGCGAGGTTGGGGTGGGACGGCGAGGTTGACAAGGACGCGGCAGTGGAGGCCTTGCCGTCCCTGGCTGCTTCGACGATCTGGTTCAACACGAGGGCAGTATGCGCGTCATAGGGAGGGTGAAGGACGCCAGAGGCACCAGCGTTCATGCACGCCTCGAGGGCGGCAGGCGACAAGGTGCCGCTAGAGACGTAGCCAACAATGATCGCGCGTGGGGTCGCAATCTCCTCTGGGCTCGTGTTGCACAGTTGAGCGACCTGCTCGATCGTCCTGACCGCCGAGTTGATCCAGTCTTCCTCGAGCCGCGAGGCACGGTCCACCAGATCTTGCTGGAAGCACACAGCGCTGGGCGTGGTGCCGCGCGAGAGGAGGAGGGACAGAGATGGCAGGGAAGGCGTGTCGCCCAATGGCACCAGCACAACTTGCTGCACGGACTGTGTTGGGTCGCGAGGAGACAGCTGGGAGAGGGTTGACGTTGGTGTCATGGTGGAGATGATGCCTGGGAGATGCGAGGTCTGTCGAACCGCAGTGACTAAAGAGGGGGTGGGATCAGCAGGTGTTCTACTCAAGTACAAGGATGAGAGGGAGCCACAGATCGGAGTGTGAGATCGAGGGAGGTGTATGAGAACATGAGATCATTGTGGCCCACATCGGCGCACGCCGAGGGATCGACGGTCGATCAGACACGTGCCCACGGCGTCAGTGCGCACAGGCCATTCTTTCGCGACAGATGTCGGGCCCAACAACTCGAAACCGTCTGTCCACGACGAGAAAGCACCTGTGCGCACGCAAACATGTACGGCGGGCACAAGCAAGGTACGCAGCTCGTACGACCGGTAACAAGAAGCAACCGTCGAGGTTGGGGAAGCGTGTGCTCTCCGTCTGTGCCTGATGGCTGAGCTGGGTACTCGCCCAGCGCCATCGCTCAACTCGAGGTCGCACGCATTTAGCCCTCTCTTGCTGCGGTGTGCGCTACAGCGGGAAACACAGGAGAAGACAGGAGAATGGATGCGAGGGGCTCCCGCGGACGACAGAGACAACTCACCTTCCAGTCCACTCTGCCGCAAGCTGCCGACGAGTTCGTCACCCTCGACGCCAACGCGACGTCCTGTCGCCGACGACATGATGCCCACACCGCTGGGGACTGCAATGCTTCCTCGGGGCGCGCGCAGGGCGGCGTGGGCAGCAGCCGACTCGGGGCCGGCAGAGGGCCGGTTGTTGGACCGGCTGGCCTGTGGGAAGTGCTTGGTGCCAAAGTCGGCTGCGCGAGTCTCGCGCTGGCCTGTTGGCCCAGTTTTTGTCGTGCCGATATGACGGTGTGCGCTGGGTGTGTTGGAGGGGGAAGGTGGGCTGAAGCCGAGACTAGCGTTGGAGGAGGACGCACTCCCCGACAATTGCAACCCGGCACCGAGGCCCACGCCGAGACTCAACCGCCGACTCTGGACGAGGACGGGGTCAAGCTCCGCTTCTGCTGCTGCCGATGCATTGTTGGTTCTGCTCAGAGTGGGTATTGGGCCAGACCCGCGCGAGGCGAGAGCTGGAGGGATGGGTCGCTGTCGGCCGTTTTGGACGGATTCGGGCAAGAGAACGAGGATTGAGACCGGCGACGACGCGATAATGGGTGAATTGGCGGCCATGGCGACGTGGAGTGGGCTGTAGATGTGGGCAGAGAATGCAAGTGATGTGATGTTGTTTAACGCGTGGGCGTGCCGTGCTCAACACGACGACTGGGAACTGGGCTTTCGTATCAGTTTTGCGAACTGTAGCGAGCGAGTAACGAGGCTCCCAAGCCAAGGTCACACAAACCCTGCGCGCGGGGCTGAGATGAAGGCACGTACTGGCAAAGTGCTGGCGTCGACGGGAGTGTCGTAACGGGGTGGAAGCCGAGCCCCGGGGAGAGTGCCGACGTCGGAAGACTTGTGCTGCTCCTTGGTAGTAAGGTGTTGGTTGTTGAACGCGGAGCGCGCCCTCTGCTCAGTGATAAACGGGCGTCGGACGGACGGACGGCGGGGACGAAACGGAGTGGGGCCAAGGTGGGGTTTGCAGCGTCCAAGACAACCAGGTCGACGGCGGCCGAGCAGGGCGACAAGTGGAGGTCGAACAGGCCAGCCCGTGTGTGGGGATTGCGGCGGTGTGGGGAGGAAGGGGGATGGACGGAGTGGCCGAACGGGGATTGGTGTGGACAGGAGACGGGGTGGCCTGAGAGAGAGGGGGAGAGAGCAGTGTTGAGATTTGCAGAGGGAGTGGCCAGAGTGGAGGAGTGAGGGTGTGAGAGCAAGGAAGGAGGACGAGGATATGGGTGTGTGTGCGCAAGACGAGACGAAAAGCGGCGGCACGCACAGAGAGGGGTGAGGGGGTTGTTCGCTTGGTCTCGGTTGTGGGCGGCCTGGGCGGGCAGTGGCGTACAGTGGGGAGGGAAGGCACATGTGTATATAATTTGTTGCCTCTTTGGGTAATAACGTGGGGCATATATAGGGATGGTCCCACCCAAATTCGTCATTTCAACTCAGCCATATACAAATGGGATCAGCGTGTGTAGTCACCGGCGCAGCCACCACAGAACCCATCTCAGTCAGTCACCGCTCTCCCTCGCCGTGTGCCTGCCGCTCAGTCGCGTGGGCTCTTTCATATAGCTCGCAAGACAGAAGAAAGGTTATATTTCTGGCGGCACACCCGGCAAGTCCTTACCATAGTGTTAGTAAGTACTTGCTGTATTGACTGAATGACTGAGGCGTCTCAAATGACAAGTCCAAGTGCACCATCGTTTCAAGGCGCACTGTGCTCATGTCCGACAATGTAGGATGACATCAGAGATCAGAGACAAAAGCGGACACCCCACACACACTCACAGCTCACCGACAGCCGACCGACCATGACACTACACGAGAGAGGGAGAGTGTGTCTCACCATCATGTACAGACCACAGACCACGGGCCACGGGCAACGGGAGGAAGAGACAGTGTTCCAGACCAAAACACACTACATGGCTGCTGTTCTCTGCCTCGGAGAGCCCCGTCAGAGCTGCAGCATCATCCGGAACGACCCACCTGCCAAACTGCATTCCGCAACGCCGCAAGCAGGAACACCCCATCATCCCCTCCACCCAGGTCTCGATGGTCAACTGATCAAAAAGCTGACTGGACTATTTCGTTGCGCATGCGGAACTGTGGTAATGTGATACACACCCGCACACGAGTGTGATACTCCCCTATCGCAGCAGGGAGCGTCCGCCCCTATATAAGCTAATCTGCACGTCAGTCGACACGCCTGACCAGTCGTTCTCCCACCTTGTCCTTTTCTCTCACACCACACAAAGATTCACAACCACAATGCCTGACCAGATCACCAGCCACGGCCAGAACAGCCGGTGAGTCCCCCACCGCCGCACATACTGGTATGGACTGTCCATCTAACATGACAAAGGGCAACTCGTACGACACCCGTGTCAACACGGACACTGGCAACAGTGGATACCACTACTCGAAGTGAGTCTTCTCCGGATAAGATGACGGCGCAGTGTGCTGACGAGCCACAGCAGTAACGGCTCGTACTACTACCAGAACACCAACGGTAGCAGCTACTACAACAGCGGTGAGTCTGCTCGCACGGCGTGGACGTTCTAGAGGTTGGCTGACGTTCCCAGGCAGCGGTTACAGCCAGTACACCTCGCCTTCGGGCAACGCCTCGCAGTCTTACGGCTCGAGCAAGAAGTAACTCGACAGCCTGCAGTGCTGAGCTCCCTGGTGAGAAACGAATAACAGTAGTGGTAGTAGCAGTAGGCGCAATAAGAGAGTGAAGTGAATGCCACCAAAGTGATGGCCAGCGCCAGCAGCGAACAGTCCGATTACGGCCGCGTCCTATCGCTATCACAATGAGAGTACCGCCTGACAGTCCGGAAGTGCGGAGCCACTGAACGGTGGCGTTCGACGTTCTGACTCTGTGTTCCACCGCACTGACCACCACAACCAACCACCACCCCCCGTTCAGAGCCTGGCCGGGGTCTGGCCATGGACAAGATGGAGGAGACTGCCGCCGTCGGCGGCGGCCGGGACGACCTTGGCGCTGAGCTTGGACCCATTGTTCACTTTGAAGTGGCCGGCATGAAATGGGAATCACAACAATTTGGCCGCGTGGGACTGCCAACGACGGCCAGATGCGTGGTCGAATACGGCTGCGGTTGTTTCATCTCTCGTAACTGAGGCTCATGCATAAGCCCTGCTCAAGGGACGACTTGCTACTACAGGAGACTGTAGAGCACCACTGCACACTCGTACCAGCGCAGTAGCAGCAAGAGCAGCTGTGTCTCCCACCCAAACGGTGCAGCTTCTGCCATCCTCCGACCGTCTCTCAAGCCACCTGCCCAGCCTCTGACACGCGGCCGCAACGCCGAGATCTGCACTTGGCCTCTGGGCCTCTGTCCTCGTCCCCGCCTGAGACGGCGAGCTCGGCACTGTCGGCTGCGCTACTCTGCCAATGTCCAAGGAGATCTGGAGCGGTGCGTGTGGTCCTCGTTCGGGAGTTTCATGCCGTCGGGGGGCACCATGGGCTGAAAGGGCCAGAGTTGTATATAACGACAGCGAGGGAAGGGGGAGGTCTGGACGAGTCCTTTACGCCACACACACTCACTTTGCGGTTTCCACTCGTTGGCCAGTTCGGTATCGCTCACGTCCACACGTCCACTTGCACACACACGCATCAACCACGCCCCTTTGGCCTCGGCCCGTCCTCAGAGATCAGATATCCTCCGGGTTCTACACCCCCAGCTCCCCAGATCGGCATTTCTCTTGGCCCCTCATCGCCACTGGAAGGACTCGAGCGACTTAAGCAGAAGAAGGCTGGCGTTTCGTTCCCCTCAAACAGCAACAACCACCACGACAGTACACTCAATCCCACAACCGCAATGTACCCCGGCAACACCTTGTCTCCAGCGAGCGCAGCGTGGCCCAGGCCTGCTCCCTCGCCACCACGGCCATCGCCGCGCAGCACGTCTGGCTCGTCCGTCACTGTCGCCTGCCCCGGCGGCACAACCGTCACCGTCACCTCTGGGCCCTTCAGGCCAATCGAGCCCGGCGAGGCCGTCGTCAGCATCCCGATAGAGTACACGGGACCACGGTAGCGCCATTTTGCGACGACGGCAGCTGGACAACATACAGTGAGCTCAGCTGTGTTCGCCCCCGCCGCCTAGGCTTGTAGCTGACTCCCCAGCGAGCACGAGAGTCCACCCAGCCTCTTCGAGAGCACTCGCCCAATCCACACACACGCAACTCTCCCACTAGAAGAATGGAAGACGGGGCGCCGGGATCCAACTCACACACTTTTCGCATGCGGTCATCATTCACCATCACAGCACCCTAGCATCCGATGGGCCTCGACCCTGGGGCAACAACAGTCGAGCCCACTACATTTGAGCCCCCTCTCCGCCCAGTCCCACCCCACACTCTGCCCTGTGTCAAGCAGACCCGAGGGACCAAAATCGCACATTCAAGGCCGGCATGACACCACACCACACCACACCTCCGGGGAGAGGGCGACGGGAACGGATATCCCACACACAATTGTGAATCAGGATCTCAAAGGCCACCCACCCCACTCTCACTCTGTAGAAAACGACGGACGTAGACCTAGTCCGTATATCCATTCAGGCGCGCACCGCGGTACGTCGCGGCGGGGACGTGCCTGCAGGATGCAGGAGAGGTGGTACAGGAGCGTGCCTCTGCATATGGTGGTCTTTGGTGCTGCTGGTGAGAAGGAACACACGTAGACGATGTAGAGGCGCATATGAGGCACTCGCGCGTCCAGTCTGGCCACTTCATCCCCCGCGTGCCGCCTGTGCCGGCCGCAGACATGTTTCAGACGGTCAAGCCCACGGTACCACGGTTCAGCCTTGTCGTGGCCCAGACACGCCAGAGGCCAGAAGCCAGTGGCCAGTGGCCGTCCACCGCACCTGGCGCACGGCGAGCCACTTTGCCACTAACCGTGGGATCGTTCTGGGCTTGTTCTGCGTGCACAAAAGCACCTCTGGCGTCGGGGGAGACAAGCTGAACCCCAGAAACCAGCACTGGCCGTAGAAGCAATCCGACTTTGCGCTGCCGACACTCAAAGCACACGCAGATGAGAGCCGTGCCGTGGCAGAGGACAGCTCGTGCCATCTAGGAACAGCGTCCAGGCCCCCAGTCAACCCACACAACAGGCCGTTTGCAGGCTGCAGAGACCCCTTGACATGGCGTGTGGTCTAGCCCCCATATCCATATAGCCAGAGCAGTCGTCCGCAGATCGGTCGGCCCCTCGGACCCCTCGGCAGCCCCGGCAGGGTTGAACTGCACCGTCCAGTGTGGGCCTGGATCCATGGCGTCGGTCAGTTCCAACACGAGCTAAATGTCGCGAGGCCGTTGTCCTGCGGGTGTACGGTTTGTGTTTTGCGGTGCACTACAACAGATAGAGGCCAGCTTGACGCAGCAGAAGCTCGTGTTGGTAGCTCGGTGATCAGGAGGGCTCAGATAGTCACCGGTATGTGTTGGTCGGAGGTGTGACAGAACGGGCGCTAGCCCTTCAAAGAGAGACAGTGTACTCGCAGCCTTGACCTCCTTCAACATGCTGGGTCGAGGTGGATGGAGCTCCCACAGCTTCATTGCCAGTAGCATGCGGGGACCCGTGCCAAACGGTACACCCTGGGGCAGAAGGATAGCGTATGCAGCCCACGATCACGAGACTAGGTGACACCATTGTGGCTGAGGCGCATCCCCAATGGCCAGTGGCGTGTATACCCCGCCTTCTGTACTGAACGTACTGACGTGCTGACGCCCCGTCCAGCTCCCCAGTGTACCAGTGTACAGTGTGTCCCCAGTAGTGTGGACATGTACATGTGCGACGTGTCTGCCTCGGGGTGCATCGCACAAACACATGCTGTCTACAACTCCCACAGCAGCACCACAATTGCCGCCGCAGCCGGTGTTCTCCGCACACTCCGAGATGGGACCGCGCGTGCTAAGCGATTTCAATTAACTTTTGAAAAAAAAAAGTCGGGAGTGGAAAACTGAAATCGAAATCGTTTTGGGGGGGCAGCATTCAGGTGCAACCGAGTCGAGATGGTCGAGACGAGACGCGTCCACGCTCCCCCGAGCTGTGCATATGCAACACACCCCACACGTATGCTGCCAGGGTTGCAGGGTTCCAGCGCATGCCCATGCATGGATGCACCCCATCGTCCCACGCGCAGAACATTTTTCACTACTCGCACGCGCTGCGCTCTGGAGCGTGTGGGCGCGATTTCCCCACAGACACGGGGGCAGATGCTGCAGCAAGCGCCGGTAGCGACGTCCTCACCACAAGGGGCAAAGCTGGGCAAGGTCCTCCTCCCCCGCGCCGTTGCCGCCGGCTTGGGGAACCTTATCAGCCTCTGCGCTTGTGGGCGGGTGGGCTGATAGCTAGGATAGTGGCTGAGATTGAATTCCGCGGGGGTGCACTGGACTCGAAATAATGGTGCGATGCCTCGTGTCCCCACAACAAGCACGCGTCGGTCCATCCCAGTCGACGCATATATCAGCGCGATAGCAAGGTGTATCGGATTCTCATCCACCTGCCCCCTTGCCTTCTACTCTTCTCTCTAAGCACACACACTAGCCATGGAGTCCACCACTGTCAACCCCTCGTCGCTCGCTCTGACCTGCGGCATGCTCGAGATGGTGAGTGCCGCCCGGCCATGCCGGCCAGCTGTATTTACCAGGCATGATGCTGACTCGCAATCTCAGACCAAGCCCGTCAACCACACCCTCCACCGCGTCTCCATCGCAAAGCCAACCACTACCACTAAGACCGCCGCGGCCACCACCCCTGTCAAGGAGACCCCTGGGGACTGGTACTACTCGTACCTCTCCGTCGCGTCGGACATCTAATGCGCGACGACTCGGAACATATAGACGCACAATAACACTGCCGCGCTGCCGCCCTGCCCCAATTACACACTGCACACCTGCCGAGCTGCCGCCATGCCTTCCAGCAGCGGTCGTTAATACCAAGACCCCCCTCCCCGACCGGTACTTGCCCCCTGCCCCCACGCAAGACCCTAATGACATTGTACATAGAGACCTGTAGATTAGAAGCTTGACCACAATAGAAGAGAAGATGCACAAGCGAATGGAAGAAGCGCACGCATCTCAGGTCGCTGGATCGCTGGCCGCTGGCCTCTGGGTGGCAAGCACAAAATCACGGGTACCAGGTTCGAATCACATCAGCTGGTTTTCGGCGCAAAAACAGTAGTGTGTATTTCGGGCCAGCGAGAAACACACTACGGACCATTCGCTATGGGTGCAATCGGAGGATAAGGGGTTTCATGGCTTTCTCCGGCCTGGGTGGAGCTCGGTGAAGGATCCACCTTTGTCTATCAGCTGATCACTGATCACTGTGTGCATGGAAACACGAAGCTGTGCTCCATGTCACACAGGTGCTGAACACCCTTGGTGCGGGATCCCTTCTACCTGGGCGACGTGTGTGGCAGCTTGAATCGCCGAAGTCGTGGAACTGGCCAGGCGAGTACCATGTGACTTGTGACCAGATCTCATACCCATATACCCCCACTGTCCCCGAGTGCATAAGTGTGCATACATAGACACTTGACACTCATGCACTCAGCTAAGGTGCACGTGTGTGGTGGCCAGCGGGCCAGTGGGCGCGGTGGGACTTGTTGCCACCGCTCCACAATCCGCCATCACCAACTGTCCGCGCCACCAGCGATCCTCCGACAGGATCGGCGAGAAGCTCACACCACCACCACTCCAGTGCACTGCCACGACTACACCACAGCCTCCGATCCTGTAACACTTCAGTACGGGAGTGTGAGCATGGGAGCACGGACCGCACACGTGTGCATGTCCAGATCTGCAGTCTTGTGAATGCTCAGTGAGCCACCCGGCTGCTTCTTGAGTGCCGGCGGCGAGGAAGGCCACCTGGTACAAAGGAGAGGATCAAGGAAGCTCGACCTTCTTTAACATCAACACTCGACACAACCCCACCAACACCCATCCCACCACTTTACCTCTGTCAACCCCGAATGACTGTCACAAACTTCCAGGTGAGCCTCCACTAGCCCCCACCCACCCACCCCAGCACGACCGCCACTGACGCGTCCCAGGCCCCCGCCGACGAGTTCTCGTTCCTCTCGTGCTGCATCAGCGCAGACCAGATCACCGACCCCAAGTACACCAAGACCGATGACTCGAAGAGCCTAAAGACCTTTTCCACCATCTCGTCGGGCCTCACGCGCGTCGCCACGTCCATGTCGGGAACCTCTGTGTCTGCAAAGACGAAATCCAGTGGGTGGCGGGAAGGGAAAAGGGGGAGGGGACGAGGGGAAGTGAACCACGCACTGACCAAAGGCACAGCGAGCGGCAAACCCTAGAGAGACACGAGCGAGAACGAGAGAGAGACACAAGGCCAGAACCGAGATGATCCGAACGAGCCCGTCATTGACTGTGAACCATGAGAGAGCATGCAGTCGTCATAACACACCTCCAGTGCGCGCAGCGCGAAGCAGTCCATATGCACGTGGCAGTCGCTTGGGAGTCGATTCCAAGGAACAGAGGCGAGGCTGAGGGGCGAAGCTTGATCAACTGGTGGACTGACCGCTCACCCTCCAACGTCGGGCTCTCCGTGATCCGTGATGTGTGTGTGTGTGGAACCAACCGCACCCAGGATCCCAGGATGGCACACACTGCGAATCACTTACCCCGCGGACCCCAATTTCCCAAATTCCGCATCCACCCATCCTTCACTGATCACCTTGCCACCCCCCCGCGCCCCATAAACAATGCCTGGGACACTTGAGCGTGACAGCCAGATCCAGTCTCGGGAGGTGCGTGCACGCTCCGCAAGGTCGACTTCCCCACAACTAACGACGGTGTCGCATGCACTTTGCTGACAGACACGACAGGTGCCCATCACCACCACCACCGGCGAGCCGCGCAACGAATTCTGGTGGTGCTGCTGCGAGGACACGACCACCGACGCACCCAACATCCGCATCAGTCACCCCCACCGTCCAGACTGGAGCTGTGAGCTGGCCACATGCACAGAGCGTTGACTGACGGCGAAGGACCTGCTCACCACCGTAAAACGGTACACCTGTTCCACGTCGTTGTCAACATTCTCAAGCTGCCCATTGAACCCTTCATACACGTACAGGGACCACCACATACATTCTCATGCAAACTGCTTTGTTGTCTGAGAGCAGGATGCGAGGTGGTGCGAACGGGATGAAGGCAGCGGTCGCTTCGGGCGGCTCTCACATTCTCGTGCCGGGGTCGGCGAGCAGTGCTGCACATAGATAAAGTCGGAGACAGGAAGAGACCTGACGGGTCCCGACAACGTCTACTGATTGATCGCCTTGCCTCGCCACCCCAATGGTACCGTACCTCACCCCCTTGCACAAGCTGGCTCTCATGCTGACACCCCCCAGCCTGTCAAGTTCTACTGCGGATGCGTGCGGGGATGCACCTGCTCAGATCCAGAGGACAGCGAGAGTGACTCGGAGGGTATGTACCCCCCCTCTCACCAACGTCGCAGCTTCACTGATGCTCCTTCAGACGACGATGATGCGACCGTTGTGGGTTCCTAGTTTGGTCAGACATGAGACATGCAGTTCAGGGGGTTTGAGGGTAACACAGAGGTACTGTATGTACATGGGATGAGGTCGTGTCTCGTCGTGCATGCTGCCCACGCATTCAGGAATGCATACATGCTTCCCAACCGGTTTTACCTATGCACTGGCACCATCAGGGGCAGGTTGGTGCGAGTAATGGAACGAAGCATGGGTGGGGGATATGGTTGACGGGCCGGCTCAAAATAGCCGAAAATCAACAACAAATCGGCGCCGGCTGGTCGGAGAACACACAATGACTGGCGTGCGGGTGCGGCGTCTGCCACCGCGGACCTGCTTTCCTCCATTCCACTCGAAGGCAGGGTAATCCGGTATCAGATATCACGTATGCAAAGGTCTGGGCACTCCTGAAGTGACAGTGTAGTGCGAGGCGCGAGGCCGACAATTTCGGTCGACAAGGGTAATGCCCCTCCTCCGTCCATGCCTTGGGAATTGCCTCCCGGCCGCGCACTTTCAGAACCTGAGGGATGGCGCAATGATCGCGCGAACGACGCACCTCGTAGCAGAACCTCGACTCACAATGACACAGCTGATAGGAACTGACATACAGGTCACACAGCATGCGTCCTTGTCTGGAACTGTGGCGTGGCTTCCACGGCTTCGGCGCAACTCGGGATGGCCCGCACCGCGGTGGCGTCAGTCGACAGAAGCATAACCTGCGCGCCAGATCTCCGTGCGCCAAACCCAGAGGCCAAATTGGAACAGTATGCACCGGTCATACAACCGCCTGCACGGACCGCAGGCTGAGAGACGAGCAGCATGCTGGTGCGGGGTCGATTTGAAAAGGGGTTGGGGAAAGTGCGGGGCCAATGAGGCACACCACACACACACACACTGTAACGCGACGCGGACGAGGAATGCTGCGTCCTCGCATCAGGTGTCTGCACTTTTGGAGGTGACGTGCGTGGAACAAGGAGGTCCTGCACCGTGCTCTCGCTCCAAGAAGAGGGGTGATGGCGCCAGCGCATGCGTGTCGTTGCGAAGCCTGGGGGGATGCGAAGCCAGCTCGCGGTCAGAAAAACGATGTATAAAATGGCACCCGCCAATCCGACTTTCTCTCTCAACAACGCCAACTCTCTCACTTCACTCTCAACACTTTCACCGCGCTTCTGCACCCCAACCCCACCACCACCAAACAAACAAACAAACATGTCCGCCGAGCAGGTTGTCGCTGTGAGTGTCTGCCCTTTGGGACGTGCCCGTCACCATGCCTCTCTTCACCGCTACCTTTCTTCTTTCATAGACAATCACTGACTCTCCAGCCCGTTGAGGTCGTCGAGGAGGTCGCCCCCGCCACTGCCGAGGAGGTTCCCGCCGTCGAGGAGGTCGCTGCCGAGGCCGCTGAGGAGGTCGCCGAGGAGGCCCCCGCTGCCGAGGAGGCTGCTGAGGGGGCTTAAGCGAGTGAGTCCTGTCCCCATCCCACTACCCCATCACCATGGTGTGTGGTCCTCGCTCCGCTTCTCAATCTCCTGCATCAGTCACACGAGCACGCACTGACCGCATTCCCCAGAACGAGTGATCGTTTCCTTAGGTGCCACAACGCCACCTTTGGGGCCCGCGTGATCACCTTGGCTGTGAACACTGTTGGGTCTAGTTTGTGTGAAATAGCGCCGCGAGGGCGGGGACAGCTCAGGCTGGGCCTATAGTAGTTTTTAAGATGATGCAAGTAAATTGAGGCGAACATGGTACATTGCACACGGTTCCACTGTTGTCTGGCAGCACTCGATGTTGGAAGGTAGTGTGACGTTTTGCCATCGAGGACATGAGGCGGTTTCGTGGCGCCCCCAAGTCCAATCTTCCTTAATACACTGAGCGCTGCCACGAACACCAAAATGTAGTACCTGTACAGTCATCTGGGGCTCGTCCTTCCATGTCGGTATTAACCACGACATCCGGTGCAGTGACTCCCTTTCGTGGTCCTCTGAACTCCGGCCCCGTTCTGCAGATCGAGTTCAAGTGAATGAGTGGAGGAGCATGAATGCACGTTGTACATCCCCCCCGCCGGAGTTGAGGGTACCGCTGCCGTCAATAGTATGATATATTGAACAGGCTGACAATGCACTCGGGACCCCACAGCAGCTGGCCCCCACCGTCTGGGACTTCCGCAAGCGCAACTCATGGTCTCAGAAGTCTGCCCAGTTCGTCCTTGCCGCGCTCTTCATTGGCCATGCCAACCGCAAGGGGGACACTTGGGCACACAAGGACTGCGACGGCCGCCACAAGTGCGTTTACGATGACGGATTTGACAACACCCTTCCGCGCGTTCCGCAAGACCTCGGCTCAATCCGGTACCCTCAAACCCGGCTCGGGAGCGCTTGTTCGTGTTGAGTTCGTATGATGCCCCAGACAAAGGTCGTTCGATGGTTATGTACATGTATTCTCCTTTATGCAGTTTCCTTCTTCAACTCTGCCAGACACTCCTTGACCGACTTGACCAGAATCTCCACCATCGTCGAAATCTCGGCCTCTTTAGCATTGTAGGCGGGTGCCAGAACGATAGCCTCGCCTTGGGTCCCGTCAACACCGCCGCTCACCGCTAGGGAGAGGAGGCCGTTGTCGAAACACCTGTTCTTGACACGGGTCGCGAACCGAGGGCTGAGATCACTTGGGACATCAAACTCGACGCCAATGAACAGACCTTGTCCGCGGACGTCGTAGACTGCAGGCTCGTCCTTGAACGCCTCCTGCAGCTCGGCGACACACTGCTTGCCGCGCGCCTGCACGTTGGGGAGAAGACGCTCGATCTTGTTCACGACCGAGAGGGCGACCGCACAGTTGATAGGGTGGTTCTGGTACGTCTGCGACGACTTCCACTGGCCCGCGGCGATAATCTTGTCGGCTACGCGGGGGCCGACGAGGACGCCCGAGATGGTCACGTAGCCGCCGCCAAGGCCCTTTGCCATGGTGAGAATGTCGGGTTGGACACCCTCGCACACGCTCTGGTACGCGAACAAGGTGCCCGAGCGGCCAGTTCCGCACATGACCTCGTCCATGACAAAGAGGATGTTGTGCTTCTTGCATACGGCGGCCATGGCTGGGAAGTAGCCCTTTGGAGGGGGCATGACGCCAACAGACGAGCCGACAACGGGCTCGGCAAGGAATGCGGCGACGTTCTGGGGACCCAACGCGGTGATCTTGTCGTCGAGCTCCTTGGCGAGCTGGGCAACGTATGCCTCCTCGCTCTCGCCTGAGCGCTTGAGCTGTGGTGTCGTGACGTGCTGGAACGTATCGGGGATGTATGGTGCGTAGAGCCCACGGCGAGAAGCGACATTGCCAATCTGATACGATGAGTCGCTGAGCACAAGGGACCGATATACTCACGCCAAGGCCGGCAAGGGTGTTGCCGTGGTAGCTGGGGTTGCGAGCGATGATGTACTCGCGCTGCGGCTGGCCCTCTTCAAGCCAGTACTGCCTCACAATCTTGATGGCAGTGTCAATAGCCTCGGATCCAGAGTTGAGGAATGCCGCAGCGACGAGCGCGCCATCCGACCGAGCAGTGAGCCACGCCGCGAGGTCCTCGCCAGGCGCGTTGCCCAGCGACTGGTGCCAGGCGTAGGGAAGCTGAGCGGCCTGCTTGGCCATGACCGCGACCACGTCGGGGTTGGTCGATCCCAGGCATTGGACGGCTGCGCCGCCGCTCATTCCGTCAAGAACCTTGCGGCCATCCTCCAGAGTGAATGTGATGCCTGCGGATGAAAGTGCAATGGGCTGGCGGCCGGACGAATACAGCTGGGCGGTCGCTTGCTTTGACGACGCAGGAGTCGCTGTTGAGGTCGAGGCGTGGAGCGCGCGGACGTGGGTGAGGGGACCTCTCCTGCCCAGGCGGCGAACGAGGGAGCTCATGATGGAGACGATGAGGAAGAGAGAAGTGAACAGTCGACTCGTGAGATCTACAGTAAGCGCCGTGTTCGTGTTGCTCTCGAGTCCTCGCGTATAGCTCGGAGTTGGCCGAATCGCGAGTGGGCATGCTCGGCAAGGTTCGGCAATGGCCAAGGCAGATCACGTGAGCTGCACGTGTTTATCTGACTTGCGCTGTCTTGCTTGCCGTTGGATGCTTATGGCGGCATGGACACGCTGCACGCAACGCTCATGCACGGGTACTCAACAGCGGTACAGCGTTATGTCACAGTCGCGTGTGATGTGGTTATGAAAGGATTGCTTGAACAGACGTGATCATCATGGCATGCCTCCTCCGTCCTGAACACGCCTCCCCATGTCTTGCCGTGTGGTAGCCAGCCAGCTGTTAGTGCATGTCTCGGCAGTCGTCGCGCTGGCAGTCCGGAAACTCCTTGCATCATGGTGTGGCTTGACCCCGTTTTTGTCTTGTCGATCTCTCGAGCGTGGACGCTAACCCAAAGAAACACAGCCGAAAGCAGTTAGAATGAGTAGCAGTATCCGTTCCATGGTAGGAGATATCAATGTTGGCCGCATGCAGCAATCGCAAGTCCTATGCTTGGATATCCCGATCACGGATAGTCGCACAATCACAGAGTGTTCCACATGAGTAGCAGTGTCGTACTCGTTGCCATACGACACCCACAACCGGAGTCGTGTACGTCTCTCGGGGGGTTAGGCCATGGTATGTCACAGCCACAACTTACGCCCACAACTTACCCCCACTGCAGCTCCAAAGACAGCCACAACCGAATCTGGGGTCAGCTGCATCCTCGAGTCCCATAGATCCATAGACCATACCTAAAAGGAGATTCCATGTCACTGCCTCCTCACTTTGGCAGAGAGGAGCGCTGGATGTGGGGCGACAAAGTTGCGGCGGGTCCGTGCGGCCAGTCCGCCACTTTTGCTGTCCAACACCCATCACTGCCTCGTCCCCACCATTCTGCTCTCGGTGACAGCACCACACCCACGCCGTAGCATCTATGCATCAGAAACTCCAGTTCGCCCCCTTCTCGCATCCCGGCGAAAGGATATCTGTGTTCTACACGTCTTGTGTATAAAGACTCAACATTTCCTCTTCCCATCCCCTCGCCGCGTCGTCTTCTCACTCCCATCAGTCCACATTCATCTATCCACAGTCTGCATTCCCCCACCACACATTCCTCCTCTACACACTGTCCCACTGTCAATCACCGTCCACACCTCCCCATCCCATCATGGTTCGCACATCCTCTCTCGCAAAGGGCAAGAGCAGGGGCCTTACCCAGTCGATCAGTCTTCCCAACATGCGTCGGATGCACACGCAGACGGTGCCATCCTCCCCACTCTCGTCCTCGCTCCCTCTCCCCAGCCCTACCTACCCCCGCACCAACCCTCCCAAACGGCAGCCTCAGAAGAGACTCTCCATCAGAGACGCCAAGACCGCACTAGCGGCTCAGCCGCAGCTCCCAGAGTTGGATCCCGTACAGCGTACGGCGCCCCAAATCGACCCTGCCACCAGCACTCCAGACATCATGGCGGCAGCACATACCCTCGCCGTCATTGTGGCCGCTAGGTGCCCTCTGAAGACGTCGCCTCTTCCCGTGCTCCCTTGCAAGCCAGCTGCCAAGATCCAACCCGGTATTGTGAAGAGCGTCAACAGTGAGTGTTGGGCACACAGTCGATTGTTGAGCCGTGACTGAGCAGTCGATTGTTGAGCCGTGACTGAGCAGCCCAGGTGCCCGCATGTGGTGGGACCCCGATTGGGAGTGGCTGCACTCACTGTACCCCTTGGCAGCCGAGTTCGGTGATACCAAGAAGTGAGAAAGCGTATACATACTCCAGAATATCCCCATGTCCTAGCTAGGTAGAAGACCCCTTGTTGTGCATGAATACCAATTGCAGTTGATTGATCCATGGCAGAGTGACCGACGGGCGAAGCGGTTCCGCACTGGTCTCACCAGCATGTCCCTTCGAGCGGCTCGTTGCGTCCACCACTGATTTTAGTTTTCCCGTCCGCATACGCGAATGAACCTCCTCTAGCGTGTTGCAAGTGACTAACTGTATGCATCGACATGCACGTCGTAGTGCATCGAGGCCGATGCATGAGTTTTAAAAGACTGGTTACGCCGGCACATATGCCCTCCCTCCTCTTTCCTCCCCCCTTCTGCACAGCATGTCCATCAAGCTCCGACGTTCTCGGCGCCATTGCACCAAGGACAGCCCCAAGGACAGCCCCAAGGACAACCACAAGGACACACCACCACAGACTCGTCCCACCCCAGTATGCTTCTTTGTGGTCCACACTGGCGGTATCAGCGGGGAGTGCTCCATCACGCCCTTGACGTCCCTCGAGGATCTGGAAAGTGAGTGACAAACGACAGCAGTCTCACATGATGGTATACACGATACACGGTCTAGGGACGGGGTGGCTGACTGCACCAGGGGTTCTTGTCGAGAGTGACAAGCTGGAGAGAAAGGAGAGGGAGCAGCAATCCACCAGCAAGCAATAGGCCCCAGTGCAGGACGCTCGGGCGCCACCACGGGGTCGATCTTTGTTCACCTCATGTGAATAACGTCCGTCAGGGCGAGGATCGTTCTGTTGTGGTTGCTGGGTGCGGTCAGCCACTGTCTCGCACAGCTTCCACGGACGGTTCACGGACAGGACGCCCACCCCATTCCAGACTCGGCCAGTACGACCAACTGGCCATGTATTTTGCCCACTTGATGACCTGAGCAGAGAAGAAACCTCTATAGACAGTCTTATGAGAATGTAGCCACACCGTGGCTGTCTCCCACCCACTGCCGGTGTGCCATCACTGCTTATCTGCCGTCAGTGGACAGTCACATCCTGACCCTCTCGCTCCCGCTGCGAGACCATAAGAGCCTTAATTTTGAGACGCAGACATGTCCCCCATCCCCCTTCAACCCTCTCAAAAATGAACGGTTCGGGCTGGTATCCTGTGGGTTTATTGTTCGCGCTATGAGAGGGGGCGAGCCGGCTGACATTCCCTCCTCCGCAGTACGGCTACAACACCCCTGCGGCGCCGATGATGAGCAACACGCAGTACGTGGTTCTCCCGCGGTACAACCCCAGCCACCCGTTCATGCTTGTGCACGAGCAGTGTCGGCAGCCCGTCCACGACTCGAACGAGCAGGCTGGTAAGTCATTTCTCTGCCCTGCGGTAGCCGCGTAAAAAACTCCACTGACCGGCCCCAGCTCACGCCGCCGCTTGGTACCAGCACCAACCGGCCCAGAGTAAGAGCTGGATGCCATGGCGCCGCTGAGCGCACAGCTCCCAGTTTAGGAAAGAGCAAAGCTTGGCAATGTGTGTGCAGACTAGGGCAAGGGCCATAGCGTTCCTTGGACAATGAATATCGGATGGGTGGCACTTGCCTTCGGAGACTCGTCACTTTTGCAGCAGACGGGGGCCCAAGCACCAGTACTACATCAGTAATCAGCAATCAAACATTTTGCTTTCACAGACCTCTCGCTTTCTCACACAGCATACGGACGTGAGAGTCAGCATGGGTTCAGGATCCCGTGGGATGCGATCCATTCTTCTTTCCCTTGTTATATAACACCTGAGAGCCATCTCGTTCTCAACGCATCCACACGCACACTTCCTTGTCCTCTCTGTGAATCGTATTCCCCTTCCCAGTTGTGTTCCCCTCCCTTCTCTCTATCGCCCCCAACATCATGCCCAAGTGGAATACCGAGGAGCCTGTATTGGTCAACACCAAGGAGCCGTACGCCCTACGCTCGGCTCTGGGTAACAAGGACAGTGCCAATACCAACACGCCTCCGACCCGCAAGACCCTCAAGAAGAAGGTTAGCTGGGAGGACGACAAGGACATCTCCCGCCTCACCCCACGCGCATACACCACATACACCCCTGTCCCCTCGGCTCGCTACTCGCCTGAATGGTATCCTCCCGAGTACAACTCTGGCCGCCCACACCACCACCCGCTCCATCCGCACGCCGACGCCGACCGCCACCACACAGCCCTCAGCACCCACACCCACCCGCCACTCACGTATCCTCCCTCCCCGCCTTACACCACCTCCCACCCGCGTGCCCCTCCCCCCACCCCTACCCCCTCTGCCCCTTCCATGTGCAGGACCCCCGTCCCCAAACTCCAGAGAAAGCGTGCCACCAGCCACGAGCTCGACGGCTACCTCCCAGGCGAGACGCACGTCCAGCACGTCTTCCGTACCGGCCCCCAGCTCCCACCTCGCCCCCGGCTCTCCCGCTCCCCCATGTGGAGTGCCACCCCAGGCCGCATGATTGACGCGTACTCGTCCGACCCCGAGGGCTTCGCACTCGCACTCGTCCCCGTCCGGCACTCGTGGAACCCCACGCCGAGCCGCGACCTCATCAAGGGTATCCGTGAGATGGACGCAATGTGGCAGGGACAGCCGACCGACAGTGGCAGTGACAGTGACAGTGACAGTGACGGTGTCAGTGACCCTTCGCCACTTGTCAGCACTGAGGGAACGGAGGGTGCGGCCGAGAATGAAGAGAGCGGCCCCGGGGGTGCCCTGGGACTGACGCTGGGACCCGAGGCAGCCAAGCCAGAGCCCGCCAGCACGGGTGAGGGATGGAGGACCGTACGCCCGCTCCGCTCGTGGAAAGTGTAGGCCTGCGGGCCGGCGTGGTACGGGGCTGGTCCTCGATCCGAGATTTTCAAGTCATTTGAGCCAACATTTCCGTACTCGTCGTGTTCCGTACTTGTCGTGGTCTTTTATAATGGTGTCTTTCTGGACCTTTGGCTATGCAATGCAAAAAAAAAAATATGTGCTTGTGAAGACAGGACGGCCGCTGCGCAGCGATGGAGCATGGCGCCAGTTGTGCAGTGATGCAGCGATACGACGTCAGTGGCGGTCGAGTTCCAACCACATGCCATTCTCAGGACGAGCCGGACGAGGGCGCGACGCCACTGTTTGTGTGTTAATTGTAGATCGCCAAATAGTCCGCAGTCGACATGACTGCGAGGCGTCTCGAGTAAGTACAGTACCGCCGGTTCCCCGCTCGCGATGGATCCGTAGGCCAGTGGCCAGTGGGCAGCTTTTGCCACAGCACGCAAGATATACATGTTTCAGCCAGAGATAAGGTTAGGTATGGCAAGAAGGGGGCGTCAAAAATAATATCTCATTCTCATCTAGAAATAGGTAACAAAGTTGGACGGGAAGTCGGTCTGCCCCGGCCGGCGCCTGGCCTCGTCCAGCAGCTCGCCCGACCACCATCCGTCCTCGGGCGTGTTCGTGACGGCGATAATGTCGCCGGCCTGGAAATCGAATTCGGCCGGCGACTGGGCCGCATAGTCGTACAGCGCCTTGACATAGAAGAGCACCGGCTGGCCGTTGGCAGCCCACTGGCCCGTCGGCGTGTGCGTGTCCGGAGGCGGAACGTTGGGCTGTGGGCTAGGCGAGCGCTGCGGTTGCTGGTACTGCTGTTGCGGGGGCTGCTGCGGCTGCTGTGGCTGGGCTGGAGGACCGCCGTACTGGCCGGCAGGCTGAGCCTGAGCGTAGCCGTTTTGTTGGGCAGGTTGTTGCTGATAGTACTGCTGTGGCTGCTGAGCAGGTTGAGCAGGAGGCTGCTGAGGTGGCTGCTGCTGGGAAGCATAGCTGCCAGCAAACGACGGTGTGTGCGAGTGTTGGGAGTACTGCTGCGGCTGCTGGGCGTGTTGACCAAACTGCTGGGGCGGTTGCTGCTGAGGAGGCTGCTGCTGGGGCTGCTGCGGTTGAGCCTGCGGGTAGCCCTGGTAGTTGGGCGACGCCGGCGGCTGCTGAGCGGCATACTGCTGCTGCTGTTGCTGAGGGTCATAGGGCGAGGCCTGGCGCCCAGACTGAGAGTCGTAGGACTGGTGACGGGGGTACGCCTGGGCGTCATAGGGCTGCTGACCCGGTGGGTCGTACTGAGGCTGCTGACCGGCCTGCTGGTCATAGGACAGGCGCATAGAGGCGGCGTACTGACTGTTGACCGAGCCTTGCTGAGGCTGCGGGGGGAAGTTGGACGGGGGAGCCTGTTGCTGCTGCTGCTGCTGCTGCTGCTGCTGGTAGGGCGACTGGCCACCGTACTGCGACGCCCGCGGATCCTGGTATTGCTGCTGTTGAGCAGCGGCCTGAGGAGGAGGCGCCTGTGGCTGTTGGGGAGGCTCCTGGCCTTGAGCCTGCTGGCGCTGGGCCTCGTACTGGCGACGGTATGCCTCAGCCATCGAGTCGTGTGCAACGCCGCCGTGCTGGTCGAGCTCGATGCCGAGGTTGGGGGCACCAAGTACACCAGGAGCCGGCGAAGGGGCACGGTGCTGGGGTCCTGGCGAAGGTGTGCGAGCAGCGGCACCAGCACCGATGCCTACAAAGCCGGCACGCGGGCTTGCGGGAGGCTGCTGCTGCTGGCTTGGAACCTGCTGCTGGGGAGCGATAGACTCCATGATCGAACCAGGGCGCGATCGGCTAGAGTAGACGGACGTCGGGCGTGAACGCGAACGCTCACCGGGGAAGGCTTGGCCGTACAGGGGGAGCACCGAGTCGGCAATGTGAGTCACCGGCTGGGTAGGAGGCTGCATCATGGCAGCCGAGGGAGAAGGAGCACGACCAGTCGGGGTTGTGGGACGCGAGTGCGATGGGTGCGAGCCGACGACATTGTCCGCAAAGCTCGAGTAGTTGACGCTGTTGCGGCTAGTGTTCGACTTGCGCTCAAAGTCGGCCATCGACCTGGCCAGGGCGGCGGCAGTGTGTCCAGTGGCCGGAGGGAGGAGGGAGGTGTCGACGGACGCACGGCCAGCCGCGGGGGGCTGCTGGACTGTCTGGCGGGCAGCGCTGCTCGGCGATGGAGAGGGAGCACGGCCGACATTGCTGCCAACAGCGCTGCCGGTGGTGCTGCCCGGGCGGCCAGAGGCAGAGTAGATCGAGTCGGTACGACGCTGTGACTGCTGTCGGCGGACACTGCGAGGGCCCGGTGGGTCGCTGCGAAGCTGGGCGAGGGCACGGGCCATAGGGTCCTCCTCATCGGCGACATCGCGCGCGCTTGGGCTGGGAGGAGCGGGAGCGGCGACGACAGAGGGAGCGGCCACAGAAGGAAGAGCAGGAGGGGGGCCCATGTCGAACACGGAACCAGGCTTTGGCGACGGAGGGACAGGCGCAACCTCGCGGTTGGCTTCGGCAGGAGCCGAGGTCAGGCCAGGCATCGCAACGCCGCCGAACGGTGTCTTGGTCTCAGATGATGGGACAGGGGGGTCGTGGAGGGAAAGGCCCTGCATAGCCGGGACGGGTGGGATGAAGAGTTCCTCCTCCTTTGGCGGGGTGGGCTCCTTGGGAGCAGGAGCTGGAGGCTCCGGGATGGTCTCCTCCTCTGGAGGAGCCGTGCGGGTCGGGGCCGACATGGGTGGCCTGGACGACAGACGGCGGAACTGGGCATTGCGGAAGCTGCCAGGAATGCTGTCGTCCTCACCAGCACTGTAGTTGATGAAGCGAGGGGGGTCGGGAATGCACGACCCAGTGCCCCACCCACGAACAAAGTTGACCATGTCGTTGACGGGCTCAAACTGCTCCAGCTTCTCACGAATACGTTCGCACGACTGGGGCACGGTCAGCCAACGAGCACGTCACACGGGCACCACTCACAGTGTCATCCTCCACGCAGACTTGGGACACGGCGTTGGCGTACGCCCACACAATGTCCTTGGTGTGGACCAAGCGTTCCTCCTCGATATCTTGGACGTGCTGAGGTGGTCAGTTGAGTTGAGCGTCACAACCACGACGACTCACGTCACAGAACGTCCTCCATTCGTTCTCCCACTTTTGGTTTGTCTGCTCGAGGACGCTGACAAAGTTGCGCAGGTCCTGCTCGTCGCTGGGGATGGTCTGACGCAAGCGGTCGATTTTAGTCTGGAGCTTCTCCAGCTCGCGGCCCTGGGTAAGCTGCTGGTTGGCAGTGTACTCGTTGAGCTTGATACAGTCCGACTTGTAACGCTCCCTCGCCTGAAGGATGGTCAGCAGCTGGACACCAACAACATCCTTGCACCAGTTCCACTGACCTTGGCAACATGGCCCTCCTGCAGGCCCTTGTTGCGATACGACTTTTCGACGCTCGCCTGCAGGCCCTTTTTGAGGCTGGTGAGACGGTTGTTAAACTCGGCGTTTGGTTGCTCGACAGTGGAGTGAAGCTCTCCACTGACGTGCATGTGGTACGACGCCTGAAGTGCCGTCTCCTCCACCACCTGGTTCAGAGCAGCTGCCAGGTCGCCGACCTCATCACGACCGATGGGCATTTTGGCCAGCTTGGCCAAGCGTTTTGCATAGTCCTCTTCAATAGCTGCACTGGAACGGTCAGCTTTGGCATACGTAGCATTTAGCTCACCGCTCCTTGAAGAACAGGCGCATCTCGTCGTTGGTACGTGCCGCACCGCGGAGACGAGCCATGATCACTTCGTAGCCCCGTGTGCCCTGGCCCCAGAAGGCATTACAGAAGTCAAGCGTGGGGTCCGAGGTCTCGTCTGTGGGAGGTGCGCTTCCATTCTCTGACGCGCCATGGTACAGACGCGCCAGCGATGTGGTCGACTGCGACCGCGCGGGAGCGTGGGCGTCGACTTCGGCCATTGTGGACCTCGTGTGATGTGGTGGCGATATCCAGTGTTTTGAGTCGAAGTGACAAGGAGGTAGGTGGGTGACTAGGGGGAGCTTGTTGACGTTCACCTGCTCGTGGATGTCAAGTGGGTTGTGTATGTGTGTGTTAATTTAAAAGGGGGGATGTGACGGCGAGAGATGGATGGAGAGATGGAGAGAGAGAGAGGGACAGCAGGCTGTGACACCAACGAGCACAAGGCCTCCTTCTCCGCCCTCCCTCTCTCCCTGTGTGTTGTGGGCGGCGGCAGGGGGGCCTGTGTGTGGTGCCTGGGGGGGACGGCAGCCAGCACAGCCAACGCATCGTGCAACGCGCGATGATGCGTCTCTCTCGCCGTTGATGGTGCGCCTATTTGACACGTCATTCATTGCGTCATGGTTGCTTGCTTGATCGCTTGCTGTGAAAGGGCATGACAGGGCGGTCGCTGCTCTTTTCTGTGTGCGTCATGCACCGCCGGGAGCCAGCAGCTGCAGCGCCACCCATATGGGTGTGCCTCTGCTCCAAAGTCTGGAACGCAGAGACTGTGCCTCGAGCCACACCTGGATGTGATGTAAACAAGTCGGCGACTTTGCTTCATTAGGATTTGTGGCTTTTTTAGTGGACGCAATAGAAGTCGCGTCCACAGCATCACGTGACCTCTGTTTTTTGGAGACCCCGCACAGCGATGCTGTGGACGGCTTCCGGCTTCCGGCACAGAGCCGCTCATGTGTCCTGATTATCCATCTCCCCCATCGCTTTCGGCCACTCCTTTCCGGCCCACTTGTCGACTCGTCCGCCGTAACCGCCCCAAACAACAGTCCAGTAAAGATCGCACTCGTCGACTTTCACTCGGTACTTCAAAAAAGGAAGACTTGACATCACAAAGCAGGCGCGTGTCTGTTCACCGCTCCCCCACGCCATCGCCATGCCTCTGCTCTTCCCCAACCTCCGCGTGCACCAGATATTTGGAGGTTAGTAACCGAAACGGAAATGGAGACTGACCTTCTCTCAGCAAACACTGATGTAAGATGACTCTAAGAACCGTACGTGCATCTAACAATGCAGGTTGGCAAGACGCTCCTCACCACCGCCCTCATTCGGTCCAGCGCTTCTCGGCTCGCTCGCAAGGGTGAGGCCGGGAAGCGCATCTTCTACCTCAAGCCGGTTAGCACTGGCCCCGAGGAAGACTCTGATGTTGGGTGGGTTAGAGTTTTCTCTTCTTCAGCCGCTAACCCACAAGCTTTGTGAACCGTCATACCAAGCCGTATGCCGATGTGATCTCGACAAGGAACTTGTATTCGTACCGCGAGCCAATGTCGCCTCATCTTGCGGCTCAACTGGCACCCGACCTGGTGAGCCGTTCTTATCAGGAGCCTAGCTGACATTAGCCTTTTCCCAAAAGCAACGACGAGCTTGTCCGTGGCGTGGAAAAGTACACTGCAGAGGTGGTGCGCTCCTTGAACGGAAAGGAAGGCGACCTCTACGTCGAGACGGCCGGAGGTGAGCATATCCCTCGTCTCTCAGGCTCACATCCACAGGTGTCCACTCACCAGCTCTCCACCCACCTCACACCCAATCGACCTTCCTTCGCCCCCTCCTCCTCCCTTCCGTCCTCATCGCCTCCCCGCACCTCGGCGGCATCTCCACCACCCTCGCGTCTTACGAGTCCCTCCTCATGCGTGGATACGACGTCAAGGCGGTTCTCTGCCTGCACGACTCGTACTACCGCAATGACGACTTTCTCCGAGGATACTTTGGTGACCGCGGTATTGGGTTCTACGACGTGCGCCGCCCGCCTGAGAAGCAGGGCACTGTGGCCGAGGACGCTGCTCGTCTTGCCGAGTGGTATGCTCAGGTCGAAGGCGTTGGCGGGGAGGCGCTCGGCGAGGGTGGTGTCGGTGGTGCCGTCCAGTGGCTCGAGGATAAGCACCGCGAGCGTGTGGCGGAGATTGAGAGCATGCCCCAGCGTACTCTGGACACGGTGTGGTGGCCCTTCACCCAACATGGTCTTGTGAGCTTTTAGTATCGCTGGCAGCTGACATGCAGGTGAACAAGAAGGAACAAGTCATGGTCATCGACTCGGCCCACGGCGACCACTTTGACGCCTACTACGCCAAACCCTCCGGCACCCCCACACCCAAGGACGAGAGCCTTCTCGAGCCCTTCTTTGACGGCGCTGCGAGCTGGTTCACCCAGTCTCACGGCCACGCCTCCGAGCCACTGACAATGGCTGCGGCGCAGGCTGCTGGGCGCTACGGCCACGTCCTGTTCCCCTCGGGGACTCACAAGCCTGCCTTGGAGCTGGCTGAGAAGCTGAGGGAGACTGTAGGCAAGGACTGGGCCGACCGCGTGTTCTACTCGGACAACGGCAGTACTGGTATCGAGGTCGGCCTCAAGATGGCCCTGCGTGCCAGTGGTCGTCGGTACGGCTGGCCAGGAGAACTCGGCGGGGATGTTGGCGTCATTGGTCTTCGGGGCGGATACCACGGTGATACTGTGAGCTTTGAAGATAGGCGCAAACAGCTGACATCAGATCGGCGCCATGGACGCGACACCTGCATCGACGTTCAACACCGCTGTTGACTGGTAGGTGCACGGAAGTCTTCCAACGCTCACCTCGCAGGTACAAGGGCCGCGGTCACTGGTTCGCCCCTCCAGTCGTGCTCGTAAAGGACGGCGTGCCGACCGTGTCCACTACGGAACCCGACTCGTGGGCGTCGCTCCCTTCCTCCCTGTCTTCCGAGTCCAAGCCCAACGGCGACGGCTGGTCCCTCTCCTTCCCCACGATGGAGAATGTGTACGATCTCGAGTCCCGCCGCACCTCCTCACTGGCAGACTACTACCGCGCCCACATTCGTGCGACGTACGAGCGCCTTGCAGCTGAAGGACGCCAGTTTGGCGCTCTGATCATTGAGCCCACGTGTCTCGGAGCGGGCGGAATGGTCTTTGTCGACCCCTTGTTCCAGTACTGCCTCACCGAGGTGACGCGCGCTAGCGAGGACCTCTTCTCTGGCAAGCCTGACGGGGCCAAGTATGAGTCGTCCCTTGCCGCCATCCCTCAGCGGGACAATGCCGAGTGGCAGGGTCTGCCTGTCATCTACGACGAAGGTGAGCTGGATAGAGTTCGTCCCATAGCTGACAAACCAGTGTTCTCGGGTCTCCACCGCTTCGGCTACCATTCGGCCGCTGCCGTGCTGGGTGCCACACCAGACATCTCAGTGTACGCCAAGATCCTCACTGGCGGCCTCCTCCCTCTGTCGGCGACACTCGCGTCCAAGTCGATCTTTGCAGCCTTCCTCTCGGACAAAAAGGTCGATGCGCTCCTGCACGGCCACTCGTACACTGCCAACCCTATCGGATGCGCCGTCGCCCTCCGTGCCCTGGGCATGATCGAGGACGCGGAGACGAGCGACGCGTGGGCCACGCCCCGCGCCGACTGGGGCGTGCGTGCCGGCGACGAGAGCGCGCGGTGGAGTTTCTGGCGCCGCGACTTCCTCGAGGCCGTGAGCAAGGTCGACGGCGTCAGTGGCGCCATGGCCATGGGCACCGTACTGGCCATTGAGCTCGAGGACGCCAATGCCGGTGAGTTGTGAAGTGCAGATACTAAGTCCTCCGAAAAGCGCTGACATCTGCCCAGATTACGCATCGCATTCGGCCCAGGCGCTCCTCGACCGTCTGCGCGCCCACCCCGTCACGGACCCGCATGGCTCGGCCCCGCCCTTCCGTATCCACTCGCGGCCACTGGGCAACGTCGCATACTTCATGACGTCGCTGTTTACGCCGGGCGAGACGGTGCGTGCGATGGAAGAGGTCATCTTGCAGGAGGTTGCCAAAAAGTAAAAAAAAAAAAAAGTAGGGAAGAAGAAGACTTAGAAACTATGCATTGTGGCTTGCATCTCGGTACAAAAACGGTCCACGGTATCCTCCTCTGCTGGTTCTGTATATCCACGAGTAAGTAAGTTTTGGTGGCTTTGTGGGTATGATTACGGTTTTACTTCTGTCGCCTGATGACCTCCTCGACCTCGCGCTGTGGCAGACCGGGAGGGGCACGGCGCTTGAGCTCGCTGAGAAAACATTGTCAGCGGGTTCAATGGCACACGTAAGATACCCACTCAAGCTTGGGCTTGTCGTTGCGCTCCTTTGCGCTCTCGGCCGCCTTGCCCCACTGGCCGCAGAGGGCGTACAGGTCTGGCCGGGACTTTGCGTCGCAGCGCGCCACGAACGAGGCGGCGTACGTGGGCTGAGGCGGGGTGAGGGCAAGCAGATGGGTCTGTGGCGATGGGTCAGCAACACCAAGGTATTTTTACCCACGACAAAGGGTTCGTAGCCAATCGGGCTCTTCTTGCTCTTGGCAAAGATCTCCAGTCCATCCCAGTTATGCGTCGTGGCCAGCGCCTTGAGTTTGAGCCACCACCAGCGCTTGTCGGGCACCTTCCACGCGGACCGGACGTGCTCGGCGCGTTTGCCCAGCCCCTCCACGAGGAGGCGAGTGATCAGGTCGTCGACGGTGAGGCCCGCAAAGATAAACTTGTGCTCGAGCTCGCGCTCGTACTGCAGCTCGAGCTGGAGGAGACGTGCGGCGTCGTCGGCCATCTTGGCCTCGAACCCGCGGTCCTTGTGCTCGGAGAAGAACTTGGAGGCAGCCTTGAGGTGTTCGACGCGTTCCTCGGGGTTCTGCGGTGTCAGATGAGCAACCACGGCACATGCATCAGACTTACCGAGCTGTTACCCCCCTCCTCCATCTCGAGACAGGCATTCTCTGTTCGTCGGTCGTCCTGGTAGTAGAAATCACGCAGGAGCTGGCGGTCGTTCTCGCGCGCGTAGATTTGCAAAAGGCGCACAGCCGGAGCAAGCTGGGGCGAGATCGAGTCGTCGAGAAGGTGGAAAAAGTCACCGGGGGAGAGCGAAGCATGCAGGCGGAGGAGAACGTGGTACACCAGGTCAGTGTCGCCCGAGTCAACAGCCTTCTCGAGCGCAATCTTGTCCTGCTTCATCTGGAGCAGAAGCGGCACTTGCTCAGCCGCGCGGGGCTCGTGGTCAAGGAGCTGCTGGGTCAGCCCCGTCTGTCAAGAGCCACCCACCATTGTTGCTAGCCGCACACGTCCAGCCTCCCATGCCTTCTTGGCAATCTCGGCGTAGCTAACTCCCTTTTCGCCCTCCTGCTCAAACTTGTCCACAATCGCTTCACACAGCTGTGTGTTGCTGTCGCCGTCGCGCGGGTCACTCTTTGCGCGGGCAATGCGCGCGGCGGCCCAGTGCTTCAGCACAGCGTCCGATCGAAGTCCCAGGTGCTGCGAGACGCGCAGGGCGAGGAGGTGGAGATTGCGGGTGAGGAGGCGGGTGATGAGTGACGCCGGAGAGCCGGCATTGTACCTGTATCGTTAGAGCTAGAATGCTTCAGGCGGATGCGAGCGAGCTCCACTCACTGGTCGTAGGTGATTGGAATACCGATCTCATAGTACCGAACGGCATTCAAGACCTTGAGAGTCTGGGCCATGGCAACAAAGTCCCCAGGGTTGTACAGGTCGAGGAAGGCACGGCCAAACTGTGCTGCCTGGGAGGTTAGCATACCGCAGCCTTCAAGACACCTCACCTTCAAAAGACGCCGCTGCCAAGTGACGTCCCACTCGCGACCAGCGGCCTCGATACAAGTGTCAACAGCACGCGCGAGGTCTGGTCGGATGCTCCGGATAGCCTCGTCAGCCTTGGGTGACTTGCGCTCAAAGTGGTCGAGCGCGTCGTACAGCACCGCCGCGGGGTGTTCTGAACCAGGCTGGAAGACGGCAAGAGAGGCATCTGATGGGTCAGTACCAACAAACGATGTCGGTTCGCTACACCCACCTGGAACTTTCTGGAGTACCTCGCATGTCGATGACGAGATGATGCGCAGCCCGTCGACCTCTCCAGCGAGCACAACGGCTGGAGGGTAGTCGTACTCGAGCGTGTCACCGCCTGGGCCAAACATGACCACCTTGCCTCCCCATGCGACGACAACAGCATTGTCACCGCACCACTCGACACGGTCGGGTTGGCCTGTACCCTCGGCCGCCTCGACAAACTTTGACAGGTCGACCTCGGAGAGGTTGCGTGCAAAGTCCGAGGACACGACCCACAGTGAACCCGAGAGCGTGATCAGGGCCGAGAAGCGGCCGTTGGGCGAGATGGCGATTTGGGAGAAGGGGCCCTTTGACAGACGCTGATCGATGCGCTCCAACGAGTCGATGGTGAGCACCGTCGAGCCAGTGGAGACGACGACCTCGACGTGGCCGCTCATGCTCTGCTCGGGCGGGGTAATGGCCCACGACAAGGGAGCCTCAGTGAGCCCACTCAAGGCGAGTGGAGCCACCTTGCCACCCTTCCATCCTCGTGCTTCCACAAACTGCAGTCCTCCAGTAAGGACGACCAGGCCATCCTCCCATGCACGAGCAGACACGACGCCGAGGTCGGCAACGTCGGGACCGAGCGTGAACTGAGAGTAGTCGCCCGGGGAGGACAAGTCGTACAGTCGATACGTGCCCTCATCAGAGAGCACAACGAGAGTCGACTGTGTGAAGTGAAGCAGAACAGGAGGGGCCAGCTCCCACTGGCTGTCAGCTGGGACCGCGCTGTAACAGTCAACTTACGCTCAGAGTTGCGATGAGACGACCAGATGAAGTGTACACCTGGATCTTGGGCTTGCCGGCCGAGTGCTTGCCCAGGAGCAGAAACTTGCGCTCGTCACGCATCAAGGCTGCAGCATGTCAGCTCAGAACCGTCCACTCCAGCTGTAACTGATACCCACCAACAGGTCCTCCGTTCTTGCCCACGGCGACCAGATAGTCGCTCAGGTCCGGCACCTTCCACGCCATCTGGTAGACGTCCTCCTTGCGGTAGAAGACATTCTCTATTGTGTCCCATCTGTTTCTGTCAGCTGCAGTAACACATTTGAAGCTCACGTCGCTGTGGGCGAGATTGGGAGCGTCATGGTTGATGTGTTTATGGGTGTTGGATCGACGTCAGAGCGCACTTGCCTCTCCAGATGAGGCGTTGTGTCATGGCGGGCCGGCTAAACGGACATTGGCTGGCTGTCCGTATTTAGCCGGGGAATGACGCGCGTGCCGGTTCGCCACCACTGCACGCGCGCACACCCAACAGCCCTCTTGACTTGCTTCTCTCCACCATCGCTGTCCCGTCTCTTACTCTACCTCTTATCAGCACAGCCTACAGAAGTCCCAGAGACACGACTGCCCCTCACGATTATCCCGCCTCATGACTCGCCTCACATTCAGCTAGACACATACATTTGCATCTCACCACACGACCGCCGCCGCCGCTGCCTTGATCGCTGTCGCCGCCGCCGTCGCCTGTCATGTGGTTCCCGTCATTCCTCACCTTCCCCATAAACCTCCCAGCTCTCCCGTCCATTTCGCTCCCAGCCAATATCCAGCGCCGGTTTCTCAGCTATGTTCTCAAGCGAGCTCTAGGACGCTTTGTCGTTGCCAGCGGTCTCGACGTCGAGCGCATCCAGGCCCAGATCTCCCAGGGCTGGGTCGAGCTCGAGCGTCTAGAGGTCGATGCCAACGTGAGTTGAAATGCTGTGTTGCAGCTAACAATACAGGAGATCAACTCTCTCATACCCGAGGGCCTGCCTTTCACTGTAACAAGCGGTGAGGTGGCAAAGGTGTCGGCCCGTGTGCCGTTCCCAAACCTCTGGAGCGACCCACTGTCGCTTACGGTCGACTCCCTGACGCTCGAAGTCGCCATTACGCCGCCCTCGAGCAAGGCAAAGTCGCCTGCCACCTTCCCAGGCGCCTCGCCTACGGCACACCATATTGACCTGTCTCAATCTGTCACGTTGGCGGCAGACGACTTTGTGCACGACGAGCTCGACGCGTTTGACGGTGCTGAGCTCGACCGCTCCATTCGCGAGTCCCTCATTCTGTCACACACCGACCCATTTAACAATGACGATGTCCCCGGCGCGTTCCCTCCGTTTGGGTCTTCTGCTGGAGGTGGCGACTTCAACCCTCTACCTGCTGAAGTGGAGAGCACGACGGTGCTCGCTTCGCTCGTAGAGCGTATCCTTGCGCGCCTTGAATGCAAGGTCCGCAACGTCCGTCTGCGTGTGCGGTACGAGGACGACGACCGCAGCGGCATCCTGGAGCTGCGTCTTGGCGAGGTGCGGTATGCGGACGAAACACCCGAGAACGCCGCCGGAGGCAAGACCATTCGCCTGATATCTGTCTCATCGGTGTCAGTGTACCTCCTCCCTTTGCCGACACCTGCACCTTCCTCGCAGCTCTCGAGCAGTGGTCTGGGACTGCGACCTGCATTCTCGCGGTCTTCGTCGTCGTCCGACTCTGAAATGTCCATGTCTACCGACTCGAGTCACGACGAATTCCACGACATGGTCATGTCTCAGGCAGTCTACGACCTGCGACAGAGCACAGCGGATATGCGCCAGAGTACGATGACCTCGGCGTCTGGCATGAGCATATACCACAGCATGGTTCAGGAAGAGGAGGAGGAAACGCTTGCAACACCACCTCCGCCGCCGCCACGAGTCCCAGAACCGCCTCTGCCAGTCCAGCATCCGAAGCCTGAGAAGCCAAGTTCGCGTGACACGAGCCGATCCGCTACACCAACCGGCCCGAGTGAACCCGCCGAGACGCTCCTGCTTTCCTTTGGATCCGAGGACATTGCTCTGCGCATGACAACTACCCGACCGCCTCCTCCAGAACCCATGTCGCCAGGCCGTGTTCCGACTTCTCCTCGCGGTACCCCGACGTCTCCTCGCCGAGCGGCTACCCCAGAGTTCCCATCGCTTGATATCGAGCTCACTTTTGGCACAATCTCAGCCGTCCTCCTTCCCTCCCATGCGGCCTTCATCTTGGCTGTTGGGCAGGCTGCTGTGGGACCGACCTCTGCCCCAAAGCAGCCAGAACCCGGGACCCACACAGACTCTCAGGTTGTCCAGTCGCAACCACGGTTTGACGCCCGTGTTCGGGTCAAGGGCATCTACATTGCGAGCGTCTACGACCTGGCCAGCCCTACGGAAGAGTACGAGACTACTGTCCAGCAGTTCTTCTTGCGTCCCGCCTCGGTCTACCTCCCGATCGGCCACCTGCGCTTGCGGCTCGAAGACATTGCGGCAGCTTACCATGTGCCAAGCTTCACGGGAGTGTCGCCACGCAAGCGTGCCGACCCCAGACGCAAGCCAACTCTTGGTCCAAAGCCGCCCGTCATCACTTTGACTGTCGCGGACGCGTCCGTGTTCGAATACCTCGCCTCGGCCGAGTCTGGCGATGACGAGCCTCCCGGAGGAGCGTTCCCCGTTCTCATCTTTGACGCCAACCTCCCACGTCAGTACGAGGTGCCGCCTGGTGCACCGTCAAGTCTCCTTTTGAACCAGATGCGCACGCCTTCGCACCTCCCTTCGTTCCCAGAGTTTGACTCTGTCGACTGGCGTAATTCTGGAAACCAGAAGCGGAGTGGCGAAAAGGCGTGGCGCGTGCGGCCAAAGGGCAAGGGTATCTTGCGTGCGACGGCGGGTGCTAGCCCAGACCCACCTCGCCAGCCGGCCGTGTCCATCCGCAAGGAGATGAGTGATAAAGAACGTAAGTTACTGCCTGGAACAAGGAACTGACACCCAGCGGCATTGATCGATCTCCTCCCCGTCCACATTTTTCTGGACCTATCACTTGTCGAGCGGCTGCTCCCTCTCCTCCGGTCACTGGCGCCACTGGTGCAGTCCAAGAGCGATTTCAGCTCTACCCCTACCGCAATGCACCCGGGCGTTCGCCCCATGGCTGCTCTGCGACCTGTCGACTCTATCGGCGACCTAGGCGGCAAAATCCATCGCCCATCGCTGCGGCCCACTCAGCAGCACCCCACGGCCCCGCACCCGCTCGTGAAGCTTACGTGTCCGATGATTCGGCTGGACATTCGATGCCCCGCGCCACTCAACCGGCGTGGGTCGTGGGGCGATGGCGCCCATCTGCGCTCGGGCATTGTGACGCTGGACATTCACGGTCTCAACGTCAGCATGGCCGCGGACCCTGCGGTCCCGCCTTCCCTCACACGTCGTGGCAGCCAGGGACCGTTTGAGCCGCCCCCCGAAGGAGGGATCAATGTCGAGTGGCAGAAGATGGTGTTCCTGTTCAGCCGTGTGCCAGGTAAGCGCTCGATCAAGACTGCAAGACTAAGCCAAGCAGAACGTCGTTCCTCGGCCTTCCTCGTCATTGGGCCCCTTGCTCCCGAGCCCGGGGACGACGAGAGCGTCCTCTTGCCGACGGTCCATGTCCACTCCGAGGTGGCGCCGTTTACCGGCATCAAGACCAAGTCTGTGACGTGCCGCATCCCCTGTGTCCAAGCCAAGATCCGCCAGCCGGTGGTTGAGGGCCTGCAGTTCTTCGCAGACGACATGACGCACTGGCTTGACGGTGCGTTTGGCGATGGCTCGGCACCCAGGCCACGTGACGATTTGAAGATGATTGGCAGCCGGTTCTTTGGATCAAAGGCTTCGTCGTCTGCATCCAGCTCGGCGGTCGAGGACGAGGAGGATGATCCGGTGGCGACACTTCTTCGTGTGGTCATTAGCGAGGCCGAGGTGACTTTGCTTGTGCCCAAATCGACCGCAGCGACTGTTAAGGAAGTCAAGGAAGCCGCTGCCGAGGCGGCGCCTGAGCGTATTCTGTCGCTGCGGGCGTCTGACCTCGACGTCAAACTCGAGTCCAACATGGCCAACAAACAAGAGACGTCTGTCACACTCACGGCCATGGACGCCGATCTCTTCCACCACCCGGACCCTGACACTGAGCCTGCGCGGCTGTTTGGCCGTACGACGCCGCTCACGCTCACCACACATACCCAACCGCTCGTCAACCTGCGGTTCTCGTCCCTGACGCACCCGGACCGCACAAAGGAGACGGGTATCCGCCTCACCGCCTCGGCGTGCACAGTGTTCATCACCAAGGACCTGGACTGGGTCAACGACCTGCGTCTGTACGTCAAGACGCCCGAGGGCGTGTTTGAGGATGTTGTCCCCAGTGAAGTGACGCGGATCCACCTGTGGCTCAACGACTGCTCGGCACATGTCGCGACGCCAACGCTGCCGGGCGCGATCCTTGTGGTGGCCAATTTCCTTGAACTGCGCACGGCTATTGAGAGCGAGGCCGACGACAGTGCCGTGGACATTGGGCTCACGGGTGTGCATTTGCTGGCCATTGACGACCTGGCCGCCGCGACGCCACTGCAAATGGGCCACCAAATGTCCATTGACGCGTGGAAGCGCGCCGGTTATGCGCCACTCGTGGAGCTCGTGTCCATGGATGCGCAGGTGCTGCAGGGGATCGTGCCCGAGGAGACTGTCCTGCTTGACGTCCTCCAGGCCAAAGTACGCGTGACGGCGTGCGCCGACTCGTTGGCGTCGTTGGGCGGCCTGGCTGGCGACCTCGCCAAGTTGGGCCCACCCAAGCCTGTGCCGCAAGAACAGCCCCGTCGGCAGATGGCCCTGGACCAGTCGATCGACGTGTTTGCGTCTGTGGACTTGCAGGCGTTCAACCACGCTCCGGACATTGTGTCTGACGCAGACATGATCGGCGACGACCTGCCCACCAACCTGGACTACCTGGACCACGCTGCGCGCCAGTCGACGTCGGGCCCGTCGACGGACCGCACGACGGGCGAGTCGCTGCGGTCCTGGCAGACGACCGACGACGCGCCGCACATCTCCGAGGTCCACGGCGGCACCATTAAAGTGTTTGTGACCGAGCCGTTCGCCGAGGACGCAAACTACTGGGACTCGCTTCCCGTCGTGACCGACGGCGACTCTACGCGCGTGGGCAAGACGCGGATCCGCGTACAGAACGCGTCGGTCAACGTCTTCTTCCACGACGGCTACGACTGGGCCGTGACGCGTAAAGCGATCGAGGACGAGATCAAGGCTGTGCGCCGCAAGCTGGAGAAATTCAAGCAGCTGCTGGCCTCGGGACAAAAGGCCGACGCGAGCATCGACGACACGAGCTCGGTGCTGTTCAACTCGGTGTATATTGGCTTTGACCAGAACCAGCGTGACGACATGGACAATGCGGCACTCATTGCCGCGATTGACGAGGAGCTCGAAGACTTGGGCGCGGCTGACACGGCGTCGCTAAGCAGCTGGCAGAGTTTCCCAGATGCTGGTCCTCCCGCTGCCGCTGCGGCAGCTGCAGCCGCAGCCGCGAGCAAGCGCTCGTCGCATGTCCGGCTGCATGGCAAACGCCTCACGCGGTCCAAACGGGCCCAGCTGGAATTTGCGCTCGACGGCGTGCGCGCCGACATTGACGTGTATCCCGCCGACGACGCGACAGCCTCGCGCATGCACGTGACGGCGCGGGCATTTGAGATTCTCGACCACATCAAGACGTCTACGTGGAAGAAGTTTTTGACCGAGATGAAGAGCGATTCGCGGGGCAACGTGCGCGAGACGGACGCCGACATGGTCCGCCTCGAAGTGGTCAATGTGCGGCCCAACTTGCCGTCTACGGACGAGGAGATCCGTCTGAGGGTGGGTCGGTTGTGGAGGTGCCGGAATCGTACGGTACGCTGACACCTCTCTGCAGGCCAAGATTCTGCCGCTGCGCCTGCACGTGGACCAGGACGCGCTCGATTTCCTCAAGCACTTTTTCAGCTTCAAGCCGCTCAACGAGGAGGTGGTCGAGGTGGCCGACGACGTGCCAAAGGCCGAACCTTTCTTCCGTAAGCTGTGCAAGCTGCCCACACCGTTCGCTTCGCTCACACTGTACTCTGCAGAGCACGTCGAGATCTTCCCCGTTGAGCTCAAGCTCGACTACAAGCCCAAGCGCGTCGACTACACCGCTTTACGCCAGGGCAAGACGATCGAGCTCATGAACTTTTTCCACTTTGACGGCGCGGAAATGACGCTGCGGCACGTCACCCTCTCTGGCGTGACGGGCGGGACGCGTCTGGGCGACATGCTGCAGGACATCTGGACGCCCGACGTCAAGGCCAACCAGCTCGCGGACGTGATTTCGGGCGTGTCGCCCATCCGGTCCATGGTGAACGTGGGCTCGGGCGTGGCCGACCTGATCCTCCTCCCGATAGAGCAGTACCGCAAAGACGGGCGGGTGGCGCGCGGCGTACAGCGCGGCACGCACTCGTTTGTGCGGTCTACGGCCATGGAGATGATGAAGCTCGGCGCGCGGCTGGCGACGGGCACGCAGGTCGTGCTCGAGCGCGCCGAGGGTGTGCTGGGCGACGGCGGTGACGGCGGGGGTGTGGGTGCCGGCTCGGGCTCGGGCGCCGGTGCTGCCGGCAGCATGAGCGTCACGGCGCTGGCAGTGCCGTCGGGCCTGCACGACGGGTCGTCGGACGACGAGGGCGGCGCCGAAGAGAAGAGCCGGTACGCCAACCAGCCCAACGACGTGCGCGAAGGACTGCGCGGCGCGTACGCCAGTCTCTCGACCAACATCAATTCCGCCGCGCAGACCATCCTCGCGGTACCCATGGAGGTGTACGAGCGGTCCAATGATGATGTGAGTGGGCGAACAATACAAATGATGCTGGACACAGACACTGACACTCGTCGCCAGGGCGCGCTCAAGGCCGTTGTCCGCGCCGTGCCGATTGCGGTTCTCAAGCCCATGATCGGCGCGTCCGAGGCCGTGAGCAAGACGTTGTGGGGTCTGCGCAACACGCTCGATCCGGAGGGCAGGCGCGAGCAAGGGGACAAGTACAAGTAGAGCAGGGCAGCGAGCGAAAGCGAACTGCGATATTCGTTGTTTCTTTTTCATGGCATAATGTTGTATGAACCGCCACAGTAGCACCAGTACCGCTGATTAGCGGAGGTGCGCTGCGCCGCCGCAGAGCGCACAAACACACAATGTGCAAAAAAGAAATCGCAGATGCCCAGATGCGATATCCATCCCATCGTCCGTCCATATCCATCATATGCGCAATTGCGCTTGAGAAACACATACACAATTTCGCGACAGCCGTCGCGAAATTGTGTATGTGTTTCTCTCCGGTTTCCTAATACATATTACCTTTCGGATTCGCTTGTTCCCTAATGGATTACAGTTTGAGTTGTAATTCCGCATGAGAAACACATACACAATTTCGCGACAGGATCGCGACGGCCGTCGCGAAATTGTGTATGTGTTTCTCCCCGGTTTCCTAATACGTATTACCTTTCGCGTTGCATTTTTCTCTAATGGATTACAGTTTGAGTTGTAATTGCCCTTGAGAAACGTATACACAATTTCGCGACAGCCGTCGCGAAATTGTGTATGTGTTTCTCTCGGGGTTGACTCATACATGTTACTTTTCGGATTCCATTATTCCCCAAATGGATTACAGTTAGAGTTGTAATTGTCCTTGAGAAACAATCGCTGCAGTCGCGATTGCGACCACTGCGCTGCATTGTGCTCTGCCTGCCACGTTTGCGCCAGCAACCAGCGCGCCAGCCAGTTGAGCCATTTGAGGGGGCAAGCTAAAGAGCTTAAGAGAGTGCCCCGTTTCAGGACACGCTGGCCGTGCGTCATCCCTCTGTGCGTGTCTCTGTTGCTCTCGAGCTGAAGGGTGTGCGTGGCACCCCTTTCCTTCCCTTAGACTCGTTGGCGGCGGCGCGTGCGTGAGACCGACCGACCGCCGCCGCCGCCGCTGCCGCTGCCGTGCGCGCCGAGCTGCGAATCCGAATGCGTATCGGAATGATGGGGCAGAAGGCGGGGTATCCACGGGAGCCCATGGTGGTGGGGGGAGCAGTGCGTGGGCGGTGGGCACGCACGCACACGGCTCTGGGGGCTCTGGTTCACATCCTCGCCCGCCCTGGCGGAGGCGGAGCGGAGGGGGCGGAGTGTGCACGGTGTACGTTAGTGGGAGTGCGGGGAGGGGGGGCAATCTCGGCGCGGAGCAGCGGTGGTGGTAGTGGTGGTGAGCATGGCAAGAGGGGGAGGTTCATTGTCAGGTGACGAGGCGGGGATAATCCTCGGCTGGAATGAGCAGAGCCAGCAGAGCCGTATCCGTCGCACCTGCACCCGCCGTGGTTGATCACATGCTCGTTGCATGCACCATTTGGAGTGCTCTGGGTCACATGTTCGATTCATCTCCTTTTCAGTCGTTGCCGTGTGCCGAAATGCCGACAGCGAAAGCGAGAGAGAAGGTATTGGCCGCAACAGAAGGGTCGTTTGTCCAGTAGCAAACCAACAACGTTTAGCGAGTCGGCAATCCAGCAAAGGGTGTGTCTGTCCATTGCCATTGCATAGCCTCGTCGTCGATTAATTGTCTTTGTACGCCGGGTGCGAAGAACGAATGGCCATTGTGTGGGTGTGGGTTATTGCTCAGGCCTCAGGAGCACCAGACGGGGCGAACAAGGCCCAAAAGGAAAAATGACGCACGAGGGTTCAAGTCCCAACTGTCTCCCCGGCGCGGCGCGCGCCAACACACACCAAAACGCGTCATTCGGGTCCTCCCATCAGGAATGCCAAAAAAGGCCAAGAGCTGGGCCCAAACGCTGCGGGCGGCTTGGCCATGTGTACGGTATACGTGCATTATCCCAGCTTGTGGCTATGGGTCAAGACTGCATCGTACCAAAGGCTGTATAGCAGGATAGTCTGCCCTCATCCTCTAGGAGGCTTCGGGTGCTCGTGCATGTCATTGAGGTGCGAAAGAAAAGGAGGCGTCTGGTTGCGTGTGTGTGTGTGTTTTGTAATGGGCGAGACCTTTTGGCCCCCAGCTTGCAGACGAAGTGAGAGCCGAAGAGTGCCACAAGTGCAAAAACCCCGAGCCACCCAGGGCAAGCTCATTGCCAGCCAGCCAGCCAACGCTCTCTGTCCTGGGTGGTGGGGTGCCTCCACCCCCAGCGCCAGCCAGCCAGCAGCCAGCCAACGCCAGAGCATCCCAGCCAGCAGCCAGCCAGCCAGCGCGTGCACACCCACCTGACCTCTCAACCCCTCCCTTGGATCCCCCCCCCCCCCCCCCCCCTCGTTCCCCCCCGCCCCGCCTCCCCCCTGCTCTCCCATCCCACACACCCACCCCCCCCCCGGGCACCACCACCCCGTCTCCCATCTACAACTCGTCGCTTGCCATCCATCCATCCACACACACCCCACGACCCACCACCCATCAAACAACACACACCACACACACACACACTACACCTCACCCCCCTCGTCTCTCACTGCACAGGAACTACCCACGCACCCAACCCCCCTCGGACACTCCACATCTCTAATCCCAGTCCCTGCTGCACATCCTCTCCCGCCCCCGAGGAACGCGACCCAACAACCCACCTTCCCCTTCGCCGCAAACCACCCCCTCCTTCCTTGCCTCCATACGCTCGACGCGTACTCGCAAGCCCTTGTCTTATATCCCGGCGCAGCTTCTGACGCCGCACACAAGGTGCGCATGACCTCCCCCTTCCTCTCACACGTTATTCAGCCAGACCCCCCCACCCCACCCCCCGGTCGGAGCGGCAGCACCGCGTTCGGCGGGGGGGGCCAGGCAAACGGGGAACCGAGCAAGCTCAGCTCTACAAGTGGGCGGGACGGGCGCACGCATGCGCAGCGGCGGCGGCGGCGGTAACATCGCAATGGACCACTGCTCGTGGATCCCGTGTTGGCCACTCGGCGATGCTCCAGTGCCATCGCGCGCTTGTTGTCCCCCCCGGACATGGCGGGCCCCGGGAACGTAATGGCTGCAGCCAGCCGCGTCGTTCCGAGCATGCCCAGGCCAGCGCCGCGCCGCCGCCATCGCCGTGCTGTGCTGTGCTGGCCAGTACCATCCTCCAGCGACCGCCCCGTCCGTCCCTGCTCCCCGATGTCGGGCGTGCTGGGCGCTGCTGCAAAAGCATCCCAGTTCTTCTTGACGCTCGGGGGTGTTCCACCCAACCCCCACCCCACACCCCACCCATCCACCCCTTTTCCAGTCTCAATCCATGTTGCCATTGTGCTGACCTCGTGCCTCCCCTTTGACCGCCCGCATCAACGCCTGCCTGTCCACCTCAACCCACCTCGTTTTGACCCTTTGGCCACCATCACACTTTCCCATCCACTCACCGCTCTCTCGACGCCACCGCCTTTTGCTTTTGCACCGTCCCTACATCACACCCCCCATCACACCCGCCGCACCCGACCGCAACCGCAACCGCGACCGCTCCACGCCATCGTGCCCCTCCTCATCTTTTGCCGCCCGCGCTGCCCTTCAACCAAACAGTAGCCGCCTGTTTTCATCATGAGCAACCTCGTTAACGGGGTCAAGGTGTCGGGTGAGTGCAGCGACTCTGAGGATGGGGACATTCCGTCCCCGGGAAAGAGGATGAATGATGACGCTGACGCGGCAGCCGATGACCCGAACCGCGTTGTGACCGTCACTGCGCACGACGGCAAGTCGGGCCAGGAGATGGCCATCACGTACACCAACTACAAGGTTGTCGGCAACGGCTCCTTTGGTGTGGTCTTTGCCGCCAAGATGCTTCGTAAGTGCTGCACCTTGGGGACTAGTAGCAGCGCTGACCCCTCCCGCAGCTACCAAGATGGCCGACGGAACAGAGGTGGCAGAACAGGAGATTGCGATCAAGAAGGTGCTCCAGGACAAGCGGTTCAAGAACCGTGAGCTCCAGATCATGCGTCTGGTTGCGCACCCCAATGTCGTCGACCTCAAGGCCTTTTTCTACTCGAACGGCGACAAGGTGGGTTTCCCTGGTGTTGTTATGAGGGCCAGTGTCTCTAACTCGTTTACCCAGAAGGACGAGGTTTACCTGAACCTGGTGCTTGAATACGTCCCGGAGACTGTCTACCGGTCGCTGCGCTACTACACCAAGCTCAAGCAGATTGTGCCCATGCTCCAGGTCAAGCTGTACATGTACCAGCTGCTGCGCTCGCTGGCGTACATCCACTCGGTCGGCATCTGCCACCGTGACATCAAGCCCCAGAACCTGCTGCTCAACCCCAACACTGGCATCCTCAAGCTCTGTGACTTTGGCTCTGCCAAGATCCTCGTTGCTGGTGAACCAAACGTCTCGTACATTTGCTCGCGCTACTACCGCGCACCCGAGCTCATCTTTGGCGCCACCAACTACACCACCAACATTGACATTTGGTCCACTGGCTGTGTCATGGCAGAGCTCATGCTGGGCCAGCCCCTCTTCCCCGGAGAGTCGGGTATCGACCAGCTCGTCGAGATCATCAAGGTCCTCGGTACCCCAACCAGGGAGCAGATCAAGACGATGAACCCCAACTACATGGAGCACAAGTTCCCCCAGATCAAGCCCCACCCTTTCACCAAAGTGTTCCGTCCCCGCACCTCGGCCGATGCCATCGACCTCATCTCCCACCTCCTAGAGTACACCCCTACTGCCCGTCTCACCGCACCCGAGGCGCTGGTTCACCAGTTCTTCGACGAGCTGCGACAGGAAGGGGCCCGCCTGCCCAACGGCAAGGACATGCCAGCGCTGTTCAACTTCACCCGCGAGGAGCTCTCGACCCGCCCCGACCTCATCCGCCGGCTCGTGCCCAAGCACGCCGAGGCCGAGCTCCACGCGCGCGGGATCGACGTCGACGACTTTGTCCCCATCCCCTTGGAGCAGCTGCGTATCAGCCTGGACTAGTCGAAGAGTTTGGATGGCGAATAACCCACTCTCTAACCCCCCGCACCCTACCCTACTCTCCTCGACGTTTTTTTACTGCTCCCTCTTTGCTCCCCGATCAGCATCGCCCGGCCACCTGTCATGTTCCCCTCTCGACCCCCTCCCTCCTCTCGCGCGTTCTTCTTCTTCTTCTTCTCTCGTTTCACGACGACATCACCTGTTTCTCCTCCCTAATATCCTCCCCCGAAACCCCCCTTCACCCCCCACCCCCGTCTTTTCATCGGATTCCACTCCCCACCCCCCACCCCTACCTCTCTCTTTCTCTCTCTCTCCCGCGCGACGACACACATCTTGGACTCCCAACCAGCGGTGCCAGCAGCAGCGGGCGCCGCCGCGGGGACAAGGTGTTGTGTCGTTTGTGGGCGGAAGGAAAGGAAAGGAACGGAAGGAACGGAGAAGGGAAGCAAGGGAAGAGACGCGGGGGCCGCCGAAAGAGAGAACTGGGTGTGGTGGCGATCCATCATCCAGCAGGTGTATATTTGTGTCCCCATTGAGATTATTGAGAGAGCGAAAGGCGGAGGAGGGAGGATTGGCGAGAGAGCGGGTTCACCTGTACGAATTGGATGAAATGCATTGACTACAAGAGCGAGCGCGCGCGTGTGGCGCCGTGGCGCAGTGTCGGCGCCGTTGTCTATGGGTTTGGTTTATGAGAGGTGCGTGTGGGTGGGTTGTAGGTGGCAGTTGTGGGTTGTCGTGAGGGGGGCAATATATGCTGGGAGGGGAGGTACAGGCTAGGACGAACGACGAGGACGAGAGGAGTCTGGCTACACCACGCGCTCCGCCACGGGCTTGTTCTGGCTCTTGCCCAGACTCGCCGCCAGCCCCTTTTGCTGCTCATACTCGGCCAGGCGGGCTGCGCGTTCCGCCGCGCGCTGCTCCTTGCTCTGCGCCTCGAGCAGCTGCGGCGGGGGGGACACGACGCACGTCACGCAGTCTTCGTCGACGACGGCCGCGGGCTGGACGGCGTTGACGGGAGCGCCGGCAGCGCCAGCGGCCGCCACGCGCGCCTTTTCGAGCTCGCGGTTACGCACGCGCTCCTCGTCGCGGATGACGCCGAGGTACATGTTCTAAAAGTAGAGTGAGTGGGAGTAAGGAGGAGCGGGGAGGGAGGGGGTGAGGTCACGTACGTCCGACTCGCGCTGCTGCATCCAGTGCACGCCCCAGATGGTCACGCCCATGAATGTGACGGACGTGCCGAGGAACATCTTGGCGGCGCGGGACATGGCTGTGGCTGGAGAGGGGAGTCTGGAGGCCGTGAGGGTCGAGGATATCGAGGAGGAGCTGTGGGAGCTGTGGGAGCTTTGGGAGTGAGGTTGGAGAAGCAAGTCTCGATGGTCGTCCGGAGGGTCGTTTACAAAGACGAAAGGGGAGATGACGGGTGGATCGCGAAAACTCGGAATGGGTGAGCCGTGGGGCCATTAGGTGGTCATCAGGGGTCATTAACAAAGAGGTATTTGACCACGGGAGAGAACATCAGGACAACTGAGGTAATCCAATGTCACCGGTTTCCAATTCCAATTGGAAACCCACTTCCTAACCAACCACGCAGGTCACGTGCACGACTCCGAACACGCCCTGGCCCTGCCCCGCGCGCGCACCGACGCGTCCTGAATGCTTGGACCCGCTCTGCGTCGGTGTCGGGTCATCGCAGGTCGGCGAGGGGTTTGGTGTCCACATCTCATCGTCACTTTCTCTTACACCCAACACCCTTTACATCTCTCATCGTCGTCACGCACACACCGCTGACCCGTGTCACCGACGTCTGCCTGCTGCCCTCTGGGACACACTTCACCGGGCAAAGCACGTGTGCTCGCGATACCGTAGCGCTGGCCACACCCCGCCACCCACCGTACTCAATACCCCAACGCCAACTTCCACGCTCCTTCCTCCTTCCTCCAGCACAACTCCATTTCACCAGCTTCGGCTGCCCCCCCTTCCTTTTCTATACCCCTTCCCCCCGTAGACAGTAGCCACCATGTCGGGGAACAACATCAAGGTGAGCTGGTCCTTCTGAGTCAACAGCTGACCATATCCCAGGTCGTGTGTCGGTGAGCCAACAGGGAAGGGAAGGCGAGCGAGACGGGACGGAACGGCGGCACGCTCCACGCTCCATGCTCCATGCTCCGTGCCCCCGACCTCCAAAGGCCATTCCCGCTGACGCGCCATCCCCCCCGCAGATTCCGTCCGATGAACCGGATGGAGAACGAGGCCAAGAGCGAGAAATGCGTCGATATCACAGACGATAACCTCACGGTGCAGATGAAGAGCGCCGGCTCACTCGGTGCGTCGTGCCTTTGTTATTGTGCCGAGGAGAGCAGTGTGCTGACGCCTACAAGCTGGACCGGAGAAGGACGGTACGTGCGCGAGCCAAAGGCGCGAGCGGCCACGCTGGCTCGCCGCTGCTAGGTAGATGACCGCCTCGGTGCTAACCACCCATTGCTAGGCTTCTCGTTTGACCGCGTGTTTGACACCGACACGCGCCAGGACGAGATCTTCAACTTTGGCGTCAAGGGCATTGTGGAAGGTGCGTTTGCTGACAATGCACAAGACACGCGCGTTTGCTCACGCCGCCCGCGCAGATGTCATGACGGGCTTCAACGGCACGCTGTTCTGTTACGGTCAGACTGGTTCCGGTAAAACGTTTAGTAAGGGCAACCTGGTCTGCTGCTGCTACTCCTCTTCCTGTTGCTGACGCCATAGCCATGATGGTGAGATTAACAACGCAAGATGTTTTAATCTAACGCGCAGGGCGCGGACATTGAGAACACGGAGCTCAAGGGTCTCATCCCGCGTATCACTGAACAGATCTTTGCCTCGATCCTCTCGGCCGACAACAACATCGAGTACACCGTCAAGGTCAGCTACATGGAGATTTACATGGAGAAGATCAAGGACTTGCTTGCTCGTGAGTCCCAGCTGCCCTCTCGTCGTCTTAGCTGACCCTCTCCACAGCGCACAACGACAACCTGTCGATCCACGAGGACAAGGCCCGCGGCGTGTACGTCAAGGGCCTGACGGACGTCTATGTCGGTTCCGAGGCCGAGGTGTTCCAGGTCATGAAGGCCGGTGGTGCGTCGCGTGCCGTCTCGTCGACCAACATGAACGCCGAGTCGTCGCGTTCGCACTCGATCTTTGTCATTGGTATCCACCAGCGCAACACGGACACGGGATCCCAAAAGTCGGGTCACCTCTACCTCGTCGATCTGGCTGGTTCCGAAAAGGTCGGCAAGACGGGCGCCTCGGGCCAGACTCTGGAGGAGGCCAAAAAGATCAACAAGAGTCTGTCGGCGCTCGGCATGGTGATCAACTCGCTCACGGATGGAAAGGTGGGTACAATCCATCAGCCACTTCTGACCCACGCAGTCGACCCACATTCCCTACCGTGACTCCAAGCTCACGCGTATTCTGCAAGAGTCGCTGGGTGGTAACTCGCGCACGACGCTGATCATCAACTGTTCGCCTGCCTCGTTCAACGAGCCCGAGACCATTTCCACGCTGCGTTTCGGTATGCGTGCCAAGTCGATCAAGAACAAAGCCCGCGTCAACGTCGAAATGTCCCCCGCAGAGCTCAAGGCCATGCTCAAGAAGACGGTCGCCGAGCTGGCCATGGTCCGCGAGCACGCCGCAAGCCTCGAGGAAGAGGTCAAGATCTGGCGTGCGGGCGGCAAGGTCGAGCAGGCCAACTGGACTCCTGCTCTTGCTGCTGCCCTGGCCACGGGTCCCCCAGCCCGCAGCGGCAGCCGTCTGGCCGCCGCAAGCCCCACGCCGACATCGCTCTCGGCCGTCAGCGACAGCAGGCCCGACACTCCCACGACGTTTGGCGTCGCGCTCGAAAAGGACGAAAAGGAAGAATTCCTGCGTCGCGAGAACGAGCTTGCGGACCAGCTTGCCGAAAAGGAGAGCGCGCTCGCCACGCAGGAAAAGCTCATGGCCGACCTCAAGGACGAGATTGCCTACCTCAAGGAGCAAGAGGGCTCGTGGATGAAGGAGAACAAGACCATGTCGCACGAGCTGTCCGACCTCCGCATCGCGTCTGCCCGCCTCGAGTCCGAGTCCAAGGACGCCTCGATCACCATTGACACGTACAAGGAGAAGGTGGTCGAGCTCCAGCGTGACATTGACGAGCAAAAGGCCCAGATCGGCGAGCTCAAAAAGGTCCAGACGCGCGAAAAGGAGGAGGAAAAGGAAAAGCGCAAGCAGGAGATGCTCAACGAGATGATGGCCAAGATCGACATGGGCGGCACTACCCTCGACGCCGCCGGCGAAAAGCTCCGCCAGGTCCTCAAGGAGCTCGACAATGTCAAGGACGCCGACCAGTCGGCGGCCCTCAGCTCGCAGACGCGCGAGCTCATCCGCTCCCACATTGCCGAGAACCAAGAGGCCGTGCGCGACCTCCAGGAGCGCCTCCGTATCAGCCAAGACGAGGCCGAGCTCCAGGAGAAGCGCACCCAGGAGGTGGAGAAGCTCCTCACCAACCGCGACGCCGCCTACGAGGACCTCTTGGAAAAGACGGCCTCGAGCCAGTCGGTCGCTGTCACCGACATCCGGTCCCAGTTTGCCTCCAAGTTTGCCGCTCAGGAGGAGCGTCTCCGCGGCGAGATTTCGGTCCTCACCGAGCGTGCCGAGAGCCGCGCGGCCGAGATCCGCAGGCTGCAGAGCACGATTGAGACGTACAAGCTTTCCAACGAGGAGCTCAACCGCGCCCTGTCGACGGCCTCGGCCGGCATTGCCGACGGCGAGTCGTTCGCCAACGCTACGCGCGAGCTGGAGCGTAACCGCAAGCAGTACGAGAGCCAGTACGCCGACTTTGAGGTCATCAAGAAGAGCCTCATGAAGGACCTGCAGAACCGCTGCGAAAAGGTTGTCGAGCTCGAGATGCAGCTCGACGAGGTGCGCGAGCAGTACAAGGTCATTGCGCGTTCCGCCAACTCGCGTGCGCAGCAGCGCAAGCTCGAGTTCCTCGAGCACAACCTCGACGCCCTCAATGTGGTCCAGAAGCAGCTCGTGGAGCAGAACACGGCCCTCAAGAAGGAGGTCGGCATCGCCGAGCGCAAGCTCATTGCGCGCAACGAGCGTATTCAGAACCTCGAGTCGCTACTCAACGAGGCCGACTCGCGCCTGGCCCAGAAGAACCAGCGGTACGAGCAGCAGATCCAGGCCATCCGCGAGCGTCTCGCCGAGGTGCAGGCCCAGCAGCAGACGTCGTACAACCACGCACGTATCGCCAAGCCCCTGCGCGGCGGAGGCGGCGCCGGTGCCGGTGGTGCGGGTACTGCCCAGCCCCAGCCCGTGTTCTCGAGCGCCAACCCGCTCGCCCGCGTCCAGGACGAGAGCGTCGCGAGCGCCAAGCGTCGTGAGTTAAGGAAGGCTCCCAAGTTTGGTCCATCAGCTAACTCGTTACCAGAGTCGTGGTTCTTCTCCCCCTCGGCGTCGCCTCGCGGATAAGATTAGATCGATGTGGTTAGCTAGCACGACCCCCTTGACGACTGTACACGGATAGATATCGATGGAAACCTGCATGATGAACAACACACGCTCCCTGTCTATACAACTAATGCTACACTTCCCACTCCAGGTCACCGTCGGCGGCACCCCACGCGCCGTCGCCATCATCGTCGACGGCCTGGACCACGACGCCCGCCCACAGCCGCATGAGCCGGCGTTCCTCGGGCCCGATCCAGACGCGCGCGTCGTCCCGGCCAAGCCACCACCCGTCGCTGCCCCAGTCGTCCGCAGCGGTGCTCTGCGCCCCGCCGCCGCCGAGCAGATCTTGCAGCGGCGGCGGCGACCCGGACCGATGCAGCAGCGCGGCCGCGGCGGGCTTGGCGAGACTCGTCCCATCCACGCCGAGCAGGCGCGCGAGGGACGCGTGCCGCGCGTTCGGGGTCGGGAGCGCGTCTAGTGCCGCGAGGACTTTGGTGAGTGCCGGGTGTGTGAGGAGTTCGCGCAGCGGGGCCGATGTGGCTAGAAACGACAGCGTCAGTGAAGTGGAGCGAGGGGGGGATGATGGACATACCGATGCGTTCCAGCTCGGCGTGGCGGAGCGGTTTTGGGTCGTCGCGCTTCAGCGGGTCCTGGAACACCGAGGCGTCGGGCTCGGGCGGCCAGCGCAGGCCGGCGAGGGCGCGGAGCGGCGGTGGTGGTGCGTCGACGGCGGGAGCCAGTGGGTCCGCCTTGGGGGCGTCGAACGGTGGTGCTGCTGCCTGCTCGCTTGTTGCTGGGGCCGACGCGGGCTCGAGGGAGGGCGCGGAGGCCGTGGCTGCTGCTGTAGTTGCCACACACGTCTCTGTATAGTGTCAGCTGAGCTCCATGACTTCATGAGTGCGTAGCTGCGAGGCATGGACGACCCACCCTTGTGTTTCTTGTAGCACGCGACAGAGCAGCTGAGGGAGGGAAGGCATGTCAGCAGACGACGAGAACTGGACGCAGCGCCGGCCGGGGACGTACTATCGCACAGGGCACGCCGAGCAGCGGTACTTGGATGGCTGGGAGCACAGTCCACAGCTGGGTGTGGCCTTGGGTCCCATCGGTCGTGGAGAGTGTAGATGGCAGAACGGCGACACCACCATCTGTTCTTCCGTGACATCACAACAAATCCTCCCAAACCCTCCACCGGGCGCGCCAGCCAAAAAATACCCCCGCCGTGACCTACTGGCTGGCGCGAGGGAGGGGGAATGTCAACTCGCCCAGCCAACCGGCCATCACTTGTCGACCAACGCTCAACCACAACCGGTCAACAACAATTATGAGCTTCCAGAACGGCTACGGCGGCGGATACGGCGGGTTCGGAGGCGGTAGCGGTGGTGGCGGGTACGCCGGAGGAGGTGGCGGGTACGGCGGCGGCGGCGGCGGCGGCGGGTATGGCGGCCGGGGCGGGCGTCGCAGTGAGTTGCTCTCTCGACTGCGATGAAGATTCGCGATGGAGCTGACGGTGTTTGCAGATGACCGCGGACGCGGTGGACGCGGAGGAGGGGCTGGCGGCGGTGGTCGGACTGCCCCCGAGACCACTGCTGTGCGCCTCCGCAAGATGGTGACCAAGTTTGCCGACGACGAGGTGGGTCAGGCGTTGATGTACGTTGACCCAGTACTAACCAGCCCAGGACTTTGATGCTGTCGAGGACCCGCCCCGTCTTGCCAAGGTCCTCCGCCGTAGCTGGCGTGAGGGATCTGCTGGCGTGCTTGATGGGTTCCGTTTTGGGTGAGTAGGAACACTGGCAAGCATCGTCAACTGACAGCCAAAAGTGTTACCGAGGAGCCTCACAAGCACCACCACTACGTCTCCCTCCTCCTGCACCTCGCCTACAGCCAGCCCGAGGGCGCCGCTGAGGCCGAGGACGAGACGGACGCTCAGACCGGCGAGAAGCGCAAGGCCGAGATTGACGACACCGAGTGCGGCCGCGAGATCCTCGAGGACCTGGGCCGGTCGTTCCGCAACGCCGTCGAGGCGCGCGAGTGGCTCTCGGCCCGCCTGCTCCTCCAGTTCCTCTCCCTCCTCGTGCCTGCTGGGCTCATCCACCCCCAGTCCATTCTGGAGGTGTACAAGGGCCTGCTCTCCGTCCTCAACGAGGTCGGTGGCGGCGGCGACCGTTCGGAGCGCGCTGTGCGCGCCGTCGGCGAGGGTCTCATCCGTTCCGCAGGCTCGCTCGCCCCCGCCTTCCCCGAGGACGTCGAGGCCCTCATCGGCAGCATTGAGATGTTTGTGCTTGGCCGCAAAGGCGACCGCGCGCTGTCCAACCCCTTGGCGCCCATCCTCAAGGCGGGCGAGGAGCCTGTGCCCTACGCTGACACCCTCTCCGAGCTCCTCACTGCTCTGTACGCGCTCCGCACCTCGGACTATGTTCCCCCCGAGGTCCTCCCGCGTCCCGCCGAGGAGGCCCCCTCCAAGTTCCCCGAGGGTGCCGTCCTCCCGGACCCGTACTCGCTCTCTTCGGTGTACATGCCCCCTGAGATGTACGACCCCGACGAGGAGAACCCCCAGGAGTGCGAGGGCCGTATCGGTGGTCTCAGGCTCTTTGCCGAGGACATTGTCCCCGTGCCCGACACGGTTGACGGCTGGACTCTGCGTAGCCTCGTCCTCGACATGGTGTGCATCTACGAGGTCAACCGCAAGGACGCAGCCCGCATCCTCCTCTCGCTCTCGCGCTACGTCGCGCCCGGCACCTTCAAGTCGGAGGGTTCCGAGTCGACGTACTCTGTCGAGTCGCTCATTGTTGGCACCATTCTCAGCACCTTGTTCACTCTCCCCAACACTCCCCAGAAGCCCATCTACTACGGTTCCGTCGTCACCGAACTGTGCAAGCTGAGCCCCAACACTGTCGCGCCTCCCGTCGGCCGCGCCGTCCGCAAGGTCTTTACGCACCTCGGCCAAGATGGCCTGGACGTCGAGATTGCCCGCCGCTGCGCCGACTGGTTCTCGGCCCACCTGAGCAACTTTGGCTTCCAGTGGATGTGGAAGGAGTGGATTCCCGACCTTGAGCTGCCCGCCGCGCACCCGCGTCGCGCGTTCATGCGCCGTGTCGTCGACCTCGAGATCCGTCTCGCGTACCACGACCGTATCCTCCAGACCCTCCCGGACCCCATGCTCGAGAAGGGTGCCAACGTCGTCTCGGACGACGCTCCCGACCCGGTCTGGGTTTACGAGGACGCCACCCACAGCCTGCACGCCGAGGCCAACGAGCTCCACCGCATGCTCAAGCAAAAGGTCTCGTCGGACCAGGTCAAGGACTACCTTGACAACCTCCCCGGTGCCCGCTCGGCTCCCGGCGAGCCCATGTCCGTTCCCGTCCTCATGATGGCCACCGAGACCATCCAGCACCTCGGTTCGCGTTCGTTCTCCCACTTCCTCAACGCCACCGAGCGTTACCTCGACGTGCTCCGCCACCTCTCGCCCGACTTTGCCTCGCGCCGTGTCATCCTCGACGCCGTGCAGTCGTTCTGGCGCCGTTCGTCCCAGATGCGCGTCACCACCGTCGACAAGTACCTCCAGTACGGTATTCTCGAGCCCCTTGACGTTGTCGACTTTATCTTTTCGGAAGACTCTGCGTCGGCCGGCGACGACGCGCCCGATGGCTGGACCGACGGCGATAAGTGGGAGATGCTGCGCATGACCATCGACAAGGTCGTTGGCCGTGTCGTCGCCGTCCGCCGCCGCCTGCGTGCCGTCGACAAGGCCGACGAAGTTGCGCGCGCCCGTCGCGCCGCCGAGCGCCTCGAGCGCGGCGAGGGCGTGGGCATGGACGACGCCGAGGTCGACGACGAGGACAGCGGTAACGATCGGTCCCGCGAGTCGCGCGACGCCCAGGCGTCGCTGGACCTGCAGACCAACCGTCTCGAAAAGGTGTTCATCGCCCTCGTCCGCCGGTTCGCCGCCGAGCTCCTGCCCTGGGCGTACGGCAGCCACGAGGAGGGCGAGGAGGCCGTGGGCGGCCTCAAGGCCGTCCTCCAGCTCCTGGACAGCGACGAGGTGGCTGGCTGGCCGATGCGCGCGCGCTGGGGCTGGTGGCGCGAGTTTGTGCGCCGCTACGCCGCACACCTCGAGCCCCTCGCAGACAGCATCGAGCACTCGGTCTTCTCAAAGCCCGTCACCGAGGGCGAGGGTCCCGAGGCCAGGGCCGAGACCATGGTGCGCCGTGTCTGGGCCGACGCGCTGGGCCGCGAGTAGAGAGGGTTGTGCGCGGTGGAGTGTGGAGTGTGGGAGGGAAGGGAGAAGGGGGTATGGCGGAGGGCTCTAAGGGAGGCTTGGGTGTAGGCTCCAGGTAGAGATCATATAAAAGCTGCAATGCAGTCGGCTCGTGTTTTTTCCCCTTGTTCGTGCAAAACGTGCACGGCGTCGTCACTGGCGTGCTAGAACCTTGCCCCCAAATGGTTGTGGCTGTGTCGTCGCCAATAAATCACTGCAAACAGGTGCCATCTGATACACGAGCGACGGTTGAAATGTCAACATCACAGTTGTGGTCCCCAGTACTTAGACAGCTGTTACCACTGGCATAGTACCAGACGCTCGAGTACCTCGCGGATCCGTGAGCACCGTGAGCCGTCCACCTCCAGACGAACTCTCTCTCCGAGGTGAACTGCGCAAAGACTGCAGCAAGAACACTTGTGTGAAACACACTAAATGTTAGGCCACGAAATTGTTTTTTTTTTTTTCTTGTGGCACAATTGTACTGAATTTCCCGCCCGTTTCGCCACAGTTGAATGCACATGTCCCCGGATACTGGTTATAGGATCACAAGCAATCACAATGGGCTCATGCGCCGCTTTTAATGGAGGTCCTCCGCGGTATGGCCTGTTATGCTTTGTAAGGGGAGTGAATATTGCTTGGAATAATTTGCTGTCCATAAACGTGGTGGTGAATAGTGCCTTCGGTCAACCAAGTTTACCACATCACAGGCAAGTGTGAGTGTGACATCGTCGACTATGAACTACCTCTGTTCCCATTTCAACAACGTCATCAGGGCGCCACAGAAGCGCTATCACGTCTCCACAGGTATGTCAAATTCGACGGGATACCCGTACTTCGCACTACGTCGCCACGCCCGGCGGGTTGCCATCGTACGTCCCATGCGCATGGCAGCAGGACCGTGACGCATATAGGTTGTGAAAAGAAATCTGTGATACATAGGTCAGAGGAATTGCTCTCCAGAGCAGAGGTACAGGTGACGGAGTAGCGACAACGACCAAAATTGGAGACGTGCGGACAACAACCTTTGCAGCTGCATCTTGTCCGGTCAACGTGGGCTGTGGCCCGGCCCTCCGCGTATCCATTTGGGCAACTAGGCCACTTATTCAACCAATTCAGCAGCAGATATCTGCTTCTCCACGACATTTACTGTCCTCCAAGTGTCATGTACCCGCAGAAACACCGCAACATCACTCATGGGAGATGTAGAACAGGCCAGGAGGAGATCGGAGGGAAGGAAATGGCCGATGAAGAATGGGGCATCCTCCTGTCCGTATTTCCTCAGCAATGGCTCTCTTTTTTACATATACATTGTCTAAACATGCCAGAGATACCCCTCTACGCATCAGACGAGCCCATAGGCTCCTAGAATCTCGTCAACGACGCCGGGAGTTCGCGGCGGCACCGGCGAGGACATCAACATCCAGTTCTTGATCGTATAACGGTTAGTATGCTCGCTTGTCATTGAGATCGCGGGAGATCGGAGTTCGATTCTCCGTCAGGAAGCTCGTAGAGTCCTCCAGGACTTATCCTTTTGCTTATGATGCAGACGGATGGATGGATGACATGGAAATGATGTTGGATGGCATGGTGGCGGGTGGAGTGGTTGATGTGGCATGCGAATGGTGCCGTGAAACCCGAGATCTGCTCGGGTCCTGCGCTTAATTTCCGGCGCGTTCCTGATCTGAACGGAACGTTCTGCCGATTTGTGCGGCGTGTGGACGACGACGATGGGGGTGGCGGCTTGGCGATCTCGTTGATGGCAGGCGACATGGCCGGCGTTGACATTGGAAGCAAGTCATGAACTGTGCCCACGGCAATGCGATAGGCTCCCCTATGCACTGACAGATCTCGGGCGGCGATGTAAGAGACCACAGAGGCGTTTCAGGAAATCCGAGTCGTCGACACAAGACCTCAACAGTCGTTGATCAACATCAAAGCCTGGTTATATCAGTCGGTAGATAGTTTGACTCTTATTACTTAAGACATCAAAATGTCATGGGTTCGAGCCCCATACTAGGCTACAGCATCTGCTTTTTGGACCTGTACACTCCCAGAGCTTCTTGCAGAGCGCCGCGGACGGTCGGAAGACGGTCTGCAGATGTCGAGCAGCTGGAAGTTTTCAGAACTGGCATCGGCGCCACAGACGGAAGTATTTTTTCCTAAGGGCAAATTACACTCGGAACCAAAAAAAATAGAACATGTCTCCCCCAAGGTGTACCCACCGCCTTCCCTCGTCTTCCTCTCCAGCCGTCCACCGTGCTCAGATGCCAAAAGAGAAGCTTCCTGACGGAGAATCGAACTCCGATCTCCCGCGATCAGTGCAGAATTGCAGTGACAAGCGAGCATACTAACCGTTATACGATCAAGAAGGCATATTAGGTTGTTTGTCGTCCGGCCGTGACGCGCCCAGCGCAATTACAAAGTCTTAGTCTGTGTGCCCCCGACCACCTGCACCTGCACATGTACTGGAATGTGGTCTGCCTGTGCATTCGCTGCGTGCCGGGAGGCAGGAAGGAAGATGTCGAGGGACCGGGTGGAGACACTGACAATGGGACGGTGGTGCCACACTCTTTAAATATCCCCCCCTTTATTCACCCACTTGTGTGTGCGCAATGCGGCCCAGTCGATTGGCTGTGTGTGGGGGTGGCCATCGGGGGGCGGGAGGACCGTTTGTATAGCCGTATTACTCCGACGCTCCCAACCCCGTGATCCCCCGGTATGCACGCAGCCAGCCAGCCAGCCCGCCCAGCCAGCCCAGCAGTCTCTCCCCAGCCAGCACGCAGGCACCACACGCCCCCGGCTCTCGCTCGCTCACGATTCAGAGCCAACCGATGTCACCTGGGATCCCTTCGTCGCTGTTGCGCATCCTCCCTCACCACTCCTCACCACTCCTCACCCACCATGTCCTTCCTCCGCACCGCACCTGCCTTCCGCGCCGGCCTCGGCATGCGCACCATCCACACCTGTTCGTGCTCCCCCCGCGCCCCTCCCCGTCCCCCGTCCCCCCCGCTGCGCGAGGCAAAGCAAGTGTTGGCTGCTCTACCCGGAATCCAATAGGAGCGCCGACATTTCGACCTTGCCTCTCCGCCCCGCCAACACACCGCACACCGCGGACCACACCACCACCACCACCCTCTGCCCCGCTGGGCAACATGCCTAGGAGGACTGTTTGCTGACGCCTTGCACAGCGCGTGTGGCTGCCGTCCAGGCCTCCAAGCAGGTCCGCGCCATCGCCGCCGACGAGACTGCGGGCTTCAAGTACACCGCGGAGAACGGTAAGTGAACCGCACACACGCTCGCGCAGTCCAGTCGGGAGACTCGAAAATCCGGCCGTGTGGGCACTTCCTAGCCGCGCGCACTGGGATACATGACGGCTGGCGCTGGCGTCGTGCTCGCTACGAGCGCGCCTCTCGTAGCTCACACGCCGCTGTCGGTGGCTCGTTTTGAGCGGACATGGTTGTTCGCCAGGTCACAACTGGCCGGAAGTCCCGGAGCCGGCTGGATGCGAGCGTGCACAAACGTCAAACCGCCCCGCGCAACCTACCTGCCTGCTGACACCCACCCACAGCCATCCTCAAGGGCACTGTCAACGACGCCGTCGCTGTGCCGACCCCCAACAAGGCCCACGGCTCGTACCACTGGGCCTTTGAGCGCCTCGTCTCGGCCGCCATCATCCCCGCCACCGTCGCCGCCGCCGTTGCCTCGCCCACTGCCCACGTGAGTACAGTGACGCAGTGACGCACTGTGCAGCGCGCGCACTGCATATCAAAGCCTAGGCTTGCTGACACCTACCCCAGCCCATCATGGACGGCGTCCTCGGCGTGACCATCCTCATCCACTCGCACATTGGCTTCTCGGCGTGCATCGACGACTACGTTGACGAGCGCAAGTTTGGCGCGCTCGGCACCGCGTGCCGCTGGCTCCTCCGCGTCGGCACCGCCGGCGCCCTCGTCGGCATCTACGAGTTCAACACCAACGACATTGGCCTCACCGAGCTCTGTGAGAAGGTCTGGAAGGCTTAAAACACTCCCTCCCCGAGTTTAAAAGGTGTACCAGTAGGACATGCAGCTAAAAAAAACATATCGCAACGGTCTTTGTGGCAGTGGGCAGGGAGACGCTCTTTCGAAATGGTGTACATGAGGACATGGGAGGAGGAAGAATGGAGGGGAAACCCGGGGTTTCGCTGACAGGACACTGACTATGAAAATGGAACTAAAAAGGAGTCTGCGAGGCGTGGTTGGTTACATGATGCGGGAACGCTTGGCTTGCCAGTCCGTCGTGTTGGTCTCCTCGCTCAATGCAACGCGCGGCGCGCCATTGGCGTGGAGGGGACCGCCTTTGCTGGGGGACTGACTTCTGGGCCGTGGGTTAGTCGCTGGGGACACAAAACGGGGATCTGTCTGCTGCGACTCACCCTTCCCTCTTGACACCACGCGCGCTGGTGAATGCAGAGTACTTGCCGGGCGTGGTGTCGAGCTGGTCGCTGCTGTTGATCTCGAGGTTGGCGCCGTGGACCTTGAGGTTGGTGACGGCGCGAGCGGCCACAGCGTTGACACCACCTCCGGGGATGGCTGGGTTAGGAGGCGACTCGGCACCGCGGGGTGCGGGCGCGGGCGCCCCGTTACCAGAGGCAGCCATGATTGCGGCCAGTCGGCGCGACGAAGCAGACGAGGCAGACGAAGTGGCCGAGGTTGATCCCTGCAACGTCAGCTTTCCGACGAACCCTCGTTAGCTCACCCCATTTGGCTTCGCGAATCCTCCCACCTGCTTCCTCGCACCGCCCTCGGCATCGCCGCCCTTGGCCGACTCGTTTAATGACTTGGGTGGGGTCGGGACCTTTGCTGGGGCCGCTTGCTGGGCAGGTTGGAGTGGCTTGTCTGGGCGGTGACGGTGCTGGTACGCTGGCGCACCGCTTGCTGGGGCAGCAGCGGTCGCCATTGAGCGTGGTGCAGGTCTGCAGAGCTGTCAGAGTGGGACGAACTGGAAACAACTCACGGTGCAGGATCGATATTCTCGTCCATCGCCACCGCCTGCATGTCGTCAAAGAACGACTCCTCTTCCATGAACGCAAACTCGCTGTCGCCTTCCATGAATGAAAACTCGTCATTGATGGAACGCAGCGGCGGTTCTGGGGATGGTGGGCGGGTAGGAGTGCGGACAGCGGGAGGAGGGGGTTTGGAGTTTCCAGAGACGTGCTGAGGAACAGCCGACGCCGCTGCACGAGAGGGGCCAGCGGCCGGCTGGGGAGCAAACTCGGCCCTGCGCTCGAGGTCGTTGGCATTGAGCTTGACCTGGGCTTGGTTAGAGAACGGAAGGAAGGCGAGGGAGAGAAGACAACGTACCATTGGGACACGCATCTTGCCCACTTCCTTGGTGTAGTCACGGTCGTACAGGCAGTTACCCAGGACATTGCCAAAGTGCTTCATGGCACGCTTGACGGCGTCTGTCACTGCTTCCTTCTGAGCCTGCTGGGTTAGTGCATGCCTGAAGGGTTTCCCACCCACCTTTTCCAGCGCATTCGCCTTGCCCTTCATGTTCTCGCAGTGTCCGTATCCAATGTCCTCGTGATAGCAGCCGTCTTGCAGAGTGATGCGCACAACGCAGGTGATGCCGACGTTGCAGCGTCCCTCGCCGTTGACGTCCATCTGGAGGTAGGTAAGCGGGAAACTGCAGAAGTACCTACAAAGTCTGTCTTCAGTGAGACGATTGACGAGGACCATCCGTTAAAGCCAAACACGTCGTTGGCGAGGTTTACAGCTGGAAGACGTTAGCTTGTGACGAGCAAAACCCGTACCACTAGCTCACCTTTCCATCCTTCAATGTAGCTGCCCGTCAGTACACGCGTGTTGCCTTCGTTCTCCTTCCCTCGCCGCCTTCCCTCTCGCCACTCACCTGAGCTTGGGGCCACCACCGGGACCTGGTCGAGTACTGACATACTCTGGTCCGAGTTTACGCTGCAGGCGGGCCTGCATAGTGGCCACCCTCTCCTCGGACCACTGCGTGAAGCGACCCGGTCCGCCACCGCCAAACTGGCTGTTCCACGGCATCGGCGAGCCGTGGTGCGCTCCCCACTGGCTGCCGTCGTTGCCTGCCATCGTGCCCATGCCCATACCCGAGTTGTATGGAGCTGGAGACGCGCGATAGCTGCTGTTGCCGTTGTTATTGTTGTTGCGGTATCCGTTGGTGTGGGTTGGTGTCTGGAGCGGCTGGAGGCCGGTGGACCCAAACGAGGTGTCCATCTGTTGCAGGGATTGGGCGAGGAGGTGGCCAGAGAGTGTCATGCGTTCGTGGGGCCGGGGGTGAGGGAGCCGGGGGTGAGTGAACGTTGCGATTGACTCGTGACTGGGTATCGATAGTGCTGGAAAATGGAGTTGGGGATGGTCAAGAATGGGAGATGTGATGTATCGACTGGGTGCGTGGTGGTTTGTTTTGGTTGAATCGAGCTGACATCACCTGGGGGCAAAGACAGGCGCGGCGGGTGGGATAATTTGCTTCCGCTCCACCACCGTCACTTGGGACGCGTTTCGCGACGGACGCGCCCTTCATGACACCTGGTCCTGTCGTCTTGACATTGTTTGACTCTTTCTCGCAACAGCTTGTGGCCAGCTGAATCAAAGCATCAAGATGGCCAGCGAGATCACATTTGAGGTTGGCGAGCCCCTGCGCCGCCCAAAAGTCGCCTACTCGTCGATTCCCGAGCTCTCGGCGCCCTTCTTGATCGACCCGGCCCAGCGCAGCTACAAACACCAGTACTCGAACATTTATTTCGTCCGACTCGTTCAGCTGAGAGAGACCGTGGAGAACCAAGCTGCTGAAAGATGGAGGAATGTTCGAGGTGGGTGATTGCCTTCATGTAACCGCTGACCCATCAGGCCGGCCCAAGCTCCTCCCGCGTATCCTTGACATCCAGCGCACGCAGCTCTGCTACCTTGTCGGTACGGTCTACATGGACATGCCGCTCAAGCCAAACGTTCTCGAGGACATGGCTCGTAGTGTGGGTAGAAGCTTGTCGGGATCCTAGCTGACCCACCAGAACTGGATCGCCGCCCCGACCCCTCGTGCCAAGTTCTACTCCACGCAGGACACGGTCCACCTCGAGGACGAGAGCGGCCGTGTGCGCCTTGTCGGAGATGTGATCCGCCGCGAGAGGGACAGGGAAGGCGGTGGCCTCGTCACTGGCGTTATCATGGGTGTCTTGGGTGTGGAGACGGGTAATGGCGACTTTGAGGTCGTGGATCTTTGCTTTGCCGGCTTGCCAGATGTGTACCACCCCAAGGCTGGTCCGTCGACCGAGGGCAACGGCAAGGCAAAGGCAAAGGCCGAGGATGATTCTATGGATGTTGACGACGAGGGTGAGTTGCAGTGCTTCTGCGGCCACAACTAACATTCCAGCGAAGCCAGACGTTGAGAGCAAGACTTGGGTGGCCATGGTCTCTGGCCTGTCTGTCGGAAGCGAGTCGGCTCCCCTGGACCTCAAGGCGCAGCTCCTCGTGGAATGGCTGATGGGCGAGGACGGTGGCGTGGTGGTGAGTTTGGTGTTGTTGTACCCTTGCTAAAATCTTAGGACCATCTCGAAGGTGCAAGGATAGCGCGCCTTATTCTCGCCGGCAACTCGCTCGTGGCACCTCAGAAGGGAGCCGACGAGAAGAAGCCAGTGAGCTTTGCGGTATCGCCGCCTCTAACTGACCCCCAGAAACGCTTTGCAACCTCCAACCAACCCCTGTATCCCAACCACCCAACCAAGACATTGTCCACACTGATCTCGGACCTCCTCGCCTCCTCCTTGCCCATCAACCTCGTCCCCGGCCCCTCGGACCCAGCAGGCGCCCTGCTCCCACAACAAGCGATGCCCAAGGTCATGTTTGGCGGCAAGAAGATGGAGGGGCTGGAATGCATGACCAACCCTACGTGGATGGAGATTGGCGAGCGCAGTTTCCTCACCACGGGCGGACAAACGGTCGACGACGTGTTCAAGTACCTGCCCGGCAAGTCGCGACTGGCCATGGCCAACCGCACGCTGGAATGGCGCCATGTCGCGCCTACAGCGCCCGATACGCTCTGGATCTATCCCTTCCCCGACACCGACCCGTTTATCATCTCCCACCGTCCCGACGTGTACATTGTTGGCAACCAGCCCCAGTTTGAGACTGCCATCGTGGGCGGAGATGACCCGACACGGATCGTGCTCTTGCCCAACTTTGCGACGACCGGGACCGTCGCTCTTGTGTGTCTCGAGACACTCGAGATTAAGACTGTCAACTTTGAGGTGCCCGCTTGGATCGGCGATGTTGCCACAGCGGCCACGGAGGAGTAGAGGAGTAGATGTGAGAGAGAGACATGATGTATACGCATCCTTATGCTACAAAAAACGAGCTTTTATGTCTACTGGTCTATATTGAAAACCCTAGGCCGGCACCCTGCTCTCAAAGAGCGCCATACCCCGGTCCCCATGCCTGTAACCCATCGTCACCTCCTTGGCCGCATGTTCCCCAAAGTGCACCGTCCAGTTCATCCTGCCGCCGCGCCGCTTCCAGCCAGACGGCACGTCCTTGGCGCCTTTGACAGGCGGCGGAGCGCGCGCCGCCGGTGTCGCCAGTCCGCCGGGGACATCGCCACTGCCGTCAAAGGCGAGCACAAACGCCCGTTTCTCAGTGACACCCCACACGCGCCCGCCCTCGCCGGCAAGCGCGTACACGGGACTGCCCCGGCCGCCGGGGGAGAAGAGCGACCAGCCCGAGGACCGGGGGCTGCGCACGTCCCACACGCTCACTTGGCCGTGCTGTGCGCCGCCGGCCGCGACGCCGTGTGCGCCGACAAAGGCGCAGCTGTACAGCCCAGCATCGGACCACGGGTCGGACAGTTCCAGGACGGGTGCCGAGCCCGTGCGCAGGTCGTGCAGGCGCGCGACGCCGTCGTGCCACGCGCTCAGGAGGGTGTGGTCGCTGCTGCCGACCGAGCTCTTGAAGGGCGGCTGGACGAGGCCGTACGCTGCCGAATGCTGGGGCTGCACGCCGTGCAGGACGGCCGTGCGCTGCATCCCGGATGGCGCGAGTGCGTGTACGTGGATGCCGCCGTTGAGGCCCAAGAACGCCCGCGAGTCGGTCAGAAGCGCGGACCAGGCGCGCGGTGTTGGCAGTTGGAGTTGCGTGGGCGGCAGCCATGGACTCGACGCGCGCCAGAGACGGACGGTGCCCGCTGGACGCGCGTTGCCCGGCAGCGTCATGGAGGAAGGGGAGCTCGCGCGCGACCCGCCCGACGACGCGGTGAGGAGCATGTCGCCACATCCAGCGAGGACATGAATGTTGGAGCCCTTCGGGTGGACGTAGTGTGCCGTGCTTTTCATCGTGTGGTCGCCTTTGGCCGGGGACAGCTCGAGACGCTGCAGCGTGCCGTCAAACTGCGCGACGGCAACGCTTCCTCCAGGCAGCTCATGCACGCCCACCACGTCTGCCTCGGACCCGCCCGTCGAGATCCGGTATTCCTTGGCTCCGCCAACCGTCTTGCCCGCGAACCGCCGTCCAGGGTGGAGGAGGGGGTGGACGACCAGACTCGTGCCCACACCCAAGATCAGGCGGTCGGGCGTGAGCTGCATGGCTGGGATGGCGCGGTCACGCCACGTTGGGCCAATCTGGATGGCGTACAAGTCGTGCCGGGTGAGTGCGCGTTCAAGCTTGCTGTTGTGCGCGAACAGCTTGTCGGACGGCCACGCGCTTGACACGGGGCTCAGCGTCGTGTGTGCGACCGAGTGGTGCGTGAGGTGCAGCGGGATACCGAGAGACATGACCTGGACAACTGTCAGCTACACCTGGCAAAACAGATAGCTCACCCGCGCGTTCATCCGCCTGGACACTTGGCGTAAGCGCACGAGATCCACATCCACAAGCAGCTCAAAGACGTGCGCGAGCGCATCGTCAGGCAGGCCCTCGAGGGACGCAAGCGCGGCCATGGGATGATGCGGGTCGATACCGCCTCCGCTTCCCATTCTTTGACGTGTCTCTCCAACGGCCAACGGAAGCGACCGTGAGTGGGTGGATAAAATGGCGACGAGGTGGGAGGATACCAACGAGTCGACGAGCGCAACTTAATCTTTTGGGTGGCAAATGGCTTCCCTCCGCACACAGCCCCCGCCCCCGTCTAAAAACACAATAAGTAGAGATGGGTCCGGCCTCGATCTCAAGATTCGAACCCTCGGAATTAGGCGCCCTCCCCCCACTCACTCCTCCTCGCTCGCCCCCCACCACTTCCTCCTCTCGCCAGTCGGTCGGTCGTAATCCTGGTGGATTCTTCAGGGAGCTCTCTTGCGGTCGGGTGCAGCCCTGGTCAGAATGGCTCGGGCCAGGAGCTCTCCATCTGGCCCGAGCCATCCATCCACTTACGCGCGCGGAATCTAGGTATTAAGGCGGACCCACCCAATTAACCAGTCCGGCAACGCAGCTTCATACTTTGGTGGAAAACAGGGACGCAATGAGGGAGACGTCACGTGACCCAATCCATGCGGAGCGGTATGTGTGTGTCCATTAGGTAATCTTGTCCACCTCCACCACACGTTGCACTGCGCGCTAGGCCGTGCGTCCTGGAACCCAGCAGGGTGTACGGACTCTCCCTCATACCGCCATGTACCGCCTGTCCGCATTCTTAAATACACATGCCATGCCAACACTACAGGTATCCGGCTACACAATCCACGGGTTCAAGACCACAACTACCAACTGACCACACTGCCCTTGCTCCTTTCCTCGCTCGAGATTGTACAAGCCCGCAGCTTCGCTTTTGCCTCTTGCCTGGCTCTACTTTGCTCACTGCGCCTGCGCTGCGGCCGGGGGCGGGGGTGCGCGCCCGGTGCCTTCGTTCTCGAGCGTCTCGAGGAGCTGGCCCACGAGCGTGTCCATCTCGGCCGGGTCGCTGTCGCCGCCAGTGCTGGAGGCGACGAGTCGTCGGTACTGCGCCATCTTGGCAGTGATTCCAGCCTGAAAACTGTCAGCTTCTTTGCCTCTCCTTAGCTGATTCCCGCTCACCTCGGTCTGCGCCTTGACCATCCTGTTGACCAACTCTATCCTCTTGCGCCTCTTCTCCTCAATCTCCCACCGCAGACGGTCCTCCTCGGCGGCTGCATCAGCAGGGACGGCGGTGAGGCCCTCGAGGTCGCTATAGTCCTCGCCAGCTTGCGTCGGGTCCTCGCCATCACGCCAACGACGTTCACGTGCCTGGTCAGACTGGATCCAGCGTTCGGCACCGAGCGAGAGCGCCTCGCCAAGCTTGGTTCGGAGTTGGGCAATGAGGGCGTCAAGCTCGGCTTGCTTGGACTCGAGCGGCTTGGTCTGCTCGCTGAGGGTGTGTAGGGTCCGGCCGGTCTCGTTGACTTCGGCGTGAATGTTGGTGAGCATCGCTTTGGCCTGGAGGATGTCGCGCTCCTTGGCCGAAAGTTCGGCGTCAAAGCTTTGCGCGAGCGACTGCATGTGTTGGGTAATGTCCTGCAGGTGCTGCCCGCCAGCGAGACGGGCCGCTTCGGACGAGAAGAGGACGGGGTGGTAGTTGGCAAAGACGCCGGCACCAAGCGAGTTGGGGTTGCGAGCCACGGTGGCAGTGTTGGGGAGGGTACGTGACATCATGATATCGGGCGACGAACGGAAGCGCTCGTCCTCGAGGATATAGTCTTCGGCCGACTTGAAGTCGCGGTTGCGAATCTTGGGGTCGGCACCGTGGTCTAAGAGAGCCTTGACGATACGCTTTGAGCGAGCACGAGCAGACAGCGTCAGGGCTGTCTCGCCGTCCTCGTCCTGGAAATTGACAACGTCGGCAAGCTCTTGCGGGTAGTCGGAGAGACGAGAAAGAATAACCTCCATGTAGTAGCGGGCGGCGTGCGTCTTGCCCTTGATGAGGGCAAGGTTGGCAATGTGGTGGAAGACTGTCCGATTTTGCTTGTCAATGTTGAGGGTCGAGCGGTGGAGCAGCTCAAACACCTCGGGAAACTTGCGCAGGTCATAGTTGTTGGTAAACATGACACTACGCATGAGCGGCGTCTGCTCGAGGTTGTTCTTGTCAAAGATGCGAGCGCCAGCCGACAGCAGCAACTTGATGACACGGGTACGTCCCATTGCGGCAGCCCAGTGCAGGGCCGTGTGGTGGTCGTCGTCAATGATACCGTTGGGGTCCCAGTTGTATGGCGGGTTGGTGAGGACAGACGGGATCTGGGTCGACTCGGAGACAAAGTAGTTGAGGATAATGTCATTGTACTCGTCCTGAGTCAAGGGACCCTCGATGCCACCATACCGTGGACTGCCCTGCGGGGTATGGACTGCGCTGCTGCCGCGTGCTCGCCTCAACTGGTCATAGTCGTCTTCGTCATCCATCATCGACGAAGCCGGACGCTTCCTCGACGACTCGCCCATACCATTGCTGGAGAAGGGGCCGTCAATGTCCATACCGTCCGACGACGGAATCTCGGCGGTCGGGAGGCGCGAAGAGGCGATAAGAGGAGAAGGGGTGGCCGACTCGCTCATAGCGCCGCCAATCGACTCGGTGTCGTCTATCGATCCCAGCACCGAGTCTGGCGTACTGGGGCGCATCGCACGGTCGCCCGCTCCTAACCTCGCGCCAACGGCCTTGAACGGCATACCGAGCGTGTCCTTGACCTTGGGCTCCTTGTTGCGCTTGGTTGGGGGTGCAACGGCATGTTTGGGAGCTGGAGGGGGCGAGACGGAGCTGGGGACAAAGTCGATAATAGGGCGCAAGAGGTCTTCGACGTTGTACTGCTTGGCAAGTGCCAGTCCACGCTCAATGGGGACCCATGTGCCTATGGGTCAGTCAACAACCACCAATGTTTTTTGTTTTCGATCCGCCAACACGTACCCTGGTACTTTCCGTAACCACCTTGCACTTTCTCGTGCTCTCCCTTCTGCACCTCGCGCTCGAGGACTCTAGTACGCTGGGGCTTGTCAAAGCCCGCCACCTTCAATATCTGCGTGGCGTTCAGGTAGGCGTCTGACCGCCGGCGCATCACCGCCACATTGCGACAGATAAACTCGTACACGGGCCTGTGGGAAGAAGTGTCAATGAAAGTCATGCGCGTGCGCAATCTGGCCGTGGGGCACGGGGACCCAAGGATACGGAGCAAACTTACACGCCACTAGATCAGTGTATCGCGGAAGGAGTGTAGTCAGGAGGTTGGATGGAGGATGGAGAATGGGCGTCGCGGGAGGGGAAAGACGGGGGTGTGAGGGGGAAGCCGGAGTGTCAGTAGGCACAACAAACATTGGGACGCCAGTGTTTCCTGCGCGCCGTCGATCCTGCCAAACATACCTGTACGTTGCCTGCGGTACGTGTCAGCAAGTGATGCATCCATGCGATAGAGCTGTACGCTGCAGCGTAGAGCTGGTTACATACCTTGTAAATGGTGTTTGGGCCGCCGTCGCCCGAGGCGGCCGCTTTCGTCTTGCCCATTTCGGAAGTGAGGGTTTGGGGGTAATTCGGCGCGCGTGTGTCGCCTCAGAGAGAGGGGCTGCGACGGAAGAGGGGGGATTGCAAGAAGAGGTGCCCGATGCAGGTGGGTGTGTTTGCCTGTGGGGTGTCTGTTGTGTGTGTTGTGGGGGGGATGATGAGGTGGATGAATGGGATGTGGATGGCGGGGAGAACGATGACGGCGAGAGGATGGACAGACGGCGCGCGCACCAAAGGGGTTGGTTCAATGTACGGGCTGGCTGAAAGGGGCCCACGGCTGGTCACGCGTAGACGCGTCGAGCCCGCGCAACAGGTGGAGGGGGCGGGGGCAGACACACACGGGGGCGGGAGCATATTTGGGCTCTGGCGGGTGTCCCACTCTGGGATCGGCCGGAGATATCGGGAGATATGGAGCGTGGCACACTCGAATCCGGCGGAGTGGTGGAGGTATGCGCTAAATGTTGAGCGGGCTGGCTGTGGGTGTTCACCTTGTTGTTGCCACCCCACACCAACCACCCATCGATCGTCCTCTTGCTGCTGCTGCTGCTGCTGCTGCTGGGCAGCCACTCCTAAAACAATGAAGGTACGCACAGACTCAGACAACGCTACAATACATGTAACCGCCCCGGCTCACGCTCGTCAGATCTCCAACAACGCACCTCAGCACTTGTCCAACTACGAGGTCCTCCAGCACTTTCTCGAGCTCAAGACGGACAATGACCGTCTGCAGAGCCTGGTCGGCAACCACACCAAGCGTGCAATTCTGAACGCGCGTGCCCAGTATCCATTGGGCAAATTCGACCGTGACCAGGAAGTGGTCGAGGTCGAGGACGCCGAGATTGACGTTCTCGAGGCCGAGGACGTAGCGTCGCGCCGCGGTGTATCCGACGAGCTGGTCTGGGTCCAAGAAGAGGTCCTCAAGTACCTCTGTGCCGACTACAACGTCACCGCCCGCCAGACCGAGGACGGCATCCAGAAGCTTGCAGACGACCTGCAAGATTACAAGCTCACAAAGGCCGAGCTGCTACAGGTGTGCAACTTGGCGCCCGGCAGCGATGTCGCACTGCACATGGTCATCGAGGAGCCCGAGACACGCCTCGCCCACCCGTACGAAGAGACAATCAGCGATATGGTCGCCAACGTTATCGCCCCGACTCTCCTGCCCAGTGTCCCAACACACCTCCTCCCATTTGTCAACACTGTCAGGCCAACCGATATTGGTGAGTACTGCGGTGAAGCGAGCCGAGCCGAGGCATGGCTTGCACTGGACCTGGACCCGGACTAACACATCTTCTAGCTCAGACGATTCTGGACGACACGGCAGAGTACGGCCAGGACGAGGAGGGCTACGAGGAGGAAGAATACGTGTACGAAGCAGAGTGGGGAGCCGGTCGCGAGGGCGCGATCGACGACGAGGAGGACAACACCATGGACTAGACATGAGAGTCACCACACCCTCTCAATGTGCGGCGAAGGAGGAGGACCATTTTTTACACTTGTAGGCATTATCACATCATATTGAATCATGACGGCGGCTCAATGGGGGTTGGGTTGGGTTACGGGGTAGTAATGAAGGTGGCAGGGGCGAATGGAGTAGGGGGAAACTTATACACTACGACTACGAAACTATCTTCTGCACATCGTATGAAACGTTCATGCTGGCGCTTTAGCCAAATATGCTGCCGTTGATAAAGTAGTTGACGGCGAACGACGCCAGGCTGCCGAGAGCCAGACCCGAGACGAGGGAGAAGGCCGCAAGCGTGCCAGCAATGTCCTTCTCGTCTTCAGAGATGGCCGGGTTGAGCTGCGGCGAGGAAGCGGTGATCATGATGATACACGACACGGCACTGGAAGGTGGTCAGCTCGATGCGCATATGAGGAAGCTCACCCATTGGTAAGACCAAAGAGCAGGAGAATAATGAAATAGAGCCAGTCGCCAATAAGCGCCTTGTGCAGCTCGGCGTGTGTCGGGGTGTTGCATGCGAGGAAGAGAGGGAAGAAGACCACGCGCGCGAGGGAGAGGAGCATGATGGTCGAGACACGGAGCTTCATCGCGCCAGGGATCGATGGAGCCCATGTCCTACCGACATAGTCACCAACTGAATGGGTTAGCGGTACACTTTACATCCTTGGTGCCACCCACTGTTGAAGACGAGGAAGTGGGCGCCAATAAACACGGCCGGTTGGAGAAGCCATGGTGCCGGGTCGCGCACGGACGTGATAGTCGTCGTGATGGGTGGGAAGATGGCCTGGTGGTGTGAGCTTGGCGTGGCTATGTCAGCTCACCAGTGTCACGATGAACACGAAAGCGACGGCGGCTTCAAGACGAATGTTCTTCATAAACACCCTCCTCGAGACGTGACGTTTGCCACTAATCTCCTCGCGCTGGACGAGTGGCGCGAGCACAGCCACGTAGTCTGGGTGCTCTGTCAAATGCTTGAGGGCGGCGAGACACACCACTGCACCAGCAGCACCCATTGCCCAGAGCCCCTCAGCAGCCAAGGTGGAGTGCTTCTCCGCCGACCCACCGCTACTGCGACCAGCGTCGACGATTGCAAGGGCCAATTGCACCCCTGAGACAACCACGGCAATGCCGCCCTGACCGGACATGACGGCCAGCATCTCCGTGCTGCCCCATAGCGCAGCGAGAGCAAACACTGCCGACTGGAGGTACGAGCTCGACAGCGAGAGGAGGAGAGTAGCGCCCATGAGCACCGGGAGGAGCAGGGAGGACCCCGAGTCGCTGAGGGAAGGGAAGACGAGGGGGAGGAGCGGGAATGTCATAGCAATGGCGGTGGCGAGGAGGAGGAGTAACGACCAGCGCAGGCGGGCGGTGGGCATGGACTGCGCATGAGCTTCAGAAGGTACACAAAAGCTTACCTTGCCAACAGTGCGCTGGGCAAGACCGAGGAAGAAGAGGTTGGCAAAGCAGAAGACAGTGCCAACATAGGAAGGAAGGTTGGTGGCCAACGGGCCAGTGAAGAACGACGAGAGGAGGGGGAACGTGCAGATAAGCGCTGACTTGTCAGCTGCGTTGGACCTCCACGAGCTTACCATTCCAAGGGAGAAGGATACCAGCTCCAAGCGCCCAGAAGCAAATGTAGACATCGCGACCTTCGCGCGTCCGGAGGTCAGCCTCGCGCCTGGGTGCCGGCTGCGGTGGCGCGCCCTCCTCTGAAGCGATAGGAGCGTAGTTTGCGTACTCTACGCGGCTGGTGGAGCCGGAGAGGAGGCTGCGAAACGAGGCAAGCATTGCTGCTGGCCGACCTGTTGGGAGAGCGGCGACCAAGAGTTGGACGCCAAAAGGACGCGTATGAGGATGTTGGTGGAGGATGGTGGAGGATGGACAGACTATTGCATCACACAACCCCCCGCCTGCGCCCAGCCAGCAGCTCCGCCATGAGCCAACCTGGAAAATGGCCCCGTTCGACCAAATGGCACCTCTCCGCCAAAGCATGTTGAGCGTCTTTCCCCCCTTTCGTGTTCTGTTCCCAACAACAACCCTCTGACAGCATCAACAGTGTCCTACACGGCACAGGCGTAGAGACGAGAATTGGGTCTCTTTGTCCATTCTATCCTACACATCCCTGTGTCTCCACTTCGAGCTCGCCATCGAGCTATACCATCCTCCCTTTGAACCCACCACATCGAAAAGCGAAAGCCAAGCGGCGCCCAACGTCAGCCGACGCACTGGCGACCTCTGGCTTCCAACCGCTGCTTGTCCGACTGGTGTAACCTTTCGGACTCAGTAACTAGGATGGAGTCGATGTACGCCGAGGGCACCATGCTCAATGGCTCGGCATCTACGTCTCGCCCACAACCCCAACCACAAGGGCCACAAGATGAAGGAGTCGAGGGCAAACTACCCGGCCCAAAGCCGATGAATGGGGCCGCCAACCAGGACGAAGGGTGCGGACAGCATGGACTTGCCCCCCTCAGCTAACCAGTCCCAGACCAAGTACATCGCCCATCGAGGTTGAGCCTGCGATGCCGGTTGCATCATCTTCGTCGGCGGCAGCATCAGCATCAACGTCGGCTCCAGTGCCAGCTACAGCCCCCTTAAACGGCTCACGAGCAATCTACCCACCCAACGTGGTGCCCAACCCGGCCGCGTCTCTGCCCGCCGACCGTGTCGATGCCGTCCTGGGACCCTTGCAACGGCCAGAGTTCATCCCTGGAGACTTGGACGAGCGTATCGTCCGCTCCAGCGTGTGGATGAAGACTGTCCCATCAACCGGTACGCAGAAATCCCTTTTCGGATCACTCCAGCTAGCTACTGACGGTACACCAGACGAAGTAAGGTTCTTTGTCCCAAACTCTTGCCAAGAATGCCTCGTTGGCAAGGCATTGTGCGACCGCGATACACCATCATGTAGCCGATGCGCAAGGCTAGAACGGACATGTGTCCCAGGCGACCTGCTAGTGATCAAAATGAACGAACCGCCAGCTCCACCACCACGAGCCCCCCAGCCAGCACCCCTGCGCAGCCCGGACAAGGGCAAGGGCCGTGCTGTTCCTGGAGCGGACTCGGACGACAACGAGAGTGCCGACGAGCGCGAGCACGGTCATGAACACGAGCACGACCACGACCATGAGCATGACGCCGACACGACCGAGGGCGGCCGCGGCAAGCGTGTGAGGAAGAAGCGACGCCTCTCAGCCTCGGACGAATTGGACCCCAACTTGCTCAATTTCGACGGCACCGGCCTTCGTAAACCCCGTTCACGAGTGTCTCGTGTCGCTCACCACCTCCCACCAGCGCACAGCGGACCATTACGGCCCGAGGACGTGGTCGACAAGGACACGAGCTACCGGGATGCAGTCGTGGCTAATGACGCCCGCGAGGCGCTCGGTGACATGCGCGGATTCTGCCCAGCCTGGACCGACCGCAGGAGAGCCCTCTTTGCCGCCGCGGAATACTTGCGAAACCCCATCTCGACGACTGGTGCCAGTGTAGACATTGGCGCGAGCGGCCTGGCGCGGGGTGTGATCCTCGAGGGACACACCATCTCACCAGCATACTGGGGAGAGGGACGTATGGCTGGCACGATCGTAGCCCCTATTGGAGAGGCAAGGCGGAAGGCGCCCGACGCCGCTGCGAGTGGTCCACCACCATCACCAACACGACCTCCAGCGACTATTGCCGACGAGCTCAACATGGCGATGAAGAGTACCGACGAGCCAGAGGGCATCGCTCGTATCGCGACGGCAGCGACGGCATCGACCTCCAACGGCACCACTGCCAGCGTGCCGGCCGAGACCGCGCCGGTGGAAGCACTGCTCATGGCCAACCGCGCACGGACACCAGTCGCCCTCGCTGTCGGTCACGACTACCCGGGCGTCCCATTCAAGGTGCCACGCGCACTTGTTGTGCTGGGCTGGTTCTGGATCACCGAGGCGTGGACCGAGCCGGTTGGGCTGGGCGGGATGGTGGTGTGGAAGTTTACCTTTGAGTGGTGCACGGGCATCCAGAAGCAGCCGTGGTGGACGCCCAAGAGCAGCACCACCGAGCGTGAGCCGACACCCGCGGGGCAGGTTGAGGGTGACGTCCCTGCCTGGCCTGTCCGTGGACCAGGCATTGCCCACACGACGACTCTGCGAGGTGCCCAGACACAACAGCCACCTCCGGCAGGCCTCGGGGACGGCCAGGACTATCGTCAAGCGACCCTGTGTCCCGCCTGCAACACCTTTTCAGACCAAGTCTACGCCTCGCGTCATGTCTGCCTCAACGAAAAGTGTACCGCATACTTTGGTGACGCCTCGAACCGCGAGCTTGTGCAAGAAACCATTGGAGCACCAGCACCGTGTCGGCCAGACACGCGCATATTGCCTGAATCCCTTCGCCTGAGTCTTGCACCTCCGGGCCCATCAACAAAGTTCTCCGACGTCCAGCGCCACGATGCCCAGCGCGACTTTTGGCGCGCGTGGGTGTGCAAGCGGTGTCGTAGCGCAAACGAGCGCCGGGACTGGTTTGGATACCTCTGCGAGGCGTGTGCGCTCATCGACAAGCCAAAACGCAAAGTGTACACCTCTGAAGCGCTGGCTCCAGCCGCAAGGTTGCCCTGTACTGGAGCCAGGCCAGATGACGGATTCGCTTCCTGGACCGTGGACGCCAGTCGTGACGTGACCCAGTTCCCAGACTGCGTCAAGGTCCTCGCCCACACCGTTACACTGCCGTCTCGGGCCACCATCGAGGTGTCGCATGCCCTCAGCTCTGAGCCCATGGCCGCTCACGCTCACACCGTGTTTATGGGATTCCAGAGGCAAGGCCGCGACGAGGTGCCCTTGCGCCGCGAATATCTCAGTGCAAGCAGCAGTCGTGCTGCCAACCTGGCGCTCAGCCCGTTCTACACGTTGCTGTGCGGGCCCGACAATGCTCCCTTCACAGCCCATTTCCCCACTGGCGAGGCTGTAGCGTGGAGCGATGCGCCGAGACCATGCGGTGACGCAATGGACCTCATCTCGGAACGTGTCGGCAGGGTATACCCCGATCACGAGCCCTTCAACAGCCTCCTCACGGCGGCGATGCCGGGTGCTTTGTGGAAGGTGGACATGGCAGTAAGTCAAGTTAGGTAGAACTGTAGAATGCTAACTGACGCCAGACCGTTCCCGTTCCCGGGGGCACCCCCACGGCCTTCCTCGTCCTCGGCTCGGACTGCGTGGTCAAGTTCAAGCCCGCCTCGTCGAAGCGTGTGGGCGAACTCACCGCGCAACACGGCGACGTGGTCGTTGTCAAAAGCTCGGAGGCCGTCGACGTGGATTTCCGCATGGACGGCTTCGGGTTCATCTGCATCGCTCGTTCCGTTGCCGGCGGGAGTTTTCGCTCTTCTAACGGTATAACTGTTCCTGTGAACGGCAGCTGCGAGGCCAAGAACGATCTCGAGGACGCGCCGGAGCCCGAGGCCGAGTCCCAGCGGCGTGCATCTGGCTCGACGTCGCCCACGACATCCACTCACCACATGCCTCCTCCTCCCATACCTTCGAGCCGGCACTTGGATACCAGCTGTCCCCTGGCGAAATTCTACATTGGCCCAAAGCCACTCGACCCGACCCAGCCGCTCCACGCCTATTTTAGCCATTTTCGTCATCGCGGCAACGAGCTAGAGGCGGACGGCGCAGGCAACGACGAGAAGGCCCCCGTGTCCGAGCCCAGCAAGCCTGCTACTGAGCCTGTTCTCGACCTCGTACTCGAGCTCGAACTGCCCGACCCGTCCGACACGGCGCGTATCCTCCACCCAGGAGGGTACAGAGGCATCAAGGTCACGTACTCTGACGAGCCCGAGCCCAGCCTCGACGACGTCAAGATGGAGCTCGATGACGACGACGCCGAGGCAGAGGTCAGCGCGCCGCCGACATCGGGTCGAGGCCGGGGACGCGGCAGGGGACGCGGTCGCGGTCGTGGTCGTGGGCGAGGTCGTGGAGCTGCTACCACCGCCTCCGCCTCCGCGCCCGCGCCCGCGTCCGTCTCCGCCTCGACTGTCACTACCACTCCTACCCGTGGCCGAGGACGCGGCCGCGGCGCCAGTGCTGCCGCTGCGCCGTCTACGCGCGGGACGGCCAAGGCCGCGCCTGTGGGCCGTGGGCGGGGCCGGGGACGCGGGCGGGGACGAGGCAGGGGAGGGCGCGGCGGCCGTGGCCGGGGCGCAGGGTCCGCTGCTGGGATCAAGCACGAGGACCTCGATGCCATGGACCTGGACCAGGACCAGGACCGCCACGACATGGGCATGGACCACGGGCCAGTCGACGTCGTGGCCATGGAGAATTGAGACGCCCACGGCGGATACTTTGGCGAGGGCGAGAGTCATGTCGATGGTCCTCAGGCCGAGTAGGGCCGCGGGATCGGTAGCTCACAGACGGGGAGACTGGCGCAGTATAGTGCATGTCATGCTTTCATTTTCATGCTCCAACACCCATCCTGAGCGACTTGACTGCGTCTTTGACCAGTGGCCAGTGGCCAGTGCGGACTTGGCGACAATGTGCAATGGCATTCCTTCCATCGCTCGCCACTGCTAGCTAGCTTTTTGTTTCCTCTTTCTTAACACTGCTTCCTCACAACTCTGACACGTTTCCACTACGCGCTCAGCAGCCAAGTCATTCGCTCGCTTTCGCTTGCTCGCTTACTTGCTCTCAGCGTCGACGTGGATGAGGAGCTTGCCGGTGGTGCCGCGGCCCGAGATGTCAATCTGGGTCTGGCGGACACCGTCCTGGGTGAAGGGGTAGACCTTGTGGACGGCGAACTGGGATGTGTCAGCTCTGGCACGATGATCAAACGGTGAGCTGAGCTGAGCATAACCTCTCGGGGTTCCCTCAGCTCGGCTGGTACGTGGTGGAGCTGTGGATTCAAGACGAACCGGCAGCTCCCCCGGTCCTTTGCGCTGCTCACCTTGATACCACCAGCAGCGACAATGTCCGAAACGTCCTTGGCGAGGGCGCCAAAGTCCTCGGGCGTAGCGATGTAAGGGAACAGCGTGGGGCGGACGACCTTGAGACACTTGGGCGACAGCTTGAGGGGCGAGAAGGGGGGCACGGCGCCGGAAGCGTTACCGAACGAGACGATGGTGGCGCCGGTACGCACGACGAGGAAGTCCTCCTCCCAAGTGTCAGCGCCCACACCGTCAAAGACGGCGTGCACACCCTTGCCCTGCGAGAGGCTGAGGATCTGGCGGAGTCAGCCAAAGGGGAAGCGACGAGCGGGTGCGTCAGGCTAGCAACAGCACGCCCCGTCTCCCTGTTTTACTCACCTCCTTGACGTTGTCCTCGGACGAGTTCGAGGTGAGAAGGACGTGGTCGGCGCCGTTGGCCTTGGCGAGTTCGGCCTTCTCGGCAGTCGAAGTCGTGGCAATGACAGTGGCACCGAGGTACTTGCCGAGCTGAGGAGTACGGGTTAGCTAATCCGTGGAGCCGTGGAGATGGATGAGTGTGGAGTCCCCAATGTCCCGGAAATGCGTTCCGCCGCAGTCGCATACCACACAAGAGGACACGCAGCAGCTGCTGCATGCCAGATGCTGGTGGCCGCAAACTGTACCGCCAACGACAACAGCGGGGCCAGATAGTGGGTGCGGGGAGATGGCGGCGATTTCCAACCTCGGTCTTCAGGCAACGGCGGATTCCCACCGAGGACAAGAGCACCGGAACAACAGCGCGACGCAGAGACAGAGCATTTGAACAATGGAGAAGCGGTACTCACCTGGACGAGGACAAGGCCGACACCGCCAGCGGCAGCGCGGACGAGAATGTAGTCGCCCTTCTTGACGGCGTATGCCTCGCGGGTGAGGGCCAGGGCCGTGAGCGCGACAGTGCACATGCTCACGCCGTCGCGGGGCTCAACGTTGGCCGGGAGCGGGGCGACCTTCCACCACTGCGCGGTGGTGTACTCGGCAAACGAGGCGGCGGCGGGGGACCAGACGCGCTGGCCGAGGGAGAGCTTGCCCAGGCCGGTCTCGGTCATGGCGACCTTGGGCAGCTGGACGATGGTTCCGACAACGTCCTGTCCCATGACGAAGGGCAGGGCGACCTTGTACAGGCCGCTGCGGCGGTCTGGGGGGTGTCAGTTCATTCTAGACGACGGGCTGCCGACCTCACAGTTGTCGATGTAGTTGGCGCCAGTCCACTCAATCTTGATGAGCACCTCGTCGTCCTTGGGCGTGGGGACGGGGATGTCGCGGAGGACATTCTCCTCGGGGCCACCATACTTCTCGACCTGTCTGTTAGAAGGGGTTTCTTAAACCGGGGGGTAAGAGGGGTAGGGTGTTAGGAAGAGAGCGGGCTACGAGAGACATGCTGCGATCTCAACGAGACAGCATGTTGAGGAGGAGGGAGAACCCGTCGACCGCACCTGCCCATCCGATCTCCAGCACCTTGCCCGTGCCAGCTCGCATCTCTGATCACAGCAGCAGCGAACACTCACGAGGATGGCCTTCTGGGTAGTAGGGATAGCGACGGAAGACATTTTGCGGACAAATGTGGGCGAGACTGAGCGACGAAGGGCAGGAAGCATGAGAAGAAGTAAAACACAAGACTGACTTGGAGATGGGATGGCCTCCCCACCCCATGACGCACTTTGTCGTCTTATGGGTGCCGGCGACAGCCGGTGGGCGGAGGAACGGGGACAATTCCGAACGGGCGGGCAATGACTAATGGGCGCTGCGGTGACTAAGCCAGGTCGCAACCTGCGATAGGCGGTGTGGCAGACACGCCGTGCCAATGACATGATGGGCTCAAAGGTATGACATGATGGGCTCAAAGGCAATGACATGATGCCGCGGCATGCAATGACATGATGGGCTGGAAAGGTGGCAGCAACAGCCATAGAGGTCCCCCGGAGCGAGTCACACGAGTCAAGCGAGGTCGCAGCAGTATCTCGGTGGCAGCAAAACACGTTTGGGGGATGGAAGAGGTTCATCAAATGTGCATGAGGCGATCGTCAGAGCATTACACAGGCATTACACAGGCATTACACAGGCATTACACGGGCATTACACAGTCTCGTCCATCTAGGCCACAACCTCCTCCTTGACCGTGACCTCGGCCTCGGTGTCAGCCTGGGCCGAAGCAGCGGCGTCTGCGGCCTGCTGGACAGCACGGCGCGCAAGGATCTCAACCACCGACGACCATGCACTGGCCAACTCGTCCCACATCTGGTCATCCTCCACACCGAGAGCGACCATGTTGGACCACACAGCGTGGAGGAAGTGGACGCGGCGCGAGAGGTCTGCGACGGAACGGGTCTCGAGAGCGGCCTCAATGTCAGCCGCGCTGGGCTGGAAGAAGGCGCCGCCAGCGATCGCCGTCGCGGGGTCGATCTGGAGTCCCAAGAGCTCGGCCTGCCACTTGATGCCGGGGAAGTGCAGGCGGGAGTGGATGAGCTTGAAGGTCTCGGGGCAAGGGATCTCGAGGCCGACCACGGGCAGGTGGCGGTACTTTCCAGTGTCGAGGGCGGCAAAGCGCGACGCGGTCGAGAGCGAGGAGAGGGAGGAAGTGGCGGAGGTGACTGAGCTAGTCGACGACGTGGCCGAGATGAGGGAGATGCGCGAGGCGCACGATGCCTCCTCCTGTGGATCCTGGATGACGACCTCGTCCTCGCTCTCAGACTCAGAGCACAGGCCGTCGATGTCCTCCTCGCTGATCTCGCTCAGGTCACTGCACTCGCTGAAGTCGCTGTCGCTTGCGCTGTCGTACTCGTTCGCGTCGACAGCCTGGGTGATGGGGAGGCGGGGGAAGTGGGCGCAGAAAGCAGAGTAGACGAGGTGGTTGATGGCGTAGAGCTGGAAGGGTGCGGTGTCGTCACCACGCTTGCGAATGGCGAGGCACATGTCGGGCTCAAAACCGTAGACAGCGTCGGCGACGGCCTCATTGGTGTCGCGACCCTCAACCACGGCGGGGACGCCCCAGGCAAACGACTTGCGGGGCCCGCCACCGGCAGCGCCGACAGTGATGCTGGGGAGGTTGTACACATCGGGAGAGTCGACGGAGGGGTAGGGACGGTACAAAGACGCAGCAATGTAGAGCTTGTGCATGGTGGGCCTGAGCGTGTGGCGAATGTATGCGGCAGGCTGAGAATGTTAGCTCGTGTGCGGTGGCGGGAGGTGATGGTGCCTCATTCCCACATCAACAACAAGAAGGGTAAACAAGGAATTAACCATCAAATGTTGCGTGGGGGTGGTGGGAGTGGTGGGGGGAGGCATCACAGGGCACTCACAACAAGCTCAGACGCAAGCTCCAAGTGGCCAATAGGCGGTGCGTCAGGACGCGACATCTTGAGCGGGACCTTGACGGTGACACGGCCGTCGGTGATGTTGAGGTTGGTGATGTCCAGGATGGCAGAGGGGGGCGGTGAAGCGGGGGGCTCGTCCTCGACATCCTCGACCATGTCCTCCGGGGCCAGCGCAGGTGGAGTGGTGGGGACGGGAGTGACACTCTTGCTCCTGGCCTGGTTCTTCTTAGTCTTGAGCTTGGAGCTGGCGGCTGCGACCTTGGCCTTGGCCTTGGACGAGGACTTGCGGCTCACGGTACGGGCGTAGGGCTTGCGGGTGTGGGGCTTGCCGATGCCCAGGCCGCCGAGAGCGGGGCGCGAGGGTGAGGAGACGGCAGTGGGGCCTGCTGGAGCGTTCTCCTTGTTGGAGTTGAGGCGGAGGGTGGTAGGGGGTACGGCGGGCACTGCGAGGTTAGTCACACGGCCGGGAAGAGCTGTGGCGAGGTGGCTGGGGGACATGGTTACTCACTGATGGATGTTGTTTGGGTAGACGATCGTCGTTGTTGTTGCCCGGGTTGGTGATGGCAGTGTGGTGGATACCTTGGTGTAGTGAAGAGGGGCGGGGGAAACAACAACAACGTCCACGAGCGTCTTGGCTTTTAACTTGCACGACATGCCTTCAGCCGCTTGTCAGAATGTTTGGTGCGTGCGTGTGCGTGTGCGGGGGGGGGGGGGGGGGGGGGGGGGGGGGGGGGGTGGGTGTGTGCTGTCAGTGGCTCGTCAGTTGAGAGTGTGGAGCGTGTGCAAGAGCGCGCAAGAACAGAGCACATCACAGTTTGATCAGCGCGTGCGAAGGGCGCGAAGAACGAGGGGTGAAGGATGGGTTAACGGATTTTCTGCCTTCAACGCCCACTCACTCCGGTCGCGTCAAGTCGCGTCGCGTCGCTGTTTGTCCCATCAAGTATGTATGATATACACCGGTTGTAAACACTCATCGCTCTCTGTTCATGTTCTCATGCTACCGCTTTGCCACCCAAAGATTGGGAAGGTAAAGAGAGCAGGCCAACGTGGGTGTTCGGCGTCCTTTGGCCTGATGGCCCCGGCAAACATGTATATCCGTGTGCCGTCTGTGCCCCATCACCCCCACAGCCTTCTCGCGGCCCATGGGCCCATCAGTGGTCCTTGCTGTCAGCCATCACTCAACGCGCGCTGTCGGTCGCGCCCCCACGCCTACACCCAAAAAAGGTGTGCATAGGACAGGCATGCAAAGTGCCAACCGGGAAATGTTGCCGGTGTTGCTGGGATCGCCGTGCAGTGATGTGGCACAACACACTCTCACCAACTCATCCCTTTTGCCCTCCTCGCTTCGCAAAAAAAAATATCCCTCTATGCAGTGCACTTGGCAAGGGATCTCACCTGCGCTACCATCAAAACCCCTGCAAGGACCACTCCAGAACTCCAGTGGCCCGTCAGTGGATCAGTGGATCACAGCGGGAGCGACGTGTGGAGCGGGAGTGGGCGATGGTTTTGATCTTATTTTCGGTGACTTTCGCACACCTGTTGAACCCCATCGGACACCATGTGGTTGCGTCTCCACAGTCCACGGACCCGCTGTACCGCTGTAGTACACAGTCGAGAAGGTTTCGGACCCTTTACGTACACACGAGCGCTTGCAGCAGGGAAAGCAGCCTCCGGTACAGTCAGACAGACACAACCGGGGGGGAAACCCCCAGTCGAACAAAAGTCAAGGATCAACGAGCGGTGCACTAGACTTCATGACCGTCATTTTCAGCGCAACGCTAAATTCTTCTGGATTCTGGAATCGCAAAAGCAAACACGTCGTCCTTGGAACCGAACACGCTCTCTGGGCAATTGTGCCCTTTCCACCCAGGACACCAACACGTGTGGCTTGGAGCAAACGTACGCAGCCGTCCCCAAGGTTTGACGGACAGATCCAGGAAACTGGATGAGCAGAGAGCTCCGGGCCAAAGGAGCGGCGGCGAGAGAGCATCGTTTTTGGGGAAAATAATAAAAACTAACCAACGGTAGCGCAATTGTCACAATTGAGCTGTCTCAACCCCAAAGTTACCCGGTAAAGACTCACCCATAGACCTCCCGCGGGCCGAGCCATGGCATGTGTATCCTGGATGGAGCCAGACGATCAGACGATCAATCATCAATGTCCGCTAGGTAGTTGCGGCAAACAACCTGGAACTGGTAGACAGTGCGTATCCGAGTCCTATCCGGTCGTCGCGACGAACGCGTCGTCGGCCTCCCCGGCAATAGCAGTTAACACGAGGTTGTTTACAACCATTGTACGCAAGCTGACGCGCTTCGGAGAAGGCATGAAGACGGGTATTTGCCAGCTGTGGCGTGTATAGCGGACAAAGGTGGCACTTGGTAGTGGTCTGTTCGCCGGCTGGTCGCCGGTTGGGTGTGCCGGCGTACCGAGGTGCCCACTCCTCGCGCTGCTCGCCGTCACCGAGAGCAATGTCATTGGGATACAGTGCCATGGACGCCGTGGACGGCCACTGCTCAGGGCTCGACCATGGGAATGGACGGTGGACAATCGGGTTCAAGCACTCGGAAAAACCATGCGGGAGCCACAACGGCAGATTAGTTGCCGTCTAGATTTTTTGAGGTCGTATGGACGAAGGTTGAGAGCTGTGGCAGATGGCCGAGAGCTGTGGCACCATGCTGTCAATATCCCTCGCATAGCAGACGATATAACCATTCGCTGACGACTGGGTTTGTCCATAGCACCCCCACACTGTCAGCAATGAAGCTCTGCCTCGGCATCCTTGTGCCCCTGGGCCTAGCTTTGCTCGTCACTCCAGTGGCTTCGCGAGCCATCAAACTCTTCGACCTTGGCGACGACGACGGTACCCCTACTCGCGTCCAGATGGAAATGGATAGGGATGTCCTCGACAACGTTGACTTTTGGGACACAGCAGCCACCAGTGCCACTCCAATCGCTGCAGAAGTCGACCTCCTGAAGACTCACGGCCCGTACGACGGCTATGGCGGATTCAACGCCCAGGCGCTTCAGTCAGGTCTTGCCCTCCCCATGCCTCGCAGCGTGGTCAGGTGTCCCCCTGGCGGGTGCAACGAGACGTTCTGGGCCGAGAGGAACAACAAGAGGCAGACGTTGCCGTCGCCACTTCCTACCACACTGCCGTACGTTCTCTAGGTGGATCTCTCACCTTTGTGCTGGTTACTGATCCTACCCAAAGGGCTCTTTCACGGGATTTCCAAGTCACATGCGCACCTCCATCCTGGTCATTCACTGGCAACCCTACGACGTCTAAACTGTCTGCGACGTGTTACAACCAGCAGGGCCAGTTGATACGCTCCAGTGTACTGATCGACAACTGCATGTAAGTGACACCAGCCTCGTTGGCAGTACTGACGCGAACAGCGGCAACAACTATGGCAAAATGGAATGCTACCTCCCGCTCAATCTCTTCTGGGCCACGACTTGCAACAGCTGTTCAGTGTCGTCCAGCTGGATCATGACATGCCTTTGTAACAATGGCGATGGTAGGTATATAAGGACCACGACAGATGTCTGTGAGTAGAGGGACCCGACGCAAGTGAGGGAGGGAGATGACGCTAACCGGGTTCTAGCAAAGTGCTTTGGCAACAACAACGGCCAGCTGTATTGCAACAACCATCCGCCATGAGCCCCTGTTCGGACCTTTAGTCTCAACGCAAACAAGGACCTTCCCCAGAGCATACATATAATTCTGCACACAGACGGTGGCGATGCAAGAGATGCCGCGTGTCTGAACACTGTGCACTGTCGAGATCATAGATGATGCATGGGGTGTGTGTGTGTATGGTGAGGTGCTCGCGCCCGCGTGGCCTGTGTCGCTTGACGGCCTGCGTGGTCTGTGGCCGGTGCGACCCCGCCGGGAGTGGACGTTGTTGCGTGTGCCACCACACACGCAGTTCTCATCATCACTGATCGTCATCCTCGCCGTCACTGCGTGGTTCTCACTCGTTGCCCATGTATATACCATATGGAGGATGCATGTGCCCCTCTGCTGCATGCATTGCTCACCTTCTTCTGCACTCACTCACCGCCCCGGCTGACACTAGCACCTCAAAAGGCCCACAACCCCGCACGCCGCCGCTGACGCCGCCGCGCACGGACATCACCTCGCTGTCGTCCCACCCCAGACCCCCCACGTACAGTACAATGCAGCGCTCATCTAAAGGCAACAACCTTCATCATCACCACCGGCTCTCTCTCCCACTCTTCCACACTCCCGACCACTGGTTCCACCACAACAATCACCACGCCGCCGACGGTTGGGGCGTCTCGGTCGACCACGTTGACAGCCCGCCGCACCTGTTCCTTCCCCCGCGTCCGCCAGTTAACAGTTCGGGGACCGCAACTGCGGGGATGGACCACCGCGATCGCGACGTCAACGGCAACGTGGTCCATGGGGACACGCTGCTCAATGTCCCAGTCGCCGACGTCGTCGCGCGTCTAGGCGTCAACGTCACTGTCGCACACCAGCCTCACCATGGTTCTGGCCTGTCTCCCCCGCCCAGCAAGCAGTCATCTACAGATACGAGTACTACGTCGCCCACGAGTCCTACAGGGGTCATTGCGGGGCTCGGTGCTGGTGGTGGCCGAGCACGTACACGGCCTCCGAGCCCTGCCCAGGACCGAACGCCGCGCGCACGGTCTCTCTATGACCAGCTTCCCGACGACGAGGAAAAGCCCGGCCGCGACGAGCAGGACAAGATAGAAAAGAGGAAGCGCAAGAGTAGGCGCAGCTCGCGACTCGACTTTGACAGACGGAGCACGTACACGACCTACAGCATCAAGGATGACAGGGAGGACGCACCGCTCGTGGAGCGTGAGCGCGACAAGGACATGCTGGGTGGGGAGCGGAGGGAGAGGAACAAGGACCGAGACAAGGAGAAGCGCGCGTCCTGGCACTCGTTGACCACCTGGCTGCCGCCCAACAAGCGCAAGAGTCTGAGCATTGGTGTTGGTGCGGCGGGCACTGGTGGGCCTGGACCTGCGAGTACTGGTGCCGACAGCCCGAAAACCAGCCCCACGACGACCACGCAGATCGTGCCAGATGCACCGCGGACAGCATCCCCGACCAACATCCCCACTCCTCCTCCTGGGCTTGCAGTGTTTGATCAACAGAACCAGCACCAACAACCGCAGAAGCCTTCGCCTGTCGCGCGCATGCGACCGCCTCTGCCCAATTTCACCGACCCGGCGCCTCCCTCGGCAAACCCGACTCCCCATCCTTCGCTGGACGTCCACACTGAACCGCAGCCGCTGCATGTGTACCCGCCCAGCGCCAGCTCGCATGTCCCGTTATCAGACACTCTTCTTCCCGCGGGGCAGCAGACGCCGGCGACGACGACGACGGCGGTCGTCGCTAGCCAGGTCTCGGGTAGCCTGCTCGAATCGCCGGCGCCGCCACCTGCACCTGGAATCGTGCCACCGGCATTCACCCTTGGTGGAGGTGCGGGATGGCTCCGACAAGCGCAAATAGTTCTCTCCGACTGGTCTGGGTCACTCTTGCACAAACCGCCAGCAACAATAACAACACCACCGCATCCACCCGACCCACTACCCCCAGCACCAGCCACCACACCTTCACCAGGCGCGACGACTGCAGGAGACGCAGACGCATCGCGGCCCGTCTCGCCCTCGCCCGTCTCGCCCGTCTCGCCCTCAGCCATGTCGTCTGCTTCTCGTCCCGTCCTGGCTCGCGGCCAGGCTGTTGGGTCTGCGTCTCCGGCCCCACCGAGCATGCACGACGCACTCGTATCTACACTCACACGGCCCCTACCCCCCAGCCATCCACCCACTCCGCCGCCCTTGTCTCGCAGCGCATCGTCTCCCGGGCCGAGCGCCATGACCGGTGGCGGTACCGGTGCTACCGGTGCGGCCCCGCAGCGCTCGGCGACCCACGGCGGTGACAACGAGAAAGGCGTCGCGGTAGAGAAGCTGCTCGCTGGCGCTCTCGAGGCCGATGGCGAGCGCGTGACCCGCGCACTGAGGGACCAGATCGAGGCCGTCCTCGCTGCGCAGGACGCTATCGGTCGCGCGCATTTGAGTCTGGAGGGTGTGGGAGCGCCGCCGGTGGAAGAGCTGGACAGCCCTCCAGACAACGAGAAGACGCCGGCGGCAGTGGAGGACAAGGCCGAGGTCACGCATACCGAGGACATTGCCAAGCCGGCGGCAGCGGCGGCGGCGGCGACAGAGGCGCCGAGCGACAAGGACACGGCCGTGCCGCCCCCCAAGACCAAGGAGGCGGCAAAGGATCCCAAGGAGGTGGAGCGCGCCGAGGCGCGCCAGAAGGCAAGGGAGAAGAAGGCCGCCGCGGAGCTGAACCGGCGCGCCGCTGGCGTCGAGGACATTATGGCAAAAGTGAGTTCACTCCGCGTCGCACGCACTTGAACTGACACCGTCCGCAGCTATCCACCCTCGCCGCCTCTCTCAAGTCGTACCACGCCCTCGGCACGCCGTCGTTGTCGTTTGCGCCGAACGCAAACGCTTCGCAGGCCCCCACCCCGATCGCATCCACGCGCAGCCCGCCCAGCCTCGCACACCACGCACCGGCGCGCTCCCTCTCGTCGCGCCACCCGGTCGTCACCATCGCCCACCCGTCCGCGGCGGGGCTGGCCCCCAACCATCGCCGCCTCGAGGGAGGCGAGCCCGTGACGCACTCGCCCATGGTATCGAGTCCGCTGGCCATGACGCCCGGCTCGAGGACGCGCGCAGGTGCCGGTGTTGGTATCCACGGCCACGGAGGTGGCGCTGGCAATGGCACCGGCACTGGCATGGGCAACCCCGGAGCAAGCCACACGCAGGACAAAGCAGCCCACCTGGGAGCGGCCCGGCGACCACAGCTGTGGCTGCAGCGCAGTGGGAGCGCCGGTGCCGGCGTCCCAATTCATCCACACATCGGCAACATTGCGGGCGAGCCGATGACGATGAGTCCAAGTGAATTGGGACACCATCGCCCATGGTAGAGGAGATGGAGAGGGGGAGGAGGATACACGTTGTTTTCATGATTCCATTGTTGTATGCATAGCCCTAATGAACTGCGACTTGCGGGTGGCAGACAGTGGAGTGCACACTGCAGCACGCTGCGTTGCGATGGGTTTCTCTCACTCTTAATCCCCTGCACTCATCTCATACACTCACTGAAACACAACCGCACTTTGCGCGCGCAGGGTGCGGCGGCCGCCGTCAACGTAAAGACAATTAGAATGCTCATGATGCTATCCATAAAAAGGGCCCACTTGCTAATGAACGATGCGACTGTACAACGCTGTGTACTGTGAGGTGCAACTATGAAAAATGGGTACTCTACAACTCAGTGATTACCTGGCCCCCACCTGCGGGCCTGCGTCCGTCGGTTGACAGCCTCTGGCCGCGCGTACCTCAGACGCGGTAGATGCGAATAAGACGCTGCGGCGTGACGATGCGCGTCCTGCACAGCGGGCATTCCCGGCTCGTGGCCATGATGAGGTCGGAGCAGTCTGCGAGAAACACGTGTTAGCACCCACTCTACTGTACTACTGTCCCGAGGCCGCCAATTACTCACGCTGACACATTGCCAGGTGGCCACAGTCGACTACGGCCAGCGTGGCCTCTTCGTCCTGGCACACGACGCAGAGCCCGCGGTCCATGTCTGGCTGTGGGCCAGTGGGCGGCGGACGCTCGGCCGCTGGCAGCGGGGAGGGAGGCTGCGGCGAGGGGTTCGTCGGTGTTCCATCTCCACCGAGGCCATCAGATGGCGTCCCAGGCGTTCCAGAAGCTCCAGCAGCTCCGTCTCCGCTCCCATTCCCGTTCCCACTCGCCTCGGCCTCTGCAGCCCTCGCTGCTGCCAGCTCTTTTGCCTTCTTGGCCTCGGCAGCCAGCCTGGCTTCCTCGGCCTCTCGCTCCTCAGTCACCCTCTGCCTCTCCAGCCGCTTTCGTTCATCGACCACAAGCTCGTTGACGCGCGAAATCAGCTCTTCCTTTTCGAGCACTTGTTTGAAATCGACCTGAACGTGGTTCTGGAACAGGATTGCTTTGAGTGTGCCAATGGACAGAGACGCGAGGTACGAGTTGGGAAGGGCGACGAGGGAGTGGATCGTGGGGACGGGCGGGGGAGGGGCGCGGGGCGCAGGTTTCGGGGCTGGAGCTGGAGTCGCTCGGCTACCAGTGGCGGGTGGTGGACGGGTCTGTTGGGCCTGCGGACGGGTCTGTTGAGCCTGTGGACGAGCCTGGGCTGGTGGAGGGGGACGGTTCTGTTGCTGCGACTGCGGCTGTTGGCCACGCTGGGCATAGGTCGGTGGTGGAGGTCGACGACCGTTGGCATTCTGCTGCTGCTGCTGTGGAGGGGGGCGCTGTCGCTGCTGCTGCTGCTGGCTGTGGCCTGGTGGGGGCACTGGCTGGCCAAGCTTCGGCACTGAACGACGGCGATAGAAGCTTTCGTGCTCGGGCGCGAGACAACCAGTGTTGGGATTGCGCGCGCGGAACGCAGCCTGCACCACGTCCTCCTTTTCTTTCAGGGCGACAGTCTTGATGTCGTATGCGGTCAAGTACTCCTTTAGGCGCTTGATCGGGAGTGAGCGGAGCATGTCCAGCGGCGCAGCAGTCACTGTAAGGTGCGTAAGCAACGGACCCATGAAATGCAGACACCACACCCACCTTGCAGCATTGCCAGACAGTGGAAGCACACGGGCTCGACATCGTAACCCGGCGCAGCAGCAGTCTCACTGGGGCCCATGAACGCGTCTCGGATTTCAGAAAACACCCCGTCCGCTCCACCTCGGGGACGTTGTGAAGCCCCGTTTCGGCGCGGCATGAGCGCCTGTCCGTCGTCGATGCACGTCGAGCAGTACTCGTAACCGCAATGGCCACAGTTCTTGCCTCGCCGCCAGAGAGGGTTAAAGTCGCGTCCACATTGACGACATGCTGCGGGGTGTGTCAGCTACAGATCAGGGGTTACCGTCCGTCGGTGATGACCAAGGCGGCTGGATCAGGTTAAAGAGGGGGCGCCGAAACCTGCCAAGGCCCGTGGTCGGTGGCGGTGCCCCCCAACGATGGAGGCTGCAGTGACGAGCTGGGTGTGACTTACCTGATGACTCGACGACGGGAGGTGGGCCAGAGACTTGTCGGTTAGTTGGGTATGGCCAAGAAACTACGGGCTACTAGCTTACGGATAGGGATACCGCGCGGCGGTTGGGTTGCGCCAGAGCTCATGGCGGAGACGGTGGAGGTGGACGTAAGCGCCTGTTGCTGACCGATGGGAATGGACAGCCGACGTGGGATCTGCGAGGGGAGAGGAGCGAGATGCAGTAGGCTTGGGTGTGGCCTCGACGCTGGTGTGTGACAGAGGTGGGCGCGTCGACGGCCGATTGTGTTGGATCAGAGCTAGACGGTTGAGTGGAAAGAAACAAGATCAAGTATCTTCTGGAAGTTGTCGCGCCCGTCGGTCATGTCGGCCAAGTACGATGACGCCACCAGCGGCCAGCGGCCGGCGTGTCCGTCCATGGAATGCCCCAGGCGTCACCCAGACCGCTGCCTGGTGGTTCAGTCACGTTGGGACTGGCCAAACTCCAAAGCGAATTGAGTTTAAGTTTAGCCGTTCTACCGAAATATTAAGATGGCCCGTTAGTACAGAGGTTATAATTCCCTGGAAGGTTCCAACCACGTATATTACCACAACGGCCGGGGTTCGAATCCAGGAAGGGACAAAATGTGAATCACGTATATTACCGATAAGTGCCGGGGTTCACAGTCCAAAAAACACTGGCCGGTGTGAAATGAGGGAAAGTGGGCCATCTTACGCGACTATCTTTTATTATATTTATTCTATTAGTGATTTTTACACAGTATGGAAAGTGTTAGTTACTGTGCACAGTTAGCAAAAACAAACGGAACCAAATATTACGTAACGACTATCGCGTGGTTGTCGCGTGTCCCATGCCTGCTGGTGCCTGGCTGCTGGACGCGGTGAGCAGTGACGTTGCTGGCCACTTGGGACGGACTGGTTGTTAACAACCTCTCGTTCCAAGTCTCTTATTTACTCATCCAACACTCGCTCGCTCGACGCCGCCGCCGCCATGACAAGCGACTCGCCACCCATGTGGGAGGTATGTCATCGACCACCGGTGCACGCTGACCTGCCCAGCCGCGTATCAGGCATATAACTGGCGTCGGCATTCACGAGCTCGTGCCCCCGGCCCCGCCTCCAGCTCGCGGTGGTGGGAGCTTTCCCTTTGGTCCTCCCCCCGGCGGCTCACCACGAGCACGGAGATCGAGCCATGCTGGCCACGACGTGCCACCGTTGCATGGCCGAGCACGGGCTCCCACTCTTGCCGGCGAGGGCAGGGACGGACATATCCACCATCCGCCTGCTGCGCCGCCTCCAACGACCGTCCCGCCTGTGATGGAGGAACGGGCGCTGGCAAGGTGTTTTATCGCGCTGGTGCTTCCTGGTGAAAAGCACAAGAAGGACGAGGCCGATGCTCGTCGCGCAGCCTCCCCGGTGACAGAGGGGACAGAGTCGCCGCCAGCGTCGCCAACACCGAGTTCGGCGTCGGCGTCCCGGCGACGAACACGGATGCAGCCGGACGCTCCCAAACCCGGCCGTACACGTACGACATCCCTCCCTCCCAAACCGGCACAACCGGCACCTCGCCCTGTGCGTAAGGCCAGCGTATCGAGCGTCGCGTCCGCCCCCGCTCCGTCCCCTGTACCGTCCTCGCCGTCCCCGGGAGCGAGCTCGCCGGCCCCGCGACGCCCGAAGCAGAATGGAACCAGTCCCATTGCGTCCACAGCATCACCCAAGACCACGCCGCTCAAGGTATCCCCGGCCACGGCGGCCGCCAAAGTGGCTCGACCATCGCCCGTCAAGCTCTCGCCAGCCAAGGTCGCCCCGGCCAAAGTGTCCGCAACGACAGCGTCTCCCAAGCGGCCCGCACCTGTCGTTCGTCGCTCCACCACGCTGGGCTTTCCCGCTCGCCCAGGCGACAGACGTGCACCACCGCCACCACCCCCGCCTGTCCCCTTCTTCCTTTCTGCGATTCACCCTCCGAGCACTCACCCGCGGTGGGCCCATCTCGAGACTGGCGACTTTGCCCCCTGGCTCGGCCTCAATGAGGCTGCTGGCACGCAGGTCGAGGTCCAGGTCTGGCTCGAAGAAGGTAAAGGGGAGAGTGCCAAGTGGCGCCAGCTGCCTGGTGTTGGCGGCGTGATGGATCTCACACGTCTGGTACCTTGTCGGCCTGGACAGGTGCTGGAACCAAACACCGTCCAGTGGACGTTTAGCGCTTATCCCAAGTCGGTGTTCTACCTGCCGGCCGCGGATGCCCCGCCCCTGGAACGCGATGTTGAGCGTGGCGTGGTGGAACGCAGTCTCCGAGAGACAAGGATGAAGCATGGCCCAAGTGTCGGAGCTCTCCACCAGTGGGTTCTGACGTCGCATGTGGTCGCTAACCCTCAGACTCGTCAACATTCAATCCGTGATTGCCGACACGCAGCGCAGCATCGATGACCTTCAACGGCGTATAGACTCTCTTATCACAGGGGATGTCGACCGGTCGACGCTCAAGCGCGACGTATCTGAACGCGGCCTCAAGGTCCGCTGGGTCCGCGACCGTGTCTCCGAGGTAGAACGTACCATCGAGGAAGCCCGGGCGCGTATCACACTCCACCGTGGCCGGGTGTCGGCCCGACGCGCACTGCTAGCGGCTGCCGTCGAGCACGAGGAGACCACCAAGTCGGAGGCATGCGACCTCGCACGCCAGATTGCCGACACTGAGGACCAACGGAGCGCTCTGCTGCCGCAAATATACAGTCTTCGCGCCCACCACGCGCAAACACTTGACAGTCTGTTCCCCATCGAACCCCTCCATCCCCTTACACTTCTATACTCCATCGTGGGTGTCCCCCTCCCGATTCCTTTGGGACCCAAGGACCCCGCCCCGCCCCTCACTCTCGCCCCGGCACTCATCCCCGACGGCTGTCCCCGGGTCGACGAACGCACAACTTCAGCAGCACTGGGTTACGCGGCGCTTGTTGTCCACCTGATATCACTTCTCGGCGGCGCTGCCGCCGGCCTCGCTTACCCGGTAACCTACGCCGGCTCGCGCAGCCATGTCCGCGACGTCGTCTCGGTCATGAACGGACCTCGCTCGTTTCCGCTGTACGGTAAAGGCGTCGAGCGTTATCGGTACGAATACGCCGTGTTCCTGCTCAACAAGGACATTGAGCTGCTCATGCACGAGTCGGATATCCGCATGCTGGACCTGCGGCACACGCTTCCCAACCTCAAGAACCTGCTCTTGACACTGTCGTCGCCTGAACCGCCCCCATCTGGCCCCGTCTCGGGCCCCGGATGGGCCAGTGGCGCGGCGTCGCGCGCGAGCTCGCGCCAGCCGTCTTCGGCGTGGAGTCTGCCCAGTCGCCATCTGCGGAGCGTGAGCGCTACGTCGTTTAACTTCCTCGTGCCGGCCCCGGCTACGGGGTCGATCGGGACGTCGCTGGCCAGTGCGGGCCCGACGAGCGACGAGAGCGGGAGTGTCAGCGCCAACGCTAGTGCGGTCGTTGGACAAGGTGGGCCGTCGACCCCGTCACGTTCCGAGTCGCCACAGCCGCTATGGGCAAGCCCGCAGCGGTCGCGGCTGCACAAGTCGCACACGGCCTCGAGCTCTGGAACCCCCGACGACCGGGAATGCGACGACTCGGATTCGGAGGGCACCCAGACGGAGGGCTATGTCGTGGGCAAGAACGCATGAGGGGTTAATACAATGCATCTTCTTCAGAGCTTCTGTCGCTACATGTCTGGAGACGCCCGACCGGCTCGTCCTGGACCCAACTAAAACCCGTATTTCCTAGATCCTAGACCTCACGCCGGGGCACACCGGGACGCATGAATGTATCGCGCATCTCGGGTTCCTCCTCAACCTCGCCCGCCAGTCCGCGTCCCTTTGTCCATCGACTGCGCTCTGCGCTCCCTGTGCCCAAGTTCCGGAGCTCGGCAGCGATACGCCGCTGTTCGCGCGCCTTGGCCACGTCCTCTGGTGGTGGCCGGCCATCGCCCGCCGCCGCCGCTGCAGCGTCGTTCACAGCAAGGCCGCCGGTACCGACGAAATGCGGCACGGGGTCAGAGTCGGGGACGACGGCGTGCACGGCACCGCGGTGGTCCACCTCCATCACCTCTGTCTGATCGCCGGTCGCAAAGTCTGGCAGGAAGGTGCCGCCCATGGGCGCGCGGGTGAGGCGGTGTTCCGCCATGACGCTGGCCTGTTCGCCGAGCGCGGCGCGGATGCGGTGGCGCGTCCAGGCAAAGGAGAACATGGTTGACGAGACTGGGAACGGGTCAGTGGTCAGCTGTATCTCTGCTGTTGGTGGTGTGGTGCCGCGCAGCAGTGGTGGTGGGACTCACGGAGGAACGTGAGCGTGAGCGTGTTGGGGGTGATGCGCGGGTGCTTGACGGTGCTTGCGAGGCCGGCTGGCTGTTAGCGATGTACAATCTCGAGAGGCCAGGCCTTTTCTGATCGCGCACTGGCGTACGGCGCAGTGGGCACTGGGCACATCACAGATCACAGATGCAAACATGGCCCATCTCTTCCCCTCGTGAGCGCGACATTCTTGGTCGCGACAATCCCCCTTCACTTCGTGACCGTTCGTGCCCACAATACGCCCCGCTCTGAGCGCGCGTTGCCCGCCGGGCCAGCTCCGCCAGCTCCACTCCACTCACTCAACAAGCCGCCAAACACCATGCCTCCATACATGCCCTCCTGCGTCGCGGCGCCGTTGAGTTTCTTCAGGTCATCCTTGTCCTTGAGAGGGAGCGGTTTGGGACCGGGGTCCGACGGACCGGCCGCGTCTTTGAGTGCTGAAGAGTCAGCTCTGTCGAGCTGTGTCGTGTCAAACTGGCATGGGCCTTTGTAACGGTGAACTGAAGCCATCATGCAGCGCCCGACAGCTCCACAGGTCGTGACAGCACAGCGTTGCTGCTCACGGACAGATGAACGGTGGCGGGGTGGGGTAAGGCGCAATGCAATGCAAGCAAAGTCACCTCACGCTGTGACTTGGCCAAAGAGGTGCAATGGCCAACAGGGGCGCGGCATGCACTCACTGTCGGATGTTGCGACGGCGCGCTTGTCGAGAGCATCTGCTGCGTCCTTGAGGTCTGTAGTGTCGCCTTGGGAGAGGGAGGTGAGGGGCATGGTTGGTGTTGAAGGATGGTGTGCAGATGGGAAAGATTGGGTTGGTGACGTAGCTTGCCATGCAGAGCCATGGGCGAGGGCTCGCCGTCGCCGGCCCGGCAATTCCGAATAATCCCCCCGCGTTTGTTGTTGTTTCTGCCGGGTAGACATCTGCAACACCTGGCTCGAGCACATGGCGGAGCGCGACACACACGGAGACGCACATCAAACGTCGTCTTTCAGAACGCACATTCCATCTCGCCATGCATCTCCTCGTCGTCGTCGAACCGCTCACGCTGTGCTCATGCTCATCGCCCTCGTCGTGCGCACCCTTTCAGCCATTCCTGCCAAGCGGTCTGTGCTGGTCCCGCCCCGGGGACCCAAAGGAGTAAAGTGGCTCTTGTCGATTCCAGCAAACATCCTCTTGTCCCAACCCACGAAGCGAACAGGCAACGGAACCCCTTGGTCACTCCCAGGGCTGGCACTTGCCGCAATCGGGGACTGCGAGCTCGCCCATCTAACACCCGGCCGCCCTCTCGCTCTCGTCTTTGCTCTTGCTCTATATCCCTCAAGTGTACAAATCAACTACCCCCCCTATCAGCGACCCATATCCCAACCCCCCAGCGATGCCGTCCGCGACGCAGCCGTTCACCGTGGTCGTCAACCATCCCGCACGCGCGGGCATGTACATGGTCGTCACGTACGTATCACACAGTGACAGGTGTGGTTCGGAGCACCTCGAAGAGGCTGTCATGGATGGCGAATGTTTGCGCACGGGCGCAGCCCGTTCTGGGGTGTTGACCACATTGGGACACTGCAGCTGTCAAACAAGTCTTCAGACTCCGACTGGCCTCCATCAACTAGGCGGCCAGTGGCCAGTGGCAATGAGCTGACTCCCTCTGCAGGTCTGAACGCCCATGCTCGCGATGCACTCGGAATCACACTCTGTGCTGCTACAGCCTGACGCCACTCGGTGAGCGCATCTTCCGTGCAGGATCGTGCTCGCACTGCCCGCGCGGGCGCAACAAGTGCAGCTACACCGGTGCGCTGTACCGTTTCGACGAGGAAATGTCACGCGGATACCTCATCAACCCGGAGAGCGACGAGGAGGCCGAGCTCGAGGCCGAGATGGCGAGTGACGGCGTGCTGAGTGAGATGGGCCGCGCACCAAGGGCGACCGCGAGCGGCAGCGGCTCTGGCTCTGGAACTCGTGCCGGCGCCCATGACGAGGGCGGTTCGGAGCCAGACCTGTTTGGCTCGGCTCACAGTGGCGATGGCGACGCCAGTGGCAGTCTCACCTCCGACGACGTTGCCAGTGCCCTCGACGCACCAGAGTCCCCCGGCCCACGCCTTCACCACACCAAGCCAACAATCACCACCACCACCACCACCAAAACCAGCAAGCCTCCGCTCGCACCACTCATGGACACGGACCGTTCAGCGACCACCAGTCCCGACCTTCCTACGCCGCCCATCTCACCCATGGCCCCACCTGCAAAGCTGGCACCGGAGGCTGAGGAGCACAAGTCGCCAAGCAAGGGCAAGGGCGTTGCAATCACCCAGCCAAAGGCCCACAACCAGACCAAGTCTCCCAGCGTCAAGTCTGCTTCACTTCCAAAGCGCAAGAGTGCAGTCCGTTTTGACGTTCCGTCCTCTCCGTCGTCGTCGTCGGCCACTCTGAACGGCGCTAAGACCGCCTCCAACAATGGTGGTGTCGCCACCGATTTGGCCCAGACCAACAGTGCCGTGGCGCCGGCGTCTGCACGCACCCCCGACACTAATAACCCCAACCCCGAATATTCCACTCCCGCAGCTGCAATCGAAGACACGCCCGAGCGCGTCTCGTCACTCGCACCGCCACCCCTCTCCGACTCATCGGCCGAGGAAGAGGCCAAGCTGGGGCGCATCATGGCCAAGCTCTCCCACCTCGAGATCCGCGTCGCCGACGTGGAGGGCCTGAACGGCGAACTGCAGCTCGAAAACGCCGTGCTCAAGAAGAAGAACAAGCACCTCAAGCACACGCTCGCGGTCGTTCGTGGTAGTAACCGCGTTACCTCCGAGGCCCTCACCAACGCCGTGGCGATGATTGGCCAGCTGGAGCGCGACCGCGTCAAGCTTGTGGACGACGCGGGAAGTGCGCCTGTCTAAAGATCCCACATGTCGAGACGAGAGTGAGAGAGAGAGAGAGAATACAGAGACGCACACCAAGTAATGGAGGCGAGAGGCGGAGAGTGTGGTGTGCTGAAAGTGTCGTGGTTATTGTTTTACGCTCATTTCAAAGACTAGCTTCTTGTTCCTTTTCAATTGTTTATATCCCCCTCCTCCAAATTTTGGCTGCCCGGGTGATGGGGCAGACCATAATGTAGTACCGTACGCTACTGTAGAAACGTACCAGCGATCGAAGTAGACACATACGAGATGAGAATGTCACGATGTCTTCGAAAAAGTCGAAAGTGGGACCTGGCTGGTCGGGACAACCCATCCACACACGACCGGCCCGATGAGGCACAATCCGCAACTCACGCGATTACATTCCTGCCCTGCAGCATTCCGTCCTCGACCTGGCCCGGTTTGTACACTTGCACCAACGTTGGGATCGCACCCACGGTGAATGCCCTGTAGCTCCTCGTTGCATACATACCTGGGCATGGGCTTGCGAGTGGCGAATGACGGAAGGAAGAGAGGACGAGGCAAGCGCCACAGGACTCGTTGTGACCACGACCCTTTCCGTGTTCCCTTAACACACATCTCCGAGGCATCCACATCTCCTCGCGGCGGTCGCAATCCTTTGGCAGCACCCTCCACTGCGTCTCCTCATCCGCACACACTCGTGAACGGTGACGTAATGGCCGTTTAGCTCAGTTGGTTAGAGCGTACGCTTCACAGTCACAAAACACCAACTTCGATCCACTTCTTCACGAGTGGGACGGAGGTCCTGGGAAGCGCGTAAGGTCGGCGGTTCGACCCCGCCAATGGTCATTTTTGGCCCTCGGTGACTCGCACAGAGGCCATGAAGGTGTCTGGCAACAAAGTAGACTTGCCTAGAAGGGATCTGAGCTGCTGACGTGATGATGCCACCTCGGTCAACCTCAATCTTCCCTCCCTATTTGCCGTGCCGCCCTTCACTCTCCCTCGATGATATCCCAACGACAGCCCTCTTCACATGATCGGCCGTTTAGCTCAGTCGGTTAGAGCGTACGCTTTACAACACCCTGACGCTCCTCAACGCCACCCTCTCCTCATCCGAAGTGTGGCATGGATCTCGTTGCAATCGCGTAAGGTCGGCGGTTCGACCCCGCCAACAGTCATTTTTGGGTCTCAGGAGACCGCGAGGGGGCTCCCAAAGTGATTGCAAGTCACAAGCAGCGAGCTGTGGAGACTTCTTCTTGTTGCAAAGGTCTTTCTTGGCTGTTGAGATTACGTAACCACTTGCGCCACTGCAGTGTGGCACCGAGCTGACCGGAGAACGAGGGTACTGCACCAATGCTGCTCTTTCTGCTTCTTCATTGTCCTCGTGCTTCTCTGTAGTGCTCGGGCCTCCCTTCTGTGTGCATATAAGCAGCTCTGTAGACGCCTATGCATCTCCATCCTCTTCTGAAAGACAAACTGCCAGCTTAAGACCATCGGTCTCGGGCGCTAAACGGCATCAAATCCCAACACTTGGCCGCCAATCGTCTGCATTTTTCTTCCACCACCCGTCGACTCCAGCATCGTCTACCCTATGGCTCAGTTGGTTAGCGCGTGGAGCTGTTATCTTCAACATACTCCGAGGTCCCAGGTTCGAGCCCTGGTGGGGTAGTCTGCAGCAGCATCTGATGCTCTGCAATGTCTTTTTCACCATGTGAGAACGGTGTGAGAAGGTATGAGAAGGTGTGGTGTGAAGAGGAGGACGATCGGAGATCGGCGGAGGATTGTCGGGGTGAAAAAATAGAGTCAAATACTGAAAAATGTAAAGTTCGTTCACATGCATCAAGTACATGCCTTGTGTGTGGACAAGACACTGCGGCTTAACACTACGGAGGTCCCATGATGCAAGCTGCGGTGAACACTGTTGATGTTGACACACATCCCGTGTGGTCTGGGAGCGACGCCGAAGAAAAACCACACACCTTCCCTTTCTTCGCCTTGCTCCGGAAGCGAAACACTTATACACTTATACCTCAACCCAGGTTCGCATCCCTAGTCCCACTTCATCCCTGTATCCACCATTTCCATACAATGGTCGCCGCCGCTCTCACCATGCTGGCCGTGGCCCCACCCACCCGCCCCTCGTCCAACCACTCGATCCACTCTGGCCACTCTGTACGCTCTGTACGTCGGTTGGCCACATCCCTCACTCCAACTGACCCCCTGCCACCCAGCTCAAACCTGATGTCCAGCACATCGAGCACCTCGAGAAGCCCGACCTGTCAAAGAAGGCCAAAACCAAGCATCCCCACCGCGCAGACAAGCACGCGTCGCGTGACCGCGCCAAGGACGACCTCTTGCTGGCGCTCGCGAGGCTCGAGGGCACGATTGGCTCGCTGAAGATGCTCACCGAGTCGCTCAAGGCCGAGAACGTTATTCTTGTAGCTGAGAAGAGCGCGCTCCAGGCTGAAGTCGCGGCGGTCAAGCTCAAGCACGCTTTGCGCCACGACCACAGCCACGGTCGTGGCGACGAGGGCGAGGTGCACCAGCTCAAGGCACTCGTGGCCCAGCTCCATCAGCGCAACATGAGACTGACGGACAAGAGCGCCGGTCTGGCTGCTACCGTCGGTCGTCTGCAACGCGAGGCTGACGAGGCGGCTAAGAAGCGCTCCGAGGCGGTTGGTGTTCTCCACCGTCTCCTGGATCAGTAGGTCTGTTGTGTTTAGGACTGGACAGCGACATCGGCGGAACTGAAAAATGTGTGTGTGTGTGCTCGCGTGGAGGTTAGATTCGTTGTATATCGAAAATCGATACGCGAGGAGGGAATGCATCAATAATGTCTATGTACACGGACTGTGTGGAGACGTGGAGCTGAGCCTGCCGCCTGATAGCTATAACTTCCCATGGAACTGTTGTACCGTCTTCAGCTGCAATGGCCATTGCACTCATGGACGCACCACCAGACAGCCTTGGGCTGGCAGAATACAACGCTGCGACAGGGCGATTCCATGGGCCCGAGTGAGTCCCCCACGCCCAAGCCAGGATTGTACGAAAGCTAACGCCGTAAGCCTCCGCTGTTCCCACTGCGCTCCCGACTCTGAGACTAGTTGCACTTTCCGGCTCGCGCGTCTCCCCTCAGGCCTGTACTTTTCTTACAAGTGTGACGGGTGCTCGTCCGAGATCGCCTCTCGCCTCGCCAATTTCCGCACCCCCGCCAACATCGCCACACCGTCCCTCCACGGCCACGGCCATCTGCACGACCACTGGCCCCTCCCGCGCTGTGAGTGGGAAGGGCGGTTTGTCCGGCTTGTCCCTGCGAGCGTGCCGGTTCTCGCGCACTTGTCGTCCGCATGCGACTGGGAATGGGACGACAGCTCTGACCAACTGGAACGCCACGTTGAGCATGCCGACGAGGGCAAGGAACATACTTTCTGGGTGGTCGCAACGCGCCATGGGCCCCTCACCAGTGTGGGTGGGGTGACATTCACGACTGACCCGGAAGACCCGTTCGTCATGGCTGTAGCAGAGCGAGACGTCCGGGCAGCAGCGCCACCGTCCAGTTCCCGCGCCAGCCACGACACGGCGACGTCAACTGCGCGTACCACCCAGGATCCACCCACGCCACCCCTCGCCGAGCACGACCTACTCAAGCTCCGAGCCGAGAACCACCGCCTCAAGATCCAGAATGTTACATTGCACAATGCCAACACACGGCTCGAGGACGACAACGCCAGTCTGTCGACACAGGTCGAGGCGCTGCAGCGGGAACTGGACACGCTCGCCGCAGAGCAGGAGATGGCCGCAGAGGAGTTTCGGCACATCCTCGAGAGTATGTGAGCGTGTGCAGCAGTGCAGCAAAGTGGAATATCAACGCAGCAATATGCGGGCAGAGGTCCATGCATCATTGCTACAGTGGCCAGAGGCGAGTAGGGCACCATTGTGATGGCTTGCAGAGGAACGCGCCGAGGGGAGGGTGCCGAGTGGGGCACCGTTTTGCCGTCGAGGTCCACAGCCCAGCAGTAGGGTGATCAGCGCCCAGCCTGGGGCGGAGCAAGAGCGACATGGGTGCTGGGGGACTGTGAAGGCGAGGTCTCAAACATGATGCTGTCCCAAGAGGTGAACGGGAGCTTGGTGAGGTAGTCCTTGAGGCTGAACATCGCAGAGCCGTCGAGACGCACTGGAGGAAGAGTGGTGATGGGTACAGGAGAGAAGGAAGAAAAGGTCAACTTGTGGATGGGTCATGCCGAGGCGGCTATGTACCCATCCAGTGGTCAGTGAACAAAAGACAGACACAGACATGAGACACCACTTGCATCACCAAAACTACGGCTGATCACATGCTCGCTCGAGAACAATTGCTTCTCCCTTCTTGCCCTATCGGCGGTGATGGTTTCACAGTTACCTGCGGAGGTCAAGGGGTGATGGGCTGCGGGGCGGGGTGGGGGGTGGCGTGTCGTAGCTGTCGACGGGGTCCATGTTGATGATCTGACAACGGTAAAAAGCGGTTGTGGGGATGGATACAAAGAAGGGGTTGGACAGTACAGTTGTTGGGTTGGTGGGTCCTTCGGTTTTAAAGTGCGTCGAGCCACAGATGCCCAGGAGCAGCAAGTCGACTCAGCCTCTCCTCGCACCTCTGATCCATGCTTTGCAAGCAATGCAGCTTGCACGTTTCTCAGAACACGCGAGCTGCGAGGACAAAGGAGCAACTGATGGTGTGCGCGAAGCTGATGTGCGAGAAGCTGATGGGGCGCCCGGGGACCGTTCGCAGCGCTCGTGCGAGCGCAATCATGCGTTGTCACCATGCACCCGTCTCCGTCACTTACTCACGCACTCATGACAGTCGCTCACTCGCATCGTTCCACCTCCTCCATCACCACGCTGCACCACGGCTCGCGCCCGGTGGCACCCGGTGGCTCGCCCATACCCTCCATCACCATCCAAGCACCGTCTCGACGACCGTCCCTGGCGTCTACGGGTTCCATTAGCGAGCTAGACATCGGCAGGGCTGCTCACTCCGTCCGCGGCAAACGGCCAACTCGTCTTTCAAAGGCCCCTCGAATGAGTGTCTCTGAGATGAGTACCTCTGGGATGAGTACGCCACCTGGGCCGAGGGAGCTCTCTGGGCGGTTCATGCTCGACAAGATCGCCGCCGAGGTTCGGCGCCATCAAGATCATTTGTTCGAGGAGAACCATCTTTGGTGCACGCTGTCTCTCAGGCCGAGGTGAGCTCGACTGTCCTGGTAGAAGCTCAGCTCACACCACCAGTGCTGCACTCCGTCCCAATGTCTTCCGCATCTCATTCTCGATTGACACCACCTCGGCCACTCACCTCGCCAATGCGTTTCGAAACGCTGCGAAGAGTGTTATCGACAAGTGGGAGAGGACGCCGACGGATGTGGAGCACGTTGCCCTCTCGTGTGCCTTTGCAGTGACCGCTCGGTAGGTGTGTGCTGCAGTGTCTGTTCTGATCACAGCAGCCTCAGGAAAGACGCTTCTGATATCGCACTCTACTTCACCATGGCGTCAAAGAACGAGCTCGCCATCATCCTCCGGGACGCCGCCGACCACGTCACACCCACCTTTCCACTCACTATGCGATCAAACGTCCCCGCTAGCAAGTACCATCTCCCGAATTCCAATACCAAGAAAGCATCTGCTGTCTCGCGGCGGATTGCCACCCTCGAAACTGCATTAAAGGAGCTCAAGGTCCTGGTTGACAAGTTGCGAGCGGAGCATGCCGAGTCCAAGGCGGTGAAGGACAAGGATGAGCTGGACCAACACAAGGCTGATCTGAGAGCAAAGGTGGCAGCGCTGGAGCTCAAAGTGGATGGTATGGAGAAGGAGTTGGACGTGGTCCTCAAGACCCAAAGGGGATAGGAATCCCAGAGAGACATGACCTTTGCCTTTTATGCAGAGTGTATGGGCGGCATAGCCAGCAGATCAGCAGCGCAGATATACGATTGTCTCGGATGGTGAATTCAGCCAAGCCGCCGCTGTTGGTCACCGATCTTGCTCACACCACCGCCCATTCAGTACACGCCCCATTGCGTCAGACGTTTGAGATCCAGGTGACGTACTATGAAGACTGATGATACATAAAAGAGCCAGGGACGTCCCATGCATCTTGCATACCATCCCCAACTCGCCTTCCACCATGGGTGGTGCCAAGCTCGCTGCGAGCTTTTGGTGCACTCGCAATCCGGATGGTTCATACGTTGGAACAGAGTGAGCTCGCCCACCGCGCCACACGCACACCTCTTGCTTACATCCCAGAACCCTTGCGTGCTGCAACAACTGCAACGGCAAGCCCATGGCCGCGTCATGTCTGCCTACCATCAGAGCCGAGGGGCGCATCTACCGTACCCAGCCATGCAACTGGTGCACGATCGGTCCCCCCATCCCTCTCTGCGCGTACGCCGGCATCCCCATCCACCTATACCAGCTCCCCGGCGACTATCGTTACAGGGCGTTTCGCGCCGATAAAGCCAGAGGATACTTTGCGCCGGCCGAAGCTATTCGGATTCGACCCCGGGCGCGGTCTGCGTCCCCATCCTCCTCGACTCACCGTCGGCCCATGTCCCCCTTGCCCATGCACAAGCCGCGGGTGTGGGACAGCTTGAGTCTCCCGCAGGCTGTGCGGAGCGTCAGTGGTGGTGCTGGGGCCCTTGACAGGATTTACGCACCGCAGCCACGCTTTGTTATCCCCCAGATTCGAATTTCGCCACCCGAGAGCCATGCGTCTTCTGTTACGGGGTGGGTGTGTTGTGTGGACAGACAGATCCCTGCTGACATACAGTCTCGATTCACCGCCGACGGAAACGATCCTTGAATCGCCAGAATCACCAGACTCGGATTCCTCGGGGTCAAACAAGAGCGTTTTCCACATGATCCCGGACGACAACATGCTGCTCGAAGGGGACACAGATGTCACGATGGAGGAAGAAGAGACGCCGGCCAGCCCGGTCTTCATTCATACCGAAGAGGTTCCGGAAGAGGACAGTCCAGTACCCACGCCCCCGGCCTCTGTCCGCCGGAGCAGCTTGTCTACCACCACCACCCCGCCCGGCTCGCCGTCCAAGCAGACGCTGTTGGACAACATGATCCACGTCCACGACAAGGTCATGGAGCTTCGTACTGAAAATGTATCCCTCCAACTGGAAGTGGCCACTCTCCAATCCCACAACGAAGCTCTCAAGAACCAAAATGAAACGCTCCAGCAAAGCCTCGACGCGATCATGACTGCTGGACCCAGTACCGGGACGGGCCACGCACACTCGCTCGAGGTTGTGGCGCTCAAGAACCTCAATTCGTCGCTGTCGGACGAAGTGCACCGACTCAATGCCAAGATCACGGCCATGTCGCTGGTTCAGGAGAAGACCATGGAGGGGTGCAGGAAGATCCTCGAGTGGGCATAGGGGTAGTATATCCGTTTTCTAAAAGGTTCACTGAGTGATGTATGTACCGATGATGGGCACACCATGTCGATATGCCGACATGCTGTCGGGCGCCGGTCAGTGATCAGCGTGATCACTCCACTCTGGGCGCCACACATTCAGAGACTGATGGGTCTGCGCAAGTCCAAAGCGACTTGCTGTCACCAGCCCCTCACTGCTAGATGCATGCATCGGCCAAGTTATAATTGCAGGTGTCGACGCCCTTCCGTTCTTCACTCCCTGGCCACCCTGTCGGCCACTCCAATGTTCAACTGCTACGAGAAGTACGGGCAGGTCTATGGTCACAGGTATGTACCAAGCAGCGTTGCTTCAGTGTACCAGTGTTAACCATTGCCAGCTTCACTCCCTGCCGAAACTGGCCCGACGACCCCGAATGCAACGCGATGCTCCTTCCCGTCCCCCTCACTCCAGACATTTACCGTGTCATGTCGTGCGACAGGTGTATCAAGACTAGCTCCATCTGCAACCTCCCCGGCATCCGCGTACGCCTTACGGAGAACGGCAATGCCGTCCGTATTAACATTGACCGCAAGGACGTCAACCCCGACGGCTCGCCCGTCATTGTGCAGACTGTCCCGCGCTCTCCGCCGAGCATCAAGGTCATCCGCCGCAAGCCCGTCCCAAACCGGGGCTTTGTGGAGGTACCCGGAAGTCCGACCAGTACCGAATTCTCGTCTGGGTTGTTGTCGTACACGCAGAGCAGCACTGGTACCTTTCTCAAGCCGGGGAGGGTGGTCATTAGGGCAGATGTCCACAACAAGCTTTCGGAGCTGGCCCCGCCCACCCCGCCCATCACCCCGGCGCGGACGCCGCCCATCACCCCGACCCGGACGCGACCGACGGTTACCACCGGCTTTTCCAACCCCATCAGCCCGTTTCCCGGTGGCGCTTCGCCTTCATGGTTCAAGCCGAGCTCTACCCCGCTCAACGACTCACCGGGCCACCAGTACACCAGGGCCCGGATGAGTGTTCCCAAGTTTGTAGAACCCGACTCGTTGGTCGAGATTCTGATTCCTCCGGGAGAGGAGAGCGAGCAGTATTCCAAGTACCACAAGAGGAGCCGCAGCTGTATGTCGTGGATGTCCATTTGGGATGACAGTCACAATTCACTTAACATGTGAATGGCAGAAGGAGTGTCGTTGGGACCGAGTTATGAATCTCTGAAGTGACGTTTGGCTTGTTCAATCAGAATAAAATCTCATTTACTCATGACCTTTCGTAATTACCATCGCTATGGCTTAGTGGGAAAGCGCCAGGCTCATACGTCTGTTGTGATCACCTGGAGATCCCTCGATCGAAACGAGGGTGGCGATAAAACTACTCCTTTTTGCGCTCTGAGAGTCGTGTAGATGTCGATGAGAGGTCAGTCTCGCACCAGTCACCAGTTGCCCTGACCTCTCGCACTCTATTAGGATTGACCGGCGCCAGGACCGTTTTATGCTGCCTAAAAGGTATGCAAGGGGGTCATATGTGACATCAAAAATCCAACTCTCTCACTGTTAAAGCATCTTGTCTGCAGACTGGGAAGCTGTGATGCAGAGTGCGCCGAAGGCAGCTGATGTGAAGCAGGTTGTCACTTTTTGCCACTCGCCGCCACAAGTGGAGGTGGATTGTTGACAATTTGGTTCCGCGCGTTGCTCGGGGCATGGCAAGTGGATCCTGACCACCCTGTAACTCCGTCCACCACTCCTCGTCGACATCTCCTTGCCCCATCGACAGACACTGCTCTATACACGTCCTACACACTACCTACGCATCACCAGCCGACCAGAGAGCCCCCACAACTTGTCCCGTTCATTCGCGTCCCTGGTAGCGCCATGCCCAACACCCCCATCCCCGACATTCCGGGCGTGCTGCTCGAGGACCCAGAGACCCGGCACCACCTCAACCAGCATGTCGCTGGCCTGTGTGGTCTGCAGGGAGAGAAGTGAGATCATTGGGGCGCGTGAAATTCGCATATATCTGACCCACAGGTTCCCCGGATCGCAGCCCGTGTCGTTCTCGAGCGGGTCGCTCGACCTTTTGGAGAAGAAGGAGTACGTCCCCTGCACCCTACTTGACCGAGGTGGCTGACCCCCCCCCCAGTTTCTGGGTGTGCGAGAAGTCGGACGGCGTGCGCGTCCTCCTGTTTGTCGTCATGAATGGCATGTCCGGTAACCAGGAGTGCTGGCTTGTGAGTGTCACCATAGCCTTCACCATGGCCTCCACTTGGCTCACAAACAGATCGACCGCAAGCAGCGCTACTTCTTCCAAGACGGCCTCCACTTTACGCACTGGGAGCGGGTGGATGACCCCCTGACCGACACTGTTCTGGATGGCGAGCTCGTCATTGACATTGACCCGCGTACCGGCGTTGAGACACTGCGATACTATGCCTTTGACTGTCTCGTCCTCAACGGCGAGAACGTCATGAAGAAGCCCATCGTCAAGCGCTTTGCCGTGGGTTGCCTCGTCGAGTACCATTTGCTAACCGCACAGCGTCTGCGAGACTGGGTTATTAAGCCTCTGAAGAAGGCACTGCAGCGTTTCCCAGAGTGGAAGGAGCAGATGCCCTTCGAGGTCGTGGCCAAGGACCAAGAGCTCTCGTACCACATTTCGCAGGTTCTCAACGTCCACGTCCCCAAGCTCCAGCACGGCCACGACGGTCTCATCTTTACGTGCGCCGAGTCGGAATACCTCCCCGGGACCGACGACAAGATGTGAGTTGAGGAGGATGTTGGATACCTGGGCCAAGTTGTTGACGCGCCCGTTACAGTCTCAAGTGGAAGCCGCCAAGTGAGAACTCTATCGATTTCCGCATCGAACTTCGCTTCCCCCCTCTTCCAAACGATCCCGAGGAGTGTGACTGGTTCGCCAAGCCCGCCTTCTTGCTCAACCAGTGGGCTGGTGGCGATCGCTACGAGTACTTTGACGAGATGGAGATTGATGACGATGAATGGGAGCAGTAGGTACTTGTTCATTGTCCGCTGGCTAACCTATACAGGATGAAGGAATCTGGAGAAGAATACGACAACCGCGTGGCCGAAGTGTGCTGGGACATGGACCGTCAGGCTTGGCGAATGCTGCGTTTCCGCGACGACAAGCCTCACGGCAACCACAAGTCGATCGTGGTCAAGATCCTGCAGAGCATCGAGGACGGCGTGGAGATTGACGCTGTGCTCTCCCGCGAGACCAGCATTCGCAATGCTTGGAAGCAGCGTGAGATGGACCGTCGCGCCGGACCACCCCCTGCCGCCCAGCAGCGCCGCCCTGCCCCTCCCCAGCAGCAGCACTCATCGTCTGGCAGCAAAATGCAGGCTGGCGGCCCATCGCAGGGTGTGATGGTTGGCCTGAAGCGCTGATTTGCATGCCCGACCCGAGCTCGCACATTGGCTACACCGTCTCCCTCGTTCTCTATCTGCATTATGTGTTGTATGCATCGTTGTCCTCTCTATCGCGTCGTCCCGTCTCTTGTGCGGTCATTGTGTCCCGGCTGCGAGAGTGGAGGTGCCTGGCGATGACGGCCGTTGGACGCCGTTCGGCGAGATTTTGCTCCCGCCGGCTGCCAAAGTCATTGACCCGCTTCAAAGAACCCATGGATGATGGTCTCTCGCACTCTCTCCTTTTGCCACTGAACTAGTGAGAACAAAACACAAAACATGCCGCCCAAGGGAAAGAAAGGAAAGGGCAAGAAGGGTGGCGACGACGATGACGCTTTCTGGTACGTGTGCTCCACCTCACCGTCACCCCATCACCTCGGCCCATTGAGTTGAAAAATCTGACCATGTTCCACAGGGCCGAGAAGGAGAAGGCTCTCGACGCTAAGATGGCTACACCTGCCGAGGACGAGGCCAACGGCGCGGGCGGTGCTTTTGACGCGCTTGACGATGACGAGGGTGCTGGTGGCCTGATGGTACGTCGTCTTCATCCCGTGCTCGCGTGATGTGTTGGGAGACACATCGCTACATGTCCGGACAACCGCTGACACACCGCTCAGGCTGCCATTGCCGCCGCCAAGAACAAGAAGAAGGACAAGAAGAAGGCCAAGCACACTTTTGCGGCTCTCAGCGACGACGAGGACCAGCCGTCAAAGGAGGCGGAGCGCGGCAACATGGTGAGTTCATTGCTCCTCCATCGGACATTAGTTGTTCGCGTGCTGACGGGTAACAGTCCGACGAGTGGCCCGAGGAGGACGTCAAGCCTAAGAAGAAGGGCAAGGGCAAGAAGAACAAGCAGCCAGTGCTCTCGGACGACGAGGACCTTGCCGCCGAGGCCGCTGCCCCCGCCGACAACTTCGAGGATAAGGCACCTGTGAAGGCCTCCATGGACGACGAGTGGCCCGAGGAGGACGTTAAGCCCAAGGGCAAGAAGGGCAAGGGCAAGAAGGGTGGCAAGCAGCAGGCTGCCGACCTCGACGAGGACGACTTCCTTGAGCAGGCTGCCCGTGAAGCCGCCGCTGCCAAGGAGGCCGCGGCACCCGTTGCCGCCGAACCAGCACCCGAGGCCGATGTGGCGAGCGAGGCGGAGGAGCCCGCTGGCGGCCAGCTGCTTTCGAAGAAGGAGAAGGAGCGTCTGAAGAAGGAGAAGGAGAAGGTGCGTGTGTTGTCTGTTGCAGGGTGGCGAGGCATGCCTGGTTTGTACGGCTGGACCGTCATATCAAAGTGTCTCATGTCTTTCCCCTGTGGACGACGTTGAACCCTGGTTGTGACATTAGCTGACCCCTCCAGGCCAAGAAGAAGGCACAAGCCGCCAAGAAGAAGGCTGCTGCAGCGGATGAGCCAGCTGAGGCCGAGCCCCAGCCCGAGGTCGCTGCTCCCGAGCCCGCAGGTGATGACGAGGGTGACGACAATGAGGACGCTGGCGGTTCCAAGAAGAACAAGAAGAAGAAGAAGCCCGCAGCCAAGGCGGAGCCCGTTGCGGCCAAGCCTAAGAAGGTGTCTGCGCACATTCTGTGAGTAACAATGGGCTGGCTGTCATACTCCTGCGACCACGGGCGCCGTACCAGACTCTAACCTTCACAGTGCCATGCAGGCCGCCGTCGCCGAGAAGAAGCGTCTCGAGGAGGAGGCTGCCGCCGTCGCCGCCGAGAGGCAGCGTCTTATCGACGAGGAGGACGCTCGTATCGCCGAGGAGGAGCGCCTTGTTGAGGAGGCCAAGGCCGCAAAGCGCGAAAAGGAGCGTCTCAAGCGCGAGCAGGCCAAGGCCGAGGGCCGTCTTCTCACTCCCGCCCAGAAGCGTGAGCGTGCCGCTGCCGAGGCCCGTAAGCAGGCTCTGCTTGCTTCGGGTGTCACCGTCGCCGCTCTTGCCGCTGGTGGTGCCCCCGCTGCCAAGCGCCCCTTCTACGGCAAGAAGAAGCCTGGAAAGCAGCAGGGTGCCAAGACCCCGTCAGAGGCTGCTACCCCGGCCCGCGCCGCTTCCCCAGAGCCCGTCAAGGAGGAGGCCAAGCCTGAGGAGTCGAAGCCCGCCGACGACGAGGATGACTGGGACAAGTCCGACGACGAGGTTGCTGCTGTCACCGAGGGTGTTAAGGCCGTCAAGGTCGAGGAGTCCGAGGACGACTGGGACAAGTCGGATGAGGAGGAGACTCCCGAGCCGCCCAAGCCTGCTCCTGCCGCTGCTCCTGCCACCAAGGCTGCTCCTGCTGCTAAGGCTGCCCCTGCTGCTAAGGCCGCACCCGCACCGGCCAAGTCGAACGGCAAGGCCGCTGCCAAGGTGGAAGAGTCGGAGTCCGAGGACGGTTCCGACGATGACTCGGAGGAGGACAGCGACGAGGATGACTCGGATGACGACTCGGAGGAGGACAGCGACGACGACTCGTCCGATGACGAGGTTGAGCAGGCCAAGGAGCGTGCTCGCAAGGCCATTGAGATCCGTCGCAAGGCCGCCGAGGCCAACCAGGACAAGACCGATCTCCGTTCGCCCATCTGCTGTATTCTTGGACACGTCGACACGGGTAAGACCAAGCTGCTGGACAAGATTCGTCAGACCTCGGTCCAGGAGGGTGAAGCCGGTGGTATTACTCAGCAGATTGGTGCCACTTTCTTCCCCCGCGAGGCGCTTGTCGAGAAGACCCAGGTTGTCAACCGCGACGGCTCGGTGGACGTCCGTATCCCCGGTCTCCTCATCATCGACACTCCCGGACACGAGTCGTTCACCAACCTCCGTTCGCGTGGTTCGTCGCTGTGTAACATTGCTATCCTGGTTATCGACATTACCCACGGTCTCGAGCCCCAGACTATCGAGTCCCTCAACATGCTCAAGATGCGCAAGACCCCCTTCATTGTTGCCCTCAACAAGATTGACAAGCTTGACGCCACTGAGTGGAAGGTCCACCCCGACCTCGGTTTCCGCGAGACCCTCGACGCCCAGTCCAAGCGTATGCAGCGCATGTTCGAGGACCGTCTCCAGTACGTCAAGGGTCTCCTCATGGAGCAGGGTCTCAACTCGGAGGTCTACGACCGCAACACCCAGCCCGGCCGTATCGTCTCGATTGTCCCCACTTCGGCTGTTACCGGCGAGGGTGTTCCCGACCTGCTCAAGCTTCTCGTCAAGCTCACCCAGGACCGTATGACTGGTTCGCTCATGTACCTCTCCGAGGCCGAGGCCACCATCCTCGAGGTCAAGGTCATCGAGGGTCTCGGCACCACCATCGACATTGTTCTCGTCAACGGTGTCCTCCGCGAGGGCGACAAGATTGTGCTATGTGGAATGAACGGACCAATCGTAACGACTATCCGTGCACTCCTCACACCTCAACCGATGCGCGAGTTGCGTATCAAGTCGGCATACGTCCACAACAAGGAGGTCAAGGCCGCTCTCGGTGTCAAGATCTCCGCCCCCGGTCTCGAGAAGGCCATTGCCGGTGCCCGCATGTTCGTCGCCAAGAACTCTGACGAGGAGGAGTACTACAAGGACCTCGCCATGGACGACCTCACCTCGCTCGACAAGTTTATCCAAAAGTCGGGCCGTGGTGTCTTCGTCCAGGCATCAACTCTTGGTTCGCTCGAGGCCCTGCTCGTGTTCCTCAAGGACATGAACATTCCCGTCTTCGAGTTTGGTCTTGGTCCTGTGTACAAGAGCGCCGTTATCCGCTCAAGTCTGATGCTGGACCGCGCACCAGAGTACGCGGTCATGCTCTGTTTCGATGTGCCAGTCACATTCGAGGCTGAGGAGGCGGCCAAGCGTGACGGTGTCAAGATCTTCTCGGCCATGATCATCTACCACCTCTTCGACGCGTTCAAGAAGCACATGGAGGAGGTCAAGGAGGCTCGCCAGAAGGAGGCTGCCCCCGCCGCTGTCTGGCCCTGCAGGCTCAAGATCATCAAGGCCTTTGCTTCCAAGGACCCCATCATTGTCGGTTGTGACATTATCGACGGTGCCACTTGCCGTGTCGGCACTCCCGTCGGTGTCGTGCGCTACGACAAGGAGAAGGGTACCCGTGAGATTATCACCCTGGGTAAAATCACCGGTCTCGAGATCAACCACAAGACCATGCCCCTGGTCAAGAGGTATCAGACCGGTGCCGGTGTTGCCGTCAAGATTGAGCGTGCCGCCCACCAGGCCTCCAGGTCGTTTGGTCGCCACTTCGACGAGAAGGACGAGATTGTGTCCCTCATCTCGCGCAAGTCGCTTGACACATTGAGTAAGTGGACACGCACTTTGCAATCCCCCATGTTTCGATTGCTCACACCCCTACAGAGTCCACCTTCCGCGACCAGGTCGACATGTCTGATTGGGCTCTCCTTAAGCGCCTCAAGGTGGAGCAGGGAGTTAACTAGAACACGTCCGGACATGGCGTATGCATCGTTTTGTATCGTGAACTGGAAGCAAGGAGGCGGAGGGTGACGTGGGAGGCCCTCCTACCGGCGTTGGTGGTGCCCGGGATCGAGCATACACTGTGACCGTGTGTGGCCAATAGGGATGCGCCGATTGCGCTGGTTGCGAGCACATGACGACCATAACGACTCGCCTACAAACGATACCAACCTTCTCTCGTTCTCTAGCTCAGGCGTACAGTTCGCCAAGCAAGCTTTGAGTAGTTCTATTGTCCTCTATCGCAAAACAGGCTTTCGTGTTCGGAGACATAGCTCAGCTGGGAGAGCGAGCGACTGAAGTTCAGTCATCAGGACTCACATCTGTGAGCTCATCGCTAGGTCGGGTGTTCGATCCACCCTGGCTCCAATACAACGTGCTTACAAGCACAACATCTATTTTGGCATGCATGGCATCTGTTTGCAGAAGACAAAGAACGAGGTCGTCTAGTAGAACGAGTGCTGCGGCGGGTGTTTTGTGATTTTGATGTATTTTCGGGGATTTGTTTTCGGACGCTTCCCATCGCTGTCAGCTTGCCGCACGGTGAGGGACTGGGGGGTGGACGAAGTAGCTGTGTTGGTGTGTCCTCCCTTCAGAATCCCTACTGTGCATAGGTTTTACGCGCCATCTGCCGGCCAAGCACATGAGCTGTGTGGTGTGGTTCAATTTCATTGTTCGTCTGGGCAACATTTTTACGCCGGACTGCAGCACTGAATGGAGACTCGATTTTCCATTGAACGCCCGCGCATGTAGGCTACGGAACGACTATACTTTGGGACTGCACGGCCCTTGATTCTACATTTTCGTCCCTCTCATGCTACCTTTGGCGGTATAGGCCCACTTTTGTTATTGACGAAGGGAGTCAGGCGAGGTGTAAGGCGATTTTGCGCCACATCACCACGGCCGAGGGCGTACCGGGTGGGACGGAGGAGGAGGGAAGGTAGGTGAAGCCACGGGCGGGAGACCGATCTGGTGACGGGACATGTTTTCGGTTCTTGTTGTGCAGTCGGTGTCCTTTTCGATTTGGGGGTGAAAGTCGAGTTGCGAAGGCTGGGTCTGGCATCCACACCCACCGCCAGAGTGGACTGCTTTTATCTCTTTTTGGACCTCCCTCGCCCATTTGGCAACATACCAGGTGGTCCGGTCCGCAGTTCGGGGTCCTTGATTTGTCTGTGAATTTGCGCTATGTTCTGGAGGGACTCGCGCCATGGCGTGGGTTGTGTGAGCATACAATGTGAAGTAATGATGTCCGTTTGTTCGTCCGGCCAGTTCAGAGAGTGTGGGCGGCTATCATTGATGGCAGTCGTTCGTTGCAATCTCATCATCTGGTCTCGACCACTATGTACCCAGCGCTTGAGCACCAGGAGAAATTCCCCGAGGTGTTCATTTTTTTGGAACTGACTACAAGTGGCCCTTCGATGGTGAGGGGAATCACCGGAGATTTGATGTCTGTAGAGGCACAATTGGACCGATACCACGCACCCACGACGCATCCAATATCCGCCCACTACATTGTGCCTACCTCTCCGCCTCGTGTACACCATTACACTTGCTGTACACTGCACTGCCTTACCGGCACGCTCTTGCCTCGCCCCAAAGCTGAAAGGCAATCCTTCCATGTTCCTGAACGATTGTACGATTGTGGACCCACAACCAGCTTTCCAACTGCGATTCATTCAGTGCGACAACGTAGCCGCCGCTTGGGACCGCACATTCTCACTCATCGACGGTTGCTTCACGTCTAACAATTGCAGACGGCATGTTTAGACAGGTGGTGAGAGGTTACTACATATGTACATATGTATAATGGACAGAGACAACTATGCGACAAGCGACAGGATACACAACTTTGCTCCACCTATTGAGCCCCATCGCCACCAACCCTTCCTTCGCGACCTCTGACTCTCTCCTTCTCCTCCGCGAGCTCCAGTTCCTTCTCGAGACGGCGATTCACGCGGCGCACCTCTCTGAGCGACTTGGCAAGGTCTTTATTGTGCGACTTGACGTACGCGAGAGTGGCGCGGTTTTCATCGTCGCGGGCATTGAGCTCCGCGTGCTTCTCGTGGAGTGCGTGTAGTTCTGAAGACGCTCCACAGTCACACACGCCGTTGGTTTGCTTCTGGTTCTGCGAAGCATTCGAATCATGGTTCCGTTGCTGGTCGCGCGTGGTCTTGAGCTGGGCGATTTCGTCGTCACGTGCTGCGATTTCCGCCAGGAGTTCCCCAATCTCTTGGTCGCGCAGAGTAATGTGCCGACGGAGAAGAATCGCTGTGTCTGATGACCGGCAGGGTGTCCAAGCAAAAGGTGACGTCTTGAGCGGCGTGAGGTGCGGAAGCTGCTGGGCCGGTGGAGTCTGGGGTGTTGCCATGCCGTCGGCTTTTTCCGAGACTGGTGTTTTGCAGCCAGCGCAATGGCATATGGAAGCGTTACATGGCGCTCCAGGCGAGTCTGCAAGAAGCTGTCAGCTGACCGTAAGCTTGCAGTACATGAGCATGCCGTATGTGCAGTACCTACTCTTGATTGCATGAGAGTGCGTTGCCCCTGCGCTTGAGGATGACACCAAGCAATTCGTCACCTTACGTCAATGGCCGAACCAAGATACGAGACGGACATACCACATCTTTCAACCCATTCGAGACCTTGTCCGCCGTCGCCGTCTTGGGAACGCCGTCGATCTCGGCCTCGTCGTTACCTGCACCGCCCGTAGTGCGGGGGCCAGCCAAATTGCTCTTGGCTGGCATGGTGGCAAAACAGGTCTCAGGTGAAATGGGGTGGCGTGAACCGGCGGAAGACACAAGCAGTCTGCACTCGGCAGGGAGATCGGCAATCTGTAATATGTTGCGCCGGCAAACAACACTCGCGGGTTTGCAAGCGGCGGCTCTGATGCGTAGCTGAAAGACAAAGGAGAGTGATGGATGGTGTAGGATGCATAGAACAGAAGTCCCATCACTGATTCACCGCACAACCCCGCATTGACGTGTGTGGCTGGGGCCTGGGTTCTGCGTGGCGCACACAATCTGTCTCTGGGCGCTCACACACACATTTCGGCAGCATTTTCGGCATGTTTCAACCACTTGCATGTAGTCTTTTATACCTACTCACGCGATCACGCGTCTTCTTCGACTCGTCGTACTCGTGTGACATGGTGTTGTGCTGATGCATGAAGACTCATAGACTACAGACGTTGCTAGATACACTTGAAGGACGCTTACAACCCCACGCGCCATTGCGGGGTTCGGGATATTGCCGGCCAGGGATGATGCAGATGAGAGACAAGCACGGAGACGGATTCTTTCAACTGTGTAGAACTTGTCTCAGCACACTTTTCTTATTCACACGAGTTGCCCCAGTCAAACTCACACGTATGACAAAAAACCTAGAATCATGCAGCAGTGGTAGCCGTGGTAAGAGGGGCCCTAGCGAGATGGTACTGCTTGGGGCTGGGGACGGAGACGGGGGTGCTGGTCTTGGATTTGGGTTTGTCGCTGTACTCGTCCATGGAGATGACTGAGCTTGTCTCGTCACGGTCGTCACGCATGTCGGTCTCGTCGATGAGGTTGAGAATGGTCTCAATCTCGGCCATCCAGGCTAGGTCCGCAGCGTGGTTGTTGCGGGTGCTGGGCCACATCGTAGTGAGGAGGGAGATGGAACGGAAGGTAGACTCTGAGTGGCGAGTGGCCTGTGGAGAGAGTGTGTGGTGACAGAGTAGTGTCGTGTGTGCGCGAATGGCGGCGGCACAGCCGGTCGCCGGGTTCGTTATGAATGGTCACAAAGAAGAAGAAGTAACAGGAGTGTTGTGTGCTTTTGAGAGGGTGGTACGAGCGAGAAGCCTGGCTCGAGAATATGTATCAGTTTGCACATTGTCGGCTCATTGAGAGCGGCCGCCACCGCCCATTATATGGGCTGAGTGACAGCGGGGCAGCCTTGGCGTCATCGGGCGTCAGCCGCGGCGTGGGAAACGGTTGGGCGATCACCGACTGTTGGGATGTGCATATGCACAAGTCTGTGCGCGTCATGTCGAGCTCCATATTGACACATGCACTCGTCCATGCAAGGACATGGTGTCGGACCCGTTGACATTGTGACATCGTAGGCAATGTCCATCGTGCCCAAACCCCACCAGATCGCAAGGGCGTCGGGGCTTCGTCAGGTGCTGGCTTGCCGCCGGCCCCGGCAGCACTCGCAGGGTTGTTGGCTGCTCGCAACACATGTGAGCTGCAACAGACCAGTGTCAGAGCGTCACTTTTGAGCTGTAAGTAGTTCCAACGATCAACGTTTGCAGTCTCGCCATCGCATCGCCTTACGTGACACGTCTGGACCCTCTGCCGCTTCCCCAGGTTCATCTCTTGTCCATGTCCGCAAAGAAGCAGTGGCATTGTGGTACGCCACACACTTGCCAAGGTGTCCTTCGTCCTCTGTGTGGATGCGGCAGTGAGGGTATGTGAGATCCTGTCGGGCAATGAGAGACCGACGGGGATGGGTCAAGCCGGCGGGTCTTCTACGTAACCGCCGACTTGTACAACCGACCGTGGGTTTCCAATCATCGACTCCGGTACACTAGTCGGCTCGGGACGAAGAGCCCCGATGAGAGCAGCCCAGGCGCGAAGCCTGTACTCGCATCTATCCAATGTAAACACGTAGAGTGGCCGCAGCCGTGGACACTGACAGACCTTGCATTGCCTCGCTACCGTAGTCTCCATACGGGGACAGCACCGGCCATGTGTGAATCGCGCACAGCCTCTTCCAAAAACGGACCGAGATGTGGAGCTGCAGTCACTTTGCCTGTCATCTTGCAAGCTGCAAAAGGAAACGGGGTGAGCTGTATTTCGTGTGCAGGTGGGGTGGGTAACGGCATACAGTGTGCTCGAGACTCACACCATGTCGGCGTACGCGTCGGCCCACCGGCTTCCGCGGAGAAACCCATCCAGCTGTCTGGGCGGAAGTGGACAACGAGAATCCACTCTCTCAAAATAGCAGAGTTGGTGGCACACTGCCTCCGTGGCATCTTATGCGCTGCATCTAACGAAACTATTCACAATAGAGGAGACTAGGATGTAAGGCGGATGCCAACAAGAAGGTGATCTGCTCCACATATGTGGAACCTGGTTACTTTGCTGATGCCAGCTTCACCACGTTTGGTAACAGTGTAACCATTACGTTAGGCCGTTGTCAACATGTCGGTTGGCCTCTCGTATCCGCTGGTCCATCACAGCAAATGCAGTGCGCTGCGCCCCGCATCTGGATGCACCAAGATCCTGGACGACACACCTCTCCAGACGTAACTACTCGGTACCCCAGATCGCCTTCGCTCGTTAACGACCGGCCCGCGGAGTCCGGCCTCACTGTAGATCATACTCCAAGAAGGCACCCGTCATTTTTCCCACTGTCGTAATCTTGGCATCAAAGCTTAAGCACGGCCGCCAACGTATCCACAGAGAAAGACCACCTTGGGGCCCTTAGGCCCTCGGCACGAGGCCCGGGTCCTTCGACGGCCACGAGGGTCGGCCCCAGAGTATGCTTATCGGTTCGGATGTCGCTGCGTTGCATGCCTTGGCGGCGACGCCATGTGGTCCTTTTGGAATTTACAGCGTCGTCTCGAGTATGTACTCCACCCCACCCACGAGTTCTTGCTGTCCGTCGGTAAGTCGATCCTATTAAAGAGCAATATGACCGCTGGGAACACGTCCTCCCCCCCCCCCAAAACCCACTCTTCACTCTCCCCTTGCTTGACTTTGAACCCCCGAGCTTTCAACCATGATCAAAGGTCTCTTCCTCGTTGTGGCGGTTATGGCCGCCACTCTCAATGGCGCCAGCGGGCACTCCCTCGGTGACCTGAGCAATGATCGTTCGCTACTACAAGCGCGTGGTGGTGGTGGTGGTGACGGTGATCATGGAGGTGGTCATGGAGGTGGTCATGGAGGCGGTCATGGTGGTGATCATGGTGGCGGTCATGGTGGTGGCCATGGTGGTGGTGGTGGTGGTGGTGGCCATGGTGGTGGTGGTGGCAACGGTCACTGGGGTGGGAACGGCGGACAGAAGAACGGCTGTGTCTGCTCTGGCTACCAGGACAGCCACCCCAACCACAACGGTGGCAAGAAGACTGTGAGTGCAAACGTGGGGCAGCTTGGCTAATGGACCAGACTGTCTTCTACGACTCTAGTTCTGGCTGGTGCTGGTCAAACAACAAGCTCAAGTCGGAGTGTGGCGGCAAGGACTGGACACACGACTTTGACCAGGGTATCGACAACGGCTTTGTCAACGGTGCGGCTGCCCATGCGCTCTGCAAAGCCAAGGGCATCAAGGGTAGCTGCCGCGACCACTACACCGAGCAGTTTACCAACTCAAAGTCGGCTAGCGACTGTGACAACTGCAACTTTAGCGAGGGCCAGATTCGCGACGGCTGCAACTGTGCATGGAAGTGCGACAACGGCTACGTCAAGTGTGGCAACAAGTGCCAAAGGGGCCACAACTGCCCCAGCAAGGGTCACTGGAAGGCTCGCGAGTTTGTGCTTGCTTGCACGCGTGGCACTGTGCAGTGCCCCACCCCGAACGGCGGATACGAGTGCCTCGACACCCAGTCCGACCTTGAGGCATGCGGTGGATGCCCCGGTTCCGACAGCTCCGTCGACTGCTCTGCGATGCCCAACGTGCGCAACGTGCAGTGCGTCGATGGTCAGTGCCAGATCTCCTCTTGCCTCCGTGGCTCCACTCTCATCGATGGCCAATGTCTCTGAGTTTCGTTCCCGTACAGTCAGGTGTAGTATCTCCCCGTCTTTAGTAGAGTCGCGTGATAGCGCCGAACACTGGACAATATTATTGTTTTCCCGTAGTGAGTCCGCCGGACAGTGACTTGCCACCTCCGTACAGTGCTTCCATAGCCCGAACAGTAGACCATATGCAGTGTGTTTTTTTTTTGCATCGGAGTTGTGCTCGCCAGTACGTTTCCCAGACTACGTGGTGAGCTTGGTGCCACTCTGGGTAATACAGTTTTCTGGGGGGAATGGGGGCCTCCTCATTTTGGTTATTGTTCAGCACTTGAGACGTGCGAAGCGTGCGGCTCAGTCGTGGATCACGTAACTACATACTCTAATGTGCGTCTAATGTCTCCGACCCGATGCGCTCTCTCTCGCATTCGTTCGATAAGGGCATGCAACACGCGTGTGAGGGAAAACGCAGTGACTCGGTGGATCCATGGAATTACCATGCCAAGCCGAGAGCAATGCACAGCACAGGGAACCGGGAACCTGTGGGCGGGACAAGGCGAGACGCGACTGAGGAACAGGACACGCGGGAGGACGATGTGTTCCCCATGATGGTGCACACTCACTGCACACATCAACGGCTTCCGGCGGCTTGTGTGGTCTAAAGTCCTTTTTTGGCAAAGGAACGACGGAACTGGGCCAAGCAAGATGCGTCTCCGACAGCACCGGCCATGAACAACGTCGGCGGGCTTTGCATTGATGCGAGCGAAAACGGCGCGGTTGCTCACAAATGTGTGTGATTAGTGTGGTGTTGCCGGTATTGTGCTAGGTAGTGTAGGCTTTTTCACCATGCGACCGTAGCCTGATTGAGCGACAGCACACACTGCTGTGCCGTCGTACACACAAAAAGTCACAAATCGAAGTCCGCCGGACGTGCTTGTCTTGGTGTCATCGCTAGCGGACACACTCCTAGAGCACAGCCCCCCGTGTGCAGCTTCACATAGGACGCGCCAAGAGCGTCCGCCCCATCTAGCCTCTCTTGCCAGGACCATCCTGGGTCCTGGAAGCGAGGTGCAGCCCCACAAACACAACACAGCGCGTCACTCGCTATACCCAGCTGCCCGGCCCTCACACTGCGGTATATGTTTGATAGCACCGTCCGCCTCTGGGAGGATGAATTCAGCATGGCACGGGTGCGGGAGGGGGGGGGGGGGAGGGGGGGGGGAGTCAGTCACCAGCTGATCACCGGTGAGCATGTGCATGATGGCGTGGGAGCGTGGATGCTTATATTATTATCTCTCGATGGGGTGGCGCACGGACAGCGCCGCTCTGGAGACCGGCGTGGATGCGGGGACGAGGTTCGAGCGGCCGCCGAGCGCGGCTCGAGCGTCGCGAGCGGACACCCCCCATGCCATGTGCTGAGGACACTTGGGTGAGGGTTTTACCCCGTCGGCCGTGCGTACACGTTCGTGCGGTTTCTGACGATCATGTGATCGTCGATGGTACGTTGAAAGTTTTCCGAGAGGAGTGGGACGAGCATGCTATCCGGTCACCATGTTGACAGTTGGTGTTGTCGGTGTTCTATCAGTGTGGCTGCCAAAGCCAAGTCAGCCCCTCCACAATCATGTCGCAACTCAATTGAGTACCAAGTTCTGGGGTCAGCCCTGGTTAGAAGCCCGTCCAGCAAAATGTATATGTACGACTCATTCGAGGCGGTGGCACTAGGAAGGCACAATTAATGCCCAACAGGATACCCAGCTCGCGTCCCACCGCTAGTGTAATCGTGTGTGAACTCGTAATGTTCCAGTGAGCGGGCATCGATCGATTGAGTTGGATTGAACATGTGTTCCTGCGGAAGTTTTGAACTCGTTGCCACAAAAACACACAAAAGTCGAAGAAAACACAATTGCGGCCGACAACCTCACGGATCGCCCGCTGGGCGGTAGGGTAAGAAAGCGATGTAACACTGCTCTTTCAGTTACGAACAGCTCCATGGGACCTGGTCATTGTAACGACTGCGCGCCTGTTCGCACTGCGGTGGCCTGTCGGGCCTGTGGCACTGGTAACCCCAGCCTCATGCCGGCGGCCCGTTGACGGTGAACCAAGCGGCACAGGTCTTGGCAGCTTATCTCTCGCGCGGGCCGTTCACAGTGGTGGTGCATCGTTCTGGCTGTAGTTGTCCCGTCCACGCCGTCCGCAGAATATCTGGGGCAGACGACGAGGTCGCACCGCATCATAGCCCGCTTGGTGCAACGTATTCCTACCACAACGAGCCACTTTCGATTGCGCCCCGCACACCCCGCAGTTTGCAGTCAGACCCTGTGTGGTTCCCTGTTGGCTGTTGGCATCCTTGTTGTCGATGGCTTTTACTCTTTTTTTCTGTCTGCGTCTTGTCATCCATGTCACACACATGCAGCTCCCCCACCCCCAGCACAGTCGGCCACGGAACCCTGTTCCTCCTGAGCCACCTTTTGAGCCACCGTTCTACCCGCCCTTCTAGCCTCGGACACAGCTGATCCTGCACCTTGACGCACATGCTGTGGCCCTTCGGGCCGTCTGCCAGTGCGCATTTAAACCCCCACATCACGCCATGGCGATGCTTCCTCACTCTTCCTGGAGAACGGCGCCGTGGCCGTGGCAGGGCACGCCCAAATCACGGAGTAACTCACGCCACGGTCCGAGCGAGTGAGCGCCACCGCCACGGAGACGAGGCCATACAGGAAACCTGCCTGGTGTCGACGTACGACGTGTACAGGGAGTGTACAGGGGACTGTCTGCGCATGTTCTGCTCTGCAAGGCCCCCCACAAGCTACAAGAGGACACGTCCCGTCCAGTCGACACTTTTGGCGGTTTGAGGGCGGGTTTCAGCCGCCACCGTGACGGGCTAACATGACACATAACCACGCCTCCCACCACACCCACCACCCAATTACCTAGGCAGAGTCGTAGCCGCGTCCGCTCCCCCCACGCGCACATGTGCACCTCGACAACCTATGGAATACCTCAGCGGCCCGCCGGTACCAGTTGGCCGATGCTGTGGCTGTCCCATTCCGACAGCCATTCCGACACTGGCTGCTGGAGCGGCGCTGCGCCTCTTGTGTGTGGCCTGTGTGGGGCTGAGCTGAGGCAGGACGAGCCACCGGCGCCGGTTTCTTGTCGCCCAAACACAGGACCGAAAGGCGCAAATGAGGTTGGCGGTTACTGCCTCTGTGGTGGCTCTGTGGCGATGGCAGGCGCACGGCACGGCATACGGCATGGCACGGACGGTCGGCAGTCCCTGCGCTTTTTGTGGTGCGCGTTCGTCGGCGCAGACAACGGTGACCCCGACAAGCCCGAGGCTGAATTGGTGCATAGACCGCAAACATGTCCGAAAGGCTGAGGGAAATAGAATGGGCTGTAGAAGAACGACAGCGAACCAAACTGGAGAGGAGGTGGTGGCTTTGTGCAAAGGTGCCTTGGTTCCCCCACTGTTGCTTCCTACACTAGTTCAATTGGTCGAGATGTGCTCCACATGGGTCGAGGTATGCTGGATGGCCAGACTGGGACCTGGCGTACAGAAACAGAAACACCACTAGGGTCAGAATACGCTGGGCGGCCGGCTCGCAATTGAGGTGACAACCGGTGTGGCTGAAGATCTGACAACACAGAGTTCATCCGACTCACAGTCAATGTTTGGACTGCGGGCGGCAGCCATGCAAGGCAAGGCGCTTCTGAGGGCGTGGACAGTGGCACACAACGATGCAAACGTCTCAAGGAGGTGCATATGCATTCCACTTCCTTGTTGCGGGAAGACGGCGAGGACAGAGGTACAAGGGCGTTTGGCACAGATAAACAAGACCGTCTAGAACCAAGTGTGCCCAATGGAGAGGGCAGTCGGCAGTTCAGGACCCAGCCCCCTCCTCCCCTCCCCTTCCCCCACATCCCAGAAAACTGGGGTATGTGTCGGAAAGTGGTCTCAGGCTGAAGCAAGGTGTCCCCATTTGTGCTTTTGCCACGGTGTGCCAACGACGTATCCAAGCTCGACGAGGACAACCAACTTGAAATACGCTTGCGCGTCACCGTTGCTACCGTTGCTACTGTTGCTACCGGTGCCACCGCCGAGGGCGGCAAGGGCGTTTCGACGAGCTCGGTACTTGAGGTCGGCTACTTCGGCCTCGAGGCGCTGGATGAGGCTATTCGCTTCCTCAAGGGGGTTGCGCTGCGCCTGGTGGCCGGCGACACGCCGAAGTGAGGCAGTTTCAGTCTCCAGCGCAGAGGTTTTGGCACGAAGGACATTGTTGGCAGACAGCAGAGCGGCCACACGAGCTTGGAACTGATGCTCGACGGCTTTGCTTTTGCTTTCTAGCTCGGCGTTGCGAATCTTGAGTTCGTTGACCTTGATCAAGATCTTGCGAGCGGGGGTCGAGCGTGGTGTTACTTTGGAGTAGTGCCTAAGGACAGGCGTCTTCTTGATAGGAGTGTGGTGGACCAGGTTGTTTGAGGGCGTCTTGGGAGCAGGAGTGGCATAGACAGGAGACGAGTCTGTGGAGGACGAGGCGCTGATTGGACTGGTGGCGAGTGGGCTGGTGGCGGCGGTGTTACTGGAGAGCGGACTGCCGATAAATGGACTGCTGGCCCGTGTACGTTTGAGCAGTACATTCTCCAGGGGTGTGCTCTTGATGGGAATATCCTTGATTGCAGTGGCATCCACAACACTCTTCCATGGTGTGCCCTTGTGTCTCTTTGGCGTGGAAGGAGAATCGCGAACCGGGATTTCTCCATGGTTAGCAAATAATACACAGTTGTGGTATCTCACGGATGTTGGGGTCCCTTTCCTGCACGGGAGTACCCTTGGCCTTGACCATGGCGGCAGATGCCTTGATGGTCTTGTTTCTGAGGGGTGAATCGTGCGGCTTGATGGCCGGCATGGACTTGGGCTTGGCTTGAAGCTTGCCTCGACCAGCGCTCACATGCTGCCTGGAGTCTTCTTTGACTTGCCCGCCGGATTCCGGCTCAGGCGCCGCCTCCCCCGCAGTCCTCGACGGGGTAATAATAAACAGTGATGGCGATGATGCACGCTTCGAGCGGCGCGGGGTCTTCATTCCAGTATTCCCATTGGCACTAATGCTACCCGTCGCAAGTCCAGGCGCCGTCGACGAGGCTTCTTCGTCGCGCACGGGCGTCACAACAAGTGCGGGGACGGTCATGTTCAGGGATGGGAGTGGGGTTGGAGTCACGGGGAGCTGACTGTCGTCGCAGAGGAGAGACGAGGGGGTCAAGGTTGTCTGTCTGTGCAGCTGAGCCTGGTGGGTGTGAGAGTCTTGATGGGCGGGGCTGCATGGATGGACATACTGGGGTGCCTTTCACAGAAGGAGCATCTTGAAAGGGAGACGGTGTGCTACGCTCTTGGAAAGGAGAGGAACTCGAAGAGGCCTGTCGTCAGTACACATGCAGTCCCATAGGCGCTCACAAGACCACTGGAAGGACTGCGTTTGAACTTTTCGGGTGTTGGAGGAAGACCCGGTATGGCCTCGGGGTCGTAGAATGAACGAGTCATGTTTTGAGCTGCACCCACTGTGATGGATCAGTGTCTGGAGGAGAACGAGGGTTCAGAGCGTCGTGTACGCTGTTATACGCCTGTCTCCATGTCTGGATGTTTGTTCTGATCGCCAGAGATCAGTGATGGCCATAGCTCGGAGCGGAATGTGCGGAGGTGATCACCCAAGGATGGCAACGGTGAAGTAAACAGCGGAACCTCAGACAGGCACTTTCAGTCATGAGATTTGTTCACATGTTGCCTGGGAACGGTGTACATGCTACCCAAACGCTCTCTGGATGTTTTGAATAGTATATTTATCGTCTGGGGATGTTGACGAGCAAAGAGAAGACACAGTCGCAGAGTTGGAAGACTCGGCTCTGAAAGCCTGGTGCTGTTGGGCTCTCTCTAGCTCCTTGCGGTAATGTTTCTGCGTTACAGGTCCTGGAATTGCCATGTTTGACCTTTCCGCGCTGTCATTTAGACACGACGCGTCAGTCTCACTCTACATCTGCAGCCCAATCTCTTTGGCAGCATACAAATGCATGCATGCATATGCGATGCATGTATCGGACAACAGGCAGACGTCTCTGCCTGCCGTGTCACTGTTGTGTTCTGCATCCGTTGTGGACATTCCTTGACGACGCCCATGACGCACAGACCCGTCGGCAGTCGAGCCCGTCCCCCATTACCTTTCACGTTTCACACGCGACTTCTTTTCTTCTCTATCCGTCAACACCATCCCCCCGTTCCCCATGCTCCGTGTCCCCGGCCCACCAGCCTACTCGTGCAGACTGCCCAACGGCGCCCCGCCGGTCTCGCCGGTGCGTGGCAGCTCCGAGAGTCCCGAGGTCAAAGGTGAGTGCGGCCGAACAAGGAAAGAAGAGCACCTGGGCGGCGCTCTGTGCACGGCCGGCGGAGTGCTGGCGTACCCGTCGTTGTCATTACGGCGCAGTCTCGACCCAGGCCTTGGACCCCGACAGCGACGCCGCTGTCCTGTATGGCCTTCGCACCATTCCTCATGCATCGCTGACCTGACCCAGTTATTCCTCCATCCCCTATCCCAGGCTCGCGCGCGTCCAAGGCCGCAGGGTACGCACTGTTGCAGAGCCTCCAGCGCATGCTCGACACTGCAGAGGCCGAGCGCAACGGTCAACGCACGCCCAACTTGTCGAAAGCGACTCTCCGTCCTCCGTCACCCGACACAGTGCGCCTGCTCGACTTTGGGAGGCTGAGTCTCGAGGGCAAGCGCCGTGCCGTTGAGTTGGGGGCGCTGGAGGCGCCAGTCTCCCCAAAGTCCGTCGTTCCACGCACACCTCTCGGCCCCGCTAAGCGGTTGCTGCCCACAATCCATGTCAAGCCGAGTGAGCAGCCTTGCCGGGGTTGAGACGCACAAGCGACCCGTCGGCAAGAAAGACCGCTGCACGCATGGCAGACGTGGATGGAGTTGGAACTACCCAATCCCCCCCATCCCGTCGAAAACTGCGCACCGTCGTCGCTTGCACCGCTTGCGCCTCCGCAGTCCCACATCTAGGCGCATGGCAACATCGTGTCTATAGTAGTGTGGAGGACGGGGGGGAGTTTGTATGTACGTTAGCGCTCTACTAGCACTGTGTGTTTCCTATATGCATGTCTGGCATCAGCACCAACCGCAGGTCGTTGCAGGAATTGACGCCGACCTCGCGACCTCAAACACAGGGCCAGCGACACTAGAGCCACGCTGCAGCGTGGTTGCCGCTGGCCAGACTCCAGGGACCGCAATGTATACTGTAAGTACTTGTGCGCAGAGCACTAGCCCGCTAGCGCCTCCAAACTCAATTCAGTTGGCTCTGTAGCTCTGTACCTTTCATACGAGGAGCGCCGACTCTGGAGTAGACCATACAGCCATTAGGAAAAGTGTTTGTCCCGGTCCCCCAATGTCTCGGAAGGGGGTGCACTAGCGGGAGGCACACGATGTTGGGTGACAAACAGGAGACAGCTGGAATACATTACTCAATAGCAATCAAGGTTTTGATCGTCATGAACTTGTCTCGCAGATACCTTACAGCGCACAACAAGATTTTATGCGTGGCGATCGACCTATGCGGTCTACTGAGAATGGCGTCTAAAGATTGAACGAAAGATGTCGTCAAAATTTTTGCGAAAAGAAGAGAGAATGGGTCCAACGAGGCCACAACGTTGACATGTTTCGGCCGCCGGATCCATTGTAGGCCTGTCTGTGAATCCCACCAGACGTGTTGTGATGGTGTAAGCAAGTCCATGTCGGCGAGACCTTCTCAACATGTCGGCCGAATTGCCGCCAGGCGGTGAATGCCTCTGTAGCCCCCAATCGATCTATCCTGCACGAGAATCACACCTGTGCGCACCAAAAAAGCCACTAGCACCCACAGTTTTGAGGGTACCCGCGCGACTGCACAATCTGATATGGCATGGTAAGCCTAATCGCCCCAATGAGAATCGCTCGCTATCGTGCATGCTCTGCTCCTCGCACCAAATCCGGGCTGGTCGGCACCGGTGCCACATTGGTCCTCCCTATCGCACGTTTCACCACCGAGACTGCCCACCTGTGCACACCTCGGTCTGCACGATGCTTGGCGCAGAGCTTGGCACATCCCCAGGGGGATACGGTGGTGAATAAGGTGAGACTGCCTGCAGGAAGATCGGTTAGAACTGCGGGATCAGGCAATGGCCGAGGTGTCCTGGTTCCTTTTTTTTGGTAACGATCTGAACGGTTGCTTGCGTCCACTTTTTGTTGGGACTGATCCGATCCTCAAGCCATATCGGTCAGTGACCGCAAAGGTCGCCCCTTGCCGGCATGTCCACTTGCAAAGCTGCCCTGTACTGACCATGCGCGCCGGGGGCCTTGTTTCCTTTCAGCGTTTTCCTTTCCCCATTGAGAAGCGCGTTCGCACGTCCGGTACAATGTCGAAAGGGGGCAACGACAGCCATAGAAGCGCGAAGTCTGCCACTCCCCCACCTCGGCGCTTTCCAGTGCTGCGCGGCTAGCGTCAACGTGTGCTGGAACGTGTCCGATCGCGGAGGGGGCCCAGTGGGTTGGAATCGATCACTCCGGCGCCCTAAGGGTGCAAGAGTCCTTTTTTTGTACCATTTGACGTTGGCATCTCGAAATTTCACCGCGTTGGCCGAAACACAGGTTCGCCATGGACCCATGGACAACACCTCTCTCTCTCTCTCATCGGCGCGTCTGCCTTTCCCTTTCCCCTTTCCCTGACCAGTGTCAGTCTTGCCCACCTTGATAGGTCGTTTGGCGCGCTCGGAGCGCGTCGCGGTCCATTTGTGGCCGAACTGTCTACCGGTCCAGACAACCACGTCCACTGGTGTCCTAAAATCAAAGCGCACAGGTGAGACACTGCCTGAACAATGAGCCGAAGCCAACACCCTTTGTGTAGGCCACCGATTTTGACGAGTCCTGGCCTCAGCGTGCAAAGTCCTGACCCACGGAACGCGCGGCCAGTCCTGGCATCATGGAACCAACCACCCAGCTGCCCAGTCCACCGTGAGCGAGCAGGGTTTGTGCGATTTTCCTTATCCTCTCGGTCGGCGGCGTTGGGTCTCGGGTCCAAGCCTCCTTGTCTGACCCACAACGGCCCACACCCTGACCCCAAATATCCTGGACATCAAGTCCGTCCACCCGACCTGCGACCAGATGGAGTAACTTATCGCAGTGGTGTCGCATGTCCGTGTGGCCGTGTGCGCACGCTTGGCGTCATATTCGAAAAACATATATCGCAGCAACACAGCAACCCTGCATCTGACCTTGGAACCTTGTGGACAGCAGGTTCTAGAGAGGTGTGACAAGCGTTACACTCGGACGGAGTCCGTCAGTGGGACTGTGTGTCTCTCTGTGAAAGTGCCAACGAAAAAAAAAAAAAGTTGCAGTTGCGTGCTTCCATTCCGCGCACATCCTCCCCGCCGCCTCTGCCCTTGTCCATCGATCGCAGGCGGATCAGAGCACGGAGGGGAGGGTAAGGAAAGGAGGCAAAGAGGCAAGGACGGTGGCGGCGTTCAGGTGTGGGCGTGGATGACCGTGTGCCGCCGGCGTCCGCCCAGTGTTCTCCTTGTCTGACATGTCGCAAGCACACTAAGAGTGGGCTAGGCTGTGGCGACAGCCGACCGAAAAAAAAGTTGTTTAAAATTTCAGTGTATTCCACCCGCGACAAGGATCTAGGTCGTCAAAGTGGACGCATGTGCACGCGTGGATCGTGGACGCCATCGCGCACATGCGGCTGTCCACTTGCAACTTGCCGGCCCGCCGGCCCCTTCCACCGGCGCCCCCTCTAGGATAGGGATACTTGCGGCAAGTGGTGGTGTGTGTGCATTGACACGACCACAAACTCGGTTACTCGGGTGACTGTGGGTGTGCGCGTGGTGGACTGGAGAAAATAGGGCAGTCGCGAGAACAAGAGAAGAAAAAAAAAAAAACACGGGGGGCGATCGTCACGATCGTAAAGGTGTGACCGGCACCAGGTCCCGTCCATCCGCGCCTCAACGCCCACGACGAAAGTGTAACCGACATTGAGAGCTACAGTACAAGTTCTTTGTTCTTTGTTGTGCCGTGCCCCATATTCCCACACCCAAACTAGGGTTCCGCAGCGAGCTCGCTACAGCGCTCCAGCCCTTTGGAACTTGGGCAAGCGTATGCATTCTCGGTAAACCCGCGCAGTAGTGTGGCTGAAAGTGGCGATACAAGGTGGACGCGGCGACTGTGGATCCTGCAGACGCCAACGGGGTCTGCGTGTGCTCCGGCTCCCGGACGGCTCCCGGACATGAACATGGGGGAACCGGATCTGCACGGCTGTCGGTGACATTGCTCCAAGCGTGACGGGGCAGGAATGGCAACGAGCAGTGGTGGCCGGCCATTCATGAAGATTGTTCTGTTTTGGCAGAGGCAGATGATACGCGCCGCCCCGAGCGCCGCAGTGGCGTACCGGCTCGAGTATGCGCCATGTCTCTATGCCCGCTATGCCACTAGCTATGTGTCAGGCGTACTGAACGTCGTTTCTGCTCGCCGTTGAATTGCTAGTCCTTGCAGTGGAGATCTCCATGAACCAGATCGTTTAGTAGTGTGTTCAACAAGAGACAGTGACATGACATAAATGAATGGGGCGGGGAATGGTGGACGCGCAGCTACCCGAGCTGGCTGTGGCGGCGACATGCAGGGTTGGTGTTCGGAAGCTGCCGGTGGGCTCTGTGGTGGTTCAATCCTGGTCCCATCGCCGGCGTGCAGTAGTGGCAGTTAGCAGCCCAAGCATCAGTCGCCGTCTGCGTTAGCGGATCGCCCTCCGCAAAGTCACCATACAAGAGGTCCGAATTGGCTTGGCATTGATCGTTGTGGAACGTTGGGCTCTACATGTCTCGGATGCACGCACGGCCAGGATTCTCGGACCATGTTGTCTAAGGTGCAAGGGACCCCACTGTGACCATGTCCCAAGACCGTGCTTGCTGTGTGCACTGGCGGTGATTCCATGAAACGGCCAGTACAAGACGCCGAAGTCGCCGAGGAACTTGACGCAGACATGCTAGCGACTAGTCTCACTCAGTCCATGTCCACATACCTCTGCAAGGAAAGGGGAGGGGGCTAAGGCCTCAGTAGGGGGGAATGGTGTCACAGAGAAGGCTAACACGGTGATTGACACGGTCGGTGGATGAGTGCTCGGACGTTGCATTTCGCTGCATACCTCGACAATCGACGCCGCTCCGTTAAGGCTGCTAAGGCTCCTGAATAGGGCCAGATACAACCCGAAAGAGAACGGACACAGCTTGTGCGAGGAATGCAATCGTCAGAGACGCGCCAACAAGGCTGCTGCGCCGCCAACATTGGTCAAGCAAAACCTCACCCCCCCACATATGCCACATACCCTTTGCTCGTTTACGAAGAGATCCCACAGATAGGGTCTGGTGCATGACGTTCCTCCATACATGTCCAACTGATACGCCTTTTGCGGGCCGTTGAGCCAGCTAAGCGACCCCGTGTGTGCCATGCTGAGACGATCGAAATGTGTGGCAGTAGGTGTGCCACTGGGGACAGAGGTATGTGGCTGGGCGAGAGTGGTATGGCCGTTGTGCACTAGCAGCTCACCGATCCACCGAGGTGATACAGCGCTACTGAAAGCGATCACATCAGACTGAAGGGTTGCGATCCCTTCGATGCGCCGTCGGGGGGGCGAGGAAGCCTGTCGGTGCTTGTCCGGGGCATGTGGGGCAATAGGAAATGGGCTTTCCGGGCTGGGTGGACAGATGATTGCCTCTCCTAGGTTTTTTGGGTTGTCGGCTCTCGGAATTCCCGGTACGGAAAGCGGAGAAACCTGAGCGACAGAACCTACCCCCTGGATAACGGTTAGGCATCGCTTGCAAGCGAGAAGACACGAGCAGGGATATCCTACTTTTTTTTCTCTTTTCCTTGTTTTCCTGTACGCGGGTACGCTCAGAGTGGTGTTATATGCACGCCCTCTGCCTCGGATGGCCGGCAGCAGGACACCGAAACATTGGTCCACGCCCCGGAGGTGAGGTGAGGAGACCGGCAGCGCCACTTGCGAAGCCACCCCGAACGGCCAGCGCCATCACCCGTGCCCTCACCCTCCCTTCCCTGCGGGCTCGGTTACCACCCTTTTGCGTGCTTACTGGAAGATGCGTACCGAGAATGAGGCAGACGCAGACGCTGACCCACCATTCACGGTCCGCAGTGAAGCAAGATGGTCGGCTGCATCGCACGACTCGCCCGCGGCGGTGCACCGCCAACGCCAGTGCCAGACGCCACCCGACGCCTCTGTCCAGTCTTTTGTATCGTCCATTGTTCGCCAGCGTCCGGCCCTCCGGATCGTCCGCAAAGCACATACCCATGCCGCCGCAGCCGATGTCAGAGAGTTGGAGCTCGCAAAAACCTGATGGACCACACCTGGGAGAGGAGGAATATCCGCTATCCTTTGCTTGTGCTTGAACCCTGCGCTGTCTCCCATGGCGTTACATCACCTACACCGCACACCGTCCCGGAAGGCGTAACGCTGTCCACAGTTATCGGCTGTCCACACATGCCACGGCTGGCCTTTGGCCTCTGGCGCTCTGGTCAGCCCAAAGAAAATAGCGCGATCGTGCACGGAAGGAACACAGAAATCAGAACCCAGTGCAGAGCAAGTGGAGAGTACTGGGGCAATCGGCGCTCGGCGCCGAACGGAGGTGTGCTGCGGAGCACCCATTTCATGTGCCACACGGAGGACGAAGGAACGACTGCCGCGGCTACTGCCACGGTGTTTGGCAGGCAGATCTGGACTGAACGGGACCCAGATCTGGGTTGGGAGAATAAAACCATATGGCCATATGTGCCGCATTCCTCGCGTACAGAAGCTTGATACGTACGGGGAGGGCGGCTCAATATAGATCTGGATTCTACATATCTGCCGCAACATACACATTTGCTTCCTTGTAATGTTCAACGAAAGACCCCAGTCGCAGATTTCAAGCTTGAGTGAATTGCGCTGTCTCGGCCGCCAGAAGTGCAGAAGCCCGAGAGCCTTTTGAGTTTGACCTGTGGGCGTTTTTCGCAAGAGACGCTAAGAGGACGAGTGCACGAGTGCTCCGGGAACACCGCAGCCACTCGGGTACGTGCAGAGCGGTCTGTGGGGCGAAGGTTCTATCTCGTCGGCGCAGTCTCTGCCAAGGTTGAGGCGTGAGAGGCGCGAACGCACCGCACGGCGGCCCGGAGGGGTCGCTGGGTCGCGTGTGCTCGTGCCCGTGGTATGGGAGATGATATCAGCCTAGGCTGTCAGAACCTCACGAGGGCAGAGCCCTTCCTGGCCCATTACTGCCACGACACGCTGTAACGCGTCTCGGAATGTCGGGCCGCGGGCATATACGCTCCGAACAAGTTTGGCTGAGCACAGCTGGCGCTGGCACTGTCGCCGACCCAGAGAGCTGTGTGGCTATGGCTATGCGATGCGGTCCGGAGAGAGGGTGGGTTTCGCACCTGGCACCTTTGACCTTGCAAAAGGAAAACAAGGAACTGCTACCGTTATGAATCATGGAACAAAACTGACGCTTGGCGGGCGACCGATCCACCGATGGAGCGCGGCCCTGTGGCCTGTGGTCCTGGGTTCCTGGTCACGTTCGTTCGGGCGTTTGGTCCATTCTTTGGCGGCTGACTTTTTGCTCGCCCCCCTTCTCCAGGCCCCAGGCGACAACGAGTTAGGGAGAAGTGGCCAAGCGAGGACAGAATGCAAAGGTTGTCGGGTCAGCCGGGGCTGGCGAATCCGAAGCCAACGAACGCTGCTCCAGACCGGTGGCAAGCTAAAGCTCGGCTGCCATCGACCACGTTGTCAAGACCACACAACCTACACAAAAACGGTAGAAAAAAAGAAAAGACCGCCGCCACGGAACAGTGCCTACAAAACAACTTGGAGTGGTGTGTGTTGCCCTGGGTCAGAGTGCGTGCCTGTTAGATTTCAAACATGTTCCCTCATCTCGTTGTCGGCGTGTGCCGTGGACATGGGGTCCCTCCCCCGCCCCCCCTGCTGTCGCAATGTCTGAATATGCTTGTAGCCGCTCTCTGTTCTCACAATATCCGACCGTTCTTGTTTAGGCCCGCCCACACTCCGCTCACCCCTGCAGGTCTTGTGTTGTGAATGAGGGTAAAAAAAGTGGGCTCTCCTCCCCCTTATACCACCCGGTTAGCCTAATTAGCATCCGCCGTTTGCCTAGCCTGCTTTTGATTTCTTAGCACTCGGCAACAGAGTGCGTAGTGCGTGGGCAGGACGGCGAGATCGAGATTAAGATCGAGATCGAGAGGTGGACGGACGTACCGCTGTGTGATAATCGCTCATGGCGGTGCCAGCCATACAGCGCCAAATAACCCTGCCAGATGTGACATTCTGCTGGCCCATGGATGTCGGATCTCCATGTTCCGGCTTTGTCGGTTTCTTGCTGCTGCGTGGGTGGCACACCCACACACACCCACACACCCACACACACGCGACACATGCCGGCAGGCGGCACATTGTACATTGTGTCATTGTTAATGAACAAGCGTTTCCATTCCATGTCGCCGCCGCCCAACTTCCAATAGAACATGCTACATACCCACACAGTGTGCAGGGCTCTGGGGTACGCCTCCCCCCAGCCTCTCGCCCCCCGGACAACGCATGTCAGATGTGAGATCTGGGTGCGAAGGTTGGGGGACAATGTAATGTTAATTGTATGTGGGTGGTCGAGAGGAAGGTTACAACTCATTCTTGTGTGGATCGTGCCTGGCCATTTGGTTCTATGAGACCGGCCGCGCACGTCGTCCACGTCAGCCTAGTTCATTGTGCCCCCCCCTCGTCCTCCCCTCCCCTATATGCGCCACGGCACTCGTCCGACGTCCGTTCGTTTCCAACTCTGTCCGAAGCGGAAGAAGAGCAGCAGCAGGCCCGGCAGACGGGCGGAGTGACCCACATGTATCCGGCGAGCGAGAGAGCAGCCAGAACTCACCGACCATCGGCAGCTGTCTCGCCGTCCGCCGCCCGCGTCGGGCCGTTCCCCAGCCACTGTTCTCCAGCCACGTCGTCTGCGCTGCAGCCCATGCAGTACACTCCCACACACCCACACGACATGCCCACAAGCCCACCGGCACGGCCAGTACACGCCAGTACGCCATCCAGGCCAGCGCTCCCGACAGCGAAAGAGAGAGAGCCCCACGGCGCGCTGGCTGACTGGGCTGGCGGTGTCTTCCCTATGCTGGGCGCTGTACGCCTGTGGCCTGTGGTGGCACGCCCGCAGGGAAGCGCCATTGTCTAGGGCAAACATGCCTGCCTGCCAACTGCACCAGTGCACCAGTAGTGCTCTCCCCCCCCACACACGGCGGTACGGCGGCCCTGTTTCTCTCTGGCGCATACCACCTGGGCTCTCTGGGTATGGGTCTCGGTGGGTGGGCCGGCGCCGGTGGTGGTGGCCGTGTGTGTGTGTGGATGGATGTGTGTGTGTGTGTGTGCTGCGCCGCAAGCCACTGGCTACGACGGCAGGGGGTGCAGGGACCCAGATCACATGCCTGTGCCCACAGTTGGGGGAAGGGTCAGAGGGGCAGAACGAGGGTGGCTCGGCCAGGGCCCGAAAACTGGGCGCTCCAGTGGTGTGGGTCGTGGGCCAGGGCGGGGTCCATGGCAAAGTGGCGTTCTGGGTGTGTCGCCGCCGCTGCTACCGTTCTCGGCGTCTGGCGTCTGGCCGTGCGGGCACAACGCTCGGAGAGCAGAAGGGAGAGACGGGGGCGCGCGGGGGGGTTGATTGGCGTCTCGGGGGCGTCTGGCAGTGCACGCCGGCTGCCATCTTCCCAAAGCAGGCAGTCGAGAGGCGTTTGCATGTTCGATCTGGCGTGTAACGGGGGGAGAGAGGGGGGGGGGGGGAGGGGAGGGGAGAGGAGGGGAACTGGGGTGGGGGAGGAGCTAGGTACCAGCAGGGCCACTGCCAGTGCACCCACTGCACGAGCACCCACGCGAGAGCAGCATAGGGCCATGGTGCGCCATCGTTGCAGGTTGCAGGCGGCCGCCAGAGCGGGCAGCGGCCAGCAGACGGCGGCGGCGGCGGCGGCGGCGGTCTCTGTCTCTCTGAGATATCGCTCTGCCTCGGCTCTGGATCTCGCTGGCTCTGGCTGGCTCTGGCTGGCTCTGGCTCTCCTCATCGCTTGTGCCCAACTTTAAGAGTAGCCGGCTCTCCCACTGCTGGACAGCTTCTCCTTCCCAACTTGATCCTCCAACATCACCACCCACAACACAACACACCCACACCCCACACCCCATCTACTCCTAATCACCACCACCGGTCACCATCCACTGGTCGACACGGTCACTCCCTTTCCCCCCTCCTCGCCACTGACGGCCGTCGCTCCTTTCCACTCGCGCCCATCCTACCGCGTCACGACACACGTACGATACGCACGCACGACATACACGAACGGCGCCCTCATCATACACACACACACACACACGTCCCCTGCCCCCTTCTCTCTACCACACAGTTGCTTAAATCCAACGTCGGGTCGTAAAGAAAGCCTACACGTCTCGAAATCTCCCAACCCACCCTACGCCGCCCTGAACTTTCGTGTCCACCCCCCGCCATCTCGCCACCCACGCAGCACGCTCGTCACCAGAGCTGCATCTAACACGCATCTTGAGTTGTAAGTGCCAACCACCCTCTGTGGTCTCTGTCTGGGTGTTTCTCTGTACTGTAGCTGACTTTGACTTTACAGAACGCACTGTTAGTCAAGTCCGTGCCGCCCGCCGCCTCCGCCAGCACGCCTCTTGGTCAAGCTCCCATTCTCGTTTCAGAGAACCCTTGCCAGCCTTGTCCGCGGACGAATCTCGGCGTAACCTTAATACGTTGTGGCAACCACACAGGTGAGTAATGTTTCACTCGTCCTATTCCTAGTCTACTCCATCCCGTTACACATCTTCCCCCAAGGAGGTCGTCCGCGTCTGCATGTACTCGCCTCCACACCTACGTCGCGTCATGACCACGACAGTGGTGAAGATGCGATGTGGACGCGGTGGAGTGAGCCCCTCGATTTCCGAGGTCCATGCACCTTCCTTGGCCGTGCGCAGCCTTTCGCGTTCAGCGCTTGGCAAGTGTACACACACAGCAGTCGCTGCCAGGCACATGGCGACGGTGTGGCGAGTCCATGGCGTGGTTCCTCCAGCGCGCGTCTATCTCCTCTCTGCTTGTTCGCCAGTGCTTCGTCTGTCGCCTGCTGTCTCGGACCTGCTGCACTGCAGGACAGAGACTCAATAGCACGGGGGGCATACCAGTGCACTGGTTCATCACGGCCGGGCCTTCTGTCGATTTCGGCGACATAGGATGCTCAATGTTCCACCCCTTCCATGGATGCCCCCCCACGCCCCCGCCGCACTGGCCTCCCACCCCCGCCGCTCCCCTAGCCTAGTCCATCCGTTCTCCTTTTGTTGTGTCTTGCACAGTGCCAGCTTTACTCACACGCACCGTACAGGCTAGACAACTCTTCAACGAACGTCCTGCTTCAGTGCTGCCATCGATCCATCCTTTGCGACTCCACTCGCCAAGGAATCTACGAGCTACGAGACCACTAGGTGAGTGTTTTGTTCTGCCGCACTCGTGTGCGTGTTTGGATGGGGGCGATGTAGCTGACCGCGCTCTCTCCCCTTCTATCTCTCTCGCCTGTCCGCGTCTGCCCGTCCGTGTGTGCTCCGATCTGTGTCATCTTGGTCATTTGTGTGGCCTGTCCCCTCTTTCCGATCCTTCCACCGATCCGCTCGGCCCGCCGCGTCACCCACCCACACCACCATCCATCCCCCCACACCCCGCCATCACCACCCAAACAATGATCGCCATCACCCCCGTCGACGCGTGACTGTGTGTTCTCGCCACCCCATCCACTTTGCACAGTGATCAACACTCTCTCGTCCTCAACCTTCTCGACGCCCGCGCCCTCTAGCCTGCGCGTCGTTACCCAGCCAGAAGCCACACTCGGACCTCCCTTTGGTGGCCCATCCTTCTGTCCCCTCCCCTCCTTCATCACCCACAGCTCGTCTGTCGTCGCGTCCGTCGCGTCCAGCCCCTGCGCCCCGCCTAGCTGGCCCCCCCATCTCAAAACGGCAACAGCAAGCCCCCACAGTCATTATGGACGTACTCGACGTGAGTCAACTGCGCCTTCCCCTCCCCCCCCAACCGCGTCTTCCCTCCTTCCTTCCGCTTTTCCATCCAAAACACGCTTTCATCCACTTTTCCTTTCTCTCACTTCCCTTCCCCCCCCCCCTCCCTCAGCATCCTGCTCCCACTACATCTACCGCACGCACAGCTCTAGAGCACACCCACCCCACTGCCCTCCTTAGCACAGTCACACTGACACCCACCTTTCCTTTGTCTTTCTCAACACCATGTCTCCTCGTCGTCCTGGCTCTCCTCCTCGGTCCGTCCCTGGATCGCCTATGCGTCTCCCTCCTCCATCTCCTCACCCGCGTACGGACCCAATCTCCTTCCACCGTCCACCCCCTGTGCACCCTCCACCTCCTGGCTCCGCTCACCGGCCGCCACTGTCACCTCCGTCCTACCATCCATTCCGTTACAATGTCAACCAACCTCCCTCCATCCTGCACAATCGCAACGTACAGCTTGTCAACGACAACAACCAAGTTGGCCCTGGCCACGACCCCAACGCTCGTCCTTTCATCTGCCAGTACGATGTCTGCGACCGCGCGTTTGCTCGCAAGAGTGACCTCGCCCGCCACATGCGCATCCACACCAACGAGCGCCCCTTCCTCTGTGTCCACCGCGGCTGCGGCAAGGCCTTCATCCAGCGTTCCGCCTTGACAGTTCACACCCGTGTCCAGTGAGTTTCTTGCTACGCCACATCATGCCATGGTCTCCACCGCTGACATGCATCACAGCACTGGTGAGCGCCCACACCACTGCGAGATTTGCAACAAGGCGTTTGCAGACTCATCTTCCCTGGCGCGCCACCGTCGTATCCAGTGAGTCGCTTTTTTAATTCATTACTGTGCCACATTACTGATACATTTCACTTAGCACTGGCAAGCGCCCCTATGGCTGCAAGGTCCCTGGTTGTGGCCGCCAGTTTGCTCGTCGCAACACGTACCTCAAGCACTTTAAGCGCCAGCACCCAGACCTCCCTCCCCCTACCTCGAGCTCGGTGCGCGCCCTCCACGTCCCCCCTCGTGCCAGCTCGCAACACCCATTTCTCGTCTCCGGAGGTGGCCCAGGCAGCGTCTCTGGTTCCGAGGCTCCCGAGTACAGCGTTTCTCCTTCTGTCACCGGTCCCCCCCACTCTTTCGCCGCCTCTCACCCGCCAGAGGGAGCGGCGTTTGCCTTCGCCGGCGGGTTTGTCAACAACCAGCAGTTCCACAACGCCCAGCTCGCCCCCGCCCCCGCAGGCATCCGCTACTACCACCCCGGCCACCCCGAAGCGCAACCCCATGGTGGCCCCCCCTCCCTCTCGCACCCCGGAGCCGGGCCCGAGTCGGCTCACCAAGGCCAAGCGCCCCAAGGTGACCGCGCCGAGTTCCAGCAGCAGCAGCAGGTCAACGGCGTTCCCTACCCCGGCGACGGTTCCAACGGCGGGCCCGTCCCGGACTATGGCGAGCAGTCGGTCTTTGCCTACCAGGACAACTCGATCCCGCGCCTCCCGAACGGTGCAGTGATGAACGGACCCGGCGGCTTCTACTTTAAGAACGAGCCCGGTGTTCGCCAGTTCCAGCCCGACCCCAACCACGTCCTCGCTGCTCAGGCTGCCGCGTCGTGGGGTGGCGTTGGTGGCGGCTTTGCTCCCGGCCAGCTTGCGCTCCCAGCCATGCCTCTCCAGCCCTCGTACCACAACTACAACCTCCAGATGCACAGTGGCGGCCAGCAAAAGCTTGGCCAGCGTCCTCTGTGCGCCTCGCCTCTTTCTGAGCGTGCCGCCAGCCCCGACCTTGTTGACATCAACACCGTCCCTGCGATCAAGTACCAGCAGCCCCACGGCCACACCTTCCCCATGCCATTCTCGGCTGTCGACCCCCACGGTCACCTGCAGTCGCCAATGGCCATGTCGACCTTGTCTTCGGGACAGGCCCAGCTCCACAGCGCGCCTCCACACATGCAGCGCTTCCACTCTGCTCCTGGTGTCCCCACCCTCAACGGTGGCTGGAACCAGACCGAGACCCTCAAGTCCATGCCCCAGCCGGGTTTCGAGAACCGCAACCCTCTTCGTCGCGCTAGTGCCGGCGTCCAGGGGGAGGAGTGGACTCTCGAGGATAACATGCTCAGCCGTGATGCCTCTGACGGCGAGGGCGACTCGGCGTCTGCAAAGGAGGTCAACAACACCAACCCCCAAGTCAAGGTCGAGGGGTGGGCTACCCCTACCGGTGGCTACACCATGCCCGTGCGCCCCGGCCCGCTTCGGTTCCCTTCCTCGGCGTCGACCACCTCTACCGCTTCGTCGCTCATGAACGTCACCGCCACCCCTCAGTCTCTGCCACCCATCGCCGTCTTCCCTCAGGCCAACGGCATGCAGCACCACCCTGGCTACCCCTACCAGACTCCTCCTCCTCCCGGCTGGAACCAGCCCGGTATGAAGGAGCAGACCCTTGTCACACCACACATGCTTGGCCGCCCCGTCTTCATCCAGCACCACCAGGCCGACGACGACAATGAGCACCAGATTACCTTGTCAAGTCCCCCCAAGGTCCCCATGCCTCGCGACCGCCAGGCCAGTGGCGTTTCCGTCGTCGGTCTCGGCATTGCCAACGTCACCTTTGTCGACCGCGAGGGCTCCATCGAGGATGAGAGCAAGGGCTGGACCCCCTCCGAGTCGGGCTCGCTCGGCGAGGACGAGCTCGAGTCTGACGACGAGGCCAACGATGACGACTCGGACGACGACTTTGTCCTCGGCGCCAAGCCCAAGCGCAAGTCGAGCACCGGCAAGCGCTCTCGCGGCACCATGAGCGGTCGTGCACCAACACGTGGCATGCCCAAGCGCCGTGTTCTTGCCTAAGACCGCCCCGGGCCAACCAACACCTCTCTCATACACCCCTCCAACGTAACGCCCCTTGAAACGATTAATATATATACTTTCCCCCCACCCCCATCTCTGTCCTGTCGTCTTCGCCATCTGTCCATATGCTCATCGACCACAATCATCTTGTGCCCCGGCGTCGTTGACCGGTCACCCCATCGCGATCATCCGGTCCACCACGCCAATGCCAATTACACCACCACCCACCCACCCACCACCATCCAAGCCCCAAGAATGTTACCCGGCCTGGCCAGCTATACCCGCTTCTCGCCCATTCCCCCAACCCACCACATCCCACCCTGCACCCCCAACTTGTTGATATCTCGGCTGAGAGGTTGTTCCCATAGTTTTTCTTCCCTACCCCTTAACGACCTAAAACCATAGCGACGACGAGCTCCACCAAAGTGTGCAGAGACAGATATATATAAGATACCATCCCCATAACAGAGACATATAAAATGGATGAATCTACAAAGTTTTGCCAAACCACGAGAGCTGCAAGCCGCAGCAGGCAGGTTCACGTTGTCGCCAAGGGGAGGGGGTCAATGGGGAGTGACTCTGGAGAAGCATGTGGTGCAGAAGGAAGACTATGTGAAATGGCTATGGAGTGCAGTATTGGGAGAATGGTCTGGTCACTACGCCCGGCTTGTGCGGGGCTGCAGACATGAGAGAGAAGAGAGATTCGTGGCGCAAGATATCATGTTCCCAACTTAGTTGAGGTAGTACCGGTCACTACACCGTCAGCACACCGGCCCATATCCCGATCTTGTGCACGGTACTCACCCAATGTGGCCCATACCGGGCCTGACGACCCACGCAATCTTCTCCTTGGGCACACCGCCATCGCCGCTGCCCGACCGGCGCATGCGCGCGCTCGCGCCCGCGGGGTCCACGTCCTCGGCGCTGTCTGCGCGCGCCACCAGCCGCGAGCCGTAGTCTGCGTCGCCGACCGCCTCGCCGCTCACGCCGGCCAGGAGCGGCAGGTGGACCTCTTTGAGCTCGCTGTCGAGCGCGGCCGTGACGATGCGCACTTGTGGGAAGGCGCGGCGCAGGGTGTGCACGGCCGGCCGGGAGACGAGGAAGGCCAGGAAGGTGATTTGGTTCTCTGCGAGGGGGGTCAGAGGTCTGTGTCTCGTGGTTCTGGACGTCGCGCGCTGTGGCATCGGTCTCGTTCTCGTTCTCGTTCTCGTTCGCGTCCATCCTCCCAACCATCGTCCTCCCCATTTCAACCCCGTAACTGGCATGCAGTGAAGGCTGGGCAACACAGCGGACAACCCCGCCCTCCCCGGTTGCTGCGTTACCCGTTCATGACAACACACGACAAGACCCCACTTCACTTTGGGGGTTCGTGACACCCCGCAGTCTGACATTGCAAGACATTCCTTATCAGAGGCACGACGAGGTGCACGTTCCATGGCTTGCCCCTGTGCCACCCATCTTCGCAATCAAACAGCACACAGATCTTGGAAACGGAGGCGGCGGCGGAGGCGGCGGCAGCAGAGCGAAACGAAACGAAACGCAACGAAATGACGCGCAACAGCGGGCCGTTTCGGCGTCCAGATCTCATTTCTGTCTCTGGCACTCACACTCCGCACACACCGCGGAGCCCGCCAGCCATGAACCAGTTTTGCAGTTTGGGCCACCACGGCACGGTGCCGCGCACGCCGTGCATGCCCACGACATTCTGGGCACACAGCCAGATTGGGTTATTGCCCACGTGCAACATTCCCCATAATCCGCCTCCGGACGCCACCGAAGGCCGTCTCGCAGCTCTCAAAGCCTTCGGATCCTCCTGGGCATGCAGGAGCGACAAGACGAGAACAATAGACGAACCGGGTCGCAGATCGCTCGCCAAGCTTGCCAAGCTTGGCTTTCCACCACAACATGCCAACATGCCCTTCCTCGACCGGGTAACACTAGACTCACCTGGGACGCCATGGTCGAGCAGGACGCGGACGGCCATCACTGAGGGTAACTGTCAGCATGCGTGTGTGTATGTGGCGGGAAGGGCGTGTGTGTGTGTGTGTGTGAAGACAAGAGAAGCAAGGCACAGAGAATAGGTGTGTGTGTGTGTGAGTGTAATGACGGCAATGAGGAGGAATGAGAAGAAGTGCGGCTGCTGTAATGCAGGGTCACTGGATCCTCTTCTTCCAACCCGGATTCCTAGGGTCCGTCACGATCTCTTCCCCACACACCTCTCCGATCTTCACGGACACCCTTCCAAGGCAGCAGTGTACTCACACGCAGCAGCGCCGGTACCCATCTGTGAGTCGAGCAAGAAGACGTGAGTGCCCGCCGCGGTCTCGGCACTGCGCAAGGCAATCGGCAGAGTGGTGTTGAGGAGCAGTGGCTCGCCTGTGTGCGGGTCCGACTGAATCAGCATGGCTCCGAGGGGCACGTCTCGGATCACGCGGCGAAGACCGTGCGAGAAGGGGCCGCCGGAGCGGAGGATGGAGACGCCAACGATGGACTGCAGAGAGTCAGTGAAGGTGCGGGTGCTGGAGAAGGGAAGGAGGAGATGGCCAGCTCAGGCGGTGGAAGGAGGTCCAACGGCATGGGATGGTACCGCTGCCTATGACCGAGCATGGTATCTCCCAAGACCAGCACAAGGGTGGGCCGCAGACATGTACCCATGCGTCCCACAACATGGACCACGCTGCTCCTCTTGGGACCAACTTACGTCGTCGCAATTGGCGATGCCAGTGAATGGGACACCATTGCCAGTGACAATGTCCCGCTGAGAGTGAGGTAGGAAGGTGAGGGCGTGCTCCACAATCAAAGTGGACAGGCGGTCTGCGTAGAAGATGAAGTCGGGACGAGTGGTAGTGGCATCGCGCAGAATTGTCATGATACCCTGTGGGATGGGTTAGGTCACGCGAGAAACGTCAGAGAGGACTCACGGTCAACTGGTTGGTCTGAGGAAGCAGAGTGATGTGCTTCTCCTCATCGCCGTTGCACGCGGGGGCGAGATCCTCGAGGCTGGCAAGCCTGCCACGGAAACTCAGAGTGCGAGCTTCAAGCTGGCGCTTGGCGTGTGTGACGATGAGGTCAACGGCTGTGTCGTTGTTGTAACCCGGCACAATCTGGAGTCGTCAGTGAACTGCGCCATGGTGGACGCCCAACTCACAATGTCGGCATACTTGGACGAGGGCTGCACAAAGTTGTCGTAGCTGCTCTTGACAAAGCGAAGGTACTGGGAGGGTTAGAAAGCCCCCACGATTGAAGAACCCACCTGATCCAAAATGCCATTCACGTCGCGCCCACGCTCAACCGTGTCGCGGCGAATACGACGGGCAAGCATGAGGTCCGAGTCACAGTTCTGCTTGTCAGCTAAACTGTCGGCGCGGTTGCAGGACGTACAACGAACACCTTGAGGTCGTACAGTTCACGCATCTCAGGAGCCTGAAGGGCCATGATACCTTCCCTGCAAGGTCAGTCACGGGACATGGCAACGGGAAGCCTTACACAATGATGACGCTCGCGCCATAGAGGTACTTCTTCTCGGGCATGCGCTCTGCCGGTCAGCATGAGGGATATATATGTGAATACACACGGTGGTGGACGAAAGAGTAAACAGGGATCTGGGATCAGCTCGCAACTTGGCTTCTGGAGCTCACCTCCGTCGAGCGGCCGTGCTTCAGGTCATCGAGGCACTGGACGTCAGCTTGATCGTGGCTGCTCGCACCTTTGCAAAGAGCTTCATGTCAATCGCGTCCGGGTGGTCTAGCGTCAGCGGCAGTCACAAAGACTCGAGCTCACCAAAGTCAAGGTCATTCCTGAACGCAGTGTCAATCTCCTCCTGGGTGTGCCAGTTGTAGAACGCGTCCTGGCTGAGGATAAGGACTGAGGGGATGTAGTCGAGGGCCTTGAGGATCGCGCGAGCAACAGAGGTCTTGACAGTCAGCTATGTCGGAGTAAAAGTCCAGAGCTAACCTTGCCACTGGAGCTTCCACCAGCGATACCGATCACGTAGGCGGGAATGTTCTTGCCGTCCGGGGTATACCATGGGCCACGGCCATGGGACGCCATGACGACGTTGGTGGCACGTTGGGCCGGGACCTCGGGGAGCTGAGGAGCCGCAGACTGCACTGGGGTGGGCACCGTCGACGGCATGGTGTGTGTGTGTGATGAGGGAGAGGGAGAGGAGGTGGGCGGATGAGAAACGCAGTGCTCGCTCGATTGAATGATGGAGATGGCCGAGTGAACCGGAGATGCAATGCAATATGAAGAGTGCGCTCATCGGTGCCTGGGGGCGAGCGCCATCTTAAGAAGGATAAGGGGCACACGAGTAAGTCACGTGGCATTAAATGACGTGTGTATTATCAGCGCATTCCATTCAGTGCGCGTCCTTCTCTCTCCCCGCGACGGCAGCGTGTCAACAAGACGAGTGCACGCGCGAACTGTTTGTAGGAATCCATTCAAACCCCTTTCTGTACGAACGTTCACTTGCAGCAATCACACATTACCAACCCACCGGGCCGTCACCACTACCCCCCCTCCCCGTTTGACATTGCGACTCGGATAACCCATCCGCGCCGCATCCTCCCTTGACACACCCTTCGCCGCCCCCGGCCCATCTGGCCGCGCCGCCATCATGGACGGCGAGCCACCGCAGGAGGAGGACTTTTCCCAGATCCCCCTCGTTGAACGCAGTACCCACAAGGTGAAGATGAAGCGCAGAGCTCTACTGACCTCCATGCAGAATTGGAAAGCCCGCTTGAGTGCGTACAACGATGTCATCGCCGGGTCGGCCAAGACTGCAAGCGACACGGATCCCTTCTTCCGACCCTTCGTGTCGGATGGCTCGTTATTGTGTGTTTTCGTCTCGTCCAAACCACCGTAGGAACTGCTATCGCTGACGCCTCATCTAGGAAGAAATGGTGTCTCGATGCCAACGCCGTTGCTCAGGAGAAGGGTATCGAAGCAGTGCTTGCTATCGTCACAAACAGCGGCGAGACTAGCGCACGGTGCGTGGGATTGTGTTGCGCCGCCGCACTGCTGGTCGCACACAGGTGCATAACCGACATTGATACTGACTCCGTCATAGGCTACGGACCGAAGTCGTTCCATCTCTTGTTGAGAAGGCGCTCGGCAACTCGCGTGCAGGGACAAAGAAGAAGGCCGTTGACCTGTGTCTCATGTTTATCGAGGTCGAGAACACTGGCGAGGGCGTAGTTGTGAGTTCAGCTGTGGCGTACCGAGGCATCGCTGACGCGTCAGACCGACGTGCTGGTAGGCCTTGACGCCAAGGCACCCAAGACCATCGCCGGAGCAGTAGCCTGCTTGAAAGAGGCCACTCAGTGAGCATATTAACACTTGCTTGAAAGCTACAAGAAGTCGCTGACGTCAAGATTGTACGGCGTCCCGGGTCTAGGCAACGTCAAGCCGCTTCTCAAAGCTCTGCCCAAGATCTTTGGACATTCCGACAAGAATGTGCGCGCCGAGGGAACTGCCCTTACGCTGGTGCTTTACTCGTTCCTCGGCCCTGCCCTTATGCCCGCACTGGCCGACCTCAAGCCCGTGCAAATGACCGACCTGCAAAAGTCGTTTGACGCTCTGGATGCCGACGGCAAGGGCAAGGGAAGCGGCAAGCCGACACGATGGACACGCAAGGCTCAGCGCGAGCGTGAGGAGGCTGCAGACGCTGGAGAGGATGGGGACGGTGCAGGAGAGGAGGCGGCAGAAGAAATCGACCCAATGTCCCTACTCGACCCTGTGGATGTGTACAAGCTCTTCCCCGACAACGTCCTGGAGCTCCTCGCCTCGTCCAAATGGAAGGAGCGACTGGAGGCATGCGAAGAGTGCAACAAGGTGCTCGCCGACCCCAAGAACGCGCGAGTTCTCGACACCAACGCCGATGCATACGGCCCGCTCGTCCAGACTTTGGGCACCAAGTGCCACAAGGACGCCAACGTCAACGTCGTCATGGAGGCTGCCAAGCTCATTGAGGGTTTGGCGCGTGGTCTCGGCAAAGCGTTTGGACGGTACCGCGGCGTCACGCAGATGGGCATGCTGGAACGATTGAAGGAGCGCAAGGCTACCGTGGTCGAGGCCCTCGGCAAGGCTCTGGACGCAGTGTTCCTGACCACCACATTGCAGGACATTGTCGAGGAGGTCCTCACCGCCCTCAAGTCCAAAAACCCGCAGGTCAAGGAGGGCACCCTCAACTACCTCCACCGTAGTTTGAAGGCGACTGTCGACGCGCCTGGCAAGGACCAGGTCAAGCCTATGGCCGAGGCCCTCGTTTCCCTCTTGACTGACAGTGCCGAGCCAGTGCGTACAGCCGCCGCCGAGTGTCTCGGTACCATGATGAAGATTCTTGGCGAACGCGCCTTCAATCCTTACGTCGAGAGCGTGCCCGAGATCCAGCTTGCCAAGGTCAAGGATGCTTTCGGTCGCGCTGAGATTCGCTACAAGGTCGGCGGACCCAAGAAGGCACCAGCAAAGGCACCTCCAACAAAGGCTGCCCCCGCCAGTCGCGCTCCTGTCAAGAAACCGGCGTCCCCGGTGAAGGCATCTGGTGGTGACGACCTGCTGGACACTTTCGACGCCCCTCCTAAACGTGCTCCCCCAGGCAGGTTCGCGATGAAACAAGCGCCTGCAGCTGCCGACGAACTGCTCGACGAGGTTGCTCCCCCCAAACGTGCGCCACCAGCCCGATTTGCTGCCAAGGCTGCACCTGCATCTCCTGGCGATGACCTCTTGGACGAAGTGGCCCCTCCCAAACGTGCACCGCCAGCGAGGTTTGCTGCCAAGGCTGCACCCCCTGCCGACGAGCTCCTCGACGAAGTCGCACCTCCTAAACGTGGTCCACCAGCTCGGCTGATGGCGCGTAAGCCTCCCAGCTCATCCCCCGATGCCACTCCTCCTCCATCCTCGCCGGCCAAGGCTGCCCCATCAAGAGCGCCTGCAGCCAAACCAGCAGCCGCCGGACCATCCAAGCCGGCTGGCAAGTCTGGCGGTGCCAAGACTCTCGCCTCCTCTCCAACAGACCCGATCAAGTACCGGTTCTCACCAGAAGAAGCCACCGCGCGCGCCGAGGAGTCCATCCCGGCCAACTACCACACTGCTCTCGCCGACGCCGCGTGGAAGGTGCGCCTGGAAGCGGCTGACGAAATGGTCACTTGGGTTGGAGAAAATGGTGGCGCTGAGCAGGTCGATTCCGAGGTCATGATGCGGTTCCTGTGCAAGACGCCGGGCTGGGGCGAGAAGAACTTCCAGGTGCGTTTAGAAGTTGTTGTCACGCTTATCCGTTCAGGTCTCTGGCAAGCTCTACCAAGTGATGCAGTTGATGGCGGAGAGGAGTCCGTCGTTCGGCAAGCCTGCGGCCTCCCTCATTGTTGGCCCGTTGACAGACAAACTTGGCGACATGAAGCTCAAGAAGCCATCAGGTGACGCTCTTACTACTGTTGCCGAGAAGACGTCTTTGGCCTTTGTGTTGGCACAATGTAGGTAGCTGGAGTTGTCTCCTGGCTGACCTACCAGCGTACGAGCCCATGACCAAACAAAAGGCGCCCAAGGCCCAGGCCGATGCCCTTACTTGGATCAAACAACAGGTCATTGACTTTGGCATTTCTGGCATTCCCCTCCGCGAACTCATCACCTTCGTCAAAGCCGCCCTCGGCTCACCCAACGCCATGGTGCGTTCCAGCGCGACGGCGCTGTTGGTACAGATCAAGATTGGTGTTGGTGCCGACATTTCCGGCTTCATCGAGGACCTCAACCCGCAGCTCCTGACGACAATCAACAAGGAGTTTGACAAGGTCGACGGTCAACCCGCTCCTGAACCAACACGCGAGCAGGCCGATCTCCGTGATGCTGCACCTGCTGGCAAGGGCGGCAAGGGTGGGGGTGGCGGTGACCCTCTGGATGACATCATCCCCCGCGTCGACCTCGACAAGCTCGTTTCGCAGACTAGTGTGCTCAACGACTCGAAGAGCGACGCTTGGAAGGTTCGCAAGGAGGCGTTCGAGGCCCTCGCAGCTTTGTTGGAGGTCAAGTCAAACTCGCGCTTGAAGCCCAACATGGGCGAGATTGCCACCGTCCTCAAAAAGGCCATGGCCGACACCAACCTGTCCGTCAAGATGCTCGCTCTTGGTATCATCTCAAAGATTGCTGCGGGCATGGGCTCGCCTTTCGAAAAGTTTACTCGCATCCTCGTCGCTGCCGTGGCGAGCGTGTGTGCCGACCAAAAGGCGACGACTCGCAACACTGCCCTCAGCACGCTCACGGCCATTGCCGAGGCATGTGGCTCGCTTGACCATATGTACACCGGTCTCGCAGCCAGCCTCGAGAGCACCAACCCCGCACTCCGTTCCAGTGTTCTTGGCTGGGTTGCCGAGCGTCTGGCCATCGACCCGCCTACAGCCTCTGCCGATCTCGGGCCACTTGCTGCACCAGTCATCTCGTGCCTCGAAGACCGTAACGGCGACGTCCGCAAGTCAGCCCAGGCTGTACTGCCCTTTGTCGTCCAGAACGCCGGTTTCGACCACGTCATGGACCAGACTTCGAGCCTCAAGCCGGCGTCAAAGGCCACCATTCTTCCGCTGATTCAGAACGCTCGTGGTGCCGCCACCGCTGCCGAGCCCGTCGCCGCTGCTGCTCCCACTCCCAGGGCTTCCGCGCCGCCCTCTCGCGCGCCGTCTGTCAAAGCACCAGCTCGAGTTCCGGGCACCCCGGCTTCTCGCGCCACGGCCACCGGCGCCCTTCCCAAACCAGGCGGAGTCGGTCGCTCGATCGCGATGAAGGCTCTCGGCTCGGCACCGAGCACCCGCCCAACTTCGAGTCTCAGCGAGGACCGTCCTACTGGTATCGCAAAGTCGCGAATTGCGGGACCTGGGGCGTCGTCGCGCACGACGTCTTCCTCGACCACTGCTTCCCTCCCTGTCGCTTCGTCATCAGGCCGCACCCTCCCATTCGTGCACGCTTCTCCCGAGGCACGTACCCAACGCCTGAAACGCGACGCTGCCCGCTGGTCGCTCGACACCGCTGCACGCGCAGACGCCCTCGAATACCTGCATCAGCAGATGGAAGGACACGCGAGCCCCGAAGTGCTGAGCCAGCTGTTCAGCAAGGACCACAGGTCTGAGGAGGACTTCATGGCCGCTCTCACCGTCGTGGCCGACTTTTACGACGTGGATGCCTCGGGCTCGTTTGGTCTCGCAGAGGACGAGACACAGGCCATCCAGCTAGCCAATGTCGACCTCGCGCTCAAGTACGCTGCTGTGCGGTTGCTCATGAACAACACCCAGCTCGCCAACCGTTGCCTCGAGGTCATTACGAATGTGCTCGACACGCTGGCGCGTAGTGGCGAACGCCTGAACGAGGTTGAGGTCAAGCTCTTCGTGCCTGCCCTGGTCATCAAGCTTGGCGACGCCAAGTTTGGTCCCAAGCTGGCCCCCATCTTTGAGGGTCTCGACAAGCTCATCCCGGCATCGCAGGTTGTGCAACTGCTCGTTCAACATGGTCTCGAGGACAAGGGTGCTGGCAAGACGTGCAAAAACGAAAGCCTGCAGCTTATTGAGAAGGCGTACCGCAAGCGCGGCTCGGTGCTCCGCAAGGATGACCGCGCCTTCTTCGAAGCCGTGGCCAAGTGTATCGCCGACCAGGGCACGCGCCAGTCAGCGCTCACGTTGATGGCCCTCCTGCAGCTCCAGGGCGAGTCACGCGCCCTCCAGGCCGTCATTGGCGCCATGCCCCAGTCGTCAAAGGACATGCTCGCCAATCGCAAGGCAACGCTTGCGGCTTCCAAGGCTGGTGGGGCTGCCGGTGCAGGCATCGCCCGAACGGCTGCCTCGGAAGATAACATGTCGCCGCGCGCGCAGTCTCCCCGGGCCAAGGTCCCCGCATCCCAGATCGCGACCCCCAGTGCAAATCGTCTCTCTCGCGAGATGCCTTCTGGTTTGTCTACGCCTGGGCACTCGCGTCCGGTATCGCGCGGTTTACAGGCGCCCAGCACCTCGCGCTTGCAGGGTGCCATGACGCCTGCCCGGTCCATTCCTGGTCCTTCTGGCATGGCCCGCCCTCTGTCCGTTACGTCTGGTGCTTCAACAAGCGCTCTTCTGCCTCCCAAGCGCACCACATCCCGCCTGCAGCAGCCTGACGCACTGAGCGGTCCGCCCACTGCCCCACTTCCCATGCTTCCTCCGGCTGCTATCCCTGCTCCCCGGCCGTCCATGCAGCCGCTTGGCCGCGCCCCATCCTTGCCCCCACCTCCTCCTGCGCCGCTCAGCGACGCAGCCATTGCGATTGAGGCTATCCGAACGCGGGACGTCGACGACGCCGCAGAGGCCCTCAAGACAACCGCCATGTTCCTCGAGGAGGATGAGGAGGCGTTCAAGCCCGAGGCAGCCGCGCTGCTGGACGCTCTCTGCTTCCAACTGGATCTCCTCTCGCCTCAACCAGAGGCCCTGCTTGAACCAGCAACCATGCGACGCGTCAAGCACCTCATGCGCACAATCCACGTTGCGTTCAGCCGCCCACACCTGGTCAAACGCTTCGGCCTTGAGGGTCTCGAGCGACTGTTCGCAGGTATCCGGATACACTACGCTACGCTCGAGGTCTGGTGCACGGCTGAGGGCGAGGACAACCAGCCCACCAACGATTTGCGCGATTACATGAGCTTAGTGCTGAGTGCCATTATTGCTTCGCCTTCGCGCGAGGTCGTGTACACCATGCTGTTCGATGCGTTGGCCGAGCTGTGCAAGGACATGACCCCCAACCAAGACGCTAGCGTCGCCAGCGAGATTGGCGTGGTTCTCCAGTGCACATACAAGCGCGTGCGGTCCATCGATGCCGACTTGAGGAACCACCGCATTGAGGCAGGCGCACTCCTTGCCATTATCGAGAACCTCCTCCAGGTCATCCCGCCTGTCCAGTGGCGTCGTCGACCCAAGTACGGCCTCCCGCACGGCGACTTGCCACTCCGTGTGGTCAAGACGCTCCTCCAACGCATCATCGTGTTCACCAAGGAGATCAACGTGGGCATCTACGACCTCTTGCAAGAGCAGTTTGGCGCCGAGGCCGACATGACGACTGTGTACTCGTACATCTTCCGCATCTCATCTGCGACCGACGAGGCCGCTCCCACACCCGTGGCTGCTGCACCGGCTGCTCCCGCACAGCCCTCGCCCATTGTCGAGCCGATCCCACGGAGAGCCAACGGTGAGCGCGAGAGGCCCATCAGCGAACGTCTTGAGCGCACGTTTGAGCGTCCCATCAGCATGACCTCGTCTGCCGGCACCCGCAGCAGCGTCGTCCTCCCCGACGCCGCGGCCATCAAGTCGCCGCCTAGGGACGTGAGCGATTCTGAGCGTCTCGTGCGCCGTTTGACGGACACGCGCGATTCGGAACAACGTCTCAACGAGCTGCACGCTTTCATGAAGATCAGCCCCGAGAACGAGGTGGAGGTCCGCGCAGCCATTTCGTCCATTCTCAACCCTGCAGCGCAGACATTTGTCTGGCGTGCCCTCGACCGTCGTTCCGATGACGGAGCTACCCCCGGCTCCCCCGCGCCTTCCTCGCCTGCCCGATCCCCTATGCGCGAGATGCACTCGCCCCCACTGAGCTCGAGCACGAACCGCCAGTCGTTTGGCGGGTACACCAGCGCTCCGGCCCCACCCCGTCCAACTCTCCAGCAGCGCCCAGCAAGCATGGTCACCGACTCGGTGCCCGTCGATGACAAGCTGGCGGCTCTCAACGCCATGTTCCGGAACAGGACGCGCACGTCTGGCGCATCCCACGCGAGCAGCCAGGGGTCCAGCCGCAACTCTCCCGTCGGCGCTGGACGCCCAGTGAGCGAGATGGACCGCGACAGGATCGTGTCCCGCCCCATGAGCGAGATTGTGCGTCGCGTCAGTGATGAAGCGGACGAGTAGAAGCAAGGTCCAGTTCTCTGTTTGAACGGTTGTTATTTTACGACAAGCACGCGACACGAAACGGACACACGGAAGTGACGAGATACAATAGTGGATGATCCCCCGCCAGCCAAACCCCTTCTCCCAACCCTCCCCGCGTTCAGCGTACCTCTGCATGGTGTTCTCCTCTCAATTTGTATCATTGTGTCCCCCCGGTGGGCCTCATTTTCCCCATGCATTTGGTCGTGGCTTTTGGTCTCTGTGGCACGCTCAAGCGAGATGGACAATTGACTGTGACGGGACTGTGACCTGCAGGCGCACACGTCGAAGACGATGGCCCGCCTATTCCCTACAAGGCTTTCCTCATGCCTCACTACCAACGGCTGATGGCCAGATCTGGTCGCTATCTCCCCAACAGCCTTATCGCCACTCGAGTCGACTCACATCAGCTGTGTACCTTCCCACGTCGGCCTCGCACTTGGACCTCGCCCCAACACCCTCCGTACCCAACTGAAACTCAATCTCCACCGACCGCTTGGAACCATTCCTGCTCCTGCTGCACATTTGGCCATACCAACCCTATCATATGTCGATCATGACCGCTACTGGTGCCGCTTCCATTGCCGCGATTAGCAGGCCAAGGCCCAAGGTGAGCGTCCACCATTCCACCAGACTGAGACGGCGTGTTAACCGGGGCACAGCCAGTGACGCCTGGGGGCGCCGTGTGCTCGTTGTCAGACCGACGTGAGACGAGGAGGAGGATCGTATGAGCCCCGAACAGAAATTGACAAGAGACAAAGGAGGCGCTTTATGCATGCATGCAGTCTTGTTCAGCCTGTCAGTCTTCAGCTTGGCCGATGCGTCGCAACGTACGAGCCGCTTGACCGCGCTGATAGCATGGAAAAGGCGGTGACAGCGTTTCGCACATCAGTCGTACTGCGCCGGGAGACACTGCGCGAGACAGCGTCAAGATGGTGTCCCGCGACCACCTAAGACGTCACGATGATGGTGACCGGCAGGAGCAGGATACGGGCAGTGGTGGATACAGATGAAAGTACAAGGTACATAGATACAAGCCAATGCACGTTTGGTGAGTGCCGGGCTCGGACTGGGGGAGCCAGGCAACCGTGAAGGAACAAGGGAGGTGGCCTTTTGAAGGCCCTGAAGAACGAAATACCGGCGTGGTGTATCGGGTTTGGCAAAGGTGGTGGGAGGCTGATATGGGAGAGCCACCACAAGACGGCAAGAGAAACGTTTGATTCCCATGGCATCGCTCGCTCAAGAGGGGTATGGGAGCTCAGGTTTGAGTGGTAGGTTGCTGACTTCGGAAGGCGAATCGGCTGTGACTGTCAGCTACAGTACGCAGCATTGGGCGTACCGAACGCGGGCACCGCCTCGCCCAAGACAAATGTCGTGCATACTCCTCTTTCCGGTCTTTTCTGCAAGCAAGTCACAGTTGCGGACCGCCTCAGGCATGAGGTGCTGCCACTCGATATCCTTCTGGGAATCGACGGGCCAGTCACCACGCTGAAGCAAGAGTGTCACCCGGAAGAGATAGTCGGACACGGCACCGTTACGCCTTTCAGCAAACTCGACGGGGCTGGCGCGAATAGTGTCGGCGTCAAGTGGCTCAGTGTAGCGATAGAACGGGGGTGGGATAACGCGTGCCCTTTCGTCGTCAGCCAAAAAGTCGAGAAACGTGGCGAAACCAGCTGCCGCGTTAACCTCAAAACATACCATGATGGTGGGTGGGGATTCTCTCACTTGCAAGCTTGTGGTAGAGCCGGCCATGTTCGAATACCTGGTTTTCCAACTCAAGGACATGTGCCCACAGAGCGTCTCCGTCCGGTACCAACGTGCGCGTCTCCTCAAGGCAGAACCAGATGTCTTGATACAGATAGTACCCTTGCTCCCAGTGCCCAAGAAGCGTCTCGAAGGCCGTGACTAGATCCGCACGTTCAAAACTGCAGCAGAGTTAAGACATGTTGATCGGGTCTCAAACCACCGCACGTACCGTGTGCTGCTCCCCGTCGTCGTCTATCCAGTGAAAGCAAGAGAAGAAGAATGGCGCGTGGGTCCCAAGCAGACCCCACAATGTGGGGTCAAGATACGTCAGGGTCTTGGTATCGTAGGTCGTTGAATAGACTGGGGGCTCGGTGACAGCAAAGTCGTAACGCTCGTGCCACTCCGGGTGTCGATTCCATATGGTTTTGAAGCCTTGCAGTACGGGCATCTTGACAGAGATGGAGTATGGAGTATGGATGCTACCAGGCAATGATGTCGGTGAGCCCTGCCGGAGCAGGAAGTGCTTCCGCTTCCGTCAACGTGCTGCGTCTGGTCTGCGAGCCGGCCTTGCACGGTTGATGCACGGTTACTGCAGTGGGATGCATTTACAGCCCACGTTACACCGCACGTTTCCCGCGTCCCGATGTTGGAAATCGTTGCACGCCCCGGGTACACGGTGTCCATGGTGCGACCCCAGTGGGCCAGTGAAACGCGAGCGACGGGTTGTCTATAAGTGCCACATTCGGTGCGGCACCTGCACCACCTGCTCCTTGAGCAAGTTGGCCCACTGACCGCAACGATATCTCTGGTAGACTCTATATATAGATGTTACTTGTACCCAAACGTCGGCCGAAATAACAGGCATGGAGTGCTGGTGTTTTGTCACTCTCCCCGACACCCGCCCTCACCACGGATCCACGGACAGGCTGCTGTCCCTTCTCTCCTGCTGATCATACCGTGTGCGTTATGTGAAATGTGTGGTAGCGGCAAGGAGTCTGACCGCCCGCAAACGGGGCGTTCAAAAGGGAATGCTCTGCTACGCACACGTTGCCTTGAATCCTGCCCCCGTCTGTTCCTTCTTCACTCTACACTTCTTCACTCGAGCGCTCTCACGATGGCCACCCAGCACCAGGTGAGTTAGGCCAAAGTCGAGTTTAAAAGCTGACGCACCCAGTTCCGTCGCCATCACCCCCGTGGCCCCTCCGAGGAGGGCGGTGTGGCCGCGCCCCCTGTTGACATTGACGACCTTTTGGCGCGTGTAGAGGCCACTCTTCTTGCCGACTTTCGTCGTCGAGAGCAAGGTATGTCCAGTCTTTCGGTTCTGAAGGCTGATGGAAGTGCGAGCCACGGCGTCGGCGGTCACCTCGGTTATCTTTATCGGTGTCATCCTCAAGCTCCAGCTCGAGTGAGTTTTGCCGTGGCAAAGCGTCTGCGGTTCCCTGACACACCAGCCTGGTCTATGGCGGTCTCCTGCTTACCGTGTTCGGGTTGATGGCGGCACCTGCCATCACCTTCATCCAGGAGAAGGCCTTCACCTATGCCCTGGCTATTGGCTAGGCTCTTTTTCTGGTTGTCGATGGTCCCCTCGAACACCTGGGCGAGCTTGTCGCGCTGTCTCGTTGGTCTGGTTTGGGACGGTCTCGCCACTGAACCATTTGCTCGCGGCTTCGACACCATGGCCCGTTGGATTGAGGAGGATAGCGGGGAGTTGAGACCCCGAGGGTACCGGGGCATCCGTCATGTAAACAGGTCTCGGTAGACCTCGTGGATCTGAGCAAAACTCACATGAGACTGACTGGCTTCTTGACGGTCATCCCAAAATGACAGACACCGCACGCAGTCAGCGTCAGTGTACCCAGCTTGCGCGCACTTGCTCGCCCAACACGGTTCCATTGGTCCATGCATTGCTGTAAGGTTGGGTATCCATTCTACTTTGACAGAAGCTAAAACTACGAAGCTGGAAAAATAGGAAATAAAGGTGGTTGGTTGGGTTGGGTAGGGGATGTTTCTCGTCGTTGTCGGTTGGATTTTGGAAACGTTTGATCGAATCTGCTCTTCTCTCTTGTCTCTTAGTCGGCACGGATCCTGGCAAGGAGGACACAGTGCTGGCCACCAGCACTGGGAGCGACCGAGTCGTACGGCCTGAGCTGCTTGGACCGCACGAGGGTGGGGGTCTCGGCCTCCTCCTCGGAGCCGAGGCCGAGCTGGGCACCGTTACCCAGACCCCAAGAGTACAGGTGGCCGGAGCGGGAGACGGCGAGGTTGTGACGGGTTCCCGCGGCGAGCTGGGCGATGGGGTTGACGGTGGGTTCGTCGGACCAGGCGCCGAGCTCGGGGACGACCTCGTACGACTCGGGGATGGGAGGGAAGGCAATGCGGACGGGCTCGGGGACCATGTCGTCGCCGGGAATGTTGACGCCAGCCTGAGCCTCGGCGAGGCTGGCCTGGGCCTCCTCGATGTCCTCCTCGTCGGCGTTGTCGGCGGCCTTGATCTTGTCAAGAGCGGCCTGGGCGTCGACAACCTTCTTCTCCTTGCGGGCCTTCTCCTCGGCGCGGCGCTCCTTGATGCCCTCCTGGGCGGGGTTGTCCGAGGCAAGGCCAAGCTCGTTGGCGTCGCAGCGGCCACAGCCGTAGACCTCGCCGTTGTCGAAGAGGAAGAGCGAGTAGTGCTCACCGGCAGCGACCTGGGTGACCTTGGAGCCGTTGTGGAGAGCAGGCGACAGAGCGTCGACGATGGTGGGGCGGATGACCATGTCGTCGTCCTCGTCGGCGATACCGGTCTGGCGGAAAGTGTTCAGACCCCAGGCGTAGACGATACCGTCCTTGTCGACGGCAAACGAGTGGAACATACCGGCAGCGACGTGGACAATGTTACGCAGACCCAGGCGCTCGGGCTCGAGACCGTTCAACTGACGACGAGCCATGACACGGCGGCCGAGCTGGTTCTGCTGGCCGTTACCCCAGACGTAGACGTGGCCCTCGGAGGTAAGGGCAAGGACGTGGTCGGCACCGCAGGCAACGTCGACAACCTCGACGCGGGCAAGTGCTGGGAGCTCGATGGGAGTGAACTGGAAGGGGGAGTTGCCGGGGACACCGTCAAACCCAAGAAGACCCTCGTTGGAGCGGAACGAGCCCCATGCGCGAACGTCACCCTTGTCCGAGACGGCGACCGAGACACTGTCACCAGCAGCGACCTTGACGGCGCGGAAGTTCTCCTTGACCAGAGCCTCGATGACAAAGGGCCAAGTCTCGTACTCGTCGGCAGGGAGGAAGCCACCGGCGTTCTCCGGGTCGGGGATCTTGGCCGTGTTGCGACCGAGAGCGGCGTTGTCGTTGATACCCCACGAGCGCACCTGGCCCTTCTGGTCAATGGCGAGGGTGTGCATACCACCGGCGGCGATGGTCTCGATGCCGCCAGGCGAGCCGAGCTCGCCCTCCTCGGCCTGCTCCTGGAACCTAGCACAAACATCAGCGTCTATTCTGGGAGTTATACGCTTTGCGTCCAACTCACCACTTGTGCAACTGGGGGCGGGGCTTCTCGTCGAGCTCGTCGGGGCCCAGACCAAACTGGCCCATGTCACCGGTACCCCAAACAAAGACCTGCTTGCCTTCGGACGCTAAGAAATCGATCAGCCGGAGCCACCAGGTGGATTGCAGAATTTGGCGCGCTCAAGACTCACCAGGCAAGGGCAGCTCGTTGAGACGGTTGGTGATCTTGCGGCGCTTGATGGGGGCAGGAGCCTTGGGGGGAGCAGGAGCACGCTCGGCCTTGCGCTTGGGCTCGGGCGACGAGCCGTTGGCCTTGGGCTTGTCCTCGGCGGCGGGGGCGGCCTCGCTCTCGGCCTCGCTCTCGGGCTCGGAAACGGGCGTCTTCTCCTTCTTCTCCTTCTTCGCGGCCTTGGGCTTAGCAGCGGCGGCCTTGGTGGCCTTGGGCTTTGCGGCAGCAGCCTTGGTGGCCTTGGCCTTGGGCTTGTCAGCGGCGGCCTTGTCCTTCTTGTCGGCAGCCTTGGCCTTGGGCTTCGGCTTTGCGGCAGCCTTTGCCGCAGCAGCCTTGGGAGCAGCCTTGCCGGCGGGCTTGGCCTTGGCCGCAGATGCAGATGCCTTGGCCGACTTGGCTCCCGGCTTGGAGGCGGCCTTCTGGTTGGCCTTGGTCGCGGGCTTGGATGTGGCTGGGAGATGGGTTAGCAAGAGTAAATAATATTTTGTGGCGGGGGGGACGCACTCTTGGGAGCCATCGTGGGGCAGAGTTTTGAAGGAGAGTGGCTGTGATGGGCGTGTCAGACTTCAAGCTGTGTATCGAGCACAGAATAGATGCTTACAGTGGGAGAGCTCTGCAAGGGACTAGACGACGATATACCAAAGGGTTTGCCACGACACAGAGATGATTTGGGATGGGGAGGTGGGGGGGGGGGGGGGGGGGGGGGGGGGGAGCGCTGTGTTTACTTGGAATGGGTCGGCGAGTGAGTTGAACAAAACCCAAAGGGGGTGGACCAGACAACAATAATCACAATGCAAATGACGTCGTTGAGCGATCAGTGCCCCCAGAGCGGTTTTCTTTGTTTGTATGGCGTTTGGATCAGATCCGCGACCCAATTGTTATGTTTTGCGAGTCAGCATTGCATGTGCTGCCTTGCATGTTTGCATTGCATCTTGTATGAAGAGCATGGTCTCGCTGCAGCCTTTGACGAACCATTTGGAACTGTTGGCCCATGCACAATGCAGCAGGAAGAACAAATACGGGCTAGCTCTCCAAGTCTCTCACGGTGCACGTACAGTGGGCGCTAGTGGGCACGGCGTGCACACGTGGAAAACATCATTACGTAAATTGTTGCCACCTTTTCCGTGACGTGTGCAATAAAAGACTGTGAAAAGGGGAAACGCGTCAACGCGGTGAGGGAGTGCGCCCGTGCCTGGAAATGCGACGCGAGGCAATATTTGGTCCCGGCCGCCCCCCGTCCGGCTGCCCAGGATTGTGTGCCTGGCCAGCTGGTGGCGTCGTCCCTTTGCGCGCGCGGTCTTCCCTGGCCCCCCCTCTCCCCCCACCACACAGCCCACGCGTCGCCCCCCGCCGCGGCTGCGCGGCTGCTGCCCACACAGAAACACACACACACACCGTCAACTCCGGTCAACCGCTGCTGAGAGTCTTCTCTGCTTCTCTCTCACACACACCCGCTTTCATTCCCTTCTTCTCAATCTCAAAAACAAAAAACACCAACGACAACAACGGACTCGTTCTTCTCCCCCCATATAATCCTCCATCTACGCACATCTACAAAACATACACGCACACTATCATCAATCGGCCCTGGAGGCCTTGGCCTAGTCTCCCACACCCCGGCACATTCCACAACTCTCTCTCTCGCTGGAACCACAAACAAACCCACTACGGGCCACCACTCTCATCGCTCGACGCGTCTGCCTCCGTCTCCACCGCACTCGCCATGCCTGCCTCCCCGGCAGTTACTCCCGGCGCATCTGCGCGCCGCCCAACGTTCTCCGAGGACGATGGCAGTTGTGCATGTCGTTCGCCCAAACGAGCTCGTTCGTCGCCGTCCCCCCGCTCACTCGACTTTGACAAGGTGGGCGACCGCGTAGTTGACTCTGTGCGCACCCCAATTGCTACGCCCCTCCCGCTACCGTCGCGAGCGTCGACAAGGTCTGCAGGAGGAGCAAGCATGGCTCTGGCGTCTGCTCTTGCTGCACCGGCGCCTGGCGAGTGGGGAGACGAAGCGCCTTGTGCGCATCCCGCCACCAGCCCCTGCCGCAGTCCAGCTCGAGACAAGTCTCAGCGTCGTCGTGAATTGTCGGTGCCTTTGGTAAGCTTGATATCTGGTTGTTGACTAAGGCTGACATGGTGTACAGCTGTCGCAATCACTGAGCCACTTTTCTCTTTCTCACTCCACCCCGCCACTGGGAAATGACTTGTGGCCCGAGGCCATGACTCTCGCGAGCTCGAGCACACCGCCCCTGCCGACGCCTTCGACTGTCACCGACACTCCCCGCCGCCTTCCTCACATGCGCAGGATGAACACTCCCGCTCCTCTCGCTCGTGAGCTGACATATCCCAACACGGCACCCATGCCCGTCATTCACTCGTTGTTGGGAAGCCCGTTCAACACCAAGTCGCGTTACCCTTACGACTCGCGCTCTCCTTCTTGGGCCGCACGTGGACCAAAGGAGCCCCAGGGGCTCGTTGTGCAGTGGCAAGACACGGCAGAGTGGATGGAGGACAATGAAAACACAACACTGTCGCCTGGCCAACTTCGCGCCCGCCCAAGCTCGAGCTCGGACGAAGGAAGTGAAGGTTGCGCCAGTGCGTCTTCCTTCCTTTCCTCTGAGCGTTACGCTGCCAAGCAGTCTATGCGACAGACGGTAGGCATCTGGGACGATGAGCCCAATCTCTTTGGCGACGCCGACCACCACAACCCGGCAACACCAAACAGGCAATTGTTTGCTCCCAAGGGCAAAGGGTCGGCTTTTTCCGCCCGCGTTCTTAGCCCCGTCCTCACTCCTCCTTTCCCAACCCGGATTCTCCCTGGCTCCAGTAGCGAGGAAGACTCGCCCGTGCAGCCATTTAGGCTTGCCCGCATGCCGTCACCAAACTTGGGAGCAAGCACCTCCGCCGACCCCATCCCCATGCGCTCCCCTTCGGCTGGCAGTTTCCTGCCACGTCGCGTCAACTCTGCCCGACGCGCCGTCGATAGTCGCCAACGCGGAACCACTCGCGGCGTCACCTATGATGGCTTCCTTAGCGTCTCGGACGCTCCTCTCCTGGGCCAAAGGAGGACCTCGGAGCCCAACTCGCACAGCACCGGCGACGCATTTGCTGCCTTCCTTGCTAGGTGTGGCGGAGAGCGCGCGACCCAGAGCGAGCTGTGCTCCACCAACCACCGGCGGGGAAGCCCACAACCACCCGACCTCTCGAGCGAACCCAACGACCTTGACCTGGACCTGTCGCCCCTGCGTTCGCTTGCCCGCTCGACCGTGCCGTCCTTACCCAACAGGCCATTGCCAGCCGGCCTTCCGTCGTCGCCCTCTGCTCCTACACTCGGACTGAGGTCTCGTCTCGACAAGCGCAACGGCGTGACGCCAAAGGCGGTTAAAGCCACTCCTACACGCTCGCAATCTGCTCGAATCCCACCTCGTCCCAAGATTCACCGCGGTGTGACCGATTCTTCCGTCCCGACTTTTGGCACTCCAGTCTCGCAGCTCTTTGGCGACGACAAGCCTTCTCCTGCGGCATTTGCCTCCACCGGACTTATGAAGAAGAAGGGCGGCCGGATGATGAGTCTGCCCCGGTTCCAGCAGATGGTCAAGACTCGAAGCTGGACCCCTGCCAAGACTGAGCCCGAAGCCGCCGCTGGCACGCTCCATGGGTTCAGCACCGACACTGAAGAAATCCAGCTGGATGACTCGGACGAGCCGGACCAGCTGTCTCCTATCCGACCCTTCCGGTCGGCGCCATTCCGACGCACGGGCCACACGCGCGTAAACTCTACGGCCAGTGACATCACCGCGACTTCCCCCTTCCGTCGACCCGTTGGGGCTGGTCATGCACGCATGTCCTCCACCGCAAGTAGTATCGGTGGCACGCGTGGACTGCGCCGTAAGGGTAGTTCGATGTTCAACTCTTCGGGCAGCATTGGCAGCGCTGCCGACATGGTCAGCGACAACGGATCCCCAGCAACGCCCACCAAGGCCCTGCCCTTTATCCCTGTGCAACCCAAGTTTGGCATCTCGACTCCGTCCCCGACGGTGTCGCGTACCTGCTACCCCTTTGACCGCCGCATGTCCATCGACTCTACCTCATCGCCGACTGGTACCCCCATGGCGAGCACTGGTGGTCGTATGCGAGTCTTGTCACGCGGGCCGATCGTCCGTGCGTCTAACCCTATGCTTGCTTCCACATTCCGCGCGCACAGCAGTGGTGGCCCCGGGCCGGCCGGTCCTGTGCCCAGCACGCCAGCGGTGGACTCCGCCTTTGCCGAGACGTTCATGACCGACGCCGCACGCGCCGCTGGCGCCGGTCGCTTTGAGCGCGATTTCACCCTGGTTCAAGCTCTGGGCAGTGGCGAGTTCAGCAGCGTCTGGAAGGTGCGACACAAGAATGACGGTGACCTTTGGGCAATCAAAACTGGCCGCACGTACACTGGCCATAAGAATCGCCTCCGACAGCTTGAAGAGGTCTCCATTCTCAAGCAGCTCTCGCACAACCCCCACCCGGGCATTGTCAAGTATTCCGACTCGTGGGAGCAAGGTGGCCGACTGTACATCCGCACCGAACTCGCTGAATGTGGCGACCTCGCGCGCTACCTCGGTTCTCTTGGCGACACCAGTGGCCTGGATGAAGGCCGCGTGTGGAAGATGCTCGTGGAGCTCAGCTCGGCTCTTGAGTTTATCCACAACAATGGCATCCTCCACCTGGACTTTAAGCCGTCCAACGTACTCCTCACGCGTGAAGGTTCCCTCAAGGTCGCCGACTTTGGCATGAGCATCTTCCTCCACCCGCACGGCACTTCGGCAAGCCGCTGCCCCACCCCAACCTATGACGACCCGCAGGAGGTGCCGCTGTTCCCCAGCCCTCTTCTCGACCGCGAGCTCGAGGGTGACAGGGAGTATCTCTGTCCCGAGGTCCTCCACGACGCCGCACCTGGCCCCGAGGCAGATGTCTACAGCCTAGGCATTCTGGTCCTCGAGGCCGCTCTCAACATTGCCCTTCCATCGAGTAAGTCGGTCTGCCCTCAGATATGGCCCTCAACTTACCGTTCCCAGATGGCGAATCTTGGATCAAGCTCCGTAACGATGATTTTTCCGATATTGACGAACACTACGTTGAACGCGGACACGACCCCGACCTGGCCGCCATTGTGGCCACTGCTCCCGGTGACCCACTCCCACCCGCCGTCTCGGCAATCCTGGTGGGCACCGTCAAGCACATGATGGCTGCCGAGCCCAGCTACCGCATGACACTGGCTGAGCTCGGCGTACTGGGTCCCATGGTCCGGACGCGTGACGCGATGATGACCGACGACGATGATGACGACGACGATGATAATGATGAAGGAAACCGGAAGAGGAGAAGAAGAAGGAGGGCAGGACCGCCCCTCGCGGACGAAGAGGAGGGGTGGATCGAATACGTCCTCGGAGAAGCACCATACAATTAGTTTAAATATCAACCACCTCAATCGCGACCACAACAACCCAACAATCAACCAACAACTTGCATATTCTGAGCTATAATGTTAAATCAAGCGACCGTGTATCTATCTATCTCAAAAGCAGAGTGTGTTGCAGGTGCCACGTGTGCCACTGATCACTGATGAGCTGCAATAGTCTGCTGAGCAGTGGAACTGGGTACGATCACAAAGGGCACATTCCTCGCAACCTTAGTGCCACCCTCTGCTTTGCGACATGGCCTGCCAAGAGCACGGCCTTGTTCCAGTCGTTTCACTAGATGAACGGTGGCGCATAGCGCGTATAGCGTGACAGTCGCGTGCTGGGTACGGGTATGCTCCTGAACCTTAATGACCCAACCAAAACTGGCGATCAATGCAGAAGGGATAAGGACGGCTGAAAGGGAAATCGGCAGGGATTACAAGGAGATTTAAAGTCCAAGTTGATCCCGAGTTTCCAGCGACCAGTTGAATCAGATATGGTCTATATCCCAAATGGGGACGACATCGGTCGGCTGTGCGAGTACACAGGAAGGTTGATGATAGGGCGATTGGGACCAGGGAAACCGACGGGTCGTTTCCTGGTGATCCATCCCAGGCGACCAAGCAGTGATGAGGCGGCCGCCTGGTCGTCCTGGTCTTCCTGGTCCTCCCACCAACTTGCCCGTCTGAACCACCATACCACCCATACCCTCAAGCCATGGTGCACGCCAGCTCGCCCCGCCGCCGCCATGTACGCCCGCAAACGGGGCAGCCGACGTGTACAAGACATCTACGGCTGCAAGGGTGGACGCTCAGATCCCCGCCAAACGCGTCGCCACACGAACCGAACGACGACCCGACCCGAAAGGGGCGAACGGTGAGTTGACTATATACATCCTATACACCGCCATCTATCCATCCATCCATCTATCCATCCTCCTCCAGCCATCCCGGACCCACTGCGGACTACGCGGAAAAATAAAAATAAAATAATCACCAAAAAATGATCAAGAAAATGGGCGTGCGGAAAGCCCTGTGGCACGGAAACGCACGGACCGCCTCCCGATCTCAAGCCCGTCTGCGCCACAGCCGTAGCGCGTGCTCGCTGTTCGCTGTTCACTGTTCGCGTCTCGCGTCTCGGGTTTCGTGGTGGGCCTGCGGGCCTGCGCATCCCGCCGCGGCGTTGGCATGCCAGCATGTCAGCGTGTACGCATGGCGGCGTCCGGCACACGGCGTCTTGGTCGGCGTGTTCTGTTTCTCTACGCCGCCGCCGCCGCCGCCGCCCCACCGAGCGCCGGCCAAGCCACCTATACGGTAAAGCAATATTCAACAGCAACAGCAATTTCTACTACTGTACTGTACTGTACAGTTGGCACGGGTCTCGGTTCCTACACTTCGGTTGTTGCGAGGCTGGAACACCCGGAACACCGAACTGTCAAGACCGGGAAGCTGCTGGCGCCGCCAAGGCTTGCGCCTGGCCACCACCGCCATGTCGTCCGGTCCGGCTAGTGGCATGTCTATGTACCTAGAGGGTGCAAACCAGCTCACCTTCAGGTTTGTCACCACCTTCCTCCACGTCCACTGGATGTGCCATACTGCAGGGCGGGACCTAGTAGGAGGTTGGGGCAGTGGGCAGTGGAGATAGTACTTGTGGCCGAATCTCAAACCAATGTCCCTACTTTTATTAGCAACGGTGACAGTGGTGCTTTGATTTAGCACTACTGGTCTCGATATGTGCTATGTGGAGGCAAAAGGTTGAGGCTTTGCCCATTGCGGCCTTCGACCCCCTTCCTACCAGTGTTGGTTCTTCATTCCGGAATATTTAGTCGGTATATCCCGAGGAATCGAACCTCAACCCCCCAGACTCCTTCAGGCAGTGCTCAATAATTTATGGCCCTATTGCCCTACGGACTGTGTTCGTTTATAGGGTGAAACGTGCGGCTATCAGCGAACGGCGGGTTTAGCGACTGATTGGCGCAAGAACATTTAATTCCGCCTCCCACTCTATTTGATTCCGTTGCTAATGACGAAAACGTTGTTAGCTTTTTGTTTCTAATCAATTATGAAGTATTACAAACTATTACCAGTTCACTTCCAGCCTGTTACTCTGTGCATATTGCGTTCAGTGGTGTTCTGCCTCTATGAATGGTACAAGGAAGTATCCTGCATCTATCAGTGCTTTCCGATCAAAAAAGTATGCATGCATGAAGCTGTTCTAAGAGTTAAGGAAGTTAAATAGAAATCTGAGGAGGTATGACTTGATATGTGAATAGGAACCCGTATCTGTCACGCTATTTAATGACTCCAAACCAGTTTTAATTCCGGCCAAGGAGGTATTAATGGTACATGCCTGATTATTGGCAAGGTGTCCCTCAACGTTCCGGTGGACGCCAAAAAGACGCTCAAGGACATCACCGCACATCCATAATCTACATGGACCGGCCGTTCTCAAGATCGATGCGCGCATGAGCCATACACAGATGGAGACTTGCAAAAATCGGGCCACCGCAACCCCCATCGAACTCGTTGTTTGCAGCGACTACTACAACAGTGCAAGGACAGGACAGGCCCCTCGACGCGTCTGTTGTTGGCTTGACCACGTTGTCCCAGTTTACCCGGGGGTGGCGGGGGCGCAGCACCCCGCCACCTGCGTTGGTCTGCGAGGTGCTGCTCACGATAATTAGTTAAAGTGCATTGCACATGTGACGATAAATAGGTAACAAACGCTAGCGGGAAGAAGCTGAAGACAAATGATGATCCGCCAAAGACGGCGCACGGGTGCGACTCACCAGCCCGGTGTGGTATTTCCCGCCGCTTGCAAAAACTACACCATCTGCGTGAAATCTCTCTCATGCACGCCATGCTTGCTGACAAAGAGCGAAACCTAGCGTGGTATTATGATTGAGGTGGGTTGACAAGACATACATGCTCGTCTACATACTACCGATGTCTACGCTTGCCACGCCCGACCCAACTGACCACAGCTTAGCTATTACGAAAGGACTACAGGCGTGTTTATTTTGTTCTGTGTTGATGATATTTTTTTAATTTTATTTTCTGCCGCCATTGGCAGTGCCACCTCGCCTTCCTTACACAGTCTCCCACTATCTCCTCACTGCACTGTACTCCTTTACCACTCAAACGCATCCTCAAAGTACTCGAGCTGGCTGCCGGGAACCTGGTTGTCGCCAGTACCGTACGACTGGGCGATGGCAAGGCGGAGGTCGTCCATCATGGACCATGGACCGCAGCCCAGGACGGCGAGGCGTTCACCACCAACGAGGTGGCGGATGCTCTCCGCCACCAGGTCCTTCATCGCGGGCCTACCACGGAGGATACTGAGGTCCTTGCCATTGTCAGAGTTGCTGGCGCCGTCCGAGTTCTTCTCCGCCCCCTCTGCTCCGGTCACGGCGTCATGCGAGGGCTGGGCTTCCATCTGCGGGATGGCCTCCACCACGGCATCGGGCGTGGCGCCCTCCTCCTGCGAAATGTAGAGACGGACATTGGCGGTACCGGTGTGGCGAGGCGAGAGCTCGTTGGCAACAACGTCTGCGGCGTACTGCGAGTTCTTGACGACCCACACGACCGAGACATTGCGGTGGCCCTCCTTGCAAAGAGCGTACAGGTAAGGAAGCACAGCGGTGACTCCACTTCCACCGGCAATGAGGAGGACATGGTCGTAGTTGCCAACTGGGTGCTTGCAACCGTATGGGCCCTCGAGGAGGACGCGCATGTTGAGGTCTCCCCCTTGGACCCGCTTGATACGGCGAGCGAGACGACCCGTGGCGCCGTTCTGTGCCGCCATGAGGAAATGGAGAGTTGTGCTCTTGCCGTCCGCGCTCTTGGTCCAAGATGCGAGTGTGAACGGGTGGTTCTCCCACGGCGCAAAAGAACGAGGCGTGTACAAGAAATAGTAGCTGCCAGGCTTGGGGCTGATCGGGATCGACGACTCGACCGAGAGACGGATGAGTCCCGAGTCGGACGTGTTGGTCATGCGCGCAACAGTGTTTCTACCACCCGAGCGGAAGGTCTTGTAAGACAGAACGAGGACGCGGACGATGCGGAGCACGCGGTCGAAGAGCTGGCGTGTGTCAATTTCAACGTGCAAAACATGGGCCGTAGGCAGTGTTTACGTACCCAGATAGCGACACAGGCCCAGAGCCAGCCATCGTACTCGCCGTCAAAGATCTTGACGTGGTAGAAGAGGAGGATTAGGGTGGCAAGTGCCATCATAATGTGAAGCATGAGGAAGGTCTCGTACATCCTCTCGCGGAAAGGGCGGATGGCCAAGGGGAGCATCATGCACATGACCACAGTGGCGAACACGCCCATCGCCCAGTACTCGTATGCGAACATTGAGGGAAGATAGTCCAGCTCGAGCCAGGTGTAAGCACTGGTTATGGTCAGTTTGAGGGATAAACGAAGTTCAGATATACACACGCAGAGTGCACAATAGCCTGAACAGTAGCGACGCGAGCTGCCCAACGGTGGAAGACATTGGTCGACTCTGAAACCCGTCAGTCCCAATGACTGGATTGAGTGGTTGGCCACAGCAGTGGCAAACTCACGGTAAGACCATCCAGTCAGCCAAATGAGAACGTCGTTACGGCCGGCAAGGATCCAGAGAAGCGGCATGTTGTAGAACGCCATGATTCCCGTGCGGTCGGCCACGTACCGCCAGAGCTGGATGCTCTTTGACGACCAGCTGTTTGGTCAGTGCCAGCTTCTCTCAGTTCCACATCTCAGTACCCACTACATGTTTTCGACAAAGAGCTCGTAGCCTGTGCAGGTGAAAATGAGGTTGAGGGCAACATAAATGAAGACCTATTTCGTCAGCGTCTGAACATTGTTGTTGGTTGTGGTGAGAGGGGGAGGGTGAAGGTGGGGGGACTCAGTCCTGCTCACCAGAATGGCCTGGATACGCGTCGGAATGGAAAGCCAGCCCCAAGGCTGCATGTGCCTGTAACCGAATGTGGCAGGTACCGCGATGCGGCGAAGGTACCAGGTGTAGACTTTGGAGATGAGGGTGTCGCGAACGGGAGCGCCAAGATGCATGTCCTCGGGGTCGCCTCGGTTGACATGCTTTGACAAGGCTGCGAAGAGACGGTTGCCGGTGCCGATGACGAGCATAATTCCGAGGAGCAGGTACATGGTCCAGCCGTAGGCGTGGTGCTGTGAGGTGTCAGATGGGAGACGTCAAGGTGGTGAATTCATAAACAATGATATTGTGCCTGTTTAAAAGGTGCAAAAATGCCACTCACTTGTCTCATCTCAAGGGCCCAGACGAGCTAGAAATCTGTCAGCGTTTTTGACAGCAAACACGAGACTTGACAAAGGACACAAACCTCGGTCCTGAGACCAGCATCGAAGTTGTTTTGGGCGATAAGGACAGTAGAATTGTACATGGGTAGGAGGTTGGCGGTGTCACGAACGTCGACGTTGACGACAGCAGATTTGTTGATCTCGGCGCGCACAGATTCCACCGTTGGTATGCTAGGGACGTCACCATATTGTTTGGCATACGAAGCAAAGAGCTCCCATCCTCCATCGACTGAGAACTTGGTGGCTGGGCAGTAGGTGTCCATGCAGAGCACAGTCGAGGTCATGTAGTCCTTTGACGCGACGAGACCGGGGTAGTAGTCCAGAGTGGGGTCGCTGTCGCCAAAGGTGACCGAACCGATAGCATCGCTGCACGCCGACCAGCAGAGGCCGTCCGAGTCTTTGAGTGTGGCGACATTCCCAGCAGCGACGGTGCTGGCGAACGCCAGGGATACCGCAACCACTCTGAGCATAGTTGAAGGCATTTTTATGTTGGAGTGCTGCGGGCGGGGTGATCTGGTGGGGTCCAGTGGGGACGGGTCAGGTATTCCCACTCTCGCTGGGGCCCTGCTTTAAAGAAGAGTGGACATCGGCGGAGTGGCTAATACCCACGGTGCCACCTTTGATGTGCAATGCGGTTCGCAACGCACCCAGGCACCATCGGCCGAATCAGCTTGGAAGATGAAGCCCTACATCTCCTACGAAATTTCTTGATGTGCGACCCTCGCGGCGCCTAAGAAAGCAACACCAAAGGTCCAACATCGACGCCTCGATGATCCAGACCCACTAGACTGGCCGGAACTCCCTTAGATCACACTGTGATCCTGTGAGTTGTGCCCACTTTCAGGTCGGCCGACAAATGACTAATGCGTGCCCGAAACGTCTCCGAAACTTGTATTCGTTTCTTGTCACCACCTGTTGTCAGGCAATTATAAGTGCTGTCACTTTACCATCTGGACGCCAGTACCACATTGCACTATTATTGCCAAGGGATCCACGTATGCTAAAAAGGTCAACGGTCAGGAATGTGTCAGGATCCCGACCGGAATGCTGCCAATGCCAAGTCTTGCAACAGCGCAACAGTGTCCTTTGCGTCCACTCATGCGCAGTCGGCCGAGGGTTTCCTCATAACGATAGCGCCATCTCCGCGCCAGAGTCCAGATCCTCCCGAAGCCACCTGAGCACCGTCGGCGAATCCATAGCCGCGCAAAAGCAAGTTTCAGCAAGCTGTTTGAGGTGCAAATGACTGTCCACACTCTCCCTGGGCGGCCGAAGGAACGGATGAGACGTTCTAGCCACAATGGCAGTACAGCAGAATGAAATGGACCGCAGCAGAAAGGCGGCTGACCTTTCTTTCTGTTCTACTCACACAGACTTTTTTAGTCATTGTCGGCATTCTCCAGCTCCTCGTTCCATGGTACCCCGTGGCGCCCTGGTAATCTGATAATGGAAATTCGGCATCCCTCTCTCCGGGACCCGCAAGTCGGCCGATTACCGTCTCACCCGAAGGCTGTGATTCGATACCATTGTCTGTGTCTGATGGAGGCTCCGCCCGCTTCACACCAAGTTATGAGCACATGCCCTGGATCGACAAACTCGCCCCCTCGCCAGCCCCAGGCGAATGTGATGCCTGTCATTCGCAACACCGTCCCCAACTGCCCGGTGTTCCGACGGTGATGAGGAGACGGCTCGAGCACAGCGCGACGTACACTTTGGAACCTTTGCATGGTCTCCAGTTTGGCTGCGAAGCCGACACCGATTGACAAATAGGAAGACCTCGGAGATCAATGGGCGAATGGTTGGGGCTGTTGAGGCTCGCACGCAAAGGGGGCTGAAAGCAACGGCAGGGAGCCTACAGTTCGGCACTCACTCACTGGCTTCCGACCACTTCGGTAGCGAAGTAGACGAGCCTTCATGGGGCAAGCTTGCAAGGGTTGGTGTCCCTGAGATGTAGGTCCCCCGGCTGCCATCGTCGGTAAGGCAGGATGACCCAACAGGCTCCGACACTGGCTCATGTCGGCCTGTCTTCTGTGGGAACAAACTTTGACTTTTGGTTGAAGGAGAACCGCTGCAGCCTGACTCGCTGCTCCACATGCTCCATCACGAGACATGTATTCGGTCCCGAGAAAATAAACCCAACATACAGTTCATATGCTTTACAGCTGTCGGCAGGAGACGGCGGTAGGGACAGGCAACGGGCAGAAGTTGAGGGAAGACACAATATGGTGATTTAGATGTAGATTTTGGGTAGGCTCAGTCCATGGTCAACGTCCAGTGTATCCTTCAGCCTTCGATCCCCCCCCCCCGGCTCCAACATTATTCATGGGATCACGAGATGGTCAGAGCGGGCTGTGGTCAACTTGTTGAGGGGTAGCACTAAGGGGGCAGGTTCCAGAATTGGTTTGGCGAGCCCATACGGTGCGTTGTCGTCACAATGCCCATATGACAGGTGCTTAGCGGTCGTTCCAAAGGCTCGATCGAGACTGTTGCTCGGTCCGCGGCCCTACGGCCCGGCAAGATCAGCACCGGGCATGTGTATCGCAGTCCCGTAGTTGAGAACATGACTCCACGCACTGTCACTGGATTGGAGGGGCCATGGCACGGCTCTCTGTGTGGCAGTTGGGGCGAACCGCCGGACCGCGTACCCTTGTGGACGTCTGTGAACCGGGTGCCGTGGCGTACGTAGTATGCAGTGCCCGATGGTCGGGCCCGGTGTTCCGTCTACTAGGACAGCGAGCACGATAATTCAAGAGGACGGCCGGGGACACGACGTTCTAGAATGTAGGGGGTATAGTCCGTGAAATAACCCGCTAGTGATGCTCCATGTCTTTCTGAGTGACACAAATGGTTTAGGATGGAGTGAGAATGTGCGATCCGTGGTCAAGTACAATCTCTTCCACGATCTCTCGTACGGATTAGCCATGCCTCAATGACATCCAGTCCATCTCCTGTAACTCTGTTCCCAACAGATACGCCTATGCATATTTATTTCTAGGAAATACTGCTACCACTCGACATCCCATTTTGTTGCGGAAAGGATCTTGCGCAGTGCACTTAGAAGACCTTCTCAACCATGGTGACGCCCTCCTCGGCCTCGAGACGGTCGCGGAAGAGCTTGGCGGTGGGCTCGTCGTAAGGAGCGTGGACACCGGCCTTGTTGAGCTTGCCCTCGAGGACGAGCTGGACGGCAAGACCACAGGGGACACCGACAAGCTTGGCCATGGCCGAGGGGCCGCCGTGGCGGTCACCGTACTCCTCGAGCATGGCGACGATGGTCTCCTCGCGGCCGTCGGCGCGGATGACCTCGAAGGTGTGCTGGAGGAGGACAAGGTCGACCTCGCCGTCCTGGAACTGGCACTTGGTCTCGAGGAGAGCCGAGAGCGAGCGCATGAGCGAGCCGGCCTGGGCAACGGGCTCCTCGGCCGAGAGCATGCCGAGCGAGGCAAACTTCTGGAGGATGATCTTGTGCTGGCCAGCGGGGACCGAGGGGAGCGCAAGGATCTTGTCCGAGACGGCGGCGGCGTTGGCCTCGACACCGAAGACCTGGGCCGAGAGCTGGAGCCACGAGAGGGGAGCAGCGCCCTTCTGGAGGAAGTCCTTCTGCGAGTCGTCAAGGAGACCCATGTCGGTCCAGCCCATGACGACCTCACAGAAGCCACCGTAGCGCATGGTGCCGCGGACAAGGTTCTCAACCTCGGGGATGCCGTAGAACTCGCGGAAGACCGACGAGTCGCGGTTGGGGTAAGCAACGAGGTTGTAGGCAGGGGTGAAGTAGTAGGGCTTGGCGAACTTCATGAGCTCGTTGCCGCCGCCGACGGTAGCCTGCTTGCCGTTCTCGAGGTAGACACCAGTGTTGTTGAGGGCCATAAGGACACCAACGGGCGACCACGAGAACTTGTAGCCAAGGGCGTTGTCCGAAGCCGAGGGCTCGGTAAGGCCACCGCAGTACGAGTAGAACGACTTGACCTTGCCACCGGCCTGGTGAATGTCGTTGATGATCTTGACGGCGTAGAGGTGGTCAACTCCGGGGTCAAGACCGATCTCGTTGAAGCAGACGAGGCCGGCGTCCTTGAAGGCCTGGTCAAGCTCGCGCATCTGGGGGTTGATGTACGAGGTGGTGACGACGTGGGCCTTCTCAGCGAGGGCAGCCTCCATGACGGCACGGTGGTGGGTGTAGGGGACGAGCGAGACAACAACGTCGTGGCCCTTGATGGCGGCACGAAGAGCGTCAGGCGACGAGACGTCGACCGAGATGGCAGTGGCGTTGGGGAGACCTGTGGCGAGCGACTCAGCGGTCTCGAGGGTACGGCAAGCAACGGTGAGACCGTGGCCGCGGTCGGTGATGTACTTGGCGGCGGGAGCAGCAACAAGACCCGAGCCGAGGAGGAGGACCTTCTTGTCCGAGCCCTGGCCCGAAGCCTGGCCGGGGCGGACACCACCGAAGACGGGGAGGATGTTCTTGCCGTCCTGGATCATGGCACGGCCGAACTCGGGGAGGACGAAGGCGGCCTTGTGGACCTCGGCGTTGTAGTACTTGCAGCCGGGGATCTCACGGAGGGGGACGTTCATCTGGCGAGTAGGCTCCTTGGAGCAGACGAGGAAGCCCATCGAGCCCGAGGGGTAGGTGGGGATGGTCGAGGTGGCGTACTCGGCAACGGAGAAGATCTTCTTGGTGGTCGCACGGAGCTCCTGGATGAGGGGAAGGTGGAGCCAGATCGACTCGCCCTGGGTCGACATGTGGCCGCCCTCCTTGAGCGCACGGTGGAGGAGGGTGAAGTAAGGAGCCTCGAAGAGAGCGGCGGCAGGGCCAACGGGGTCCGACGAGTCGGTGACAATGACGTCGTACTCGTTCTCGTGCTGGGGAAGGAACTTGAAGCCGTCACCGATGAAGACCTCAACACGGGGGTCCTCGTAACAGGCCGAGAGGGTGGGGAGGTAGAGCTTGGAGACACGGATGACAGCCTCGTCAATGTCGCAAAGGGTGACCTTCTTGACAGTGTCGTGCTTGAGGGCCTCACGAATGACACCACCGTCACCACCGCCGATAACAAGAACGTTCTCGGGGTTGGGGTGCGAGCACATGGGGAGGTGAGTGATCATCTCCTGGTACGAGAACTCGTCACGCTCGGTGACCTGGATGGCACCGTCGAGGACGAGGACGTTGCCGTAAGTCTCCGACTCGAAGACGAGGACATCCTATAATGTTGTCAGCAGTATTCTCTGCACCACTGCAGCCGTTCACTCGAATGCGAATGCTCGCTATCGAGGCTGCGAACGTGGGTTCTTATCGGGGCTAGCTAGAGGACAACACCTACCTGGAAGAGCGACTTCTCGTGGTGGAGGATCTGCTTGACCCTAGGTTTTGGTTAGCTACTACTGCTTGTCTACGGCGCTTGCAAGACCAAGGGGCCTGCTGTTTATGCTCACTTGAGGGTCATAGCCTGACCTGTAAGATAGTCAGTGGAGCTCTTGTGAAAGCGTCATGTTTAGTTGGAAAACTCACCAGGCCACTGGGGCGAGATCTCGCGGAACCAGCCGTCTATGCATGGGTTAGTCGCCGAACTTTGCTATGTTGATGTTGCCGTACGCACCAACGATGGAGGGGTGAGACTTGGGAGCGGCCGACATTTTGGGGATGATGGAGAAGAAAGAAGGAGGATTGCTGCCTGTCTTTAAACTTGGAAATTGTATTGCGGCCGCTCCTCGGACTTCGCGCGAACCCGATGTCTCTGCACCGTCGACTCGTTTGACTGGACGGGGCTCACCGAAATCGCAGGGGTGGGCTTTTAGGTATATCGCATGGCAAATTGACACATCATTCGGTCTGTTTGAATTGACCTTTCTGCCTAATCTAATTCTGCAAGTAAGCGGCGCATAAATGGGTGCAACAGCAAGCACACACATGCACACACCCTCGTCTGCCGACAATTGCCGCACGTTTTTCATCTGCCAACAGCATACATAGGCACAACCTGTACACATCTGCTCGGGTACACACATATTCTTCCCGTTGTCTGTAGATCCCAAGCTTCCAGACTTCTTTCATTACACACAGTTACGCCCTAATACCAACAAGGCGGAGAACCTCTGGAGTCTCCTTGGGCTCCACGAACGGACGGTCGCGGTCATTGGGGTCAAGAGAACCGTCGGGACGCCTGGCCTTGGCTTCAGGGTAGTTCTGCCTTTCGACGGGGATGCGGTTCTGCTGCGGCCAGTGGGTCGTTCCCTTGCGCTTGTTGAAGACGTCGACCTTGGTTTGCAGGTCCTTCTCGCTCATGAGAGAGCGAGGGCAGTAGCAGACGTAGGACTGGTGGTCAGCTGCAGCCCATTGCCCAGTGGTGTACAGATACTCACAGCAAAGCGAGTCTGGGTACCGACAGGCGAGGCGTTCCAATGGATCGTGCGCGAGTCCCACACTGACGGTGTCAGTCGTTGACCTCATGCTGAGACTCATGACAACTCACAGATAAGATCACCCTCGTTGGCGCAAACCTTGACCGACTCGCAGCCCTTCTTGACAAACCAGTCAAAGTCCTCCGGCTTGTACTTGTAGCTGTTCTCATTGACACCGGCGTCCTGCTCAGGCCTGAAGCCGCCAATAGAGTCGAATTGCTCCTGGTGCAACAAGTGCGACCCCTTGAGGACGCAGAGGCCGCCGTCTTGCGGTCCGTTGGGGGCCATGTTGGCAATGCCCTGGTACAGCTGGAAGTGGTCGACCTGGCGGGGGTTCTGGTCCATGTCTGTGTCTGTTAGCCCCACTCAGAAGGAAGTCACTCCTTGGCTATTGCTGTCCGTCCTGCATTCTTCGTCCCAGCGGTCCAGCGCTACGCTCTGCACTCGAGCAGTAACTAGCTCGACGACCAGCTTCCATACAGATCCTCCAATAATGTTGCACTCACGAGGCCATGCCTGGGTCGGCTCAATGTCTGTCCTTCCAGTCTCCTTGTTGATCGGCAGCGAAGTGTTCATGCCATCGAACGAGGCGATGAGGTCGTCCGTGTTCCAGATCTGCTCAAAGACTTCGAGGATCTTTGGCTGTGCGCGGATCTTCCAAACAAAGTCCTCGTGGTTGACGGAGTAGCGGTTGTAGAGACCACCACTGGAAGTGTCAGTTGTTATTCAGGTGGTGCCAATTGGGCCGCCGATCCGGCGGGGAGAGCGGGGAAAGTATGTTGCCCCGCACTGCGCGCCGGTTCATGTACGCGAGACGAGCCGGATGCGAGGAGACCTTCAATGCCTCCCGTCCGATGAAAGCAACACTCACGTCACACCATAGGGCAGATGTTCAGAAGTCCATGTGGAGCGGTCGTCGCGCTTGAACCCATTGGGGAACTTCTCGAGCCAGGTGAGGGCCTCCTCTTGAAACTCCTTGCAGGCGTCCTCAGGAATGACATTGGGGACGACGACAAAACCGTCACGCTCGAGGTCAACAAGGAACTGGGGCTTGGTCATGGTGTGAAGCGGGGTGGTTGATGATGAACAGTGGGAGAGAGTAAGTGTCGTATGGTGTGGAGACGAGGAGGGTGTATTTGAGGAAGGAGGCTGTGGAGAAATGGCCGACGGAGGAGGTGGCGCTTGAACAATGCACCGACGTCGTCACTCTTCGACGTGCTGTCGACGGTGTTTGGGCTCCGGGCTTGAATGCTGAGCAATGTGGCCTCATAGCGATCATAGCTCGTGAGCTTGTGAGCGTTTGCCGTTATTGTGCGGGTGGGGGGAGTGGGGGAGTAGTATGGGAAGACCGCTGTTTGCCGGGCCGCTCCGGTCGGCCATTTCGATGCCCATCTCAAGAACTAGCCGAATAAATGTCCGATGGTCTTGGTGTCTTGGTGTGGGCCATCCATGTCGCCATGGCACTTTGGTCATGTGGGCGTGGGACACATAAATGGCCCTTTAGATTGGAAGTGCGGGATAGGGGTACAATCGCGCAGATCGCTGATCCCGGCAGAGAACCATGGCGGTTGCAGACGGATAAGGGAGGCTGCAGGTGGTCGATGGCTGCCTGCTGACCTGTTGCCTGCTGCGCAGCACTCACATGTGAAGCTATGTTGTCCTTCGGACCGGCGAACCCATAAGGGAGGCTACAGGTGGTCTATGGACGCCTGCTGTGCCCACCTGCCAAGCCAGGTTAGTTATTCGGACCGGCATCCCGCTGTCCGTGTAACCCGGTCTGTTCATCCCATCCGGCGGTCTTGTGAATCGAGCGCTCATCGGTGATGCCCACCATCAGCAATATGGAAAGTCGACATCAAGTCCCACACTTTCGGTATAGTTTTACACACCCCACCAAGTCTGATTGAACCTTCCCGCACAATCACCAGCTTCCTCCGTTCTAACTCAATACCGCCAGCACCGTCTTGAACACAAATGATGTGTGCCCGGTTTCATTTCTCGATGTGTTTCGATGTGTTGTGTTGGCGGCACCAAAACCGCCCACTTCTCTGATTCTCAAGCGAACCTACACAATCACGGGCTAAGGCCATGTTCTGGAGGTCTTGTGGAGAAACACGCTCCCTGGACTGAGCTGTCTTGAACGAGTTAAGATCAGGTGTCTGCATGTCTGACTTAAGGGGTTCTGACGTGTTTGATTTCTTGCAAACAGCCTGAGTGACACTAGCAATAAGTGCATCAAGTTGTTTTTCGGGGATTTTGGGCATTTATCTTCCACGCCGCGACGCTTCCCTTGCACGGAGGGTGCTCCTAAAAAGGGCCTAGCATCATATATCGCGTTGAGCTTACCAAATGGTTCGTGCGTGTCGACAGTGTGAATGAGACCCAACGCGGGTCGCCAGGCTGCCCCTTCGCCATCCAGGCTGCCCCTTCGCCATCACTGTCATCACCAGCCATCAATGTTTTGGGATGGGTCAAACAGGTGATGGGTGGACGGGGGTCTGACTTGAGCAGAGTAGAGGATGGCAGTGGATAAAGTACAGCTCCCCTCTTCAAAAGTTCACCACATCCTCCCTCTGCGGACGACAGTGCAACGCATCACCATGACGAGCAACAACATCGAACCTCTGCCAGCAGACCTCAAGACTCTCTTCGAATACGACCTTGCTGCGGTCAATCAAAAGGATCCAGTTTTCGAATATCCTTCTCGCAGCCTGGTAGCTCTTGGTCGTCGTCACGAGGGCGTCACAGAACGCCAGTTCAACAACGACCTGCTCGCCATTCAGCGCTACTATGTTGGATTCGACCGCCACATTTGGCACGAGGGAAAGGAGCGCCCCCACGGCTTTCATATTCGTCTCGACAGTGACATTTCCCTCTTCAGGGACATCCTCACGCCGCTTGTGGTGAACCCCGACTCCGACACCTCTCCTCCCTACAACGTCTCCTTTGGCAACACTCCCACGCAGCTTCAAGTCGAGAAGCTTGTCCGCCTGCACCGTGGCACCGACACGACGTTGCCTCGTTCCGCTCTCGGTTGCTACATTCCAGACTGGGTCGTCTCAGCGGTAGCAGCCGAGCCAGAGGTTGTAGGAGCGGAAAAGAAGCCACGGTGGTTCCACCGTATCTCCCTCGTTGGCGAGTTGAAGATTACGTCCGTTGGCTATACCAACAAGCAGTGGAAGGTCCGATCCAGTATCGACGATGACGTCGACGGTGACGTGGATGTCGACACCCACTCAGCAATTGTCGACAACAACCGGAAGTACTCTCCCCTTGCGAGCACCGACCAGGATGAGCTCGTCAGAACCGACATGTTCCACAAGTGGCAAGCTGGCCTGTCAAAGCTCATCGTCTACATGAAGACCGCGTACGAGTACTGTGGCTCCTTCCTTGGCTTCTCCATCATCCACACGAACCTCCAGCGGGCAGTGGTGCTCCCCGGCACGGATAGCGTTCCTACGCTTGTATTGGAATGGAATGAGACCGGTATTGTTCCAATCACAGACATTTCACAGTTCTTCGACGACAAGAGCAATGTGAAGACAATGCCTTTCGACCTGCGCGGTGCGACTGAGGGGCAGTTTGATCCCATCGCGCTCAGCTCATTACTTGAGATCACCGCACTGGCATTCGAAGTTTTGAGCAGCACCGAGACCGCCCATCCCTTTGGGCCCATTTCACGTCCGGATCGTCAACGCTGTCCCACTATTGTCGAAGTAGAGGACTTCGTCTCAGACAGGTCCCGACACGGACCGATGACGAAGAGTGTCATGGACAAAGCGATTTGCGAAGCTCGGGCAATTCCTACCAGCCATGGTGGTTCAACCTCGGACCCTTCAACCAGCAAACAGCCCAGTGGTGGTCCAGGAGGTGATCCTGGTGCTGATGGTTCAAGCGGACCTGGACGCGGGCAAGGTGGCGGCGGAGGTTCAGGCAACAGCGGACCCAAGACTTATCCTGTCACTGGGACACAGGGAAGGAAAGGTGCCCACGGCGATCGCAGTGGCGGGAGTGGCTCGGGTAGCAGTAAGAAACCTCGACAACACACTCAACAGTCCGAGCGTCTTTCGCAGTCTCTTCTCGGCAAGGTCCCTCCACCATTCACCCAGGATTGGCAGGGCCCGAGCTACCTCAGCCACTCTCACCCGACCGCCACCGATACCAGGACCCACCGATACTCCCTTACAGAGAGTGAGCCGTCCCATCAGTCAGATGTGCCATCAACCATCGAGAGCGAGCCCAGCCCTACTGAGGAGCTTATTGGTTTGGAACCTCTTACCGAGCACCTCGAAATGGAAGAGGACAACGAGGACGAGTGGGAAGATGACGATAGTTCGTCACTGCAAGCTGAACCAGGTACCGCCCCGTCATTTTCGGCTGCCAGCGGGGCATCCACTGTTGATGCTGAAGTTACAAAGGATGAGCCTTCCCAAGTGGGGACTGTCGCGCAGATCCTGGAGTCGATGGGTCTCACACAGAGTGCTACTAGGCATCATCAGATGCCCGAAGGCGCATTCCACTCAGCGGTTTCTCCTTCCGAATACCTCCAGCTTATGAAGGAACTGGACTGGTCTATTGTCATGGTGGATGTTGGTACAATGAACGACATCCTCTGCGAAATCCGGGAATCTCTCCGCACGTGAAGATTCACCCATCAATCTCAGTAATATAAACAAATGTGAAAGCTTCAATATCTATGTACGTAGATAGGATGATGTTATGATCACCCCATTCTTTTGGTGAGAGGAGTTGCAACATCGGGTTTGACAGTTTGAATTTGCCAGCGTCGTTCACCAACCAAACACCGATACTCAGAACGAGTGAAGAAAGTCAGCGGGGACGGGGGAGGCAGATTAGGCCTGAAGAAGGTCATCATTCCTTGTGCCTCCTCGCCGATAGTGAACATTCGCTCAACGAGGACTTCTTTGCACTCGTCCCAGTTGGAGGTCGGGTCGAGTTCGAGAACGGTTCGCGGCATTTCGTCAAGCCCCACCACGGCGAATTTGATGGAAGGTTGCAATGCGACGGCTTGAGCTAATGCTCTCAAAATTCCCACTCCTGGGTAGCTACCTTCAGCTTTGGGTTACTCCAGCAGGGGTGGGTTGAAGTCGACACCAGTTGTTGAGCCACTCCGGTCGAGGATGAGGATCACGTTCTCGCTGTCGGGCTTGACGTGGAACGCCTCGACTTGCGCTTGTCTAAGTCTAGGGTCATGAGGATCGTATGAAAGATGAATCACATGCGTTCTGGCGTCGTGAAGTTGATAGCCAATGCCCTGGTGCCGGAGCCAACTGGGCTGTGGGAGGCAATATCCCGTGGGGTGTTTGGGTTTGAATGCTCGAAAGTAAACGGCAGTGGGGGCTCGGACCGCATTAAGGCGATCGCAGCCAATGCTGTAGAAGCGCCAGGCAGCAGGACAAATTGACTTGACAATTCCATCGGCAATTGTGCGCGCGCTGTCTAGTCTGTAACAGTCCATCACTGCGGTGTGTGACAGTGCGGCAACTGCGTTGGCCCCAAGCCCGTCGGATGCTGAAGGGTCCATTGGGAGTCTCGACCCGGAGGGGCTGAGAAGCCACATGGGGGTATCCTCATTAAGGATGGCCCCACTGATGACAACGTGTTCGAAGAGAAGCGAGTCGGCCTTGACGCGCACGTCCGAGCTGGTCGTTCGAAGCCGCATCAGCGTCGTGTCGTCCGCGAACGAGAGGATGAGGTCGAAGATGTGGGGGTAGCTCAGATGATCGAGCATGTTGGCGGTATTGGGAGTGAGGAGAGGTGAGGTGACCGACTGTGAGAAGGAGAGGAGAGTGTTAACATGTCGGGTTGAGAGGAGAGTGAATGATGCGAGTGGACAACCTCGCCCTTGAGAAACACACAATGATGGCGGCGGCCGTGGGATTCGGCACACAATGTTACGTAACCTGAGGCCTCAGTGGAGTCACCGATGCTGAGACCCCTGCAGTGCATCATCACATGCAGTGAGTGCGAGCGTGCACGCGTGAGGTTGAGGGGTAGCTTGTATACATGTACATCTCGATGCGAGGTGGGAGTGGCGAAGAAGAGGCCGCAAATCGGGAGTAGTGACCCGCAAGCAGCGATCACCGATGCGCCCTGCCACAATTAATTCGCCAAAAATGAACTTAATCCTGACCCCAAAACGGTAACTGAGGCGGGGTACCTCGTCTTCCGGAGGTACGGAATAGGTCAACTAGTTCGGTTTGAGCTCCTTTGTAGCGCTCCATGTATTGAGAGCACGCTTGCGTTGTCCTAGTTACCTACCTCCTCACTACACCAAGAGCCAACAATCACGAGGAGACCCAAGACTAACCCAGAAGCATGAAGGTGATAGGGAGCCCCATGTCCGTGCCATCCACGGCGTGCCGAGGGTGGCGTATTGCGGGGTAAGAGTGTAAGACGCCGGGTTGATCGTCCGCGTATCTCCTAAATGGTGCGGGGTGACGGTGGTGGGTGGAGCGTGGCGTTTCCGTCCGAAGCACCTCTTGTCGGCGGCGTCCACATTTTGTGGATTCCGACTGGTGAAACATGCCGCACTTCTTCTCGCTTTTCAAGAGTGGCCTTTTGAGAGAGGTCACGTCCCGTCTGGCGTACCGCGCACGGACAGCAAGCCGGTGTGAGGTACCTTGATACGAAGCTAGGACGCGACTGCATTAAACAGCGCAGCGCACCAGGAACCCTCTCTCCACTCGTTTCTTCCTCTTGGGTCGGGGTATGAGAGAGGAACGCCACAGAGAACACCCGCGGGGCGAGCATTCAAAGAGGCACACCCCTCTCGCACCCTGTCACTTTGCTTCGTGACTTCTCACCGCATCCCAAATTGTGCTTGTTCGCGGACGTCGACTCGACCCGACCCTTTCCAAACGTTGTGTATTTTGTGCCATTATCATCTCTGCGTTTTTTTTTTTTTTTCGCAGCCTTGAATTGTGCTACTGATGTGTGTGGCGTATATATGCAGCTAAGAAGTGGGGCCAAGATCCACCAGCGCCTCTCCCCATCCCGACTCTTGACGCACCCATCAACATGGCCAGTCTCCCCTCGGCAGGCATCATGACCTTTGGTGGGTTCACCAACCCTCGCACCGCCGCCACCACAACGACCTCGTCGCCCACATCAACCATCAACCCTCTATCCGCAACCCCCACGCCCGACTTTGCCTACGTCTCCTATGTCCCCTCCAAATCACCCATCAGTGTGCGGGTATGCGAAGGCGCACACGACGGGCTGAACCGCGGTGGTGAGTTAAGACTAGGGCGCGAGATTCGTACCCGATTCCGGATGCTGATGGTGCTCAGACAAGTGCGCCGTCGTATACATTGTCAACCTCAAGTGCTGGCGGTGCTTGTACTGTTCCCTGAGCTCTTATTAGACAAACCCGTCGAGTATCTGTTGTTTCGTCATACCCACATTCACTCCCTCCTCTTACGATACACGAAAACAATGTAACAAATGAGTTCAGCGATTGGCAGTGGTTGTGCCTTGGAAGAATGCACATGTTGGGGAATGGGGCGCGCCGTCCGTGTGTTGTGGCCTCTCTTCGATTTCGTCTCTTGGCGTCACATGTTCCAATTTTCGGGCCTGCCCCCAGTTCACGATCGCGGCAACAGATGCATACACTTTTCAAATCTCTGCTCAACAAGACGCGCCCGCTACACAGAATATGCTGCTGTACCAGCGGGACACACCGAAAAGTCGTCTCTGTCTCTACACGGGAGATGTGACCGGGAAAAGGGGGGGAGAGGGGGATAGGTAAAGGGGAAGAAAGGAAGAGAATGCGGTGCTTGCTTTTTTGTTACGAGAAAAGTAGTTTTTACACGCACACACGCACATTTTGCCTTTTCCCGGCCGTATGCTGAGTTTACAGTACACGCGCATGGTTCCGCCCGCCGATACATGCCCCCCCATCCAAAGGAAGGGGAGAGGTCGGGCTGGCGCGCGGGGTATGGGTGTGAAGGGTGGAAGGGGGTTCTTTGATAACGTGGGATTTTTGTGGGGTTTTGATTTGCTTGCAGTCTTTGTATTTGGGATTTCCGGGGAACAATGTGTGTACACACACGGGCGAAGAGATTAACGGGTCGCATTGTACAGCCGCGTCGGTGTCGCGTTTCCGCTTAGTCGCGTTCGGGAGTGGGGAGGGGTGTTGACTTGCTTTACATCAGCGGCAGGTGGCCGCCGTTGGGGTACATGAACGCAGCCGAGGGGTCCTGCCACAGAGGGAGAGCCGCCTGGCCGCCGTTGCGCTCGCTCAGGCCAGAGTCGGCATCGGTAGGCGCAGTGGCGGGCAGGGCGTCGAGGCCGCCGGCACCGGCACCAGAGTTCCAGTTGGGAGCAGGCTGGCCGGCAGGGCCACGGAGGTGGAGCCAGGGCTGGCCGTCGGGACCGGGAGCGTGGTAGCTCATGCCGCCGTGGTTGTGGATCTCACGACCGTGGAAGCCGCCGCCACCACCGCCAGTCGAGCCGTGGTGGGCGTGACCGCCCTGGCCACCGCCGCGGCTGTAGCCGCCAGGACCCATGAAGGGCGCGCCAGCAGCACTGTAGACGTCGGTGAGGGCGTTGATGTGCTGGAGCTGGGGGCGACCAAGGTGGCGGGGGTGGTAGCCACCTGCCGAGCGGTTGTAGCCGCCACCACCACCTCCACGAGGGTAACCGCCACCGCTGCCGCCACCGCCGCCGTAGCCGATCGAGGCGTCCTCACGCTGGAGCTTGGACTGGATACGCTTGCCGTAAGGCGTGTTACGTATCGACGGGAGGATGGGGCGGATGCACTCGACGAGGATCATGCGCTGGTTGATCTCGCAGTAGTCGAGTATCGTCTGAATGACATAGTTGCCGTAGCTGTCACGGAGCAGCTTCTCGAGGCGCGAGCGGTTGAGCACCTCGCCGACGAGGACCTTGCGGATCTCGGGGTCGGCGACGCGGATACACTTTTCTACAACATTGGAAGAGAACCTGCCGAGTTAGCACGAGCACAGATAATGTATAACTCACTTTTGCACAGACAAGCTGCAGACGTTGCCAACAAAGGTGCGGATGAGGGGCTCGGAGAAGCGAGCGTCGTTGAGGTCGAGTATGTACTGAATAACGTAGTTGCCAAACGGATCCTGAACGAGGTACAGCGAGTTGAAGATGATCTCGGTCACGAGCTGGAGGCGCTGCGCGGGCGACGCGTGGTCGATCGAGCGCTGCAGGACGCAGCACCCGTGGCGGTGGGTAGCGACCTCGATCAGGTTGGTAGCAATGGCGTTGTAAATGAACTGGTTGTCCTCGGGAATGAGCTTGTTCAAGCACTTCTGGATGACGTGGTTCCCATTGAGGTCCTTGATGAGGGCGACAACGTTGACCGACAGCGCATAGATGAGAGTGCGGATCTGCTTGGGCTGACGAGGCTGAGCGAGGAAGTCGACCATCTTCTGAACAGCACGGGTACCGTGCATGTTGAGCGAGATGCCGACAAGGTCGTTCGAGACCGAGTCGATGATGGCAGAGCGCTGCTCCTCAGTAGCATGCTCGAGCAGCTTCTGGCAGAGGTAGTTGCCGAAGGGGTCGATCATGAGCTCGGGGAAGTGGCCGTAGGTCTCGCGGAAGATCATGTCGCGGTGCGAAGGGTCACCCTCCTCGAGCTTCTTCTGCAGGTAGCGGCAGCCGTGCTGGTCCTTGCAGAGGCTGAGAATCTCGCCCTGAAGGTCCTCGAGGCGCATGCCTGAGAAGCGGTTGAACTCGCGGTCGGCCTCGGCACGCTTGTTCTTGAGGCCCATCATACCAGCAGGGTAAAGGGAGCCCGAGCCAAAGCTGTCGTCGTCAAAGCCGTACGAGTCGTAGCCGCCCTGGGGCATGAACTGCGAACCACCGGGGCCACCGTTGCCACCCTGGAGACCCATGTTCGAGTACAGAGGGTCGGCGCCGTAAGGACGGGGAGCATCGTTGAGGCCAAAGCCACCGCCGTTGCCGTTGGGGCCACCCTGACGGCCGCCGGGGTTGGCACCCTCGGCGCCACCAGCCTTGGAGCTGAAAGCACGGGCGAGGTCGGGGTTGGAGAAACCACGCTGAGCCTGGGTGAAGCCGTCGTTCAGGCCGGGGCTGGTGCCAGTACGCTTGGGAGGGATGCCGGCAGTGGCAGGACCAAGACCGAAAGGAGTGCCAGGCACCGACTTGGACGGCATGGCAGGCAGGCTGGCAATGCTGTCGGCGAGACCGGTAGGCGAAGTCTTGCGGCTGTTGAGCATGGGGTCACGAGGGGCCTCGTCACCAGGCGAGGGCATGAGGCCCATACCAGGCGAGGGCGAGGTGAGACCACCACGGGCCGAAGGGTACTGAGTCCACTCCGAAGTCTTCATGGCAGTGTCAAACGGACGCGAGCCAAACGCGCGCGACGCTGCCTGAGGAAGAGGGGCGAGGTCGAGCGCCGCCGAAGCCGCCGAGAGGTGCTTGTCCTTTGCGGGGCCAGGGAAGTCGTCGTCGTTGATCGCGAGGTACGAGACGGACTCTGTGGCGCAAGTTAGTAGGCATGACATTTAACTTTTGTTTTTCCGCCACCCACTCTGCGCGTTGTCGGCGGCAACATCGTCCTCGTCGGTCCACTCCTTCTTGCCGTCAAGAACGCTGAGGCTCAGCTTCTCCATGCCAAAGCTGCCACCGCCGTAGCCGCTAGTCCGCCTGGAGGCGGGCATCGACTTGGCGCCATTGGCATCGCGACCCTGGCCGATCGGTGCGGGGGCACCAGCACCGGGAGCACGGTCAGCGGCACCGCTCTGAGCGAGACGAGCACCGAGAGGCGAAGTGGGGGCCGAAGCGGGCTCAGCGTGCGTGTTGAGGAGGTCGTCGGCGCGCTGGTCAGCCTCGAGCTGGGCCATCTGAGCCTCAAGCTTTGCACGCTGCTCGGCACGGAGAAGGCGCTTCTGCTCAAGACGCTGCTTGTCGGCAGCAGCCTCGGGAGTCGTGACCTCGGAACGGTTGCCGCTCTGCCATTATCAGCACTGAAAAGACAAAGGGACAATGTGGTGCGCGGATAGGAGGCAGCAGGTCCGACAGGTGTAGGTGGTATTGAGAAAGTAAAGTGTAACGCACCTCGTCGTGGCCGTTCAGTTCCGGCGCGGTAGCCGTCTTGAGGACATCAGAGTCGGTGCCAAAGGGCTTGGTAGGCGAAGCGGTCATGCTCTATGTGTCTGAAAGACGTTGACAGGGATCCTGGAGCTTTCAAAAGTGTCAGCAGCAGGTCGCCACCAAGTCGGATTGAAGAAAGGAGTGGACACCCACTAGTATGACTCTGGGGATCCAGGTGTTGTCGCTTTTGATGCTGGCAGATAAGGACGAGCGGGGTATACTGTTGTTGTAGGAAAGGAAACAAGCAAAGGAAAAGAGACCCAACGGCGAGGGTGAATGAAGGAAATGGTCGAACGAACGGGCGAAAGCGAGCACAACGGCAAGGGGAGTGTGTCGGCGAGGAGGAGCGATGCGTCAGCGGGCGTCGCCTGTTGGAATTGGTCTGTGGCAGGACCCGAGTGTTCTCTTGTGCAAAGAGGTCGAGCCACAAGGCATAGGAGAGGGACAGAGGTGTCCCTGTGGGTGCAATTGGACCACGGCGGAACTCACGAAACCAAGACTCGGAAAGTGGGGGTTGGGTGCGAGTTGGATGCTGGAGAAAAACGTGTCCGCGGGCGGGCGCCTTTTGATAAAGCTACAACAGAGCGGGGTACGTTATCGATCCGGACGGCGATGAGAGCGCTGGTGAGAGACGCTCGCAGTTGGCGACGGCCGATGGATAGGTGGTGGGGGGGTTTGGGGTTGATGCGGTGAGCAGCAGGTGAAATTTGAAGTCCGAAGAAAAGAACTCTGACTGGTGCGCCTTGGTGGGACACTCTGGCCGTCCCGCGCGGCGGCATCGTCTGCGCACGCGCTGGGTGGGGAGGGGGCCACCACACACAGTGCACCCAGGCAGGGCTGCGGGGGCCTCGGGACTATATTTTCGATCGTGGCATTGGGAGAAATCCGACAAAACGCCGCGATTTTTAGTGCAAAGGTCCGCCCGCTCTGGCCGCTCTGCAGTGGCCAGTGCCCAGTGGTCCCAATGCTGCGGACGGCGATCTGGTCGAGCTTAGTACATGCAGCAATACTTGATGCATAAACACTAGCAAAGCAAGAAATAGAAATGGAGCAGGTCGAGGTGCAGTAACCATGTGTGGGTTATCGCGAAAGAGCGGAAAGACAGTATCGGGCCCAGAACTGGCACCCAGGGTGTAATGGTGACTTGGTGGCAGTCGATAACCAAGTGCAAAAGTGGCGGATATGCAAAGTCTCCGCCATATGTGTTTCTCTGATGCCTCGCAAAACACGCCATGAACCTTGGAACGGACGGGCATCCATACTAACAGGATGCATCGCCGTCTTATGTCTCCATCTTTCCCACCACCCCTCCACTGCATCCACCCGCCACCATTAACAAACCACTCTCCCTCGCTCACCTCACGCCGCCATGAGTGATCAGTGTCAATACCTCCGGGCCACCATCTCGTGCGCAGACGTGTTGGAGCGTCAAGCCATGTCGATGTCCTCACCACATTCCCTCCTGAGCTCTCTTCCGTCTGGGCAACATGACCTCCCTCTCCCTGGTAACGCCTCGCAGCTGCCATCTGGCGCTCCCTCACCTGCCATCACTCAGTTACCATGTATTGACGGCAACCACGTGCAACCCCCCATACCTGGTACTCCAGCATCAACCACTGAAGCCACTGCACCACTGCCGAGCCCTTTGCCACTGAGCCCCCAGCGGCCTGCTCCAATTGGGTGGGTCACCTCCCCACGACGATTGCGGACGCCACCATCCATGTTACGGAAAAGACCACCAGACGTTGATTGCAAACACCAACGTCCCACAGTTCTTTTACGTAGACGCCGCGGTTGCTTGGGCGATTATTATGCTGCACAATAGGGTTCTGGTTTGCGCAATCGGTGAGTTCCGCGACGACATGGCCATCACTCAAAAGGTTATCAAGAGACAACTTGGCATCCAGGCGACGGACAGGCGTCCCGCCTGGCGATACCTCGACCAAACCAAGGGGCAGCACAAAGAGCAGTTCGACGAGGACGAGTTTGCTGGTCCCGACCAAACCATGAACGGCCATGATGCAATAGAACGCGTTCAAGGACTGGACCCTACGTTCAAAAGTCCGGTGTCCGCCGACCCGTCGCTCTGTCACTTGAAACCCCTCAGCCAACAAGAGGTGCGTTTAGTTTCTGGTAGCGTCCACAGCTGACCGCAGTATGACAACCTGATTCCTACTACATTTGTCGTCGCTCCCTTCCCAGGCAAACAGGAAACCTGGGCCAGCATTCTCCAGGGCACCACAGATTTGCCCCTCTCACCCAGGCCAGCGACTTTATCAGGGTGTGCAACACGAACCTTGTCCACGCTTGCTATCAATACTTCTTAAACGTCAAAGACCGAGTGGTGAAGCTCGCCAAGTCTCCTGATCTTCGAGACCAAGTTGCCCCGCTTCCTGATGGCAAGTCGACTGACTTCCCTGTCCACCTTGACACCAACGTCCAGGCGGTATCCATGTACCACAACATGGCCAAGGCCACTCGTCGAAACTATTAGAAACAGCCCCTACAGTACACATAACTCGGCAGCGACATTGGCTTCCTGCTATCGAGAAGAAGAGGGTCCCGAACGAGGTGAGATTATCGTCAGTCTTCAACCTCATCTGTAAGATATACAGCACCTCATTCGACAGATCGAGCTCAAGTGCAACTTCACAATTCCCCGCAACACACTGGGGCTTTACACTATCTTCTGGTCTCCGACCACATCGACAGACGACATTTGGCGTATTGCCATTCGTGCCGATTTATTTTTCAGGTTTGTCTGTGGCAAGGGCAACTACTCTGTCAACTGCGGTCTCCTGTCCTTGATCTGCATTTGGGCCTTAAACCTCGCCCATCACGGTGGCCGTGACCCGTTGTCGGGGCTGGCACTCTTCTTCGGTTATTCGCCTTACCATACCCTCAACCCTTCGTTCGCGGCTCAACAGGTGCACAACGCGCCCTTCGACTATGGCTGGGAAAACCAGTTCCCTACCAAAATCTCCCAGTATCGGCCCGAACAGCGTAAGTGTCGGGTCGAGGCATGGCCTCAGAACCGAGGCGTTCAGTCGTATCGCTACCCAACGATTGTTGCCTACCAGTCACGGTCAACCGAGGCAGCTCAAGAGTTACTCGATTGCCTCGCGAGGGCCGGCTTGATCCCAGAGTTCAAGCTCCCCACAGCTTTCGAGATGACACCAGAATGCGCGGAAGAGTACATGCTCAACGGTCTCTCCCCCATCGAACTGCGCAAGATGTTCCCTGCCGCCGCCGTGCCATTCCGACCTAAGCTCAAGCATGTGGTCGAGGTGGCCCGCGCCTTCAACATCCGCCTGTCATACTCCAAGGCCGAGATAAAGGCTGCGGCCATCGCCAAGGGACTGAGTGTGGAGCCTTGGACAACCTGGCTGGAGTTGCTTGACATGCTCAAGGCCAAGGGTGTCTTCGCCAGCGCATACTCGTGGAAGGACCAGGACGTCCTCATGGATCTCATCGACAAGCACGTGGTATGTTACCACGTCTCGTTCAATGCAGGGAAAAGGACGTCAGCTGACCATTTAAGCGTGACGAGCTGCTGCCTGAGCAGTACAACTCGCCCACGTTAAAGCGAGACCGAGGTCCACAGTCGAAGCGTCCCGCGCTCTACCAGAACATGCGCAAGTTCTTGGTGGAAGCAGAGGTGGAGAAGACCAGGAAGACGGGTACGGCGGTGAGGCTAAAACATCTTGGTACTGGTGTGTCTGCAGACTAACTTCTGCAGATGCTCCTCGCAACCAAGCTGCGCATCCGTCGGAACTACTCCTGTTCGAGTTGGAGGACCGTCTGGTATACGAGCAAGGAGAAGACGCGGACGAAATGGCCGCTCTGAAGCTTGTGCCGCTCACCGCGGTATGCAAGACGCACGGGTTCTCCAAGGATGTCGAGGCCGCTCCTACGGAAAGCGATCTATCTGGCCGATGTTTGTGTCCAAATCCCATCACCGTTTGTGTTGTGTTGACTGAAACACAGAAGGGCATACTTCCGGACTTCTGTTTCGAGAAGACAACCCGAGTCGAGGATGTTGGCCGCGATATCAACCGCGCCGCAAGCCCAAGGACCCCAAGAACGCCCAGGCCAAGGGGAAGTTCACGGCTCGTAGCAAGGACGCCTCCCAGGATGACAAGTCGGAAACCCGCATCGAGGAACAGAAGCCCACATCGTCCAAGGCGAAGAAGCGTCGGCACCCAAGCCCAGGCTCAAGTGACAACGAAGATATCCCGCTCGTCAAGGTCTCTGCGTCCGCTGGCAAAAGCGCCGAGAACAAGCTTCACGACATGGATGCCGAGTGCAGCCGACGCAGCTCGATGATGGTAGACGATGCTGACGAGGCTCTCGCCATGCCTCACCCCCGCCCTCGCGCGCGGGCCAAGCGCGATGATCGAGTCGTACGCCGACGAGGCGAATGGCACCCCTCACTAAATGGAGGCTCACACGCATGTACAGCTGCTAGTAACTTGTAATACCCATGTCATGTAGCAAGGTAATGTACCTCACAAACGTGAACCACATCCGCGCGCAGACAGAAGGTGGTCAGCATCAGCAAGGCAATAGCAAGAGTAGGACACATTCAATGCGTGGCGTCAGTCTGCACGGTGGGGGGACACGACGAATGCCATCGCATCTGCATCTACAGAGGCTCAGGCGAGGAATCACGCCAGAAGACGTGAAGGTGACCGGGACTGCCTAGGTGACCGACTTAGTTGTTCTGGGCGTTAGCACACTGCGTCCGCTTCTTGTGCTTACCTTCACGAAGCCCATGGCCTTAGCCTTTTCGCGGAAGCACTGACGGCACTGCCTTCGTTAGCTGACGATGCGTAGGAGTAAGAGGATGTTAAGCTTACCATGTCGAGGCCCCACTTGCTGGAAGGTTGTCAGCAACTAATCTTCCGGTCGCCACACCCCGGGGGGTTCTCCGCGTTACTTACCGGATAAGACCAGCCTGGTGAGCGCAGACGCGGCACTGGCGCGAGCCCTTGCCGAAGTTGCGGGGGCTGCGTAAGGTCAGCGATAGGTCATGGAACAAAGGTTGGTCGTCCGAGGTCGCGCGATGGAAAATGGGCAGGAGGATTTGAGTTTCTCCGAGAGGTGCCAACGGGGGAGCAGGCGACGGGGGACCCGCCAGCACGAAGGTTCTCCACGAGGAGAACCTGCCAGAGTGGGCCATGGGGAGCACACAGGCAGGCTTGGAAGACAGGCAGGCGGACTCGAGACGGGGAAGCGTTGGCCCAGGACTTGGAGGTCGAAGGACGGCTGTGGTTGGAACCACGACAGCGCGATCACGAACACACGCATGGCTCTAGCGCAACGCAGAGAACCACGCCGTGCCCCTCTCCGCTGCCGTTCTCGTCCTCGCCACTGTCCTTTGGCCTGCGCGCCCACACCGACGGGCCCTCTCTCGCTAACCCAGGTCTCTCCCTGCCTGTCCCTTCTCGTGCACCGATGTGCCGTCTCCCGTTCCACCTCTCCCTCCCAGCTGCCCGTCTCTCGTCCTTCCTGCGCGATCTCGTCGGCCGCGTACGCCGACTCACCGGGAGAACCAAACGTTGGAGTGAGCCCTGCGAGATTCTGTCAGCCAAAAGTTCTCTCCTTGAGCAAACCACGATCGGACGACGCACATATTGCTTTATGAGGTTTGTGTCGCGGAAATTCGCGGTTTTGCTGTGGACGTGCGTGAGCGGTCTGTCTTGTCGAGTGGGTAGAGCTGGTGGGGGAGATGTCGAGAGGGAGCTGGAGGTGATGCGTACCGGCTTGGGGTTTGGGACTTGAAGGCTAGAGCGAGCTTCGAGTCTCTCAACGCCAAAACTGAACCTCCGGCCGGCGCGCAGACCCACACCCAGGACGCGCGGGGGCTGCTGCTGGCAGAGGGCGGAGGCAATTTTGGCTGGGTGGACATTTTGGACGGGCGGATGCCTCATAACGCCGAATTCTCCGGTGTGGCACTTTATTCCGCCGTCGGCCAGCGGGGACGCCCGGCGCACGCCCCCAGCGCACGCCCCGTACCACTGTACCACTGTGCGCCTGCAACGGCGCTTCGTGCGCGCTCGTCGTCTAAGAGCTAAGAGCACCTTCTAGCATCGTACAACTACTCCCAGTATATTCTATGCTCTCGTGACGCGGTCTAGACGTCTTACCCCTCGTCAACGTTCAGCGTGCAGTTCCGGCCCATGTACGCGTGTTCCATGCCAATAATTTGTGCCGAATTTGCCACCTAAGACTTCGAATTGGGCGAGGCAGCAGCCGCAGCCGTGGCGGCCTTGTCGACGCTCGCCTGTATCTCCTGAATTTGTTGTTGCGTCTTGCTCTGCGCCTTGTGCAGGCCCATAGCTTCACGCTCAGTCTGTGACAGCGTGAAGAGCTCGCCCGAGAGCTTGTGCCATGCGCGGCGGAGCTGCATGTCAGCCCAATGCCACGAGGCTAGCCGTCTGGACGAGAATGTGCAAGGCAAGCTCTGCGCTCCCAGCTGCAGTTGCAACTGTAGACGATGACTCACTGGCGAGAACACGTGCTCCTTTTCTCCAAAGTCGGCGTACAGGAGCATGTACGCAACAGTACCTGTCCAAGTCAGTCATCCGACTACAATCACACCGCACGCCCCTTGTGCTCAGCGGCCTGCGGCCCTCCAAGACATTGTCCGCGACCTCCTCGCAGCACGCCGCGGCCGCCGCCCACAGGATACTCACCAGTACCAACAACCCAGCTAGTCAATCCGATCCAGCGCGCGGTACGGGGCATCGGCGGCAATGCCTCCAGGTGGGGATCGGGGCGGTACTTGAACCCATTTGGAGGAAGCGACTCTGGCTTGGGTCCAGTGTATGCACGCTCCGGGTGGCGCTTGAATGAAGCGGCCGATGGTCCGGGACCCCTCTTTGTCTGCGAGTCGGACATGGTGGCGGAGGACGTTGACGGGTGAGGAGGGTTGGTTTGGTTGTGTTGACGAGTCGAGTGTCAAGCGGAGGCGACGAGGAGGGACACAAAAGTCGGCCGTGCCTGGATATTGATATCATCGTGTTGGTCGCCCCTGGTTGGGCTCCGGCCCACTTGAACGGCCAACTTTCGTCCATCGCTACATCTCTCACACACCTTCACTGCAATGCGCCCACCGACCTGGCTCTCAAGACGCGTTATATGTCCTGTGCATGGGCATGGCCTCCGCTCACTGCGTGGGATCCATCTCCTGCGGGACATGCAGCCACCAACCGTCCAGGAAATCGTCGAGTATGTCGTAGCCGCTGCCCCCGTTAAGGTCTCGCCGCTCACAATTGTCCAGCAAGCCGCGGCTCCAATCCTCCCACCCCAGCCTATCCGAGCCTGGTCCTTCATCGCCGCCCTCCTTTGGAGGCCCCAATGACATGATCCACCGTCACCGTCTGATGCTCTGGAGTGCGCCGCCCACAAACGTGCTGCTGATCCAGAAAGTCAATGACGAGCGCACGCGCATGGCCATGAGTGAGGTGCTCAAGTGAGTACGTTGGGGGTGGCGTCGGGGCGCGTTGTGGGTGTGGGTGGGTGAAGTGTCCCCAGTGGCTGACATGCGCGCGCGACTAGGCACATATCTGAGAAATATCCCCAACTCAACCTCATCGTCGAACCCCACACGGCGCGTGAGAATCCCGAGTTTGACGACCTGATTGTGGTCGAGCCGCGTTAGTTGAGCGACTGGGTCAAGAGTGACGTTGCTGATAAGCAAACCAGAGGACACGCACCTCCTTCCAGCTCATACCCACCTCGTCCTCACCCTCGGCGGTGACGGTACCGTGCTGCACGTCTCCAACCTCTTCTCGTCCGGCGAATGTCCCCCAGTGCTATGCTTCTCAATGGGCAGCCTGGGTTTCTTGCTGCCCTTCCACATTGACGCCTTGCCACGCGCATTGGAAGGAGCCCTCACTGGCCCCGTGACGTTGCTCAACCGCTTGCGTCTGGCAGTACACCCACTCAATCCTGAGGGAGGTGTTCTGGACCGATGTGGCCGAGTCGCAGACGAAGGATGGCAAGTCATGAACGAGGTGACGCTGCATCGAGGTCGGCACCCACACTTGACTGTGGTGGACGCATACTTTGACGGGCAACACTTGACAGAGGCGACAGTGAGTGTTATGTTATGGCCGCTCATATCGTCGCTAACACTCCAGGCCGACGGCCTTCTCCTTTCCACCCCAACGGGATCGACAGCGTATTCGCTCTCCGCTGGCGGCCCGATCTCACACCCCGAGACGGACGCACTGCTCCTCACCCCCATCGCGCCACGTTCACTCTCCTTCCGCACCGTCGTCTTGCCTGGCAAGGGCACCGTTCGTCTCGAGGTAAGCTAACTGTTGCAAGCCTTGCACCACTAGCTGACGTCTCAGATCTCGCCTCGTTCCCGGTCCCCTGCGGAGCTGTCCATTGACGGTCGCGAGGTCTGCGAGCTGGGCGCGCACGAGTCGGTTGTGATTCGCAAGTCGCCATACCCCATCCCGTGTATCGAGCGGCCAGGCGGTGGAAGCTGGGTTAGAGATATCAAGTAGGTTATGGTGTCCGGACGTCTGCTAACCCACCCCACCAGTTCGCTACTCCAGTTCAACACAGGCTTCAAGAACAAGAGTCTCATGAAGTACCACAGTTAGACAAGCATGTCAGAAGGGATATTATCACACATACACACATGCGGCTGGCTTTGATTGGCACCAAGACTTGCATCAGCGCATGCAGATTGTGACACTAATTATGACAATGCTGGTTCCCTCTCCAAGAAAACAATGTACCCCCTCTCCCCTCTTCTTCTGTCTAGATCTCAATCTCGTCCGCGACGGGAAGCTCCTCCTCGACGAGATCGCCACACCATCTCCACGCGTCAAACCGGTGGTTGAGGTCACGGCGCGAGTGGACGCCGTAGCTGCTCTCAAACCCACCGGCGCGCTTTCGCGGGTAGACGAAGAAGACCTCACGCACGCGCGAGTGCAGCAGGGCCATTGTGCACATGACACAGGGCTCGTGGGTGACGAACAAGGACAGCGAGGTGAGGAGGTAGTCAGCGCCGTTCCTCAGCGGGACGAGCTCGGAGAAGGGCGGCACGGTGCGCAGACGCGCAATCTCGGCGATACAGTTGAGTACGGCGTGGCGAAGCGGGTGGTTCTCGGACACGCGGGTGTCGTGAGCGGCCGCGCGGAGACCGGGGGTCGGGGGGATGAAGCCTGTAATGTCGATGTTTGGCCAGATGGATTCGGGCGGAGATGTGCAAAAGACGGCGACGGGGAGGTCGCCGGCGGCCTGGGCCTTGCGGGCGTCGCGGAGGATACGGTTGATGCCTGCGCGCACCCACTCGAGCTTGGCGGGCGGCATGCCGCGCGCATCAGAGGGACGCGGCGCGGCAGGAGAGAACAAGACGGGCCAGGTGAGGTTGCGCTCGCGCAGCTGTTCCTGCGTACGCGCCGCGGAGCGCGGCACCTCAAACGCAATGGGGACCAGGTTGGCCAACACCGGATTGAAGTCTGCGAGAGCCTTATGCAGCTCGTCGCCGCTCATCGTGTCCACCATAGCCAGGGCGATGTAGTTGTGCTCGCCCGCCTCGTCCACACGCTTACGCACACGCTTCAGGTGACGCATGCGGGGCTCGACGATTTGCTTGGAAAAGTCCAAAATGTAGCGTGTGAGCTTTGGTTCGTGCACCTCAACAGCCCACACAGACACTGGAGACAGCGTTAGCACCGTAAATCTGCAAAGAACAACTCACTCATTGCCGTGTTGTCATTGTCGGCGTCCTCCTCTACCTCGACAGGTCCACGCGCGCGCTGCAGCAGCGCGTACTGGTCCTCAGTAAGGGTGGCTCCTGCGGTGGGCTCCCACTCGAGGTCGGGTGTGAGGACCACGGGACCGACATGACGATGGCGTGACGAACCTTGCGAGTGCAAGGGAGGGGGGAGATCAGCATTGACAATTGGGCGGTTGTGTCGGGGCTTGGCCTCGGAGGCGATCACTGTTGAGGACGACGACGACGCGTGGACGGGAGTCGGGGCGACAATAGCCTTGGCATCTTGTGAACCAGGAGCCACCTCTTGTGCGCTCTTGGCCTCGGCCTCCTTGACTCCCTGGTCGCCCTTGGCGGCCATCTTCTCCAGGTAGCGCGCTCGCCTCTGGTCGCGTGCCGAGTGGGTCTTTCCACCTTGCTGTCTCCGGGTCTCGCGTTCGGCCTTCTTCACAGCCTTGGCCGCCGCTGCTCCCTCGTCATCGCTGAGCTCGAGGGCTCCAAGACCAGCGGTCATGTCCTCTTCAGAGTCGCTGGCGGTAGTCTCGTTCTTGCCCTGTGTGGGCATAAACCACAGCTTGGACTCGTCGGCAGAGTAGCAAATGCACAACTCGTCGCCGGCCTTGACGGAGCGGAAGGTGCGGAACGCGATGGTGCCGGCTGTAGAGTTGCGGATGAAGTTGACGTTGGGCGAGGCCGAGTGGTTGAACAGGGAGGCTGGAGGATGAATGACAAGAGTGGGTAGCAACAACGCAGGAATGAAGGATCGAGATGAAACAAACGGCAGATGGATGGGCGGGTTGAGTGGAGGAAACAGTGTCAGCGCTGCAAACAATATCCCCCTTCTTCCTTCTTGCTCCACACAATCACACACACTCACCCATGCCAAGTCCAATCGCCATGCCGCCGTTCGACCAGCAAAACCCATACTCGCCCAGGATCGAGTCGTTCATACGCCCCTCATCCCACTCCTTCTGGGTGATCACAAGCACGGGCGCGTCCTCAATCAACGTGCCTGCAGCGAGATCTCTAGAAGCGAACACGCCCCTTCCACGGCCAGGACGCGACAGAACCTGCAGAAGGTACGGGTTGATTGTCGACGTCTCAGTGCCGGGTTCGAGACCGTCAGAGTCGGTGGACGGTTGCAGCTCAGCGGTGGGCAGAGGTGCAGCTCCGGCGGTGCTCCCAGAGCTCGCGCCAGCAACCTGTGGAACAATGGATGTGAGGTCCGCTCCGCCCAAGGGGCTCGCCGAGGTCGGGCCGGCCGGCGAGGTCGTCATGGTCAATGGTGTGGGTGGTAATGTCGAGTCACGAGAAGCAGTCGACCCAAGTTGCCAAAGTGCTTTCGAAAATTCAGGTCCGTCATCGATCCCTAATCGCGGCACCGGGGACTCCAGCCACGTTATGCCGGCCTGGTCCGTCTCAATACGGACTCAGCGAACTGAAGTGCAGTGACTGTCAACACCCATCCGAGATACTTGTGCTGACTGGCCGAGCCATGCGTGTGCCTCAAACGAGCCTCCCGTCGGTGTGCCTTTCATGTGCTACATCCTCGAGGCAACAAGACTCGAGCCACCACATTTGCTAAGATCTCTATTCTGTTTGCATTGTCTGATCACCTTCACGCAGCTACTAGTATTATTACAATCGTCCATTCAAGGCAGGTCCCGTGAACTCGTGATCTCCTGTTCTTCCCACCGCTCCGCCACTCCCCTCCCGCGCGTTAAACGGCAAAAACACAACACAACAAACAGATTCTACAGGGCCACATGACTAGTAGCCGAGCGCGTTGACGCGGAACTTGCCGTCCTTGGCACCGAGCTTCTCAGTGGCGGGGGGAGGCCGCAAGTTCTCGGGGACGGCAGCAGCAAGACGCTGGACGGTGGCGATAAAGTCCTCCACAGCCTGGGGGTCGGTCTGGTGGTGGATGACACAGCGGTTGGCGTTCAGGCCAATGGGGTCGTCAAGCGCGGCCAGGCCCTGGGTGACATCGTTGACCGAGAGGCCGATAGGCGACGGGTCAAAGAAGACCATGCTGGTGTCGACGGGGGCGAGGATGGTGCAGCCCGCATCCTCGAGGCCGGCGGCAAGACGGCGCGCAAGCGTGTGCGTGTCCTGCAGGCGGGGGAAGAAGTTGGTGAGCGCATAGTCGGCCATGCTGGCGAGCATGCCCGACTGGCGCCAACCGCCACCAAAGGCCTTGCGGAACCAGCGAGCACGCTCGATGAACTCCTTGGAGCCGACAATGGCGCTGCCGACGGGAGCGCCGATGCCCTTGGAAAGACAGAGCGAGGCCGAGTCAAAGGGGGCGAGAATGTCAGAGAGGACAGTGGTACGGTCCGCCTCCGAGGTGGGGTCGAGGCCGCGCTTCTCGAGCTCGGCAGCAGCAACGTTCCATGCGCGGGCACCGTCCAGGTGCATGCCAATGTTGTTCTTCTTGGCCAGCTCCGCGATACGGACAATCTCCTCCTGGGGGAAGATGATGCCCGAAAGAGTGTTCTCGAGACAGATAAGCTTGGTGGGGGCAATGTGGATGTTGGTACCGAGCTGCAGAGCGGGCTGGATGTCTTCAAGGGTGAGGTGGACACCGTTGCTGGGGACCAGGCCGTGCGTAGTTGCCTGGCAGAACATGGCGATACCGCCGGCCTCCATCATGTGGACGTGGGCGCGGTGATCGGTGATGACCGAATGAGGCGGCTGCTTCATGTGGGTGCGAATTGCCAGTTGGTTGGTCATCGTTCCAGAGGTGCCGAAGAGGGCAGCCTCCTTGCCGGCCATCTTGGCGATACGAGCCTCGAGAGCGGCAGTGCTCGGGTCCTCGTGGTAGACATCGTCACCGCGCGATGCCTGCAGCGCAGCCATCATCTGCGCATCGGTGGGCATGGTGAAGGTGTCACCTGCGAATTGTTAGTGGCGTGTCTCGTGTGAGCATACACGCGCTGCGCCAAGCGATTCTTGTGGCGCTGGCATTGTGTCACAATGACTCACTCCGGAAATCCCTTGCGGTGCGGTGCAGCTTATCGGCGTTGGCCTTGCCAGCGACCTCCTCGGTAATCTCAGGCGCACGGCGGGGGACCGTCTTCATGGCAGTGGGGGGCATGGTGGTGGGGGTTGCAAACTGCCGTCGCTGGGGGAGTGCACCGTTACGAGGCGCGAAGGAGGGGAGAAGGAGGTTTTGAAGTGTTGTCTCCGCCGGCCTTGAGGCGTTGGAAGATGTCGAATGGGTCAAGCGGACGGTTGACCTTGCGAGCTTGATGGAGTGGGTGGCACAGGTAATGGGTGTTGCTGAACGGGCAAGCATCGTGGTGGTGGCGGGGGGGTGTGGCCGTCTTGAGTCGCTCGACGCTCGGCTTTTGGGGAGTGCCGTCGCCTTGCTCCGAAGCGCGTCATGTCAAAGATAAACAGGGACCGGAGCTTGGCCCAGGTGGGGAGCGAGAGCCCTCTCTGGCCTGATGCCCTGCGTTTGCTAAGCCAGCCCCTCGATACGGCGGCAAGCCCAGACTGAGGTTGGCCATCCGCTCACGGTTTTGGCCATCCCGCATGCTAGGGCCGCCACCGTTTGGCCATAGCTGCAGCAAGGTTGGCCATACTTGAATTTGCCATCCAGAAAATCGGCCATAATGCTCTGACCTTGCTCGTCTCGTGCTCGTCCACAGCCCCAACGCGGCAGTGTTTGGGTCGCTACTGGCCTCGTGGACCGTCTGAATGTCAGCCCAACCGAGACCCACGTCCCCGGCCTCGGCCTCACTGCCCACTGCCCACGCGTGCTGTCCGAATTTGCCACACCACAACGTGTCGTCGGTGCTCGCACTGGTCTGGGGCGATTCCGAACGACGGAATGAACCACCTTGGGTTGGTCAGCCCGAGCCCAGATCTTCCCCCCCTTGGTATCCTTGACTGCGGTGCGTTTCTGATCGACTTGGACATAGCATTTTCGAGTCATATTACGGCCGCTGTGCCCCATTGACCACGCCGGGAGATCTTTCCAGCGATCCCAGCGGGCCTTGGCAGGTGAAACTGTATTTCGAGTCGAGATGGAATACATCTACGGTAGGCAGGGTAATAGGGTCGTGGGGGCGGAGAGGGGGCTGTCGACAGTCCGCATCGGAGGACGCAGATCTGATGCCCGGGATCGCACCACTCCGTCGTGTCACTCCGAGCGCCGAGCGCTCCGAAGTCCACTCATGGCGCCATATGCGGCCGACATGGTGCCCACTATGGACTTCCACGCATCATCCTCGATGCGCCGTCGGTGATCAGTGAATTGTCCATCGGTCACCATTGCTGACGCAGCATGTGTCAGGAACAACAAGCTTGTAACTGCATTACAGCCTGTTGACAGGAGACGCGAACGAGAAAGAGATGCGAGCATCATCATGGCCATCAGCAAGGACACTTGTCTGCGAGTTCACCAATTTGTGACCATGCCACAGCTGGTAGGCTAGGGCCAGCACTACACTCAATGCGCTGTCTCACAAGTTACCTGCCGGCATTTTGACCGGTGATGTATCCCCAGCTACAATGAAATACTTGCCATACGCTTCCCCGCCTCAGCCCGCGGGTCCGCGATATCCTTGGCATCCTCGCTCCAGGTCCTCTTTTATCCGGCCAAAGTCTACAAGAAACGCACACGAGTACGGCTGCAAGAGACAGTGGTCTCGGAACGGCTCCTGTTTTTTTATAAACATGAAGCGGGTGTAGTGTAGGTGGTTATCACTGTTCGTTGTGGCTGATTAGATCATAACTGAGCCAACCGCTGTTCGACTCAGCGCACCCGCAATTTTTGCCCTTTTGCACTTCTGCAAGTGCACAGCTGGGTGTTTTTGAGCGCTAGGTGCTCTCCGAGAGATGTGGCATGATCCGTCATGACTGGTGAGGTGTAAGAAGGGGGCGCATGCCAATCACTCTAAGACGCTCTGAGTGTAACTGTAATCTGCGTCCGCCGCATCCTCCTCCATCACCATGCACACAACGGTCACGCACGGGTCACCTCAGCACGATGTGTACTAAGGAATGCCAGCAGCGAAGTTGCCGGCGGCAAGTCCTCCGACGCGTGCCGCATAGACAAAAAATTAAAAAACCGGCCAACGAGAAGTCATCTTCTTGCCGTGTTTCCGTTCTCCGACAGAACATACCGCACCTTCGTGCGCCCCCAAGTGCCACATCCCATGTCGGCAGCCCCCAATTCCATAAACTGAACACATCGACACGAAGACCTCATAGCAGTGTTCCAACGGCCAGCCGGGCCGCGAAACGATCCGGATCATCCCACGTTTCCCCCTGATTACAGTGCCCAGCGCGTTCCGAACACACCCGCATGTCCACACCATCGTCTCCGGGCCGTACTGGTGTCTGTAATCTGCGTTTGAATTCCGGTCCGGAAAGCTCTCATCGGGAATGGTCGCGCCACTTACGACGCGGCCCTCACCGCAGAACACGGCGTGCGCCATGGCGTTCGCCAAAACTCGCAGGTTGGCATTGTCTGTCAGGCCATTGGCGCACAATGGTGATCTCCCGCTGGAGCCCCAGGTGCCCCTGGTACAAAGTCGTCTTTTGTACACGCAGTTTGTCGCTTTTACAGGGCTTGGCACGTTGCTTGGACCCCAACAGACCAACAGGCCACACTCGCACAGTGCATTTCGGTTGCAAGACAAGAGGATCCCGCGGAGCAGACGCCGCAAGGTGACAGGGAAAGGGGCTAGCTAGAGTGGTCGCGACCACTTCGTCAACAATGACTGTCTCTCCGGCAGATCCCGACGATTCTGGTCCACAACCGGTAGGCCCTTGGTGACAGGGACCCCAATTCTATAAAGCATGTGCTGTCAACCCATGAGACGACGTACATACTGTCAGCAAGTCAACATCCTCGAATCATAATGCGTTTCGCCCTCCGTGCGCTCACCCGTCCCTCCGTCTCCAGGATCGCCGTCTCCTCCCGAGCTTTGGCATTTAAGAAGTGAGTTTGTTGTTGTTGAAAGGTTCTGTACTCACCCACCCTCACAGCAACATGGCTACTGTCTCTTCCTCTTTCATTCCCGCCGACGTTGTGCCTCTCACCGACGCACACAAGGCCGCCGTGGCGGCCACGGCCCCTGTGCTCGCCGAGTACGGTCTCCAGATCACCTCGGAGATGTACAAGGTGAGCTACCGTGTTGGCTACATCCAGACGTCCACCAGCTGACCCAACTTTCAGACCATGCTCGCCAACAACCCCCAGCTCAAGAACATCTTCTCGCACACGGCCCAGACCAGTGGTGCCCAGCCCAAGGCTCTTGCCGGATCGGTCTACGCCTACGCTGCCAACATCAACGACCTGACCCCGCTTCTCCCTACGGTCATTCGTATTGCCGAGAAGCACGCCGTTTTGGGCGTCAAGGCAGAGCACTACGGTGTGGTTGCCGAGAACCTCATGGCCGCCATCACCACAGTCCTCGGTGACGCGTTCACGCCCGAGCTCCAGGAGGCTTGGTACCATGTAGGTTGCACAACATGCGTGATGACCACCAACTGACAACCTCAGGCCTACTGGCAGCTCGCCAAGATCTTCATCGACGTCGAGGCCGAGATGTACGCCAAGGGTGCCTGGGTTGGCTGGAAGGACTTTGAGGTGACCAAGCACGTCGACGAGTCTGGCACCATTGCCTCGTTCAGCCTCATTCCCAAGGACAAGTCGATGCTCCCTCTCAAGCCCTACAAGCCCGGCCAGTTCGTCACTCTCCGCGTCTGGGTCGACGAGCTCGGCTGCTTCCAGAACCGTCACTACTCGCTCTCCGACTCGCCCAGCCCCGACCACTACCGCATCACTGTCAAGCGCGAGGACGCTGCGGGTGTCAACCCCGAGGGTCTCCTTTCGACCCGCCTCCACGGCCTCCCTGTCGGCAGCACAGTGCAGGCCTCGTTCCCTACTGGCTCGTTCGTCCTCCCCGAGCCCGTCCCGGAGAACCTGGTTCTCCTCTCGGCTGGTGTCGGTATCACGCCCAACCTCGCCATCCTCAACACTGTCGCCGCCAAGGACCCCGCCACCGGCCCGAACGTTTCGTGGATCCAGGGCACTCGCACCGCAGCAGAGCACGTTTTCAAGAACCACGTCGCCGACTTTGTCGCCCGCTCCAACGGCAAGATCACCTCCAACACCTTCTACTCGCGCGAGACCCCCGCCGAGGGTGCCGAGGGCCTCCACGCCGGCCACATCAAGGTTGCGGAGCTCGACCCCAGCCTCCTTGCCCTCCAGGACCCCAAGACCCACTACTACGTCTGCGGCCCTGACTCGTTCATGAAGGACGTCAGGAAGGGTCTCGAGGACCTGGGTGTCGATGACAAGCGCATTGTCTTCGAGGCGTTCCACGCCGGCGAGGTGTAAAAGGCGAATTAGCATTGCATGTTGACAACAATATTACAAGAACCACTCTGGGAGCATTTGATGTAGAATATAAATGAAACACGCCTAGGCGTTCTGCGATTGAAGTTTCTGAAATTATCTCGGTCCTACCGATTATCGCCGGTTGTTGACGGCAATCCGATAATGCTCTGGGCAAATCGCGGACAACGGTCTTTCCCACTGGCCACTGGCCAACTGGGCTGCCTTGCATGCATTACAGGTTAGACCGGGACTGTGCATGCGACGCGTGACGCGTCTGTCTGGCCGCCGCTCGCAGGCTGTGGAAGCAGTACACAGTGTTCGGCAGAACGGTTGATACGCCGACCCTATCTACCGCCGGAAGTCGCTGGCGCCTCTCAGCCTCCACCGCGGCTGTTCACCGGATATGATGCGCTGACGACCCCACAGGTTATGGTGCAACCTGCTCTTCACTCTGCAACTTTCCATCGTCCTCGATTTGCTTCACCACTCACTCCTCACTCCTCACTCATTCGCTCACGATGGTTTCTCTCTCTGCTGCTTCGCACACCCTCGGCAACTCGGCCATTGGCACTGGCACTCTGAACGTCAGCCGTCTCTTCAACGTCGACGGCTGGGTCGCGGTCGGTGAGTAGATCAGTTGGCCATTGCTGTTTTTTTTAGCTGACGGGTTAGTCACTGGCGGTGGTACCGGCCTTGGTCTCATCACTGCTGCCGCCCTTGCTGAGAACGGTGCCAAGGTGTACATCACCGGTCGCCGCGGTGACGTTCTTGAACAGGCGGCCCTTGACGCTACACCAAAGTCGGGCAACGGCAAGGTCATTGCCATCCAGGCCGACGTTGCGACCAAGGAGGGTATCCTGAGTGCGTACAGGTAGTTCCCAGACTACACAGGAACCGTCTCACTAACGTCTCAGAGCTCCGTGACGCCATTGCCAAGGAGGAGACCCACATCAACCTCCTCGTCAACAACCACGGTGTCTCGCAGGGTGCGCCCAAGATTGACGACTGCGAGCAGACCCCCGAGGGCATCTCCAAGACCATGTTCGAGGACGAGACCTTTGAGCGCTGGGCGGAGACCTACCGCATCAACACCACCTCGTACTACTTTACCTCGTTTGCCTTCCTCCCCCTCCTCGCCGCTGCCAAGAAGGTCTCGCCCGAGCCCGGAAACATCCTCAACATTAGCTCCATGAGCGGCATCACGCGCACCTCGCAGCGTGGACAGATCAACTACAACGCCAGCAAGTGAGTTTGGAGCGTGTAACCCCCCCTTTTGGCTATCCATTGGTCGTCGCAGTGCTGACCGGACTCCTCCCAGGGCCGCTACCCTTTCCGTCTCTGACCAGCTCGCCACCGAGTTTGCGCGCCGCAACCTCGGTATCCGCGTCAACACCCTCTGCCCCGGCTACTTCCCCACAGGCATGACCACCATCCTCCCCGACGACCAGGTCAGCGCTGCCGAGAACGCGGCCACCTTCCGCGGCTCGGGTCCCGGCCAATGGGGCATCCCCCTCGCCAGGCCAGGAAACGCCGTCGACTATGCGCAGTGTATCTTTGGCGTGGTCACCAACCAGTACCAGACCGGTTCGCACATTGTCATTGACGGTGGATGGCTGCTGGAGTGTGCTTTCTAGAGTGTTTTGTGGACCATTAATAGAGGGGTGTGTGTGTATGCAGTTGTGTGGCGTGTATTTCCTTGGTCGCGCGTCGATCAGTGGACGTGCTGATCGCGAGGGAAGACCATGGGGCCATGGATCCATGGATGAGAACAAGGGTGCAATGTGCGCGACTGGCGGTGGTGGGTGCTTGAGAGAACGCAGTATCGTCGTTCCCGCTGCCGGGTGTTTGGTCCGTAATAGGTTTGATCTGGGTAAGAGAAACACATTATCACCTATATTTTGAATGATGGCGACATAGTGGCTTTTCCGGCCACTTGCAAAACCTACTACTGGGTGAGGGTGAGCAATTCTCGAAACGATACTTGGTTCTACCACCATGGTCGTTGCCGCCGTCGATAGCCGAGGTAGGGGTCCCCCGCCCACAGCCGCCTGCCTCAAAAGGACGACAAAAAGATTCAGGCCACTGCTTGGCACTATGGCGAGCCGAACCTGCTCGGTGCAGTGGCCAACACTTTTTGTTGGCAAGAGCGCTCCAACGTTTCCGCGAGCCGTACCGTCGCCCGAAGCTAACTAGATACCTCTTGGACGATAGGTAGAATCGGCGGTTATAAGGTGAAAATATGGCCTAGGTTATATGGGTGGTCTCGTTCATATTTTTTGGGTGGGTGGAATACCATGGCCAGGGAGTTCTCAGCTCCTCACTGGATCACTGTACCACTGTTGACTCGTGCCATCCCTGTGCACTGCACGTATGCATCATCTCATCTGCATGCCAGGTTAATCTAAGTCTTTCTTTAATTCGCACCGGTTAATCTCTGAGCATGCTTGGGTGCATCTCGCTGCACCAGCCTGCACTGTACTTGCATACTGGCGTTCTTCGATTTATAAACGGCGAGACGGCTACTAGTCTAAAGGTGAACAATCGAAGGACTGTTCGCGACTATTACACTACAAGCTCCACTGCAAGACGCCCGGCATGGTATATTTTATGGGCATCATTTTCACCAACAGCCGAGCACTGCTCTACGTTCTGTTGCCTCCTGCTAACCTGCTAACCTGTGGAGAGAACATAAGAATGGAAGGACAGTCTCATGCTCCAAGGCAGGTTTTATTTTTTCCCCGCTTCGTAGCGGTCCCTTTCCTTCGGTCAAGAGCACTGGTACACTCACATTGCCAGTGACCAGTTGAATTCCTAATCCCCCTGTTCTCTCTCATCCCCCTTGCATGCATACAGGAGTCCATATGCATGGACCACCACGGACTATGCCTTGACCAAGGTGCCACTTCCAAGCCAGGGGCAGCCAACTCCACGACATTCGGTGATATAATTGCATCCGTTGAGCTTGGCCGCAGGGGTCTCTGTCGCGTGTGTGCTGGCTGGCCGCGACTTTCCAGGAAATGGGTGGTCGCGAGTCCACTTCTTGTCGTTTACAACTTTAGACACATCTCATCAACTCTCAGCATCGGCGTCTCGTCTGGTTTCCTTTTCTTTCTCTTTTTCCTTCCTCTCATCTCTCGGTTTCGGGCTTTTCTGGTCTCTCTCATCCCCCTCTCCCCCACCCCCCATAGTCAACTCCCCTCCCCACCCCAACAACTTTCCGCCCCCTCTCCACGATCGATCGCCAACAACAATCCCACATCAACGACACTACTTTAAAACTACGCACACACACAAAAACGCACGCATCACGAACCATGGCCAGCCCCTTCCCTACCTTTGGCATGGCCCCCGGCCAGACTGCTGAGGCTCCCAAGAAGCCCCATCTGTACATCGGCAACCTCTCCGCTCGGGTGACCGACCAGATGCTTGGCGAGATCTTTGCCGTCGCTGGCGCGGTGGTGTCGGCCAAGATCATCCAAGATCGCAATTTCCAGCACGGCGGCTTCAACTATGGCTTTGTCGAGTACAACGACATGCGCTCAGCCGAGCAGGCGCTCGCGACCCTCAACGGGCGCAAGATCTTCGACTCGGAGATCCGTGTCAACTGGGCTTACCAGGGCCAGGGTAGCCGTGAGGACACGCAGCACCACTTCCACATCTTTGTCGGCGACCTCAGCCCCGAGGTCAACGACGAGCTCCTCGGCAAGGCGTTCTGCCAGTTCCCCTCATTGAGCGAGGCGCGCGTCATGTGGGACATGAACTCGGGCAAGAGCAGGGGCTATGGCTTCTTGTCGTTCAGGTGAGTGTGCAGGGTCGCAAGAGAGCCGAGTGTTACGATGGAGATGGTCACTGACGCTGTACCAGGGATAAGACCGACGCTGAGCAGGCCATTGCGGCCATGAACGGCGAGTGGCTCGGCTCGCGCGCGATCCGCGTCAACTGGGCAAACCAGAAGACGCAGACTGGCGGCTCGCGGTCTCTCGGCGGTGGTGGTGGTGGCGGCGGCGTCGGCGGCGTCGGTGTCGTGGGTGGTGGTCTGCCCGGCGGTCCTCCCGGCCCTGGAGGAGCGTTTGGTGCTTCCGCACCGCTCACGTTTGAGCAGGTCGCTGCCCAGACTCCCGACTACAACACGACCGTCTACGTCGGCAACCTCATCCCATACACCACCCAGGCCGACCTCATCCCCCTGTTCCAAAACTACGGCTTCATCACCGAGATTCGCATGCAGGCCGACCGTGGGTTCGCGTTTGTCAAGCTCGACTCGCACGCCAACGCCGCGCTCGCCATTGCCACCCTTCAGAACCACCTCATCCACGGCCGCCCGATCAAGTGCTCGTGGGGCAAGGACCGCCAGGCTGACGCCCCTGGTTACATGGTGAGCTAACTCCCGTTGCTGCGCAGCTGACAGTCTCAGATGTACACGTCCAACTACTCGTACTACCCAGGCTTCGGCGCCATTCCGGGCCAGCCTGGCGGCCAGCCCGCACCCCCAGAGGCCAACGGCTCGGGAGCTCCCTGGGACAATGCCGCTGCTGGTGGCTTCTACCAGCCTGGTTGGGCCGGGTACTACAGTACGTCTACGTCAGCTCTTGAACCCAGACCCAAAGCTGACAACGCACACGCAGACCATGACGCACACACCCCGCAGCCCACGCCTCCAAACGGCCCACAGGCCTAGGCTACCCCGCGCCGGCCGGCCTCGCACACACACGGCCAGGTCATTGTCCGTGTTAATGACACCATATAACAGAAAGACGAGATTGTAGTTTGGGCGCTGAGGTATCGCCACACATGCATAGGTCCTTACATGACTAAGACGAGGAAAGCCGTCCGAGCATGACGTGTTCTGTGTCCCTCTCAAGGCAAATCAAAAGCCTCAGGTATCTTACCAACTAGGTGTCCTGTAGGGTGTCTCCTTGTAGCGATGGAGTACCGCAGTTTCGATGTGGCACATCCGCGGGAGGGTTCTAACGTGTGGACTGGTACGTCTACGCATGAGGGCAGCGTTCACGGCATTGACGACACTGTGCACACGAGCAATCAGCGGGAGGCCGATATCGGAAAAATATCGATAAATCCGCATGTCAGGCTGCGAGGGGCTGATGGACTGCGAGCGGCCATCAACTGTTGATGAGAGAACAGGCATACGGAGTCTTGACCCCAACGGACACCGCTGCCACGGGCCCCGATACATATCCATCGCGTTTGTGGGGAACCTAAACCGGATCTGACAGCATCTACCCGGCCTCAACCATGCACGTCGATCACAACACTGGCGGCACAGATCCCTAAAAGGAGGTTGTGTTGTAGTTGAGGACTCGCACCACTGGTAGTTCAAGATCGAGCGGATCGACGTGTCTCACCATATCACCATGGATTGCTATTTATACGAGTCGTTTACGATCATTTGGATCCGATGCCTCGAGGCAGCTGCGATCACACACGCCGACTTCGGTCCCCAATTCGGCTCACTGTATCACTGTGCAGCTGTGCTCTAGCGCTCTGGCAAGCCGGTTTGAAACCTGTACGTAACCGTGCAGTGTTTTGTGTATCTGGCAGTGACGTGTTGTGTCCCAGAGCATCGCCTAGCTACTGACGATTAATTGCCTCAAATTGCTGAGTGAGGCAGTACGAGATGTTTGGTTTCACCGAGCATCCACGTCGTACTGCACCTACGCCAGCAAAGCACACAGCACACAGTACCTCTGCTGTGCCCATCTGGCCGTTCTGGTCGTCTGCTGTCCGTGTTTTGCGGCGAAGCGTGGTCTCGGACCCGGCAGGCGCCACAGGTCCAGTGTCCCAGCATGGTGGCCCCCACACAGCCAGCGCCCACTGGCCACTGGCCGCGCGTTCACGAGTGCCCCCAAAGGCCCCTCCCTCCTTAGCTTGTCCGCTAGGAGGGACGAGAGACAGTCCCCGTGCGCCTTGTGAACCTTGAACCTTGTTGAACCTTTACACCCACGCCTCGGCGTCGCAGAGGAACAGCGGCCAGCGGACGGACGTCCACTCTGGCGCGTACCTCTTGCACTACTGCGGGCAGAGCGCCCTTTGTTTTTTTCCGCCTGCGCAGGCGGTCGTGTGGCGTTTCGGACACTGGCGTGTGATTTCGGGTTATGTGTGAAGTGTGTGCAGATGCTGTAGAGCAATTTGGGAGGACAGGTCGGACGAACAAAGTGAGACGCGTAGCTCGTACACCAATGCGCGCCGCCAGCGCTCGGTCCCTATATACGGCGCAGCTGGCGCACAACGGACACGTCTGTGCATCGCACACGCACATCAGTCCCCATCACTCTTCGTCACCCTCCCTCCAGATTCCCAGATTCCAGCCATATATATTAGAGCGCGCTTGCTCGTCTGTTCGCCTCTCCTCTCATTCTCTCTCTCTCCCGACCGTTATCGCCACCCTCCCACCTCTTGTTCTCCTCCCCGTCTATCCAATGCCATAACATCGTCGTGCGGCTGCCATAGGCGACGTCGACACACCCCAACCCGTTTTCCACAACCAACCCCGGATTCCGTCTTTCGGCATTCTCATTCCTCTGCCCGCCCGCGCAACTGCGCACCCCCCGCATACAGGCCCCCCCATGTCCGCCACCTATAGCCCTGCTTCCACCATGGTGGACCCACTCTCTCCCCACCTTCTCAGTCCGCACGACCACGAGCTCTCTCGCCACCTCGAGTCGCCGCTCGAGCCGCTCCCCACCGACCCCGAGCCCGACCTTGACGCCCTAGTCGAGCTCGGCACGTTGGGAACGCCCGTCGGGTCGCCACGCAAGCGCCCCTCGCTCGACGACGCTGCTGGCTTTGGCGCCCGCGACAAGCTGCGTCGCCTGGAGAGCATCGCGGCCGCCCTCGCGCGCTGCGGAGGCAGCATGGCCACCGAGCGCGACATCCTGCGCTTCCTCCTCGCCCAGAACGAGGACGGGGACGTGGTGGACGACGAAGACGACGAAGAAGACGAGTTCGAGTACGACTACGACTCGGTCGGTACCGAGACGGACACGGAGGAGACCGACGATGAGGGCTACCACCCCCACCACACAAACGAAAAGTCTGGACACGGGATCGGGCTTGGCCTCAAGCTCCACGACGTGCACGACACCACCACCCGACTCCCGGTAGACAATGACCCGGACCAAGACCTCGAGGACCTGTACCGCTTCGCCTTGCCTGCCGAACACGAACACGACACGCTCGAAATCGAGATGGGAACAGACCTCATCGATCGCAGTGTCCCCAATAAAAGCTAGAAGCAACCTGCGCCTGTACCATAGTATCTTTTTGTCATACCAGTCATGTCATGAGTCTCACGAGCGTCCTTTGGGCCATTGCACACCGGTACACCGGTACACCGTACACCGGCCTTGTTGGCCAAAATATTCCGCGATCCGCTTGTGGACGTGTACGCTAGAGGCTAGGCAGAGGCTGGCGCTCGGTGTCTTGTTGTACCTTTTGGTTGGGAAGCGAGAAAGGCGGTAACTTGGCGTAAAGGACGAAGAGGAGGACGAGGAAGCGCCACCGTAGCTCCCGCCACCCCCACCGTCAGCATCAGTCAATGGTGTGCAGGGTTGTGTGTGGTGTGCTCGTGCGGGATTGTCGTGCTTTGACGTGTGCCTGTTGGTACGAGCCTAGCGATCTAGCGAGCGAGTATGGTCAGCCAAAAGGGCGGCCAAGGGCCAACCAGGCCCGACACGACACGGGGGGACGACAAAAGGCGACGTCAAAACGTGCGAGCTGTTCGTACTCGCATGCTCGAACTCGTCCGACACGCTCTCCCAGTGATCCAGCGAACGCTGACCCCCGAATGGAAACACCAGGTATGGCTCCCACATGTGCTGATAATGATACATGCATACGCTAGTCCTGGAATGGCGATGTCGTGCTGGTGAATGATGCTGGGTGTGTCTATTGTTTTGCGTCGTGATGATGGAATGGGGGGGAAGGCGAGCGGGGAATGGACGCTCAAATGAGGGCTGGAGGAGCGTGCGGCAGGGGGAGCATTGTTTTTGTCGCGCGACCAACACGCCGCGCGGGAGGGAGCCGCTTGACATGTCGTCAGGCAGCCCAAACACGGCCGCCGACGCTGCAGACAGGCATCTAAGCGCTGGGTGCGGGCTGGGCATTGGCGGCACGCTTCCGCACGTCGCCGAGCTTCCTGTCGACCTCAGCGCTTTCTGCAAGCAGCTCTGCCCTCTCTTGTGACAGCCTGTTACTTGTGTCAGCGAGAGCGAAAAAGACCACACGTCAGCTCGACGTACTGGACAATACGCGCACGCATAGCGCGGTCCGTCTTGAGCTGGCTGCCGTCTGGGATACGCTCGATCTGGTTGACGAGGCTCTTTTCCTTGAGCGTGAGGCCGTAGTAGATGGAGGCTGAGGGACACTGTCAGGGGGGAGCTGCCGGGTAAGATGCATGTATTAGACACTTGCCTGGGACGACGACGGCCGCTGCGCCGAGGAGGATCTTGTTAGCGACGAGGAGACGCATGGTGTGGGCCGAGTGGGTGGGTGAGTGGGTGGGTGGTGTGGACGAAAGCTGGGATATGTGAGTGGAGGATTACAGCCGAACTAGGCAATCGACGCGTCGGGGTGTGCCCACAGCCTGTGCGGCGGGCGGCGGGCGGTGGGTGTTGGCGTATGGGTGGTTCACTTCAATGTGTTTTGCCTTTACCTCACCCGCTCGTTCCGTCTCTCTTTACTCTTTCCTACCGATCCAACCACCCTCGTTCACCCTCCCACCAACCCCGCCATCGTCGTCCCCGTGCCGAGCACTCCCAGACCCGTGGACCGGACCTGCCGCGCGCCGCCCACCCGCCCCGCCAGGCCACCCGCGGCGTCAATGCCGCGCGCACAACAAACAGAGGATGTTGTCCTCGGGCCGGACGGCTTTCCACACCACGCCGAGGACCTGTCCCGCGACGACGACCTATGCTCCTACATGCTCGTCGACCAGCTGGGATGCGAGCGCCTGCCCGACAAGCGTCTTGGTGTTCATCCACAGCAGGTCAAGTTTGTTGGGCCGCCCATCAAGACGGCGGATGTTTTGAACATTGTTCAAGAGGTAGGTACCGCGCCGCGGGGGGCCGTAGCCAGGCGCGCGTGCCGGCATCAGCGGCGACCACCTTGCCATGCTCGAGCGCTGACCACTGCTTCTACACAGGTCATACAGGGAGGCAACATGGCCGATGCAGTCAAGAAGCTTGAAGAGTATGTGATGCGATGGTCGAATCACTACCCGTGGAGCTGACTGTTTGGCCCAGAATGCCAGTCTTCCAGGACCACCTCGCGCTCAAACACAACGCAAAGCGCCGGAAGAATGCCCTTCTGTACGTTTCCCGCAGCGCGTGCTGTCGTCTGACCACCCTCTTCCTCGCAGCCACGTCCAGCTCTACCTCCAAGTCTACCACCCCACGTCGCGCGTCGAGATTTGGCGCACAAACAGGTACACCGAGGTGTCTGGACATACCGAGCTCGCCATCTACGCCACATCGTCGCTCGCCAAGCACGCCGTCCTCACCGAGCTCCAGGGAAGCTGCGCCAACTTGCCCGACGAATGGCGTGAAGACATGGAGCATGCAAACTGGGGAGAGGTGTCTGGTGGCGAGGGCGAAGACGATGGAGATGACGAAGACGGCGACGAGGACGCCGGGGAGAGCCCCGAGGCGACAGAAAAGCGCAAGGCCCGAGAAAAGGAAAAGGAGATTCGCCGTCGCCGAAGTGGAAGGACAGGCCGTCGCGACTTTAGTATCATCTGGTCAGAGCGACGTCGGCACTATCAACTCTTCCTCGGCCCTGCTCGCTTCCTGAACGTGAGTTGAGGTAGTGTCGTCCGTCAGCTGACCAAAACAGCACGACTGCGAGCCAAACGTGTCCCTCTACCGTGCGGAGAATGGACGGGTGACGTTCCAGTGTCTGCGCGACATTGCCATTGGAGAAGAGTTGACTACGTGCTAGTGAGTTAAGACAGATGGTTGAATGCTAACTCTCAGCGGCGACAACTACTTTGACAAGGGCAACATGAAGTGGTGAGTAGTGCTCTTCACCTTGTCCTTTACCTTGTTGGCTGACAAGGCAGCATGTGCCTCACGTGCGAGAAGAACGGCAGGGGTTTCTACGCAGGCAAGCCTGTTGTCAACGGCCTCGAGTCTGAGCGTGCTGGCGGCTCGCGCAGCGCCTCGGCGGCGCCTTCATCACGAGCCAGGGCGATGAGTTCTGTTCGCCCTTCCATGGTTCCCGGCGACGAGTCTGCCGGTGACGAGAGCGAAGTCGAGGACACGACCATTGCCAGTGGGCCAGAAACGCCAGCTGCTGTTCTTACGCCCAAGAAGAACAACCACCTTCGACACTTGAACTCGCCTGCACCAGAAAGTGTCGTGTCAGAGGTTGATTCCAACGCAGACGACAGCCCACGAAAAGAAAGGCCCTTTCGCGCGGTCCGCAAGCAGTCAAAACCGTTTCAGTGGACCAAACGTCTGCCTAGGAAGGAACACTCGGCCTCGGTCACGCGCGAGCTCCTTGACGACCCCGAAGGCATTGACCGCTGTGTCACGTGTGTTGATGCTCTTACTGAGCGATTATGGGACAACTTGACCAGTAGCTACGACTCGCATTGTCCCAGGTGAGTGATCGGACAGATTCGTTTTATCAGCGCTGACCCAACCATCAGATGCACGCGCCATGCCCTGGTGTTCCAGCTCCCATGGCCGGCCCATAGCCCCGACAAGGTCAAGGTGTACCCGCCCACGCATCTCACTCCTCTCAACTATCAGCCCCGACCTGTCGCTTGCGTTCCACTTCCGTCCTTGGGTCCCAAACCCAAGAAGAAGATCGAGCCTGATCCAGAGGCCGTCCGGCAAGAACTCCAGGAGCTTGACCTCACACTCCCCACAGCGACGAGAGAAGACCGCGCTCACTGGCGGTTGCTTGCGGAAATCGAGCGCGAGCAAGGCTGGATCGACCATTTGCGGGCCATGGAGTTTGAATGGCAAGAGGCTCGCGACCAAGCCAAAGCTGCTCAAGAAGAGGCGCGTGCCGCAGCCAAGCAGGCTCGCGAGGAGGAGAAGCGCAAGAAGAACGAGGGCAAGATCCGCGGTTCGGGACTGTGGCAGCGATACGAGGTGGTCGACCTCGACGAGTTTGAGCGCAAGAAGAAGGAACGCGACACCGTCGTCAGCGGTACTCGCAGTGGGCGCAAGTTTACTGTGACCAAGCCGCAAGACGTGGACGAGGATGAGGTTCTGCGCGAGGCTCAGGCGCGTGTTGACGCCGAGCGCGAGCGCGAGAAGCTGGCCGACATCAAGAGCAAGGCGTGGCGCGTCATGAACAAGGACCGGCTTCAGACGTACAAGGCAAAGGGCAAGGCCAAGCCTGCTGTGCTGCTTCCCACTACATCGCCCAAGGCCGGACCGTCACGAGGCCGAGGCGCTGCAGGCCTTACTGCGGCCGCACCACCGCCTGCCAAGTCGTCCGTGTCCCCGCGCAGGAACCACAGCTGGCTACCCGTCATGACTGTTGCCAACGAATGTCCGATCGACTTGACAATGGACACGACCGACGAGGAAGACTCTGTGATGGTCGTGTCCGACTCGGACGATCGGCCTCCCCCATCCAAGCGGCTTCCAGCTACACCTGCTCGCCATGGCAGGCGGGCCGTCACCGAGGCCACTGCCGACGCCACGTCTGAAGATGAGCAGCCCCGCAAGCGTCCTGTACCCATCAAGTCGCGCGCGGCCATTGGCACCCGTCTTCCCGTCACTAGGGCACCGGCATCCACGCCCTCTGGTAGCGACAGCACCGCCACTCCCCGCCGTCCGCGCGGCCGTCCGCCCGGCACGGGGCACGTCCAGAAGCGCATGGCCAAGCAGGTTGAACGGGAAGAAGCGAGCAAGCGCAAACGCGCAGAGAAGGAGGCCCACGTCTCGGACCGTATGGCTCGTGACCCGGACTCGAGGCTCAACAACGGGCACCACCAGGCTGTGCCACTCCACAGCCCGCCCCGGCCGCCCACGGGCAAGTGGCACGGTGCTTCGCGACGGGAGTTCTTCTCCTTTGAACCTCGCGACCACGACCTCAGCGCGTCGCCCACCTCGGTCGCGCCGCCACTTCGCGCATACAGGGGCTCGGCTGGTGCTGGTGGTGCTGGTGCTGGTGCTGCTGTGCCGCGTCGCGTGCACGAGACGTTCCGCACCTCGTCTGCGTCGGCCGTGTCGTCATCTGCCGTGCCGTCCGTCGAGGAGGCCTCGCCTCCGTCCGTGGGTGACCTGGACGACAGCCACGAGTCGTTTACGTCTGCCGAGCTCGACGCAGGCATGGACAGCGGCAGCGACCCTGCCGAGCTTCCCCGCCCGCTCTCGGTCGTGCAGGCCGCCGCCGCCGTGCACACGCCCACGACGGAGAAGAAACGCAAGCGCCTGTCGGACGCGAGCAGCAGCACGACGTCGTCGTCGAGCAAGCGGAAACGCGTCTTCTTCCACTCGCGCCTGCACACCGAGTTTGACGCCGTCAACAAGCCCACACACCCGAGCGTGGCCATCCTGCCCCGCCCGCGATTCACTCTGTTATAGATGTTGATCGAATGGCCGCGTTGTTTATATTCTTCTTCTTCTTCTTCTTTTACAGGGAACCTTTGGTCTTTTTTTTACACTCGTCGTTATAGCTTCCTCCCCGCCTTCCTCTCCTGTTTACGCTCCCTTCCTGTTCGTCGGTGCGGTCGGTATACCCACCGACCGCACCGACCGTTCGCCTCCATACTGTATCAACACGCCATGCCATGCCATGAACATGAACAATGAAGCCATGACGTCGTGGGTGGAGCGCGTTGGCGTTGGCGTTGCCGGCGGCAACGGCCGGCATAGGTCAGCAGAGGTCAGCAGAGGTCAGCAGGAGGCAGCAGGAGGCAGCGCCGAGCGGAGAGAGCGGACACGCCGCAGACTCGCGGCACGGCACGAGCGGCATGTGGGGGGGCCATGGGGGTTATCATTCCCTACACATTGCACAGCCTACAACGCCTCGTCAGATGTGATGGGGCTGGGTTGATTTTTTTGCATGTTGTTATTTTTTTTTTCAGTGGCTTTTTATCTGCCGAGAGTGGGGATGAGCAGCCACAGCCGCATCTGGACCACACCCAGAGATCCAGCAACCCAGCCAGCGGGCCAGCGGGAAACCACACAGCCGTGCTTTGTTTTGCGGTACGCGCGTGCCTCGGGGCCTTGGGGGTGGGCGGAAGCGGCTGCGGCGCGCGGGTGGGCGGTAGTAAGCGGCATAGCAAGGTGGGTGGTGCGGCAGTTGCTCCTCTGCCCTCTTGTGCTGCTCCGGCTGCTCGATGGCTCCACCCTTGCCCCAGCGGCAATGGAGCAGGCAGCTGCATGTGTGCAGTAGAGGGAGGTGGGCATGGAGGGGACAGGGGAGCGTTCCTGTGCGTTGGAGCTGGAGCTGATAGATAGGCGTCGTGCTCGTGCTCTACCCGCGCATTCTACCGTCATTCTGGCTGGAGCGTGCACCAAAATTGGACACGTCGGGCCGGATCGCCTCCCACTCCCCCCCGCTCTTGCGCTCTCTGGTAGACTGTTTTTTTGCCCCAAGATCACAATGGCGCCTCCGACGATCACCCGGCCCTGCGCACGCTGGGGGGACGCTGCTGGGTGTGTGCTGGGCGTGCTCTCGGCTGGGTGGGCCACCGCAGCCACATTCACACGGCGCGCGGCTGCCAAGCTTGTTTGTCTCCACTGGTGAAAAAATCCTCATGCCAGTCAGCCATGCAGTCACTGCTTGCTTGCTTGTAGCGCGTTACGGCGAACAGTCCGGGATGCTCATATGCTTGTTTTGGTGCAGACGCGACCTGTTTGTGTCTGTTTCTGTTTGTGCGGCGTGTCAGCCGACGAGAGGTGGAGAACGCATTTGGGGGGGCCTATAGCTGGCAACATGCCGTAGGCGTGCGCGTCTTGGGGGGGGAGAGAATGCTACTGGCCCGAGCGGAGGGTGTGCCGCCGCTGACGCGCGGGGTTGAACGTGCCGGGTGGGGGGCAGGATCGGGAGGAGGGGCTGGGCTGGGCCGTGTACCACGCGCCGGGTGTGCAGGGCAAAGGTCTGGGGAGGTGGGTGCTGCGCGGGGGGGAGAGAGGGAAGGTGTGCATGTGTGTAATGGCCATAATACAAAGTGCCCCCCCCCCTCGTTCTCTTTCTCTCCTTTCATCCTCCCTCCTCCTCTCTCCTCCCCATCCTACCCATTCTCCACCCGCACACAATGGCTACCCTCGCCGCCCAGCCCACCGCCGCCCAGCAGGCCCGCCAGCGCGGCGTCTCCTCCATCGTGCGTGGCCCCCCTCCGCCTCCCTGGTCGCTGCTGCGGCAGCTGTCGCGACCAGCGCGAGACCGTGTTTGAATAGGATGCTGACGCGACACCCCTTTCCCTCGGCTCACTCCGTTGCTCCCCACCTTTCCTGTGCTCACTGTATACTGTGTCTCCTCCTACATAACCTCTCCGTGCTGCACCTCTACTTGCAACCAACAGGACTTCAAGTCGGCTACCACCGGCGTCGCAGCCAAGACCATGCGCAACGAGCTCAACCGCATGGTCGGCGGCGTCACCGACCCCGCCAAGCGCAAGGTATGTCTTGTTTTTAGCTCCCCTCCCCTCCCTTCCTCTCGCCTCTGCAGTGTTAGCAGTTCCCTCCAGTTCCCTCCTCGCCCTCGCGAGCGGCTGCGCTCTCTCGCACTCGCGAGAACGCGTACACGTTACACACGTGTAACCGCCGTCCGGCAGGTCGCGACAAAGGTCACTCGACGCCCCGCGCGCCGACACGTTGCACTGCCTCGTCCTGTACCCTCTCGCGACCCCTCTTGAGCCTACCCCATCTCCCTCGAGCTAGAGGCAGGACGCGATCCCTCGAGCTCGGGCCCGGCTCGCGGGTTCGGGTTGCGACAGGGTCTCATGTCACCGACGCACTGCCCCCCGCCGTGTCACAGGTTGTCCATGCCGTTCGCCGTTTGCTGACGCTCGTCACAGATCGTGAGCGCCGAGATGGACAGCTTCTTCCTCCTGTTCAACCGCTACCTCACCGAGAAGGCCAAGGGCGAGAAGATGTGAGTGTTTGTTTGCCTCCAATTTGTCTCCCGTCCTGCGTGGAGCTGTGTATACGCCCGGGGAACGATCGCGGCGATGGTGACCACCGCCGAGCCAAGGTGCGCTGGCACGACCAGAGCGACCTTCCTTGACGGCGGGTAGACTACCCACGTCGCTGCCAAGGACTCTCGCACCGCACGTTCCATCCACGACCCGACGTGGCGCGTCGGATGGACAGGCGGTGCCAGGTGTCACTTCATTTACCCCGCATCCCGCATGCGCTACCCCCGCACTTCGGCGCTCCGTCGTCCGTGCGCGGTCGTGCAACACGATCAAGAACGGCGTTCGTCTCACCGGCGTGCTTCTTGCAACCGCGCAACCCGCGATGACACCTCGTGACTCCACGATACGGCTCGCGGGTGCCCGGGTGCTACGTGTTTGGTGGGCTGCCTGTGTCGTCACATGTTCAGACCGTTCCTGCTTTGCCTTGCGTCATCGTTTTACAGCATGCACACTCCGCCCGAAGCTCCGACGCATCGTTTTGCTGACAGTGCCTCTCTAGCGACTGGGAGAAGATCCAGCCCCCCAAGCCCGAGCAGGTCCGCCCTTACAAGGTGCTGCCGGATGTCAACCCCTCGATCCTGAGCAAGCTTGCCGTCCTCAAGCTCAACGGTGGTCTCGGCACCACCATGGGCTGTGTTGGTCCCAAGTCGATCATTGAGGTTCGCGAGGGCATGACCTTCCTCGACCTCTCGGTCCGTCAGATTGAGCACCTGAACGAAAAGTACAACGTCAACGTCCCCTTCATCCTCATGAACTCGTTCAACACCGACGACGACACTGCCCGCATCATCCAGAAGTACCAGAACCACAACATCAACATTCTCACCTTCAACCAGTCCAAGTACCCCCGTGTTGACAAGGAGTCGCTCCTCCCTTGCCCCGACAGCGCCGCCGCCGACAAGGCCAACTGGTACCCTCCCGGACACGGTGACATTTACGATGCCCTCACCAACTCTGGTCTCTTGGACCAGCTCATTGCTGCCGGCAAGGAGTACATCTTCATCTCCAACGTCGACAACCTCGGCGCCGTTGTTGACCTGAACATTTTCCAGACCATGATCGACGCTCAGGCCGAGTACGTCATGGAGGTCACCGACAAGACCAAGGCCGACATTAAGGGTGGTACCATTATCGACTACGAGGGCAAGCCCCGTCTCCTCGAGGTCGCCCAGGTGCCCAAGGACCACCTTGACGAGTTCTGCTCGACTCGCAAGTTTAAGATCTTCAACACCAACAACATCTGGGTCAACCTCAAGGCCATCAAGCGCGTCATGGACAATGACGAGCTCAACCTCGAGATCATTGTCAACAACAAGGTCACCGACAAGGGCCAGGCCGTCATCCAGCTCGAGACCGCCATCGGTGCTGCCATCAAGCACTTTGACTCGGCCATTGGCATCAACGTCCCCCGCTCCCGTTTCCTGCCCGTCAAGTCGTGCTCGGACCTCCTCCTCATCAAGTCGTCCCTGTATAACCTCCAGCACGGTGTCCTCACCATGGACAAGACCCGCGAGTTTGGCGGCACCCCCGTCGTCAAGCTCGGCGACGACTTTAAGAAGGTTGCCGTGAGTATCTAGTGTGCTGGTTTCTCTGCGTGCACGGGCCAGGAATGGCCCGTGCCCGTTTTGCGGGCTATCACAGGCTATCATATCAGTACCGTGTTTTTGTGGCTGACGCTTTTTCCCAGAACTTTGAGAAGCGCTTCAAGTCGATCCCGGACATCAAGGAGCTCGACCACCTCACCGTCTCGGGCAACGTGTGGTTTGGCAAGGGCATCCGCCTTGCGGGCACCTGCATCTTCGTCGCCACCGAGGGCAACAAGATCATGATCCCCGACGGCACCAACCTCGAGAACAAGCTCATCACCGGCAACCTCTCCATCATCGACCACTAGACGCCGCGCAGCAGCGCTGGCAGAAGTGGGACAGGTGGTGTACTGAGAGCGAGTCGGCGGGTGTGTGTGTGTTTGTTTTTTTGTTACCGCGCGGGCCCGACCTCCGCGCGCGGTGAGGAGGTGCTCGACGAGATTGATTGATCATGGACGTTTTTTTTGGATGCGGCATGGCGTGCGGGTGATTAGTGATAGTCGTTAGTCAAAACGCTGCGGTGTATGGCACGACACGAGAGCGTACAACCCTTGGCAACCCAAGGACACACAACCCTCGGTGTTTCGCAGCGTGGCATATCAGGTAAACCCTGCCATACCTTTAATGCAAGTGTATGGAGTAAGCAGAAGCGAACAAGGACAGAAACGATAGCTAGCTGGGTGGGACGCGGGGGGGACGGGACGGCAGAGAGAGGGGGGAAGGGAAGGGAGGGAGGGAAGAGGCGCTGGGGTATGGACGCTGGGGTGTGCCTGCAATATCACTGCATTACGGGGATTCTCGTGTCTGTGGGCCACGTTAAGGGCGCGTTAAGGGGGTGATAGAGGTGGGGTTGTTGTTGCTGTTGTTGCTGTTGTTGTTGTTGTGGGTTTTGTGTGTGTGTGTGTGTCGAGATGCCTGCCAGGTCGACTCGGGGGCTAGGGGAGATAGCACTCAAGAAGAAACAGAGAATTGGCAAGAGCTCGGTCTAGCAGCCGGGGATAGGAACAGGGACAATCGTCGCCCAAGACCTGGTGCTGCAACTGGTCAAGTTGCAGCAGCAAGACTCGAGAACGGTGCCCCCTCCCCCGGTTGGCCACGCTGCCGACGGCGGAGACAGGAGACCCACCGTCGGCGCGGCGACAGCGCCTTAGCGGCGCTGCTGGGCGCCAGTGCCGGCACCACCTGCGCCGGCGGCGGGGTTGGCGCCCGTCGCAGCCGCGGCGGGGGCAGCAGCCGGAGCAGCGGGGGCAGCGCCAGCCGGGTGGGGGGCGGCGGTGCCACCGACCCAAGTGCCGAGGAGGCGCTTGGCGGTGGTCCAGCCGTTCTGGACGGCACCGGGGTGGCCGGCGGCGAGCTTGTCGAGGCGGACGGTGATGCTGTCCATGGCGCTGCGGGTGAAGGGCGACGCGTGGTAGCGGAGACGGATGAAGTGGGCGAGGAAGATGGGGGTGACAAACGACGAGCGGAAGGTGATGGCACCGAGGAGCGAGCGGGCGAGGATGAGGAGCTCGGCGTACGCGACAAAGTTCATGGCCTTGTCGTAGTTGCCCTTGACCCACAGCTGGATCTGGCGTCCGAGGTTCTCGGCCCAGTTGGGAGCAGGGCGCGCGGCGCCGGCAGCGACCTTGCTGGAGGAGCGTCAGCTGTGTGCACCAAGGACCAGCTCAGCTGGAGTGCCGGCAATTGCCCAGCGCGTTCAAGAGGACGCGCTCGTGCTGGTGCCCACACGCGTTAGACTCACGGGTAGAACTTGGGCAGGATGTTGGTGCGCAGGAACGTCGCGCAGTGGAAGAGCGAAAAGGTCGCAAAGGGCAGGATCGAGACTGGTCGGGGTCAGCTTGCAGCTCTCAAAACTCAGGCGCTGTCTATCATCAGCGGTTAGGGCGTACCATTGATGGGCTTGGAGATGAGCCTGCGACGTCAGCATCGATGTCATTGTTGTCATTTCATGCCGAGCAGGGCCGCACAAGACGCATCCACACGCGCGCAGCGGTCAAGCCGAGGCGGGGAGCGGGGAGCTGGGCGGCGCATGGGCACACAGCCTGTCAGCGCACGACTCGGCGCCGCCGCCGGCCTTCCAGTCCTGTGCAACCAACCCTACGCGCGCCGCTGCAAGCCAAGCCACCGCCGCCGGCTCCAGCGCCCACGCCCCCCCTCGGACGTCGACGCTCGCTCGTCCCACTCACCAGTAGAATGCCAGGAGACCGTACTGCGCGTTCTCATCGACAAACGCGCGACGGAGCCAGGCAGCGCCGCTCGGCTTGCCGAGGCTCTTGAACACGACAATCGAGTACGACAGGAGGGCACCAATGTACACCAGGCGATAGCACTTGACGGGGGTACCGCGGAACAGCAGCGTCTGGAGGATCACATATGCTGCGCGAGGGAGTCAGCGGGCGAGTCTGATGGGGGCATTGGGGGAGTGGGGTGAGGGTAGAGTGAGCTGCTGCGGGCAAGAGATGGGTGGACTGCGCCTTTCGACCATGGGCCTGCGCATTCGACATCCATCCAGCAACAGGCCACTTGCTGGCGACAGACGCTACCTGTCCCCCGGCTCCCCACTGCTGCCTGTGTATGGCCAACGCACCAGAGTTGAAGAGGACGGTGAGGTGTCCGGCCGCCCAGAGATAGTGGGGGTCGATGACGGATGGCATGGTGGGCCGGAGTAGGCTGGGTTGTGGGGCTGTGGGTGGGAGAGGTGTTTCGTTGTTGGCCCCGACGACGCGTGGACGTATGCCGAGCTTTTTGTGAAGGGTGTGTGCGGTGGATGGGGTCCTTGCCACTTGTTCTAGGTGTTTATGGGTGCCGGATGTGGGATGTGTGGTGGATGGTGGATGGATGAGAACAAGGTGGAAGGAGTGGATGGATGGATACGCACAGCACAGGGAAATGGCAGTCGCTGGGCGGCACACCGTGTGGGCGCGGGCGGGGTGCATTCAGCGGGCAGCGGGGGTTGTGACGTCGAGAGGGCATGACGCGGCGTTTTCACGGCGATCGCTATTCTCAGCAACGGTACGGTGGCAGCCATCCACCAGCCTTGTAGACTCCACCAGCCACCCGTTGCAATGCATGCATCGATTTATCATGCGACTGGGGTGCTACTATGACTGTGATCACTGCATACACCAAGCTAAACTTCGGGACGCGACAGCGTTGTCTTTTGCCACGTCCCGCAACGACTGCCGCTTCCATGACCCAACCAAACACACACGTCCGTGCGTCATCGCTGCCACCAGTCCAACGTGGAGTGGAGAGGCACACGCTTCGTACACTTTCCTACGGGCCGTGCCGCTTCCCAGGTCGCTACGAGGCTGCTGTCATAACGGCAGTGGTGACGCTGGTGAGGTCGACCTGGGACACAGCCGTGTCGTGGCCTTGTGGCACGTCCAGCGCGACACGCTGTCGTGTGGTCGCTTGTCTCGTGGTGTCATGTGGGAGACACCTAGGTCCCATAATACATACACTCCAGCTACGTGGATAACACAAGACTATGCCCCTTCTCCCTCCATCCCTCTCTCATGCACATGCGCTCGGCCTTGCGCCTGGGTCTGACGCAGACAATGGCAGCGGCCAGCTGCTGCCGGTCTACAGGTCTACCGGACTGCCATCGCCTCGCGCCTACTTCTTGCTCGGGGTCGTGGGCGAGCTGTGGTTGTCGTGCATCAGGTCCGCAATCGCGGTCTCGAGGTTGTCTATCCTGCCAGACATCTCGGTCACTGTAGCGTGTGAGTAATAGGGAAAAGGTCAAGGGGTCAAGTGTGAGGATAAGGCTGGTTACGATGGCGAGGATAAGGCTGCCACCCGCTGGTGATGAGCGCTTGTCTCAGCAGTACCAGTGCCCTCTGTACAGCGTCCCAGCTCACACCGCCGTGAACACACTCACTCCTGTTGCTACACGGCGTCAGCACAGTCCGGATCCATGCGCACACGACTCACAGAACCTGTTCGCTCATGTCGTCAAAGCGCGACTCGAGCTGGTTGAGGAGCGTGTCCACCTGGATTGTCAGCTCAATAGTTGGCGAGACATTGAGACGACCAAGACTAGTCACGGTTGAGGACCTGTTGGTCACCCCAACTGCAGATCGGTCACCTCGCCTTCCTCCACCATCACCGCCACCCAACCAACGCGCACCCAATCCCACCTACTCCTCCCATCAAGCACGCGCGCCCATACTCACAAAACCACACATCTCTCCGGGACTAGCCACGTTCTTGGCGTTCGTCGTGCCCGCACCGGCAGCAGCGGGAGCCGCAGCGTCGTCGGACGACGTGGCCGACGCCGACGGGAGGGCCTTGCCCTTGCTCTTGTCTGGGGACCGGGTGCCGGCAGGCGCGAGGGCGGCGGTGGCGCTCATGGTGGGTGCGGTCAAGGTTGGGGTTGGAGTTGGGGAGTAGTAGCTTGAGCGCTGGTGTCTGTGTCTGTTGACGAGCGCGGGGTGGAGGAGACGGCGAGAACACGGACGACACGACCACAAATGCTGGCTCACCGCCGTCCATCCTAATGTTGACAACGCGTCTGTGGGGACCCGCGAAAACGGGATGCCACAGTCGCAATTCCGTCTTTCCCCGCGTCGGGACTGTGGCAGCGTGCAGGTCATGTATGACGACGACGAGCGTGTGGATGACGACGACGAGGGTGTAAAGTGCATAGAGTATGCAGTGGAGCCCGTAACCCATGCATACGTCTTCTTGAGGCGCGAAACCTGACGGAAAACGCGTCTACAACCTTGTGCCGATGACGCTGTGTTGTTTTGCAATTTCCCGCCGCCAGGGCGACGACCGGGATGGAGGTGGTCCACCGTTTCCTTTGCATTTCTCTTAACCTCACGGCCGACAACCTCAACCAACAAGACCTTGTGCCGCAGCACAACCAACGCGCCAGCCGTCGCCGCCGTCGCACACCATGCCTGCGCGACTCCCCGCGCCGCTCATCCATCTCCTTGGCGTGCTGCGGCCGCGTCTCTTGCGGCCAGATGTGCGCGTGCCGAGTGGGTCTAGCTCTGCTCTGTTGTCGTGTAAGCTAACGCTTCAGGTATTGCCCAGGTGGATTGGGCCGGACTCAAGCGCGAGGGATTCAACGCCGTCGTTATCGACAAGGATAACTGCGTGGTGAGCAGCGTGTCCGACGGCTGGCGTCACCATCAGCCGTCTGCTGGACGCGTACGGCGGCAGCTAACAACCAGACCCTCCCCCACTCGGACGCCATCTACCCAGCCTACTCCATGGCATGGAAGACGCTGCTGCAGACCTTTCCCAACCGAGTGCTCGTCGTCTCCAACTCGGCCGGCAGCGCCAAGGACCGTGGCGGCATTGGCGCCGAATCGCTCTCGTTCTCGCTGCGCGCGCCCGTCCTCGCACACAGACAACCCAAGCCTGCGTGCTCGACCGACATTCTCGCCTTTTTCGAGGGCCTGACTGTGCCGCATACGAAGCGGGACAAGATCTTGGAGCGGTTTGAAAAAGTCGAGGAGGTCGGGGACGCGGCCGAAAAGGAGATGGTGACCAAGTGGCGCGACGAGGTTGTCGACGGTCCCCTCTGTGGACCTCTGCAACAGACCCACAAGTCGGGCGATGGCGGTGTGGAGAGCCGGATGGCAGCTGCAGCCGATGCGGCTGCTCTTGCTCCCCCTCCCGAGTCGACCACCTCGCCCGCCGAGTCTACACCAGCCCCGGCTCCCGCCGCGGCGTCGTCAGACGCCCTGCGCATCCTCGTCGTCGGCGACCGCCTGTTCACCGACACCCTCCTCGCCCGCCGCCTGGACATGTACCTCGGCTCGTCCCCTTCGCCGCCCACGCTCTCCATCCAGACCACGGACCTTCCCCAGCCCAACGACGTGCGCGCGCTGCGCCGCCTGGAAAACTGGCTGTCGGGCCACAAACTCGCCAACGACGGGCACACGGCCGGCATTGCGTGGTCGCAGTTTGTGCTGCCGACCGAGCCGGCCCCGCCCGTCCCGACATGGATGGAGAAGCAGCTCACGCGCCTGGACCCCATCAAGGCGCTCGACGACGGCGGCCCGCCCATCACGTGGGACCCACGGTCGTGGCGGCCCAAACCCGTCGCCGCCGCCGTGCTGCAGGGTACCGCCGAGGCGACGGCGTACTTGACGCGCCTGGCCGCGCGGGTCACTGCGCAGGCGGCCAAGTGGTCCTGGAGCCGGTTCCGCGTGTGGGCCGGGGCCAAGCGCACGCAGCTGAGCCAGGCGCGGCAGACGCGCGCGCACAGGCGGGAGATTGAGAAGCGCAAGGCGCGCATGGAGCAGGCCAGGAAGGCCGCAGAGGCGGAGGCCGAGGCGGCGAGCAAGGCCGAGGTGAAGCAGAGCGGTGTCGCGAGCCCACAGGCTGCGACCTAGGAGCGTACGAGTGGGAGCAGAGGCACGATAGCATGCACGCAGACCTTGCATTGAGACCACAAACTGTACACAAGACGATGACGATGCCTACTGACCCTCTCTCTGCGTCTCCCTCTCTCATGGCCCCGCCACCGCTCCCCTCAGCACAGCGACCTCCCTCTCCAACGCCGCGCTCCTCGTCCGCTCCGACGCGACCTGTGCCTCAAGCTGCGCCATGCGTGCCCGCGTCGCCTCGAGCTGGCTCTCGAGCTGTGCCACCTGGCCCTGCAACGCCGCGACTTGCTCCTGCGCAGCGCTGGCGCCGGCGCTGAATGCGTCAAACGTCGAAGTGGGGATCGGGACGTGGTTGGGGGTAGGCGCGTCTGCTGTCGCGTCTGCTGTCGCGTCTGCCGTGGCCGACACGGCGGTGGGGAACACGACGCGCTCGTCGTCTGGCACGTCGACCCACCCGCCTGGGGCGGGCACGTTGCCCCAGTCGACCTTTGCGAGAAAGTCGGCGACGGCGTCCACCTGTGCGTCTGCGTCCGAGTCTTGCTGGCCGCCGCCCATGTCCTACAGAAAAATGCATCAGCTTCTATACAGAGAACAGAAGAGAACACCTGCGCTCGCTCCCTCTTTCTCTCTGCCCTTCCACTTCCACTCCAGCTCACGGCACCACCACCACCCGCCCTAGTAGGGGCGATACCGCGCCTCGGGCCCACCACCACTGTGGAAATCGGACCTCACCCTTCCTGCCGCGCCGCCGTCGTCGCCGTCTGCCGCGTCGTCAAACGCGCCGTCTTGCTGCTCGTCGTCGTCGTCGTCCCACTCGTCGTCGTCGTCGTCATCGCCAAACCCGCCGCCGCCGCCGCCGAAGAACGACGCCGGCTCGCCATTGGGCATCAGCGAGTCGTGCAGTGCCGAACAGGCCGAGAGCGCCGAGAACAGCGGCTCAACTGCGTGTGTGTGTCAGTGTGTCAGCTGGCGCATATCCATGGAGAACACCTGCTGCCTGGTGCCTGTGCCCCCCGTCATCACCACTCACGCTGGTCAGCAGCCACAAAGAGGCGCATCTCGCCGAGCTCGGCGTACTCCTCCTCGTCGACGCCGTTGAACCCCGCGGCGCCGCCGTTCGCGACAGCGCCGTTGGTGCCGGGCACGGGCGCCGTGGCGGCCGTCTCGTCCAGCTGGCAGTAGATGTGTGCCGGGCGGTCGCCGGCGGGCGTGAGCGCGTGCAGCGTGAGCGCCGGGAAGGGGAGGGTGAAGCCCGCGAGCGCGGTGGCGGGGACGAACGTGACGGCTCTGGGTGGGGGGAGGGGGGGGGGGGAGGTTGTGTCAGCTGAGATTCGGCACACCAGACGTCTGCGCTGGACCTTCTGGACCTGCTGAAACTTTCTTGCCGTACTCACTCTTCAGTCACGTACAGCCGTCCGGGCACGGCGACGCCGCTCGCCCAGCCCTGCGGCGCGCCGGGGGTCGCGAGCTCGACTGTCGCGTCGTTTTCCCAGCGCAGCACGGGCGGAATGTCGCTAAAGCTCGCGGGCGTCGAGGACGTGAGCTCGGCGTGGCGCTCGAGCGTGATGGAGACGGGCGGGGCCGTGATGGGTGTCAACATTGTCGAAACGTGTTGTGAGGTGGGGTGTGCAGAGGGAATGTCAGAGAAGCGGCGCCGGTTACACTAGTTACACACAGTGGCGCGAAATGAAAACAACGGTGTGTGTCCTGTGGCGAAATTTTGGTTCCGCTCTCTGCGCTCTCTGCAACGTTGGTTTGGTGGAAACTTCAGACGTCTTCTCTCATTTTCATGCTGGCTACAAGATGCGTGGCTGCATGCTACTACGGACAACAGTCTACTGCTGGATGAGGATCTACTACAGGCGCAGGCGGGGAGAGGAACCCTGCCCCCCGAGGCCCGCGCCATTATAATGTGGCAAACAAGAAAGTGCGCGCGTTTAAGCACCGCACTTCCAGTAGCAGATGTCGCCATCCACCACCTCGTAGGGCTTGCCCTGCTGGCGGAGCTTGCCGGCAGCCTTGACACCGGCCTCGGTGCCGTACTCCTTGAGGTCGGCAAAGGACATGATCTCACCACAGACAAACTTCTGCTCAAAGTCCGAGTGGATGACACCGGCGGCGGCGGGCGCCTTGACGCCCTTGCGGATGGTCCAGGCGCGGACCTCCTGGGGACCACAGGTAAAGTAGCGGATGAGCTCGAGCGACCCGTAGCCCGAAGTGGTGATCTTGCCGAGGTTCGAAGGCGACTTCTTGCCGAGGCCGAGGGTCTCGCCCTCGGCGGCCTGCTCCTCGTCGGACATGTTGACGAGACGCTCCTCGAGCGCGACCGAGAAGGGGATGAGCATGTCTCCCGGGTTGTTCTCGTCGATCCAGGCCTTGATCTTCGGCAGCCACTTGTTCTTTTTCCTCACAAAGTCGCGCTCTGAGAGGTTGACGAGGTAGGTGATGGGCTTGGCGGTAAGGAGAGTAAGACCGTTGATGATCTCGACCTGTAAAAGGAACACAAATGTCAGCTCCAAGCCCCTATATTATGACTGTCACGAGAAAAATGTGGGGGGAGAGGGTAGGATTCAGAATAGGTAACTTCTCATTAGGTTTGTTCAGGCGTGACCCCGACTTCGACGAGCTGGGTTTGAGGGCGTATAGCCCGTCTCATCCGATAAAGGAAAACAGGAAAGGGGAGAAAAAAGTGGAAACAGAATCTGATGCTCACCTCCTTGTTGGTCCAAGTACCCTTGCGGACGTCCTTGTTCTCCTCGGTCAGGGTGACGAGGATACGCTCGACGGTGGCGAGCTCCTCCTTCTTGGCCTTGTCGGCGAGCGAGACGCTGCCGCACGAGCGGACCTGCTTCTTGAGGCGCTCAATCTCCTTCTCGACCCACTCAATGTCCTTGAGACGGAGCTCGGTCGAGATGATCTCCATGTCACGGAGGGGGTCGACGTCGCCCTCGACGTGGATGACCTCGGCGTCGTCGAACGCACGGACGACCTGGAAGATACCGTCGACGGCACGGACGTGCGACAGGAACGCGTTGCCGAGACCAGCACCGGTCGAGGCGCCGGCGGTGAGACCGGCAATGTCGATGCAGGTCAGGAAGGCGGGGATCTCGGTCTTGGGCTTGTACACGGACGCGAGCCAGTCAAAGCGCTCGTCGGGGACGGGGATACGCGCCTCCTCGGGGTCGATGGTGGCATAGGGGAAGTTGGCGGCCTTGCCGAGGTCGGTCTTCGAGAGGGTGTTGAAGAACGACGACTTGCCGACGTTGGGAAGACCGACAATACCGATCTGAGGTAACACGTCAGCAAAAAAAAGGACGACGATGACTAAAAAAAAGTTTCGAGCGACGGTGACTTGTGCCGTGTCGTTGCACGAGCACGGTCGCCTGCCAGTGTCTTCTACTCACCTTGAGGTTGTTACCGGGACGGCCAAGGATGACCTTCTTCTCCTCGACGTTCTTCTTCTTGGGCGGCATGGCTTTCTTTTTGGCGGGGGCTACAGACGAGACGTGGAAGGGGCGACGGGCAACGGGTGCGAGTCGGGCGTGGTACAAGGGTGGGAGAGGGGCGGCGGCGACGGCTGCAGTAAGGACTACTGGACGAAGCGCAAGTGTAAAGGCCGAGTTGCGGACGAGGGAGAAGCTCATACACCCGCTGTGGAGTGAAGAGAGGAGGAGAGATGGGGGAGAGTGGAAGAACAAGACTTTTTGTGGCAGCGCGACGGGGGCGAGAGCGTGCGCAGGGGCGGCCGGAGAAGGGGCGAGGAGAAGGGCCACCAGCCAAATGGCAGGTGGGTAATATTTATTTGTTATTTTTGTATTTATCCCACCACGCGAATTCAATTTCAGCGTCAGGTCCCCCAAGTTGCGCCCAGGGGGAGCGGGTGTCATGGCGGACAAGTCCGATCCCGCCGGCACAAGACACCATGCGGGTCACTGCAAGTCACCGATAGTCTCCTCAACTTTGCTCCATCACCACCACCACCACCATGGACCCCAACACCCTCCACAAGGCCATCACGCTCGCCTTTACCTGTGAGCTAGTCTGCTCTGCGGAACAAGCTGACATCGTACAGCGCGCGACAGGGCGTACGCTCCGTACTCCAAGTTCCGGTAAGTCTGAAGCTGGACGAGGCCGCACGATGCTCCCCTTCCTTGCGGCTCTGGTTTGGCCATGGACCTGTGTTTGGCCATGGAGCCGTCACGCTCCACTGGCCACCGCCAGCGCGAGGCTGGCTACAAGAGTTGTTCCGTCGGCAACGGTGGTTCCACATCCGCAGCCTAGTGGCCAGTGGCCGGCCAGTGGGCCGGTGATCCAGCGTGTGGCAAATACCACGACCAGGCGACCTTCCCTCCTCCCTCCTCCCTCCTTCCCCCTTCCCCCCTTCCCTCCTTCCTCCTTCCCTCCACGAACACCGCCTCATGCACCATAGCGCACACTAACCACTCCCAACAGCGTCGGCGCCTCCATCCTCATGGAGGACGGCACCCTCGTGGGCGGGTGCAACGTCGAGAACGCCAGCTACGGTAGGTATATGCCTCGTGATACCATGGCCGTGGCTAACCTACCCCAGGCGCGGGCATCTGCGCCGAGCGCACCGCCATCACAAAGGCTATCGTGAGTCACCCCCCTCCCCTCCCCTCCGCCGCGCGCCGATACCGTACCGCTACCGCTACCGCTGTCATTGGGATAAGATCCTAGCCAGCGGGCGTCCAGCGCCCAGCCACATCGGCAGAACCCCCCCCCCCCCCCCCCCCCTCCCCCCCTGCAACAGCCAGCTCACCCCCCGATCCCAGAGCGAGGGCCACTCCCGCGTCCAAGCCGTCATCGTGACCTCGGACCTCCCCACGCCCACCATCTCGCCGTGCGGCATCTGTCGCCAGGTGATTCGCGAATTCGCGCCCCTCTCCGCCCCAGTGTACATGGTCGCGGCGGGGTATCACGAAAAGTATGGGCAGCAAGACACGGCGCCCGCGTTCTTGGTCGCGAACGACGGGGAAGCGTTTGCGGTGGCACAGGATAAGGACATGGTGTGTACCATGACCCTGGACGAGCTGCTGCCCATGAGCTTTGGGCCCGAGCACCTCGTCAGGTAGAGAGCCGGGGGGAGGTGGACGGGGCATGTATACACTGTATATGGGCGTAGGGAGGGGCTGCAATAGGCTGTAGGGGGGGGGGGGGGGGAGGTGTTTCTTCCTCATGGGGTTGCACGAAGGGGCGCGGGTGGCCGCTGACATGTATTCTCATGAGGGTCTTTACACTCAGCAGGAGGGAGGGAGGGAGGGAGGGAGGGAGGGAGGGGAGGGAGGGAACCGGGGGGAGGTATCTCGCTCTCGGAGGTATCTCGCTCGCTGGCTTGTCTTTAACGAGGAAAGAAGAGGAGGGAGGGAGGGAGAGAGGTGCGGGGGCGTGTCTTGTGTATATATTTCATTAAGGATTTTAAGGTAGGGTACGGTAGGATACGGTAGGATACGGTAATTTGGGTGGTGGTGGTCGTCGTCAGGTCGTAGGTCTCGTTAAAAAAAAAAAGTATGGTCGTGGCCGGCGCTCCGGGGGTGCTGGTGCAGCGCTTACAATTGCGCATTATATATTAGGAGCGGGCAGGAGGAGGTGAGAGGGGGGGTGGGTTGGCTTTGCGTCGGTTCATGCGTTGGGTGCGGGCGGAGCGCGGGGGTATTGACACCGTGTGGGGTGTACGACGAGAATAGTATGCCGCGCATGTGCGTGTGCGGTCCGTGTGGTTCGTGTATGTAGGCAAGAAACGGGGGAAAAAAGCGTGAATACGTCGGTCTTCGATGCCGTGGATGATCTTGGCGAAAAGAAAAGAAAAAAAGCTGAAAGAGAGAAAGTGTCCATCGCGTCAGAGGCGAGTTACTGCGCAAAGCCGCGCGAGAGGAACATGTCGCCGTCACCGGCGACGCCGTGGGGAGGGCCGGTCGGCTGAGGGGGGCTGTTCTGCACCGTCGACGTAGCCAGTGGGTGCGGGTGCTGCTGGTGCGGGTGCTGCTGCTGGTGCTGCATCTGCGGGTTGTAGAACATGGGCACGGCGCCGGGACCAGAGGAATAGTTGCTGCCGCGTTGCGGGACCGGGGTGGCGGGTGTGAACGGAATGTGGCCGCGGGGTGGCCCACCAGCCGCAGAGTTGTATTCCTGGGCCATGAACCCGGGCTGCACAGTGATGGGCGACTGGAGCATATGTGAAGGCGCTGAGGGGATGGGTTGGTCCTTGGCAGGGCCTGTGATCGGGCTCGACAGCGAGTGGTTGGGATACTGCCCGCGCCAGTCGGTGGTGTCGTAGAGACGTGGGGGCTGCGGGGCCGTAGCCACGGGCCACTGCTGGTAGTCGCCTGGAGGGAACACGCCATGCCTCTGCGACGACGGGGTCTGCAGAGTCGGGTTGATGGGCGACGTGTTGGACGACGACGTGGTGGCCTTGGACTGGGGAGTCTCGGGCGCCTGGCCCGGTTGCGTGAAACGCATACCGGCGGCCGTCGACAGCGAGGTGGTAGACGACGAGCGCGGGCCCAGGGCCATGTTGGGAACGGACGATGTGGTGGATGAATTGGAGGGCGATTCCATGGGCACATCGCCGACGCGCTGGCCTGCCGGGGTGGCATACGACGACGAGCGGGGCGATGAAGGTGGGGGCGGAGACTGTGTGGCCGTCTGTGCCATGACCTGTGCGCGAGTGTCCGGGTCAAGGGTGACCTGGCTCATGCCGTGTGCGAGACGCCACCGCTCATACGTCGACGCAATGTCCTGGCCCATGCTCTCGACGTGGTCGCGCGTCATGCCCAGCTTGCTGTTCAGAGCGGCGCCCCAGTGCGAGGTGGTGAGCGCCTGGACGACCGTGTTGGCAAAGTAGATGCCCTCGGGCGAGAGGCGAACCTGGCCAGCAACATTGACGTCGTCTGGGAACGGGGGAGGGGTGGCCGAACGTGAGCGGATAGACGGGTCAAGCACAGAGCCGTCCGGCACGGATGCCGGGCGACGGCGGTCCCAGTTGTTGTCCTCCGTGTCCGAGCTCATGACCACGCCGAGCCCGACGCCGGGGCCGTCTTCCATCTCCGACTTTCGACGCTTGGCCGGGGACGGGCGTGTGTCCTGGTGTCCAAAGGGGAAGTCTGCGCCAGACTGTCCCGACTGACGACGCGATGTAACGTTACTAAGACCCGCGCTGGTGGCACGGGGCTTGGACGCGCGCACCGTCGCGTCGCCCGACAACGACAGGTTGCCAAAGACCGCAGTGTGTTCCTGCCACGACGAAGAGTCCGAGGCAAAGCCTGCAGACAGGGTCGGTGAAAACGAGTTGGCAGGCGACGAAGCGTCAGAGTACGACGCAGCAGAGCTGTTGCCAGACATGGTGAACGACTGCGACGGCGAAATGGTCATGGACATGGGCGGCAGGTTCGAGTACGTGGTCGAGGCCGACGACGGGATGCCTTCGTACGACGACGTCGAGCCAGAAAAGCTGGGCCTCGAGCTACTGCCGTCGCGCGCACCCAGGTTTGAGATGGGCACGCCGTAGCCCATGTGGCCGCCCTGGTCGTGGAGCGGTCCGCCAAGCGGCTGCTGCGACGACTTTGCAGCCTTTTGAGACATTGTCAGCAACCGTTGCACCACCACTCTTGCACATCGACACCCCAACTCACCTCGCGCTTCTCCTTGTCCCTCAAACGCTTGCGGCGCTGCCTCTCGCGGCCCATCTCTCGCTTCCTGGCTCGGCGCGCCTCTTCGTCGTCTGCCAGTTTGGACCGGGGCGCCATGGTCGATGGCTTGGCGACGGGTGCGATACCGGGATGCTCGTACGCCGAGGTGGTGTCGACGGTGACGTCGAGCGTCTGGGGGTGGTCGCCTGCCATGCGGCGGGAACGGAGCTTGGTAGGGGTGGCATGCGTCACTTGGACAGCCGGGAGGCTGCCTGGTGGTGGCGAGTGTGAGACCGGGGTGTGATCGGCCATGTCGCTGTGCATGCCGTGGGGCGGACCCAGGTACGACGGTGCGCCCACGGCTGCCTGGTCGTGATAGTATTGGAAGGGTTGGTACATGGTCGTGGTCATGAGAGCGTCGTCTGGGTCGGGCACAAGATGGTGGTGAGGGACGTGTTCGTGAGTGAACGCGTCGTTCATTGCCTCCTTTGCGTGTGTGCACACAATCAGGTCACACGGGTGGGTGTGCGATGTGGTGCGATGGAGGGAGGAGGGGAGGGGTGAAGGGGGGAGGGGGGAGGGGGGGGAGGGGGGGAAGGGTGTGTTCGCTGTGTGTGGTTTGGGTATATCGATGGGCAGGTGGCAGCGACAGAGAGAGGAAAAGAGTGAAAAAGAAGCGCGGCGAGGGGGAGAGGTGGGGATGGATGGATGGGTGGGTGTGTGGGCGATGGGCGAAGAGAGGGCACGGATACCAGGACGATCGACGGCCGGAGGATCAATGTCAGCATATGGCAGGATCGGGCAGGTAGGAGCGAAACGGCGCGCGCGGAGGCTTGCTCGGCAGCCCACACAGGCCAAAAGGAAACCCCGTGTCGTAGCGGTGCAAACCACTGGCCGCTGGCCGCTGGGCTGGGAGGGCAAAAGAGGCGCCCGCGGTCCCGGAGGATTGTTGCTGCTGCTGCTGCTGCCGCGAGGGAGGCGTGTGCACAAGGAGCGGCAGACACTCACCGTCAAAGTCGTGCTACACCACGCAGGAGGGAGGTGGTGTGTGTGTGTGTGTGTGTGTTCGTAGAAGTTGCAAGGGGGGGGGGGGGGGGGGGGTCGTTAAGAGGCGCGTAGAGGTGTCAGGCAAACACGCGTTTAGAGTGTGTGTGTGTGGGTGTGTGCCAACGTGAACAAGAGAGATATCCGGGAGGCAAAGGGGGAGGAGACCGGAGAGCAAAAGGGAGGCGGGGGGGAATGTCGCGTAGAGGATGCCGGGGGGGTGGAGGGGGAGGGGCGGGAGAGGAGGCGGAGGAGAGGAGGTGGTGGCGAGGATGGGGAGGAGGGGGGGGAGAATGAGATGGAGAAGAGGAGGAGGAGGAGGAGGCGGAGGTGGTGTGCAAGATCGAGAGAGAGAGAGAGTGAGAGAGTGAGGGAAGGGCAAAGAGTGAGAGCGAGCGAGCGAGCGACAGCCCGCGCGACAGCCTGCGCCAGAGGAGGAGAGGGATGGGAGTGAGGGGGATGAGAGAGGGACCGACAGACGGCTCTCTCTGTCTGCACGGGTGGAATGCAAAAAACCAGCACCGCAGCTGCAGCTCCCAGCCGCCAGCGGGCAATCCCCCCCCCCCCCCCCCCCCCCCCCCCCACAGGCCGCCGTCTCTCCCTCCTGGCTCCTGGCTCCTACCTCCTGGCCTCCTGGCCTCCTCCTCGTCCTGTTTCCTTTTTCTGGGTGTCCACTTTCCTTTCATCCCGCGCGCGTACGCGTGTCTCTCTCCCCCATGCTCCCATTCCGCCCCCCCCCCCCCCCCCCCCCCCACCAGTGCACTCTCTCTCTCCCTCTCTCCCAAATGCAATCCATATTGAATGCTCACACATTGTATCCTGCATGTGTCTCGCTCCACCCCTCGCTCTCCCTCTCGCTTTCGCTATCGCCGCCGCCGCCGCCATGCACATGCGCTAAGCAGATGAGAGCCCTGTCATTTACCACAGAGCGAGAAACAGAGATGCCGATCTCTGCATCATCGCTCTTTGCTCTCTCTCCTCGCTCGGAACCCGCATCTTCCCTCGTCATATCCCCTCTGCAGCATATGCCTTTTCTCGCCACTCACCCCCCCCCACTCACCCTCTTCCATATCCACCTGCACAACCCATGCAACCCATCATATCATGTGGTGCACAGGCAAGTGCATGTGCGCGGCCGCTGCGGAACTGACAAGGTCTCTCCTCTCACCGCTCACTCCGCCCTGAGAATGCCCCCGGATGTGACCTGAGACGATGGGATCTCTGCCATTTGGCGTTTGCCCCGTATATGAAACGCGGCCTATACTTGGCGCGCGCGCGGGGACGGCTGCTGCTGCCTGCTGCTGCTGCTCTGTCTCCCATTTATCCCTTTTCTGTCCTTTTTCCCTTGTTCTTCTCTCCCTCTCCGATCTCCGCATAGCTCATTTCGTCCTCTCTTTTCCCTAATGCCAATTTCCCCCCCTCGCCGAAAAACCTGGCCCAACGCTCCGCCAGCCTCCGCCACCACCCACATTGTTCCGCTCGGCGCTCGCGGCGCTCGCGGCGCGGCCTTCGGCTCGCGGGAACGCCGGCGGGTCTCGGAGTTGACACTGGGCCGGAGCGAGCGAGCGCGAGGGGAAAGGGGAGGGGAGCGTTGCGACTGGTCCAGAGGGAGACACAGATAGTGGCGAGCGCAAAAAATGTCATTCCCCAACGATCACGGCAGCCAGTGGCAGCCAGTTTTGGACACCAGACAGTCACTAGATCACTAGAGTGAGTGGCCAGTGGCAGTGGCAGCCAGTAGACATTGCCGCTGTCGCCTCGTCCCCTTGTTCCCCTTTTGCTCCGCCCCCCCTTGTGCCAGATCATCGTCGCACCGACTTGCTCTTCTGACGCGGCTCGTATCTTCCTTGTTAGCTTGTTACCCCCGTCCTTGTCTCTGCGCAATGTCTCTTCTTGCGCTTGGCGAGCGGAGAAACTCCTTTTTTGTGATCGTAACAGGCGCTGGCCGCGCTCTCACTCCGTCCGTTTCTGTTTTCTAGAATTCTGGCACACACACCCCTTGCTCTGGTACTTCGGGTTTACCCCTCCCGCGGTCGTCGGTTCCAGCATTTACATGGCTGCTTCCAGCTTGCCCCGACACGGCGGCGGTGCGCGGGACGAGGAGCCGTTTCAACGCCTTCATGTGTCGCGGAATGCCCAGTGGCCAGTGGCAGGCCAGCGGCTAGTGGCGCAGTGGGGACAGTTGCGAGTTTTGCATACCACGAACACACCTGTGATCCGAGCGAGCGAGCAAAGTCTCCTGGTTCCCGCAGTCCCCGCTCGTTGCATATACAGTATCTGGGACAGTCCAGCAGTACTGTATGTACAAAGGTCCCACGGTCCATGTCGTCGTGGTTTGTCCAAACCCCGTGTCGTGCCTCGACCCGGGGGGGAGGGGGGTAAAGGAGACAAAGTATCAGCACACGCTGTCGCGCGTCTCATCTTATTTTTGGGCATTCATTTTCCCAAAACAGAGCAGTAATGGGACTCTGCAGGTGTACCAATTGGGTAAGTGTTTTCGTTCGTCACGGCCACAATACTGTATACTGTACACCATTCCGTGTCGATCGCGATGATGCCGAACCAACTTTGGGTAACCGCAGCTCACGTATCGAGCGCCTCGTCTGCATCTGTGCGCACGCACGCGACCTGGACAAACTATCGCATCGAAACGCCCCAGATCCACTGACTGACATGACTGTGCCAACTGGCTGTACGCCGTCAATGACGTAGTGACCGCCCAACCACGGTCGCCACCAAGTGGCCAGGACCAGACCAGGTCCTGTCCGGCCGCCACATCCATGGCAGAGCCGTGTTTCGTGGCCACTTTGCCAGTGGCCAGTGGTACTCAGGTACTCAGTTGGACGGCGCGCACCGTAAACGACCACCCCCGTGGATGCGTACTACCTGCCCACATGGCCACACACAGGACCACGTTCACAGATCACAGACACGAGGCGTGGGCTGTACCTCGCGAGCGCAGAAGCGTGCCAACGCAGCCACGCACCCGGCGTGCTACTGGGAATGGGGGCTGGGGGGTTTGATCCCCGGAACCCACGAGGAATCGGATCGCAGGATCCTAGGATCGTAGAGGATCTCTCCCACCCGTAGCGCAGCGGATCAAACGCACAAGGTTGGCTAGGCTTGGGAATTGGGAGGCAAGGACGAACAAGCTCAAGACACATTCAAGGTTGGCCCCATTTCTGCGGATCTGCGAGAGCGACGTAGCTGTAGCTGTAGCTGTAGCTGTAGCTGTAGGCAGGGTGGACCCGGGGACACGGCGTGATCCGTCCCCCCCCCCCCCCAGCGACGCACGCCATGCGAGCTTCTCTTCTCTCTTTTGAGCACATACCAAAGGCATGGGCATGAGGCTTATCGATCTGTCCGTGCTGGCCACCAGGGCGAGATCCATAGCGACCCAAGAAACGAAAGCAGTGGGTGCGCCACGCCGCGAAACCGGCGCGGCGCGCGGCCGAAGTGGACCGCGGGCAACGGGCAAACGGGGACGGCAAGATCTGAGATCTATCTGACTATCATCTGATGGTCTGCTGCGCCAGCGAAATGTAGCCTTGGGGACGTGCGGGAAACGGTAGATCGCGACCGATGCACGGTGCACGAGGCACACGGCGACACCACGCTGCCACGCTGCCACGCTGCATGCGAGCAGCAGACAGCAGGCAGCACGTTACCACGCACCTGGCCGCCATGTCCGATCTGCTGTCAGCTAGATTTCGACGGCAACCCAACGCCGGAGACGACGGCAGACTCTGACGATGCACAGCGCTGCGCTGCGCCCAGAGTCGCCGGCCGTTGCTATGGTTCTGTGGGGTCCAGTGCAGTACACGATCATCTCTGTCGATACCTCCTTGTCCCAGACAGCAAAAGTGGCCGCCACAGGACACAGTGGCGTCCTGGACAACCGCACAAGGTTTGGTTGCCGCGCACCGCCAGTGCGCAACCTTTGCCCACTCGTTTGCGACTCACTCTCACTCCCGCACCCGTCAATGATCAATGAACCCCTTTTGGCCCCTTGGCCCCTTGTAGCCCATGACCGTCGCCCCATGTGTCTCAATGTCGGAGAGGCATGGGCCCCTACCGCGTACCGCACCTACTTCCGACCACGCGTTGCTTCCCGCGCGGGCGGCGCGTCATGTCCATTAGCCATTGCGAAAACCCAGGCTGCACGCTTCCGGGCGGAGACCAGGTCCCGGGTACGCTTTGCTTGGAGCTTAAATATGTCGTGCGTGCGTGCGTGCGTAGAGCACATGGCAGCCTCTGAGGCAGAGCGAGGAAGAGGCAGTCCTGGTCCTGGTTCACGGTAAACGTCAAGACATGACCTGTCCGTCCGATGGACAATGCACGGGACAGAGCACATGGGGCTTTTGTCCATGCTGCGTACCCACCCACACCCACCCCGCTTGTCGCGCTGAACTGGACACATGCCTGCCCGGTTCCTTTCCCGGACGAGGTTGGCACCGGCAGGACCCCAAGCTGTGCCGACACGCACCTGGACTTCGCAATGGCAGCGTGTGGTTCGTCTGACTGGCTGCAGGCTGATTTCGGGTTGTAAGCAGTGCAGTGAAGTGCACCGATCACGGATCGCGGATCACGGATCACGGAGCTGCCAAGATCCGGGCCAGGACGGGCGGGATGGAGGGACAGTGTGGCACCGTGGCACAATGCTATCGGTTGGTAGCTGCCACTGCTATAGATACGGCTACACGTGAACAGGCAACGATATACCGTGTTGACAGCCTTCGCCGGCCGGGAAACGACGACGACCAGCACAGCCATGCAGTCAGTTGCCTCCAACAGTACTTGGCTAGCTTGGCTGGTGGTCCGTGAATCCCGCGAAGAGAGAGGAGATCGGTACGACCGGCAAGCAGGGTTTTTACATTGCTGCTCCGAAAAAGGTCCCCACGCTGGATCGCTGGGCACACTCTGATACACGCGTCTGCGACTCACAGCTGGACGACGCGCACACGGAATGCGGAATGCGGGAACACGGCCAGGACGCGGACATGTGCTGCCGACAATACACAGGCCGCGTTGGGGACTGTGTGCGACCATGTGTGCTGCTCGGTACACGAGTGGTGATTGCGCTCTCTGGTCTCTGGTGTCTTGTCTCTGGTCTCTGGTCGGTCTATGAAGATGACGAATGACTGATCTATACTGTGACCTTGTTATTTGCCTGCTGGCATCAGCAGCCGCTGGTGCCACATGCCACATGGAACATGCCACATACCACACGCAGACGACGTACCACTCTACCACGACACGCACGTACAGTACGTTCGCGGCAAACGTCCAGCCGCGGCCAGCGGATACCAGAGCACACGTCCAGGTCCCTCGTTCCGCACAATTCTACTCCTGGTATCCGCGCACGCCCAGGTCCATGACGACCATTCCGCGCTCACGTGTCTGTTCATGTAAGTGCCATACCAGGCCATTGCGCCAGGCCATGCGCCCCAGCCCATGCGTTGCCAAGGCGGAACTCGATCAACCTGGAGGAAAGAAGCCCAGTGACGACGACGACGGCGACGGCGGCAGTGCCACTGACGATGGCGATGACGATGGTGCCACGGCCAGTGAAGGGCTTGGCCAGAAATGGGATCTCGATCTCGATCGTGGCGTGTCGGGCGCGTCATTGGGCGCGTCATTGTCTGCCTGCTGGCGTCCAGAGTGGCAGAGCTCCATCGTCCTTTGTCTTGCGTCCTCCGTCATCCACGAGGCCAGTCCAAAGTTGCACGTCACCGAATGTGCTTTTGACGCCACCCGCCACCCTTCCTTTCGCACCCGACCACCAGCTAGCCAGCTGACGTACAGCACACAATTGATGTAACCCGAATCTACGACGCCTGACAGATGATGACTCTGGTACTCTGGCGTCCGGGTCCATTTCTCGGCGCCACTAGCACACCCCCTATAGCCTATAGCCCAATGTCGGGCGACGAGGCCCTATCATTGGCGTCGGGCGGCGCCTGCTCGGATTCCATCGGCGTACAATGGCCCATTCCTCTCGCAAGTGCCCGTCGATTCTCCATGCCACTGCCACGCCAGCCCGCGCCTCACATCCAAAGGCCAAAGGCCAACAACGACATGTCCGCCATGCTCAATCTTGATGGGGCATGGGGAGTCATACAATACCTACAAGTACTCGAAAAGCAAAAAAGGAGAGCCGCGTCGGCCATCATCTCAGTGCCTTGGCGTTCACTGTGGCGGCGAGGGGCTCTGCGGCGTGCGCAGGTGCAGGTGGTCACTCACCACTCTTACCTGGCCCCCCCGACGCCGGTACCGGCCGGGGCCGGTACCGGCGTCGGGGGCCTGTAGGATCGACAGCGCAGGACGAGGATGGGCGCCAGACGCCAGAGACGCCAGAGACCCGCCGTCTCGTCTATGGATAGATGGGTCGATGGCATTGTCCCCCCCCCCCCTTGATGAGAGGCGTATGGGCATGGACCCCGTGGCGCTTGGCGCGTGTGGCTGCTGCTGCTGTGTTCCGAGGTATACCCGCTGTTACGGCTGTATGGTCGTCTGGTCGGCTGGCCTTGCTGGCCTTGCTGGGCGGCATTGGAATGCTGTCTGTGTCAGTTGCTCAGCTCACACACGCGCGCGAGCACCGCCAGATCGCTCTTCTCGTTCTGGGTTAAACCCCAGGGTTAATACAAGCCGATGGCCCTGTAAGCCGGCCAAGCTCGCTCACATGCAGTTCGTCCTCTGTTGCCGAGGTCACGGCGGATGTCGCTGTCTGCTCGTGCCACAAGTTGTTTCCACACACACGTCGTCGTGGAATGTGATTCAAGTTCCAGCATAGTTCAGTATGTACCTTTCCGACTCCTCCCTTGTTTTCATGTGCCCAGTGGCCAAGGGCCGGGGACTCAAGGGAGTGTCGCTATCCTCCGCCCGTCGGCAAATGACAGCACCGGACCTGGTCTCACATGCGGGAAGACGTGAAGGAGGAGGGGTTGAGAAGGGGTTGGGACATGAAGAGGACGGAGATGACGAGGGGAAATGACATGTGCCCATACGAGATGGGTGATCGACAAGGGGATGGGTTGCAGTGGGTGAGAGTCCGCAACCTTGCATCTCAGCATCGCCCTTCGCTTGAAGACAAATGAATCGCCACGCTTCGCGAGTTTTACCGGCATGATCCATAGCTTGTGACTGGTCGACTGACTCGTGTCATCATCTCCAGTGTACCAGTGTCACCGCCTGATCTGCAGCCGCGATCAGACGGTTGTGCCACGCTTGGTTCAGCCGACGAATCATTCGAACAAGGCTCCAACAATGGCCAACAACAAGGCTCCTGTACATATTAGGCCCTCTGCCAGCCTTACTTGCACGCAAGGTCTTAATCAGTACCGACGACGCAGGGTTGCTCACGAACCGCAAGCATGCGACTTTACGTTGACCGTGAAGCCCACGCCTGGGTTGCAACTGCTCGGATCTTCCGGCTTTGGGGCCTGGCGGCGAAATGCCACTAAGATCTAAAACAGCCAGACGCGACAACCACCTTGTCAACATTACACAGTCAACCATCAATCCATCAAAGTCCCGCCATTGTCACTATGCTTGGGTATCTCACCCGCATAGTGCGGCAGATCATCCCCACGTTCCTTACCGCATACTTGCTGTGGGCTATCAAGTGCACCGCGGTGGATGTGGCGTGTGAGTGCATCAAAGTGGAGGTCCTGGATCGTTGTTGTTGTTGTTGTTGATTGTTGACATGACTTTTAGACAAACACTTTCTCCTCAACGACCAGCCAGTCATTGCAGGTATGTCATCCATCCACCATCCACATGGCCGTGTGCTGACACCCCCTCGTCAGCTCTGTACGGCGCCGCGGCCATCTTCCTCCTCGGCCACGTTACCCTCCTGTTCACGTACCTCTGGTTCCTCTCCGCCGACCACTCTCTCCCGTCTGCCTCGCCGCCAGACTTGGACACCGTCTTTGAGTGTATCCCGCCTCCCTCCAATGTCCATGCCATCCACAGCAAGCAGAAGGACTTGGACGAACACATCATCGTCCGCTCGCACGACCATGACGCCATCACCCAGCTCGTGCAGCGCTGCGAGACCTGTGATGGCGCTCCCAAGCCTGGACGCGTGAGACATTGTCGCACCTGTGGTAAATGCCGCACCGCGTATGACCACCACTCTCCTACTGTGAGTGTAGAGTTCAGACGCGCTAGAATTCTGTTGAACTCGACTGATGCTCCTTCAGCTTGCCACCTGCCTCACCGCGCCTTACCTCCCGGCCTTCCTCGCGATCCTCATCCTGGGCACTCTGGCGACATTCCTCCTTGCGGCCCCGCTCTATACGCATCTATGGTACCACGGTGTCAAGGCATGGGACATGTCTCGCTCAGACGGAATGCGTTCGCAGCCGCTGTTGTGGCCAGACTTGCCGCGCTGGTGGCCCGACTCCCAACCGTGGTGGCCCGACTCGCTGTCGTGGCCTGACTCGCCGCTGCATCTCTGGACCGCCCAGTCAATCTCGTTCATCCAGGCCTGGGACGGCGTTCCCAGCTTTGAAGTGGCCGGAATGTTCCTCCTAGCCCACATCCTTGCTGGCATTGCAATCGTGAGCTTTCCATGTCTGAAGTGAACTGACCAGCGCAGTTCTTGCTGTATAGCCTCGTCTCGAACATCCGCGTCGGCGACTTCACCATCGACATGTGGCGCGCTGCGACGTACGACAAGGCCCTCGACGCTGCCGCAATGAGCTACGCGCTTGGCGAGGACATGTCGGACAAGACGGCCGCCGCCCTGGCGCGGTTCAGTCCCAAGCTGTGGTTCTTCGTTCCCACGCCCACGCCGACCCACTCCACCCGGTCGGCGGGCAGCTTTGGCGAAGGCGTCCTGGGTGTCGTCCTGCCCATCCTCGACGGCGAACGCCCGTACGACCTCGGCCCCGCGTCCAACTGGGACAACTTGGTCGCTGACGGTCGTGGCTGGTTCTGGGTTCTCCCGTGGAACGCAATTGAGCCACTCAACCAGGACCGGTCCGTCGTCATCAACCCCGCTGTCAAGGCCCGCCTCGAAGAGACGGCCCGCGAGGTGCTCGTTCTAGACAAGGACCACAACGGCTCCAACTGTGCCAACGTCACGCCGGGACGCAAGACCAAGGCCCAGTCCCAGCGCGACGCCCTCGGGGTCAAGCGAGAGAATGGTCTTGACCACGACCACGAGCAGCCTGCCGGGCCACGCCGCTCATCCAGGCGTATCGCCAGCCGTAGCGACGACTCTGGATCCGACTACAAGCCCACGGCGGCTGCGTCTCGCATCCCGGTCAACACCGCCCTCAAGAAGCAGCGCTCCAGCTCGGCTCTGAACGCGACCGCGGCGATGGCCACTCGTTCCGCCACCCGCTCCGCGTCCGATACGTCCACGCGCGGCCGTGCGACTCGTCCAACCCCTCAACCCTAAGAAACACGGCATTCACCGTGCCCTGCCCCAAGCAACAAAAGAACCAGTGTCACCTTACGCCGCCGTAGCTATAGTCTAGCGCTTTGTACAGTACATACGTCCATGAACCCCTGATTGATATGCTATACTTTATGATTTCTCTAGCTCTCAAAGACGCAGCTTGGCAGCCTCCTCGCTAATGAGCGGACCCAAGTCACCGAGCGTGTCGGCGACGACGAACCCGGCGTCCTTCCACACTTGGCGCTTGGCCTCGGCCGTCTCCTCGGGGTTCCACCACACGGCACCGGCGTGGCCGTACACGAGCCCACGCTGGGTGGACGCGCCCGCGACAAACCCAATGACGGGCTTGGCCGTCTGGCCGGGACGCACAGACGCGAGGTACGAGCGGTACACGTCGGCTGCCTCCTCCTCCACTGTGGGTGTCAGCGATCAGCTACAGTATACAGGAGTGCAGTAGCTGGATGGCACGTTCGGATTCGTTCAAACTCCATCCAGCCAGGGCCACAAGTACTGGACTCACTCTGGCCGCCGACCTCGCCGACGAGCACGACGAGCTTACACGCCGGGTCCTCGAGCATGAGCTGCAGCGCCTCCCACGTCCGCGTGCCCGGGAATGGGTCGCCGCCGAGGCCGTACACTGCGCTCTGGCCGAGACCCAGGGCCGTCGTCTGCGCCGCGAGCTCGTACGAGATCGTGCCCGAGCGGCAGGCGATACCTGCGGTATACTGTCAGATACGCTGGACACCACATATCTGATCTGCCGGCGTCCATGGCCCATGACCCATGGGCTTTGGACTCACCGACTGATCCGGGCGAGTGCACGCGCAGAGGCTGGATGCCGAGCTTGACCCGCTGGTGCGGGAAGATGACGCCGGGGCAGTTGGCGCCGACGAGGCGCGACGTGCCCTGTGACCGGAGCGCTGCTTGGACCTGTGTTGTCAGCTTCAACGAGAATGATTTAGCTCACCCTCAACTGGTCGTGCGTCGGTACACCTTCAGCGTACGACACAATGAGCGGGACTTGAGCCTCGATGCACTCGATGATCGAGTCGGCGGCCGCGGCGGGCGGTACGAAGACGGACGCAATGCGCGGGTTGAGCATGTCCACGCCCTGTACTGTCAGCTTGGGGGACATGCGGCCAGCTCACCTCCTTGACGCTGCCGTACGTTGGCTTGCTGAGGAATGTCTGGCCACCCTTGTTGGGAGCGACGGCGCCGATAATGTTGGTGCCCCAGTCCTGGGCGACGGCGCTGTGCGACTGTGACTGGTACTGTTAGCTCGATATTCCACGAGACGAAGAAAGCTACTCTACTCACGGCCTTGCCCATGCCCACGACCATGACGGGGTCGTTCTCCTTCACGACGAGGTTGCGCAGCGTCTTCTCGTACTGTCCTTGCAGCGAAAAGGTCACTGGGCTCGCCGACACCGTGTGCACGGGGGCAGCCTTGGTGGGCCCAGGGCCCTTGCCGCCAGCGAGGCGGACCGCTTCCTCGGCGGCGGGCTTGAGGTCGGCAAAGCACTTGATCTCGGGGATGGCGGCCTCCTCGAGCTGCTAGGTTAGACACTTGGGCGACGATGGAACCTACAATCTGGCGCGCCTCGTCCTCTCCCGTTCCTCTCAAGCGTGCAATCACAGGCGGCACCTTGTGGCCCTCCTGCTTCCAGCGGGTGATGCACTCCACCATACCGCGCGCGAGCAGATCCATCTTGGTGATACCGCCAAACGAGTTGATGAAGAGCACCTTGGCGTCCAGGTCAGAGAGGATGACGCCCATGGCCGCGCGCACGTTGGCCTCGGTCGCGCCGCCGCCGCCGTCGAGGAAGTTGGCCGGCTGAGCGAGTAAGTACCCTTTCCACATGGGTTTCGGCCACTCACCATGCCACCAGCAGCTACCAGTGCGTCGTTGGTGCTCATGGCAATGCCGGCACCGTAGCCGTAGCACGCAATGTTGCCGCCGTTGCGGTTCTTGTGGTAGAAGAGCGAGCCCTCGGCCGCGACACGCTCGAGGGGGTGGACGAGGTCGGTATCGCCCAGCTGCTCGATCCCAGGATGGGTCTTGAGCGCAAAGTCGTCCGCCACAACATGGACGCCGGTCCTGTATGTCAGCTTAGGCGAGCGATCGCGGCGAACAGCTGACAGCTGCTGGGGCTGCAGAAGCCGCTCACATCTCCGGCTTGAGCCACGAGTGCAGGTTGCCCGTCACGCGGAGAAGGCCATTGTCGCGCCACGCAGTCCACAGGCCCTGTATATGCTTGGCAGCCTCTGGACGGTCGGCCTTGCTCACACCGACCTGTGCGAGCCAAGCGTCTGTGCCGGATGGAAGCCCCCGTTGAAGAATGTCGAGGTCGAGAACGTGTGAGCGGCCATCGCGCGTCGTGCCCTCCAGCACGGGGACGTTGCGCTTGCGGCACGCGACGAGTTTGATGGGCACACCCCAGATGCCTTGGCCGGGGCCAGCGACTGAGATACGAGTTCCCTCTGGAAGATGCTGGGATAGTGTAAGTGGGTGAAACGAACGCTGTGCGGCGACGGGGTGTGGAGAGAAGGTGAGATTGATAAATAGGCGGGGCCTGATCGGACTCCGCCGACTATATTTGGGACACACGCACCTTGGTGAGCAGATCGGCGCCACCCATCCTGTCGAGATGGAGCTGGCGACGAGCTCCAAGCCGGCCAGTGGCTGAGCGGCCGGTGCCGTGAAGAGTATGAAAAGTCTTGTTACTGAGCATTGTGTGTAGAGTGCCCGTAATGCATGCATACTGGACGCGTCCAACATGGTGTGTGTATATACAGGCCCGGCGACAAACGAGAGAACCCGAATCCCGGATTCATCAACTCCCCATCGCAAAATGCCGAGTCAGATCGCATTTCTCGTCCATATCAAAAGTGTAGACTTTCCGGAAACCGTATGGCGAAGACCGCCGTGCCCGTCCGAAGGTGTGTGCGATGCTGTCCGACGTCCGCGGCCGCGCAGCTATGCAAAGTGCAAGTGGACGGTACCACCCAAGTCGAGACCCGGGATCAGATATGGAGTCAGTGATCAGTTCCCGCCTGGAACGAGCCAATTTGTGGCACGCTGATCGCTTGTGGCACGCGGGATCGCCGATTGGATTATGGATTGTCCACCGATCCACCGATCCACCAGTCCACACGCCACACGTCCACTCTAGGTCCCGTTCCAACCAGTTCAGCACATGAAAAAGAGTCCACAACACCACACGGTGTACCTGACCCCAGCTCTGCAACACCCCCTGTATCCTCTCTGCTCGCCTGCAGGACCCGTTCAGCCTCCGACCCCGGCGTGTGCCTCTCCAAAGCCCTAGGTATAGGGCTCGCTAACCGGCACTCTGCAGCAACCAGGACATGGCAGGGGGGTTACCAAAAAGAAAGAAAAAAAAAGACACGTCCGTCCACTCGGACACCGACGATTTGCGATGCCTGCGCGCAGCATGCGGGGGCCTGAGCAACATGTGCCGAGGGAAGGGTAGTACCTTGGCGGCGCCACGAGCAAGCCGACCCCACGTCGCAGTGTGAACCGCGGCAGTCACTGACGGTATGTACATACTGACGTGGGCCCAGGCTGCGCCGCTGTGGTGCGCCGCTGTCTTGCGCCGCTGTCGTTCCCGCGGCGGCAGATCGTCAGGAATCGCACACATTGGAACCACTGCTCTGGCTCGCTGTCTCACTATAGTACTCTGGTACTTTGGTAGCTCCCGAGCAACCGGTTCTGTTGTGTGCTTCTTGGGGCTGCTAGCTAGCGCGGACCAGGAGCACACGCCGTGGCGCTCGCCTGCTCAAGACGCGGGAACTGCCGTAAACTCTCTTCTCGACGTCCAATTTTCGACGAGCAGAGCGTGTACCCACCAACAAGAGGGCTTGCGACACCTGGTGGCCCCGGACAAGCATGGTGACTGGCCGAGGTGATATTCGCGGGTAACTGATTGGCCGGTCAGTGGATCAGTGGGCCTGTGCAGCGGAGGACGGTCGCCTCGTGTGCACAGTGCGCAGGTCAAGGAAACCGACGTGTGCCCGCGGTTTGCATTGTTCTTGACGAGCCTGTGAAGGGGGCGATGTGGTTCGCCCTTGGTATAGGGCACCGCGTCGTCGTGGCTGTCAGAACGCCACGGAGCTTGCGCCGGAGTATCCATCCATACAGGACTCTCTGCACGTTTGCTCGGCAGTGCCGAGCAGGGCAGAGCTATCGGGCGTGCGCACGCCGACACGGGGCCATGTTCATGTTCTTGTCGGCCCCGAAGACCACCCAGGGCTGCTCGCATGCTCGTCTGCACGCTAAACGTGTCTCCACACCCCCATGTTCTCCGAATGACTCAGGTCGGACCATCAAGTTAGGCACCCTAGCGTGTTTGCAGCCTGCGCAGTGTTGTCAAGACAAGAGCGTTATCTGTCACAGTTTGCTGCGCCACACGATATCCGAGGCTGTCTTTCCGTATAGCCGTGTCGACTCTCGTTATGTTGGCCAGCGAGCCTACTCTGTCCACCATACAGTACCATACCATACCATACCTTACCGTCCTGCCTTCGACGACGAAACGGGGGCTGCAGCCGGCCCCCGATGAGCGACCTGCCGTCGGCGTCTGTCTCTGACTTTTGGCGCAAGATCCTTTGGCCGTGGCGGCGTCGGCGGTGCCTTGAACCTCCACTCCGAAATGGAGACGCGTCTGTTGGGCCAACAGCCAGCAGCGCAACAGCCAACAGCAAGGGGGGGGGGGGGGGGGGGGGGTGATGGACACGGCGAACCTTTCCCTAGATCTCGCCCCTTCAGCGCTGTGGACAAGCAGGGAGTAGTGAGCCTAAGCAGCCGGAAGAAAATCGCGTGCAAAACCCAACTCTTCAGCTCCCCCCACCAAACCTCCATTGAGGGCTCGTGGAGATGTGATGTGATGGGGTATGCGCAGCACAGGCACCGCAACAGTGCACGCCTGCGTGCACTCGGCAGTCTCTCAGCCCATTATTTCAGCAACAGAAAAGGCAACGTGTTGGTGGTTCAACTAAAAAGCTAAGCTACCTGAGTCTGAATGCACGACCCGTTCCAACGGAGCCGGCAAGTGGCCAAGTGGGTTGTACGGCGGTGTCTGGACCAGCCTAGACAAAATGTGGATGCTTCTGGAGCTTCCACAGCCACAGAGCTTGCACTGCGCTGCACGTCAGCCACGCTGTCCCGCACAACGGCAACATAACGAGGGTCCTCGTCGTCTCCGATGGCGACATCCATCCACCTCTCCCCTTCGTCTGCATACATTCGCGTACACCGACGTTCCAACGGACTACGCAGGAATGGGACGGAGGGGAGGCTGGTCGGCGCGTTTCAGGACTGTCTCTTGGCCGGTTTCTTGGGTCACTCCACCGCAGTCTGTTTCTCTAACGGCATCGTGAACCGGCGACCGTTTCCGTCATCCTAGAACGCAAACCTCGGCTCATGTGTGTGGGCATGGAGGCGGCAGTGCCTTGCACCACGCGTACCTAGCGGCAGCAGGCGGGTGACCGTCCATAGAGTTCCTGAAGGACATGGCAAGCGACGAAGACAGGGTTGTCGTTGGGCAGTGTGTGCCAGGATGCGCTCCGTTTTTTTTTTTTCTTAATGGTCAATGCGACAGGAGACTGTCCTTGCTTGCGCGCGCTGCACAGCAACACATGCCGCTGTGCACACTCTAGCGGCTAATGGCCGTGGGATACCCAGCAGGCGCCACACCTTCAATTATGCGCCGTAAGACAACCAAACCTTGAAAATAAATAAAGTGAGGCGTGGCATGTTCACTTTTTGTGCACTAGTGGTGCAACATGTTGCGCAACAAAAGCGCATGGAAGGCCCACCGCGATGTGCCATTGTGCTCTCTTGCATTCAGATGGACTGTACCGAGACGCCCAGGTCCCACATGGAAAATGACTGTGCCACCCCAGGTCCGACCATACATACGTTCATCGCTTTGCCGTACAGAGCGGACCACCGCGATGGACCTGAACAGCCCCGAGCCCGTCTGAACTGACAGCCAGTACATTACATGACAATTGCCCGCTGTAGGCACGGCGAATACGCGCTCCTTGTGTCGTTCCTCATACACCTTGTTGCATACTCCCCTCGTGTGCAAGGGAACAGCTTTGCATGGGCCTCACATCGTCTACGGATTAACTGCTCTGAGCCGGGGCATCAAGCCAGAGGATCAGCAACACAGACGCGCAGACCATGCGCAACGTGGGTTGTACACACCGAGGCGTTCGGGGGAGGGCTCTGGCTGGAGCTGTGGCGGCTGTAGGCAGCAGCACTGACCTGTCACAAGCCAAGCATTACCACCCCCTCGGCCCGCCCTGCTTTGTCCACGACGGGGGACCAGGGGGCGACAGAAGCACACACATGCGCAGCGTCGGCGGACGACCTCACGCCCCGCAGAGACTCCTGTTCTGGGGGCTTGGCGCCTGAGCGCAAACCCCTCTCTGCGACAATCCCCCATGTTGTTATCATACAAAAGGAGGACGAGGGGGCACCCGTCGCCCCCCAACTTTCAGAGCCTCATCTCACCACATCTGCATTCCCCGCTACTCTTCTACTCCCTATCCCATAGAATATCCACCATGTCTGAGGCTTCTGCGCTCCCCGACATTGCTTCGAACCCCGACGCCGTCCTTGGCGACACCGGCGCGACGTGGCGCAACGGCCAACCCCCTAGCTACCGCCGCACCCGCGAGTACTACGAGCAGAGTGAGTGGCCCAGGCAGTGCAACCAACGAGTGTCCCATGTGCTGAACGTGCTCAGCCAAGAAGAAGACCTGGACCGGTGGCTCGCTCGAGGACATTGTTTCGAACCTGGTCAAGAACTGGGAGATTGAGGCCTCGTACAAGACCGACTACAACGACTGGCGCACCGTCGACCAGGGTGCTTACACCTTTTCGTGCAACGGCGGCCCCAACGTCAGCGGCCCCGACATGGTCAACGTCGGCACGTACAACGCCCTCCTGTCGTCGTCCAAGTACTACTCGCCCGAGCACAACAGCTTTGAGGGCTCGCACAAGACCTTCAAGCGCATGATGCCCGTGTTCGCCTGGGAGGTTCTCGAGGTCTACTCTGGCCCCCCCGTGGTGTCGTTCCGCTGGCGTCACTGGGGCGAGATGAAGATGGACTACGTGGGATTCAACGAGTGAGCTTGTCCTGATTACCTGATACCCAGGGGGGGGGGGGGGGTGCAACGCTGGCTTTTTCCCTCCCTGCAGGCTTTCAAACGCCACCGACAACTGACCACGTCGCAGCGAGGGCAAGAAGTGCCGCGTCAAGGCCCACCGCGGCCTCATTGACATTGAGGGCACGCTCGTCGCCAAGGTCAACGACAAGCTGCAGATCCAGTCCATCGACGTCTGGTACGACCCCATGTCCCTCTTCCACGAGGTCACCAAGGACGGCGCCGAGGTACTCATTGAGGAGGGCACCGACACCCCGCCCACCCCCTCCGGCTGCCCTGTCGCTCACTAAAGACTTCTCCGAACCCGAAGTACCCGGCGCCGGATCTGCCTCGCCCCCGGTTCTTGAACCCCTAACGCCTCCCCTACGTTTCGCTGCCCCCCTCCGTCCACCCTCTGTGCTGTTCTAGGCCTTATCTGTAGGACTTTGTAGGCTTGTAGGACCACACAGCGTTGGTCTTGCGTGTCATGTCATGTGATATATTAATGACGAGATTTTTGCGAGCCAGACGGCTAATGTCTCCCTGCTCACGACATTGGGGCATGTCCTCATCTGGCGATCCTTTTGTCAACATGACATTATCGATACAAATCGCATCCCATACATTAGTCGGTCGATCTAGCGTGGAGCGATCCGAAGGGCTGTGATCCGCACGGGCACCGACACCCGGCTCTGTGTGTCAGCGGAAAGACCCCAATGGGCCAAACCCGGGTGTGGGGACGACCGCATGGGTTGGGCCAACTTTTTTTTTTCCCCACCTTCTTTTCCCTCGCCACACACCGTCCGCCGCCATTCTCACCCGGCCCGCTAACGTACCGCGCGAGCAGGTACGAAACCAAGGCACATTGCACCTCCTGCACTCCTGTCGTGTGGGCGGCCGGCCCATCTATGGCGCATCTGGTGGCCCCGACGTGGGTTTTTCTGGGACGGCCGCTGTTCTGGATCGCGGGAATGGGCAGGCACAGCTCGGTAAGGAGGCTGTTGATCAGGGGTGGTGGGGTGCGTGTGTGGCGTACGGCCGTAGTGTGCCGTGTAGGTAGAGGTTGCGCACAGGTGAGTCGCTCGGACGTCCTTGACTCCTTGATGGCAACCCCGTTGGGCGCTGGGCAGGCGCACAGGACGCAACCTCGGTTGTCCAGGACAGTGAGGATGCACTGCACGGTGGTATGGTGCGGATGGCTTGGCGTGTGTGGCGGCAACACGCCGGCCCGTCGGGCATGCCAACATGGTGCAACCGATACAATCTTGGGGCTGACGATAGCAGTGGGCTGCTGTCCATGGCGCAACGTCTCGTGCTTCTGCGACCCACTGCGCATCCTATCGTTTGGCACAGGAAAGCATGTGGTAGCAAGGAACTCGCCACCGCCGACTGAAACCCAGAGACGAACAATGGCTGAGCACAAATCCACACAGTTCAGAGCGTGACCAGCAACCATCTGCGCAGTGCAGAACTGGGGTGGTAACGACGACTCAGGATGGACGGGTGGGGAGTCTTCTATCGATGGCGCACAAAGGCTGTTGCTGTGGCTTTTTGGGGGGCCACAGATATCATCCAAGTTACCCGGGCTTGTTGCTTTCTCACCTGCACTCTGCTACGTGTTCCGGTGCCTCGATCCACTGTGAAGCCCCCCCCCCCCCCCATGCTTCCTTAGTAAGCTCTAGACGTGGAATGAGAAACAGCAGAAAGTAACGCCACGTCAGCGCGTTTTGCCTTGGATACGATACTGGGAGCGAGTTGGCGGCGAGCATCGATTCACCACTTCACACACCGTTTGGCTGGACATGTTGAAGCAGTTACCGTCGTCGGGAGGAACACCCTCGTAACTGATCTCACTATTATTAAACTCTGCTCTGGACATGCAGTAACGCATCTGTGGGAGCTAATTCGTTACGCCTAAAGGTTCCATCTGTGGTTACTGCGATCGCTGGGTCAGGTCGCGGCACTGGACGGCACTGGATGGGATTATGAACATGATTCCAAGAGAGCCTGGGACGCAATGTTCCAGACCGCATGTCGCTGGATGGCTACACTGCACGTATCCCCGCACGATTAGACTGCTTGCCGCCGGGGTACTCCACCGGGGTAGAGCCGTAGGGTCATTCCAGTGCGATTGCATAGTCAGCTCCACCGCAAGCGAAGCGCTTCAAACGGGCTTGAAACATCAAGGGCTAGACAAGTGGACATCAAAACGCGATACAACACCCACAGGGTACCAAGGGGACTGTGTTGGGCTGTCCATGGGAACGCGTCCGCTATACTCTTCAAGATAGCAGACCCTCTGAAACAATGTGGACGACCGTCGAGTGGACGGACGCCACAAGAGGACAGCAGGCGCCACCAGGCCACCAGATCGTCAGAGATAAGAGTAGGATGGTCAAATCCGGATTCCGGCACACATGTCCATTGATTCAACCGTCTAGCATATCTGTGGCGCAGTGGATACTGTGCGCTCCATAGCAAGGCGACAGCACGTTCTGGTAGACGAGCAACTGCGAGCACCAAGGCCAACAAGACATTCCATTCACAGCACCTGCCGGGAACATTGCGATTCTTCGAGCCTCCGGACGTTTCCGCGCACAGAAGAGCGATCCTGCCATCTGCCGGTGTCACATGTCTCACCCTCGCCTGACCTTATCCACAGTCGAATGGAACCCCATCCCCATACTGAACCGATGTAGCCTTACACCTTCGGAGCATAATTGACACATGCCGCTGATCCGCACACCGTGCGGTATTGGACCCGTAAAGTCGGCGCCTGAAATTGTAAATCAACTGCGGATCTTGATCGACAAGCACCGGCTTCCCGGTGGCAGGCGCGCTAGTGGGTCTTTGAGTGTGTGACTCGGGACTCTGGGCTCGGGGAGCTGGTCACATTCATTGTCATGGCCAGGGAATCGATCCATGTGTGTGTGTGTGTTCTGTGTTGTTGCATCTTCCCGCTATCATTCCATGAACAAGTCGGCTCTGAGTCACGGGCACATGTCATTTCTGCAGACTAGATCAGGAACTCTGCGGTCGTCCTTGACGCCTTGAGAGTTGAACAGAGTGCGGCGTCGGTGGTCCCCCGCTCTGCAGTCCGGTACAACTCGCCGTCGACCAAAAACCCTGCCCTGCGTTCAGGATGGCCGGTTTGACGGGACCGAGCGCAAACTCATCATGTTCCGATACGATCGTCGTACTCTACATGAATCCTGACACCCTGCCGAAGGGTATTCGCCACCTCGTACAGTACTATACATTGCGATCTACCGCCCTCGTCCGCGATCGACGGAGTGACTAACGAGACTCTAACGACAAGCCTCCCTTCCGCGGGAAACTCGCGTTCGTCCCCGAAACACAAAGTGAGCGGACTACTTCCGTCGGAACTCGAGCACCATTGCGTTTGATCCCATGTGGAAATGTAGGTCCTCGATCACACCCAGGCTGCTGCCAGAGTGGGGGTGTGGGGAGGTTAAGCTCATGACGTGAGTTTTATTTCAGACTCTAAGATGGGGTACCCCACCTCTCCGCGAGCACATGGCCGCCGTGCCCTGCACATGTCATGATCTCTGGCTCATCACCTGCGAAACATACTCTGCAAAGGACCCCACGCGGTGGCTGTGGACGGACAGGTGGTACCACACCTGCATTGGAGCTTGTAAGCGGACCATGAGCCAACAAGCCCGACCCGATCACCGCCAGGCCTTGTGGGCCAGCAGATACAATCAGGTATAAAGCAAAGCCCGAGCCTCCGCATGCATTAAGTGAGCTCTCCGGCCCACGAGCTTGGGCCCGGTGGCAGGTGGTGTGCGCAGGAAATGGTCCGTCTCTACGATCTCGACGATCTCTACGCCGCACAGGCGGGAAACAGCCACAAACGTCGATATTTGTTTCATCCGTTCCTTTCAGCACTAACCGCGAGCAGCAGATGCAGTCGCGTAGACGTATGTGTGGTGGCACATACGACCGGTTCGGCCACTTATTTAAACCCTCTCCGGCAAATCTCGGCCCACGATCGAAGGAACGCTTCTCCCGTTGTTCCAAGGAGGAAACATGTCCGAGGATCCGATGCTGCGCTGCGCAGTGTGGAGTACGAATAAACAAAACGAAGAGAGTCACATGCCCAAGTTAAGGGGCCGTGGGTGATCAGTGCGCAGTGGGGTGAGGCGTCGTGGCACTGGCTGAGGCTATGGCTTGTCAACAGTCACGACGACTAGTCACACGGTCGCGCGATCGCGCGAGAGTTGGATGGGCTTGCATCCGCAAGTGGCACTGGGAAAGAGAGAATGGCACCCTACATGGTGGTGTCCCTGCTGTTTGAAGACCACTTGTATGTATGTATGGATAAGGAGGGCGTTAAAGGACCCAGACAGCTGGGCGTGGCAACGCCTAGGCGTGGTAAGTTATGACGTTCATTTCTTTCTACACTTCCGAAAACTCTTGATGCTCAACTGCCCCTCGCCATTATGGTATCTGGCATGCCCAACAGCTAAACTAGACCCAGATTCAGTTCTCCGCCCAAACTCCACGATGAACCCATGCGATGTCTACCAGATCCGGTACACTCCGCCATCCCTATAAACCGCACAACAAGTACCATGGGAGTCGTATCTTGACCACGGATCTGGCCCCCAAAATGGCCAGTGAAAAAACGGTGCGAAAGCAGCTGCTCAGTCCATGACGAGCATTTGGTCATCACGGTCGGCGCCTGTGGATGTCAGTTTGATGAAGGAAAACAATTTCCGAAAGACACTCACTCCAGAGAAGAGCCTTCATGAGACGCCACTCGTATGACTGGTGGCGAAGGCGCTCGCCGTAGTAATACAGGGGGATCCAGAGGAGGAGGAACGCCGCGCAAATGGCGGCCATCTGGCCGAATGCGTTCTGGTAGCCCTGGCTGGCGATCCAGTCGTTGGTACCCCACGCCAGTGCGTAGCCAAAGATGGCCTTGAACGCGAGGATGGCGACGAGGACTTCACCCGTGACGGGCTTGTACACGTCGATGGCGTAGGTCATGGCGACGTTGGTGGCCCAACAGATGGTGAGCGAGAGGAAAAAGAATCCGAGCGTGGGGACCATCCAGTGCAGGCCGTGCTGGATACCGACGCCGTACAGGACCAGAGCGAGGGGGCCGGTGATGACACAGGGGGCCATGGCCGGGAGACGCATCTCGGGCTGGAACACACCACCCTGCACGAGTCAGAAAAAAAAACAAAAGACTAAATAATAAAAATAGTGAAATATACTCACGTTCTTGCGGGCAGCACGGGCACAGACCCAGTCACTGAATTGACCACCCATGGGGATACCGATAAGCGAGCCGAGGACACCACCGAAGAAGCAGAGACCGGCCTTCCACGACACAAAGTTGTAAGGAGGAGCGGAGAGGGCCGCGTCAAAGTTGGAAGTGATCGCCACGAGGAAACCGATGGTGACGGAGAACACCCAGGCGGCGAAGAAGACAGCTAAAACAGGTGGTCAGTTTGGGTTTTTCTTTGAATGGTTGCCGTCACTCACCAGGAAGGAAAATCATGCCAAAGGGACGGTAAAACATCTTCCAGAGCGACTCATCAGTCTTGATGCCCGTGTAGAACGTCATGCGCTGGGCGTAGGTCTTGCGGGCGGGAGCGGGGGGAGCTTGGGTGGGAACGAAGGGGAGGGCGTGCTTCTCGTGCTTGTCCTCGTGATGGTGGAAGGCGTGGTGCGAGTGGTCGTCGATGACGTGGGCCTCGTCGATCGACGTGCGGTTGTAGGCCGTCTCTTCGTAGCCGAAGACGCAGGCGGCGAGGAGGACGCCGATAAGGATGATCCAGATCCAGTACATCCACCGCCAGTGGAGGCCAATGTCGATGATACCGTCGACAATGATACCAATGGCGACACCCATGGAGAGGAAGACAGTGTACGCGGCCATCATCCTTCCACGCTCGTGGAGGAAGAAGACGTCGGCAATGGTGAGGGGCGCGAGACATTCGGCGCCGCCGGCCATGAAGCCGATGAAGAAACGGCCAACGAGCTCGACGTTGTACTCCTTGGCGACGGCACACCAGATGGCAGTGATGAGGTACAAGGTGGTGGCAATGATGTAGAGAGGACGTCGACCAAACTTGTTGATGAGAGGAACCCAAACAAACATGGAGATACCCTGGAAGAGAGAGGTGACCGAAAAGAAGTACGAGGTCTTCTGGATGTCCATGGGGTCGGTAAAGTCCTTGGCAATCTTCACCATGGCGACTGTGGGACCTGCCGCGAGAGCGTTGGACAGCAACGCGGCCGCACAAGCGATAGCAGCCATAAAGTACTTGTGCCTCTCTGGAACACATGTCAGCGGCCTGAGCAGTCTTGCAATTGTGGTGTCAACTCACGAGTCCAGTTAAGGGGGTCATTGGGGTCGTTGGAGGGAGTAGGGATGAGGATACGGTCACCGTTGGCAAGTTCTGTGACGGCTGTCAGCAGCTGAGCGCGTTCTCTCCGACTCCAATGCAAGGTGCATATGTGTAGGCCAAGATGTCTGGCCCGTGTACCACCGCGGGTCCCCGTTGCGCCACAGTATGCGGGAAGACAGCCACACGGGGCGGCTCGAGCACATGTGTCTCGTAACATTCCGGCCTCCAGCGGGTTTTGTGAATTGGCCCTTACTCGACGGCGCCGCCGCGGACTATCCCTTCACCGGCCACCGGCCCGTGCACACCGTTCCAGGTGCTGGAAGCCATCATCGAAGCTCAAGGAAACACCGGCCAATACCTACCCAGACGAGTGGTACCAAGGCTCTTGCCTGCAAGGACAATGTCGTGGTGGCCTGGAGTCGAAGCGTCGGTGTGACCACCCTCGATGTGAAGGCTTGTGGGCATCTTATCGCTGCTTGAGAGCGACATGGCTGTGGTTGAGGAAGTGAAGGGGTTGTGTGGGGTGTATGTATTATCGAGTAGTAAACGAAGTAACAGCAGTATAAAAGAAAAGTGGGGTTGAGGAACACTGCCTTGGCCTGAGAGCCCTGTCAGTGGCAATGAGCGAGCGAGCGAGTTGCGGGCCTGATTGGGAGTGATAAGTGGTTGTCGTCAAGAGTATGGTCAGTGTTATAAAGGAAACACGGTCCAGGAATGAAAGGAGGTGCGCGCTTCTGCTCTGTAGTTGACGAACGGAGGGTCGGACGCCCAGATACCGCGCAGTTGAGCATGTGAGTTCTGGGCGCCCCGTTTTGGGAGTCAGTTGGATGTGCATATGTGGGGGGGTATACCCGCCTTTCCGGATCGCATTCTGGGTGGGTCAAACCGGCTTCTAGGACGGCAACTGAACTGGGCAACTGGTCGACTCTGTCTGTTGTGGTGCCCTTCATCGAGAATGCAGAGCCGCGATGAGCTGCGGCCCATTCGTGGATCCAATATCTCCTTGACATGCCCCGGCGCGCCACGGTCCTCAGCCTCCGACGCCTTCTTTTGCTCAGGACTCTGCTCTCTGGGTACGCTGCACAGAATGCATGTTGGGATCTCGTGCGGGGGCCATACGGGGAAACGACTGTACGACTACGGGAAAAGGGGTCCAAGCCTGGGGATGATTCGTGGCCCCGGGAGCCAGAAATCCGATGGATATGGAGCACCGCGACGCCGCATGTGCTCGTCGCCCCGCACTCTTCGTAATATCCTGTTGCTCTATCCGGCACCGTAGGGAACAACCTGCAAGAAAAAAGTGGGGTCAGCATGGAGGCCCTCATTAAAGGTTCGGAGGCCCGCGCATGCGGGTCCTGTCTGTGCACAGGTCCACGCGCAGCAGGCTGTGGGAAGTCGGTCCATAGGGTGAGACCCCCATCCAGATCAATCTCCTCGCATGTGCGGGAACAGCTTGAACCACTCAATTCAAACTCACCTCGATGAAGTAGCCTGTAATCGGGCAATCACATGTCAGCTCTCAGTCTCTTGTTCCCGTGTGCGGTCTCCTGCTCACCATCGGGGTCCCGGATCATGATCATTCGACTGAAGACTTTCCTAAAGCCCTCCGTGAGTTCGTCGTCATTATCGTCGTCCGCGACGCCCATGCCGCGCTTGGTCGAGAACTCGATGCCGAGCGGCTTGAAAATCTCGACGCCATGGGCCTTGAACCGTTCCTCTGCGGCGACAGTGTCGGGACACGATATGCCCAAGTGGCCGAACCCAAAGCTCTCGGGCGGGTTGCCATTCTCGACCTTGCGCCCCTTGCTGCCGTGGACGTGAACGAGCTCGAGCAGACCGTCGCGCTGCTGCATATGCTTGAAAATGTCGGCGCCGGTCTTCTCGTCGGGGTAGTAGTAGGCCATGTAGTAGACGGTGCAGGGACCATTGTTGAGTGTCATGACGCGACGGAAGCCCAGCACATCGCGATAAAAGGGGATCGACACCTCGGGGTCCGTGATGCGGAGCTGTCACCAGTGGTCAGTCGCCTTGGATGCATACGATGCTAGTCACCGTCACTCACCATCGTGTGGTTCATGCGGAACCCCGCAGTGCCAAGTGGAGACGGGCCGTCTGCGCCTGGGATAGGGCCTCCAGGAGCGGGCCATAGGTCGTGGGGGTCGACATTGCCGTTGGCGTGGTGGTGCGCGTCGGGCTGGCCGTTGGTCGTTCCATTGGTGGCAGAAGTCATGGTGGTGGTGAATAACAAAGTAGCTGCTTGCAACTCTGGTGACCCAAGTCCATGTACCCCGACAATCTTTGTCAACAGGTTCGCACCGGGGGTGAATCGTGCCGATGGAAAAGACAGATGCGACCATCCGTCATGGTTTCTCCGTTCGGCCTTCATCCGCCTGATAACAAGGATCCCACAAGTCCGAACAGCGCCCACCTTTTCACCTTTTCCCCCATCCTGCGTTTTTCGAACATCTCGCAACTCACACATCTCACTATGCCTGCTACCCAACCAGAGCTCGGTACGGACCCCCTCCCCATCATCTGGAAGGGCGAGGAGGAGTACGAGGAGGCCCGGGTTGGCCGCGTCTTCAACCTCCGCCGTCCCAAGCGGTACCCGGTCGGTGTCCTCGAGGCCCGCAACGTCAGCGATGGTACGTCCCGCCTTTACCAACATGGGTGCTGACGTTAGTGATCCGCGGTGTCAACCTCGCCCGTGAGCGTGGAATCCAGGTCGCTCTCCGCAGTGGTGGTCACTCATGGGCCGCATGGAGGTGAGCTCATCTTCGCACAACTAAGCTGACCATCAGTGTTCGCCCCCAGTCGCTCCTCATTGATCTGGGCAAGATGCGCGAGCTGTCATACGATCCTGTCACCAAGATCGCGACCGCTTCGCCTGCCATCACCGGGGGCGAGCTCAACCCCCTTCTTTCGCGCTACGGCCGGTTCTTTGCCGGAGGACATTGCCCCACAGTCGGCATCGGTGGCTTCCTCCTGCAGGGGTGAGTTGTGGTCCAGACCTACTGCGGTGGTGGTGGTGGCTGACAAAGAACAGCGGTCAGGGATGGTGGGCCCGCGGTCTTGGTTGGTCGGCAGAGAACATTGAGTCGATCGATGTCGTCCTTCCGTCTGGCGAGCTCGTCACCGCCTCGGAGAAGGACAACGCCGACCTGTTCTGGGCTGCCCGTGGCTCTGGACCGGGCTTCTTCGGCGTCGTCGTGCGGTTCCGTCTCCACACCCGCCCTCGCCCACTTGACATGCACCACGTCACGTACATTATGCCCGCCAAGGAGAACTTCCGCGCCGTCATTACGTGGCTTCAGGAGGCTTGCCGCGGCGAGCTGGGCCCCAAGGTCGAGGTCGTCTGCCTGGCGTTTACCCGGGGACGCCTCTTTGGCGAGACCGGCCCTAACGAGCTGGAGAGCATGTTGGTCATTCGTGGCACTTCAAACACAGACTCGGAGGAGGAGGCCCGTGAGGCTTTGGCCCCCATGCTCAAGTGCCCCGGTGCCGCCAACGCCGAGGTCCGCGCCGAGATTGTGCCGACGTCGATGCCAGAGGAGTACGCCCGCCAGCTCGCCGACAACCCTCCTGGCCAGTACTTCCTGGGCAACTCGTGGCTCGTCGGTGAGCCCGCCGACATTGCCGACTCGCTCGAGCTGGGCTTCACCACGCTGCCCTCGCGCGAGTCCTTTTTCCTGTACTACAACATGGCGCCCCTCCGCCCCCTGCCGGACATGTCCTTTACCCTCCAGAGCGAGCACTATGCTGCCGGCTACATCATCTCCACGGGCGACGACGTGCCCGAGCAGGAGCGCTGCGAGCAGTGGCTCACCGACCGCCTGGCGTACATTGACAGCAAAAAGGACGGCTCGGGCGGCACCATTGGCATGTACCTCGGCGACTCGGACCTCGCGCACCGTGCTGGCAAGATCATGTCCGACGAGGCATGGGCCAAGTTTTGCAAGATCCGTGACGCTTACGACCCCAACCACATGTTTGCCGGATACCTCCACGGCGACAGCCTCTTGAATGTCGAGGCATGGAACCAGCCAAACTACAAGCCATACAAGGCGCCGGCCTAACTTGGCCAAGATGGTAATCTGTACATAGGGTTAATGTTAAAGGATTGTGACACATTGGTGGCATGGCGGCGTGTCCTACAGAGCACAGAATAGAAACAGGCCATGCATCACTCTTCTCCCCCCTTTCCAACTTGACATGAACATCGATGCCAAACGGTGTCGCGGTGTCCGGTCCGAGGTCCGACGGTATGCAATCTACTGTTGTCTGGTGTGTGTCACAGGTATCGGCCTCTTCCATGCCATGTAGATTGGCGTTCCGCCATTGTTCCCCCTCAGTTTGACTGTGTACGCCCGGAAAGTTGGCGGAAGCGGTCCTGTGTGCTCCATCTGGAGAGCCCAACCCCGCCATAGAGCCACAGACGTCCGACGTCCTGTCTGGTTGCCGGGTGTGGTGCTGTGTGCGTACATGTACATAGCCACCGGGGCGGCGAAAATCACCGACAACGATCGTCTATCTGGGGCGTAACCCCAGGCATCCGGCCGGCTTACGTTGGATAGCTTTGGTGCCATGGTACCATGGTGCAGCAACACCACGCGTGGGCTGAGTCACGTTGAGCCCCGGGTGGACGCATATCACCACCCCGCGCCTCTTGGTCAGCCATGGCGCAGGAATATCGGGAGAATGGACAGAATCCCCCAGCTCAAGCCTCGTTGCTTGGCGGCGTACACATCCATATGCCGTGCAGGTCTGAGGCCGCGGGGGGGTACGACAACCTGCCGTTTGCTGCGCGCTGCCCTCCTTGCAGTGCACAGGCGCACAGGGCTCTGGAGCCGCCTAAGGGAAGGTGCAGTCCACTGGCCACTGGCCACTGCTCGGAGTCCCGGACGCCTGGAACCGTGTGGGGTTGGTGGAGGAGTGCAGGGGTCCCGCATTCTCAATGTCCGTTGCCGCAGCAGCATATGCTGACCGCCGCTAGACGGCTGCTTGCCGACTTGCACCAGACGGTAACTTGACTTGATGGTATGTAACTGACTTTCGTGCACCTCAACTCACTCGCCTACTCACCAAGACACACCGCCATTGTTTTCCAGCATGACCGCCTCAGCCCTCCCCAAGCTCTCCACCGCGACCCTCTCGCTCTCGCTCCCCGGCGTCGCCTTCATCACCGGCGGCTCGAGCGGTCTCGGCGCTGGCGCTGCCCTCGCGTTCGCTGACCTCGGTGCCAAGATCGCCGTTGCCGATATCAACACCAAGCTGGGCGAGGAGGTGAGCACACAGCAGCCCGGGCAACATGTGGCTGACGAGACCAGACGGTGGCCAAGATCAACGGCACATACCCCGGCGTGGCCATCTTCGTGCGCTGCGACGTGTCCCAGGAGGCCGACATCGAGGCCGCCATCGCGCAGACGGTCGCTGCGTTTGGTCGTATCGACTATGCGATCAACGCGGCTGGTATCGTCGTGGCCGGCGACAAGGTCACCCTCATCAAGGACACGGACGCCAGCGTCTTTGACCGTACGCAAAACATTGACGCCCGCGGCGTCTTCCTCTGCATGAAGCACCAGATCCGCCAGATGGAGACCCAGGACGTCCCCGCCGGCCGCCCGCGTGCGAGCCGCGGCGTCATTGTCAACCTGGCCAGCCGTGCCAGTCTCGAGGGTGTGTCCAAGTTTGGCTCGTACTGCTCCGTGAGTGTGCGGTTCATATACCAGGCCCCGTGCGGCTGCTTGTGGCCGTCAATCCGACGTCCAAGCAACCTTGCTGACACCGTACTCAGGCCAAGCACGCTGTCCTCGGCATGTCCCGCGTCGCCGCCGTCGAATGCGCACCCAACCAGATCCGCGTGGTGGCCATGTGTCCCGGTCTCGTCAAGAGCCCCGGACACGTCGAGGCCGCCAAGGAGGTCGACGACTTTCTCCTCACAACGGTCCCCATGGGTCGCTTTGGTGTCGTGGAAGAGATCACTGACGGCCTCATCTTCCTGTGTTCCGACATGGCCAGCTTCCTCACCGGCAACGCGTTTGAGATTGACGGCGGTTGTGCTGCGCGTTAAGGTGCACCATGGTTTCTGAGTATATAGTCTTTCTAGGAGGGTCGTCATGTTACACATACAGGTTCACCGGTCCTCGTCCACAGCTTGCGCAGGCTCTTTCATGTGTTGGCCTGCTGTACTGACCCCCTTGGCCAACCAAAACCAAACTACAAGGCGAAGGCGGTCAATGGGGATCATTCTTCCTGTCTGTCAGTTAGCAGACAACCGCCCCCGCCCCGTATGGTCGTGAGTGGTACCCATGACTCTTGACTCTTGCATCCATGTCATTATGGTTACAGATGGTTGGCTCATTCAGAAGACGTCGGAAACCCTGGTAACTCGTACATGTCATTCTATCGCTCTACAGCTGGAACCCAGCGCTAACCTCGATGATCTGGCCCTGCGAGCGTCAGCCAAGCCCCCGTCTTTCTCTCTCTCTCGGTTGACTCACAGTGATCGACTTGTTCTCGCACAACGAGACGTACTGGCTCGCGACGTCCTCCACCTCGCAGATCATGTTGAGGGCGTTGGTCTGCTTGACCTTCTGCACGTGCTCTTCCGTAAAGCCCTTGCTCCACTCGGTGAGCATGACGCCAGCAGCCACTGCGTTGACGCGCGCGGGCGCACACGCCTTGGCGAGCGACTTGGCCAGGTGGACGGTACCGGCCTTGGAGACCGAGTATGCCTGTGCCATGTCAGCTTGTGTACGTGACATCCTCGTGTGCGGCACCACAAACCATGCTGCTTCCGCTGGGCTTGAGGCCCGCAACAGACGCCGAGATCACAAACGATCCCTTGTTCGCGATGAGCTCATCCTTGACCTCCTGCATGAGCCACAGGTGCGACATGACGTTGGTCTGGTAACACCTGATCCAGTCGTCATCCGACACCGACTCTGTATCCGGTCAGCCCTAACGCCATCCTGCTCGTCACCCACCAAGATCGTTGAAAGCGCCAAACTGCGTCCACCCAGCGTTGGAAATCACAATGTCGAGACCACCCAGGCCCTCCCGTGCGCCCTTGACAATCTGCGCGAGGCCCTCATGCGTGAACGCGTCGCCTTGGACGAGGACGTGTCCGTCGCCCTTCAAGCTCGCGCGAGTCTGCTCGGCACGGTCCTGCGCGGCCACGTAGTTGATCGCGATGCGCACACCGCGCTCGGCAAGCTGCTTGGCCACCTCGGCACCTGGGTACTGTCAGCCCTTTGTATCTTTGGGCCGTTTTCATGTTGGTGGGACATACCGATTCCACGGGATCCACCCGTGATGAGCGCGCGCTTTCCTTCCAGGCTGGGCATGGTAGTGGTGTGAACGTAGTGTGAAGCGGTGGATGGGTCGTCTGGTGAGTTTGGTTTACCGCGCAGTGTCTCCAACGTGCACGTCCCATCGCAAAAGTCGGGATCCGGCTCTCAGCCCACTCGCGGGTACCACGGAGTTGGCAATCAAGTTGCCGGTGATCCGGTGAAGCTGTTCAGGGTGTTGCGGAGCAGCGGGGACGCTGTTTTCCGACGATGGCTGCGCCGGGCTACATTGCCGCCCGCATCGACTGCGGAGGCGTTTGGCAAACGACGTGGGGCGGACCTACGCGACGGCGAGGACCATGCAGTCATGGTGGGCAGGCGAGTGTGTGGCAGAGGGGTGGGTGCGAGGCTTCGGCAGACACAGACACGCAACGTGGGTGGACTATACTCAAAGTGAAACGTTCGAGTGGATGGCCGCTGGGATGACGCACAGATCCTGGCAGAGTCTGCGATCAAGATCTCATGTCGGTGTCTAGAAAACAATTACACTGACGTACTGACGCCAGTTCGACACGAGACTGCCGATGATGGCCTTAGCCGCGTCTACCGCTGCAGCTCGGACTGTATGTTCTTGTCTTCGCTGTTCCGCTCCATCACATTGTCCGTATTCTATGCATGAATGACGCCTCTTTTGCCGAGAGTCCCAAATGATCTACTGATAACACACAAGCACTACCGCCAAGCTTTAGACCTGCTCGTAGATCCACTTGTACTTGTCGCCCAGGAACTGCTGGGCACGGAGGTCACCGGAGCGGGCGTGGCCCTCAAAGCGCTCGGCGCGGGCAGCGCGACCACAGAGACGGCCAAGCTCGCCCGACGCCTTGGGGTCCTTGACCTCCTGGTAGGTGACGGTCTTGAGGTACTTCTGCACACAGAGACCGCCGGTGTAGCGCGCCGACTTCTTGGTGGGGAGGACGTGGTTGGTGCCGATACACTTGTCGCCGTACGACACACAGGTCTTCTCGCCGAGGAAGAGGGCACCGTAGTTGCGCATCTTGTCGAGGGCCTCACGGGGGTTCTGGGTGAGGATCTGGACGTGCTCCGAAGCAAACTCGTCGGCGAGGGCGAAGGCCTCGTCCAGCGAGTCGACGACAATGACCTCACCGTAGTCGCGCCACGAGGTGGCGGCAAGCGCGGCGGTGCTCATGTCGGTCGAGGTGAGAATGCGCTCGCAGTGGGCAATGGTCTCGGTGGCGACCTTCTCCGACGTGGTGATGAGGACGGCGGGGGTGTCGGGGCCATGCTCGGCCTGCGAAAGAAGGTCCACAGCGCAGGTGAAGGGCGAAGCGTGCTCATCGGCAACGACAAGGACCTCGGTGGGGCCAGCGAAGAGGTCGATACCGATCTGGCCGTACAGCTTGGCCTTGGCGTTGGCGACAAAGGCGTTACCGGGGCCAGCAATGAAGTCGACCTTGGGAATGGTCTCAGTGCCGAGAGCCATGGCAGCAATGGCCTGGGTACCGCCGAGGAGGTAGATGGCGTCGGCACCAGCAAAGTGCATGGCAGCGACGGTGGAGCTAGGGATCTCGCCAGCGATGGGGGGAGTGCAGCCGATGACGTTGGGGACACCGGCGACCTTGGCGGTGAGAATGGTCATGTGGGCCGAAGCGAGCAAGGGGTAACGACCACCAGGAATGTAGCTGTTGCAAGTCAGCCCATCAAGTTTCTTGTTCTGGCAGGGTGTCCATCACAACTCACCAGCCAACGTTCTGGATGGGGACGTTCTTCTGGCCAAGGAAGACGCCGGGCTGGATCTCCAGCTCAAACTCGCCAAGCGAGGCCTTCTGTGCCTCGGCGAAAGTGCGGACGTTGTTCTGGACAGTGCGGATGTCCTCGAGGACCTGGGCGGGGACAGTGGCGATAATATCCTGGATCTCCTTGTCCGAGAGCTTGAACGACTCGGGCGACCATTTGTCAAACTTCTCGCTGTACCTGCGGACGGCGGCATCGCCCTCGGCGCGGACATCGTTGATGACACCCTCGACGATGGCAGTGACATCGAAGGCGGGGGCGGCGCCGTTGGCGGTGGGAGGGGCGGGCTTCTTGAGGTGACGGGCGACCATTGTGATTAAGACTATTGAGAGTTTGGTTGCGAGGAGGAGAGGACGTTGGACAAGTTGTTGCACGTCGTTCTCGCTCTCGCTGTTATTAAGTACTCGACAGCCCTTTCATGTCAGCCTTTCAGCATAGCCGGTGGGCGACGGACCATCAATGTCCGGGTAACTAGAGCGGGTACTAGGTATCCATCACCGCGATCCATTAACCCGGGATTGGCACAGCCGTTGCCCGCCTCTCGGTTTGGCAGAAAAAACCGAGGCATCCACCTCCCGGTCTGGGTGCAGAATACACCATTGTAAGGTGCACCGGAATCCAGAGAGTAATGGCGAGCAAGCAGACGGCAGCACCTCGTTCCCGATGTCTCCGAATCTATGTTAATCACTTGTCAACGCTTAAATGAGATACTAAAATTCACTAATGGTACTACCACAATAGGTTAATTGTGGTAGTCTCCCATTATGTTCTGTAGAGGCCTGACGTTGCAATTATAATGACGTGGTCTCTTTGCTTCTATGCCAGAGGTCACGTATAAAGGTAACGCCATGCGTTTGACCGAAATGCCTATAGCATATAGCATTTCATTGTCCTTGCCGGCCCGTGCTCTGGCGTCTGTGGAGGTGCATCACGTGACATGGACCCTGATAACGGCCACCAAGTCGGCGACCGTCGGCAACCAGGCCCGGGTCAGAACCCGGGTTCGGTGACTCGGAGTCGTGATCTCCGCATGGGATACAACAATGCCCCCCACCGAACGGAAGCCCGAAGGTCCTTCAGCAGATATAGGCAACGTCAGCACGCCAGTCTCTTGACATTTCCATACCTCACCCCCACACACAACAACTCTTTCACAATGTTCGAGAGCACCGGTCAGTTCCACCGTATCCCCGTCGGCTTTGGCCCCGCCCCTTCTCCTCGGTAAGTCCCCCTCTGCTGTCCCATTCCTCAGACTTGCCCTAACATTGTTCAGCCAGAACAAGGAGGGCAAGAAGTTTGACTGGAGCAACGCCGAGGCCCACCTTACCGGTGTTGTCTACGATGTCGGCCGTGAGGAGCTCAACGCTCTTCTTCCTGAGGGCTACGAGGTCGACCCCGAGTGCGAGCAGCCCACTGTCCTCTTCGAGGTCATGAACCTCCGCAACCTCCCGTGGCTCGCTGGCCGTGGCTACAACACCTGGGGTGTCTACGCCGGCAACGTCAAGTGCACCCGCGTCTCGCCTCCCGTCATCGCCTCGTACCAGCTCGTTCTCTTTGAGAGCTTCACCGACCCAATCGTCACCGGCCGCGAGGAGCTCGGCTTCTGCAAGATGTACGCCGACCTCCCCGACCCCAAGATCGAGAATGGCAACTTTGTCCACACCGCCTCGTGGTTTGGCACCGAGTTCATGCGCCTCGAGGTCCCCAACCTCACCTTCCGCCCTGTCGAGGAGAGCCCCTCGTTCAAGCCCCGTCCTTACACCGTCCGTGAGTAAAAAGAGAACGCACGTCACAGGCACTAGCTGACCAAACCAAGCCGGCGTCAACGGTATCATCCACCACCGCTACGTCCCCGCTGTTGGCGAGCCCGGCAAGCACGACGCCTCGTACGCGACCTTTATGCCTGGCCGTGGCACCAACCTCCCCAAGATCAAGAAGTTTGCCACCACCACCAGCCCCCTCGAGGACATCCAGTTCTCCATCACCTCGCACCCTTGGGAGAAGCTCCCCACCCTGTGGAACATTGTCGACGGTCTCGCCAGCCTCAAGCTTGGCAAGCCCCGCGAGTTCCTCTACCAGATTGACGACGGTGCCGGTGACTGCGGCTCCAACAAGCGTATTGAGAAGTAGATGCAGTTTAGGCTTTGGGCTTAGTGTAGAGGATGGATGTGTGTTGTAGAACTGGAACATGCATCAGGCAATGAGTTAAGAAACACTTTGATGCAGTTAGACACAACCGATCAGAACTGGTTTAGCTGGGACAGACATTAGGCAAAGAGTCAAGACGGGCGACACTGCGATCCTGGAAATTATGTGATTGGAATCGAAGGCTTCCGCGCCACCCGAATGCCGCAGGTCTCTAGTTCTGCCATACATGCATTAGACAATTAATGGACACTATCTTCCTGATCACATCTGCATTACCATTTCAGTGGCGCCAGCAACATGCTGACGTCTGCACTGAAGATCGGAACCACCTGCGTATCGTATATCGTCAGCCCTAGGAGTCATCTGGGTATCAGAAGGCACGGTGGGCACGGTTAATCCAGAACGACCCCACTGCCGGCTGCAACTTAGGCAGCCCTATAGACATCCGGATGCCAATATGCTGGAGATCACTGTTTATCCTCAGCTCGCATAGACGCGTATGGGCCGCCGGCTGTAGATGATGGCTCGGTGAGGTAGGCGCTGACCGATGGCCGCACCGGACACAATGTACCATATTGATAATGGCCGAGACGGAACGGTTCCATGGGTGGTTCCATCGGTCAACCCGGGTATGTACCCGGCACGTTATTGTCCCGTGCTGCGGGGGCCGCTACACGCTGTATGCTCCATGTGCATGCTATGTGCCCGTACCATCAACCGAGTGCGCGAGTGCCATGAATGGCTCGGTAACCTTACTGGTCGTCAAAGGGTAAACGCCGCAGATGGGCAGGCGGGGTCCCCTCGGCGGCACAGTCGGAACCAGGATCGGCAGGTCGGGTGTGCGGAGTCCGTCACTGATTACAGTGAGCCCCGCAGCAAGCTGTCGTGGGGTATATTATGTTGAGCATCTGCTGGACATCTCAACCACTCACTCACACTCTCCTCTCCGCTCCATAGCCTCACAGCCTCACCGCTTCACCACCACCCCCAACCTTCTCAACACTTTTCACAATGGCTGAGCCCACCAACATCAACCGCTACGTTACCGGCCACGACGAGAACGGCCACGCCATCTTCTCGTTCGAGGGCTCGGTTCCCTACACCAAGGTCCTCGAGAAGTCGGGCAAGAACGCTCTCTTCGGCGTGAGTTGAACACTTTTCGAAAGCGCCCGCGGCACTGGCTCACTCTATCCACAGGTCCCCTGGAAGACCGACTCGTTCCCCTCCGAGTGCAACGGCAAGGAGGACGCTGCTGTCATCGGCGGTCCCCTCCACAACGACGAGGGCACTCTCTGCCGTGTCGTCGAGTTCCCTCCCAACACCTCGTCGCCCTTCCACCGCACCTGCTCGCTCGACTACGGCATCCTCGTCTCGGGTGAGATGCACCTTGAGCTCGACGACGGCCACACCAGGAAGTTTGTCCAGGGTGACGTTGCCGTTCAGCGTGGAACGTAAGTCTCGCTACCAGAGTCGCTTGGAGGCCTTTTGAGCTGACACAAACAGCATGCACGCTTGGCACAACCGCACCAACGAGTACGCTCGCATGATCTTTGTCCTCGTTGCCGCCAAGCCCACTGTCATCAACGGCAAGGTCCTCGAGGACGCCATGATCCGCGACACCCCCCTTTACGAGGACGGCTCGTACTAGAGACACAGACCGAGTATGTAGGATAAGAACGAAATGGCATGCAATCTGCGCTACAGTGCGAATCACCTGACTCTCCTGCGCGCCTGGTACATATGCTCACCCAATGGTATAGATGAAGAAGAGCTGGTGTGTGAGCTTTGTCCTATGCACGCGAGAACTGAAACTCACCACCCAAGACACGATCACCATGATGACGTATTGACCCCCAAAGAACATGGTCACCGACTTGTACACCTTCCACCCCTTAAACTCCTTACCCTCCAGGGCCATCTCGTCTCGCAGCTTGATCCGCTGCTTTTCATTCTTCCTCAGTACGTGGCCGAGGAGTTTGCCATCCAGGAAATCCAGGATGGGTCCCTCAAAGACCTGCCACGCCTTGATGGCGATGAGGAAGTAGATGACACGCTCATAGCTCTGGCCCGGGGTCGCGTCCTGGATGGCGCCACAGGCCACTTCGAGGATGATGTTGTTGCAAGCGACGAAACTGGACCACATGCCGTACGCCGTGCCCATGAGTGTGGGGTCGTTGATGATGAGCGGGATGCTTCCGATGAAGGGCAGGACGTTGAGGGCGAGCGCAAACGACGCGATGAGGATGGGCGCAATGGCGTTGACGGTCGTGAGGCCGATGAGCGCAAACGCAATCACGTAGGCGATGGCACCGAGTGACACTGACAAGGATCAGTTCAGGAGCACCCCCGGAACCGGGCCAATTGACTCACCAAACGGCATGCGCCAGCCTATCTTATCGTAAAACAGACCCAGGACGGGGACGACGACAATCACAACGACGTTAAGTAGCGACGAATAGTACCCGCCAGTCAAGGCGGTGGTGCCGCGTGTACGTTCTTGGATATCGGTCAAGTTGGCAGAGTACACTGTGCGCGCACTGTTCTGGAACAGATGTGTGCCGCAGAGCATCCAGTAGAACGAAGGGCTGGGGGAATGAGCACCGTCTTGGCCTGTTGTCACTTACATTCGGAGAATGTTGAGGAACGCAGCTTGCGTCCGCTTCAGCCCGCCACCCTTGACGATGTCCCGTCCCGCCACAGGCCGATACTGCTGAGGCACCACGCGGCGCTCGAACACGCCGTAGCCGACGACGATGAGGGCACAGAACACAGTGGAAATGGCCGGGATCCACAGACCCCATCCATACCACCCGCCAAGACGGGACATGGGCACCGCGCACGCGCGCGCAATGACCGTGGTGACCGAGTTCCAAGCCAGATCGAGGGCAATGGCAAACGCAAGGAGCGAGCCGTTGAACCAGTGGGCGTACAGCTTGTTCTGCGACGTCTCGATGATGATGCTTCCAAAGCCCATGAAGATACGGCCACCGATCAGGAGACCGTACTTGCCTGAATTGGTGGACTGGGGAGCGGTGTCAGCGTAACCAAGTCAGTGGAACAGTTGTATACGCACGGAAGCGGCGATGATGGAGCCCACGACGCAGAAACCGCTCGCAATGGCGGCACCGTACAGCCCGCCATAGTAGTCCATGACCGCACCGCCGATGATGGGGAGGACAGTGTTGACGAGGTTGCTTGCGGTGGAGATACTGGCGAATTGAGCGTCTAAATGGGTCAGCTCGGGCCAGCGATCTACCTAAGCAGACGTACTGTTAAGGTTCAACTCCTTCATAATAGTACTTTTCAACGGCCCCAGAGTCGCCTCTGCAAACGCCGCTCCAGTACTGAACAGCACCACAAAGCAAAAGGCCATGATGCGGTACTTGAGAGGAATATCGTCAATCTGCCAATTGATCTCGTTGGCGAGTTTGTTTTTGTCGCCCATTTCTTTGGGGTCCTCGCAGCGAGCGACGACCGCCTTGTCGTCGTCATAGTCCTCGTCCTGGGACGTTGTCTCGCTGTTGGGGGGGCGGTCCGCTACCGCCGACATGTGGGGAGCCATGGTCAGAAGGGGGACGAGTTTTCGTGGGCAGTGGTGAGACGCAAGTCACACGATACCCGGCTTTTTAGTGACCATCTGCTCTGTTGCGATCGAGCAGACTTTACGGCTTCCTGCGCATCGGCCGATTCAAGTTTTATCAGATACCTTGGCTCGGGGTTCACCTTGCTGACGCCAAGTGTTCTTGGCAGGACATTCCCTTTGCTCCCAGGTGCTGCGGGCACAGTTCATCGCGGCCAAGATGGGGTCAGGTCACCGCGGCCGAACTTGGACAGCCATATGCAGCCATTCGCGAGGCGCACGTTTGTGTGCATCGCTTGCGGATCGAATGGGAAGAGGTTGTATACACCCGATGTTAGGGTCGTTGCGCGTCGAGGCCGCGACCTGGGCGGTCGGTTACCAGTCCCTCTTGCTTCTTTCGATTCTCCAAACTGATCCATGTCGGCGAATCCGCTCTTCTACCATCGGCTTTGCGCTCGGACTACACCACTACACTTTGACCACCTTGTCAGGGTATGCAGCCACCCAGGCCTTCCATCCTCCGGCCAGAACATAGGCCTTGGACTCGGCGCCATTGGCCTCCACCCAGTCTTGGTACCAGCCAGCCGAGCGCGGCCCGCGACCGCCGGGGCTGCACGAGTTGCAATGGAACACGACGGTAGGGACACTTTATCCGGTTCAGCGTTGCTTTTATAAAACGGTAGGAAGGACTCACCGCTTGAGAAGTTGCGCCGACACGGGCAAGGTCGGGTAAAAGGTCTGAGCTGGGAGGTTGACGGCCCCGGGAATCACAGCGTGGGAAGCCCCCTCGTCCTGTTGGATACAAGTCAGTGCGCGCGCTCGTCACAACATTGCAGGCCACCACGCACCCCAACGATATCCGTCCGGCGCGCGTCCACAACGATATAGTCGACGCCAGGAGTGCCCTGGAGATCGGCCAGCTCCTGAACGGTCATCTGGGGAGGAGTCGCCTTGGGGGCGGGGAAGTTGGCGTGCCAGGACATGGTGGTGCGACTGGAGTTGCTACCGTTTCGAGTAAGATGGGTTGCGAGTCTTGGTGTGGTTGGAGTGAGGATACGAAGAAGCATGGACGGACAGTCGAGGAGGAAACAGAGAGAAATAACAAGATCCAAGATCACGACACCATTTTGAATAACAAGCCAACCATTTTGATGTTCGTCATTCCCTCCCATCGCATCAGCGCGGAGATTCTACCCCGCGTTTTGCCCCGCATCGTGTCCCCCACACCTTCAACATGCCATCCATAAATGCAAAGGTACACCCAATTCCAGCGGTAAACAATCCCAGCGCCATTTGGGAGCATGAACGATACCACAAAAACTCACTCCGGCTCTACCTCTTGGGTCTACATCCTGATCGTCAGGTGGGGGCTCTTACGGACCCTCAGGATACCAATGAGGGCCGCAGCAACGGCGGCGATGCCGCCTGCCCAGAACATTGCGGGGCGGTACGCGGAGATGCCGTGTCCGGTACCACCAAACGCGGCCAGAAGGTAACCAGCAATGGGTGCGCCAGCCAAGTAACCGCCCACCCATCCGCTAACAATCATGCCAAAGGCGACCGCCATGTGCTGCGTTCCCATGACGCTGCCAACAACAGTCGGCATAATGGCGAAGAATCCTCCACTGGCTGCACCGTTGACAAAGGTGAATACCAGGACGGGGCCGAAAGAGGTGGATGCTGGCCAAATGACGAGCAGGGACAGAGCGATGAGGGATAGAATAAGGAAGAGGGTGTTGAGGGGTCCGAACAGGCGATCCGAGCACACACCAGTGAAGATGCGGCCGATGGCGGAGGAAAAGTTCCACACGCATACCAGGACGGCGCCAAGGGATGCGCTCAGATGGAGAGACTGAGCGTACAGTGGCAGGAAGAATGGTGGGACGATGAGAGGGAATGTGCCGAGCGCGCCGGCGAGGAACAGAATGTTGAAGTCGAACTGCTTGAACAGGGACCAGTCAACGAATTGCTTGCGCATGACTGTGAATCGCTCCTTGACAAAGTACGCAGCAGGAAGTCCCGTAGCCAGCATGAGGAATCCAACTAGGCGGAAGGTCCATTCGACGCCGAGGTTACGCACGCCGGCCTCAAGTGACAGGCTGATAATCGCACCACCCAGCCCACCGCCAGCGTAGACGATGCCGACGGCGGTACCCCGCTTAGTGGTAAAGTACTGCACAGGCGTAATGCTCGCTACCATGAAGCACTGGCTGACGCCGATTCCCATCATGACGCCAGCGGTCATGAACAGACCTGCAATGTTGTGTGTCGCAAAACTGGCGAGGATCTGTCCAAACGCCATGAAGCATACGCCGACCATGCCCATGGCGCGTGCGCCGATGATGCTCAATCCACGCGAGTTAAGCATTGCCAACACAGCCAACATGGCAATAGCAATGGAGCCGACGAACGCGAGGGTCGAAGCGGGCGCTAGACCGCGGTCGACGAGGGCAGCTTGCAGCACACCCCATGAATACGACGTCCCGACGAACCAGAAGCACAGCAGGGTACAGCATGCGATCATCGTCCATGCCTCGGGGCCACCGTCCGGAATGGCATCTGTGAGGTTGGCTTCGGCTGTGGCCTCAGATTGTGGTTCCCCAGATATTGGTTCTGTCAGACGCGTGTCGGATGGTGTGGAGCGAAACGCCGCCATCTCCACAATGTCAACCTCAGCTTGCGGGGCCTCTGTGCCGGCATCGACGGGGGCTGTTGGTGCCGTTTTTGTTGCCATGGTGTGCAGGAAATACGTGGTAGAGGAGGATGTGGAAGACGATATGGATATCTTGTCCGTCCTGCCGTTGTGAATGTTGACTCGACTGTGATTGTGATTTTACCGCCCGGTTGCTGGCAAAGCGCTCGCTTGCGGCGTTCCGAACCACTGACGTCACTCCAGCGCTCACGCCCGGCCGATCGGCGATCATGCGTGCCCGGTAATCGTAATTGATCCCGTCAGGCCCATCCAACGGGGATCCACGTGGTTATCACGTGGACATCGCCAGTGGCCGATCGGCGCCACCCAACTTGCCGATGTGTGATGGATGATCGTCACAGTCCGCGAGTCAGTTCCGCATCGCCGAGATTTCTGGCATCTGCGTTGCTACTTGCTTCAGATTCCCCTTCCGTGGGAGGTGCGTAGTGGGCTGAGTTTCCTGTATCTGGCCCAACCGGTCCGACTCTCGTGGGACGAGGGTCCGCGTCGCACACGACCAGAGGGACATCGGAAATCGCTCGGCTCCGCTGGATGAAGCGCACTGTGTAGCGTTGGAGTTGAGTCCAGGGGTTCGCATGGCGGCCAATATGCGGTCATGTGGCATGCAACCACCCCAGTTTACCCCATTTTAGTGGTTGTGGATGACCGGCCGGACATTGCCCACTTGTGACCGCGTGTTGCAGCACGCCGGTGACGATGTGCGATCAACGAGCTGTGTGTGAGAGTATAAAGAGTCGCCGAGATTTCGGCACACTGATGACTTCAGGCTGGTCCAACGTATGCTATTGATAGCGGTGGCTGCTCGAAGCTGAGGTCAATTGATCACCGTTACGGCCGAGTGGACGTTGCACCCCGCACACACTTTCAAACATGCGGCCGTCGGCATGAAACGAAGGCGATGATGACGCGTCCGTCGACATCGTTGAGCCTTTTCCGGGCAGATGTCCGGCTCGTACGCAACAGGGGTCTTCATGATATGGGGTCCATGGTACCGGTAACATCCCGAACTCTTCCCGTTCTACCGGTTGTTACGGCAACCGCCCCTCTTCAAGACCTGGACCGAGCTCTCAACCGCCAAGATACCGGTGCCAACTTCCTCGGGATGGTCCTGGCAAGCCATCAACAATTCACTGACGACTCGGCCGAGTTGTTCGTGAGAGACAGCCAGTTGTTGCTGCATGAAGTGGGGGTCAACTCAGAGTCCTTGCGTCAGGTGATCAGTTGTTGACTGGATGGTCGGATGTTTGCACAATGTGTTTCAGAACAGAAACACGCCGAGGAGTTGGACCGAGGAGTTTACCAATGACCAATGACGACTTAAAAGTCGAGTGCCTCGTGCCGAATGGTAGCCGTGAAGAGCCACCTGGAGCGGGGTTCATGTCTCCGCTGAGCCTGGGAACTGGAAGAAGTATCGGCAGTTACAAGAGTGCAGCTGTTGAGGAGCCGTCGCCGACAAACACTGCCCTTGTCGTGCAAAGCCATACCGTTCTGGTACTCGTGGCGTCAGATTTCGACCCCAAGGTACGCAGATAGAGGCTGCTTGGAGGTGCAGGTTCTACAACCGGCAGTAACCGGTAGTCACGTCACAGACGACCATTGTATTAGCCTCACTCGCCAGCCAGTTGTTATCTGTTGGCTCTCCAAAGTGGCAGGAGCCACAAGAGGGGGCTGTGATCGCTCGGCAACTCGGCCGCAGTTCAGTTATCTCCGGACTCCACTTTAGTCAACTCCAAATCTCCGTTCCGGACGTGCCTCGTTGCCTTTCACTCCTTCTCGCCTCTCCGTTGTCTTACTTTGGCTATGGGCGGTGTAGCAGCAGTGAAGGGAGTGTGCCGACAATACACACTATGTGCCGGACCTTTCCCCCCACCCTCTCCGTGGGGTACCCGACCGACACCCACGGGGCCTCATCCAGTCGCCGCAAGAAGTGGGAGGGTGGGAGGGTGGTGTCCTTGCTGTGAGAGCCGGGCGGCGCAGAGATGCCGCTTGCCCCTAGAGACGTAGAGACGCTGTTGTTGACTCGTACATATACTATGAACTCAACGAACTCAACATGTCCCTGGATAACTCACCGTCCCTCCATTCCCATTGGTACTACGTTCAGCCATGGGTCTCAAGTCAGTCTACAACATGTATGGGCGGGGTAAGCCCCTGCGCATCGCCATTTCTTTTGCCTGCCAACTTGCTTTTGTCCTCTTCGGGTGAGTGAAGAGACCTGAAGGGACCGCCTGCCCAAGACTGTCGTCAGGCTTGGCACGGTGGAAACTGCTCTAGCGAGTGCCACTGACACTTCAGTTACGACCAAGGTGTCTTCTCCGGCATCGTTGGCAACCAGGATTTCCTTGACCAGTTCAACCACCCCAACGCAGGACTCGAGGGCATCATTGTCTCCATCTACAACCTTGGATGCTTCTCTGGCTGCATCCTTACATTCATCATCTGCGAACGTCTTGGTCGCCGCAAAAGCATGTGGGTCGCCATGGTCTTCATTCTGGTCGGTGCCGTCCTACAGACGTCAGCCACAACCGTGCCACATCTGATGGTCGGTCGATACATTACTGGTATTGGCACCGGAATCGAAACGTCTACTGTTCCGGCATACCAGTCCGAGCTATGCGAGGCCAACATGCGTGGCCGCCTCGTCGCCTCCGAGCCCCTGTTCGTCGGCGTTGGTATTGAAATCGCCTACTGGTTTGACTATGGCATGAGCTTCACCAGTGGCTCCATTGCCTGGCGCCTGCCCATTGCCTGCCAAATGATCTTCGCTGTCATTGTGATTATACTCGTGTTCGGTCTTCCTGAATCTCCGCGTTACCTCTACGCCCATGGCCGCAACGAGGAAGCCCTCCAAGTCCTGTGTGATGTGTACGACACACAACCGGACGACCCCAAGATTCAGAAAGAGCAAAACGATGTCCTCGAGGCTCTCGCCCTGGAGCGTGAGCACGGCGAATACAAGTGGAGCGAGCTTTTCAAGCGCGACGAAGTCCAGACAGGTCGTCGTGTGCTCCTTGCGTACGGCATGCAGTTCATGAACCAGGTGGGTTGTCATATGTGGAATGGCGCTAACAGACAGATGGGAGGTATCAATCTGGTCGTGTGAGTTAAAAATGATGTCTGCCAAGCCTGGGCAAACTTAGGGAACTGTCGTGCACTTCCCCCCAGAGGCTCATCTAGTGTATTTATCCACATCAGCCACTGACGTGACAGCTACTACGTGACGACTGTTCTCGAGGACAACGTCGGTCTCGACCGCAACCTCTCGCTCATTCTGGGTGGCTGCATCAACTTCATGTTCGTCGTCGGTTCACTGTTCCCCACCTTCCTCCTCGACCGCGTTGGCCGCCGCAATCCAATGATTTGGGGTGCTCTTGGCCTTGCCATCTCGATGATGATGATTTCCATCCTCCTCAGCTTCCAACATCTCGGTGGCGCCATTGCAAAGTCAACCAGCACTGCCGCCGTTGCCTTCTTCTTCACCTACATGCTGGTGTTTGGCGGGACGCAAAACGTGGTGCCATGGGTATACGTTCCGGAGATTCTGCCCCTCCATGTCCGCGCAAAGGGCACAGCTGTCGGAATCTCCGCCAACTGGCTCTGGTAAGTCGAAATTGTTGCTGATCGGCCATTGTCGAATTTCGCGTGATTTTTCGGGATTTTTCGCTGACACTCAACTTCACATCTCTGTCACTGGCTTTTGCGACACTCATTTTGCCCTTCCAGGAACTTCTTCGTCGTTATGATCACCCCTACGCTCATTGAGAGCCTCAAGTGGAAGGCCTACCTGCTCTTCATGGCGACCAATTTTGCGTTCATGCCGCTTGTCTACTTCTGTTACCCAGAGACCAACTGTCTCACGCTCGAAGAGGTAGACTGGTTCTTCCTCGAACCCGGTGCGGTCAAGCGCTCCCTACGCGTGGCGAAACACGGTTGGGACATCGAAGGCCGTCCTCCCGTGCACGCATTCGAGGGTGGGACTCTTTCGACACCCGAGAAGCCGCTCGCTGCTGTGACCCACGACGAGAAGAGCTGAGGCATCTGAACTTGGTCCAGAATCAGCAGGAGGCGGGAAGAGGTGCAGCGATCTCCGATGTGAAAGAAGTAATCAGAAATGTAGGAGGTAACCTAGCAGTCTGCCCCAGTCTCTCCTGGCCACTTCTAATGTGAGGTCACCCACTGCCTCAATGGGCTTTGATCCCGCGTTTACTCACATTTCGACCATACGTCGCGTTCTAGTATTGGATACAGGCGGCGGGGCAAGTGTATGAGTAGTATAGAGTGTGCATTCTCCCTAGAGGCTTTTCTACACCCTGTTCGGTCCGTGTGGGCAAACAGTCACGGTTTCGCCATCTGGCCGGTAGAATGATGAACCCTGGAGTTCGACGCAGCTACAGCCTCAACATGTCTGCCTTCTTAGTTCAGTGGTTAGAATTTTTCACTAGTAGTGTCTGTCTCAACGCAGCCTGGCTAAGATGAAAGGGTCACCCGTTCAATTCGGGTAGAAGGCAAGATTATTCTTTTTGGAGTTGGTCAGGTCAACCTTTGCCTTTGGGCCTGGAGCTCACGAACTTATATCCAGTATTAGAGTGAATGAGAACTGTGAAAGGCGGGACGGTATGTTCGTGGGTTTAGATGGATCCCGTCTGGGAGTCTGAGTCGGCTAACCCGATTGGTGAAGATTGACATACCGCCCTGTGCAAGACCGTAAGAGGCCAAAGGCAAAGGCTATATGGTGTATGTACAGTAGTCAAGGGGATCAAGGGTAGCTATCGTTGACTACCCATTGTCGAACCACAGCCACAACAGCCCCAGCCATCCCCCGCAACTGAGCCCAGCGCATATTGGAGGACCACAAAACCGGAATGTGGTCGGGTCATTCTTCATTTAGTGTGTCTCGGCTGTTCGACAAAATGGTAAAGCCTGGACACCGCTCCCCGCCTTTCCAATGGCCCAAATAGCCAAGGGCCGTCAGCTGTTCTAGGCCGTGTTGCCAATGCTTGCATTCATCATTCACCTTCGTTTACTCTCTCACGTTCGGGTCGTGGCTTGTAGCATCGGTCGATCAATCGGAGGTAGGCTCAAAAGGGAACACTCAGTCTATGGCCATAGGGTAGGATCTCACGCACCTTAGAGCACTAGCTATGTATGTTGCATTGCTGGACAGTAGAAGAGTGGATGGTCAGTTAGCAAGGTGTGAGGTAATCGACTCTCTATCCGCCTGTCGCTGACTACGTTACGATGTCAGGTGATATGCAGCGCGGATGGCGCCTTGCCCGTTGAGATCTGCGTAATGTTCGGGGGCGGCGCAGGTGTCTCGGCTGATGAGCGGCCAAGTTGAAGGCTGTCTGAGGCTGGGAACACGGCGATTCCATACCCTCATCAGTGGCCCAGTCTCGTTCGGCTCCACAGGATCTAGACCATGAGCGGCGGTAAATCATCAATCGGGCGGGTGTCTCAGCTCTCATGGTTATCTACTTCGTGAGCAGCTGCGGGCTTGAGACGACTACAGGGATGCCCGGTATGGGACTCTACCTGGAAAGATAACCAGCACCTGCGTGCGATGAAGAACTGGGTTGGGCTGTGCAGCACAGTGTCTCCGTTTTGAGCCGCCATCTATAACAAAGTACATTGCCTTGCACTGCCACTTCACGTTCATTTATCAGCAATCGCGCATGGATGTGTCTGACAATCTAACATGGGTCTGCTGTGTCTGTACGTTATTTCTGTCTGTGAACATGATTTGCCCACCGATGCCAAGACTCTAAAGGTCTGGGCCCAGATCCACATTTGGCTATTGCACACGGGTCTGTGAAAAGTTGGCTGTTCTGGCTTGGCACTGGACCCCGGGTAGGGAAGCGGTGTCAGAACCAGTACGCACTACATGTACCGTACAGCTGGCAGTTCCGCATGAGGTACGGGAAGAGGCTTTATGTCCAATAACCTTTTGGACCCAAAGCAATCCGCGGTTCTCGGAGCCCAACTGGAACCCTTGGCGGCACAAAGCCGGAGACGGCTGCTCAAACACAGCTACGAAGGCGGGTGCGCCAAAGGAACGGGAGATCGGGGCCAGGAAGCCTAACGGGGAGTACTGGCAGGTGGTACCGCAGGATCTGCAGAGGAGCTACAGAGGAGCTGCAAGCTTCAGAGCTGCAGTGCTGGCTATGGTGATGGGTCTGTGAGACTGTGTTGAGTATCCCATGACCATGGGAACCAGGCTGCACCACCCACCGTCTCTCCACGATCTACTTCTTGTTACCATCTGCACATTCACGTTCGGACTGGGTACCGGGTGCCTATCGACAACGCACACACCTTCAGCACCTTACCACCATCACTGAACATGGTGTCCACCATGCGACTCGTCGCCACATTGGCGGTGCTGGGAGCATCTGCCACAGCCTTTGAGCCCAACCTCAAGTTCAACCTGACCGTTCCCGACACGTCTGGCATGATCTTCTACTTCAACGACGTCTTTCTCAACAACAGTGTGAGCTGGCAAACCGTCTTTACAGACGTGCCGACCCCGTACGTCAAAGGTATGGTCGGTTTCGGCACCAGTAAACATGTTAGCTTCGACGGCGCGGCGGCGGCGGCGATGTCCCTTTTCGTGGGCACTGGTCTTTGGTGGAAGGGGTTTATCTACAACCCAACCAACCAGAACTTGCCTACAGGGTTCAAGATGAACGGCACCGACCTCGCCGACACCATTCCCACCGCCACCGGCCCAGTGTTCATCGGCAAAGGCAGTATGCCGTATGGATACTACGAGTCTCTTTGGTATCCGATGGACAACGCCTCAACTGTCACCATTGAGAGTGTCACCGTAGAATTAGGCATGTCAAGTGACAAGTGAGGCTGCCCCGTATGAGAGCCACGCTGATACCAGGTCTTCGTTTGACCAGGTGCCGTCCACCACGCAGATGTTCGTCATGCCCGACGGAACTCTCAACGAATTCTATACGAATGTTGAGAACTCCAATTGGACGGCATACAGCGACATTGCTGGCGTTAATGGCGAGAGCAACACAAAGTACAGTCAACTTATGGGTCAAAGTGGGGCTCGTATCCAGATGACAGTGCCGGCCAATACGTCCTTCGTCATGATCAACGGTACCAGCTGTCCGACCTGTGGAATCACCAGGATGCTCTGGAACCCTCCCCTTCCTTACTGGTCCCACAAGACTTGGGTCGAGGCTCTCATGTGGAACCCCTACTGGGTCATGGACAGCATCGTTCATGTCGCCACGCTCGACCCCACGGTGCAGTACACGCTGGATATCATGGGCGAGACAAACCCTCAATACCTTGTCGATGGTATCAGCCTCAGGAGCACAACTTTCTGGAGTGGCTCCGATGCGTCAAACTCGACTGGTGGTGGTGGTGGTGGCAGTTCGTCCAACGCTGCCCTCATTGGCGGAGTGGTGAGTGGGCAATTCAGACATTCCAGCTAAACTCTCAGGTGGGAGGTGTCGTGGGAGCTCTCCTTCTGGCGGCTGGCGGATTCTTCTTTTGGCGCCGCAGCAAGAAGAACAAGGAGAAGAACAACACTCAGCCCGATTTCGAGATTGAGGACCAAGGAACAGCATTCATCCCATCTCCTACTGTTACGCCTTTCAACAACCAGCCTGGTAAGCCGAGCGCTCCTTGTGTCCATACTAACTGCTCAGTGATGGCTCAGACTACTGGCTCTGGCTACCCATCGTCCGGCGCCAGTTACGGACAGCACGGTTATGCGCCAGGCCCTGGGTCCCCGGGCAGTGGCTACGAGGGCCCCGCCATGGCTGCGGGCGGTTTCGCCGCGGGTGCTGCGGGCATGGCAGGCTTTGCCAAGGCCAGGGAACACGCCGCCGAGGGGCACAGGATGTCGACCGGCGGTGTCTCTAGTAACAGCGGTTATTATGACGGCGAAGACTTCAGCGGTGACGCTTCAATCAGCGGTGGTTCAGCCGTCCCGATGCTCTCCCCTGCCTCCATTCACAGTGGTATGATGTACAACCAGCATCAGGATGCCGGTGCTCTGAGTCGCCCCCTTCCCGACCCACAGGAGATTCAGGTTCCTCCTTCGTACGACCCCACCTGGTCCCCCCCACCTTCTGGCTCCTCCGTGCCACACAATGTCGATCAGTTCTCTGAAGCTGGACGGTCGTCGGTCTCGGGCGCTCACCTTCCTCCAGGCGCCGACTACCCCGCAGACGTCAAGAGTCCCCGAGGACCCCAGTAGTCCATTATGCTACAGAATAACCGGCTGGCAAGAAAATACGTTATACATGAAAGAAAGAGGAAGACATTTTAAACAGCTCGGCGAAGGCGGACAGTACATACATATAACCATATTTGCTTGGCGGTCTGTAAGCACACTGAGGTAGTTTCAGTATCGTGAACGAGGAGTGTCTGTACAGGGTCAATATGCAGCGACTTTCCAAGCAAACAGAGGTGTGGAGGGCCATGAAATCGGGATGTTGTCGCCCGCCATCCCGCATGCAAGGATATTGTTGCACTGTACATTAGTCAGATATATGGCAGTCTTGTGGCTTGGTGGAGCTGTGTGTTTACATCGCGTAACGTTGCTCTCAGTGTCTTCTATCCGTCGGTTGCGTTTTCTAGTGGCCAATGGGTGGCACATGCTTTTTCATCTCGCGACTCGGATGCATGGTGGAGGTGGAGGAGCGCCCGCGGCCAAAGGGTTTAGACAAGCGAGCAATGCCGAAGTCCATCTCACAGATCACCGATGGTCACGAGAACTAGGACGTGCCTCTTAGTGCAGGCGCAGAAATGGTGTTTGGTCAGATTCTGGAGTCGAAGAACCTAGCTCTTGAGACGCGCTTGTTTGTTAAATAGCCGACCTGGTGCAAAAAGGACGCCATCCACGACGAGGTACCCCACCCACCCAGAGGAGTGAGTACAGGACCCACCGCCAGTTCAGCTTGTCACCTAAGCCGCATCTCGGGCGTATGGGAGCGATATACCGCCCCCTGCCATGACGAGTGACCTTGAAAATGCTCACCATCTCAGCATAATGGCCATCGCACGCTCCACAGTTCCTCCCCCCGGCGTCTACACGCCCATGCTCACATTCTTTAACCACGACGAGTCGATCGACCTCGAGTCCACCGCCTTGCATTCCCTTCGCATGGCTGAGGCCGGATGTGTCGGGGTCGTGATACAAGGGTCGAACGGCGAAGCCGTTCACCTGGACAACGAAGAGCGTGTCACCATTATCCGGACCGTTCGTGCTGCCCTCGACAAGGGCGGATACAACAGTACCGTCATTGTTGCAGGCATTGGCACGCAATCCAAGAAACAGTCTGTCACCCTTGCCAGGGAGGCGCACGCTGCTGGTGCCCGGTTTGGACTCTTGCTCCCACCCTCGTACTGGGCTGCTGCTATGCAGCGACCGGTCCTCGAGGCGTACTTCAAGGACGTCGCTGACGAGAGCCCCTTGCCGATCGTCATCTACAACGTGAGTACACAGCCCATGTGCAACACTGATTCTGTTTCAGTTCCCGGCCGTAGCGAACGGTGTCAACATGGACTCGGACCTCATGATCGCTTTGGCCCAGCACCCCAACATTGTTGGCGCCAAACTAACATGCGGCGTAAGTATGTAGGTCATGTTCATAACTTCTTACGCCAACAGTCCATGGGCACCCTCAACCGCGTCTGTGCCAACGTGCCGCCCACTGACTTTGCCTGCCTGGGAGGCAAGGCTGAGTTTGCACTCCAGAGCTACGTCGGCGGCTCCCCAGGCCTCATTGCTGCTCTGGCCAACTTGTGAGTTGCCTAATCTGGCCAAAAGGGCCGCAACTGACGCTACAGGTCCCCCAAGGTGCTCGTCGCCCAGTACAATGCCTACATGTCGGGCGACCTTGCCCGTGCCCAAGAGCTCCAACGCCTTCTGGCCGACGCGGACCTTGCCCAGACGAAGCTTGCCATACCTGGTCTCAAGGCCGCCGTCGTCAAGTACTTCGGCTACGGATCCCCCCGCACTCGCTCTCCCCTTCTGGATGGCGACATGACCAAGGTCGATGCACAGGCCGCCGACCTGGATAAGCTGATGGCTCTTGAGAAGAGCCTGTAGAGTTGTAGAGATACGTGGCCCGTGTCCCCTCGCTCGACCTGGGCGTGGACGTCATGTGTTCCTGTATCCTTCGGTGATCTCAGTGGCCAGTAGGCAGGGTTACTCAGGAGACAGAGCCGGCAATTTCGGGAGCCAAAGGATGTAGCAATCTCCACGGTGATATCCTGTACATTTGATGGCAGTAAAACAAAACAGTTATGTGAATGTCTGCACCTCATCGTCAGAGTACCACCGTGTCATAGCCGCAGTGATCTAAAAATCCTAGAAAATAGCCCGAAAAATGACTTAACCAGACACGCAGTCGTCTGTCGATGTGCCATTCATCACTGATATTCAACACATACAGTGTGAGGTGAGAGCAGCTCTCCACTTCAACCGCTGCTCCAAACCCACCTTCTCCCATAATGCGTGTCGCGCCTGTAAGCAGGAGTGTTAGAGTGTCACGTGCCGGTGCGGAGATCACCGTCGGTTTGCTTCCGCTCCAGACGTCATGACTCCCCACATCACTTCTTGTTCCTGGCTCTCAACAACAACTCCATTCTCTCCACGGGCACCTCACCTCTGTCTGACCCAAAACAATCGTTGGTTAGCACGACATGCCGGCCGACGCAACGTGTGAGTTGACCTGAGATAGCATTTGCAGACTTACGGGGAAAATCTAACAAACGTCAGCAGCTCAACCGTCGGGCCGTGAGCCGCGGTCCCGACTCGATCGACCATGTGATGTTTGTCGACGGCACAAGCATCTCTGCATCATCCCCGTCCGCGGTGAACCCTGTGTCAGCTGCAAGACGAGACGTAAAGAGTGCACTTTCGACGACCCGCCGACCACGCGCAAACGGAAACCGAGGGTTTCGACGACAGCAACCAATAACAATGAAGACGCTGGCCCTTCCACAGTGGGTGGAGCACCGACAAGTAGATGCTGATGACCTTTCACAGTCTTTCGCAGCGAGCAAGCAGTGGATGGGAGCTTATCCGGAGATTGTACAGCTACCTGTATCTAGCTCTGCTACCGGACATGAGGCGCGTGGAATGTCGCCATCTTCAATGCACGTGAGTCTGTTTCTGATGCGAAGCACTTCTACAACTGACACTGGAGTAGAGTGCTTCATCCAGTCGGTTCTCGCTACCCGGCGTTCAGGACCTTCCCGTCCCAGGCAGCGCCATCCGTTCAGACCTCAACCACTGGGCTCAAGAACGCCCTCCCGGCCACGGCTCCATCCTCGAGGAGAACCTCCCGCCACTGGACGTGGATGGCGACGATGAAGAATCACATTTCGTCAGTACGGGCGCGTTCAGTAGCCTTGCACTGAAGGATCGTGCTTCCGTCGACCCGGCAAAGTCCAGTTTTGAGCGCGTGGCAAACCTCGCCTTCCGACAAGTATCAGCCGAACCTAGACGGCCAGTCTATTTCATCAAGCACCCGTCGTTGCAATACGGCCGAGGACCAGATACTTCAAGGTCGGCACTGAAGTCCATTGTGGCGAGGTGTAACAGGCTGGGAGACCGGTTGCCTCAAATCGCCCTCGAGGCGTGAGTACAGAGACACCAGGAGAACACCGCTGAATTCTCAGTTTCACCTCCATCACACTCCCTTCCATGCCCTTCATCAACTCCAAGCGGCTAGTGGCTTCATGTGAAGTGGGAGAGGCGGATGCGTCATTTCCACACGCCCTTGTTACGGGTATCATAGCCCATGGTACGCCATACATGCCGATTTTGCGCTCCATTCACCGAGATCTGTGGCGCGACACCCTGCTGGCGCTTGAGGACGAGTATCGACAACCGCGACTGCGCACGATTCAGCTCGAGCTGCTGATTCGTACGTCCCGTCCGAGCGAGAATACTGGACAGAGCGAGATCGGTTTGGCGAGGGTGAGCTTTTTTATGCCGCAGCTAAGCTGACGATCAGGCGGTTGGAGCAGCTCATCTCCTGGGCCTCCACATGGACCCGACACATTGGAACCTGCCATTATGGGAACGACGGACCAGGAAACGCATCTGGTGGACACTCGTGATCCACGACAAGTGGCGGGCCCTGTTCTTTGGTAGACCGAGCAAGTAGGTCGAGTGACGCTAGTTGATCTGACGAACCAGTATCCACAGCAGCAACTACGACGTCTCCATCCCCGACCTAAGTGACAGCGACTCTGGCAGTGAGATGCCTATCAACGAACAGTTGTCGTTTGAGTGCTTCATCGCTACTTGTCATCTCACATCTAAGATTGTCGAGTAGGTAGCCTATTCTCATCAACGCTGACCTAAGCAGTACGTTATTGACCAATTTTTGCACTGTGCGAAGCCTCGCCGACCCGGCCTCGCAAGTCACGCGTCTGGCGGTGTTGGAGGATGTCCGAGCCAAGCTGAAGCGGTTCGAAGATGGCCTTACCGAGCCCCTGCGCGTGAAGCCGCTCCCTTCAATGTCCGAGTCAATGCCGACTGGCGTCTGTGAGTCTTGACACATGTCGCAATGCCGCAATCCCAACGGGTCCTGACAGTAACATAGACTCGTTCCAGCTCTCACTCCTGGGTCTAGGCGTGGTCACCAACCGCCTTATCCTCGACACCTTATCCGACCAGCCTACCTCGCACGGCACGTTGGCCGTCCACAACGCTCTCCAGGCGTGCGAGCGCGTGGCACGCCTCATCCTTGCCCTGACCCAGAGGGACTGTGACCTCTTCTGGATACCATGTACGCGTCTCTAACCGCGAATGTTTGACCCTGCATTATGCTGACAGGCCGCGCCAGACTCGTCTCTGCACATCTCCAACACGGTCAGCCTGCTCCTCCGAATCACCCTCACGGCTGGACGGGACAACAACACCGTCTACACCAGCGCCATCGACTGGACGGTCCGCGTCCTCGACTGGCTCGTGACAATGACGAATAACTGGGACGTGGCGCAGGCCGCCCTGCGCCGTATCGCCACCCCGCTGTCCGTTGCCAGTAGGGAAGTGCCAGATTTCCAGGCCAGCTACCGCGCACTCGCCAAGGCGCTCGGTCTTCCCAGTGAGCTAAATCACAAGACTCGGAAGTGGTTAGCTGACACCCAAACCCCCGCAGTGGACGACGAGAGCAATACGGCCGCAGACCACCTGCTCGAGACTCTGGGCATTGACTTGTCGGGCGCCGACTGGCTCGATTCCGACTTTTCGTGGCTCCTCCACTCGTCCGATCTTATGGGATATGACGGGCTGCCAGGTCGCGGAGAGGCTGCGTTCTAGCGTACCCATTAAGTCATGGTAGCTGGATGTGACCCCTGGCACTTTTCATAGGTTCATGGCTTTACATGTGCCCTCTGGCTGTTCACTGCACTTTTCCGCTCCCTTCGGCCTCCTTCTCGCTACAATACAGCTGTCGTACTGGATCGAACCATCACTTTGGGCGTCATCGGTCCTAATCCTGCCATCCTTGCAGGTTGTTAATGAGCTTGTAAAAGAAACGAATTGTCGAAAAGTGGGCGTTGATGTGGATACGCTCGTTGACAGTGTGGAAGTTGAGCAGCTGGGTCATGGGCGCCGGCGCAAAGCGGTAAATGTGGCGTGAGAGGTCCCAGTAGTCTGGTTTGGGTTTCGTCAGCTACAGTACTCTCAGATGAAGAACAAGATGTAGCTCACATTGCGTATCTGTGAACGCGGTCATTGCAGAGGGGACCACGACCGCGCCAGGGAAGACATGCTTGATCGTGCCGCCCATCAGGTCCCATACGGGACCGCTGTCGGGGGTGAGAGGTGCCGGCTCGGTGGGTGGATACTCGGTCTCGACACGGATGACGTTTTGCGCCACGTTGGCGTGCGAGCCAAAGAGGTCCAGCGTCATGTTCATAGCCTTGGCGATTGGCGAGATGGCACCGATGAGGCGGTCGAGGACGTCCTGGGACGTCTCGAAAAAGCCAATGCGGTAGTTGGTTAATGAGGTAACGTGCTGTCCGTCAGCTAAGTCGATGCGAAGAACCCGAAGCTGCACATACCTCTGGGAGAGCGTTCAACTTGATGCCGCCATTGACAACCGTTATGGCATGGGTCGTACGCAGGAACGCCTCGAGCGCGACGTCCTCGGCGGCGAGCTCCCCGGCCAACTGGGGCCAGCACTGGGGGCACCGGACGAGCCCAACGGTGTCCTTGTCCATCTCGCCATAGGCAGCCGCACATTCGAGATACCTGATGAGCGGGTTGGTGGCCTCCAGATACAGTGGACCGGGGTTCTGTTCCATGGCGGTAAACATCATGCCGGCGATACCGATGGCAGTGTGAGGAGGCGGGCGACTGGCATGGCCACCTGGCATGGAGATGGAGATGCGGACCGTCATCAACCCCTTTTCGGCGAGTCCGACGCGGGCAAAGGTCTGGCCAAAGTCCTTGTCGACGCCCGTGAAGCCCTCGTCGAGGATGAGGGACGCACCGTCACGGCCATACCGCTTGAGAATGTGTTGCGAGAGGTGGCCGGCACCCCGAGGTCCAGTGATCTCTTCGTCAAAGCCCTGCGTTGTCAGCTACGCCCGATAATCAGTAGCTGACGCACGAAGGAGTAGAGGATGGTTCTAAGCGTTCTAGTCAGCTGAACATGGGCCGCCATGCCTCACCTCTCAGGCTTGAAGCTCTCCGACAAGAGCTTCTCTGTTGCGGAGAGTTGCGCAATAAGCTGTGTTCTGTCAGCTAGCGAGGGGAGCATAGCACTCACAGTCGACTTCATGTCCGTTGTTCCGCGGCCCCACACCCACCCCTCACTGTCCAAGTGGGCCGAGAATGGTGGGTAGGTCCACTGGTCGAGCGTGGTAGGGTTGATGGGAACCACTGTGCTGTCAGCTTGAGGGATCAATCGTGAAGCTGCTGGCTTACCGTCCTGGTGGGCCATGAAGATCTAATACTTGTCAGCTGAGGTTGGGCCACGGCCAGCTGCCACGTACAACCGGTTTGAGGGACGAGTTCTTGCCCTTCCAGGTGAACAAAAGGCCGTGTGTGTTCACATGCTCCAGTTCGAGGTGTTTATGACTGGACGTGAGCTGGAATCAAAGCGAGGAACACTTAGCTCACAAGAGTGGGAATGTCTGGCGGAGATACGTCTCAAACGTCGTAAAGATGTCCCATCGAGAGTCCGTTGGGTCCATTGGCATATCGTCAAAGCTCTCCGTGGGCTACTGTCAGCTCTTCGATCTTGCGCTTAGCCGACGTACAATCTGGACAGCCTCGGCCAGACGGGCGTATGCCATATCTCGGTCGGTCTCGCTCGCTGCCGGGTTCTTCTGTCAGCTGTAACACTCCTGGTTTCTTTTCAACTAACCCAGTCACCGCCAACGTTGCGCACATCGGGCTGCACGGGACACCGCACGATGGCCGAGTCGGTAAGCGCATGGCCATGCTTGCATTCATGGCTTGAACCACTGGCACTCTGCCCGCTGGACCACTTGAGTCCGGCCCAGAGCGCGACGATGCCAATGACAGCGGCGAGCAGGATCTTCCTCATGTCTGGCGGAGGGGGGTTGCCCGTCCCAGTGCTGGAGGCGTGGATGGACGGAGGGGCTGGGGCGGGGTCTAGACTGGATTTCTCCTTGGGTTGCTGGGCGGACATGGTGCTTGGTGAGGCTGAGAGCAGGTGAAGGAAAGAGGGTGAGACGACGAGGAAGACACTCGAGGACCTGTAGTCAAGTGGTGGGCAGGCCGAGTGGAGAGTCTCACATGGCATTCTCCGCCGACGTCATGTGCGGGGGAAGCGAAGGTGCTGGTGGACCCAACGTAGAGTCGTCAGCGGCAGATTGCAGGCACGGCGTGGGGTTGAAGCATAATATGCACGCAGACGAGTAGGGAGTCAGTAACAAGTCGCCAGTGGCCAGTGGCTAGTGGGACCAGTGGCGGCCAGTGATCCAGTGATCCAGTGAGTGGTAAGTTGAAGGTTGATCACCACAGTCCTGTGTCTGAACTGCACTCTCAGTGGCGGTTGCAGTGACACTCGGGGGGGGGAACGGCCTACGTCTCTTTGCTCGTGAACATGTCATTCAAATGCATTTGTATAATGAGGCTAAATGGCGGGTCCGGCGCGTGCGCATGCAAACATGCAGGTCGTAAGAGGGTGTTTGGTGTAGTGTAGTTGTTGTATTGGTGTAGACTCTAGGCATCTGACGAAATGGGTCAACAAGCTGAAATTGAAATTGGGTGGCGAAAATGACGACTCACAAATACAGGGTCGGCTGGTTAATGGTGTACAACGAGGTCGTGTCGATGATCGATGAGGAGGCCCAAGAGAGATGGAGGCGGAGCAGAACAGAGAGAGGAGTAAGCTCTTGCTCAACGCCTGCGCGAAGTCTCGTTGCGGGCCGAGTACACGTTCATGACCGAGTGGACCAGGTCGGCGAAGCCGGGGCAAGGGTGCGCGCTCAGAGGGGTCGAGTTGCGGCGGGGGGAGGTGGGTGGCGAGACGGGGGTCTGGGCCTGGACGATGGGGCGCGAAGCAGCGGTAAGAGTCATTGTGATGGTGTTGTTGGTTTGGGTGTTGGTGTTGCGTAGAGTGTGCAGTGTTGCGGTGAGGCAGGTGGGCTTGGCAGTGTGTGGTTGAAAGACTTGCATGCCCAACACGCCGGTCTTTATATTCTGCGTCTGTCGGAGGAACCCGAGTCGAGTGTGAGTAGTCTGACGTGAGCCGTGCACATGCTGAGGTGATCGCATGTCGCTGGACCAATCATATGCCTGGCAAATGTCATGCATTGGCCCATTGTCCCCTTTCTCGACTTCCTTTTGACCTCGTTTGCGAACAATAAAGGGCCCAAAATCGGCCGACAAGTGCAAATAAAGGCGCCAGAACTAGGAAGCTTTGCGCCATCGTCCAGGGCACATGAGCACGTTCGCACGGCAAATTCCGGACCGCACGCCGGCGCCTGCCAGCAGCGTCCACGACCGTCCACCGTGCAGCAAAACCTTCTCACCAGGGCGACCAGTGCGTCCAACCCCAGCACATGCATTACACGCTTGGCAGAAAGAAGCTGCTCTTTTGCTTGGCAAGCATCAAGCGAAGCGCCTCCTGCTGTGCATAATGTGACGTCGGAAAGAGCCTGGCCGACGGCAATGGGTCCCCCAGGGACCAGTGGCCAGTGGCGAGCAGCAGATTTGCCGCAGACGAACATTGACTTGATTGCGGTAGGCTGCAGCCTCAGGCTCCTGCGAAGCATGACACACTTGGCACCTGGACCCGACGATCCGATGACCTGAGCGTCGGGTGCTGGAATCCCGACCACTGATCACTGAGCCACTATTGACTGCTCAGTCCCCCAGTGCGCTCGGGTAGGTGGGCGTCAGCACATGAGCTAGTTGATGGCTGCAGTCTGCGCACACCTCCTGCCAAGCCACTAGTTGGGCGGAAGATGCCGAGAGGACCGGAGATGAGTGTTTGGTTCAGTATCTTTCAGGATACCTGCGCATTCGCCACATGGAACGTCATTGTTTTGCATGGCCCTCCTACTCATCCCAGACAGCCGGCGTCGTGGTATGTGGGCAAACAAATATAGGCCTCGAGTGCAGAGTGGTAGTCACATAGCCAGAGTGTTCCCTACAGGGGAGCCGCGCAGCACATCCTACAGCCACACTTTGCACGATAGTTTAAAAGCTAGACTCTGCCTGCCCCATTTGAGCCATCAAAGCACCTGAAAACCAGCATTCGGTCTGGCCTGGAAGATAACATGGCCGTCGACATGTGTTGCCCAGGCTCAGGAGAGCCAACGACGATCCGCCACCTTCACCTTCGTGGTAGTATGGCGGATCTCGTCTATCTCGTCTAGTCGTCTATCCAGCCTCAAGCACGCTCCATCCTGGTCTCACAGTAGGGTATGAGTGTAGATCTACTGCCAGGCTCTTCTGAGTTCTCCCATGTCTGAAAGATGATCCTCCTGACGGGCAGTTGAGCGAGATGAAGAGCAAAACGTTCAACGTGGCAGAGGGCGGAGGTCTCCTTCAGACTTCACGTCGCACCAAAACGGCGGGGTACAGTGCATCATCACTCCGACTGTGATGCCCGCCATATCCAACTGTATAGCCTCAACCTCTCCCCACTCGTCGACCTAGAGACACTCGTCGGTACGCGGAAAGAGTACGTACGGGTGCTGCCTATATTCACTCAGGCGCACCGAGCCGTCCACAGCCGGATCTCATTCATCCTATCTAACTCACCGTCGCGGGCATGGACACCCGTCATGCGCGGTGTGGATGCACTGCGCCTCGGCATTCTACCATCTCGCCTCCTCGGCACGCTCCGTAGGGTTCACCAGTTCTTCCAAAAAACCCCACCCCCGTGGCACCGGGTTCGAGGTCGTCAAGCTCGTCAAGCTCGTCTCTGGCACCTTTCGCACCGAGGCTCATCTTCACAGGCTACCGGCCCTTCAGCGGCGTCGAGTTGTGCCTCAACATCGTGTTAGGAGGGCACGCACCTCCCTCTATCTCGTCTGGCGTCTCCGCAAAGGGCAAGACGCTACAGTAAGCCGACGACCAAGCCCATCACGTCACACAACACAGTGTACACAGTCGCCTTCTTCCTAAATCAATGCATCTTTGTATCTGGATCTGGATCTGTCATCTGGCCGTCTGCCATGTCTGTATTAGCCTTGCCTGGTACCGCGCCTCTACTGCCCGACAAATCCAATATCGCCCGCTCGCCCGCCCGCTCGCCCTTGTCTCTTCTCTCTTGTTCTCTACTTCTCAAACATCTCGCCGGCGACGAGGTCGCCGCGCCGCCTGGCCTCGTCCGTGAGGCTCATGTCGTTGAGCTCGTGGTCGCTGCCAGCGCGGCGGCGCTCGCCGCGGGCCTGGGTCGCCGGCATGGGGTCCACGAGACGCCTGGATGGCGCGGCACCGACGGCGGCGGGCTCGGCGAACGCCTCGCGGAGCTTTTCGGTGGCTATCCTGCGGATCTCGCTCAGGACCGTGCGCGTCACTTGGAGCAGGGGGCCGGCGAGACCGAGTTGCAAGATGATGTATGCGGACGCGGCGGCCACGACGAGCAGGGCAAAGTACAGGGGGTTGAAGAGGACGGCCATGGCCTCGTTCCATCCCAGCGCGACGAGGAGACCGTAGATCCACATCGGGATCTGGGCGACCGAGGACACCATGGAGCGCTTGGCCTCGACGTAGGCTGCGTCGGCCTCGCGCTTGAACCGTGTCTCGAGCGAGTTGAGGCGCGTGGGCGTCACGAGCGTGAAGGCCGTCGAGGGGTCGAGCGAGTCCTCCTCGACGTCATAGTCGGGGTCAGGGGAAGGGAGGGGCGGGAGGAGGTCGCTGTCGACGGGCTTGACAGTCGCAAAGATGGGGAGGAGGGTGAGGGTATCGTCGCGGGCCTTTTTGAACGCGCCGTCCAGGTCATCCTCGGGCTTCCACACGCGCGGCACCCCTTGGTCGTCGTAACGGAACCGCTCCTCAAAGCTGCCTCGCAGAGTCGACAGCACGACAGTGTCGGCAGTCTGCTCCTCGAGCTTTTTGCGGAGGGCAAGCCATGAGCGCAGCGCAAGCGTCTTGAGCGCAGACTCGTTCTCGTCGGTCGTGCAGTTGTAGCTCGTGGCCTTGGCGAGGTACGTCGTCTGTGACGATTTGGTCACATCGCGGTATGTCTTGAGAACAGAGTCCCACATGTCCGTCGACGGCTTGCTGAGTGCGAGCTCGACGGGCTCGTTGATACCCTTCTTGACAGTACGCTCAATGCCGTTGACCATCTTCTTGGTCTCGTCCGCACGCGACCGGTCGGCAACGAGCTTCAGGTCATCGTCAAGGAGCTCCAGCTCGTGCTGGTACTCCCATTCTGTGCCGGGAATAGTCACCTCTGCGGGGTCAGTATGGTGTTCCTTGCGCCAAGTGACCCACCCTTGGCAATGGCCAGGAAACCGTCACGGGCCTCCGCAGTGCAGCGGGTCACGACCTGGGCAAAGTCGTACGAGGGTCCCTTGAGAGCAGCGGCAATGTCGGCGACAAACTTGGCAATGGTGGCCTTGTGAGCATTCTTCAACTGGCCGAGGTGGAGTGGGGAGATGGAGGTGTGGAGGTTGGTGAGGAGGTCGAGGCGCTTGCGCTGGTACACACCCTGGTGATAGCGCGAGGCGGCAGTGTCAAAGGTGGCTGCAATGGGTTAGCACAGAAGGTGACCTAGAAACCCACTGGTAGCAGCTGCGAGCCACTGTTCCATGAGGCTGCCGAGGCCGTCCACGATGGTGCCCGCCTCGATGGGCTTCCGCACACCCTTGGCATTCAGCGTGAACGTCTCGGTGACAGCGGTGGCAATCTCGTCGCAGCGGAACTGGGCGAGGAGCTCCTGCTGGGTCGGGAGGTCGAGGTCCTTGTTGGTCAGGACCTGTTGCCAGATCCCGTCCATGTAGAAGCTGACACCGTCCGCGGGGATACGCTTGTGGTATGCGGGCTGGAAGACATAGTCGGAGCGCGTCCGGTCGGTGAAGCGCCTGCGAAGGTCGACGACGGCCTGCTCGAACTTTTCGGGCATGAGGATCTTGTGCGGGAGAGCAGCAAACGACAGGTCAAAGTAGTCGGTCAGGCGTGTGTCAGACAGGTGGGCAGGCTTGGAGAGCGTGTGCCAGATCTTCTCCATGTCGGCAGTCAGAGTTGCGGTGAGGTTCTCGATGGGCGTGGCTCCGACGTGGTCACGAATCACAAACAGGATGAGCGTCTTCTCCTTGGTCCTGCCCTGCGTCGAGTTGCCGTCGCCACCGAATAAGCCGAGGTTGACCTCGAACACGGTCTTGAGCAAGCCCATGTTGGCACCTTGGTAGAGACCAATCTGATGCTCCCTGGGCACGGTCAGTTGGTGGCGGCCGGGGGATTATAAGGGGTTGTGGGGATGGGGACCATGCCACGTCCAACCCAACCCCTTGCACGTCACGTCACTCACCAGAGGTTGACAATGAGGACCTCGGTACTGGCAAGCGAGAACAAGGCGCTCTTACGCTCAAAGTCCTGGTCCTCGCCGCGCTCGCGGCCGTCGGTACCCTCCACATCCATGACCAGCGTCGAAGAGTAGGCGGAGGGACACATCCAAATACCCTTTGTGGTCTGTTGGCGCTTGGACTCGTCCATGACATCAAACGACGTGCCAAACAGACGGTTCAGGAGGGTCGACTTGCCCGTAGACTGCGATCCGAACACGGACACGACGTCGTACGCAAAGCCCTTGTCGAGCATCCCCCACTTGTCCAGCGAAGCCGAGAGCTTGGTACTAAAGGGCAGTGGTCAGTACCACGCAACGACAGGAGACACCCACGTAAACTCCTGCTGCTCATTGACAATCTGCAGCCTGCCCTCTCCGACCCGGTTTGTGGGCTGGGGCTGGGGAGGGGTGGCGAGAGGTGCAGCGACGGGGGCGGACGGGGCCACGGCCACGGGGAGCGGAGCGACAGTAGCCGACGGCGCAGGCTGGGTAGGCGGGGCCGAGAAGTCGATGGTAGGCGATGGGATAGCCACCGGCACTGCCGGGGCGCCGACAGGATCGGCGGCCACGGTATGAGAGTCCGTCTCCAGACTCATGGCAAGACAAAGTGTGTATGTGATGAGAGGAGGTGGAAGGGAGAGATCTCGTGAATGGATGGTTCGGCCACGTCCTGGAGCGCGCCATCGTCAACAGAGGCCGAAGCTTAAGTGGGGGGCCTCGAAAAGAGACAGTGGGCCCCGCATTCTGGCACTGCTGTGGCCGTCCTGGCCGCGTCATGGAACTGCCATGGGGGTACGCGTGTCTGTGTGTACGCATGTGAGCGATGCATGGCCACGGTGCGGCCGTGTTGGTCTGCAGGAGTTGAGGAGGAGTGGTGCTGACGCTTGCGTACCGTGAGGCAGAAGGGCAGTCGACAATGAAGCAGCCACCTCCAAGTAAAACAAATGTGGCACTTTGGAGGCGGCTGTGTCAAGCTGACAAAGTAAATTCGGGACAACGGACAAGGTAGTCGACAGGCAGTTCCTCCTGGGCTCATGAGGGACCATTGGACACCGTCAATGAGACCCAGTTGATAAACAAGCAACCAGTGGGCATGCCTTGACGCGGTCCCATCTTTATCACAGCAATATGTATATCACTAGAACGCTATTGTCACAAAAGTCCCTCTTATCATTGACAGATTGAAACTCTGTCATTACGTCGTGGAAGTGTGAGCTGCCGTGCCAGGTAGGACACGCCTTCATGAGAAGACGGCCATCAGTACAACCTGGGTCATTCAGAACATACACTTCGGCATTTCTGTCGCGTGGCAACCTCGTGGCATTACCCTGACAGCCAATCGAGAATCTTGAGTCAACGCGCTCCCAACTCTCCAGCATTCCTGACACCCAGGTCACAGAGAGGACCCCACACAAACATGGGTCACTGGTACACTGCGCCTCCTCCCTCGCACAACAAAGATATATCTAGGAGACGAGAGACGGGAGGGATTGTGGCAACTCGGTTGAGTTCTGACATTGACCAATGGGCTGAGCCGCGTTGGGCGTGCCTTGGCACCATTGTCTATGTCAGTGTTGGCCCATCTGCTGTCGTCATTCCATGATCCATGTTACGGTCTGCGCTTTGGTCTGCGCTTTTTCGTCGTTGTCGACCGGGGGTGTGTTGGCGGCCTCACGAGCAAGTAGAGGCCGTAAACCACACATTCCGGACAGCGTCAGTATTTCGACTCGGGGGATTGGCTGAGCGCTCGAAGTGCCTCGGCGCTTCCCACCACCACCACCCCTCCTGCCATCCAACACAGCGCCGAGGGCCATCTGACTCTGCCACCGTCCCCGCTGTATCCAGAGTCTGCCCCCAGAGTCTGGACACCACAGATAGCTCCTCTCCCCGAGATGTGGGGACGACGATCGTGGACTGTGCGTGATGATATATTCATTTTGTCCCTAGTTGTTTCCTCAACAGCCCCCTAGGACCAGTTTTCTAGTGGTGGTGGGCAAGCGAGTCGTGAGCCTCGTACTTGAGGTTGTAGACTGTGCGAGTGTTAGAGCAAGGACGACGGCGACCAAGAGTGACAGTGAACGTACCCGAACCGCACTCGGGGCAGCGGTGGTTCTTGAGGCTGGTGTTGAGGTGGAGCCAGATGGTGTCGTGCGAGTCGGCGGGGAAGCCGGTGCAGCCAACGTGGCGCTCGGGGAACTGTTACCTGGTCAGCTATTGCAACTCCAAGCAGTTGGCAGGAGGGGATAGGGGGTGGGCGGGCATGATGACGCACGTAGGAGAAGACCTCAATGGGCTTGTCGAGGGTGCCAATACGGTCGGCCTCGAGGGGGGTCATGTCGAAGACGTCGACGCCCTCGACCTTACCGAGGAGCTCGAAGCGCTCGATACCGGTAGCCTGCTGCTCGCTGCACGGGTGTCAGCATTGGGTTCACTGTTGGTTTGGCGGTGGCTGTCCGGGCCCCTCCGAATCTCAAAATGGCCGCCTATTGTTCCTCCGAGCGATAGGTTGGAGCGACCAGCAGCATCTCCATCTTCTGCAGCACGGGAGATGATAGTCTCTCGTATGCGTGTACGCACTCTGTGGGGATCTGGCCAGCCTGGACGCCTTCACCTGTCAAGACGTCAGCGCATGTCAAGTCATTAGCCAGCAGGTATATAGACGAACCGAGAAGCTGGGGAGGGCCGCCGGCGCCGGCGCGGAGGGCCGAGGCCGAGAAGGCGCGGGGGACGACAGCCTGGGCGGGGCGGGCGGCAATGAGGGGGCGGGCAGCGCGGAGGGAGCGGAGGAGGGCGACCATGGTGAGGGGGAGGTGTGGTGGTGAGAGAGTGGTGTTGTAGGTGGGTTCGACAAGAAAGAGGCAGGACGCCATTCGACGGCCACCCAGCGAGCGTGTGTGGGTGTCTGGCGCCGGTGCCCAGGCGTGGGCACAGGCCTGCCAGCCCGCCAGCAGCGCCTGGGTGGGAGCCCGCCGTACGGTGAGAGCGAGCAGACCCGACACCCGCCGCTCTGGGCTGGGAGCGGAGGCATTTATAACGCCGCGGGATGTGGCAGTTGAGAGTTGATCTACGCAGGAACCCGACGCGCGTGATTTTCCCTGGCGCGCGCACGCCACCCACCGTCAGGCAGGTCATCTTGCAGCCTGCACAGGATGGACGTCGCGTCTCTCTTGATCTCTTGCTTTCATCATCCATTGCCATGCAGCTAGCAGCCGCTGCTGGCGCCCATACCCAATAATCCCTCCTCCTCCTCCACCACCCCCTCCCTCGACACCCTCCCTCCCATCTCCCGATTTCACCCCCTCCCCTCCCCCTGCCACCATGTCTTCCTCCTCGCGTCTTCCTCTCGCCCCCGATCCGGACAAGTGGCTCACCGCGAGGAAGGTCGACAAACCCCTCAAGCAGCGTCCACTTGTTAGCTCCCAGTTCAAAGCCCACCATGGAGTCGCAACACCTCCGTCCACGGGACGCAAACGGGGCAGTGCGTCCAACAAGGCAGCGCCGGCCGCGCCTTCCTCCTCGGCATCTACAAAGCGCCGTGCCCCAAACGCGACACCAACGGCACCGATCCGTGGCATCGCCTCTTACCTCACCCCCACGAGCGCCGATGTAAAGAGGCCCAGTGCAACAGCAGCTCGCGCTAAGCTTCCCAAACCTCCTGCGGTGCGCACCCCATCACTGGACCCCAACACGGATGCCAGCGTGACGGCGTGGATGGCGACTCTGCCGCGTACACGTCCTGTCGAGGAGCCAGTAAAGTCCAGTGGTGCACCTCGTACACCCGATGTGCCACCGTTATCCCTCCGCGACCTTACCCCTGTTCCCGACGACATCTTGGCACGCCACCGTCGCTTGTGCGGGCAGGACAGCGCGCGTCGCACCACGGCCGTGTCCCCTTGGCGCCGTGGGCAAGAGACCGAAGAGGACAAAGAAGCTGCAAAGGCTGCACGTGCAGTTGCGCGTAAGGAGGCCGATGAGCGCATGGAAGCGGAGCGCGAGCGCAAGCGTCGCCGTCTCGACGTGCGTGAGGCGGTTGCCGGGGAGGCGCTGCATCGCGTCAACACGGCCAAGGAACGTCGCGCACTCGGCGAGTTCAAGTCCCTGGTTCAGCTATCCAGCTCGGCCGACGGGTCCTCTTCACCTTTGCGCGACCGCGAGTCGTCTCCCAGTGAACGCCAGGCATTAGCACAGAAGGCTGGTCCCAACACGACTCTGCGTCGTTATACGTCTGCGCTGGAGAACCCTGTTGGTCATCGTGACAGCGCGTGGCCATCAAAACAGTCCAACACTACTCCCCGCCATTTCCCCCCTCTTCAGACCGCGAGTTCACGACCTCCTCGCTCACCAGTTACCACCCCACGCAAGCAACGGTCGACGCAACACCACAAAGTTACCCCGCCCAAGTCGCTAAAGTCGCATACACCCCGAAAGTACGACGAGCAGCAGGAGACGCTCTTTGTGTTCCCGGCGCCTCCGCGGCAACCCGTCTTCAAGCAGCCCGCGTTACCAAAGCCGGTCTCTGGTTGGGAGCCTGTCGACATGGAACCCGAGACCCTAATTACTTGGAGCCTGGGTGGAGAGACTCTTGAGGTTGCATCCCCGCCTGGGACAGTGCCCCATCAAGCTGTCGCTCAACCTCCCGTGGAATTGCGCTTTGCCGCGCCATTGTCAGCCATTGTGGAGGACGATGATGCAGATAGCGTGAGTTGAACATGCCTCATTGCGTAGCTGACCCCTCAGATTGCCCCTTCCATTCCCTCCCAGTCGTTCCCTCATCTCCTCGACTCGTCCCCGTCGCCCGACGAGCGTCACTCTAGGTCGCCGACTCGCGCGGGGTCAACACCCCCACGACTGCCCGACTTTCCTGCTGCTCGTTCCCTGCATCGCAAGTCGAGTGCCACCGTTCCCGAGTCGTTTGTGTACGTCGCCAGCCGCTCTCCTTCCCCATCTTCCCCCTCGCCCCAGAAGAGGCTCATCCGTCGCGTGGGCGATATTATGCCACCCAAACGCGGCTTCTTCTCGTCGATTACGGACATGCAGTCACCTGCCGCTTCAGAGTCCAACTCTCGACTGTTAACGTTGACCAAGGGATCGACACCAAAGGCCGCACCACGCCGCACCAAGACACAGGACAAGTCGCAGTCCAAGCTTGAATCCTTTGGATACTTCCCCAGCAAGACTCGCGCGGTCGCCGACTTTGACGAGGCGTTCTCGGATGAAGAGGACCTGGACTTTGGCGACGAGCCCGTTGCGTTTGCCAGCCCACTCTCTCGGACTGGCCTCGTCCCCGTACCCGATGCGCCCCCTCACCCCGCCCTCCGTCCTGCAGGTATCCGCGAGATGGCCAAGCGCCAGACTGCCGCCATGGACCGGCATCTTGGCCAGTCTTCTCGCCATCCGCAGAGCCCAGTATGGTCCGCCAAGGACGACACAGCGAGCCACGGTGAACTGCCCCAAAGCGACCCCCTATTCTCCACCGACACATCCAGCAGCCTGCCCTCGGACGACGGACCCCGGATCAGCGAGTCGACCCGTGCGTGGTGGGACAAGCTGGGGGAAATGTCGGAAATGTCAGACGGCGACGGTCTGACAAGTTTGTAAAATGTACGCCCAACAACAACACCCCGTAGTTTGTTTGTAGACATCCATACAGTAGTAGTAGCATGCATGTGAACAACATTTTATCATTGTGAAGATGAGGTGCAGGACGAGGTATTGGCACCGGGCCACCGGGGTAGTGTGGCGGGGAGAAGTATGGTGATGTGGCCCCACACACAACGCCACGAGCGGAGGTCGTCCAAGCAACATGCCGAGGTGAGCGCGTATGAGCGGGCGCGACTGGTCTCTGATCTCTGTCGAGTGTGGCCATATTACTGCCTCCTTCCAGTCCCTCGTACCAGTATAGCACCGTGCAGGAGCCAAGCTGTCCGGCCCATGACAAAGTCAATTAAGTGAAACCGTCTTGCCACGCGTTTTGTCGTACGCGCGAAATCTTGAAGAACATGGCTCGTCCACTGGCCCACTCATTGGCAGGGGGTTTGGGGGCTCCTGTATCGCTACCATAATTCAGTTCACGCCGACCTGCTGCCTGCTGTCAGCGGCGGTGCGTAGTCTATTGCACTCTATGTACAGATCTACAAGCATTGGCCGTGCAAGACGCATAGGTTCCGAGGTCGCGCCGCCGCCACCTGTTGGACGCGCGCGCGTCATTCATTCCGCTAGCGGCGGCGGCGTGTCGTTCCCTACCCGTTTTAGATCTCACCGCGCTTCGCTATGCTTTCATCCTTGCTCGTTTCTTCCATCCATCCGCGCCTCGCACTGTTTCCCACACGTCTCCGCTTAGTACACCCAGCGTCTCCCACACACACACTCCCTTATATACCACCGCCCAAAAGAACACTCCAAAACAACAGCAACACTGGCACAGCACGCACGCAGCGCAGTGATGGCTCCAGTGCCATACACGTCCCAGCCCCCGTCCCAGTCCCCGCAGCCATCCACCATCTTGGCCCAGAGCGTCAAGTATCGGTCCACATACCAGAAACGTACCTCGCTCGTCGCCATGTCGCCCACTGCCATCATGTCTGAGCCTGCGGGAACTCCGGGGCCCGGCGGTACCCCCGGTGTATCGACACACACGGCCACGGCGCTTGGCCTGCCCCGCTCGCCGGCGGCGACGGCCAAGCTGGACGATATCTCGCGCCGCGTGAGGGAACAGAGTGACCGGTGAGTGGGAATCGCGTAGCGTCTGCCCGCGAACGTGGCATGCCGCGGTGTTGCTTCGTGTGCGTGTTGCGCGCCTGCCGCCAGATGTTGTCGACGGTCGTGAAATCATCTGGCCGCCGACCCAACACCGCGCCGGCCATGTGGACTGTGGACTGTGGACTGTGGACTGTGGACTGTGGACTGTGGACTGTAAACGTAGCGGCGCTGACCCCGCCAGCCTCCAGCGCGCACTCACCCCGATCGCGGACGGTATCAAGGTGTTTGCCGACACCAACCCCGTCATCTTTGTGCGTCTGGTCTTACGTGTGCTGTGCCGCAACGTCCAAAGCATAGAACATGCTCCGTGTACCCAGTTCGTTACTGACAACGGTCACGCAGACCTTCCTCGCCATCTTTGCCGCGCTGAGCTTCATCCCCGTCGCGTGTTTCGTGTACGTGTCCGATCCTGTAGACTCAGTGGGAAGAGAGAGTAAACGGCGCTAACTCCATTTTAGCGGCTTTGTCGTCGCCGCCACAGTCTTGTTCTCGGGCACGGCCGTGTTTGGACTGTGCTTGAGCGTCGCCGCCGCCGTCTTCTTTGCAGGTACGTATCTGTTGGCATACATACACCCTCCTTGCAACTCCCCCACACCCACATGTTACTAACTCTTGTTCCTCCACAGGCGCCGTCCTCCTCCCCGTCCTGATCTTCACGGGCACCATGGCCCTGCTCTCCCTGTGTTGCCTGCTGGGCCTGTTCCTCGCCCACCGTCTCTACCTGCACCTCACGGACGCCAGCGCCGCCGACAGGGGCATGGTCGAGACGCTCTCCACGGGCGTGCGCACCTGGTTTGACGAGACGCGCTCCCGCGTCGGCCTCGGACCGCACACGTACCGCCCCATGGCGTTTGAAGACTACAAGGCGTTCGACGAGCACCACCTCCAGCACCAGCACCAGCACCAGCACCAGCACGGCGCGCACACGCACACACACCGCGGGAGCGAGTACGTCGCCGTGACGGGCGGGCCCGGCGGCGGCAAGCCCCAGCTCGGCTTCATCGACTATACGGCACACCACCCGCAGCCGACGCCGAGCCACCCGCACGCGCCGGCGCACACCGCGCACGGCGCGTCGCCCGTGACCATGCCCCGCATCAAGGTCGAGTCGAAGTCCGACCTGTTCACCCCACAGGGCCAGTCGCAGGGCCAGCGTGTGCGCCCCGCAGACACGACGGTGGTCAAGCGCGAGAGCGACGACAGCGACTGGGAGAGCGAGGGCTAGAGGCGCTAGACGACGGGGTGGTTTTGGTTTTGCCCAGTGCGCAGTGCTTCCTGCTTCCGTTTCCGTTCAACTTGACACATATGACTAGTACATTCGACCTTTGAAAACGCGACTACGACGTCCCTCTTCTCTCTCTCTCTCTCTCTCTCTCTCTCTCTCTCTCTCTAGTACCACCTTCCTATCGTCTCCTGTATACCGATGTTGTAGATGATGATGATGCGACAATATGACGATATATGCCTGTTTGTATGGTTTTTTTTTTGTGTTACCTGGAATACCGCTTCGCTTTTACCAGCGGGTGACGTCGGCCTCTGCCTCGCCAAACACCGACTCCTTCTTGACGCCGAACCCGTCCTGTTCGTCCTTGTTCCACTCGTCGAGGGAGATGACGCGCTCCTGGTAAAAGTTGGGCATCTTGCGCCGCAGCCAGCCGTCGACCCAGCCGTTGATGGCCTCAAACTCGAGGAGGAAGCCGTCGTGCCCGTCGGGCGAGGGGATGATGACGAGCTCGGCGTCGGGAATGTACGCGGCCAGCTCGCGCTGCTCGGACGGCTGGAACAGGCCGTCGCTCTCGATACCGATCACCAGCGCAGGCGGGAGGAGCGACAGCGCGTGGTGCAGCGCCTCCTCGATCACCTCGTCGTCCTCGGACCGAACCACGGGCAGGTCGGCCGAGGGCGTGCCCGGGAAATTGGACGGGAGCGACAGGTCGTGCGTGTCGAGCTTGCGCGTAATGTGGATGTAGCAGTTGGCGTCAAAGCGGCCCGTAAACTTGTCGCCCTGGTAGCGGAGGTACGACTGGGCGTTGAAGACTTTTTGGTTGCTGCGGTCGCCGCCCGTGCCGAGCTTGCCGCGCGGGACGCCGAGGGAGATGTTGGTGCCGCCGTTGGACGAGCCGCTGGGCGAGCCGTTGGCCGCGGCCGAGCTGGCGCTGGTCTCTCCCGTGCCGTTGGCGTCAGCGCCGTTGGCCTCGTTGTTTCCGTTGGAGCTGGGCGAAGACGGGATCGGCGGGGTGCCGGCCCGGCTGCCTTGGAGGGTGGCAAACGACCTGTGGCCGTCGTTGTGCTGGAGCCATGCGGGCGACCTGGTCAACTCGCCATCAGACGGCTCGGCGGGGTTGGTCGTCTCGGATCCGCCCATGACACGGACACCGAGGGGAGGCACCTTGCTCGCGCGCGAGATACCCGTCTTGCGGCCAAACCTCGACTCGAACGAGTCGCGCGAGCGGTAGGTGAGCAGCGCCGCCATGCGCGCCGCCGCGAGACCGCGCGTCGGCTGGGCGTGCAGGTCGACCTCGCCTTGCTCCTGCTCAAAGTAGTAGCCGTCGCGGTAGTCTGGGTCCGAGTAGATGGACTGGCGCTGGGCCTCGCCCCACGAGATACACCACGCCGAGTGGCGAGCCGAAGTCGCAAGGGGCACAATCGCCTTGACGAACCCTGGAGGCGTGTTGAGTGGGTACTCGAGCGTGGTCATGCCGCCCATCGAGCCGCCAATGACCGCGGCGATGCTGTTGACACCCAGCTGGCGCAGAATCAAGTAATGGAGACTTGGAATTTCCGAGTCAGTGCTGTGTGCTTCGCCTCACCCAACCACACCGCCACCACGCTCCAAAATCTCACCGAACATCGTCCTTGACACTGCTTCCAGGCATCTCGGGGCCGTATGGCTTGCCCGTCGCCGGGTTGGCGGTGACGCTCGAGATCGTTCCATAGGGCGAGCCAATAACGTTGCCACAGAAGATGAAGAACCGCGTTGGGTCGAACGCGCGGTTGGGACCAAGGAGGGGTCCCCACCTGACACAAAGTGAGCACGCCATCGGCCAACCTCCACACCCAGCAGCTGTGGCCGTTCGCCACCACCACAGCTGCAGTGGGCATCGAGCAACAAGCACGCACCAGTCCTCCATGTCGGCGCTGCCCGTGAGCGCATGGCAGATGACAAGACAGTTGTCGCCCGCGGCATTGAGCTTGCCCCACGTCTTGTAGGCGACGGGGATATCGGTGAGCTCGACGCCGGATTCAAACGTAAAGCGCGGCACCACCGCAACTTCTTGCTCGATCAGAGACGAAAAGGGGTTGGATGTAGGCGGAGCTGGGATGGTCATTTTAGCATGTGCAAGTATGTGGGTGATGGAGAGGAACAAGGAAAAGGAAGCTGCTGGGGGGCCACAACGTACGTTCAGATGTCATGGCAGGTGTGTGTGTGGAACGAGATAAAGTGGGAGACGTCGAGTCGATGGACTTTTCGGGGCTTGCCGAGAGGAGGGACGACCCACCGGCCGCTTCGGGGTCAACCTTTAACCTGGGCCTTGCCCTGCGCGCCCGGCGGTAGCCGCACAGTGCCGTCGATCACCGAGTGGGTGAAGCTGGTGGGATGTGATCTGTGATCTGTGAGAGGAGCGGTGCGGCGGACGCATGCTGCAATGTTGTCGGCGATGCACATCTCTTACATCCATCCATGCACACGATATCACCCACGCCACCCATGCGCGTCGCCACTCATCGTGCCCCTCCGTCGCTACGTCGCTGATGTGGGTGTCGCGTGGACAGCATGGACAGAGCTACAGAGCCTCCCTTTGAGAGCGTGGTTGCTGCACGGTTCACGCACACCGTTAGTGGACACATCAAACGCGCATCACTCCACACCCCCCGCCGGTGTCTTCCCTCTGCGCCTTCCCCCCCACGTCGTCCACCGTGTCTCCGTCACCATCAGCCCCCCCTCCCATCTCTGCATGTCTCTCTCTTGTCCTCTCACTCAACCTACTCTCTCACCCACCGCGTCTGACCCTCTCCACCTCTTCTAACGATGGTGGCCGCGGCCGCTTCTGCTGCGCGGCTCATCTTCACAGAGCCTGCATACTGGGCAGTCCTCCGCCCCATCATCTACCACTGCGTGGACGACTACTGCAGCCTCTCTCAGGTGAGCTCTTCCTCCCGTAAGACCCGCTGACAGCTCTCCACAGACATGCCGCAACCTCCGCCACTTGGTCACCACCGACCCGGACGTTCGTGACCGGTGCTTCAACCTCGTCTACAGCCTCCCCGCACCACCTCCTTCCCTTGACGGACCTCTCCCCCCTCCTAGAGGCAAGCTCCCTCTCCGCGCACCTACCATTGTTCTCAAGCGCAACCCCAAGGGCAACCTGGTCAGACACATCCAACACCTCCCTCGACCCAGCGACACACCGTACACTGAACCCAAGCGCACACCACAAGACACCGAGCGATACCTCCGCGAACAGTCCCTCCAGCGCTTCTCTCCCTCGCTCATCCGCTGTGTGCACACGCGCGGACCCGTCGCGGCTGTACGCGACGGGTACATGGTGACGCTCAAGACCCGGCTGGGTGGCACACAGCCAACGGGCTGGACCGTGTGGGCCCTCCCGCCCTGGTTCGAGGTGCAGCAGACTGTGCTCTCGTCGTCTTCTGGAAGCTCAAAGGCCAAAGCTTCTATTCCTGTGAAAGACGTGTGTATGCCTCCCCGCCCCGCGGGGGCGTCCAACGACCAGAACGTCTGGATGTGGGATTACAGCATCCGCCAAGACGTCGCCGCTGTGGCGATCCAGCCGGACGAGAACCTCGTGGCTGTGGCTGTTCAACCGTGGGTGTTGCGAGCGCATCTAATCGTTTGTCACCCACAGCTGCTGACCCACCAGCATCACCGTTCGATACTCCAAGGACAGCGACAAGGGCAAGTCGACCTCCAACCAGCCAGACTCGTACCTCGTCGGCCGTCGCCACCGTATCTACTTTTACCAGCTGCGCCCCACGGGTCTCGGCCACTCGACTGACGAGTGGGGGGTCCCAATCAAGCACCCCAACGCGGCGCGGCCTTATGTGGACCTTCTCGAGCCCGACAGCACCGACCAGGTCGCGTACAAGCTCAAAGTCGGGCCCAACGGCCTTGTCGGCCTCTTGGTTGCGCCCCAGGAGGGAGGTGTGTCGGCCGGCCTGCTGGCCGTGTGGAACTGGCAGCAAGGTGTCTGTGTCGGATTGTCCGCGACTCGTTCCGCTACCAACCAGATGCTCGACTTTGACTTCTTCACGTCCAAACATGTGATCGTCCTCGAGGCCGTTTCGTCCATTTCGTCGACGAACGTGCCGTCGCCCGGTGTGCCGCCCACGTGCTACCTGACCGTCCTCCATGTCGGCAACACCGTCTCCCGCAACGCGAACATTACGTACCGTCGAGAGGACAAGTCCGCCACGCTCGTGCCATGCCCCGCGCACAACTGCTGGACCGTCGACGACGGCGTGGCCGATGCGGTCGGATACCTCGTCGCCCTCGAGCTCCCGGCGCTCGTGGACCAGACGGAAGGCGACGGCAAAGCCCCGGCCCTCACCGGCAGCGTCTCACTATACCCGCCCCTCAGCGACAGCTACTACCTCGGCACGGTCTCGTTCACCATCAGCAGCCGTGGCCACGCCGGCAGCGGCACCGCCACCGCTTCAGACCACTTCATGCGTGGCGCCCTCAGCGCAGCCGTGATCCCGACCATGGTCTCGCCGTCCCTCAAAAAGACGGCCATTACCGCCGCTCTAAGCAAGTGGCATCAGCATGTCACCGACGGCAAGCTCGACAGTACTGCCGTGCTCTCCGACAAGATGCGTTACAGCCTCTGCGGCCTTGTGGGAATCCTAGCCGAGGAACGGCTCGACGGCAACGACGGTGACCGCACATGGGACGAGGTCCTCCTCGACGACTTCCGCCTGGCTAATGGACCCGAGCTGTTCACGACTATTGTCCACGAGGCCGACGAGGCCGACCTGTTCGACCTCGGCGACGCGTCGCCCTCCTCCCCTTCCCTCTCCCGCCCGACATCCTTCCTGCAGGCCCTGGGCGGCGAGGAGGGCGTCGAGCGACACGCTGCCGTCTTCTCAAAGTGTCTCGACCCCTTGGTGTGCAAGCGCGCCGAGCTGGTGGTCACCGAGTTTGCAAGCTGGAAAGAGTATGCCCACATTGAAACGACAGCGACAACGACGGGCTCATCATCCCCACCACCACCACCACCACCCGGCTCGGCGACGTACGCCTCCCGTGTGCTCTACCTCGACCCGTCTCCGACAAAAGAGTCCGCCAAGCACCTGCGCTGGGACACGGTGGGCACGCCCGTCCCGAAATCGCGCGACGGGTGCTCGACGCTCACGTTGCGCAACTACTCGCTGGGCATCGTCGGGTTCCCACCGAGCTTCAACATGGACGCCGCAAAGTGGTTTTTGGGCGGTACGGGCCAGTGGGACAGGTGGCACAACCACGCGCCAGAAGCCATCCCGGCCCCACCTGTGGCCCATGACACTGGCGCGGTGGCTGGTCCTCGCCACGTCACTTGTTCCGACCAGCTGGCCGCCATGGCCATGGCCATGACCATGTCCTCTCCCTCGTCCTCGTCCTCGACTGCAGCGACCGACAGCCGTAAGCGCGTGCACGGGCCGTGGATCGGCACGCACCCCGTGGGCAGTGCGCACTGGTATGAAGAGTTTGCGCGCGAGTTTGGCCTGCTGGTGAAGAAGCAGCCCAACGACGCGGGCGACGCAGGGGAACCGGTGTCGGCACCGTACACCGAAGCCCGGCTGCCCGTGTTCTGTGACGTGGCCAGCGGGGGTGGCGGCGGCGGCGTCGACGCGGTGTGGTTTGACGGACAGACGGTTGTGCTCGCTCAGGTATGTGATGGGAGCTGTGCGCTGGTTCTTCAGGACTGACACTGTTCGCAGGCCGACACGGTGACTCTCATTTCATTCTAGGTTGTGTATGGACTTGGCTACCTCGACAGACAGACGGACAGACAGAGGCAGCCAGGCTACTACCTTATTGTGATACACGGTGGGGACGGATGCCACAAATACATGCAGAGTGCCACAATGCCAAGGTTGCGAAGAGATGGCTGTCCATGTTTGTTTGGGTTTTCCTCAAAACCAAGACATGACGGCGCCACACCATCATCGACCCCAACCCGTGAGCCTTGTTCGGCTCCACACTTTTTCGCTACACCTTTCTGCATTCCATTCGCCATGTCGTCGCCAATGTTGTGGCCGAGCTTCTCCAATCAGCGGGGCGATAACGAGAGACGCTGCAGACTGGGACCCGTCGGACGCGCACAGTCGCCAGAGGTCACGGGAACGAGCGGTGCAATCAAAATGGGTCGTTGGGCCTAATCGGATGGAGTACGACTAATGGGGACCTAATAGCACCGGAAACAGCGCTGTATCATGCACGTGGGTAATGCCATATCATTTCTGTCTTGGGCAGCTTCCTTCCTGAACTTGCCGCCGCGTCTGCGCGTCGCGAGCGGTCTGGTGCCGTCTTGTCCGAAACCCTAACAGAGCCGTTTAGCGGAATGACCCTAAAGGCGCGTTGGTTGATGCACTACTAGGCGGGGCATTCGCCCAAACAAAGCCAACACACACTCGACGACACACTGGCGAGAGATATTTACAACAAACATCCCCGCGCCCCCGCTTTACACCTTTCCTTCTCCATGTCCCGCATCCCTGTACCCAACGGCGGACTGCACCATTCACCATCCCCTTCATCCCCATCGTCCCTCACAGCAGCCAACATGAACTCGCCAGTCGCAGCAGTCGACACACGCAAGAAGCAGAACCGTCGCGACGAGGTGAGTCCACATCCGTGCTCTGCGTGTCCGGTGTGCACACACGCTTTTGTTGCTCGTTTGCCTCTTGGCTCCGATGTCCGTCCTGCTCCGTTCCGTTTTCCCACCCCCTCTTCCGACTCTTGTCTGGCACGGAGCACTGCAGTCTATTGTCTTGTGTGCTTGGGGGTGAGCAAGTGCTGCCCAGAACGCACTTGTGCACAGCGAAACCCGGGGAAGAGGGGCCGATGATAGCGACGCATGGGTGCTGGCGTGGAAGAGAGGGCCCATGCTTGGGTGCGAAGGGAGAGAGAAGGGCCTGTGGTGGCTGAGAGTGGGTTCCTGCGTTGGGTCCCAAAGATCCAGTGGCGTTGCAGAGAGATATAACCCAGCCAAACACCGGGCACCAACCCCTCTCACCCATCACCCATTCGTCCTTCCTCACTGCCCACTCTGTCCCCACCGTCACCTCCGTGTGCTCGCTGTTCCGTGCAACCCTTCTTGGCTTGTTTGCCCCTTCTGCACATTGGCCTCGACGTGAGACTACGGCCGTAGCCCCTGTGCTCGTCGCCTATCTCTCTTATTCCCCTCCCCCTCTCCCCCTCCTGCTTCTTTTCTCTTCTTGTGCAACCCCTATCCCACCCGTCGCAATGTCCAACGCTCAGACCCTCCCCCTCACGCTCTCTCCCTCAAACCCTTCCCCGCCCCTCTCCGTCGACGGCCACACAAACAACTCGGGCTTCCTCGTCCCCGCCCTTCCTACCCCACCACACACAAAACCACTCGACACTCCTCCCATTTCAAACCCTCACTCTCCCATTCTTCAACCGTCGGGCCTCCCCAACGTCAACCCCACTTCTCCCAATGCCGAACGACGACGATCGGTCCAATTCCCTGGTCTCCCTGGTAACGCTGCTACCTCGTCGACTCCCAACCTCACGGCGTCGCCTGAACAACGCAAACGTGCTCCCGTTGCCTTCCCCGGTGCTTCCTCACCAAACATGACCTCGACGACCGCCGAACCGTCCTCGTCTTCTGCCGATACTGGTGCCTCGGACGAACTCGCGGTGCGCAAACGCTACCACTCGTCCTTGTCCAAAACCGAAATCGCCCCCACTGGCAAACTCTCTCGCAATGTCTCGGGCAAGGGCCTTGGTTCCAAACTCCAGTCGCTGCGCAAGAAGATTGAGAATGAACTCTCGCGCAAGCGTCCCGGCGGCCGCGGCGCTCCGGCCCAGGAGGCTACCTCGAGCTATAAGCGTCCCTCCAAGCGCGCCATGAAGGGTACTGTGGCTGGCCTCCGTCCCAGCCCCGCCCTCACTGTCCCCGAGGGCATGAGCGTTGCCGACGCGTCGCAGCTGTGCGCTGCCAAGCGTACCGACTGTGTCCTCGTTGTCGACGACGAGGAGGGGCTCAGCGGTATCTTCACCGCCAAGGACCTCGCCTTCCGCGTCACTGCCGATGGCCTCGACCCGCGTACCACCACCGTGGCCCAGATCATGACTCGCAACCCCATGGTCACCCGTGACACCACGTCCGCCACGGACGCTCTCCAGCTCATGGTCTCGCGCCACTTCCGCCACCTTCCCGTCTGTAACGAGGACGGCGACGTTGTCGGTCTGCTGGACATTACCAAGGTGTTCCACGACGCCCTGGCCAAGGTCGAGCGCTCGGCCGACGCCACTTCGCAGCTCTCGGCGGCCCTCGCCGGTGTCCAGACCGAGCTCGGCCCCGGTCTCGTCGGTAACCCCCACACTGCTGCCATGATGGCCTACGTCGATGCCCTGCGTGACCGTATGGCCCAGCCCGACCTTCAGTCGGTTCTCGACACTAGCCTCCCCCCTCCTACCGTGTCGCCCCGTACTTCGGTCCGTGAGGCCGCCCGCCTCATGAAGGAGCGCCGCACCACCGCGGTCTGTGTCCTCGAGGCCAACCCCGGTTCGGTCCTTTCCGGCGTCTCGAACCGCGAGAACCCTCCCAAGATTGCCGGTATCTTCACGTCCAAGGACATTGTCCTCCGTGTCATTGCTGCAGGCCTCGACGCCGCGCGCTGCTCGGTGGTCCGTGTCATGACCCCTCACCCGGACACTGCTCCTCCTGCCATGATTGTCCAGGACGCCCTCAAGAAGATGCACAACGGCCACTACCTCAACCTTCCCGTTGTCGAGGACGACGGCCGTCTGATCGGTATCGTCGACGTGCTCAAGCTCACGTACGCGACTCTGGAGCAGATCGAGTCGATGAACGAGGAGCGCACCACCGAGGCCGGTCCCATGTGGGGCAAGTTCTTTGACACTCTCAACACTGCCGGTGCCGACGACGACACCCACTCTGCCCTGTCCGTGTCTGAGGTGCCCGACTCGCCCTCGTCCAAGATGCTGGGCCACCAGCGCGGTCTCTCGAGCGTCACCTCGCCCATCTCCGAGGTCATGCCTGGCGACTCTGCCTCGGTCGTCGGCGAAATGTCCGAGATTGGCATGAAGACTGGTGCCTCGTCGGTCGCTCCGGCTCCCTTGCCGGTCGATGACGGCACCTACGTCTTCAAGTTTAAGACCCCCTCGGGCCGCACCCACCGCTTCCAGGCCCGTCACGACAACTATGAGCTTCTCCGTGACATTGTCCACGGCAAGCTCTCTGTCGACCCCTTCTTTGACACTCCCGAGGACCCCACCGCCCCGGCTCCCGACCCGTCCATCTTCACCCTGTCGTACACAGACGACGACGGTGACCTCGTCGAGATCACTGCCGACGGCGACGTCTCGGACGCCGTCGCCATTGCCCGTGGCCAGAAGACGGACAGGATCGTCCTGTACGTCAACGGCGGCAAGAGCTGGGAGGAGGCCGCACGCCTCGCCGAGCCCGTCGTCGAGGTCGTCAAGGCCGCCGAGCCCGAGCCCGTCCCCGAGCCCCCCGCGGCCCCCATTGCCCCTGCACCGGTCGTCGCTGCCGTCCCCATCGTGGTCGAGGAGGACGTCGAGGCCAAGCTTTCGGACCCCAACGCCGACCCCGCAAAGGTGCCCACGTACGGCGCGTCGGGCGCGCACGCCGTGCACGCCAAGCTGCCCCCTCAGCCCGAGGACCTCATCTTTGGCGTGCTTCCCAAGGACCTCGCCCTCCCTGCTGCCATCGGCTTCCTCGGCGTGGTGATTGCCGGTGTGTTCGTCGCGTCCCGCGCTAGCAAGTAGACGAAACCCTTTCCCCCCCACCCCCCTTCGCATCATCTTCTTCAATGTTTTTTAGAGGGCAACATAAAGGGCCACGTAAACTTGCATGGACACGACCACACCACGACCCCACCCACTCCCACCCAATCCGCATTCTGTAAACCCTGTACCGCGCCGAGAGACTGCAACCGCAAGAACATGTCAACACTGGATCGTTCGTTTCCTTTCTTTCTCGTTTTCAGGAATTAACAAAAAACCAAAACCAAAACCAAAAAGCAAAACAACCACACCGTTTCCTTTTGGTGCTGTCGGCCGCCCCGTGGCGCCTCGCCAAGTATGAGCCCGGGCTAGTATTTACGTAAAATTCCAACATGATAATTCCACCATGCTGTAATTACATCTCGCGTCGAAGACGCAGACGCAGACGCAGAGGCGGAGCAGAGCAGAGGAGGCGAGAAGACTCATAGTTTGTGTAAGAGAGACCTCGACGCTCGGAAGGGCTCGCTCGTTGGTGGATGCTCGTTTGCGGAGAGGTGATCAACAGAGCAGACAGAGCGCAGGGCGCAGAGAGCCTCGATGAATGCCAGTCTAATTCGCCGGGCTGGCAATTTAGGCCATTAGCCCGTGGCTTATTTGAATTTGTCCCAATACCGGACACATTCGGGACAAGACGGTGTAAAGCAGCTCCCCAGCTCCCCAGCGAGATCCGGTGAGTGCCACAAATACGGATGGGCGAAGCGCCAAGGGTAGGCTTGTTCTGCTTTGGATCTAGCTACAGATATTCAGCGCCTGACTGACTGATAGACGCTCAGCGCATGCGCTCGTGTTCCAGCCGAGTGCCGCGCGGTCCATGGCACCGAGCACCCGACGTTAAGCGTTTCCCCAGTCCACCGACAGCTGCGTCTCTTTGCCAACGTCGAAGTGCCCCTCGCGCCGTTCAGTATGCCACAGTGCTTGACACCAGAACGCGCGTACGCGGCACAGCAACCCGCCTCACGCGGGCCACGGTCTGATATGAAGTGGGTGCATGCCGGGGGGGATAAAGGGGTCGTCTACGGGAATCTCTCTTGTTGTTGCTTCTCAGTATACAACAGGAGACTCTTCTACTGCTTGCCGAGCAACCTGAGGATCTCGGACGGGGGCTGGGGCACCTCTGCGTCCGCGAGCATGTTGAGGATGGGAGATGTGCTGGGGGGGTAACGTGTCAGCTGGGTTGCCGGGAGCCTCAGCTGGCCGCTGGGTGCCGTGGGGCGACTGGGGAAAGGGAGGAGAGAGGAAGGGTGACGGAGAGGCTGGACGAGCTGTCCCGCAAGCAGTTGATGGGCCGGAGTACACGGGCGATCCCACTGCGGGACAACATCTCCTGCCTCTCCAAACACCGTCCTTCACCCCCTCACAATACAGTCGCTCGCGCAACGCTGCGCGTTGCGCTTCCTTCCAACTCACCTGTAAGCCCTGCGGACAAGCCTGTTCAGACGCTTGGCGGTGTGTGCGTTGGTACGCGTGTTCTGTCCGCGGACAGGAAGAGCCATGGCGTGCCTACGGCCGCGGTAGGTGCCGATCTGGCGGTGGTGGGCAATGTCGGCGTTGCGCGAGCGACGGAGGTCCGACTCGATGAGGAGGGTGTTGAGCGGGTCGGCGAGGATGGCAGCCTGGAGCTCGGCGTCGCTCGGGTGCGGGACGCGCGACGACGACGCAGCCGCAGCGCCAAAGAGGGGAGGCGCAAGGGGAGTGGACGCCGCGCGAGGAGCGGTCGAGGGGGACGAGAGGAAACCGCTCAGCGCGGTGATTTGGGTTTCGGTGAGCTCGGAGACGAGGGCACGCTCGGGAATGGAGATGCGCGCGAGGAGACGGCGGGAGGTGTGGTGCGAGAGGCCGTAAAACGCCTTGAGGGCGTAGCCGATGAGCTGGTGGTCGGGGAGGTGGCGACCGAGGAGATGCATGGTGTGCGTGTGAGGGGTGTGTGGTTGTGGTGGTGGTTGTCGAGTTGCTCGTCCTCGTCGCTGTTCAACAAAAGTCCCAAGCAGCAGTGGAACAGGCCTTGGCGGGATCAAATTCCACCCTTATGCCACACGTCGAAAAAGTCCCAATTCGCCGTCTGTCGCTGATCCGTTGCTCGCCGCCGACCACTTGTTGCTCATTGTCGACAACATCGAGCCCACAGCTACACCGACGTCCTCGACACCACCACCGACATGCGTCCCACCCTTCAGCTTTTGAAGGCGGCCAAGGGCTTCAAGCCACTGGAGCAGCAGTACGTCCGCGCCAAGGGGGCACCCACCGGCGCCGCCTTTGCGATGGTCCAGACGCTGCTCACGGAACGTCCTCGCCATTTCCGTGAGATCCTCGCCGACGCCGTTGGCAACCCCCGCGCCGCTGTCAGTGGCACTCAGAGTCAAAACGCCAAGGGCAAGAAGAAGCAGAAGGGCGACGACGACCAGCTTGGCATCCAGGTGCCCGAGGGTCACCCGTTTGACTCTGGCAAGTGAGTTGACAAGCGGCAGGCTCTGGTGGAGGTGTGCAGCAGCAGCAGCAGCGTCGTGCACGTTGGGCCGCAGTCACTCGTGCACTCGCAAGCTGTTGCACTACCTCGCTATGTCACGGCCACACTACCTCCATCCCCGGCATCTGTGCTAACGCCTTGCAGCTACCTGAAGACTCGCATCCTTCCCGTCCTCGAGTCGATGCAGCTCATCAAGAAGGAATGGCAGCAGCCCTCCGAGTCGAGCGTTCTCAGCCACCTCAAGCACAAGCAATGCATGTGGCGGTTGTCCCCCGAAGGCAACAACGCGGCGAACACCGCAAAATACTGGGACAAGCTCACATCGCCGGACCTCACCGAGAACGACCTCGCGAGGATGGGTTTTGCCGCCAAGCCCCAACCCGCATGGGTCCTTGCCCAGCTCCGTGAAAAGCAAGGTCTGCGTTCAAAGCAGGAGAAGATTGCCGACAAGGACGCTCGTCGGGACAAGAAGGGCAAGCTCTCTGGCGAGGAGAGGCAGCGCGACCTCACCCGCACCCACCTCAACACTCGTCGCAGGAATGGCCGGGAAGTGAAGGAGCAGCGTTATGCCGAGGAGATGAGCCTGCGTCGCGAGGCCAAGGCGGCGGCCGAGGAGGCGGTGAAGGCGGAGATGGCCCAGTAGATGCATTGACACATAACCATTCGGACCAAACAAGCCGGCACGCGACAGGTCGGCGAGCGCAGAGCCGCAGAGGTGGAGGGAAGGTCCGGAGGGAAGACAGTCCACTGGTTGTCTTCCTTCCTCACACCTCATCGCTCGTCATTCTTGTTGTCGACCCCTCCTCATTCTACTGACATCCTCCGTAATTGACATCTGACGACGACCACTGGCATATCCTTGCCGTCCACGATGTCCGACTACGCCACGCACATTCCAGTTTCTAGCCCCGACCCCACCGGCATCCAGACACTCATACCGAGCTTTGCCTACGAACCCCCTGCCGACGCGCTCGTCCCCTCCCCATGGGAGCTCCCAGTGGACAGCATGACTGAAGCCGGTAGTCGTAGTAGTAGGAGGACCCTGGACGCTGGCAAGATGGCGCAGGTGGTCCAGCGCGCTGGCGGGACAGGTCTAGAGGTCGCGACCAGACCGCACCGTCTTGCGACTGTGCGCCCGAGTGGTGCCACGACACCTCAAACCAAGGTCCAACTCCTCCCCAACCACAAGTGGCACCGTGGCGACGGGACCCACCGCAGGTCACACGTCCAGTCCCCTTCTCCTCTCCGCATCGAGAACCTTATGGACGACCTGCTGGTCGAAGAGGTGCCATCTCGCTCGTCCCTCAAGTCCCACCCTTCACGCAAGTCCAACAAGAGCATTGGCACAGCGATACGGGCTCGCGCATACCTCGCCGAGTTTAAGCAGACAAAGAAGAGACACCTCTATCACCAGCGCGCAAGTGTTACCCTCAAGGCGCAGGGGATGCCCAGCCAAGCGCGCAAGGGCCCGACTCCAGTGGTCCACCGCTATCGCGAGCGCGAGTCGTGGAAGGAGCGCATCTCCACGTTGGGAGTGCCGCATATTGGTGGGGCTGTCCCCGTCGCGGTGCCAGCCTCGCGCGCTCCTGCTGTCCCCATTACGCAACGTACAGTCGCGAGCGCTGTGGACGCGATGAACAGGTCGAATGCGATTATAAGGGCGGCTGCTCCCCCCTTTGTCCCCAGGTCTCCCCCCGTACCCCAGTACTTGGCTGCAAACTTCCAAGGAATCGGGGGTAGGCCTCTCACCAACCCTCCCCCTCGCGCGACTCCTCTTTCCCCAACCCCGCTTCCACCGAGGCCTACACGCCCTTCCCCCAACATGCAGTCTGGAGCATTCATCCGGCCTCTGGTTCCAGTTGACGCAATCGCAAAGCCCCAAATCAACAACTTTCCCCCCGTCATCGCCATCCCCAAGGGCCCACCGCCGCGCCTCCCTGCCGAGCTCACGTACGAGGCGCTCTCAAAACACGTATCACACGGCGGCCTCGTACGCGTCCACCAGGCCAACTCTGCAAGCCCGCTCCAGTGGACCGGTTCTCGCTCGTCCTCGGGCTTTGGCGCGGGCGTGTTCAAGGGCATGTCCCCGAACGCATACAGCGCGGCCATGAGCCAGCGAAAGGGGCCGTGGGACGGGCCGTGGGTCACTGAGACGGTCCACCGCCACATCACCGAGCGAAGCGACGAGGACACTCCATGGATCAGCGGCACGTTCAGCCTCAACTGGGCTCTGTGGGCCATCGTCAAGGCCCTGGCAGAGGGGTCGACCGCGGTCCACCTCTCTGTCATTTCGCCAACGGACGAGATCCGTTTCCTCCCCACTGAAGTGCTGCACCACACACGCGGAGACGTGCGGTCGCAGGAGGCGGCAACGATCCGCAGGGCCGCGGAGCGCGGTGAGGTGCTCTTCTACGGGAGGATCTTTGCCGATTCCATCCAGGCAGACTTGGTGTGGACTCCAGAGGTAGGTAACATTTCCCTCGTTGGAGCTAACCTGCCAGACCATCCCGTTTGAACTCCCTGCTCGTTTCTGGCGGCCAGCTACTTCCCGTCCGCTCGTCGGAGGTTGGATGAGCTACCTGTGCTGGAACAAGGCAGAGGACTGGGTCCTCGCCTCACTCAAGCTGGCATCCAAGAACCCGGGGACACCGTGGACAAGCCAGCCTGTTCACAGGTGAGTGCGATGTCTCTGCTTGCACTAACCGGCTCAGCATCTCACACGACTGGCCGCCTCCCATCGAAGAGATTGAAGAGATATCCCTCGCACCGCACCTGCTTGCGAGCTCCCCCACCCGCACCTCACAGACCACATTCCCGCTCGAGGCCGTCCTCGTCGAAGTCGACGACTCGCCGGAGCAGCCTCGCCGTGTGACAGAGCTGGACGAGATTGGGCTTGTGCTCCCTCCCCCGCTCGTACCAACGCGTGTTTCTGCTGCTCTTGTAAGTGATTATAGATCTTTAGCTGGCTCCAACGCACTGACAGCTGAACAGATCCACCTCGAGTAACAACCCTCTAAATGTGTCGGCGCCATCGGCGTTCGCCGACGTCACAGGCACAACACCGTCAACTGTCCGAGATCCGAGATGTAGAGTTCAGAATTATGTTAGCTGTATCGCTTCCGTTGTCGCTCCTGTCTCTTCTCTTTCTCTCTCTCACTCTCACCATACACATGTATCCTCAGTATCTTCATCCACAGCCATGTCCACGTCACGACCGGCACTAGCACGACACGCCTCTTCCCACGCCTCCGCGGCGTCCCTCACCTCGAACGACGACGGCGACAGGGAGGACACCCATCCGTCTCCCTATCCCGACGTCGACGCCGATATCGATGACGGCGCGCTCGTACCCGTGCTCGCTGAGCTGACATTTTATGTCGTCCCGGCCAAGCTGGATTTGGCCAGCACGCGCGCCCGCATCGAGGAGCTCGGAGGGCGGGTCGTAGGGAACAAGGCCGAGGCGAGGATCGTGGTCACGGCTCTGAAGGGAAGACCTAGGCTGGAGCGCGTTCTGGGCTCTGGAGTGGTAAGTCTTGGCAGTGGCAGCATCACGTCCTGGGTGTTGGAGTTAGACGTGCTGCCGAGAGTCCTTGACGTCGCAGCAGCACGCTACACCACGTCTCGTCGGCACGGTACCCGGCACCTGGACGAGATTTGTGCGATCGCACACTGACACCTGACCCCTCAGGCAACCATGGCCAACCTCCTCTCGTCGACCTTTATAACAGACGCATACGACCTGGCCAACTCTGCACCTCGAGGCACGATACCCCACCTACCCAACCGTGAAGGATATCGCGTCCTCCGGCCGAGCGGTGCACGAACGAGCCGCGATCCCAGCGTGGAGATCATCGAGCCCCCAGGCCAGGAAGGCAGGCCCGTGAAACGGGCACGGCTTGCCGACGACGCTGTCACTGGCACTGTCGCTTCTGCCTCGTCCACCTCCTCCGCCTCGTCCACCTCGTACCCGCCGCCCAAACCTGACATGACGCCGTACCCGACCGATATCCGGTTCAAGGATATTCCCCGTCTATGTGTGGAGCGGCCCAGTCCCTTGGACTGTGTCAACCAAGATATCGTGAGTGAACACGGCCTTGTTGACCCAAACGGAAACCTGGCACACACTCCAACTGCAGCTCGGTCAGCAAAGCGGCACGCACGGTTGACCTATTTATCGCCCCACACACTCCCCCAGGTTCAAGGGGCATGAACGTTGACCAGAGCAGATTGACGCCATCAAGCCCATCTACCTCGAACGCGAGTTTGACGAGCACGCCCAGAAGAACAGTAACATACTGAGCTATCGTCGGAGCATGAGCGTGAGTTGCTTTAAGCTCGGCAGAGAACTGCAACTCTGAGCTGAAGTGAGGACGGACTGACTGTGCTGACTGCCAGATTCTCAAATGTACAGTTCCGTGATGTGACCACTGCTTTCGCTGAACTGACCACTCCCAGCTGTTCCGCGGCGGATCAAGTCTGGTACTGAAGCGCGAAAACTCGTAGACGTGGGCGCCAAGGTCGCCCAGCGAGTGAGCTCAGTTCATTTCACATTTCCAAGCTGACAAAGTACAGATCGACGAGTACTTGTCCACCGGGATCGTCGCTGAATCCGCCTCCATCGTCTCCTCCGCGCGCTACAAGGCCATGACGGAATTCGCCTCGATATACACCATTGGCCAAGCGACTGCAGCGGAGCTGTGGGACCGGAGGGGGTGCAGGACCTTGGAGGACGTGAGGAGGTGTTATGTGGGGAAAGACGGAGTCGACCCCGACGCGGACGTTGGGCGAAAGGAAGAGAAGGCCAAGAGGAAACGAAGAGCAGAGGGGACGATGCGGCAGAGTGAGATTGTGGAGGATTGGTTGGGGATGAAGGATGACCTTGATGCGCCGTGAGTCCCGCTAATTGGCTGGCCATTCTTCTAAGCTGACATGAGTGAATAGGATACCACGAGATGAGGTGTTGGAGATTGAGGCGTGTGTGATGGAACACGTCCATGCACTGCTTCCCGGGTGTGAGGACACGGTATGTGGCGGGTGAGTCCAGTCATCAACCGTTCACCTCCAACCTGTCTTGCCTCTGGTGTCACAGTGTCCAAACCATGTTCTGACTCTGTTTGCAGGTACCGCCGCGGCAAACTCACCACCTCGGACGTCGACGTCATCTTCACTCCTGGTGCCGGCGACGAAAGACAAGACAAGGGAATGATCAAGGCGCTGTGCAGCCGTCTCTTCAGGCTCGGTATCGTCACCCACGTCCTGCGTGAGTGCCCCCCCAGACACCATACGAATCAGTTCATCAACTGCTCTGAAAGCTTGAACTGACCCACCGTTAGACATGACAACGCGCGACCCCACAAACCCGTTACACTCCAACCCGTCAAACTTTGACAACCTCGACAAGGCCTTTGTCATTCTCCGCCTACCCAAGCACACACCCACATCTCGGGCGAGGCTACACCGCCGTGTTGACCTGATTTGCGCCCCCCGAGAGAGGTATGCTGCCGCCACACTGAGCTGGTCGGGAAGCATGATGTTTGAGCGGGATCTGAGACGGTATGCCGAGGACAAGTAAGTGTCACCCAACCAACCTCCCCACTCCAGTCCGGCACAACTGACACCATGCGCTTCAGAGGCTACAAGTTCCGCGCGGGCGTGATTGACCGTAACACCAACGTGGAGATCAACTTGCCTACTGAGAGGGACATCTTTGGCTTTCTGGGGTTGACGTACGTCCCGCCAGAACTGAGGAACGCCGATGGCTAGTGATGGATGGAAACTTTGTATCTGTTAGTGTCTTGCAGCCTTGTCTTGTCTTGTGAGGACGAACACGAGCTGCATTCTCATCCCCATGTCTAGCAACAAGCAAGCGACTTGTTGTTTTTTTTTGGGAGTCAGTTTTAGGCTTAGGCGTTCTTGGCCGCTGCGGGCTTGGGCTTGGGACCCATGAGCCACAGTCCAGCGATCATGGCGAGGTGGACGAGGAGCAAAGTACGCGAGCTGCCGGGCGTGGCGGGGAAGGTGTCCCATGCGCGCTCGAGAAGGATCATGCAGCCGAGCAGCACGCTGGGGGCGCCGTTTCCAAGACCAAAGTACAGCAGCATGGGCAGCTGGTGGAAGTACCATGCGTGGAACTGGTAGTGAAGGCTGCGCGCGAACGTCATGCCGATCAGGTTGGAGGTGAAGAGGACGAGGGGGATGTCTGGGAATGTTGTCAGCTGTGCTATCGAATTGCGACGGCTGCCTAGCTGACTTACGCTCAGACGAAAGCTGCGTGATGGGGATAGCAGGCTGGAACAGCGCGCGGAGGTTGTGCAGTCCGCGGCCCAAGGTGGCCACGGTACCGCCGGGGACGGGGCACCAGCGCCAAAGGCCAAACGCAACGAGCGTGGCAGCGTGGGCGCCCAGGAGAATCTTGGCAAATGTCGGGGACAAGAACTTGTCCTCGGAAAGGAACTTCCAGTTGACAGTCCACTCGTACAGGAACTGCCTGCCAAAATCGAACGCGGACAAGAAGTAAATCTTGAGCTGTTGCTTGTCGTCGAAGAAGTAGATGCCGGGCAGACCAACCTGCACGCAGGCAAAGATCACCGTGCTGTCGACGACACCGAAGAAGCCGCGGTACTGGAAGAGAATGACCAGAAGGCCAGGGAGGAAGAGGAGAATGTTCATCTTGACGCCGAGGGCGAGGCTGGGGGGGTTGTCAGCTGCGTCCCGTATGGACATGGTAGCTCACCTCCAGACGAAAGAGGCGGCCTTCCAGTTCTCGAGCATAAACAGCACCACGCTGGCGTAGAACAATACCATGGCGAAGGGGTCGTTGAACAGCCTCAACAGATAAATCGAGTGGGAGCGCTTGCTGAGCACGAGGGGAATGAGCAGCCATTGTGGGACGTGCTTGGTACGGCCAGCGAGGAAGTAGATGGCCGAGACGAGAATAAAAGTGATGAATTCGACACAGAGGAATATCCACTGCGCAGGACGCTCGCGTGCTCCTGCGGGCAGGAGCTTGTGGAACACAGTGTAGATGTACAGGTGGAGTGCAGGGTAGACGAGCGGGCCTGTCTCGCCTTCAATCTTGGAATAATCGCGCTCGCCCGCGAGGAACATGTCGACTTGTTGCATGTATGCGGGCCAGTCAATCTTGGTGTCTGGCAGGAGAGGGTCAGCAAACGTCTCCTTGGTTCGTTTCTCTTACAATCCCGTTCACTTACAAGGGACCTTCAAAATAATAATCGCGCCCACCACCAAGTTTCCCAGCGCGAGCAGTCCAGCAACGAGCAAGAAGTAACGGCGCGCAAAGAGGAGGGCCTTGACGGTGTCCACGGGATGGCTGAGGATGGTCTGGAGGTTGAGCTCGACAGTCTCAAGATCAACCGCATGGCTGCTGCTAGAGGAGGCGGCACCACCGGGGACGACGTTGGCGTGGTGTGGTCCCAACTTCTTGTGTGAACGTGTTGGGCTGGTGGGTGTGGCCTTGGCTTTGGGTGTAGTCTTCTTGGGCGTGGACACCTTTTTGGGCGTGTCGCCCGTGGAGGGGCGTGCCTTCCTGGGTGGCATTGTGACGAAGGGGAGAGAGGAGGGAATGTGAAGCGAGTGTGTGCAAGAGTTGAAGGTGTACAAAGGGATGTTGCGTTGGAATGAGAGATCGGGGTGAATCGGGCCCCGCAGTATACGGTGCCTGAACGCGTCGTCGTCATCTTGACACTACCCGCTCACTACCATCACTACCAAGAGCAACGGGATCACCGACGCGTCGTTTGTGCATTTGCCCACTCACTCATTGATCCCACACGCTGTGCACACTACACACACCGACCATGACTTGGCCGTCGTCGTCGGCAAGCGCGGCCATATTCTCTGAGCCAGGCCACGAAGCGCTCTTGGAACACATCCTGCTGGATCTAGACTGGAAGAGCCTTTTGGCTGCCAGCGCTGTACGTTGCTTGCCTTCATCGTCACCTCAGACAGCGTGCGACCACGCTGATGCGTCCAGACATGCACTCACACCAACGACGTCGTCTCGTCTTTGCCCAAGCTCCAACTCGTTCTCCGCGCCGCGTTCACAGCCAACCCCCATGCCGAGCTGTACTCTCAGGGTAGTGGCAGCCCGCAACTTCCGTCCGGGCCTCGTCTGCAGCGCGCCATTGACATTCAGAGAAACTGGTCGTCGATGAGTCCCAAGCGGGTTGACATTCTCAACGTTCCAAATCTATACACCTTGGCGTGGAGCGAAGGTGTGCTCGCCACTTCTTGGATTGGGGATAACGGAGAGATCGGACGGAAGGACGGGCAGCAGATACACCGTGTCCGGGACGACATTGACGATGGCGATGACGATGGCGATGGCGATGGGGACTCCTTGGACGGTACGGACTATGACAGGAACTCGGCCTTCTCCGAGCTCATCGGTGTTTGTTACCCCCAAGGCTGGACCGTCCGCAACCTCTACACGCATCGGGACTCGGAGCTCGCAGCTGTTCCCGCGCGCACATTCAAGCCGCAAGTCGACAAAGTCAATGTTAAGAAATGCTTTGATAGCTTTGACGTCTCGCGACCGGACAACATGATCGCCACCGCCAATGCTGCCACAGACTCTATGGGCACTGCGATGATCCACATCCATTTTTATCTTCTGGACCCCGAGGCTGCCGGCCATCCCGTGGTTCTTGACGACGATGGTTTTGCTGTGCCCGTTTGTCACCCAGAGGCCATGGGTGGTACGGGTCTACTCGAGATTCCCATGCCGGTCGTGGATGAGCGGGATGCGGGGGGAGAGTTTGAGTTTGACTTTTCTGGAAGACCAGTAAGCGTTGTACTCGGCGCCTGTGGAACGGTACACGTGAATTGTCGTTATTTGGGCGCCGTGCTGTTCGACTGGCGGACTGGAGATCAACTGTTGGTGCGTACAGCTCAGCCAACAGCCTTATAAACGGTTACCTGTACTGATCAGCCTACAGGGGTATGACATTCCAACCGCGTTCTATGAGGAACAATCTGTGTGGCCCCTTGACAAACATACTCTCGTGTCCATGGGTCCGCGTGTCACACAATGCAGCATCACTGGCACGAGCGTCGACTCCGCCGAGAAGGAGACTATGAGCTTGGCGATTGTGCGTGCCGACAGTCAAGCGCCAACTCCGACCAAAGAGCAATGGGATAAAGCCAATCGAGCCCGCAGGAAAGTGGACTTTGACGAATGGACCGAACGCAGCAAGCGCCACGACCTTGCTTTACTCTCAGACCCGGACGCCGAGGAAGAGGACGACCCAAGACAGGACGTCTGGATTCTACCTGACCGAACGTCCAATGTGGTTCGCGCCGACTTCCCGTTACATGTCTTCCGGTTTGGCGAGGTCGGAGAACTGGATGAGGATATGGGCGTCTACGACACCCGCTGGGACATCACCCCCGAATACGAGCCACACCTTGACTCTAATACAGGCATGGTGGCTATTGCGACAAACACGAAGCCGAACATGGACGAAGCGTTCGGATACACTGCTGTGCTGAACCTCCGGGACCTTCTCAACCCAAACCTCCACCCGGGAGAGAACATTGAGATGGGAGTGAGTGCTGGTATCGCCAGGGCACCGATCCCGGTTCCCGTCGAAAACAAGCCGTGGTGCGACATGGACATCTACGCATCGAGCGAGGTGCACATCGGTCTCCATGGGTACCGGGCCATAACCGCCGAGATTTCCGGCTCGAAAAGACCAACGAACCACAAGGAGTGGTCCAGGTATACCCTCCATATGGCAGACCACAGGTTCAAGACGCGCGACGCCGACATGGTCCACGCTTGGCCTCTGGGGAGCCGCAAGGCTGGGGCTCCTACGTCTAGTCGCCTTGGTTCTGAGCCGTTGGCCGTCACATACCCACGAACGGTCCCCGAGGTGTCAACAGATGCCACTGGTTCGGTGGCTCTCCCAGCGCTACTCGTCTCCTCCTCCTGGGACGAAGGCAGGGATGAAGCCAGCGTCCCACACCCACTACTCGTCGACAACCTCGAGGTCCATCAGGCCGCTCGCCCTGGGACCGCCCTTGAGTTTGCGTTCGCCAAGAAGCTGGGTGAACTGCACTGTGTCCACGTCGACGCAGAGCATGTGTACATGTGTCTTGTAAGTTTGATCCCAGGTGTTCATGCGCTTCGAGCTGACTGGTTTCCACATCAGGGTTCACGCGTTGTTATCATGTCGTTCTGAGAGCCTCGGTCGACTTCGTGGCGGAAGTTCCGTTTCGTGTTTTGGAATCAGGCTGGCCCTGAGGGCTTTTCCGCTAACGTACACGGTCATTACGGTCAGGTAGACAGCGGAAGTCTGGCCATTTGCAAGTGCGCAGTGTATATGGTGTCTTGCACGCCGCGACGGTCTTTTCAGTACCAGAGAATGAGAGCAAGTCTGAAATGTAGAGTGGGGCAGCAGTATGCAGCGTTGTGATCCGACTGCGAGCGCCACTGGAGGCGAGGTGCAAGACGTCAAGCATGGAACGTGGGCACAGACCTCCGGCCTCTGACCTCTGATCCTCTGATCTCTTCACACACGGACAAGATCTGCTATAGGTGCCAAGATCGCGAGTGTGCATGTGGCCTGAACGGGGTCAGCACCACACACAGGCCGCCGTTGCAGTAGGTGCAATGAGTGAAAACCGGAATTCGGAAGGACGAGAGAGAGGCACCGACAGAGGGCCTGGGGGGTACACGCAGAGGGAGGGAGCGGGAGCGGGAGCAGATTGACCTGTCCACCCAACGAGTCCCGGCCTGCCCGGCCTGCCCTGCTGGAGGTCGTCCCGCGTGCCAGACACTGGGTGAGTGACTTGTTGCGACCGGTCCATCGTCCATCGATCGACACTTTCACTCCTTGACCTCTCCTCGCGTCTTGTACATATCTGTCACACCCGTGGCCAGAGCACAGGAGCAAGGCAGCGGAATACCCTTTTTACAAACACTCCTTGAACCACACCGACACCTCTCCCATTTGCTGTTGTCGCACATCGCCGGCTCGTTCGCGGACATTCAAGTTCCAGACAACCTCGACATTCAGTCGACCACCACCTTCACTCCATCCCAACGCACATCACAACCACCACACTCTAGTCCCCAAAGAGCCCATTACTGGCCACTGTTCAAAGCCAAGCTATAAACCTACCCAGCTCGTCCACCCCCACGACCTCGCCTCGTTGGCCAACTTATGGACGGCTCCACTCTTCGCCCAGCAACAGCGCCGTACAAGCGGCGCCTTACTCCACCCGTCTCGCGCACCACCACCCCAGCCAACCCCAACAGCATGGCACAAGGGCCCGCGGCTTCGGCGTCGTCGCTGTCTGCGCGCCCCGCTGTCAACACCCCTCCTCGCGGTCGCGGCGGTAACACCAACGCTCCCGTTGGAGACGACTATGACGCCGACGACAGCGACGGCGCAAATGCCGGGAACGTTACTCCCTCGGCTGGATATGCATACTCGACCACGCTGAGGCGGTACAATTCTGCCCAGTCGCCTACGCGCGCTCGCGGCGGGTCTGTGGGCAGCACTGGGGGCCGCGGTCGCGGCGGTGCGCGTGGCCGCGACAGCAACGCGGCCGACGAGCGGGACGCGTCCAACCCCTTTGCGCCAGCCGAGGGTGGGTTTGACGGATATGCCTATCCCGAGGGGTCTGGTGAAGGAGCGTCGTTTGTCGAAAAGGCAATGGACTTTGTCCGCCGTGTCACTGGCCAGAGGGGTTACGAAGAGGTTCAGCGCGAGTCGCGGGAACGCGACGACAGGCGCCAGGTGGCCACGCCAAGTGCTGTGTATGCGCACAAGACCGTGGAGGAGACGCTGCGCGATTTCTCGACCGACGCGGACAAGGGTCTTTCGTCGTCGCAGCTGCCGGCACTCAATGCGCAGTACGGTCCCAACGAGTTTGAGCTCCCGCCCGACGAGCCGCTCATGCTCAAGTTTGCCAAGCAGGTGTACGAGAACCCCCTCATTCTCCTTCTTCTCGGCAGCAGTGCTGTCTCGGCTCTCATGGGCAACTATGAGGATGCCGGATGTGTCGTCATTGCCGTCGCCATTGTCCTGACTGTCGGGTTTGTCCAAGAGCAGAGGTCCGAAAAGTCCCTCGAGGCTCTCAACAAGCTCGTCCCTCACTTCTGCCACTTGATCCGTAATGGCCACATCCACTCGCCTCTTGCCAATGGCCTCGTCCCTGGTGACCTCGTCACATTCCAGGTCGGCGACCGTATCCCTGCCGACATTCGCCTGATCCGTGCTGTGGATCTCGAGATTGACGAGAGCGCCTTGACTGGCGAAACCCGCCCGGCACGCAAGAACACGACCGAGTGTGAGCGCGGCGAGGGCGAGGACACCCACGGTGAGGGTGGCGGCAAGGCCCTCGGCGAGCGTCACTGCATGGCATTCATGGGTACGCTCGTTCGCAGTGGCCACGGCGCCGGTATCGTCGTCGGCACTGGTCGCGACTCCGAGTTTGGTGTCGTCTTTTCGATGATGCAGGATGTGAGTTTGCAGCACAAGCATGTCCCACGCTGACGCTCTAGGTTGAGGAGAAGCGCACGCCTCTGCAAATCTCCATGGACGAGCTCGCCAAGCAGCTGTCAATCTTTTCGTTTGGGATCATTGGCGTCATTGTCCTCATTGGCGTGGTGCAGCACCGCTCGTGGCTGGAAATGTTCACTATCGGTGTCTCGCTTGCCGTCGCTGCCATCCCCGAAGGTCTCCCCATCGTCACTACCGTCACTCTCGCTCTCGGCGTGCTACGCATGTCCAAGCGCAAGGCCATTGTCAAGAAACTCCCCTCGGTCGAAGCCCTCGGCTCTGTCAGTGTCATTTGCTCGGACAAGACGGGCACGCTCACCAAGAACGAAATGACCGTCACCCACGCGTACACTGTCGACGACATGCTTGACCTGAACCCTTACCTCGACGCCGCCTCGAGCTTGGGCCCTCGCCACCCGGACACTGCATCGTTCAAGCCCTCGGCTGCGCTCTTGAAAACGGCTCTCATCGGCAACCTGTGCAACAATGGCTTCCGCAACGAGCAAGGCGTCTACGTCGGCAACTCGACCGAGGTTGCCCTCCTCAACGTCCTGTCTGCTCTCCGCTGCGAGGATGAACGCAAAAACTTTGAGCGCAAGAACGAGATTGCCTTTTCGTCAGAGAACAAGACCATGTTCGTCATGGGCTCGTACAACGGCGGCGCCGACATGGTGTACATGAAGGGTGCTGTTGAGACCGTCCTCGCTCGCTGCAAGTACTACTACGTCGCCGACTCGTCAACCCCCACCCTCGATGATGCTATGCGCAGGAAGATTCTCGACCGCTCCACCGAAGTTGCCACACGCGGCCTGCGTGTCATCGCCATGGCCTACGGCTTCTCCAAGGGCACCTTCGGTGAAGAGGACTCGCTCATCTTTACAGGTTTCGAGGCTATGAAGGACCCTCCCCGCCGTGGCGTCGCGCACGCTATTACTAGCTTGCACACGGCCGGTGTCCAGGTCGTCATGATCACTGGCGACGCCGAGGCCACCGCCATTGCGATCGCGCGCGAACTTGGTATGAAGGTCTCCCCGTCGTCAGGGGTCGAGGGTGCTCCGCAAGGCGCTTCCAGCGTCATGCTTGGTTCCCAGCTGGACGCTCTGTCGGAAGCCGAGCTCATCGAGCTCGTCCCCTCTATCACGGTCTATGCGCGCACTACCCCGAGGCACAAGATGGCCATTGTCAAGGCTTGGCAGCAGCGTGGCGCGGTTGTCGCCATGACTGGTGACGGTGTCAACGATGCTCCTGCACTCAAGATGGCCGACATTGGCGTGTCCATGGGCCGCTCGGGAACCGATGTCGCCAAGGAAGCCGCGGACGTGATCCTTGTCGATGACGACTTTGGATCCATCCTCCCGGCTATCGAGGAGGGCCGCTCCATCTTCTACAACATCCAAAACTTCCTCAGCTTCCAGCTGTCCACCGCCGTCGCTGCCCTGTCGCTCATCACGCTCTCGACCCTCCTCCGTCTCGCCAACCCGCTCAACGCCATGCAGATCCTGTTCATCAACATTCTCATGGACGGCCCTCCAGCCCAGGCTCTCGGTGTCGACCCGGCCAGGCGGGAAGTCATGTCCCTCCGCCCGCGCAAAAAGGAGTCGTCTGTCCTGTCCCGCGCCGTCATTATCCGCGTCCTCTTCTCGGCGGCCATGATCGTCTTTGGCACACTGCTCATCTACGCCCAGGCCACGTCGGACGGCTCAATGTCGCGCCGCGACCAGACCATGACGTTTACGGGCTTTGTCTTCCTCGACCTCGTCTCGGCCATCCAGAACCGCGGCGTCACCACAGCACTGGGCCGCAACAAGATGCTCTTCCTCACCGTCACCGTCTCGTTTGTCGCCCAACTGGCACTCATCTACGTGCCCCTCCTCCAACACATCTTCCAGACCGAGGCACTGAGCTTTAGGGATCTCTTTGTGCTTCTCGGCCTCGGCGCGACAAGCTTTACCCTCCACGAGGCCAGGAGGTGGTGGGAGAGGAAGGTGGCAAAGGAGGAGTTTGAAAGTGGCGTCTTGGCCATTGCCTAAGCGCAAAGGTACAATGCTTTTTTTTTCACTCGGTGGGGGGACTCACCACCCAATCCCAACAACCCCGCCTCACCACAATCCAAACCCCAAATCACCAGTCAAGACCAACGACAAACACATATCTCGTCACCCACAGTCCCCACGTCGATCAATGCTAGAGCACGGATTAGACCTAGGCTTTAATGCACTATTTTTGAACTGAAATGCCAATGACGGAGGGTGGAGCGGGTCCGAGACACGTCAAGCAAGGCACGTATCAGGCCGGACAAGAGATCGAGAGACAAGAGATAAATGCCACACACAGCCTGACAGGCCGCACCTCTCATCTCGTGGCTGCGTGGGCGCACCGAACCATCCATTACACACAGCGGCCGGCCGCTGGAACACGTCTTAGCAGATGCATTGTCACGACTGCCACTATTAATGCCATTGATAGAAGAAGAAGAAGAAAAAGAAGAAAATGGGCGGTGGAAAGGAGACATTTGTTGATATAAAATGCCCCTTTGTGTCCGAAAGGAAAGAGAGGTAGGGGTGGCACGCTCGGTGCCCGGGGCAGGGAGACCTCTACGCTGGTCTGCGGGGTCGAGGCGGCCGCAGCCACGAGGAGTGGGTGCGCGGCGACCAGCAACGGGCTCTGCCGGGCCCCCAGTCGTGTCGCTCCACGGACACCCACTGCGTATGCGCTGGGACACGAAACGCCGAGTCCCATGCGCCGCGCTGGACAGTCTCCCAGCCCTGCAGCCGCCCCACGGCACCGCGTTGCAGGGTGGCACGGCTCTCTGTACTGCCAAGCGGCACCTAGTGCTCGCTGCCAGTCATGACCGTGAGAGAGGGCTTCGGCTTGGTAGCGCTCGGGGGCGGGGTACGGTTCGGGGAGACGCGGCCAAACTGGTTGAGCTCGGTGTTGCTGTTGTGCGACGAGTGCGTGAAGCCACCTGGCCCTCCATTGTAGCTGCCCGAGCGGGAGAGTGCTGCGGGGGCCGAGAGGGGGAACTGAGCGGCGAGGTGCAGGTCGGTGGCCGAGGGACGGCGCGAGTTTGGACGCGAGCCGAGGCCCAGGAGGTTGATAACGCTCGAGGTGCGCGACGGGGCCTGGGGCTCGCCGAGGATCGGGGCGGATGTCGGGATGGGGCTTCCGGGAGCCACGGCGATGGCGGTACGGGTAGGAGGGGCATCGGGCACGTTGGGGCTGTTGTACAGATACGTCGCGCTGAGAACGATGCCTGCGCCAACGACGAACGCGAGCGTGACGTGGTAGTTGAACAGGGCGACCGAGGCCAGGAATGAGATGATAATGGAGAGCGAAGTCGCAAAGCCCTTCATAATGTTGTCGCTGTACCGGATGACAATGGCCGTGATCAGACCGCCAAACGTCTGGGTGAGGACGGTACCGATCGCCCAGCCGTTGAAGTGGGCAAACTTTGAGGCCACGCTGGAAGCCCAACTCATGCCCGCAGGAACCTCGGCAAAGAGAATGGGGATGACGGCAGGGATGAGTGAAAACAGCGAGAGCTGGGTGTTGCGAACCCAAAGGTCTGGAGCTGCACCACCGCCGCCACCACCAGACTTGAGGATGAGCTCAAAGTAGACACCAGCAAGCCCAGAGGTGAGGCACGCGAGGGTGACCGCGAGGAAACCCTTGAAGGGGTTCATGACGCGCATGGGGGCAAGGATCGCGTCCTCGGCGGCCGCAGGGATTTCAGCACGCAAGGCATGCTCATGCCCGCCGTCAACGTTGTTGGCGATCGTGGGCGACGGCACAGGAACAGGGGCGGCGGCGTGGCCGGCACCAGTAGTCTGGAGCTGGACGATACCGACACCGAGGGCGAGCATGAAGAGGGCAGCCCACTTTGCGCGGCTGAGACGCTTGCCGAGCATGAGGACCGAGAAAAAGGCCGTAGTGAGAATCTTCATCTGGTAGGTGACCTGGAACGTGGCGACGTCGAGGTTGGAAGCAGCGACGTATTGCAGGTTGTTCTGGACAACATACAGGATGGCGGGCACCGCGAGCTTGTAACAGTCGCCGGAGAAGACGCCGCGTGCAAGGGCCTGCAGACGAGTGGGGTGGAACACAGTGAAGGGTGACTTTGCTGGTGCGTTGCGGTTGTCGCGCTTCAACTCCTTCTCGTGCCATGCCGAGCCCTGGGATGTCATGTTGTCGTCGATACGCTTGAGGGCCACAACAGTCGAGATACTGCCCTTGAGCAGCTCATTGAGGAGGACCGCGGCCGCCGCCGAATATGTCTTGTTCGGTGCCGTCGTTATCCGTGAGTAGTGCATAATGATAGTGAGGAAAGCATTCTGCAATGCGAGCGTCACAAGTCTGTGTGTTGTCAGCGCCCTGCGCCAAATATCAACGCTTACGAGATCCATTTCAACTCGATGCCGAACAACCGAGGCGAGTCGGAGGCCTTGGACTGCGTTACTGGCACATATGGCGGGAGGGGCTTCTCCTCCAGTCGAGCTTCCCTCAGATACGAGACGGGCGAATGGGTTGCCTGTGCAATGGCAGGAAACGAAGGGGTCGCTGTCGACGAGTTGATGCTGCGCGCCTGTGTGGCCAGATGTTCATAGGCAAAGTTGGGCTGACCTGCTGACGAAGGCGACACGGGTGGCGATGAGGTGGCCGAGAGAGCTCTGGAGGGAGGACATTCGCCAGCGATGATCGAAGGATGAGGCAGAGAGGGAAGGCTGTCAGTGAGCGCCAGACGAGATGTGCGGGCGCAGCATGCGGAGTGACGGGACGGCGCGATGCGATAGCGCGGGGCGGCGGCGGCGGCAAGAGCCAAGTGCGGCGACGAACGCACAGACCGCCTTGATGTTTCCACCCAACAGCACGACGGCGGCGGTGGTGGGGTGGGCACTTGGACCGCCGGAATTGCAAGCACGGAGCGGCGCCGAGGTCAACAGACCCACGGCTTTCGCTGCGCTTCCAGCTCCTCTCCATAACACCTGCCGTTGCCACCGCCATACCCCGTCTCGTGACCGCTACCACCATCCCGTGTCGTTTGTTTCCATACAGCCAACCGTTGAACACTCACCTGGACAACCTGCGCTTGGGGCGAGTGACGCCGACCTCACGTCCACCAGCCTTGCCCTGGACGACGACGTCGTCGCGGTCCTTTTCACGCATGACAATGCCCTCGTCGGTGTCTGTATCACGCTTGCCGTTCATCAGAGACGGCCTGCGTGCGCCGGCGGTCGATGTACCAGCGGCAGGGTTTAATGGGCCCGAGCCTTGGGTGTTTGCCGTGCCCCTTCGGACGGGGCCACGCCCGATGGGCGAAGCGGGTGCTGGGCTCATGCCGGTAAGCTAGAGCTGGAGCAGGAGCAGCGAGTTGCTCGAGACACAAAGGTGTAAAAGAGGAGAAACAGACTCCGATGGACGGGTTTGCGGGATATATGGGCTGTCTTGTGGACGCGCGATTGTTGTGACGCGTGACAGGACAAGCGGGGAGATAGGCCGCACCGGGTTGGAGGGGCCTGGGGTCGCACGAGGTGATGGAAGTTGGGTTCCAGGTGGTGGGCAGCGTTCGAGGTGGGTGTGGTATATGTATGCAGTGGTCGTGAGAGAGTGCTATGAGTAGTTTGTTGTGAGGAGGGAGTGGAAGATTGGGATGGCGGGAAGGGATATGGGGGATGAAAGAACGGACGGTGGTAAAATGGAATTGGCACTGCGGCGGCGGCGGCGGCGGCGGGAGAGAGAGGGCCCACACCACACACACACCACCCATTGGCGCCGTGTATGGGTGGGGGTTGTCTCGAAACACACACACCGCAGTCCTGCACCGACACCGACAGCCCGTTATGCGTTTTTCCCTTTTGTGCCGTTGTTTCCTGCAGCCTCTCTGGCCCAACTCAACCGCGGCAGCATGCATTCCCTCTCTCTCTTTCTCATACACAGCATATCCCAAAATGCTTTCCCATCTTCTTGTGCTGGGCCACTGACAGCTCACCTTCTCTCCCTCTCACTCCAGCGCGCGTGCATGCTCCCACTGCTCAGCCAGGGCCGTGGCGTGTGGGCCACAGGCCACAGGCGTCGGCGCCGCTCCGGGCGTCTCACCCCGTCTCAGTTCCTCCGTTCTGGTCCCTCTCTCCTCGCCCCCTCTTTGCTCGCACCCCCACGCACGTCGTCACTGGATCACTGCAGCCGCGACACCATCATGGCCACCCCCCGCCCCCCCCCCCCCTTTCCGACCAGGTCTCAGGCGCCAGATCGCGTTCAGAATGCCTGACCTGTTTGGCCGCGGCCCCGCCCAGAAGGATTGAAGAAAGGAAAGTGACACGCGGCACTCGTTCAAAGCTGCCGGCGGTTCCAACGTGGGCTTTGGTCTGTCAGGCAGGATGGCAGCCCTCGCCAAACCCGAGAGAACAAGCCCACCGCGGCTACATGCACCACTTGCTTGACACTGCTACTTGGGGAGTCGCCATGATCCTTGAAATTCGGCCAAGACAGTCTCTCGGTTATTACGACTTCTTGTACGGCATCTCATCTCCCGCTTTGCCTTTTGCCGATTTCTTGTTAAGAAGAGGTCCTGGATGCCCACCACTCACCAATCAATGCTGGTCTTGTCTCGCTGCTTTTTGCTCTCTGATCTCTGGTCTCTGACCTCTGAAGCTCCCTCAGTGTCTGGTTACTGTCTGCCAATGACTCTACTCTGAAGCTCGCTTCCTGTCGGGTTTGGGCCTGAGCTTCGGGGACAGCTTGCTCGAGGTCGTTGGAAACGGGGGTCTACCGAGAGCATGCATAAGGGCCCAGGCCGGTGGCGCCAGGGGAACAAGGCGCCGTACTCCAGAGGTCCTGCCAGCGGCCACAGCGGTTTGTAAACGCGCAAAGCTCCACGCCAATTCGCAAGTCGTGTGAAGCGAGGGGGCCATGGTTGTGGCAGTGGGGGCAGCTTGGCGCCTGCTGCGCACGCAGTAGTATGCAGTGTCTCTTCCGTGCGCAGCAGACAGCACAGTGTATCCTTTAAACCGACGTCAGCCAAGCCAGGCGACACAATCTTTCCATTGAGGAATAGAAAAAATGTGTGCCTGGAGCCACTGATAATGCGCGCAATGCAAATCCACAAACAGCAACGAGTGGTTGGCTGGCGGCGCCAGCCACCCTTCCAGTGGTCCCAGTGATGCGCCGGGAGCGGATCAACGGACCGTTGGTGCGCAGCATACCTCACTGCGCACACCCAAAAACAGCGCAAACGGCGCTCAGAGGCGCACAGTGGGCCAATACGCGGACTCGGCACGAGGCACTGGCCACCATCACCGCTGGGCACACGGCAGAAGGCAGAAACAGTGCCGGCCATTTGCTTGCTGGGCTCGGCTGCCTCGCGGGAGGAGGTTTTGGAACCATGCTTTTGCGGTGCATTGCGCAGCAGCCTTTTATGGGTCGGATGGCAAACTCGCAAGATCGCATGTGGTCCAGAGTGGAGCGCAGCGAGTGACCTCATGCAACCCCATGCAGTAAGAGTACATGTCTTACCTCGCCGCACCTCGACCGCATGCTTTGGGCGGGGGGCTGGCTGTTCCACTGGGTCACAAGACCAACCATCCCGAAAACAAACGGAAAATGGCCATGCCTCCTTTCCACCGCGTGTTGCCACCTACGCGCGCATGTTGTGTTTGTGCCTGTAACAGTGGACTGTAATATATGTACATATGGTAAACACGATGCCTCACTGCACTTGCGACGTTGCGTTGCCAAGCACCGACACGCTGGTACCCACGTGCTTCCTGGCACAATCTATCGGGACGCGAAGCTTGTTGCCGCACTCTGGTACTCTTATTGTGCCACAACACGAAGCGGTAAAACTCGGAGGCCACTGTGACAACTGTGCCACACTAGCACACCTTGCTCCTCTGCAGTTTCATGTGATCGCGACACAGGACCAAGGGCGAGCACAAGGGCGACGAGATGTTCCAATGATGACGGGTGGGCATACCTCACCGCCTGCCTACTGCGCAGTAACCATGTTACCGTCATAGGCAGTGCCACCAACGAACGTACTCCCCACGGCCGTGGACCGTCTGCACCCACAACCCAGGTACGGTGCTTGTAGTTATTAGTTTCTCAGTACCTGCATCTGATCGCACTGCGGTGCAAGATGCTGCGGTGACTGACCCAGACGACACTACCTGGCTTGGCATGGAGGGTTGCACCTCACGTGTGCAACTTTGGACTGTCTTGGCGTGAACTCAACCAAAGACGTGTGCCAGGACAAGCACCACTGTGCCACACGTTGTGTTGACGGAGAACATGCCGAGCAGGGTGCATCGTCGTTCCCGTGATCCATGTTCCAGCTGAGGCCGCGGCAGGAATCGGACGTGTGGCAGCAAACAAGTAAACGTGGCTGCCACGTCGCCACCATCGTGTGTCTGGCACTCAGGTTTTTCTTTCCGAGCGAGCCCTACTACACAACCTACCGCTGCCAGCCTATTCCGGAACCCTGCATGCCCACAAGCCTGGAACACATCCCCCTTCTAGTCCCTTCCTATTCCTAATATACACACGTCTAGTACACCCCATGGACATCTGCCAACACAGGGTCGCTGACACGACATGGGTGGACTCGTGGCCAGGGGGGTGCGGACGGTGTTTGGAGCTGATTTTTCCTTGGACGTTGGAATCGCGTGATCTTGGACCAGAGGGTGTGGCGCCGGCTATGGAGGCACCTCCAGAACGCTTCCTGCGCCGCCTTTCCAGAGTGGGGTGTTTGGGACACCGTGCGGTAAGCTCGCATCACACAACAGTACAACAGCCGAGTGCCCAGTCCGAGCTTTCGGAGTCGCATCTGACGATGCGCCACTCCGCCCTAATGGCGTATGGCTTGCCGTGATCTCCACCCACCGCCGTTCCAGTAGTGTGCTTGGCAACAAGATTGAGGCATTTGGTCCAAGGCCAGTCGTGAGCGTGGTTTCAGGCCTTCCTGTTCACATCAGCATCAGCAAGAAAAAGGACAAGTCTCTCGATGTGAGAGACTTGCCACCTCGCTGTTGCAAGGTGCTTCAAGCTTCCTGACGGAGAATCGAACTCCGATCTCCCGCGAGTTGTAATGACAAGCGAGCATACTAACCGTTATACGATCAAGAACTTATATTTGGGAGGAAGGACGTTGGGCCGAGATCCTGGCGATTGTCCATTTTCGACGATTTATGGGTGCGGTAGGCATGCAATGCGTGCGCGACCACCTTGACATGAAAGAGCAGATACTTTTCTATCCCGAATATAAATATGAAGGCAGTCCTTGCTCTGGAAGAAAAGTTATAAGCCGTTGAAGTGGACGGTCGCCACGAAGGACAGAGGAGATGAGACAGCTGCGAGGCAGAACTCGTTGGGCTGCCATAAAACGCTTGCTCAACAAGGCGGCTCTAGCCACTAGTCTTTTCAGAAGCGCCGTTCAGTCCAAGCTGTAGCTCTCGGACATTTCGCTGTCGCCATATGGGCCGCTCATACGCCGTCGGTCGGCCACAGGGCTTTGCAGAGAAGGAAGGGCTCTCCGCCTGGTGCACCTGAACAACCTCCACCGGCTCCACAACTGAAATTTCCGGATAAAAATGGAACAATGACAAAAGAAAATCAATTTGTCCGGGGCCGCCGCGGGAGCAGATTAATTCGGAGACCCCAGCACGTGATCTCCACGCGGGGGATGGTCCGACTCGTTATTGCATTATGCCACCCCTCCCCCCCCCCCCCGCGCGCGCGCCAGCCCGGTCTGGTCGGAGCTGCTAAGACCTGTGTGGCTCACCCGCGACACTCATCCAAAAAGATCTCTTTCCACACCACAATCTCCTCCCACACCATCCACCTCGACGGCGAGCACATCCCCCTCCCCGTCACCAACACATTCCACCCCCTACCCCAGTAGCGCGTATCCCCAGCAGCGCTCCAAAACGGTCGTCTGTGGTCGATATCAATCCCTCGACCCCTCCACCGACCCACCTGAAATCCACATCGCATCGTACCACGTACGCCCCCAAGTGGAAACAAGACACACGTTCCTCCTATAACTACTCCTACTGCCTACCCATAAACCACACACTAGACCATTACCCACTATGAAGATCACCGACAAGCTTGCCAAGGCTGAGCGTGAGGGCCGTCCCTTCTGGTCGTTCGAGTACTTCCCCCCTCGTACTGCTCAGGTGAGTAACCATAAATGTCGAGTTGGCTCTTGCCTCCCTACGACATGACGCCACGTCCTTCACCAGCGAGTGTGGCCAAAGCAGAATTACCGGGGCAGAACGGCATACTGACAGTTACTAGGGCCTGCAGAACCTCTTCGACCGTATCGAGCGCATGCGCAACCTTGGTCCCGAGTTCATTGACATTACCTGGGGTGCCGGCGGCAAGAATGCCGACCTGACCAGCTCGCTCGTCCAGGTGTGCCAGGAGACCATCGGTATCGAGTGCTGCATGCACCTTACCTGCACTGAGAGTGAGTTTGAGCGATTGTTGCGGGCGGCAGCGGTGGGAAACATGACCGCTGACTAAGTCCAGTGCCCGCCGAGAAGGTCGAGTGGGCCCTGTCCCAGGCCAAGAAGTTTGGATGCCAGAACATCCTTGCTCTCCGTGGTGACCCGCCTGCGGGCTCTTCCGAGTGGAAGCCTACTCCCGGCGGCTTCTCGCACGCCGTCGACCTGGTCAAGTACATCCACAAGAACTACCCGGGCGACTTCTGTGTTGCTGTTGCCGGCTTCCCCCAGGGCCACCCCGAGACCGAGGACACGGACGAGGCTCGTCACCAGGAGATGCTCTGGCTCAAGGAGAAGGTCGACGCCGGTGCCGACTTTATCTTCACCCAGATGTTCTACGACGTGGACATTTTCTTTGCATGGGTCAAGCGTGTGCGCGAGTACGGCATCACCGTCCCCATTGTCCCCGGCATCATGCCCATTCAGAACTGGGGCAAGTTCCAGACCTGGGTCAAGCGCGAGTCGATTGTTGTTCCCCCTCACTTCTACGAGGCCCTCAACCCCGTCCAGGGCGACGACGAGCAGGTGCGCGCTGTCGGCACCCAGCTTGTCGCCGACATGTGTCGCCAGATCCTCGAGAACAAGGAAGCCGGTATCAAAGGTCTCCACGTTTACACTCTCAACCTCGAGAAGGGTGCCCGCATGCTCCTCGAGACCCTTGACATGGACCCCCGCCGCGAGCAGGTCATGCCCCTCCCATGGCGCCCGTCGCTCACTCCTTCGCGTCGCCAGGAGTCTATCCGCCCCATCTTCTGGGCCAACCGCGTCCAGTCGTACCTCTCCCGCACGTCGGACTGGGACGAGTTCCCCAACGGACGTTGGGGTGACTCTCGCTCTCCCGCTTACGGCGACCTGGACGGCTACCCCGTCGCCATCAACGTGAACGCGGCCGAGGCGCAGACGCTCTGGGGACACCCCGAGACTCGCGAGGACATTGCCGAGCTGTTCGCCAAGTTCTGCCGCGGCGAGCTTGCCAAGCTGCCCTGGTCCTCGGCCCCTCCCGCGTCGGAGACTTCGGTCATCACTGAGCAGCTTGCTCGCATGAACGAGCGCGGCTTCCTGACCATCAACTCGCAGCCCGCTGTTGACGGTGCCCCCTCGGACGACAAGGTCCACGGCTGGGGTCCTGCCGGCGGTTACGTCTACCAGAAGGCGTACCTCGAGTTCTTTGTCGCTCCCGAGCTTCTCTCGCAGCTCATCCGCCGCATCGAGCGCGACCCCCGCATCACCTACTATGCCGTCAACAAGCAGGGTGACCTGCGCACCAACACCCACTCGGAGGGCCCTAACGCCGTCACCTGGGGTGTCTTCCCCGGCAAGGAGATTGTCCAGCCCACCATCGTCGAGGCCGTCTCGTTCATTGCTTGGAAGGACGAGGCCTTTGAGCTCGGCTGCCAGTGGGCCAACCTTTACCCGGAGGGCTCGGCGTCGCGCGCCCTCATCTCCCAGGTCATGGATGAGAGCTACCTCGTCAACATTGTCGCCAACGACTTCAAGGACGGCCAGACCATCTTTGAGCCCTTCCTCCTTGACCAGCCCGCCAACGGCAACTAGAGTGTTCGTTCTTGAAACGGAAACGTGAAATAGGAAACCCCTTATTAGACTCCACCCCGTCCTCAACGGACGGACTGCCGTTCAACTCGGCTCGCATTACCCGGCTCAACCCCCATACCTCTCACAGCATACCCCCACGCAATTTAAACAATACATATTTAGAATACCCCCCATGCCTTCACCGCGTCTGTCTCTGCCCTAGCAGAGGACGTAGGGCGCAAATCATCGAGGTTCAACTCCTCCCCCATCCCAGTACATTCACCCGTACAATCAATCAAAATGCATTACCGCTGGAAGCTATCATCACACCTCCAACCCGAGACCCATTGCCCATCCATTGTTCATTGTTCATTGTCCATTGTCCAAACCGAGCCGTCTTTCAATACATGGACATGGACGTCCACACCTGGTTCGGGTTTCCCGTCATGCTGGGGTTACACTCCCAGATCTGAATGACTTGGCCCTTGCCGTCCCTGTTGTCGAGGCAATAGGTGTCGGCAGCACCGAGGCGGAAGCGTCCTTGGTCCCAGAGCCAGTTCTGGCCCGGAGAGGTCGCCGGGTAGGTCTTGCATGTGGCCAAGGTGGCCACTTGTCCGTTGGCAGCTTTCCAGCCCGAGGCGGCTTGTGTCCGTGGTCAGTATCGGTACCCGAGAGCAGAGCACTATCACAGGGGAGGTGGTAGAAGGTAGAGGGGATATACGAACATGTTCCAGAGAGATCGAGACACAAGTCTGTCCCGTTCAGTTGTACGGTCGTGGTCCAGTTGACGATGAGCCAGATGTTCTTGGTTCCGGCAGTCTGCGAGCACGGCTGGCTTTTGAGAAACGCGTTAGGTCCAGAGCTACTCCGCACCCTTCTCCAAGGCCCCAACTCACAGCTCGACTTCAGTACCAGGGCCGATACACCCCACAGCCGAAAGGCACAAGTTTGCATTGGATCCCGGACGGATTTGAGAGGGAACTCTGCCGTCCCGAATCTCCACGGGACTCGCCGCTGCGAGGGTAACGAGGACGGCGGTGAGTGCGACGAGCGGAGTCTTCATTGTGTGAGCGAGAGGATGAGTATGAGTATGAGTGTGTGGGGGGGAGAGAGTATGTGAATAAGCGTGGGGCGGAGAAGATATATGAGACCGGTCACGGCCAAGTGGAGTGGGTAATAGTGGCTGAGGGGGCAGTGCCGATGTGGAAAGCAACGATTCTTTTGCGGCTAAGAGATCATCCGCAAACCTTAGGTTTTGGATGACATCATGAAGAAGCAAGACAACCTTTCGGAGCTGGTTTTCTTGTCTACACTTTGCTTGGCGAATGCACGGACTAGTTTGCACTGAGCAGTAATGGAATCTGCGTGGACGCCGCGTACTCGGCTGGGGATGCTGCCACATTGTGATCGTGGTGTTCATGTGTTTGTGGCACAATTCAGTTGATCCGTTCCTTGCCGCCTTTCTCCACGTCCAAAGTTCCTGGAACCGCCGCCTACCTCTTCGGCAGGCGTATGGACTCAAGTTTACTGGCCCGCTATGTGACAACGTCGCTTCAGCCGAAAGCGGGCCCGCAAGTCAATGAATCAGGGGAGGCACATGTGGATGACCACTGAACACTGTACATCACATGAAACGAGACTATCACTACGAAGAACTGGACTGTGAAACACACATGTTGTAACAGACAGTCTGCTTGCTGGAGGGGGAAACACAAAGGAGCACTCTGACCGTCTGGTTCTGAGCGCGTGTCGATATATACAACGACATGATTTCGGAAAAGCGCAATGTCGAGCAATGTCGAGGGGAAATAAATGACGACGAAAAACAGGCGAAAAAAAAGAGGAAGGACGGGCGATGGAGGAGAATGTCTAACTTTTTGACCCATTGGCGCCGCGTCGTGATGCCCACCCATTGTCGACGGACTTGTCGTTCAACCACGGCTTGTCTCTGGCGTAGTCAGTCCTGTGTGCTGGGCGACTTGTACCGCCCCATCCGCTGTAGCCTTGGGGGCGTTCGGGCTTGGAAGGTAGCGTGTCTTCCGCTGCAGACTGGGTCGTGGTCTGCACCTTCGCGTAACCATTCTGGGCAGGGTGCCGGACATTGTTGGGGGTGGGAGTGACACTTCTGCTCTGGTCTGAGGTGGCGCCCCGGCTCAGCGTCTGGCTTGGAGTCTGGCTCTCGCTGTTGTTAGTTCCCCAGCCAGGCTCTTGATGTTTCCCCCTCCTCCATTGGTGAGTCTCGGACGACTTGATCTTGCGGCATGCCGTGGCGAAATCGTCACGGTCAGGATCCCACACGAGCTGGTTGAGCCAGTCTTCACCATTCGGGCCCGGAGAGCGATTGAAAAAGTGAGCTGGGAGTGCGATGGGGAGGGTCTGAGTGTCAATAAAAGAATAACCCGATAGGGCACCTGGCGGTCTCACCACTCACTGAAGGTGTAAACTCGAGGTTGGCAACGACACTGCGGGCGAAGATGCGACCGAGGAAGAGGACCTCGCGCGAGCTTGCTGATGCGAAGATGGCCGTGGCGACATACTCCTTCTCAGAGTTGGTCATGCGACCGTGATCACCCGTGCCCGTCCCATAGCGCTGGTAGTCGCGCAGAACGTTGAGCGGCTCCAAAGTGACCTCGCCAGATCCTCCGGATGGGGTGGTGGCAGCGTAGGAGAGAAGGAGAGGAGGCTCAGAATCAGACGTCGGCGCCTCGATACCGTTCGCACCAGTGGCAGGGTTCTTGGAAGCCGTTTCACCTGGAGCAAGGGCAACGAGAGCAATCTCAATCGACGACTCGCCCAACTGGCCCAGGCGGCGCGCCGCTTCCCAAACCGCCCAGCTAAAGTCGGCACTAGTCGATATCCACGGGCTGAGAGCATCTGGAGGTGTCTCTGGGGTACCGGTCGGCACCTCGGCATGCGTGAGGCGAGGTCGCCGAGTCATGTGGTCTACGAGTGACTGGCGGAAGAAGGGGCCGTGCGTCCAGTCATCCCACGGAAGGGGCACACGGCCTGGTGGAGGGGCAAGGATGGGAGACTCGGGGGGTGCGTCCTTGGACTTGAGGCCGGGGTAGTTGATAAAGTCTGGCGAGTCATTATCAAAGACTGTATCGACGATAGAGGGGGAGGCCAGACTAGAAGCCACCATCGAGCTGCGGGGTGTACGGCCGCTACGGTTCGTGTTGCCGTTCTTGTGGCTGCTGCTCGCCATCGTCACGTCGTCACCGACAAAGCCCGTCGTCCCCATCCTAGACCTTTGTTCTCTACTGCGTGCCGCAGCACTTGTGCCGAGAGCAGAGGTATATGCCTTGGGAGTGAGCATACCCAGATGCTTGTTTGCGCTTGCGAACCCGCTCGTGCGACCGTCACCCGTCCAGATCAACGGGCTGACGGAGGTTGGGTTGTGTACCCGGAAGACGAGGTTGCCTGAGTGTCCCGCGTTCACCAAGGAGGCATAGGAGGGTCTCTGGTCATTTGGTTTGGAAGCGACCATGACTGGTGAGGGTGGTCCTTGAAGTGGGTCGGCGGAGTGAAGATGAGAGAAGACGAGAAGTAAAGAAGGTGAGGAGGGAAGGCAAAAGGTGGTGACCGCTGACCGTGGGGAGGGAAGGCGTAGGCTCCATTTCAGCGACTCCTCATCTGGTTGGGACATCTTGGAACACTAGACACCCATGCATTGTAGTCAATCATTCTGGCCTCTGGGCAGTCGCTGCACGACGGTCGACATGCATGAGACTCGATATTGCCCGCCACGTCGCCACAAACGCGTGTCGTAAAGGGACAATCTGGGACCTCCACCGAAGAATGTCCACACATCCTCCGTCGCGTGCCCCTAACAACGTTCCCTTTCACAACAACCCACTCCCTCATCACCACCAACAACCCCACAACATGGGCCGCTCCACCCCCAAGAACGCCCGCAAGCGTAACGGGAACAGCACACCGACTGCTGTTGAGGTCGACGACGACGGGTTCGAGATCCCCCTCATGCGTCCTTCAGAGATCATCGCCCAGGCCAACGCTCAAGCCAAGGCGACCTCAAGCAAGAAGAAGTATACAAACTCGGTCCCCGACGCTGTTGAGCCCCTCGTCCAGCTCGGTCTCGAAGACTTGCGTGCTGCCGGCGTCAAGTTTACAGAGATCGACGACGACGAGGTGGAAGGGCCCGAGGAGGTGGAAGTGGATCCGGACATGGAGGACCGCGACCTCGAGATGGAGGCTTGGTGGGACGAGTTCTTCGACTCACTACTCCTTACGGTCCCCTTCTCGTTCCTCTATCTCATGCTTGACATGTGAGTATCCCTGATGGCCCGGACTCGTAGCGGTATCGGGTGGTTTGGCCACAGGCCCGCACTAAAACAACCCACTCGACCTCGCTATGAAGCAGATCGAGATCCCTGCGCTCTGCTGACTCCCGTAGCCTCACCAATCTTTCATACCAGCGCAACCCAACCTACGGCTACTTTGCCAAGAACTTTGCCGTCTCGGCACCCAGTGAGTGTCCTGTTAAACGAACTCGAGCGAGTGCTGACAAACAGCCATCGGCGTTCTTGTCTTCTACAGTGAGTATCAACTGCACCTAAAGACCATGCCGTTTGCCGCGTACGGTTGAACTGGGTTGGCTGTCATGTCTCATTCACCTCCTTATCCCTTCATGCTTTACGCCAGCTGTCACTGTGCTATGCGAGCTGACGACCGACAGGCTCACGTCACGCCAACAACGAGCTCTGCCGCTTGATTATGATCGTCGCCTCCGCACTGTCCGGCACCCGCTTGATGTGGCTCGTCAACAAGGCGAGCTACACGACCGTCATCGCACAGGTGAGTGGAGCTCATTGCAGCGCGTGCGCTTGCTCGGCTGGCTGAGCTTTAAGCAACACCCGTGACGCACCGCGCATGCCTCGCCTCGGTCTCGTTTCTCGCTCTAGGCGCTAACATACCCAGGGCCCAGCAGTGGGCACAATTTGGATCCTCACTATTGTTCAGCTGCCTCTCTTGCGCGCTTTGGCTGCGCTGGCGGTCGTGTTTGCGTGGGGACATTACCGGAAGCTCAAGCTCGTGCCAGCTTATTAACGAGTAGGAAGACATGGCATATATAGACAGACGAGATGAGACTCCCCTCTCGCAATCCTCCTTACAGCTTGAGTACAATTGAGTCAGAAGACGGACAGCAGGGCTGTCAATGCGGCTGCAACGGAAAGGCTCTGGTGGGAGAAGTATGACATACAGTACGCTATATCACAATTGTACAACGCGCAAGTGGCGCTCTTCTTCTGTTTCCTCTTGGCTTCATCTACTGTATTCTTCTGTCTCTCTTCGTCTCATCATTGTGTCTCCACTTGTGTGTCTGGAAGTTTGGTCAGCACAATGCTTTTTTTCGATAAAAACATGTGAGAACGTCGATGTCCCTCAGGGTAACTATGAAGATGGGCCAACATTGTTCGGAGCGACGGAAGCCCCCCTCGTGTCCGCGGAAGCCAAGACGGCCCCACGGGAAGGTTGCGACCGCCTGGGACTTGGTTGTCCCCCGACTCTGTCGAAAAATTCGAAAAAAAATGTCGTCTTAGGGACAAGACTGGGGAGAGAGAAATATAGGTGGAAGGAGAGACTCACGGGTTGGCGAAGTGACTAGGTCACATTGGGGGTTGCTTGGTCGGCGACGGAGCCACAGAAACACTCATGGGCCTGTCACGCTTCTTGTAGGGCCGTGTAGCACGCTTCTTGGGCGGTGCGTTGGGGTCGATGTTCTTCTTCCAACCCTTCTTGGGACCAGGCTTCTTGCGCTCTTCGGGGTTCTTGGGCGGGCGCCCACGACGCTTGACCGAGTCAATCTCAGCGCCGGCATCGGCGTTGTTGGCACGACGCTTGGCGTTTCCCGCCTCTTGTTCGTCGAGACCGAGGAACTGCTTGCCGACGGACTCGATGAGGTCCGCGTGAGAGGGAGCAGCGACACGCCTCGAGGCCAAGAGCTCGGCGGACATGTACGTCATATCATCCCAACGCGACAAGTACTTGCGAAGGTACGAGTGCGTGGCAAGACGATGGCGAACAACATCGGCGGTGAGAGGAACAGCCGAGTGTGCGGAAGCGGTAGTGACACGCATCGGCTGAATGGGCCGACACAGATCAGCCACAAATTCCATGACCAAGTCCTCGACATAGTCGACCGAGTCAACGTCTGGCTCCACGACATCGCCAGAGGCGTACATCAGGCGAGCGATCTCGCCTCGCATGGAGCCGCGGAACCCGTCGTCCTTGCCAGCGCGGCGACGAGCCTCGGCGGCAGCGTCCTCATCTTGCTCGCCTAAGCGGGGAGCAATGGCAGAGCGAACGATGGCCGTAAGGTGCGAAACAGGAGGTGGAGGCGGAGGAGGGGGTTTGACCTCTGGCACTTCAACACGAAGGCGCTTAGCGGACTCCTTGCTGGCCTTGGAACGAGGCGGTGCAGCCGGAGGGGCTGGTGGCTGGCTCTGCGGTGGCTGCTGCTGGGTACCGCCTGTCACGTTCGGCTGCGCCGGAGAGCCGCGACGAGCAGGAGGCTGCTGTGGCGGACCCGACCCCGGCATGAGTGACGGGTGGACCTGCAGTTGCACAGGGCGCTGAGGCGCTTGTGGTTGTTGCTGCGCTAGACGTGACCGAGCAATGAAGTTGGCCTGAACCTGGCGCTGCTGCTGAGGCTGCAATGCGAGGAACTGGTGCTGAGCTTGCAATTGCGTGATGGGCTGGGGAGGAGTAGTTCCGGCTTTGACTGCCTGAGCTACCAGAGCCTGGTGGTTGGTCGCAGCGAAGAAGGCCGCAAGCTGGGCAATCGTCGTTTGCGGCAGAGGCGCGGGGCCGGTAGGCGTAGCGGGGGAAGGTGTGGCCTGACCAGCCATTGGTGGCGGACGGACGACAACGGGCTGCTGGCCACCTACTTGCACTGGCGGGCGGACCTGCATTTGCGGTGGAGGAGCAATGGGTGCTGGGGCAGGCGCCATGATGGGCGCCCCAGCAGGCGCGGCCAAAGGTGCAGTCAAGACAGGCCTGACCTGGGGTGCCATAGGCGCGGCGACGGGGACAGGGGCAGGTACTGGCACCGGCCTTGGAGCCACCATGCCTACAGGGACGTGACCTGGAGCAGGTGATGTTGCCATGACAGGGATCGGTGCAGGCATACCGGCAACTGGGGGCCTGGGCTGCACTTGAGCTATCACCGGGGCAGGCGATTGAACCAGAGGTGCTGGTGACGGAACCAAAGATGCTGGCGAAGGAACCAACGACGCTGGTGATGGAACCACAGGCGCCGGGGATGGAACCAAGGGTGCAGGAGATGGAGCCATCGGAGAAGGTGATGGAACCAGCGACGCGGGGGATGGAATCATCGGCGATTGCACCATGGATGAAGGCATGGGCGCAGGCGATGGCACTGGCGCTGGTGAAGCCACCTGCGGTACATACGCCAGACCCGGCAGAGGCGTGATGCCATGCGCAGCGGATGGTGGAGGAACACCTGGCACAATGGGCACCGCCGCTTGAGCGACGGGTGGGGCCACTGGTACCACCGGCACTGTCGGAGTCGAGTGCGGAATGGGAAGCTGCGACATCTGTACCAGGTCAACAAAACTGTGCATGCGGTTTGTGTTGAAACGGTGAGGGATATTGTGTGGGGTCATAGTAGCAGGTTAAGCATACTCGCTCCAGCGTCACAACCAGCTTGCCGCACACCAAGATCAAATCACCAGCGAGCAGAACGCGTGCCAATGACCGTCAACAAGGCCCGAATTACAGCCACCCTTCGCGCTACCCGGCCTTTCATACCGAAGTAATCAGACATGGGCAACAGGTGGGCACGACCAGCCAGAAGAACACATAGAGGAATCAGAGAATGGATTTAGCTAAGGTTGAATCCTGTGACGAGGCTTTCGACAGCCTCGAGAAACGAGAATAGGAAATTGAACTTAAAAACAAAACAACACTTACATCGACGAGTAGATATATCTATTGAAAGAGACCGCACTGGGGAATAGTGGGTAGTAGTGGCTGCGCTGGTTAGCGCGTGCCCTCGACAATGAAAGAAGAGGGGTGTGGAAAATGGTTCAGAAAAGTGTTTTGGTAAAAATCGGTATCGCTCATGACCTCTCGGAAGCAGAACTGAAATAGTGTTTCTCATCACAAAAGATGAAGGGGGGACTGTGGGAGATGGAAAGTTGAGACTCACGAGATGCGTTTGCTGGCCCCGACACCAGGCTGTGTTGAGAACTGCCTGGTGAGAAGGGGCTATTGGCACTGGGCCGAGTAAAAGAGAGAGAGGGGAAGAACACGAAGTGTTTAAATACAACGCAAAACGACACTGGGGGCGAGCGCCAGCAAAGCGTCTCGCCCTCCTCGCACCCACCAAATAACTCCGCATGATATCTCCGGGCGTGGCAAATGGGCACGTCAGGCAAGCCCCATTTGCCACCCAGCCGCCTGGAATCTTGCCGACTTCACAACAACCTATCCACACCAAAACAATTACCATGGGCGCCGACGGTGGCTCAATCCCAGACAGGCGCGACCTCGTCAAGACCAAGGGAAAGGCGGAGCAAACAGACAAGGCCCTCAGGCGCGAGCGCTTCTTCCTATGCGCCCTCAGCAAGAAGCCACTCACAAAACCGGTCGTCGCCGACCCACTTGGCAAGCTGTACAACAAGGACGCGGTCCTCGAGTACCTGTTAGACAAGTCGGCTTATGGAGATGGCGAAGAGATCTGTCGTTACATCAAGGGAGTGAAGGTGGGTAAACTATGTGGGCGCGACCGTGCTAACCCTCAGGACCTCCTCACACTTAATGTGATGCCCAACCCAAACCGCGACGAGGATGCCGATGCGACGTCCGCCTCACGTGCCCCATTCGTTTGCTGGCTCAGTCTCAAGGAGATGACCGGTGCTGTTCCATTCATTGCTATCCGTTCGTGCGGCTGCGTGTTCTCCGAGGCGGCCATCCGCGCTGTCGTCCCCAACCTCGGTGCCGGCGGCAGCAAGGACGAAGGCGCAGACAGTGCCGCCCCTTGCCCGAACTGCACCAAGCCGTTCAACCCCACCTCTCGCACCGCTGTCCTTCCCATCAACCCCAACCCAGATGTCCAAGACGCGCTCCTCGAGGCTCTCCTCGCTGGACGCGCTGCGGCCAAGGCGAACAAGAAACGCAAGGCCGCTAGCAGTGAAGTCAAGAAGGAGGGCAAGGACGGTAAAGAGGTCTCTTCTAAGGCTGCCCGTACTGGCTCCGACTCGCCTGCACCAGGTTCAAAGCCCAACTCAAAGGGTGTGGCCAAGCCCTCGGCCTCGGTCGCCCCCAGTACAGTCGGTCGTTCCGTCCAGGACAAGCTGGCTGAGCAGGAGAAGAAGCGCATCGCCGCGCAGGCTGGTATGAGTGATGCGGTCAAGGCCATGTTCCGTTCCAAGAATGGTGATGCCAAGGAGGACGCTGTGGATTCGTTCTTTGGACGCACGTTCAACAGGGTGAGTCATCTGGAGAGGTACCTCGCACGATGAAGCTGACATTCCACAGTACGCTGCGTGAGAGGTGGCTTTGTTGTGGTAGAGCATGTTGTATCTATAGTCATTCTGCACATTGTCGATCAGTCTGTTCCATCGCCATCGGTTGACTCATGTGACAGCCCTTTTGCAGATCCTTCCTTGGATCCTTGGTCTTCCTCGTCTTCCTCATTTACCTTCCCCCGCCCTTCCTTTCCATCTCCGACTCATCATCATCGCACCCATCACCATGCTCCACCCCTCCTCACCCACGCCCGTAATGGGCCCAACTAGACAGCTCCTACCCTCCTCCCCCAACGCCCGGCGTCAGCTCAACTCGGCCTCGAGCCGCATGGACCATGTTACCAAGGGTGTAGCCGCCTGGCGTCGGCAACCTAAAGCCGGCGAGAGTGGTGGTAGCGGTTCTCTAGGTATGGGCATGCAGGGTACCCCGGGAAGACGTGCACGCTCCTCCCGCGCCAGTAACACGACGGTGAGTTCCGGTTTGTCACGTTGTCACCACTGACCATCAGAGCATCGGTCCGCAGAGTACACCCAAGACCAAGTCACAGGACCTTCCTTCCTCGTCCTCTGTCGACGACATTCTCGATCCCGATGACACCGTCTCCCCTACCGCACTTCCCAATGTCGACTTTGGTAGCCTCGACACCATCCACTCCGCCTCCCACTCACTCTCGTGGTCCAACCGGCGGCAGCGCATCGATACACTGGGTAGTTCCAGCAATGAAACGTCGTCTGAGTCGCGCACAATCAACCTTATCGTTCCGCTCAACGATGTCTCGCCGAAGCACTCAGAGAGCTCGAGAAGTGACTGCACAGTCACCGTGTACTATGACGCTACCATCCCACTTCGTGACTCGTCGCTGCAGTCTCCTCCCGCGCTGGCAACCCTGCCGGGCGGAACCACTGCGCGCAATGTAACACCAAGCAAGAGCTCTGACAAGAGTCCGAGTCTTAACTCATCCACTCACGTAGACGACTTCTCGATCCCTCTCAAAGACGGTACCCCTAGCAGTGGTACGGCGCGGCCGCGCTCCAAGGCATCCAGCAAGATTGCAAGCCGCCAGGTGACGCCCTACCGCCTCCGTCTCCGCAGCAGCTCCAAATCACCCACCAAGCCGGACGACCCACTGCGTAGCAGTCCCAGCCGTGTCACCATCCGTATCCCAGCCAGAACTGTTGCCCCAATCACCCCGCCGCCTCGTATGCGCGCACCCACGCCGCCAAGTTATCATTCCTCGATGGGCGTTGCTCGTTCCGCGATGAGGCCGCCAATCTTCAGCCCTCCGGCATCTCCCTCCCCGAGCAAGAGAGAGCACCCGGTCACCATCAAGATGCCAGAGCAGTTTAGTGAAGAGCTCGGCGTTGACGACCTGGATCCCGACTACGCGCAGTGGCTTGATTTCAACGACTCGATGGATGGCGATATCGATCCATTTGGCTTTTTTGCGACTTGGTCTCTCGTCAGTGGTGAGTGAATACGCCACCGCAGGCCGTACTTACCCGCACCCACAGGTTGTCAACCCGAGCCATTCCGGCCTTCGTCTGAACCCAGCACCCCACGCTTCCTGACTCGAGCTCGTTCTTCCAGCCCTCTTCTGTTCTCGCCGACGCCGAGTGTTGACGTTCAAGTCGCCGAGGAGACGCCGGAACTGATACCCCTTCCTTCTCTGCGGACCAAGAGGGCGCAGGGACGTGGTTTGCTGAGCAAGAAAGCACGCAAGAGCAAGACCAAGCGAATTGAAAAGTCTGAAAATGACAGTAGCGAAGGAGAAGTTGAGGGTGGTCGTCGCGAATACATGTCTGTTGAGCCTGCGCTGAGCAAAGTGAGTTGACCTCGTCCACATTCCGGTTTCCGTTGACCCCAGGATGCCCTGAACGCCCGCCAGGAGCGTATCAAGCACTACGAGGACCTCGCGTCCAATTATGACCTGCACGTAGAGTATGTTTGGGGATGAGCGCATGCAGTCAAGTGTTGCAAAGAAGCCGAAGTCCCTCGAGTGGGACGCTACAGCGCCTTCAGCTATCGTGTATTGGCCGACCTGATACAGCATAAGACCCATGAATGCCTTTCGGGTCTTCGGGCCCGAAAATCGGCCGAAAGTCACACCATCTGGTAACTATCTTGGTGCATTCTGTGTCGGTTTTGACCGGCGACCTGGACGACTCGGTGACCCACGAGAAACGCGACTCACTGTTGCAATAACTCATTACACATTGCCAGTCATCTGACTGGATAACGTCCCTTCCCGTGCCAATCCGTGACCAACAGCGCGGCCTTCCCTGCGACCAGTTACTCTTCTGGAGTCCTAAACAGACCGATATATACTCGACTTCGAGGACGAGGCTTATGGACTCCTCCACGCGACTTTGAAGCTCTTCACCTTCCCCCCACCTGCCTGCCTCGCATCGCTTGCCACCCCCTTCCTTTATCGACAGTCATGAGTAACGCCACCGACCGCGTCGATGCGCAGGTCGAGGGATCGCTCGTACGGGCGCCCTCCCACCAGCCAACACTCGACCTCGAGCCACTTCGGAGTATCAGGTCACACCACAGCCAACACGCGCATTTTCACGATATCGCAGAACGAGCAGACAGCCCTCCACCACCACGACCAGTGGTGGACATTGAACATGAGCCTGTTGACGACGACCCGCGTGAATGGAGCCATAAAAAGAAGACTTTCGTTATGGCGCTCATGACGACTGCAGTGGTGAGTTTTTGTTGATCGCGTGACAGTGGCGTTTCAGTGTTCAGTGGCTGACCTCGTGTACCAGCTTGGACCGATGATCTCCCCGTCCATCTACAACCCCGTTGTAGACGAAGTCAAGGCCGACTTGAATGGTACGGAGACACAGATTGGTCTGAGTTTGTCAATCTACATTCTCTTGCAAGGCTGTGTCCCCGTGGTATGGGCTTCCACTGCGGAAATCATTGGCCGTAAGGTGAGCCCCCTGGAAGTGGAGCTAAGTCACCGAGCGAGAGACTGACATTTCATCTAGCCCATCTACATTGCCTCCTTTGTCGTAGGTTGCTCCTGTATTCCACCCAAGGTACATAAGTCTAACTTTTTTAGCTCTACACCATTGGCACCGCTGTCGGATCCCGTGCTACCGACATCCAGGTCCTCATTGGCATGCGATGCCTGCAGGCCATGGGTTCCTCGGCTGTGCTTTCGGTCGGTGCAGGCTCCCTCGCCGACATGTACGAGGTCAAGGAACGTGGCCGCAAGCTCGGCATCTACTACGGGATGCCAATGTTGGGTCCCACTCTCGGTCCACTGATCGGAGGAGCCCTCGGAAACGCATACGGCTGGCGATCGACACTGTACTTCTTGGCCGTGTTCGCCGCGCTCATGACCTTGTTGTTCTTCTTCTTCCCGGACACGTGGCGCCGCGAGCGGTCGAGGGTGTACCAAAAGGCAATCTCTGACGCGCTCAAGCGCAGTCTCAAAGCTGAGAGGCATGCTGAGGAAAAGCGCCAGCGCAAGCTCGCAAAGGGGCTCTCGAGTAATGCCACTACTCCCGCTCCCACGCACCCAACCACACCGATTAGTGGTGCCATGACCCCCGTGACGGCGCCGGGAAGCATTCACGAGGGCTCTGACGCCGACGTTGACGTTGAGCTTGCTGCCGAAGCGCCCCGCAAGCGCCGTATCAGGTGGCCCCAGTGGATGCCGTTCGTTTCCAACAACGAGTCGGACGACATCAAGCCCTCTTTCCGCGACGTCAACCCCATCCCCACTATGATTTCCATCTTCCACAGCCCGACCAACGCCATCGTCCTTGTTTGCTCTGGCCTGCTCTTTGCAGCTCAGTACACCACCACCTACACTGCGTCGGTCACTTTCGCTCGGGCACCGTACAACTACAACCCCCTCATTATTGGTGTGGTCCTCCTCGCGTTTGGCATGGGCAACATCTTCGGAAGTGTGCTCGGCGGTCGTGCTTCGGACGCCATTCTCAAGCGTCTGGCCAAGAAGAATGGCGGCGTGACTGTGCCCGAGATGCGTCTCAAGAGCACTCTCCCAGGGATGCCCCTCATCATCGTCTCATACCTAGTCTACGCCTGGACGACCGACTACAAGACCAACATTGCCGGCCCCGTCGTTGGTCTGTTCTTTGCAGGCTTCAGTCTCATGTTCGTCTATAGCTCGACATTGGCTTTCCTAGTGGACTCCAACCCAGGCCGCTCGGCGAGCGCAGTGTCTTGTAACTCGTTCTGTCGTGGTGTTGGCGCCTGCGTCATGTCCCAAGTCGCCATCCCGATCCAGAACGCCATCGGCGATGGCGGCCTGTATACTCTCTTTGCAGGTATCCTGTGCCTGTCATGCGCTGGCCTCACTGCTGTTGCCTGTAAGTCCTTTGCTCTCTTTGGTAATGGATGTGTAGCTGACGTGCGCCTGCAGTCAAGGGCGAACAGTGGCGGTCGCCCGACCATGTGTGGCCGTGGTCCAAGTGGACACGGCGTTCGCACGGCCCAGACTCGGCTGCAGCCGAGCATGTGTCACCGTCTCACGTATCACATGCGTCTACGGTCGTTGAGCGTGTGCCGGAGGACACGGCTGTGGAGATGGAGAAAAAGCAGGCCCGCACCGAGAAGGCATAGAAGCATTCCTTTCACTCACCCACACATTTTTGTAGCATTAACACACATTTAAGTAGGTCCCGGTTATGCATTAGCGATGTCGCATTTGTTTAATTTGAATGACGTTTGAAATGAATAGGGTTGGTGCAATTTCGATGATGGGTGGCGGGCGAAGTTGCCCAAAGTGACAAAATGCATCCGTCGTCATCGCAACCGCCAGGCATCAACAAATCACTCTCGTCGTTCTCATCCAACACTCGAGTCACCACTCAACTCGTCGTCGCACCCATCCATCCACAATGGCCCTCAACATCGTCCGTTCCACGGGCATCCCCGCCATCGCGAGGGCCAACGCCGTCCGCGCCTTCTCCTCGTCGCCCGCTGTCTCCATGGCCGCTCGCGGTGAGTACGGCGGCGAAAGCAATGGCATCCCAACCACCTACCCGCTGCACCATGTGGTGTTGTCGTGTGCATCGATATTTATGTCATGCTGACACTTGTGCATCTTGTTTAACAATCCAACCCACATGAACACCATCTCTCGTCCTCGTCCTTGATCTGTCACCATACCGCTCCCGCCTGTCCACAGCCGCTGCTGTCGGCAAGACGTCGACCGCCGCTGCCGAGAAGAAGAAGGCCGATGCCGCCCAGCTGAAGGAGAAGGCCAAGGCCCATGCCGCAAAGGAGAAGGAGAAGGAGAAGGCCAAGGCCGCCGCTGCAAAGGAGAAGGAGAAGGTCAAGGCCGCCGCTGCAAAGCAGAAGGAGAAGGAGAAGGCCAAGGCCGCCAAGCAGAAGGAGAAGGAGAAGGGGATTGTTGACGCCGAGAAGAAGAAGTTGGCCGACGCCAGGGCCAAGGAGAAGGCCACCTCTGTGAAGGAGAAGGAGGACCGTTCGACCGTCAAGGCTCTCCTCGCCGCAGCTCCCAAGCGCCCCGCCACACCATACTTGGTCTACTTCACCGAGTTCTGGAGCACCAACAAGGGGACCTACAAGACTGCGGAAGGCAACTACAAGAACACCGCCGGTGGCACCACCCTTACAGAGGCAGTTAAGGACGCATCCGCCAAATGGCTTGTCATGTCCGAGGCCGAGCAAGCCAAGTACCGCGAGGCCGCTTCCGACGCCGCCGCCAAGTACGCGCGCGATTACCGCCGGTTTTACGAGTCGCTCACCCCCGAGAACCTCAAGCTCATCGCCAAGGTGCAGGGCAAGGAGCCGGCACCCCCTGGTGGTAGGCGCGCCGCCAAGCTCGAGTTGCGCAACCGCCCCGGAAACCCCGGCAAGCCCTCTGGCGCGTACTTTATGTTCCTCAAAGATAAGCGTGCCGAGATCGAGGCTGCCAACCCCAACTGGACGGGCAACGAGCGTATGCTCAAGCTCTCTCGCGCCGCTGGCGACATGTGGCGTAACCTGCCACAGGCAGACAAGGACGTGAGTCTGTCTCGTGCGATGAAGCTGGTGGTGGTGCTTGGTCCATTCTGGCTCAGTGGCCTCCCATTTGTTTGCATCGGGAACACACACGGTCAGCGCGCGGATACCTCTGCCTGGGCACAACATGTCCTGGGCGCTGTTGGGGGCACCGCATCTACAGATTTCAAACATCTCTGCGATCGCTAACATCTGTCGCAGGCCTACAAGGAGAAGAACGCCGTGGCCAAGGAGGCGTACGATGCGTGGGTCAAGACCCAGGAGTAGTGGTACCCCCAGCAGTAGTTATAAGGATGCACAGATACCTCTCTCGTGGAGACAGCCGATCGAAACGTTGCAGGTAGGGCAAAAACTATACACAACAGGGATAGGCCGTGTGAAGGGGACATGTTACATTGCCGAGGCGCGCGTTGTGTTTACTCACTAACACACACACGCATACACACGTTGCAGTGAGGTAGTTGCCGAGCCCATCACATGTCTCAGTTCTACAGTGGTACAACAAAACTCCCTTTGATCCCTGACCGCCTTTGTCATGGCAGCTTGACACCACCACCACGGCCACCACGCCAAAGCAACGGCCAGCGGAACCTCCACCTCTCACCCTGGTTGTTGTTGTTATCCCATGCCGCGAGCGTGTCCTCCATCTGGCTACCGCCGATGGGAGGCGCCGAGGCGATCATGCCCGCTGTGCCAGAGGGTATGGCCGGGAGAGAAAGTGGACGGAGCCGTGGCCTGCCGCCGCTTGCTGGGGGCTCATCGCCCAATCCACTGAGATGCTCCTCGCTGCGGCGTCGGCGTGGGCCGCCGCCGCTGGCCGAGGAGAGGATGGTCGAGTGCGAGTTGGAGCGCGAGTGGGATGAGACGCTGTTCCGCCTTCCGGCGCCATGGCCATGACCGTGCCCGTGGTTGATCGAGTTTGAACGCAGGGCAAATCCGGGCGAAGCGACGCCGATACCAAACGCGAAACCTGTCGGCATGGCTGGACGCGACGCCGACTGGAGCTCGGGGAGGAGAGTACCGTACCGCGGCCGACGGCGGCGGCCGTGTGTGGGCGACATGGGCGACGGTATCGACCCGTCGGGCAAGGGGGACGGAGGGGGCGACTGGCCATCAATCTCGAGTGGCTCGGTGACCTCGTCGCTGTCCAAGAACGTAGCGCCTTCGCCGGCCTCGAGCTCGTCATGGTGTTCGCCAAGCAGAGACTCCTCGTCCATCTCCTCCTCGACCCAGGTTCCCACCTCGATACCACCACCGCCAGTGGGCTGGATGGCGGACACAACCCATACACCGACAAGCAGAATGGCTACACCGACCGAGACGAGGATGATCTGGTGAGTGCCCAGACGCCCGAGCTGGTCATAGAACACCAGGCCGTCGAAGATTGACGCGAGGTTGAAGAAGCAGAATGCGAGCGGGCAGATGAGCGCCGGTGACGCGAACGTGAGAGAGTAGTTGAGATAAACCAGCTGGAGGATGGCGGCCACAGCAAGTCCGGCGACTAAGAACCAGGTCTCGACGCGCGTAAACTCGTTTTGTCCGCGGCCAGTGTGCCAGTGGTCAATGGTGGCGATGACCAGCTCGACAGCAGATTTGGCGAGCACCAGGCAGATACCAGACAGCGTTCCAGAGGCAGCGGCAAATGCGAGACCACAGAGAGTGAGGATACGGTGTGGTTCGGCCTCAAAGGGCATCGTATCGCCGTCCTCGAGAATGGACGCGAAACGGACCATCTTGGCGTGGACCGTGCGCTCGGTCGGGGAAGGGAACGAATCGTCGGTAAACGAGCCGATAGTGTTGGTGGGGCGGAAGGGAATGGCCATCTCAGAGCGTGGGGAAGCGTAGTTGGAGGGGCTGTCGTCGTGGTCTGGCAGACAGATGCGGTCGGCGCGGCCGGCGCGCCAAGCCGCGACGTGTGCGGTGACGAGGACGATGACGATCGAGAGGCACACAATCAAGAAGAAGGCTTCGAACGGACCACGGTGCCAGAGGGCTAGCAACTCGTCGAGAGAGTGGTTGCCGTCTGGGACGACACCGTAGATCGCAATAAGTACGGCGCCTGTCGCGATCAGGATGGTACCCAGCATCATCATACTGGTGAATCCCTCGCCGAGAATGGCGTGAGCCAGCAGGCTGTTCCATAGCAGCGAGATACCGCCCAGGGGAGCCAGTACCACGATGGGGAGGGCGCCAATTTGGAACACTACGCGTCTGTCAGCCCATGCTCTTTACGTCGTGTCACTCTAGATGACAAGCTCACCCGACCCAAAGATGTTGCTGGAGATGTACACGGCGAACCCAATGATCCAGAGTGGGCGGCGAACAGCCCGCTGCCGTTCCTCAGGGGGCAGCAGTTCGTCCTCGACATGCGACTTGCGCTGGATCGTAAGGCCTGTAGAAAAGAAAAGGGTGGTATGGTCAGTGCGTGAACTGTGCGCGCCATGCCTTCAGTGTCGCTCGCAGTCAATGGCGGCAGGGCTCAAAAGCAGACACGACCAGCCGACAAGTGCTGCGAGGACGTGGCGCTGCACGCGTGTACGTGTGGTCGCCGTACCCAACTCACCTAGCGACTGGATAAACGAGCATGCCAGGCCCACAAAGATGGCGACCGGGACGGGGATGCCCATCGTGTGACCAAGGTCGTGTCACGGGCAGAGGCGGGTGGTTGATGGGTGGAGGCCACAGCCCGCGCAAGCTTTTGTTGTGTAGCCGAGCGGGAGAAGTGGGCGAGGGAGGAGGGGAGAGGGGTATATCTATGTTGCGTCTAGCGCTGTCTAGGGGGCATGTGAGGATGGTCGAGGGAGTTGCACGATATGTGTAAAGTTGTAAAGATGAAACGACACGACGGCACAGAGAGGCTGTGGTGGTGGTGCGGTGGTGCCGACATCGGAGCGGTGGCGGGACGCAGCAAAAACACGGACAGCACAGGCACAGTCCGCGACATGCACAGCAAAATACCCAAGCCGTATGCATAATATCTGTCTACACTTTCTCTATGTTGCCTGCAACGCCCCTCTTCAAGCATATCCCAGCTGGCGGAGGAGCAAAGAGGGTGTGCACGACCATGCATGGCAGAACCTGGTTGTCAGTTGAGCAAAATGGAAAAAGGGCAAGCTCACGAGTTGGAATGCAAGTCGCCGTATGGCGAGAATCGAGGACGCTCAGGATCCCATGCCTCAAAGAATGTCTCGGCACCCGCGTCCACCATTGAACCCCAGTAACGAAGAACATGGTCTCGTGCGCGGACGTCCTCGCCAGCAGTGATGAGCGCTTCGACAAGGTAGTGGTGCAAGTACGGCGTGGTGCCCTTGACGGCCTGCTTGTCGTCATAAGCAGTACGGAGGGCGCGGGCGCCTTGCTCCTTTGAGGTCGGGACACCGGCGAGTACGGCCCACGCGTTGCTTGCCCAGGACACCTGACGGTCCGGTCCTGAGATGAATACACCGCGGTCGGCGTCGTACAGGTGAGTGCGGGCGCCAGCGACGAGGCGGTCTACCACATCGGCGAGAGCAAGAGGCTCCGCCGCCGCCCACGGCGTAGCGACAGTGGGCTGCTGCATTTGCAGAGTCTGTGCGAGGTCGATGAGAGCTCGCAGACCAAAGATGAGCACACCTTGCTCAGCACACGTCTTGTGCAAGCCTTCTGCCCAATCGATGAAGTGCCACAGCTCGCCACCCGAGTCACCCTCGGCTGCGGCGTCGCCTTCTTTCTCAGCAGCGGCGTACAGACCAGTGGCCGGGTCTACACGCTGGAGGCCAATCTGGAACTGCTTCAGAGCGACAGGGAAAAGCTCCTTGCCAGTCTCAATGTCTCCCGAGGCGACCACATAGTCCCTCAGCGCAGCGGCGTAGAGGTGCGCATAGTCGACAATGCTCTGGCCGCCCGAGCAAGGTGTCTCGTATACACAGGCGCTGAGGAGGCCTTCCTCAGTGAGTGGACATGCTGCAAAGAGGTACAGACATCTCTTGGCCAGCTCCGTGTCCCACTTGAGAGTGTACGCCGTGAGGGCTTGAAGGCGGACATCGCCAATCCTGCAAGTCAGTAAGCCAGGTGACAGTGGTGCGGTCGGACCTTGGACACCCACCACAATCGGCGGTCACGCCTCGGGCCATCCTCGTACACGGTCAACATGCAGTTCTTCAGTGTACGTGCGGCGACCTCGTCGATCTTGCGGAGGCGAGCCTTGACGTCCTCCGAAAGCTCGCTGCCAGCGGCCTGGAACGAGAGGGAAGGGGGTGGGCTGGCCGGTGCGGACGAGATGCCGCGTGCAACGGCGTTCTCAACGCGCACGCCATAACGCGTCGATGCAGCGAGGACGGTAATCTTGACAAACCGGAACGCATGGCGGCGAGGTACTTGGACGCGGTGCGGGAGGAAGTCTACCCTGGGCAGTGTCAGTCACGAGCTCCTAGCTTACGGCCTATCTCTCCAGACGCTCACGTCATGATCTCATCCGGCAACCAAGCCTTGCTCAACCACGCATTGTACGGCTCGAACGACTCGGCCACGTCGGTCACAATCTCGCCAAAGACAATATGGAGGCGACAGGGCGCGTCGTGAGGTTCCAGCCCGTGCTTGTAAGGGACGAGGTCGAACGAGAGGTATCCCGTGCGGTGGCCACCAAAGTCGAGAATGACCGAGCCGCCCTCGGTAAGGAGAGGGGGAGCGGAGACTGTGCCCACTGTCGCGGGGATGGGCTCGGTGCGCCAGCCGAGCGCGCTCGAGTCTGGTTCAACGCTCACGAGCGCGAGGGGCGATTCATTGGTCTCCACGAGTGAAGGCGTTGCGGCCGCCGCCTTGGAGGCGAGGTGTTGGTTGATAGGGGGGAAGTTGGCGAACGGGTCCATCGTGGGTCAGCTCCTGGGTGAGTGTGAGGGGAAAGGGAGAGACGTAGTCGATATAAAAGTGACTGCAGCGAAACGACAGCACATGGACAAGATTCCACCGTCTCGGCGCAGCAATAACGGGGTCTCGGCGCATCATTCTCCCGCGGTAATCCCAAGGTTCCGGAGTTTAGCCGCGCTCCCAAGTTCCGAAGCTTCTCCAAGCACTTGCAGCTTGCTTTGCTCAAGTATTGCTTCTAATTGCTTTTGACATCATAAAGTGTCCCTATGTACAATGCGTGCTGTGTGTGCAGCTTTTGTATGAATGAAAAATATAGTACAACTGAACCGCTCCCTCTCTATTAACTTCTGCACCATCGGCGTCTTTACTCGGCGTCCAGGGGGCAAGTCTCGCGCTGCCCGTTGACCTGGATGCCGCCGCGCTTGGGCGCCGCGCTGTCGGGGTAAGGACGCTTCCAGCCGCCCTCGCTCTCGGGTGTGGCGAGCCAGAGGCGGAGGAGGTGGCGGCGCGGGAGAGGGGGCAGGTGGTCGACGTAGGCGGTGCGGGCGTGGAAGACGTGGGTCTCGCCGGCGAACTGAATGTCACCGACGGCGAGCACCATGTGGAGGGCAAGACGCTGGGCAGTCTCCTCGAGCACCTGGATGGCCTCGAGTTGCTCGGGTGTGTGGCCTGGGATCTGGCCTGACTCGACGAAACGGCCGATGGAACGGATGTAGTACGGGTCGTAGTGCGAGTTGACCTTGCCGTCGGTGTAGTAGAAGATGGCCTTCTGGATCCATGGCTTCTGGCCGTCTGACACCTCGCCCTTGCGGTCAAAGTACCAGTTGGGCTCGGCCAGGAGCTTGGCAATGTCGGGGCGCTCGCGCTGGAGAGTGTTCCACACAGCGTGGGCAGACACGACGTCCGACTCGCCACCTTCCTTGGCCTTGTGCAGGCACAGAAGACCGACGACGTCGGCACAGTCGGTGTGGAAGAACTGGCGGGCGGTGGTGGTGTAGATGCGGACCTTGTGGATCTGCGTGGGGTCGTTGCCCAGGTCCTTGACGTGGCCGAGAATGTGGCCCTTGGCGTTCTGCGAGATGGGAACACCGACGATGGAGCCAATGGCGAGGTAAATGGCCGACGACTTGACGACGCTCCACTGGTCCACGGGAAGACCCTGGATGAGAACAAAGCCAGGACCGTTGACAATGAATTCGCGGATCTCGAGGAGGAAGGTGGTGATGGCGGGAGGGAGAGGGAAGTTGTCCTAATAAAGGGTCAGCAACGAGTGTGGCACTGTGGCACAGGGGATGTACTCACCTGGTTGACCTCGGTGAGGCTCAGGTTCTTCTGCTCAAACGCAGTGTACGCCTGCTCGAGGAGCTGGATCTGCTCGGCGTTCCACTGCCACTTCCACTTGGACTCGTCGCCATAGTACTCCTCCTTGGTCCAGACAGTGGGTCCGGTAATCTCCTTGGGGAACGACTCGTAAGGGATGAGCTGGGTGTGGTCGGGCTCAAGCTGGCCAGAGGTGAGGGCACCGTGGGGCCTCGACGACGACGACGACGAGGCAACGGGGGTGGGAGTGGGGGTGGGGGTGGGAGCAGTGAAGACGGTTGCCTGGACAGGCTTGTCAAAGATGTGGGCCGCGGGGGCGACAGCGACAGCAACAGGAGCCATGGCGGCGGTGGATGGCTAGGTCGGTGTATTGGGAGTGGAGATTCGGAATGGGGGGCATACATGCATTCGTGTTCTCCTCTTATGTATCCCCCCAGTGTCACTGTGACGCCCACACAGTCCTCTGCAAGCATGCTCGAGTCGTCGTGCTGATGCAGCACGCCGGTGAGCACGTCGCTAATGAGGTGCTTCATCGACATATTGCGTGATCCCGGCATTCACGCCTGAAGGCCGCCTAAAGTGAGATTGGAATATGCCGTGTCTAAACCACTTTGCCGCCGCTGTACGCAATACAAATTTCGGCAATCTATACATCATGCTTCTCGTTGAGCTGCATCTGCATGCATAGTACCACTCTACTGTATTTCATGACATGGTTGCACAAGAACTTTCAGATGCATCCTAGCTGCTGTAGCAGTGGAGATAGATGTTAGGCGTGAACGTAGGTCCTGCAATTTTTTGCATGCCTTTTGTCGTTTAGCAATAGGCGCCCGCCAAAGTGGAAATCTGTCGCGTAAATGTGCCAGGCTTTGTTGGCGGTTTGACCTCGAGTGGTACCCATTGCGTGAGGATACGAGCGCAACACCAGATCTGCCAAGGGAGGAAGTGGTACATCCGTCATAATACCGTCATGCTTGCTCTCGCCTGGAACCTGTTTGGCCCCCGGCCATCGCCGCCTGGGCACTCCAGCGGGCCAGCCAAGTGCCCTTCGGGCTGTGGTAAGGTGGCGCCATCGAGCCGCGGCTGGCATATGCGCCAGAACTGGAGGACAATGACATGGGGTATGTGTCTGTAAAACTTGAGTCGTACCGGTGTGTACGTGCGCAATGACGTTTGTCGTCAGTGTCTGCACCCACCACGTCGTCTGTGAGGGCCGAATAAAAGGACGGACGTTATCGTTGGCTGCGGAGCACTGACTGAGTACTGATTGCAACATGGGTGCGAGGAGACGTGGGACATGGGCGCTCGTTCGTTCGCATGTGACCTGCCGTCGTTACCGCTTCTGTCTAGCCAAGTGCTATTGCGGATGAGGACTGGTGGTGGGTCGCTTCCATTGCCGCCCGAAATGTGCCAATCCGCCACAGCCACCAGGATGTATTGGCACATTTATATATTTGCCCACCATCTTTCTCAGTCGCTCGGCCCGTGGCACCGACCCACGCCTCGCCATTGTGCCATTGCTGCCCAATGCTGCCCCCAATTCCACCAACCCGAGTTCCAGCATGCACGCATGGGGGTTATGGATCATGTATACCATCCACTAACGTCAAGTCCAACTTGGGTGGGGAATGTACTGGACAAGTGGACGGAAGTACGGAAGACTGCTGGACCGACGGATCGTGGCGATTACAATTGCCACCGAACGATGATGATCCGATGAGTGGGTCCAGTGAGTAAGGCCGACGATCTACAACACCCTCTCCCGAGCGCTCAAGCTCGCGTCGGATACCGTTAACAGATTGTTGTTCTGGTGTCTTCCAAGTGGATACACTATTGGAATACAAGGACGGTGTTCCATGCGTTTGCACATCGGGGTGGCACCTGGCGGATGCAATGCTCACAGAACAACTACCAGCTCCAAGCAACTTCCACGCCACTTCCAACGGCTGGCTGTACCGGCCTATGCCACCAGAACACGGTAAACACGCCCCCGCGACTGACCGGAACAGTAAATACATGTGGAGATTGGAAAAGGAGATTGGCATATACATACCCCACCAAACGCCGAGCCTGGTGGCAGGCATTCCGTCATGCCTACACTGCCACCGGCCGACCTCAGCCCCAAGTCCAATGCTGTTTCAGGGCTCTGACACGAGGTCTACGGCGTAGTCGACGGCTGACATGTAACGGGCGGTACTGCGCCTTACTTGGTGGTACATATGGCTGTGTATGGGGCAAATAGCTGCGCAGGCGACCTGCCCAGCGGGACCTGCGCGGGCGGGGAGTGGTGGCAGATGGGGTGTTGGGTTAGGGTGTCGTCACTAAAGACCAACGGGATGTGCCAACAGGACGATGCGAACGGTTCGCCACACCCTGTCTGGAATACCTCGCATGTATGTCTGAGGGACCAGAGGCATGGCCTGTCCTCCCGCGGTATGCAACGGGCCGGGATGGGCACATGGGAGAGTGGGTGGCTGGGCCCGTTGAACCAAACAAAATAGACTCGGCCCGATTTACGGATCAAACAGCCTGTCAATCACGGACGGCAGCACGGATAGTTTACGAGCGCATACATCAATCCAGTTGAGTATGAAGGTGGAGGCATATATGAACGAGATCCAAATGAGTTAAAGATGGGATGGATGCGGAGAAGGGACATTCACTTAGAGGGTGCGGATGCGGCTGCGCATGGCGTTGCCACCGTGCGCGCGCTTCTGGTGCGAAGAGCGCTTCCTGCGGCGGGTGCACTTCTTCTTGCCCGACGAGCTCGAGGCAGTGATGGTGCTCTCGACAGCAACGGCAGTGGCGGTGCTCTCGACAGACACGTCATCGGCAGTGCTCTCGACGGACTCGGCAGTGGCAGTGCTCTCGACAGCCTCGACAGTGGCAGTGGGGTCGACCGAGGACGCGTCAGTCGCCACGCCGGTCACAGAGACGGGCTCGGCGGCAGTGGTGGAGTCGGCCTGGACAGAGTCGACGCCAGTAGCCTCAGCATACGAAGCAGTGGCAGTGTCCGACGACGAGAGCGAAGCGACAACGGCGTTGTTGGCCGCGACGAGCGACGCGCTGCTGCCATCAGTGGCAGTGGCCTGAGCAGCGGCGACGGTGGTCGTTGCCGCAGAGTCAACAGAAGTGGTCGCGGCCGCTGCGGCACTGGTCGCAGCGTAGTTCCACTGGGGACCGCAGGGAAGACCTCCCCAAGGGGGGCTGACGAGACACTGGTAAGTCTGGGTGGCGGAGGTGGTGGCGGCACCGACAGTGGCGACGGCAAGGTCGGCCAGGCCGATGGACGCAACGGTGCTGTCAAACGCGTCGTAGTCCGAGACGCCGTAGAGGAGCGACTTCTTGTTGTTGTCGTTCTGGACAGTGTTGGCGTTGACCTCGTCCTGGGTGCCGTGGAGAACGTTGGTGACGTTAGTCTTGCCGTCCTCCGAAGTAGCCCAGTCGCCAAGGTAGGCATAGTTGGTGCCCTTGTTACCGCTCATGGGGACCATGGAGGCCGGGTCCGAGGTGTCAACGTTGGGGAGGACGAGGGGGAAGCGAGTCCACCAAGGGCCAAAGTACTGCAGGTTGGGCGAGACGAAACCGGGGGTCGCAACCTCCTCGCAGTCGGTGGGCTTCTCGTTGGGGCCGTCCCAGTCCCAGCGGGGGTTGCAGCCGGGAAGCTTGTCAATGGGACGGTAAAGGCCAACATCCTCGTCGACAAGCTGACCCTGGTAGCGACAGTTGTTGAGGACCTTGCCGTTCGCGGTGTCGGGACCCCAGCCCTGGAGCATGCCAGAGGCGGACAGGTGCGAGCATTCATAGAGGTTCGAGCCGACGGCGCCACAGTCGTCAATGACGCTCTGGAGAAGAGTAGGGTCCCATCCGGACACGCTGGGACGTTAGCCTTGTCTCCTCTGCATTTGAAAGGGAAGGTCGTCGCTTGAATGTGGCGGATGGGCAAAATTGATCCAATAGCATTTGCAAGCAACCAACCACTCCCGTCGTGCACTCACAAGTCGCCGTGGTAGGTGACACCAGTAACGTCGCCGTTCGAGAGGATGATGTTGGGGCCTTCAGTGTTCCAGGCCTCCTTCTGCCAGGGCTCAAGGACGTATTCGGCGTTGATGGTGATCTGGGGGTACATGATGGGGTGGGTGTCGGGGCAGGTCTCAGCGTTGACGGCCCACTCGCTCTCGACACCGTGGATACCCCAAGTCATGTGCGAAAAGTGGTCGTCAGAGTCGAGCGACTGGTTGGCCCAGCCACAGTAAGGGAAGTTGATGTTGAACGTGATGGACTCGGGAGCAGTCTTCTGGATGGTGCCGTTGGCAATGAACTGCGTGTTGGTGCTCTCGCCGTGCACGTAGTAGATCTTGACACCCTGCGTCTGAATAGCACCGGGGTCACGACGACCGGCAAGACCCGAGATCATGCGCATGCCACGAGGGAACGCCTGGACTTTCTGGGAGCCCGCACCCGAGTGGTTGAGGTAGTAGATACGGGTGCCACCAATCATGGCCGAATAGGTGCCGTTTGCGTTGATAAAGTACGGGAGGGGCACCCAGTAGTTGGACATGTCCTCGGAGACGGCCACGGTCGAACACTCGGCGTTGGCCTGCTCGGAGGGGTCATTGAGGATGTCTGTGGCGTGTAAGCGACCCTTCCCCTTTCACCGCAAGGCACCACTCCCCGCCGGTACGTACTGCGGAAGTTGGAGGCACCCATGATAGCATGGACGTGACCACCGACGGCACCGGGGTTGACAATGGGGTCCATACGAGTGATGGCGAGCCAGTTGTTACCGCTGAGGATGAACGCCTCACCGTTTGTGCCAGTGGCACGAACGGACGACGCGGCAAAGCCCGCGAGGGCTGCGGAAAAGAGAGCAAACTTCATAGTTGCGGAACGGGATTGGAGGGGAATGAACGAGTGTGGGTGCCGTGTGGGGCGTGTGGGTAGTCGACTGGCGGCTGAACGAGGGCGAAGTGTCGGCGCGTGGTTACAAACCTGCGTTGACGACTGAAAAACGTTAGGACAGGACCCAACGATAAGAACATGCCAGAGTGCAGACGAAGAACAAGGGTTTCACAACGGCCCATCCTTGGTGTCTGTCTCGGATAGCATATGAACTCACATCGTATGACGTTTGAGGTCGTTGACGAAGTCGTCGAGGATCGTATGCGTCCGGCGTCTAGCGCTCTAGGACTGGGGGAGACAATAAAGTGAAATAGACGGTGAGAGACTAGGAGGAGAGAAAACAGGAGGCAGTAGTGATGGAGGAGGAGAGGGGTGTTTATAATACTGGGGTTCGTGCTTCTCTCTCGCTCTCTCGCTCTCTCGCTCTCGTTTCCTGTCAGAGTGCCAACGACCGCACACGCGCCAGGGACGCGAAATGCCTCTTTCTGCCATGCATGCATCCTGCCACCGACAAGGCCGTGGACGCCACCCGCCACCGTGGCTCCCCCCTTATATCCCTCTCCCTTGGCAGTCCCGCGGAGGAGCGCGTCCCTTGTTCGAATCCTTTTTGAGCGCGACCGTCAGCGCATTGAACAGTCTCTCTCCCAACTGGGCCAGGTTGGACGCGTTTGCCGCGCGGCACGGCCATTGGCATGCCTCAAAAGGACACGTTTGACTGTTCTGTCCCTGGTTCCCTGTTGGGTCGCGTCGACACACTCTTCGGATGCTCTGATGGCCTGATGGCTTTTTTTTGTTGTTATTGCTCCCTGCACATTGCTGTTTGCTCTCGCGCTCTCTCTCTCTCTCGGCTCGCAGTTGTCGTTCTAACTCATGTGGTTGCTGTTTCACGTTGGAACCGCCTATCCCGCGGACGCGCAGCACCCTGTCCGTCGGGTCAATCTCGCCATCCTGGGCATTTTCCTGACTCCTGCACCCCCGCACTGACCACCCGTCGACCCATTTTCCTGCACCATGCATCGTGATCGCGGCCTGTGGGCCTGGGAGGCGTCAATATGCTGGCCCCCACACGGCCACCAACGACTGCGACCGAGAAAGGGAGCGAGGCTAGCGAAGAACATGGGACGAGCAGACGGAGAGGGTCGTGATGGCGCACAGATAATGTCGACGACAGGTGCTTGGACCGCCAACTACGCTGGAACTGTCCGTTCCAACGACCAGAGAGTGGCCGCCAGCGATCGTTTATAGCCTCGACAGCACTCGAATGCTCGCACCGGAGCAATACGCACCCGTACAAAAGGAGCTTTGCAGAAGGGCCGTGCTGCACGTGTGCTCATAATAGATCCTGCTTGCACACAGACACGGCCCGTCCACACAGCAAAAGTGTACAAATGTGGCGATGGACATTGGCCTGGTGGCCTCACTTCTGTACCCTGCTCTGCAGTGTCCCCAATCTGTCCTTTGGGTACGGAAACGACATCCTCTCGGCATCAATAACTTTGTTTACAGCCATTGCCATGAGTTCCAGATGTGCACATACTTGGGACTTCCCTGGCGTACCATTGGTCTGGTCCATGGATGCAAAACTGGGGCCGGGCCTGGCACCAGAGGGAACAGGAGAGGAGACGACGCCTGTGAGCCTCTGAGTGACCACTCTCGATTATTGTGGTGTGAGTACCGAAGGAAGCCGACATTTCTGTCGTCTTCATGCTTCATGTCCCAGGCCCCAGGACTGACCTTCCTCAGCCTGTGCAGCACTGAGAGCTGTACTTACACGGACACAAGATTAGCAAGACTCTGCACAGCGCACCCTCGACCCATAACCGAGTAAGCTGCGAGCCTACATAGCTCTTGGCGCGGTTCCCTCACAGGAGGTGCAAGGCACAGCTGTGCCAACCACAAACAGGTACAGCTCGAGTTGTCCTTGCATTTCACAAATGTCAGGAGGATCAGGCGTGCACCAGGTCCACACCATGGTGTTCCAGACCGGGCACATGGTGGCCTATGGTGGGCATGGTTGCCACGAGGTACGTCTGCAAATAATTAAATAATGGCGAAGGGGCACAAGGTTCGGTCAATTGGAACGCCCAACAGCAAACAGCAGCATGGCTTCTGACCTCGGAAGTGACCGTTTTTTTACGACAGCCACCGGCGCGAAGGCATTCCCATGCGACGTGCATGCTATTGTGGGAGAATCAAGTGACTCAACTCACACAAGGCCAAGCGATGCGTTTCACGTCTCACATGTCCAGTAACCCTACGTATGGTCACATGTGTGACAGTCTGGTGTTTACAACAGCGCTGATCCAAACACGACACGTCAAGAGCTCCCAGGCTTTCGACCCTGCAGTGTTTTGGCTCACCGCCCAGGCCCAGTTGGCCAGTAATACTGGTATGGGGCTTGTACCAGAGTCTGGTCTTCAATTCTGGTATATGCCTACGTCAGTGCACGCGATGGACGGAGCAGGGACCAGCAAGCCCTTTAAACCTCCTAGCCTCCCCAGCGGGGATTCTTGAAACGGGGCTCAGCACCTTACTCGAGAATAGAAGTCACGCGACTGTACTGCTTATTCGGTCGTAGGCACGCTGCTCGACAGCTCTCGTATCGTACACGCCCCTCAGCCGAGGTGGAAGAGTGCCAATCGCGCCGGTCGAACGGGCGCGAGTTCAATCACATTCATCGCATCTTCTGAAACCCCACACGTGCTCGTTGCAGTCTACTTTTTACCATAGCCAGCGGACACCTCGATAATCTCACCGGTGATCGAGCCGTTGCGGAGGAGCATGACTAGGGGATTGTCAGTGTACGTTTCTCTTCCCTCGTGCTTCCATACTGAAGCTGTACTCACTGAAGGCGCCGGCCACATCTTCCACCTCACTGGTGCCGCCGAGCAGCGTGATGTCCTTGCTGGCCTGAATCTGGGCCTCGGAGAATCCAGCAGCCCACTCAGTGAGCATGAGGCCTGGAGCAACGCAGTTGACGCGGATGTCGGGGGCACAGCTCTTGGCGAGACCGCGGGTGAGGTGCAGGCATCCCGCCTTGGCGACGGCTGTGGGTATGTGTGAGTTTCTGCGAGGACACAAGCTCAGAGAGAGCAGAGGAGCAGAGCTTGTGAGTTGTTCTCAACCTGGCTGGATCCAAATCGCAAGCCAGCCAAGCCGCAGTCTATCTCGACTATCGAGTAGCCTGGAAACGTACTCCACAGCGATGCTCCTCTCCATACTCACAGTATGCCAGACTGCTTCCCGAGGTCTGCGAACCGGCAATGGAGCCAGTGATGATGAACGAGCCCTTGTTCGCCACCAGATCCTTCTTGGCGGCCTGGATGAGCCACAGGTGGCTCATGACGTTGGCATTGTAGATCTTCATCCACTCGTCGTCCGCCACCGACTCTGCCATGGTGGTCAGTTTTGCGCTGGCTTGACGATGGCTGTAAGTTGGTGCACAGCTCACTACCCACCGAGATCCCTCCAGTCGGCAAACTTGGTCCAGCCCTGGTTGCTGACGATTGCGTCGATACCGCCGAGCGCCTTGCGCGCGTCGGCGACGATCCCGTCGCATCCCGCGTGCGTGAATGCGTCGCCTTGGACAATGACATGGCCAGACCCAGCGAGCGAGGCGACGAGCTTCTCGGCCGCCTCCTTTGACGACGCGTAGTTGACCGCAACGATGGCGCCCTCGGCAGCGGCCTGCCTGCAAATCTCGGCGCCTGGGTCCTGTCAGCATGCCAGCCGTGAAGCAGTGCGATGAGGATGGGGAGATGTGGATCGGGTGACGAGGCCTGCTAAGTCGTTGCACCAGTACTCACCGACACCGCGCGATCCACCAGTGACGAGCACGCGTTTACCCTTGATCGAAGGCATGTCGGTGATCCAGTAGTATTACAGTAGTGAAGGGCAAGGCGGGGATGTAAGTGTGCACGAGGGTGGAAGTGTCCTATGTCAAGAGCCTTATCCTCGCCTCATTGCTGCGCGAAGGTGAAGGTGGGCGGGTGATCGGTCCGGTTTCGTCATTGCCGGCCCTTGCCGTTCGTTCCGCGTCGATTCCACACGGCCACCTCCGACCGACCTTCGAGGTGTGGGACGGTGGGCAGTGGCGCAGTGTGGGGCATTGTGGGGATTGTGGGATGGCGTGGGGGGCATATGCATGTCGTGGCTGCTCTGGCGCTCTGGGTAGTCATCACGGTGAGGTGAGAGCGGAAGCGGTGGTGTATCATCAGTGCTGTAAATGGCCTGGCCGGCCTGGTAAGCCATTTGGCGGCCCGGCGGGTCGATTGGGGCGGCCTACAGGCTTGCCTGCAGCCTTGCAGAGGACTTTTAACACACCATCCGAGGCCGCTAATACTGTACGGAAGCAGCGCACCGCGGGCGGAACGGAACGACCCCACAGCGAGGGATCCAGCGCATTGCGAGTCCATCTGGGCAGTGACCTGCTCTAGATTGACTCTGCTTGCAGACTGTCCTGGAGAATCGTTCTGGTCTTCCGGCCCTCTGTGATAAAAATCCACCAGTCTCAATGGTCAATATTCAAGGTCGTTCACAGGTGGGTTGCAACTTTTGGTCCGTTCTCGAACGCAAATGTAGTCCAGTGCAGGCGATGGACATCTGACAGGCACGTCCCACAAAAGAAGGGGGAGGGGAGGGTTTGGTTGGTTGAACGCACTGCCTGTTGCAGTCTGCCGGTCTGGCACAGTTGTGTAGCAATACCCATTTGGAATCAAGTCTCTGATCTCTGACCGTCTCAGGACAGTCGCTCACGCTCATCACTGGTACTGACGTACTGAGCTGCGAACAGACGCCGGCTTTCAGTGAGCACCCTGTACAATGGCCTTGGCTCGGCTTGGGTTTTGTCGTGGATACGCCGAACCCCATGGTACATGATAGTATAGCCGATCTGTCGCCACCGAGTCGTATCTTGGCAGAGCACGCATGCGTTGTCCAGGGAGGCTTGCAGGTCGCCATGCCCTTCAGTTCCCCCTTTTCGGCCTCTTACTTGTACTCGCGTCGGATCTGCGGTTCTGTGGACCTGTGGATGTGCGGAAGTCCAGAAAGCTGGGTCAAAGGCCGTACCGAGTGGCATCGTTTGGCGCAAGTCGCCGCTGCCAGAGTTTGGAGGCAACATGACATTGTCGGCCGGATGTTGGTGATGACGCACACAGTCTTGGCATCGGGAGTCTGCACGCACAGGCTGGGGAGCAAGGTCACAGCACCCACCCAAGATCGGCGGCTTATCTGATAGCGGTTTGCTCCCGTCACGGCCGAACTCCTTTTCCACTAAAACAGCGTACAGCGTCTTGTCTTCTGCGCTGTCCACACTCATCGCAGCCTAAACAGACATCAAGACGAGGCAAGGTCCACTTACATGCATTGGTTTGCCCATTAACAACCATGTACTTCACTTCCATACGTATAGCGCTCTCGGCGGCTGCCATGGGGATTGCCTCTGCGCCGTACACAACGTTCTATCAAGTTACCTACGACATCGGCCGACTACGCCGCCAAGACGCCCCAAGACGCACATGGCTCCGCAAGACCGAGCACATCTCAAAATCAGGGGCTGCGGCGCGGCAAGTAAGCAACCTTGCGTCGTCAGACCGGGGGGCGGGGGGTGCAGCACTCCAAGTACACAATGGTGGCGTGCCAAGTCACCTCGGCCGACTCAACAGCTTCTTCATGCGGCCTTTATGGAGGAACTAGTCCATTGACTTTGGTGAATATCTACATACCAATGGAAAACTGAGGCGGTTGGTCACAGGCTACGGCCGTGCGGCCCGCAAGCCCTAGCGACAAGGCGCTTGACCGAGTACTTGCTCAGCACATGCCTCGGATGAGGTGTCCTTCCGGGGAGCGTCGCCTTTGTACTCCCTGGCCGGCATGGCATGTCTTGGCTTGCATTCAGAGGCACATGATATAAGTCAACCCACTCCCCCGTGACCAGTTCCCACATCCAGCGTTTGTCACTTGTCCCACTCTAGACATTGAAACCACTCTAAAATGCTCTTCAACGCCCTCCTCGCTGCCACTTCGGCGTCGCTTGCGACTGCCGCCGCCCTCCCCCTCTCCCCGCGTGCCAACGCTAGCATCACCGTGAGTTGTAAAGTCCATCTTGACGAGTGGCACCAGTCGGACCGACGCTAACGATCCGCCAGGACTTCACTACGTCGCCGGTGTCGTGGTCGTTCCCTCCCGGCCGTGGCTTCTCGGCTCAGACTGCCACTGAGGCCCCTTGCGGTGGCTTCGCCGCAACCACTCCTACCACTTTCCCTCTCAGTAAGCTATTCACATTGTAGCCTAGCTGACATGGCAGCCAACGGCCAGATCTCGCTCCTCCAGGAGACTGCGGTCGACGACCTCAACTTCCTGTGGTACAAGGGCTCGAACCCCACCAAGTTCCACGAGTTCAGCACGTACACCAACACCATCGCGGACATTGGTGCCGGCCACTACTGCGGTCACGCCCCGGACTTTTCCTCGCTCGGCTTTGTCGACGGCGACGTTGCCACCCTCCTCCTCATCTACTACCTCGACGGCCAGAAGGAGTGGTACTACCAGTGTGCGGACGTCAAGCTCGTCGAGACCTCGAGCTACGTTAAGACCGCCGACTACGTCTGTGGCAACTACACCTCGGAGCTCGAAGTCGCCTCGGAGGCGGACAGCCTCCAGCTCAACGGCGGTAGCTCGCTGACGAGCGCCACCATGCCCGCCGACATGGTCCACCCCACCACTGGCGCCGCTGCCGCCGCCGCCTCGGTCACTGGTTCGTCATCGTCGTCGTCGAGCGTCAACACCGACTCTGGCCTCTCGGCCGCTGAGGGTGGTGGTATCGGCGCCGGTGTCACCTTTGGTGTCATTGCTCTGATCCTCGCCGCTCTTTATGCCACTGGTCGCGTCCACTTTGGCAGGCGCAACGCTCCCGTCTCGCTTGACTCGTCGAGCTCGTCGTCGTCGCTTCCCATCAAGCAGCGTGCTGTTTAAGTGTCGGCTCAGTTATGGTGACGTGGTAGGGCACTCTGGAAACGAATAATGACAAAGGCATGGTAGTGAAAATACTTCCTAGAGATGCAAAAAGTGCGCAATGTCGTATCCCATCGCAGATGAGAGAGATTCAGCAGGCGTAATCCACCCATCATTGGTGGCCCTACGAAAGAAGAAGACCGCACACCATGAAGCTTGCCACTGACATGCCAAAGACGACCGTCTGCGTGGGAAAAAGAATATCCATCCGTGTTCTAGGCGTTTTCTGGGCAGGATACCAGCACCATGCTGTTCTTCTTCTGGTCTTCTGGCCAAGTGCTACTCTTCGGACGTCGGGTCCGGAGAAGCCACTCTCGCATGGGCGGTTGTCCCAGCAGCCGCCTTGGCGTCTCGGAGTGATTGATTATGTCAATTTGGTTTTGCACAACCACACCACCCCTCCCGCGGGGGGCTTGGCTAGGTATCCGTCAGGTAGTGAAATGATAAGCCGCTGACTGGTAGGCTGATTCAGTGAGAGGACTTTGGTGGGAGAAACGTACTCTGAGTGACTGAAGTTGCCACAGAGGAAACTGAAAAGACGGGAAAAGACAGCGAAAACGATTTTCTGGCTGTGGAAGTTTGTCCACAGCCACCAAGGAGACACTTTGTAGCAGTATCCAAAAGGTCTTTATGGTACAACTCAGCTACTAAACGCTACCTGACCCTCAGTAGAAGCCTTTACTCTCTCCCTAGACGGATTTTTGCAGCCATATAGTGGTGCAAAAATCACAAAAAACCTATTTTGTTGGCCACCGTCACCAAAAAACCACCTCCTACTCGCTCTGGATGTATTACCCGCCGCAACCAACACAAACATCATGTGTGCACGCGTGCACACCTGTGGCCTGTGGATGCATGTACAGTTGTCTGTGTGGCGGGCAAGGCAGGGCGTTCAACATGCTCACTAGGGGGCGGTGGAGGCCGTCTGGGTCAGGTGACGTCATGTCCAGTCAACTGGGTCGCCCGCCCACACAAAAGATGACTTGCAGTCGAAATGACTTCCGTCTCGCTGTCTTTCCTCCCAGGGGCCAGCGGCGCAAGCTACCCTCATCAGCAAGCATGATTGACCACCTCTATCTTCGTGTGTCCAACTACGCCGCCAGCAAGGCGTTCTACTCCAGCGTTCTCGAGGCAATTGGCGCCAAGGCCATCATGGAATTCCCGGGCCTCTGCGGCTACGGTCAACACGGCTCAGCCTTCAAGCAAGTCAAGTTCTTCATCGCCGACGCTGCAAAGGGGCCAGAGGTGACACCCATTCACTGTGCATTCCGCTGTGAGACGTCACACGAGGTCGACGAGTTCTATAACAAGGCACTTGCTGCGGGCGCGAAAGACAACGGCCAGCCGGGCATCCGCGCACACTTTCAACCCAACTATTATGCCGCCTACGTCCTCGACCCCGATGGGCACAACATCGAGGCAGTTTGTCACACTGGGATCGACAAGTAGATGTAGCGAGGAACATACAGTATGAGAAATGCATGCAGTGTGGACGCTGTGCGTGTGCTGACATGGTGCATTCAACTGGCAGAATCGCTTGGTGGATCTGGGGGAGGTGAGTCACCTATGTGTCGCTGGCCTTGTCTTCCCCGCCTTCCCTCCATATTCGTCCTCGGCTTCCTCTCCTTCCCTCTATCTTCATTTCCACTTCTCTCCATCTCCTACCCCCATCCAGAGTTCACCCCGTTCTCGTCTCAACCCTCCTCTCACCATCATAACCACCACCACTACTGCCATGATGAGACCGCCACCCACTCCCCAGTCTCCCTCTGCATCTGAGGTGGGGCGGCCGTTGTCCTCCCTCTACCGCTTGGGATCTACCACCTCTTCCAGGATGTCCTCCAAGCCCCCAAGCCGTCCCCCTACTGCTCTCACCGCCCGCCCTCCGACGCATCCATCCAGCAACCAGTTCCTTGCCCCTCCCAAGCGCCACGGCTCTGTCGTCTCCAGGTCTCACTCGGCTCGCCCCCAGACTGCCTACTCCAGCCGCCAGTCGGCGACTTCCGCTCGTCCCAGTACCACTGGATCAATTGTTGGCGATGGTGGAGAGTACATCGTTGCCGCTCTTCAGAACAAGGGTGAGTTGTTCTGGTTAGGCACCACTCTGATCGTGCAGGCACCGGCGTCGAAGTTGGTCTTGCGGCAATCAACATCGACACTGGACGGGTGGGTTACTGGGAGATATGCTACTGACAACGGCTTAGATGACCATCACTCAGGTATGTAGCAGCTTATTCCCTGGTGAGGTATGCTCACCAGCATCCAGGTTGCCGATAGCTCCTGTATGTCACCTTTGTGGCTTTTGCAGACCACCAGAAGCTGACATTTGCAAGCGTTCAACAAGACCCTGTACTACCTGTCTCTTTACCGCCCAAAGACGGTTCTTGTCACAGACACTCAGGTTACCAGAGTGTCCATGGGAGCTCGCAAGACAGACTCCAAGATGGTTGAAAAGATCGAGAAAGAGTTTCAGCTCAAGTGCGAGGCTGTGGCGCGCTCGCATTGGAGCGCTGACAACGGTGAGCTACATATCGGTCAATCCGCTTGCGAGCTAACGAGCAGGCCTTGACCTCATCAAGCAGTTCGGCATCGAGGATGACACCAAGGCTTCTGTCTTGATGGTCGCTGCGGACCGCTATTACGCGCTCTGTGCTGCATCCGCCCTTCTGACATACGCTTGCGTCCAGCACGGTGCAAACCTCAGTGACAATTCGGTCATTATCAAGTACGAGACCATGAGGGGTGAGGTTCAAGGTTCTCCACGTCCGAAGCTGATGCCAGGCCACATGTTTATCGACCCGGAGAGCGCCCGTAACCTCGAGCTCGTTCAAAACAACATCACGATGAAGAACACAAACACACTGTTCTGTGAGCGGTGTGAGCCGACAATTGTACTCGGGTTGACTCCCAGCGACTCTGAACGCGTGCACCACGCCAATGGGTATTCGCCTCCTTCGTTCCTCAATACTTCAGCCTAGTAACCGTGAGCTTTCAATCCTTCAGGCGTGAGCTGACACGGTACAGAGAAGCCAATCATCGAGAACCGCCTTGATGCTGTTGAAGGTACCGGTGCATAAGGAGTGCGTCCAGCTGACCATGACTAGAACTTGTCAACTCGTCGGAGAAGCTCGGTGGAATTCGCAAGAGCCTCAAGCCTGTCGAGGGAGTGCGTGACCCGAGTGGGCTAGCTGACGTTCAAGGTAGACTTTGATAAACTTATTACCAGCGTCAGTTGACTGGTTTCAAAGTCCTCCATGCGGAAGAAGCTGACGTCCCCAGATCTCCCAAAACCAGAGGGTCAACCACAGTGACCCAGTTCAGACGGAAACAAGGATTGCACTCCTCCTCCAACTCCGCAAAGTTGTCACCAGTGTGCCGGAGCTCGCCAGAGTTCTCAGGCAGAGTAAATCTACACTTCTCAAAATCGGATGCAGGGTGAGCCGTGTTGTCGCTCCCAGGCTGACAGTTGTGTCATAGATGCTTTCAGACCCCCAAGTCCAGGACATTGCCACGTTGATTGACCGTGGGTTCCTACTCTTATTCCGTGCTAACCTGCCAGAACGCATCAATGACGAAGCCTCGCTCGGCACTGGCAAGGGTACCAAGCGGCAGATGTCCAAGAACTCCAAGCTGTACGCAGTCAAAAGCAACTTCAATCAACTTCTCGATGTTGCCCGTGCGACACATGCTGAGAATGTGGCTGATATTATGGAAAGTGGGTCCGCAGTCGTTTCCAGGGCTGACCCGTTCAGTGACCAAAGTCTACCAAGGTATGCAACTCTGCATAGTTAGTTCTGACCTTTAGATGAGTACGGTATCACCACACAGCTTGAGTGGAGCGAGCAAGGATATCGCTTCCACTGCCTTCCAGATGATCTGGTGGACATTGAGATGCCCAAAGTCTTCATCCACTTTGAGAAGAGCAAGAAGGCTATCCGTTTTACCAGCCACGAGCTCGTGAGTCTCCATCCAAGTCCTGCGTTGACATGTCCAGTTGAAGCGTAACCAGCGCATGCTTCAGACCCAGCAAGAAGTCTTTCTGATGAGCGAGGACATTGTGGCGGAGCTCATCGAGGAAGTGGTTGACAAGATTGGTAAGTTGCCAACTGTGCCAGGTGCTAACGTGAAGGTTGCCTCTACGCGTGCTCGGAAGCAGTGAGTTCGTCTAACGCCCATCGCTCTGAACTCTTTCAAAGATTGCTCTGCTCGACGTTCTCAGCGGATTCGCAGACATTTCCAGCTGTGAGTCGCATCATACCAGGCCACTGTTAACGGCAGCGCATTCATGTGGTAAGAAGAAGCTCCACAGCGGTCGGACATGTACTGAGCTTTTCAGTCCGCCCTCAATTTGGCAAGGCTCTTGTTGTGAGTGGACAGATACTGTTTATGTTAACAAACAGATCAAGAACGGTCGTCACCCAATTCTGGATCAGACCCTCCCTTCTGGCACCTGTGTTCCCAATGACGTATATGCGGCAGATGGCCCTGCCAACTTCCAGCTCATCCAAGGTCCCAAGTGAGAATCCTTTTCCGAGAGCTGGAGACTGACGCATGCCAGCATGTCGGGCAAGAGCACATATCTCCGCCAGATCGGCCTCTTGACTGTCCAGGCAATGGTCGGCTGCTTGTGAGTTGCGAGGGAACGCACGAGCCCTACAACTGACGCTCTAGTGTCCCCGCCGAGTATGCCCAATTCAAGCTCCACGACGCGCTCCTGACTCGACTCTCCAATGATGGTAATATGTAGCATGAGACACGGTGCTGACCTCTTTAGACTCGATCGAAAAGTCGCTCTCAACCTTCGCGGCGGAGATGGCGACCTCGGCAATGATTCTAGGTGAGTTATAACGAAGCGCGCTCGCTTACCCAGCAGGCCTGGCAACTGACCGCTCGCTGGTTCTGATCGACGAGGTATGTGAGCTGTTTCGCGTCCTTTTTCTGACCTCAAGCTTGGACGTGGTACTGCCCCCATTGAAGGCGTAGGCCTCTCGCAGGCCATCGCCGAGGCACTTATTAGGGCCAAGGTGAGCTAGGTTACGCCGCGCCTGAAGCTGACATTTCAGTCGTTCGTCTTCTTTGCCACGCACTTCCAGGAGCTCGCCCAGACTCTTTGCATCTTTCCGGGTGTTCAAACGTAAGATCGAACGCAACCGAGGCGAGCTGACATGAAGACTTCATCTCCAGGTGCAGGTGAGCTACGTCTACCTTGATGGTAGCTGACCCGCAGAGCAACAGCCACATGGGATCCTCCGGCTCGTTCAGCTCTGTCTTCCACTACAAGGTCGTCCAGGGATCTTGCAAGGAGGAGCACTACGGTGAGATCCGTTATCCTCCATATGCTGAACGTGAATCAGGTCTGGAGCTCGCCAAGCTCGCGTCTCTGCCCACGGAAGTGACCGACAAGGCCTGGGAGGTCGCCACAAAGCTCACTGACCTGGAGGAGAAGGGTGAGTTGGTGGCAGTGGTGCGAACTAACTGCCACAGGCCGTAACGCCAGTCTCGCCAATGCGGAGGCCATGCGGCGCAAGGTCATCATCGAGGTGAGCATGAGAACTGGGAGTTGCTTCTGACTAGCCTCCAGCTCCGTGGCAAGCTGCAGCAGGTCCTTGAATCTTCGCAGTCTGACCCGTCGGTCGTCGACTACCTCCGCAAGCTCCAGGAGGACCTCTTCAACTCGATGCAGACGGTTCTCGAGTTCAGACAGGAATCGGCCGCGAGCGATGACACCGAAGTCGCCACAAGCAGGTGAATGTGCGAGCTGTAAATAGTGTCGCGCACCAACCCTCGTAGATAGCCCGTACGTCAGTAGTCACGGAGCAGTTAGCAGCTTGGATGATCTACATGCATGTCTGTGCTGCCGGCCTTCCTCCAACTCGAATCTTCCTGCTCTATCCTTAGTCCATACGCGACCGCAGTGTGCGGGTGATCACCTTGTCCTTCGTGCTGTACGTGGGTTAGCAACGGCTCTGGTTTCTCAGAAGTCCTAGATAGTCATTCTACTCACATGACGTGAACAATGGCACCCCAGCCGGAAAGCGCATCACGGTCGACGGCGTTCAGGAGGGTCTGCGAGATGGTCTCAAAGAGGTCCTCGGGCTCAAGATCAGGCTCCCAGAGGCCCTCGGCGGCACCGTACAGCTTGTCGGTGGCAGTACCGGCGACGGCAAAGTCCTTGGGGGTGGTGATACAGCCGATCGAGTCAAGAGTCGAGACGTAGGGTTGGGGGTTGGGGTTGGCAGCGGTGGGGGGAGCAATGCCGGCAATGACGGGCTCGAGGAAGTAAGGGCCAAAGCGCTTCTCGTAGAGGGTCGACGAGAGGAGGTGAGTGAAGGTCTCGGGGGTGATCTCGCGCTCCTCCTTCATGCGGTACATGTTGACGCGGAAGCGCAGCTGCTCTCGCCTGAGGAGTGTTAGCTTGGGAATTACACGTCTCCGAGGTGTAGAAGCATGCGCCCTGGTGACGACCTCGATGCTTTCTGCCGTAGCTCAGGCAGCAGCCACGCTGACCAGGACAGCCAGCGGACACTCACAATGTGTACACGTCGGTCGCAAGACCGGGGAGGCCATAGTACAAGGTGTCGTTGACGGGGAACACCTTCTCAAAGTTCATGGCGATACCAGTGGCCTGGTTACCGAGACGGAGGTCGCAGGCAATCGCGACACAGTCCTTGCCGACCATGGCGACGACCGAACCGCCGTTGTACTCCTGGATGGACTGTGGGTTGTCAGCTCGGCATTCTGGACCAACCTGCGAGCTGGTACGCGCGTGCGTGCGCGTCCATGTTGTCTGGCCTGATACACACCATTGCGTCTGATGGCAGCTACTAGCGAGCTGTACCGGCGAGGAGTGAAAGAGTTGTGAAAGAAGGGAAGGCTGTAGAGAGTCGCGGGTCGTGCTTTGTGCTCGCCGCTTGCCTTCGGTCTAGGTGTGAAATGAGTGCCGGACGGTTGGAAGTGGGATTGTGGGAGGTCTCTCGGTGCTGTCGATGATGTCGTTGCTCGCTGCTCGCGTCTCTGGCTGGCGCTGACGCTGGTGTGCACGAAGGCACGCTCGCGCGGCCTCATTTGCTCCCGCTATTTAACAGGCGCGCCAGGATCTAGGCGGTCAGTGGTAGGCGGAGTGGAGAAGGCGTGCGGAGGTAAATTACCTATGTGGGCCCCGCACTAGCTGACGCGCCTGAGTTTGTTGAGCCGTTTGTTGTTGTTATTCTTGACTTCCTCCACTCTCAGTTACATTCCAGCAACGCTTACTTGGAGCCATGGCTCGGCCCATCGCAGACCTCTCCCTCCCGTGAGTTGCAAAATTGTAACACCCTAACTCTACAGACACTTTCTCAAAGTCGCGCTAGCCGAGAATGGGTACAAGAGCGTAGAGGACCTCGCGACCGTGTCCCCAGGGGACCTCGCCATAGGTGAGGTGAAGTTGGAGGGTCATACTGAAACTCGCAGAGCTAAGCATCGGTCAACCTCAAGCAGAAGATATTGTGCGCCAAGCACATACCTTCCAAGGTGATTCGAGGTCATCTGTCTGACCTCCCTGCTAACCTCTCAGCTGGTCCATCGCACCTCGGGATGCAAAATCAATTGCCCCACACCTCCACTGCTTCTGCCCTCCTTCACGCCTCTGCCCGGACACGTTTTTCGACCTTGTCCACCTCCATCGATGACCTCATTGCACACTTTGCCACTGTTCCGCGATCAGAGCACGCCACAAGATACAACCTCAAGGGCAAAGAGCGCACCCTGGACGTCAATGTTGGAGCCATTACTCCCGGCCTGGTGTTTGACCTGTCTGGGCCACCGGGGTCGGGCAAGACGTGTGTCTCTATTGGTGTGGCGCTCAGTGCCAGACTTGGGGATGGGGCTGAAGATGGAGGTGATGCGGCGCCCGAAGTGCTTCTTATTGGTGAGTGATGCCATTGAAATCATCTTCGCTGACAGAAGACACGGAAGGGTCCATCACGGTTGGCCGGGTTCGCGCGGCCGTCGAGGCACTCGTGGAAGGAACCTCTCGTGCGTATCCTAGACGTTTACATAGCTTACCGTGAGGCTCGGTCGACAGTGTCCTGGAAGGTATTCACCTCATCCGTGTGGCCACCCAGGTCCAGATGGTCGCCTTTCTGAACACGGTGGATGAATGGCTCGAGGCGCACCCAAAGGTAACCAAATCGACAGGTCTTCACATTTGCTGCTTGTGCTTACACCTGACAAGGTCAAGCTCTTCATTCTGGACACGCTTAGCTACCACTTCCGCCAACCCGACCTCGACAATGCCCTGCGAAAGCGTTTACTAGAACTGTACGGTCGCCTGCAGAATCACACTGACTAACCCTTCAGAGTCAAGCAGGCAGTCGGCAAGGCCGCAACTGTCCGAGGATGCGCTGTAAGTTGCCGTTTCGCACTGGTTCACGGCAATCTCTGACACCTTGCCACAGGTCATCATAACCACCCAGCTCGCCACCAAGATGTTCACGGCCGAGAACAAGCCTGCCAACTTTGACACCGGCGGCGACCGTGCCGTGCTTATGCGCCAGCTGGGAGACGCGTGGACCACAGAACGTACTATCCGTATCGCGCTGTTTCGCGGCGCAGGCAACGACGAGCTGCGGTACGCGCACGCGTCGACCAACTCGACGACGTCGAGCAACCCAGCCCTGGGCGACGTCCCGTGGGCTTCTTTTGACATTGACGTGGGTCTCGCCTTCAAAGACTGATTGCTGACCCACGTAGAGCTTTGGCCTTCCGTGCGACGTGCCCCCGCCCCCAGATGACGAGCAGCTCGCTGCGCAAGTCGCAGCCGGTGCCGCATAGTTTCATCAATTCCTTTTTTCTTCGTGACACATGATGCATGAACTCGTTCCGACACTCTATTTTTTGTTTCACAGTACGGGGCACTGCAGACATAGCTAGCTTGGCTACACTAACGGGGGTTGGAGGGAATTCTAGGCGCGCGGCGCGCAACTACAATCCAGAGGGACGGGCGACACTCGTGTCGTACGCGCGGATGAGACGCGTCTGGTCCTGGGACTGGTTCTCGGTCTGGGAGAACGCAAAGCCACGCTGGCGACGCATACGCTGTGTCGCGCGCACCTTCTTGATCGCCTTCTGGAACTGTTCTTGCCTGGGACGATAGTCTGACAGGTTGAACTTTTGGATCTCTTGGACAATGTGGTAAGGGGCCGGGTGGTATGTGCGGCGGTAGCTGAGGATTGTCAGCTGCGTAAGGCTGTTAACAACTCACTATTTCCAGCAATAGTCACGCAGGAGGCAGACGACGGGGAAGAGGATCAGGACAAAGTAGAAGACTGCGTCGCCCCACAGACGCTGCACGATGCCCTTGTACTCCATCGAGACACCAGTGAGCGGCGCAATGAAGGCGTACAGTGGCAGGGCGATCATGGTGAACAGGAAGGAACCAGGAATGGCCGCGAGAGTGTACTTTGTCCACACGTCGGAGATGAGGGCAGCCTTGCCGAGAACCGTGAGGAGCACAGAGATGAAAAGCGTGGTACCCCACACCCAGAGACCGCTGTTCTTGCCGTCCGACGCAATGAGATCGGCCCAGAAGACGAAGCACGAGAACGCAAAGAGGATCTGTTGGTGAGTTTTGATTGCGGGAAAAGCTAAACTCACGACACTGTGGTAGAACGCATTTCCGACCCAGTACCAGAAGGTGATGGGGGCAAAGAAGTAGTTCTTCTGGCCAAGCTGGTAGAGCTGGGGATACCTGTCGAGCATGCGAGCGGAGACGAACTGGTCGAAAATACCAATAACAAGGGGAGGAAGAATGGTAAAGACGACGTTGTAGAATGTCATGGTCCAGCCCTCGAACGCGATCTGTCCCGAGAAGTCGTTGAACCACGAGTACCAGAAGAGACACAGCGCAAAGGTGATGTTCTTGTAGAACGAGTAGAGAATCAACTTGGACAGACGCTGGTAACTCCACGAGCCGTGGACGAGGAGCAGCTTGCGGAGGAAACGGAACTGCGAGATTGCCACATCGGCAGAACGAGCAGCTTGGAGACCCTGTGGAGTGTCAGCTACGAAACGCGAGCGCCGCCGAGCTAAGCTCACCTCAACACCCGAAATGCCGACACCAATATGGGCAGCCTGGATCATGGACACGTCGTTCGCACCGTCACCAATAGCAAGGAGTGGCGACGTAGTGCTCTTCTTGACAAGCTTGACGACGAGAGCCTTCTGGAGGGGCGAGACACGGCAGCAGACCACAGCCTTGCACATGATCGCGAGCTCGAGGAATACCTCCGAGCACTCCTTCTCAAGTGCATACGTAAGACTCTTGCCATCTGAAAATGTCAGTTGCCAACACACCGTGTGTTACGCCTCAACTTACCGATGATGAGAGCAAGCTCCTCAGTGTCGCCACCCATGCGCTGGTTCTTAATCGCGAACAGACGCTTGTTGAGCAACTCGGCAGTCTCGGCCTGGGTCTCAGTGTTGATAATGACGAGGTTCATCGACTCGGAGATGAGGCGGCACGAGAGACCAATGTTGATGGCAGTTTCCTGACGGTCACCGGTAAGAATCCAGATCTTGATACCAGCCTGCTGGAGCGTGTGGATGGTGTCGGGAACGCCGTCCTGCAGACGGTCCTCGATAGCAGTAGCGCCCAGGAGAACCATGTTTTGCTCGATAATCTCGGCAACCTTGTCAAGAGCCTCGCCACGGCCACTCATCTGAGCAGCGGCATTGTCGTAGAGTTCGGCCCACTCGCGGTACTCGCCCTCGGGAATGTCACGGTATGCGAGACACAACGTGCGCAGACCCTCCGTGGCGTAGTCCTCGAGGTGGGTAAGAGTAGGCTCCGAGAACTCCTGCTTGGGGCCGAGACGCTCAAAGATGACAGTGTCCGCACCCTTGCAGAACAGCTTGATACGGCCGTCCGGGGCGCGAACGACAACCGACATGCGCTTGCGGGTAGAGTTGAATTCGCAGACGTTGAGAATCTCCCACTCCTGATCCTCGCCATTGACCGTAACAAAGACAGACTTGGGCTTGCGGATCTGAAGCGAGTCAGCTGGTCTGTCGAAGGAAGCTAACTCACATGGAAGCGGTAGCCAAGCAGCTCGGCACCCGAAACGAGGGCAGCCTCGTCAGGGCTGGAGGCCTGGTAGACCATCTTGCCCTCCTTGACCTCGGGAATGACCGTGTGGCAGACAGAGAGCAGCTGGAGGCTGTGGGTGTCAGCTTGTCCACCAAGTTAAGCTCACAATTTACGGATAGCCTCGCCTTCCTCTGTGTCCTCGTTGGACCGTTGACGGAGGACTTCAAAGCTCTTTTGACCCTGTTCCCTCTTGTTGTCGTCGACGACCTGGGCATACATGGTGCCAAAGATCGAGCACTCGCGGAACTCCATCTCGTTACAAGTCAGGGTGCCTGTCTTGTCTGAGAAGATGTAGGCAATCTGTCCGAGCTCTTCCACAAGGGACGAGGTACGGCAAAGGGCGGGCGTATCCGTTGGCGCGTAGTACATGTCAAGGTCCGAGTTGATGAATCCTGCTTGGTAGAACCTGACAACCTCCATTGTCATGATGAGCGAGATGGGAATCAAGTTGTTGTAGAGAATGATAAATGTAAGAATATCCTCGATGAATTGACGGGCTGGCCAGGTAAGCCCAATGCAGCCGTGACAGTACCTTACCTTTGTTTGGCGCATCAACACCAAGCTCCAAGTACCAATCCTGCTTTGAGAAGAACCAAGTGCGAATGACATTGCCGATGGTCGAGACCAGCGACATGATGATGAGGAGAATAAACAGGTAGAGGATCTGTTTGTTGACCTGACCCTCGAGGGCCGTGCGCTTGATCGGTGGCTCCCTGAAGACGGTCAGTATGGATGGCCAAGAGCGGCCGCCATTGTCATGTCCAGGGCAAAGACTCACGTCGCGTTGCGCATCAGCTTGGTCTGGTGGCCAGCGTTGACAACAATGCCGTAGACCCAGTCGGTGTTACGCAGCTGCGCACCGCGGAGGAGAACCTGGTTGGGACCAACAGGGATCTTGGTCGGCGCCGCACCGGGCTGGGTGGAGGAAATGTGGAATGTGCCGTCGTAGGTGTAGAGAGACGAGTTGGGGGCCTCGGACAAGAGGTGGCCGCGGAGGAGCGACGCTGCCTGAGGGGTGGTGAGGTTCGCTGTCGAGGGGTGGGCCTGCTTGATCTTGAGGTTGGTCTCGCCATCAAGGTTGGCGGTCTCGACATAAGCCAGGCCCTCGGGCTCGGAACTGCTGATGAGGACCATGTCCGCGGGAATGAAGCTGTCTGCCTCGAGACGAAGGGTGTCACCGACGCGGATCTGACGCCAAGGGCGGTTGAGGAACTGCTGGTTCACCAGCACCTGGGTTTGGCTAGCATTCAAAGCGCGGTCCTGAGCGTGACGTTTCTGAGAGGTCAGCTTGCCGCCAACAAAAAGATACGCACAAGATCTTCCTTGATTTCCTTGAACGCCGAAGCAACCAACACAACAGCCAAAGGCTCGATAGTTGTGAACCGTCCAGTAGGCGACACATTTGGCACCTGCTGAATACACGCCGTGAACAGGAAGAACAAGTTGGCAGATCGAGAGAATTCGGCTGATCAAGTCAGCGGCTGTACTCAAGACGGACAATAACTTACAGTAAAGGAACTTGGGCAAGAAAGTGATGGGGCCGTACTTGCCAGTCGACACCGAGTTGCCTTCGTAGCCCTTGACCTTGTTCCCCTCGGGGTCGTTGAGCATGACCTCGCGAGGAACACCGTCAAACTTGCTTTTCCTGCCAAGGAGTTTGTTCACCCCAAACGTCCAATCGACGTCGGTAAGATGGTCCTCTTTGAAGCGCTGCCACCTGGTACGCTTGTAGCGTCCAGCGTACGCGACATCAGAGGGGCCCGAGAACGAGTATGCTCCCACACCCTCGTCATCGTCAAATGGATTGATAGCAGCGCTACCACCACCATAACCACGGGGAGCTTGGTTGGTCGCACCGCCACTGAATCCTGCGGGAAGAGCGCCCTCTTCAGCGAAGGGCTCGTCGGCATCGAAGAGGGACGGTCTGGAGTCGGCGAAACCACGGTTGCCCGAAGCCGATGCGGATGGCATGTAGCCCGTTGGTTGCAGTGAACCGCCGCCAAAGTCATCGTCACTGGGAGGCGTGAGCTCTATCCTTCGCACCGCCACTGCTCGCGCTTAAAGAGCTTGCTGCGCTTCACTCACTCGTCAAAGAATGGATCTAACGCGTAACCATGCTTGGCATCGTTAGGTGACGCGCCTGGACCAGCGACAGCTTGGCCACCGTTTGAATGTGTTTGCGTGTTGGCCTCGCCCAAAAAGTCTGGGCTGTCGTCGCCGAATGGGTCGTCGGCGGTCAAGCTAGTGCGCACAGCTTGCCGGGGCTTTGGCGCGAGGATGTCGTCAAATGGATTCGACATGTTGGACGAGGAGGGAGATGGAGGAGGAGGAGGGGGAGGAAGGGGGATACAGCCCTCTTGGGGCGATGCAGAGGCAGGTGTCGACTCTGTTTTAGATACGCTGTGGGTTGCGTGTGTCGAGTAGTTGAGGTAAGTATGATGTATACGTTGACGGCCAATTGACAGCAATGAACACGACCGACGTCCTTCATGTGGCCGTGTCTCGCCTGCCTGGTACCATCACCCCGCACCCACCCACTGTACGCGCGTCACGGTCTCCGCAGCAGAGCACAGGAAGCCGTATGGCGACCTCGTGGCAGGGATGATGGGAGCATTGTTATCACCTATCTATTATGACGTGTATAATACAATTCATTACGTAATTGTTTTTGTCACCCACGGCTGCCTGAGGGGCAACCGTGCCCAGCTTTCGAACATAAACAACACTCTCAAGGATCCGTGCCGTTTGCATGTGGACATCTCTGCTAACAAGGCAGGTCTTCACACTCCCTCTCAGCCGACAGCTTTTATACCCCAGTAGATTTATCCCAGTCACTCTTTCACCTCGCCCTCACATCTCCCTCATACACACCACACCCGCCGCCCATCGACGTCTCAACACCATGTCGGACAGCGAGGCCTCGGACTTCCGCATGGACGACAGTGACTCGGACGGCTTCGTCCCCCTGCCCAAGGCCACTAAGAAGGCCCCCGCCAAGAAGGCCGCTGCCAAGGTGAGTAGGCAAACACGCGCTGTATAAAACGCGTGTTGCTATGCGTATGCCTCAAGGTTTGATGAACTCACCATTCGCAGCCCGCCGCACCAAAGAAAGCGGCGGCCACCAAGAAGGCGCCCCTGGGAGCGAAGAAGAACCTCCCGAACGAGTCTGAGGACGTCTCAAGTGCATCCTCTACGCCCGTGAAACGCAAGGCTGTCTCTGATGATGACGAGCCTACCGCCAAGCCCGCCGCGAAGAAGAACGCGTCCGAGATGTACCAGAAGGTAGGTTTCTATTTCCCTTGCCCCCGTTCGTTCAAAACAATCAACTGATGCCGCGACACCTCAGCTCTCGCAACTGGAGCACGTTCTCAAGCGTCCCGATACCTATATCGGTTCCGTCGAGCATGTGAACACCGACATGTGGGTCTTCAACAACGAGACCAAGGGCATGGAAAACCGGTGAGTAGTCAAGCACGTTGTCGTTTCCTCTGGTACTGACATCTTCGTCAGCAAGATCAGCTACGTGCCCGGTTTTTTCAAGATCTTTGACGAGATTCTCGTCAACGCTGCGGATAACAAGATCAATGACCCCACCATGGACTCGATCAAGGTGGAGATTGACCGTGAGAAGAACACCATCTCGGTCTGGAACAACGGAAAGGGTATTCCCGTCGAGATGCACGCCAAGGAGGGTATCATGATTCCCGAGCTCATCTTCGGCAACCTGTAAGTTCGCATGTGTTGTCTAAGCTGACTCGTGCAGCCTCACCTCGTCCAACTACGACGACGACCAGAAGAAGCTCACTGGTGGTCGTAACGGTTTCGGTGCCAAGCTTGCCAACATTTACTCGCTCGAGTTTGTGGTCGAGACTGCCGACAAGGTCAACGGCAAAAAGTACAAGCAGATCTTCTCTCAGAACATGAGCAAGAAGGGTACCCCAAAGATCACTGAGAACAAGAAGGGCGAGGAGTGGACCAAGATCACTTTCACGCCTGACCTTGCCCGCTTTGGCATGACTGGCATTGATGACGACACAAACGCGCTTCTCATGAAGCGTGTTTATGACGTCGCCGGTACTGTCAAGGACCTCAAGGTGTTCCTTAACGGCGAACGCCTCAAGGTGAAGGGCTTCAAGCAGTACGTCGAGATGTACCTGGCCGCCCAGAACGCCACCCAGACGGCCAACTCTGGCGGTGCCGCTATGCCCAAGCCTACCGTCGTCTACGAGGCCTGCGGCAAGCGCTGGGAGATTGCCTTTGCCCTGTCCGAGGGCGAGTTCCGCCAAGTCTCGTTTGCCAACTCGATTGCCACGACCAAGGGTGGTACCCACGTCGACATGATTGCCACGTCGCTGGCCAATAAACTGTTGACTTCCATCACCAAGAAGAACAAGGCTGCCCCCGTCAAGGCGTTCCAGATCAAGAACCACATGTGGATCTTTGTCAACGCTCTCATTGAGAACCCTTCCTTCGACTCGCAGACCAAGGAGACTCTTACTCTCAAGAGCTCCGCCTTTGGTTCTAGGTGCGAGATTTCAGAAGACTTCATCAAGAAGGGTGAGCTCGCCAGAAACCGTTGGTTCGCAGCTAACATTGCAGTCACAAAGTCGGGTATTGTCGATAATGTTCTCAGCTGGGCTCGCTTCAAGCAGGACCAGATGCTCAAGAAGACGGACGGTGCTAAGCGTACCCGTATTGGTGGTATCGTCAAGCTCGAAGACGCCAACTGGGCCGGTGGCCGCAACTCCAACCAGTGCACTCTCATTCTTACGGAAGGAGACTCCGCCAAGGCTCTTGCCGTCTCCGGTCTCGGTGCCATTCAAGGTCGTGACACCTTCGGTGTCTTCCCCCTTCGTGGTAAGCTCCTCAACGTTCGTGAGGCAAGCCACGACCAAATCATGAAGAACGTCGAAATCCAAAACATTCGTCAGATTCTTGGTCTCAAGCACAACACCGACTACAAGTCGACCGACAGCCTTCGTTACGGCCACCTCATGATCATGACCGATCAGGATCACGACGGTTCGCATATCAAGGGTCTCATTATCAACTTCCTCGACCACTTCTACCCTTCGCTTCTTCGCCTCCCCAACTTCCTGGTCGAGTTCATCACTCCCATTGTCAAGGTCTGGAAGGGCAAGCAGGAGCACGTCTTCTACACCATGCCCCAGTATGAGGAGTGGAAGGAGGAAAACAACGAAGGCCGCGGCTGGCAGTCCAAGTACTACAAGGGTCTTGGTACCAGTGGTCCAGAGGACGCCGTCAAGTACTTTACAGCTATTGCCAAGCATCGTCTTCCCTTTGACGTCATGACCGACGAGGACAAGCAGCTCATCGACATGGCATTTAACAAGAAGAAGGCCGACGACCGCAAGGAGTGGCTTCGTCAGTTCAAGCCCGGCACCTTCCTCGACCACGACACCGACAAGATCCCCATCCAGGACTTTGTCAACAAGGAGCTCATTCTCTTCTCCATGGCGGACAACATTCGTTCCATTCCCTCGGTCGCCGACGGTCTCAAGCCTGGTCAGCGCAAGGTTCTTTTTGCGTGCTTTAAGCGTAACCTCAAGAAGGAGATCAAGGTCGCTCAGCTTGGAGGTTATGTTTCCGAAAACACTGCATACCACCACGGTGAACAGTCTCTGTTCATGACCATTGTCGGTCTTGCGCAGAAGTTTGTCGGTAGCAACAACGTTAACCTGCTCGACCCCAACGGACAGTTCGGTACGCGTATTCAGGGTGGTAAGGATGCTGCGAGCGCTCGTTACATCTACACCAACATTCCCCGCATGACCCACACGATCTTTCACTCTGCCGACAATGCGCTTCTCAACTACCTTGTTGATGATGGCCAGAGCATCGAGCCTGAATTCTACCTGCCCACCGTCCCCATGGTGCTCGTCAATGGTGCCGACGGTATCGGTACCGGTTGGAGTACTTCAATCCCCAACTACAACCCCGTCGACATCGTGGACAACCTCCGCCGCCTGATGCGTGGCGAGGAGATGGTCCCCATGACTCCGTGGTTCCGTGGTTTCAAGGGCTCGATTGAGCGTGTCGAGGCCGACAAGTTCAAGGTCAGCGGCATTGCCACCAAGACCGATGACAAGACCATTGAGATTACCGAGCTTCCCGTCCGCAAGTGGACCCAGGATTTCAAGGAGATGATCGAGGAGATGACCAGTGGCTCGGACAAGACTGCGTCCACGATCAAAGACTACGAGGAGCACCACACCGACACGACTGTCCACTTCAAGCTTCACATGAAGGAGGCGGCCATGAAGGCGGCGGAGGAGGAGGGCTTTGACAAGCGCTTCAAGCTCACGACCACCATCAGCACCTCGAACATGGTTTGCTTTGACCTCAACGGCAAGATCAAAAAGTACGCCACTCCCGAGGACATGATTGCCGATTTCTACCCCAAGCGTCTCGAGTACTACGGTCTGCGCAAGCAGCACCTTGCCGACGAGCTCAACAGGCAGTTTGAGAAGCTTTCGAACCAGGCCCGCTTCGTCACCATGATCATCAAAAAGGAGCTCGTGGTGTCGAACAAGAAGAAGTCGATTGTCGTCGCCGAGCTGCGTGAACTCCAGTTCCGCGCCTTCCCCAAGGATGCCAAGGCCCCCAGCGACGAGCCCGACCAGGACATTGCCGAGGACGAGGATGCCGGTTCGGACAACGACTTCGACTACCTCCTCAGCATGCGCATCTGGAGTCTCACCCAGGAGAAGGTCGAAAGGCTGCTGGCCGAGCGTGACGGCAAGGAGGCCGAGCTCATCGAGCTCCTGAAGCTCTCCCCACAGGACATTTGGAACACTGACCTGGACGAGTTCCTTGTCGAGTGGCAGAACCAGCTTGATGGTGATGTCCAGCTTGCCAAGCTTGTGAAGCCCAAGACCGCCGCGCAGCTCAAGAAGACCAATGCCGCTCGCAAGCGTGCCAAGGGAGAGGACACGGATGACTCGGAAGACGACTTCAAGCCCGTCAAGGCTCCCGCAAAGCCTCGTGCTCCTGCAAAGCCAAGGGCGAAGCCAGCTGCGGCCACCGGCGCCTCAGCCCTGTCGACCACTGCCAACTCTGTCCTTTCGGCTTCCGCCTCGGCGGCGCCGTCGGCTGCTTCCTCGCCCAAGCGCGAATTCACAACTCTCTCGGAGGACTCCGAGGTTGAGGTCAAGCCTGTCGTGAAGAAGAGGGCCCCCGCCAAGCCCAAGGCCAAGCCCGTCACTGTCGACATTGAGGACTCGGATGATGACAGTGGGTTTTTTACTTGTGGGGGATCAGCTAACCCATCAGTGTACACCATCGCGGCATCGAATGCGGCTTCCAAGCCCGCCTCGACTTCGACTGCAAAGCCCAAGGCTGCCAGCCGCGCTGCGTCCAAGACCCCCGCTGTCGACTCTGACGATGAGGTTCTTGTCAAGCCCAAGAAGGCGCCAGCCAAGAAGGCCGCTGCCCCCAGGAAGCGCGCGGTCAAGACGGAGGAGTCTGACGACGACCTCGACATGCTCGCCAAGCCCAAGAAGGCCGCCGCACCAAAGAAGGCTCCGGCCAAGAAGGCCAAGAAGAACGAGTCTGACTTTGAGGGTGATGACAGGTGAGTTATATAGAGTTCCAACGATGTAGACTAACCTTGCAGCGATGTCCCTGCACCCGCTCCTGCCCCGAGGGCTACCACTGGCCGCGGCCGCGCGGCTGCCGCCAAGAAGCCCGCTTATGTCGACCTGTCCGATGGCGACGAGTCCATGTAGACCTTCTCCTGTATGACGTTAACGACCTGTTCTGTGTCTATCCTGTAAATGCAGACCCTTGCACCTGTCTTGAAGCATGTTTTGAACCTTGTCGCGCGTATCTGTGCGATCGTGCGTGTTTGCCACACGTGATGATGTTGACTGCGGGGCCTCCACAAAACACACATTGCCCTTTCGAAACCACTCTCCGCCGCCATGCCCTCATCTATCTCTCTTTGTTCCATCCATCCTACATCCTACCGAGAAGCCAACAACGCGCGCATGCTGGACGCGAGACGTCATTGACAAGATGTTCTCGTCCCCCCATGATCCAAGCACCCCGGGCTCCCGAGCTCCCCCGCGACACACGTATGGCCGACGCTCCGTTAACCGCACCGCCGGGCGTAACAAACGCCCCTCTCCACCAGGCAGCGATACCGACACGGACGGCAGTGATGACGATACCGACGACCACAAGATGATGGGGAACGCAAAGGGCAAGGGAAAAGCAGTGGATACCGGGTCGAACGGTACGCCGGGGAACCGTGATGCCAAGCGCGCTCGCGTAACCACGGCCGATGTGCCAACAGCAGCACTGTCCGCGCGTACCACGACGGCAACAACCCTCCTGGGCTCGCCAACAGCCTCATCCGGATCCTCGCGGACGGGTTTGATGTCAGGGGCGTCTCTAGTCTCTACTTCGTCTTCTCAGGCTACGGCGGCTTCAAGGCCGGTACGCAGGACAGCATCAAACGACGCTCACACGATGTTGGCGCCGGTACTCGCGTCATCCCCTTCACTCTCGTCTGTCGAGTCCCCCCCAACGAAGACAACATCAGCAGCCACGCCTCGTAACCGAGCGAACCCGCAGCTTGCATTGCATCCTCCATCGTCATCTCCCGTGGCACCATCCCCAGTAGCCTCGGCCATTCCGCGCGCCGGATCCCCGCTCCGCCGGTCTCCTCGACACTCGCCCGCCCCAGCGAGTCCCAAGGACTTATCAGCCCTGTTTGCCGTCGTCTCACCCGGGCCGTCAAAGCTGGGCCCAACGGCCTCGGGATCAAGTCTGGGTGGTGGAGGTGGAGAGGAAAGCCAGGGCAGTACCAGCAGTAACACAAGTGCGCGCTCTCGTCGAGCGGGACCTCGTCGTATGCTGTCCAAGGCTCAGAGCATGCAGGTGGCCGCTTCCGCCGCGCCTCCTACGCAACCGTCGCCTCCCAGCACGCCGCGCGCCTTGCGTCTTTCCCAGTCGATGCCGATAACGCCTGGCAGCGCGCAGTCGGACAAGACTGGCGATGTTGCGGTCGCCGCAGGCTCTCCTGTGACTGGGGCTACACTGGTCGCACCCATCCCTGGCTCGCCCGGCTCTGGCGGGCGTGCGCGCAGGACATATGGTGCCGCACGATCGTTCCTCTCCACGGCCGAACTGTCCATGGACGACGAACCTCGCGAGTCGTACGCCGAAAGGCGCAAGCGGTACGAGACGGACAATGACGGCGACGACGGCGCCACGCGCAACCTGTACGCCGAGCTACAACTCGCCAACGCGCCCGAGCGTATCTCCGACATGCGATCCAAGGGCGAGAACCGCCGGGTCATGGACGAGATTGCCTACCTCCTTGACAGCCTCAGCCAGCCGTCTCAGACGACGAAACGCTCCACGGCGCTGGACATTCTCGACAACATGCAAAGGGTGGAATGGATCGACAAGATGCAGATAGTGGATAAGACCGGGGAAATCTTTGCGGCGTTGTGTGGTGGTGACGATATCCTCGACGCCACGGCGCTCATCTTCCTCGCCTTACTTGTCGCGAAGGACAAGCTCGCAATCGTGCTGTCTGCAGAAGACCAGGTCGTTGCTTTCGCCACACGCAGTCTTGCTCAACGCGCTGGGCCGCTGGATACGGGGTACAAGAGCAAGTTGACACCATCGGTGAGTTACGGAGACACGGACAATACCAACTCTCAGATACGCAAGTTGCGCGACATTGCCAGCAAGCTGTACCCTCCCGCAGAGTCTGGCGCAGTGAGCACCCGGCGCTTCGCGTCATTAATCCTCGCCCGCGCGTGCCACGAGTCGACATGGCCCCTCGTCGAGCGCACCGTTATGACCGAACACGTGAGCCACGCGGCGCTCGAATCTCTCACCACTGAGATCCACCCACTCCGCGAGCGCCTCGAGCTGTACGCAAAGGGGTTGGACCTCGCGCCAAAGGAGGCCGCAGTGGACATGGTGCACCTGCAGCAATGTCTCGAGGTTCTCGGCTCGATCGTGATGTATTCCCCGGAAGAACGAGAGCGAATGATGGACACAGACCAAGAACACGTCCAGGATGTTGTGGATGTCTTGGTCGCCATGTCTGCAGCGACTCTGGACGATGACGATGACCTGAAATTACAAGGTGGGTATTGCCTCCACGGACCAATGCTGACCCACCAGCGGCCCAAAACGTCGTTCTGGCCCTCCAACTGCTCACTCCACTGGCCCCGTCTCCAAAACTCAAGACTCTGCTTCCAACCTTGGCTGAGCAGCCGGGCGCAATGACCGCGCTGGCACGCAGCCTCGTGACGCGCCAAGAGCTCTCTGCCTCCCTCCGCCGCCCGACTGACTACGACGACGCTGGCTCGGTCGCTGACGACGGCACGGACGGTGACGGCGCGACCGTCGCTGGAGGCGACATTGCTGTTCATGCGGGCACCACTGGTCCTGCCGCTCTGACGAGCACAGACGAAGTACTTGCCCTTGTGCTGGCCATGCTCGGCACGATGACTTTGGCAAGTTCCGAAGCGGCCGTGACGATTGCGACGACTCGTGAGTGGCAATCGTTTTGTGTCACGAACACAAATGGCGAAACTGTGGCGAAACTATGGCGGAACGCTGACGAAGCTCTACAGCTGTCCCGCTCTGTGGCAAGCGCTCTTGCGCGCTCGCTTGTAAATGCACCACACCGGACCCGCAGGCGCTCGCTACCGTCTTGGCACAAGTGTACACCCACGACCTAGCCACCCGCCTCGACGACAGCTTTGCAGCGTACTTGCACGGCTACGTCGCGTTCCTCATCACCAAGCTCCTCGTCGTCGACGCAAATGTGAGCACAAGCACAAGCACAGGCACAAGCGTGCGCGCGCTCGTCGAGGCCCATCTCCCCGGCACGACCTGGACGAGTAAACAGCAGGGTCTGCTGGGCGCCATCAAGGAGCTGTCGAGCGTAACGGCGATCGCGCACGGCAAGATGCGTGCCCTCGTGGACGACTCGGACGCGGCGCATGGGCGTGCACATGGGGCGCATGCGGCGCATGCGGCGCCGGCGGACGAGGGGACCCCAGTCCTCCTGCGCGCCGCGATGGAGGAGCTGAGGGGGATGATCGCGCAGTGAGCCGGCTGCGGTGGGCATGTAGGGGAAGGAGGATTGTTGTCTTGTACCCCCGGAGGGCGGTGGGTGGAAATATTGTGGTCACATCGTAGTTTGTATCATGCGCTATGCCAATGTTATGGTGATATTATCAGCGAGGAAACGTGTGCAGGAAGGATAGCAGTCAGAGTTCAGGCAATAGACGCAAAAAGGTGCAACATGTGTGTGTCTTTGTTCTGGGCAACTTGCACTGTTGTGCTGGCGCTAGCCTTCTGAGCAGTGTGCGTTCATCACCGGGATACAAGTGCCTCGCGCTCCCCCTGGGAGAGCGCCAGAGGACGGGGAGGGGGAGGGGGAGGAGGAAGTACGGGGTGTGGAACAGGTCTAATGCCTGGGGGAGATGCCAGTCATGCAGTGGTGATGGGAGAGGGGGGGAAGAGTTGGTGAGGGTGGGGGTATATGCTACTAATATGCGTAGATCGAGGGTGGTCGAACAAAAAGGGGCACAGCTAAAACGAGATGTTTACTCGGGCTAGTTGCTTAGTCCTTCTTCTCCTCCGACTTGGGCTCGGAGGTCTGCTCGGCGTTCTGGTCCTTGGAGCGCTGCTCGTAGACCTTCTGGAAGAGGCCGAGCGAAGCCTGCTGAGCGGCGTCGATGGCGGCCTTGATGTCCTCGGCCTTGACGGTGGCGTCACCGGCGGCACCCTTGGCGGAGATCTCGCGGAGCTCGCCGAGGAGCTTCTTGACCTTCTCACGCTCGGCAGCGTCGAGCTGAGCCTCAAACTCGCCCATCGACTTCTCAGTGTCGGTGACGAACGACTCGCCCTTGTTGGCCTCCTCAATGACGGCACGGCGGGCCTTGTCCTCCTCGGCGTAACGCTCAGCGTCGGCAACCATGTTCTCGATCTCGTTGTCCGAAAGACCCGACGACGAGGCAATGGTCATCGACTGCTCGCGGTTGGTGGCCTTGTCGACAGCCGAGACGTTGACGATTCCGTCGGCGTCAATGTCGAAGGTGATCTGGATCTGGGGGACACCCTTGGGCGCGGGGGGGAAGCCCGAGAGCTGGAAGTTGCCGAGGAGCTTGTTGTCGCGAACGAGCTCACGCTCACCCTGGTAGATCTTGACCTCGATGGCGGTCTGGCCGTCGGCGGCGGTCGAGAAGGTCTGCGACTTCTTGGTGGGGATGGTGGTGTTACGGTTGATCAGACGGGTGAAGACACCGCCGAGGGTCTCAATACCGAGCGAGAGGGGGGTGACGTCGAGGAGGAGAATGTCGGTAACGTTACCGGCAAGGACACCGGCCTGGATAGCGGCACCCATGGCGACGGCCTCGTCGGGGTTGACACCCTTCGAGGGCTCACGGCCGAAGAGCGACTTGACGGTCTCAATGACCTTGGGCATACGCGACATACCACCAACAAGGATGACGTCGTTGAGCTCCGAGGGCTTGATGCCGGCGTCACGGAGAGCCTTCTGGCAGGGCTCGATGGTGCGGTTGATGAGGGGAGCGACAATCGACTCAAACTTGGCACGGGTAAGGTTGAGGTTGATGTGCTTGGGGCCCTCGGCGGTGGCGGTGATGTAAGGGAGCGAGATGTCGGTGGCGGCAGTCGACGAGAGCTCAATCTTGGCGCGCTCGGCGGCCTCACGGATACGCTGGATGGCCATGCGGTCACCCGAAACGTCCATACCCTCGGTCTTCTTGAACTCGGCAAGAATGTAGTTGACAAGGGCAATGTCGAAGTCCTCACCACCAAGGTGAGTGTCACCGTTGGTCGACTTGACCTCGAAGACACCCTTCTGCATCTCGAGGATCGAGACATCGAAGGTACCACCACCAAGGTCGTAGACGGCAATGACGGCCGAGTCGTTCTTGTCAAGACCGTAGGCAAGGGCGGCAGCGGTGGGCTCGTTGATGACACGGAGGACGTCAAGGCCAGCAATGGTACCGGCGTCCTTGGTAGCCTGACGCTGCGAGTCGTTGAAGTAGGCGGGGACGGTGATGACGGCCTGCTTGACGGTCTTGCCGAGGTAGTGCGAGGCGGTGTCCTTCATCTTGGAGACGACGAACGAACCGATCTGCGAGGGCGAGTACTTCTCACCACGGGCCTCAACCCAAGCGTCACCGTTGGTGTGGGCAATGATCTTGTAAGGGACCTGGCCAATGTCCTTCTGGACCTCGGCGTCCGAGAACTTGCGACCGATGAGACGCTTCGACGCAAAGATGGTGTTCTCGGCGTTGACAACGGCCTGTCGCCTAGCGGGCTGGCCAACAAGACGCTCGCCATCTGGTAAAAAATGTCAGTTACAAAGAACAAAAAAACCACTGTTGCTATTAAACAACAGTAAACACAAAAAAAAGACTAACCCTTGGTGAAGGCAACAAACGAAGGGGTGGTACGGGCACCCTCCGAGTTCTCAATGACCTTGGCCTGGCCGGCCTCGAAGATGGAGACACACGAGTTGGTGGTACCCAGGTCGATACCGATCACGGGGCCCGAGACCTTCGAGTTGTAGCGCTTCGAGCCAACGAAGGGGGAGGTGGTGCGCTACGAAGAATGTTAGCACTGGGAACACAAGGAGTGCCAGTAAAACGTTGGGCGGCGACGGCGACGACGTGGGCGGAGAAAAAGAAAAAGTCCAAGGACGCCGTTTGCCCATGTTTTTCCCTTTTCTTTTCGCCGTCGCCATCGTCGATGTCGAAGAAAGGGGGTGGGGGTTGATGCTCACGGTAGCGGCGCGGAGGGCCGAGGCGGGGGTGGCACGGAGGGAGCGAGTGATACCGTACATGGTGTACCGCTTTTGTTTGGGGGGAGAGAGAGATTAGGAGGGGGAGAAAAGGATGAGGAGAAGAGAGAGCACAGAGAGAGCCGAGCGTGGGGAGTAAGTAGGCGAAAATGGGCCAGTGGTTCATTTTTTGGTTCCGCTGGCGACGACGGTGTGCTGAGCGCCTGAGACGGCTGGACGGCCTGGACGGGTTGCCCGGCCGGGCCTTGAGGGGGGGCAACGAGGAGCAATCTCGCCGCCGCCGCCGAAGCGCATAGAAAACGCTCGCATCTACACACGGAAATCGTCGTCCGAAAACCGCCGGGTGAGGGGCCATGATCTTGTATACTTTTTATAATCCCGCTCACGTGGCGGCAGGCAGAGCGGGTGTAGACGGACATGCCGCTCTCTCCGTTCCTCCGAATGCTTCCGTCCAGAGCCACACAGCCAGGAGCCATTGAGCCAATGGCCAGAGCATCTTTCCAACCCCGGCACACCTAAACGGGTCCTCGCATCCCACATCTGCCTCCAACCACCACACACCCAACGACGACGTCCTCGAACAGGCCACATTCGAGCATCGTCCACACACATACCTCTCTACAAACATGGCACCTCTCCTTCTCACGCATTTCCGCGCACGCCACCGCTCAGTCCTCACCACCCTCTTCTCCGTCACCTTCCTCGGCGCCGTCGCCATTGTCGCCTTCCCCTGTCCAGCAAAGGAGCGTCCAGACTCGGCCTTCCCCCGCTTCTCCACGTCGGCCGCCGTCTCCACAGTACCAAACCCCGCCGCCTCGCCAGATGTCATTGCCATGATGAACGAGCGCGGACGTAGGCGGTTCATGGAGGAGTAGACGGAGATGCCGCCCTCTCCAACTCTTTCCCTCACTCTCTCTCTCTCTCGGAAGCCTCGGATCTCAAAACGACAACACTCGTCGACCACAGTTGTACTCGCTAGCCCTCTTCGCATTTTGCATTGTGCGTACTGTATAAGGCTCTCTGGACGCTGGACCTCGCCGCTGACAACAAAGCAGAACGTCATCGACAAAAGCCATACCCCGCACTTGGAAACCACTTGTTACATGCACACTCTCATTCATTCGGATACCACATCCCCGGCACGCACTGCCCCGGGGCACGGACACGTCACGGTCTTGTTGCTGGAGATTCTCGGCAGCTCACTGCTGGGCCTCGCGTCATCTTGCACGGCCGGAGGCCGTGAACCGCTGGCGGCTTGACAAGGAACCACAGGTTCGCGGGGGAACGGATGCGCGCTGTCGCGAGGGGAAAGGTGTTACCCCTCCTCCACCACCCGTGCGCCGCTGTTGCTTCCTTGCTCCCAGGCGCCTGTCTCTTGAGCAAGCCATGCTCCTCCACTGTTGCATGCTGTCGTCTGACCTGCCAAGAGCGGACTGACCAACGAGCGCTGGCTGAACCAGAATTTCACGCGGTGTCGATAAAAACAAACCTTCCTCCGCCGGGCTACCAGCTACACAGCCGCCCTCCGAAAGCGGGGCTCTACGACGGTGGTGCGGCCACTTGGCCCTTGATCACACACGACTGACCTGCACGTTTGTCTACACGCATCGCGATGATGTGAGAGGACATTCTGGTGGAGCATGACGACGACGCCGGACAGGCCCGGCCCGAGCGAGAGGCGCCGTAACCATCCACCCGCGTAGCCTTTTGTTGGCATTTTGTCTGGTGCCTGAAACACTCACGAAACGAAAGCCACACCCAACCCCACGTCCTTGACATTCATGCGGCGTGTTGACCCACTCTGGATCTCTGGTTACCGTGTCGTGCTGCTGTCGCGGAACGCGGTCTGTCTCATCATAAGAAGCATCCCCGAAGATGCGAATGTACGGGACGTGTATCACAGATGGGCGTGCGCGCATCCACGTCGCGGTGTCTCCGGCGGCCGGCGGTTAAGGGAAGCTCGGCAATAGTCGATTCCATATGCACCATGGTTGTCCTAAGAAGCCATCAGCACCGTGACGCAGCAGAGAAGAATGTCAGCTCGAGGCAATGGACAGCCAGGAGGACATGATGTGCCCCTCTGGTGTTGCAGAGTACAGTGCTTAGGTGGCTCCCCGTCAGCTTTGTATGGACTTGAGGGTGCTAGGGAAAACAGGCAATGTCGCCAGCATCAAACTCCCAGCTAGCTCCAGGAGCTCTGTCTTGCCCATCCACCGGCCACCTGAGATGCACTGTTTCTTGTTGAGAACAACGGACCAGCTGCAGAAGATGAATACAAGGGGGCAGAAAAGTGGCACTCGTACAATAAGTAATCGAAATAACAGTGTGGGCGGCTTGGAACATGATACTGTTCACGTCTCCGTTCAACACAGTGGTACAGAACCACTGAGGTCAAGTTCTTGTGGCAGGGCTACACAACGAGAGCCTCTTCTGGTGGGGCAATTGACACGAGGGGGTCTGGCATGGGAACAGCTGTCCACTGCCAAAGTCCATCACGTCAACTTGGCGTTGACCGCCTACAGGTCACCGTTCACAGCGCCTGCCCAGTCAGGCTTAAAGACACCACATGGACCTCCTCAAGAGCAAGTAAAGCCCCCAAGAGCATCACAATCCACATGCCAGCTTGGCCAGCAGAGTCCATTGGGGCAATCCACCGACACCCCTCATCGATGTCCATTGTGGGCCCCGCACTTTCCACGCGTAGAATCCCCCCAATCCGTGCCTTTTGCCGACTGCGTCGCGCGCATTTCAAGGCGCGAATTGACCAACGTATCTCAATGTTCCAACCACCCACCAACAATGCCCTCCAGCACGACCATACCCAGCTTGGGGGCGGCAAAACCGCCCCCTATCGTCCTCGACACGCTCTTCCTCCTGGCCCTGCGAGGTGTCTACTTTCTCCTCGCACGCCGCTACCTCCTCGCACACTTGTCGCCGGCATTACGCGACCTGTCCAAGCCCGAACTGGGCCTCCCGCAGCCGGCGGCACAGCAGAGTGCGAGCTCGAGCGGCGGCGGGCGTGACCGCGCCAACTCGCGCGTGTCCATTGCGTCCATTGCCTCGGGTCGCAGTGCAGGCGGGTTCAGCACGCGCGGCCAGCGGAGTGCGTCCAACGTCTCGGCCATGTCGGGTCTAGGCGTCGGCGTCGCGGGCCCTGGGCCCAGCTCGTCGTCGCTCCCTCCCATCGACGGCGACGACCAGGAAGAGCTCCTCCTCTCGCCCGTCAACGACACGGACCACGACATTGACGACACGGGCGACGACTCGTCGTACCCTCCCTCACCTGGCAGCCGCATGCTGCCCGACTCTGGGCCCTCGTCGCCGCACGTCCACGTCGTGGCGCTCTCGCCGCCGAGGTCGCGGTCACCGACGCCCGGTGCCGCGCCGCCCATTGAAATGTCCCTGCTGGGAGCCAAACTTCGCGAAGCGAGTAGCCGTCCGAGGCAGGTTCTCGAACTCGCACACCCTCGAGGTGGTGCGTCTTCTGCTGGAGGCAGTGTGCGCAGGGCGAAACGTGCTGCACGCGGTCTCAGTCGCGTCAGCCGTATCCTGTTTGCCGTCTGCTTTGCAGAGAGCATGAACCTCCTCACCCTTGTGGTGTTCCACGCTCTCGGCGTGCTCCACTCGCGTGGCCGTGCGGTCAACTTCTCCGTGTCGCTGCACGTGCTTCTGGGTCTTATCCTTATCGTGGTCCCGCTCGTGCAGTGCCTCTTGTTCACATACCGGTCCTCGAGAGGTGGGTGAAAGAAGTGATGCCTGAGGCTAACCCAGCAGATAACGCCACACCGTCCACGGTCGTGTCTCGCGGCTCCTCGCTGCCACTCGTCTCCCGTGTCCTCATCTCCCTCATCCCCTTTTCGCTCTACATCTTCCTCTTCACCCGGATCCCACCGTACATCACCGCCGTGGCCAGCTCGGCCGCTGCCCAAGTCGTCGACGACAACGAGGGCATCGGCGGCACGATCGAGCACTGGGAATCGGGCCCCGAGGGATGGGAGCGCGGCGGCTGGCTCGCGCCGAGTCTTGGCCGTGTCGTCGTCACAGGCGTGCTGATCATGGCCTCGTTGTCGGGCATCGGTGCCGTACGCACTGCGTGGGACTATCTCGAGGAAGCGGCCGGCACGGGCCAGCGGCCCGTCACGGACGCCGATGTCTTGCAGGCCGAGCGGTCGCTGTATCGCGTCCGCCACGACCTGGTGGCCAAGCGCGACGAACTGAACCGCGTCGCCGCTGGTAACGCTGACGGGTCCACGCCTGGCGGCGGGTGGATGACGCGCGTGTTTGGCAGCAAGGCCGATCAAGGTAGGTGGGTGGTGCCTATTCCCCACTAACCCAGCAGAAGCAGCAGCTCTCGGTGCCGAACTCCAAGGTCTCCAGCAAATGGAGGCAGATATCGCGCGTACCTTGGCCACGGTCAAGCTTCGCAGGGTGGGTGCTAGGTCCATGAACTCCACTGACCCGCCAGAAACGTCAAGGATTCCGCAACACGGCCCGTGGCACAATGTACGTTGTCCTCGGGTACATTTTCGCCATTTACTGTGCCGCACGTCTTCTCATGGTAAGCTTTTTCTTCGCAGGGTCAGCTAAGCTAACGTCTCAGTGCCTCGTGTCCCTGTTTGTCGCGCCGCTGTCCACCTCGAGCATCCCGCACGCGGACGCCAACGACCAAAAGGCGCACGGCAAGGGCAACGTCAACGGCGACTGGATCTCGTTCATCCTCGCGCTGGGCCTCGCGCACCTCCCTTTACCCTTTGGGTTCAAGGACGACATCCCCACGACTGCGCGCGGCATCTCGCTCCTGCTCACGGGCGCGCTCATTCTCAGCTCGCTGGCCATGGTCATGCGGTGGCTCACGCGCGTGCTCCGGCTCACGTCCAAGACGGTCGGCGCGGGCTTCCTCCTCCTCACCCTCGGCCAGCTGTTTGCGACGTATGTCATCTCGCTGCTCGTCCAGCTGCGCACGTCGCTGCCCCCGGCCCCGGCCGACGCCGTCGACACGGTCGTCGACGCGCTCAACGCCACTGCAGCCGCTGCGCTGGCAACCGCCACGGCCACCGCGGCGGGCCTCGGGGCGACCGAGAGCGCCGTCGAGACTGCCGCCGAGGTGGCCAAAGAAGTCGCGCAGCAGACAGCCGAGGCGCTCGCGACCGACGACTCGCTCCTGCGCTCCCTGCCCGATTTCCACGTGTTTGGACGCCTGTTCGACGCAGTCTTCCTGCTCGCCGCCCTGTCGACGGCCGTGTACCGCTACATTGCCATGAAGGTCGCCAACGACGACAGTGAGATGTACGCCGCGTTGGGGATGTAATGTAGCCGGTGGCCGCGAAGCGAAGGGAGTGAGTGAGTGAGTACAACAGTACACGAGGAGCAATAGACGAGAACGTACAAGGAAACGACCCACCCCCACGAGACGAAGAAAACGATTACAGCCAACGTAAAATAATCCGCTACCCCTCCTCAATCCTCCTCGAGAGACCCGGGGGTTCTAGATACGACCCCCAATGTTTTAGATTATGTATGCATTTGTGCGCATGGAAGGAAGAACAAGTGGCGTGGACAACTGGAGAGAGAGAGAGAGAGATGATCAAGGAAAAGAAAAATATGCAGGTAGGGAGGGGTATGTGTGGGTTTGTTTGTGTGTGTGCTGGGTATCTAAAATGCCTAGTTGGGGTATCCGTTGTTGCCTCCAGGGCTCTTCTTTGCGGGACTCGAGCTGGCGCCGTGGTTGCCGCCGGTAGCCGCGTACGGCGGCGCGGGAAGGTCGCCGTCGCCGTCGTCGCCGTCGTTGCGCAAGCGGTCCCCGGTATCCACCTTGACCGCCACTACCGGCTTGACGTCGAGGCTGTCGTCGCGCCCGTGCTCACGTTCGCGTTCACGCACGAACCGCACATGCGCACTGCCGACCATGGCGGCCGTCGGCGTCGTCGAGAAGGTACTCTCCGTGATTGTGCTCGTGCTCGCATTCAAGTCCACGCCCCTGGCGCGCATGGGCACGGGCACGGGCACGGGCATGGGCATGGACATGCCGCCGGCGCGGCGCTGCTGCACGCTGTCGTCGACCTCGCTCGCGCTGCCGTCGCCCTCGGTGTCGCCCGCCGAGTCGACAGAGTCGACGCTCATGCCGTCGGCGCTGCCGTCCTCGGTCCACTGGCTGTCGTCGTCGGGCACCGCTAGCCGGCCGTCGCGCAGGGCCGCGACTACGCGCGGCGACGGCGACGCGGGCAGCGCGCGGGCCATGGCGGCTGGCGGCGTGAATCCAAGGCCCGGGAGGAGGGACGGTCCGGCCATGGGCCGGTCGCGGCTCTCGGCCTCGGAGCTCTCGTCGCCGCCGCGCCGGCGGATGGGGTGTAGGTGGCTCGAACGCGCGAGGCGGCGGCGCGGGAGGGAGCTGGGCGGCCGGCGGGACGGCGTGAGCTCGTCGTCTAGCTCGCCGGGGAGGGAGAGGACGCTCGGGTCGGCGGCGCTGAACGACCGCGAGGCGGGTGTACGTCGTCGTGCGTGGGCGTGGGCGTGGGCGTGCGAGAGCGGCGTCAGTGGCCTGCGGGGCGGTTTGGCGCCGACAATGGTGACGCGGTGGCCGTGGGTCGGGGACCGGGGCGAGTCGAGGTCGCGCGGGAGCGCGACGGTGGGGGTCGATATGCGGCTCGAGTCGGGCGACAAGGGAGGTGGGACGTCAATGACGAGACCGGCGAGCGGGCCGGTAGAGAGACGCTTTTGGTGCTTGCTGTTGTAGGCCCGCTCGCGCGCAGTGGCGCGGCGCCGCGTATCCGATACGGCCAGTGGGCGGAGGAGTGCGTCGATCGTCTGGCCGCGGGACAGTACACCGAGCGCGATGATAACGACCAGCACGACGAGCTGGGCGAGGTTCCGCCTCCGCTCAAACCACAGCTCGTCGGCCAGCAGGCGCAGCTGGGCTTCCACCAGGCGGCGTTCCGACTCCATCGAGTGCCGCATCGCCTCCATCTGGGTGAGCACGCGTCCGAGCCGGTCTTCCTGGTGCATACGCTCCGACTCCCATCGACGCACGTCGTCTTGAGCCGCGGCGGCGCGCGAGGCCTCCCAGCGCGACTCGGCGCGAGACAGGGCCGTCCGGATCGCCTTGGCCTGTTCGTCAATGTACCGCGCGACGAGCGTCGAGTTGCCCTCCAGTGCGGTCAGGCGGCGGATGATGAACGCGTAGATGGACTCGGACGACTCGGCACGCGGAGCTGTGGAGCGCGTGTATGATGCGCTGGCAGGCGGGGGAGATCCCGAGCCGTAGGCGTACGGCGACGACGCCGAGCCGTTCGCGTTGCCGGTGGGGATCGCGGGCCCAATGTCGTTCTCGCCGGTGTTGGGCAGGTCGGTCGGGAGCTCGGCCGTGTCGGTCGTCGCCTCGTCGCTGGCATTGTTACTGGCCTGGCGCGTCGATGCCGACTGTGCAGGAGGCGGCGGCGCAGGACATTCAATAATGGGTTCGAGGGCGATCTCATCCCTCGACCGCATCGCCTGCTCCTGCACGAGCTTTTCCAGCTCGCACAGCTCCCGCTCCCGCTGCTCGTCGTCTTCGCGCTCCCTGCGATCCTTCTCGTGCGCAGCCACAGCCGCCTCGCGCTGCAGTTCTTGCTGGCGTTCCTCTTCGCGGTCCTTCTCCCGCTCCCGCTCCCGCTCGCGCTCGCGGTCCTTGGCACCAGACGCCTCGGCGAACCGCCGCTGCTCCATCTTGAACGCCTCCATCTGGTTCATGCCGTATACTTTAAGCTGGGAGACGGGGCAGTAGTATTCCGTTCCGTAGTGGGACGAAAAGTCGAGGCGGAGGAAGCGGTGGAACGACGTGGGCTCGGGCAGGTCGAAGATCTGGGTTCGTTTGGTCAGCTCAGTGTGGGACACTTTCCCAGTCTTCCCAGCTCACCTGCACGCTGCGGACGTTCTTGCCGACGAAATCGCCCACTTGGGTCCACGGACCCGTGGCGTCGTCGGCGACCTTGACCTGCACGCCGCGCACGACGCCCGAGAAGAACTCCCACACGGCCAGCTCGACGGCTTCCACGCGGATCTCGTCGCACAGCTCCACCACCACATAGTGCTCGTCGGCGCGGCAAGGCGTGAGCATGTATCGGTCGCGGGACTTGTGCAACAGGCTGGACGCGTGCTGCGTCTGCGGCGACGACGCGAGCACACGCGCAGAGCAGTCTGGCGACGCATAGTTGTACCGGTGTCCCTTGGGCTTTTTGGGCGGCTCTGGCGCGCCGCCAGCGGGCGGCGAGTCGCTGTTCCCCGCCGTCGTGTTCACAGTGTCCGTGCTGGCTTGGGGGGAGCTTGACGCGCCAGACGCGGCGCGCGGCTCGGCGCCGTCGCTCCGGTTCTCGCCCACTGGCAAAGGGTAGGGCTCAGCCTCGAGCGGTGCCGGCGCGTTGCTGACCTCCTCGGCCTCGTGTCGCCGCTTCCACTCTTCAAAACTCTCCAGGCCGTCGGGCAGGTCGTCGGGGAGGATACCGTCTGGTAAACCGTCGGTCGCGTTGAGGCGGTCTGGTGCTGGGAGGGTTGTTGCGTTGGTGTGGGCCGTTGCGTTGGGGATTGTCCCGTCCAAGGTTGATGTTGACGACGAGAGCGACGTCGAGCTGTCGCCTTCCGGCCATAGCCTGCACTTTGCGCGGAATAGAGACCACGGATCAAGGACCGTAATGTCCGCTCGTGGCTGGGAGGGGGGACCCGCCGTGTGGGCTTGTCGCGAGAGCGAGATGTGCGACTCGGCGCTGGCGGAGGTGTGCGATGACGCTACTGCAGATGGGCTTGGTGCTAGGCTTGTGGTGTAGCTGCCGTCCAGGGATGTGGAGCCCGCTCCGTGGCCTGCGAGCTCCGATGCCGCGCCCGAGAGGAGCACGGCGTGGACGAGGCCGACGAGGTGGGCTCGCATGGCGATGGGGGTTGGGGTGATGGAGGGAAAGAGTTCCAAGAGGGACCGTCTACTAGATGCCCGACAATGGCGGCGGCGCCATCGGCCGGGCCGAACGCCGTCACATGTCGCCCCCTTTCCTGGTGGCCTCTTGTTCGGCGGATCGGTGTGTTCGGCCAACATTCACCGACACGGCGCAGGCGACCAGTGCACACTGCCCACCACTTGGTCTAGGGCTCGACAGACTCGTTCATGCTCTCTCTCTCTATGCTAATGTTTGATTGTCTATAGTAGGTGGTGCCTGCCCAACATGTGCGGGGTGGCAAAGATAACAACAGTGCAGCGTGGACGTGGCCCAACAACGTTCTTTACCGGCTATACACACCCGTCAGCCCACATTCACAGCCAAAAGCCAAACGACTTACCTCATGAGCGAGATCAGACGGAACTCGGTGCGTCCCTCGGGGTCACTGGTCTCCTTCAGGAGCTCGCACGTGACTGTGTGCTTTCCTGGCTCGAGCCACTCTCCAATGGTTGAGAAGCGGCCAATGTTGCTTGTGGTCCGTCAGCGTAATCCCAAGTCCCCTTTCTCTCTCTCATTCTCAGCGGTCACTCACAGGTCCTTGTTGTCCCAGTATCCATCGACTGTGACGCCGTGCTCCCTGTCGTCGCCGACCCAGCAGAGCACTTTGCCAAAGCCAAACGTGGCCGACCGCAACGAGTAGATGCGGATGAGACCCATGGCGGTGTCAATCTCAAACGTGACCTTTGCTCCCGGGTCGCGGGCGAGGAGGTACGGCTTGTCCTTGTAGTCCGGGTGGACCCACCACTCCCAGCCCTCGGACGCGATGGGCGTGAGGTTGAACTTGGGCTCTGTGGCGCGTGTGCTGAGGCAGTGTGGGCGGAACTCGGGCGAGCGGTGCTCGAGGTTGTAGTCCCAGCCTTCGAGGGACCGCAGGCGTGGGAGCATGCCAAACTCGGCGGGGTTCATCCACACACCGGGGTACAGCATCGGGTCGGGGTCCTTGTCCTCGTCGTTCTTGCGCCTGGGGACGTGGAGGAACGACTGCATCTCCGTGGGCCAGCCGGCCTGGAGCCTGTGGATCTCGTCGACGGCGTCCGAGCCCAGCACGTCGCGCGTCTCGGCGTCGTAGTTCCTTCCAGGCAGAGACTCGAGGACGGGGGCCGGGTCCGACGTGTACAGCCGGTTGGGCTTGGGGTTGTTGACCATGTCGCACGTCACGTCGCGGAACAGGCTGGAGATGAGGCCGGCCATGTCCTTGTGGCCGCGCGCGTTGATGTGACGGAGGTCCGGGTCTTGCCAGTAGCTGTTGATTGTCAGCTGAGTATCCCTGAGACTTTGCTGAGACTTTGCAACTCACTTGGGGACAAAGTACAGAGGCACGACCTCGGGGAAGCGAGCAAAGTGCTTTGCAAGTGGCAAGCGTTGGCTGACGACGGGAACGTCAAAGTATTGTGCGACGGGCAGGTGCATCCTGCCTCCCGAGCCGGCCATCTGGCCGCTTCCCATGCCAATAATGTCGAGGAGGACGACGGCGGGTGCGTTTTCCATTGCGGACAGGCCACGGATGAGGTTCTCCATGTTGTCGGTGTGTTCGGGCAGACCTTCGTCGTTGATACCCAGCTCGATGAAGACGAGGTCGGCGTCGGCGGGGACATGGAGCGAGAAGCAGTAGGAAAAGTAGTCGGATCCAGAGGCCGGGATGGCGCCGTTGACGCGCACAATGTCGGACCGACCAAAGAAGGACTCGAGCCAGCTGCCCAACAGCACCCAGTACTGCTCCGACTCCCAGATACCGTGGCCCTTGGTCACTGTAAAAGGTCAGCTCAGCTGCAAGAGGTTCCATGCATGACCTTACCGCTTCCTCCAACGATACCAATCTTGACGGGCTCCCCAGCGAGGACCTTGTTCACAAACCGCTCCATGCGGCCAAACGAGCCTGGTCGGTCGTCAGCTCGGACGTCAAACGATCTAGCCCACAACACCAAAGCTCACCTTCGTACGCGCGCGACATGCGAATGTTGGCACGTCCGAACCGCTCCTCAAACTCGTCTGGCTTTGCGCATTCGTTGTGGACATGTCGAAGAAGGTCGGGACGGCCTTGGGGTGCGGCCTTGTCTGCTGCATGGTTGCTGGACCAGCTGGAGGGCAGTAACCCAGGGAACTGGAATGAGCCGGAGCCTGAGCCAGAAGTAGGGCTCAACGCGGCCGACAAGAGGACGATGACGACGAACGCGAGCACGCCTACGACGAGGAGGTGTCGCCGTGGGTCCAGGTATGCGTGGGGCATCTGGGCAGGCGATGTTTTTGGACGATGTGGTGTTGTTGTGAAGTATTGTCGCAGCACGAGCGACAGCCTCGACGACAATGGCCAGTGGCCACACGGGGTCTGGATTTCCAAGCGGCGGGGTCTGGGTCGCTCGGGTGGCGGCGGCGAGGGTTGGGTGGGCAGGTGGGGGGCCCTGGCAAGGGGAGGGGGTTTTGTATGGGGGTCCGAGAGCAAGGGCGGTCGCGCGCGCGGGGGGATGAGACGTCACACCGCGCTTGTGGACTGCGGTACTGCGCATTTCCCCCTCCACCGGCCACACCCATCCCCCCCCATATACCAAGCGCCATTCCTCTCTCACAGCAAACCTCTCACAGCTGTCTCGGCTCTTACATATCACACACACGGGTTGTGGCCTGTGGTGGACGTGGTAGACGGGTGAATGGTCGTGCGAGTTGCAGGGACGCCCTTGTTGTTGGGTTCCGTGTCCCTTGCCATGGTCCATGGGAACAAAGGGCCTCTGTTATCTGCTCTTTCTGCTGCTCTCACGGTGGTCGTCGACTGTCTCCACAATCTCTCTCTCTCCCCCCCTCCCTCTCTCTCTCCAAGACACCATAACACAGGCGTTGGATCCAAACTAGCGCACTAGCATGAGCTAGCCTTAGTCCCCCGCACTTGGCAACGGGGGTGTGCTTCTTGTCGTCGTCCTTGCGTGCGCCTGAGCAACGATCAACAGCTTCTGGCGCTCACTCTTCGACGCAATCGAGCGATCGCACATCGTTGCAGGAAGGGCATGAGCGCGATTGACAGCCCCACAAACGTCACCACCGTCCTTCGTCCTGTGCGCCAGCTGCTGCATACACGTGGTGGTGGGTGAACAGCACACGTCCGCCGGCGGGGCCCGAAACAATGTCGCTCGCGTTGCTCGGACCCAGCGCCAGCGACGGCGACATCAGGAGATCTACCACCACCGTGTTGGTGCGTCTCTCTCGGTCAATGGGTGGTGGTGTGGTGGTGTCTCGGCTTGACATTCGCCCGCAGCCTCCACAGCCACCGGCATGTTGGACTGCACTCGTGGGCTCTGGACTGGGCTCTTGGGTGGACGATCGTGCGGGGGGGTGGATGGGATGTACCTGGTGTGTCGCCGCAGTTTCTTTCTTTTGCACGCCACCCATACCGTTGTTGCCGGTGCGCTGGCTGTCTCTCTCCACTAGCGCAGTCTCTATCTGTCACCTCTGCTATCCCATTTGACTTTATTCTGTCCCATCCGTCTCTCTCATTCTCTCTCTCTGTCGGCATTGTCGCGTGTCCCCGGCATTGTCGCGTGTCCCCCCACCCCCACCCCCCCTGTGGTCCTCGAGGAAGAGGTGAGGACGCGGCGGTGCATGCATGCTTGCTAGCAAGCATGCTGCATGACGCGCGGGAGTCTCTCGGGTTGCTGATCCGCAAAGCCGTAGCTCGCTTGATCGCTTGGATACCCCGTTGGCCCGTTGGGGTGTGTTCCCTTTTGGCCCCTCGCTTCTCCCTCCTCCCTCCCCGGAACGGCCTACTCTACATACCTCCCGTTCAAGCCTCCTGGCGCACCGCATCCAGTGTGTTCAGTAGGACAACACACACATAACACCTACGCACACACAACACCCACCATCGCAACCTTTGTCGTCTCTATCGCATTCTCTCGCATCCTCAACCCAAGGTCCAGAAGCCACAGTCGGTGCCTACGGGTGAGTTTGTTGGCCGTGTTGGCGGATATACACGCACGCGCCGCGCGCACGCACGCACGACAATCTCTGCGCTGCACGCGCCTCTGCACGCTCGGTGTCACCGGCGTCTGCTCGTTGCAGATCTTGGATGCCCAGCTGGTGATCGCTTTTTGCTGGAAACAGCAGTAGGAGTTACGCTGGACTAGCCTCATAGGCCTCCTGCTCTCTTCCAACGCGCTACTCGCATGGCGCTCCCGCTTGGTCAACGCCTACGCCTACGCCTCTGTCGCTCGTTGCTCGTTGCTGATCCTCGAGGCCTCATCAGACAATCGTACACACCCGGATCCCCTTGATCGATTTTTTTTTTTGAGCACGAGGCGCCGCACTGCAAACATAGCTCGTCGAGCAAGGACTGACGGGCGGCGTGCAGCCCAGAAGCTCCCCAAGGTAAAAACAAGACGTCACAGCCAAGCCCCAACAATGTAAACGTTTGCCTCAGCACAACCCACCACCACCACGCCAGCATCACCACCACCTGTTTCCTCGACCTCTCGCGCCACGCAGCATGAGTGCAGAGGGCAAGGACGGCCAAGTGGCGGACGGCGACGCCGCCTCGGACGCAGACTCGCTCGACCTCGTCCGTCCACCCTCACCAGTCAACCAACCTGGCACTGGCGTCTTTTCAGTCCTCTGGGGACGACCATAGTGGGTTTTAAAAACGTTTGTGTTTGCAGTTCGGAAACCTGACGGCCGATCAGCAGCAACCAGCTCTGGACGTATCGCTTCCCCGTCGACCAGGACGAGGTTACTGTGAGCACTCTGCGCCATGTCTCCGGGGCGATTCCAAGTCTGACATGCATAGCGGCTCGACAGGGTCCACCAGGTTGGTATCCTCATCGGTATTGTTGCTAACCAACCACAGGCCATTCGCTCTGCGGGTCTGACGTTTGGTCCGGTGGACGTACTCTTGGATAACCCCCAGCGCTGGCCTCGCCTCCTGGATGTTGGATGTGGCTCGGTGAGTTGCTCTTGCCTTGTGGAACCAGAGCTGATGATAGGGAATGTGGTGAGAACTCATCTTGTGGCCAATCTCCATACCCTCCGCACGTGTGCTTATTATGCCAGGCTTACCGAGGTGGCGGTACAGTTTCCACGCGTCGACTGCGTGGGGATTGACTTTCTCGAGCAGCAGCACGTGTACGTCGTCTGCATTATCTCCTCCCTCTTGGCGGTCGTCTTAGTCGCTGACCAACGTCCTCTCAGCAATGCGCCGCGTAACGTCACATTCATGCAAGTCAATGTGCCCCGCGGAATGGGCGTGCTGGCTGCCGGGTCGTTTGACGTCGTCCACATCCGCCAGATGATTTATGCGGTGGGCTATAAACAGCGTGCCATATAGCTAACCCCGTCAGATACCCGACTATGCTGGCATGCTGGCGCAGGCGTACCGCGTTCTCCGTCCTGGCGGTATCCTGCTCATCCACGAACCCAACCTCCTGTGCTACTCGGCATGGCAAGAATACACGCCCGAACAGCTCGGCCCCGCGCTCGTCCAGTGGTCGCTTGCGTTCCGCCACGGCCTCAGTCAACGAGGCGTCGAGTAAGTGTCAACTAGGTGTCAACTGCCCTTCCGATGGCTCGCTCACACCTAACCAGCATGAACGTGTTTAACCGCATGGAGCAGCTCGCCGCCGCCGCCGGATTCACCATGACCCACCCCCCGCACTTCCACTACCACCCTCTGGCCCCGGGCAACGACAACAGTGGGTTACGCGTTGTTTGGGACCCCACTTGCTAACCCACCCAGGCGAGGCTCAGAACGAGACCGAGTGTACGCGCGCTCTTGTCGCCGCCTCGAGAATCACCATTGTCGAGGGCGGCGAGTACACCCATGACACGTTCAGCGTGCTGGAGGGTGAGGTCCATGCCGAGCTGGACGGACACGGCGCGGGCGGCGCACGCGCCAGAGGCCTGTACTCGCCATGGGGATTCTGGTGGGTCCGCAAGGAGTAGGGGAGCGGGGACACGGGAGGGAGCATACACTCGCGCGGAGGACGAGGACAAGCACACACGCTCGCAAGAGATAGACAACACACGACACGACGCCACCACCATACACGAGCCGATACACACAAGACGCGACAAGGCATGCACACGCAAACACGGCAGGACGCAGGTGCAGACGCACACGATATCTGCACAGAGGGAACGAGTTAGAATCCGTATGAGCGCTGGAGAGCCGCTATGTAGCCATTTTTGGAACCGGTACAGCGGCGGCGGATGGGTGGGTGCACAGATCCGAGTGTGGCACTTTTTGCACCGTGCCGAGAATCAGCATTCTTTGCAAACAACAGTCACCGGCAGACAAAACACTCCTGCCACTGTCAACAACTATACTAGTTCGCATGTAGATACTATTAGATATAGACACGAGAGAGATCCAGCACGTGTACGTGCCGATTATACATGCACTGGCTATTCAGAGTCCGCGCCGCCGCTGAGTTACTCGCTGCTGTTCGTCTAGAACGCGGCGCCGAGCGCCACGAGGCCCGCGACGCCGACGCCGATCCAGGCCGAGTTGGCAATGGGCGCGAGCTCTTCGGCGGCCGAAGCAGCAGCCTGGGTAGCCTCTGCCGAGGCGGACGCGACTGCCGACGTGGCGCTGGCGAGGTCCGAGCTGATGCTTGCCTCGGTGGCGAGGGCGCTCGAGAGCGCCGCCGACGCCGACGTCGCATTGGCGAGGCCGCTCGTGACGGGTGCCGAGGGCGCGAGCGTGCTGTTTGCCGCGGCGGCGAGGACGGTGGCGGCGGTGCCCGACGTCCGGGCAATGGTGTACGTCGACGCCTTGTACGCCGACGTGAGCACGCCCGAGACCGTCGCCGTCACCCACGCGTGCGTGACCTTGACCTGGACAGACTTGGTCGCGCTGCCCGTCGGCTTGGTGATGGTGCCCGTGCCCGTGCCCGTGTTCGTGTCGGCCTTGGTGCTGCCGGCCTTGGAGGTCTGGTCGGCCTTGGTCGTCGGCGCGTGAGAGTCCGTGGCCTCCTTGGTGGGCTTTGCGGCCGTCTCAGACTCGGCAGAGTGTTCGGCAGTGGCAGAAGCCTTGTCAGTGGCGGCAGCCTTGGTCGCGTCCGTCTGCTTGGGGGTCTCAGCGTGCGTGGCGGCAGCAGTGGGCTTGTCCACTGCCTGAGTGGCCTTGAGCGTGTCTGCAGCCTGGGTGGCCTTGTCGTTGTTGGTCTGGAGGAGGTCAGCTTTGAGTACGGGGCAGGGAAGGGGCTTAAGCGGGGAAACGGAAAGGTCAACTCACAGCAGCAGCCGTCTCGGCAGGCAGGTAGGTGACGGGCTCGCCGCCGCCGGTGGGTACGTAGACCGTGACGGTGACGACCTTGGTATCAGCGACAGCGGGCGAGGCCGAGGCGAGGAGGGCGAGGATGGACATGAGGGAGGCGAAGCGCATTGTTTGGAGAGGTTGGGGTGGGTGAGGGATAAAAGCTTTGAGGTGGAAGTGGCGCGGGAGAGAGCAGTTGGTGGAGAGAAGTGGATTGATGGAGGGGGCGGGGCGTGGGCAGCCTGTTATATAGACAAGATCTTGGAGATGATCATTGGTGCTGGCAGTGAACATGGAACATGAACTTTCCGGCTTGCTGCCGTCGCACAGCTAGTCGGCATGGTGTCTTGTGTATTGGCGACCGTCGCACAGCTAGCACTGCAGCCACAACACCGCAAGAGAATGCGTTCTCTGCGCCTCCCCAACTGTGCAAGAGAGTTGACGGCGCCCTCATCGAGACAAAAACTTGGAGCGAGAGTGGGACTATAGGTGCTTGCTGCCCACCCAGATCCAGTTTGAGGGTGGTGCACTGCCGACTCGAGGCGTGGCAATGCGATCTCGGAACTGGATCTTCCTCTTTCTGGCGTGCCGCAGGAGACGTGTGCACGAGTAGACGTCTAGACTAAGGCAGTGAGCAGGCATGCAGACGTCTAGACCAAGGCAGTGGATCAGCCGATCTCGACGCGTGTGCAATACCTCCAGACTGGACGGCCTTCCTGTGTTCAAATACCTTGCTCTGCCTACTGTGAGCCGGCCGTGGGCTGTGCGTGTCGATGCAGACTGGGGTTATGGCGGGATCCGACGAAACGGAATTTTGGGCTATTTTTCCACATTTTTTCTGCAATGCCACACACCCAATGTCCCTCTTGGCACTCACCTCGCACCCTTGGGATTCCCACGTAAGCACCGGTCAGTGCTGCTAAGCGAGAATGTGGGAGCAAACAGCGGTGCATGGATCACTGCAGTGCATGCTGCTGCTGCGTTTCAGCGTGCCGCATTTTGGGTGCTGCACCTGTGTACTCTGTGCACCTTGGGGGACACGTTTTGTCCTACAACCAGTGCAGACGAGAGCGGGGGTATCGGGTCCGGCGGCGAGACTGTACTTCCGACACGCACGCACGCACGAATCAGACCGGGGTGTGGCTCTCTTCCAGGGGTGGAGAAGATGCACGAAACGACCTCAAGCCTTCGCGCGCCACCACCGAGCAAGCCCCTATCACCTGCCTGCCAGGCCCCCCGCACCCCGCCCGTGCTGCCTGATGGCGGCGGCACACGGCGGCACGGCGGCGGTGGCGTCTGTCGCCATTCGCGAGGCACACGCGTCGAAGCCAGGAAAACGTCCCCAGACATCCCCCGAGGTGCGATGCATGCAGCAGTCACAGACGTGCGTGCTCGGCAGCGCCTGGGCTGGGGGGGGTTTTGGCGTCTGATATGCGAGCAGAATGGCCTAATGGGGGGCGGGCGGGCGATGGCCGCTCTGTCGCGCCGAGGCAAATGGGCTCTCTCTCGTCGGGCCGTTGCGCAGCCGCATCTCTCATGAGACACACCCAGCGAGCACCATTCCATCACTCTCTGTTCCCTCCACTCTGAACTCTCTGAACACACCGTCATCCCCTTTTCCCTCCACCCCCCATTCAATGGCGATTACTCCACGGCAGTGCGCTATTGACCAGTGCAGGGGCATCGCACTCATCGCAGGACCGTCCGTGGTGTGCGGCAGGGCACTGTGCTTGCAACACGCTACCCCCAAGTGGCATCCATGCCTGTTTCTCCCGGTGAGCACACAGGGGTGGTGAACAGGGTTTGCGCACGACACGCGAGAGAGAGAGACTGATTGTTGTTTTCCAGTGGGACCAACTGATCGGCAAGACATGCAAACATCATCAGAGGGTGAGCTCTGCACTTGGCACACTTAGCTAACCACCAGCTGTACGACCTCATTGCACGTATCGGCGAGGCCCCCATCTCTGTTGCAGCGCTCAAATGTCGTCCCACCGCACGCGGGTGCAACGTCGCCGTCCCATCAGTCGCCACCGTCAAGGAGGAGTACCGCCATGACCTCGCCCTTGGAGGCTGCAACATCCATGTACCCTTGCTCTTCGACGACGGGGTACGCTGGCTCGCACGTGTCCGCCTCAACCTCTACGACTGCGACCAGGCTGAGAGCCGGGCCATGATGAGGAGCGACTACGAGGCCATCTCCGCACTGCGACGCGTAGCCCCAGAGTCCGTGCCCAAGGCGTACATGCCAGAAGAGCAGACGGGTGAGTTTGGCCCGCAGAACCGCAAGGGGCCCGCAGGCCGCAGGGTACATCCGGAGAGAGGTTGACGATTGCCAGACGGGCTGAGCTTCTTCTTTGTGGAGAGCACCGACGACGTCCGCCTATTGGAGGTCAAGGTCCACAGCAGAGATAAGAAGACTATCCGCGAGTACGCAGACTACCTCGTCAAAGTGGCGACACTTGAATTCACGGGAATCGGAGGCCTCCACTCGCCCCCACCGATAAGCCCATTATCATCACAGGAAGAGGAGGAGCAGCAAGGACCCTCGCCATGTGCCATCGTGGGGCCCAAGGTCGAGGTCTGGCCGTGGGGCACCGCGACCTTGGGACCCTTTACCACAAGCCGAGACGCGTACATGGCCCGAATCGACAGCTGGCTCGCATGCATCGAGGCCGCAAAGGGCCAACGGCAGGACCGTCTCCTGGCCTACCTTGCGGGTCTCGAGGCGCGCTCGTTGGTGGCAGGGTGCGAGGAGATGCGGCGAGAGGGTCCCACGTTTATCAAGGGGCAAGACGACTACGTTGGCCCGTTCCTGCAACGGGCACATCGAGTGGCACCGTTCACCGACTGGGAGTGGTGAGTTGGGAAAGGAGACGCGAACCTCTGAACTGACATCAGCGCCCACGTCGCTCCGCTCGAGGAGGCCTTCGCCGGTCCTTTCGCCCTGGTAGACTGGACTGCCTTCATCGGCGGCTCCAACAAACTCACCAGCGGCGAGGTCCAGCTGGCTGAACGCTTGGAATCCCAAGGCCGGGCCGACTTGGCCGCAGCAATACGCGGAGGACGCAAGTACCAGCGCTTACGATACTTTTTCGACGCCCAGCGTGTTTCGCTTGATTCGCTCAACGGGATGCGCGCGGCGTTCCTCGGCGACGCCGCGCCGCCTCGAGCAGCAAGTCTCGGCGTGTGGGCCGAGCGCGTGCTGCCGGCACATGCCCACAACCCAGGGCTGCAGCGCTTGCTGTCCCAGATTGAGGACAATGCTACAGCAGCCGCAATCGAGGCTCAAGATGCGGCCGACGCGGCACAGACAGCAGCAAAGGAGCTCAAGGCCGCGCTGGACAAGGTCACGACAATGCCGCTGGTGGACCCCAACGACTTTGAGGCGCGAGGCGAGCGGGCCGCCCACGCGGCACGGCTCGAGGCGGCCACAAACGTCGCTGCAACCGCCATGCTGTCTGGCAAGTCTGCCGCCAAGGCAGCCATGGTGTATGGGACGGAGGCACGCTGGGCGCTCGACATTCTCACCGCGGGAAAGCGTGCGCTCTCCACACTGGCTGGGGCGGCGTGTGAGCTCGCCGTTGTGGCAGAGGTCGTGGAGGAGAAGGGGGTAGCGGCCAACGGCGAGGGCTGTGCCACTGTCAAGATGGCTGTGGCAAAGGAGCTCGCGCGGTGGACCAAGGTGTGGAGGGACATCGAGGTGGCAGCTGCCAAGGCTGAGGTCGCCACCTCACGGGCCGAGGCCGGTGCCGGAGTTGCCGAGCAGGCTCTCAAAGAGACGAGGGCAAGTAGGAATGGTTGTTACTAAGGGTTTCGTCCGTGTGGCCGCTGGTTTCGGATACATGGGAGCTGTATAATACATAGATATAAACGATAGTATTTTACAAAGGTAATGTAATGGATAGCCTTCGTGGATGGGTGAGGTGGGGGTTGTGCTCTGGCCAGTGTGTGTGCACCCTTGGGGAGTGTGTCGTGTCCACTTCCGAGTGGCACGGCCACCGGCACAATCTTGAGCCTTGGGCTTGCGATGGTACGTACTTGCTTCCCACGGAACGTCCATCCAGGCTACACCCAGCAAGCAATGGTGCCAAGGCGTAACTCGTCGCCGAGCCACCCTTGGTCGAGGAAGGAGGGAAGCTTCGCTGATGCGAGCCGGAATACCAATCCGCGTTTTCCCCGGAACTATACGACACAGAACGCGCCGCACGGTGCACAGGATGCCCACCCGCGGGACAGCGATACACCGACCATTGGGGGGTTTAATTGGCCTGGTGGCGCTGCTTACCACTACACACTGCATGCGACAAGCCACTGCAGGTCGTTGGGCGGTCAGAAGAATTCGATCACATGCAAGCGAAGCTGATAATACAACGAACACAAACGTGACTGCGTCCGTTGCGCACTACCTCACAACAGCAGAGCTCTACATGTATGTATGTACCTGTCCACATGTGTACTTGCCGCCTGCGTATGTTGCATCCACAAGCTCGCCATGGGTAGGCGACTCTAGCAGGCGAATGTAGGTTGTGGCGTTCCACGACCGGCGTTCGTAGGTAGATGTCATCTGAAGGCAGGACAGCGAATCTGCAACACCTGCGTACCCGTTTAGCACATGAATAGAAGCAGACTGTATCGCCATTGTTGGAGGCATCCGCGAAGCAAAGGCTTCCAGTCGCGCCAGTTCACTCAGGTGATCTTACAAGGTGCACATTACCATGTGGACGAGGGTTACACATGGAATCAGCTATATATGTGGTGTTAACTGTCTAACGAATATCGACTCAGGCGTGGCGGGGTCGCTCTTGAGAGACGATAACTTGTTCCAGTCCATGTCCCGGAGTTCTAGAGCTGTCCTATACCTAGCTGGGTTCTGTGGGGCATGACCTCCATCGGAGAGCAGAATTGACCAGGTTCGTCCTCTGGAGGTGTTTTTCTACCCGAGAACTTGATGTTGCTATTCCTGCCCCGCGTGCCATCAGGCGAGCAAGACACGCCTGCCTATTATGAAGTAACTGGTTTGGTACCACCGAGCACGATAGCGTGATCCTTCTATTGAGAAACAATCAAAGGAGTTGTCCTGTATCCTGGCTAGACGGCTGGCGATGGAAATTAGTGGGCATTTGCTGGTCGATCATGGGTTGCCTGCAAGCTCACGGCCTGAATGGGGGTGTATTGCCTCAAACGGGGCCTGTCTGAGACTTCTTCGCTACCACATCAACCCGTCAAGGGATATCTTGACACCGAGGTGGCACAAACTGCGCCGGACATTCTTTGGGTGGTCCTCTTCTGTGAGGTACACAACGACCATCAACACGCAGTAGTGGCTATGTAGACCGGCACAGCGGTACAATGTGGCCGTGATATTGAAGCGGCAGCTCACGATAAGCGACTTGAGCGGCAATAACGCTTCCATGAGCTAGGACTGGCGCACTGCAAGCACGGGATGATGCTACGCCTAAGGCTGTCTCATGACTGAGGATGCAATTGATCGCTGTGGTCGCCGATCGTTGCCGGACCTCAAACCGAGCGCAGGACCGAAATAACCAGGATTTCCCCAAGAACGCGCCTCGCCAGTACCATCGGTGCAGCGTTGTACCGACTCAACTGGTAACAATGTCCGCACTAGATGGCCGATTGTTGGGCACTGTTGTGGAAGTCCGTCATGTCCGAGGTTCCATCCTGTACGTCATGTTCTTGTGGAGTAAGTTCGGAAAAGAGACACACCCGGAATAAGGATCACCGGCCACCGGACTTGTCCGCCTGCATTCGGACAAGCACCTCTCCCGAGTTCAGTTCCCAAACGGTATTCAATTGGCATCTAATAAACACGAACGCAGAGCATATGGGCCCATGGGCCCAGTTGGATGTGGGCCTTGCACCCTAACTTGGCAGCCTTGGCAGCAAGAGCAAGGTCAAGACTTCGGTCCTTTTGCCGAGCGAGTTGGGATAATGATTCGCCGAGAACAGGAACAAACGCAGTGCCATCTGGTGATCTCGTGACCTCTTCATAGCACAAGATCTGGAACGTGTTGGGTGTTGGGAGTGGGATAGAGCAACTCTAGACATCCGAGGATCCGAGGCGGGCACGGAAACAGAGGAACGTTTCTGGCAATCATAGCAGTGGGTTGTAGTAGCAGCGCCCAGCCACCATTTCCGGCCGTTCCTCCGGCACATTACCTGCCATTGCTTTTCAAGGCCAGCCAGGTTTAACTGCCGTTCGCTGCAATCTGGTGTGGGCCGGCTACTTGGGCCGACCCACATGTCCCGGGGATTACGTGGGAGGCTAGAGGGATATCATTAAACCGCTCCAACAAAGTCTGGTGACAAGCCTGCCGAGCGAACGCCACCCTGGGGGTCAGGGGGTTGCGCGGGCCCCATGCGCGGCCCCGTGGAGTGCCGGCACTGCGCACTCCGTCCACAGTTGTGCCGAGGGTTATCAGTGGCGAGATGGTGGGCACGCCTCGGTGTTTTGTGTTCGACATGTACCGAGCTCCCTGTTCCCGTACGACAGCTCCCGCAGGACCAGTTGGTCATAAAGAGGTCCGAAGAACTGTCAAAAGACCCTGTCAATCCCATCACACTTGTTTTCGGCTCCAGCCTTGATCCAAACCGCTGATAACCAACCTGCCACCACGCCCACAACAACACTACAACACACAATGACGACCCTCGAGCACGAGGCGGAGAAGCACGAGGCTACCCATGTCGAGCTTGCCAAGGTCGACCACTCTGCGTCCGATGGTCTTGTCAAGTCTCGTTTCGACGAGCTGTCCATCCCTCGCACGGTGTGGGTCTTCCGCAGGGCGGTTTTCTACTCGCTTTGCGTGTACACTGGATACATGATGGAGGGATTTGAGGTAAGGTCCACTTGGCCTCCCACAGCATTTTTCAACTACTAACCCCATACAGCTTGGTGCGGGTGGCAGTGTCATCGCGAATGCAGGCTTCATTAAGCAGTTCGGAGACGGCGGTGGCGGTGGTGTTAGGGCTCTCAACCCCACCTGGGGTGCGTTATTTGTGCAACCGTTTCGAGACACGGGGCTGACCTTGTTGCTCAGTTTCCACCTGGAGTGCCTTCCTCGTATGTCATCTTATCCAACGGAATAGACAAGAGACGGACGGAATAACTCACAACTGCAGAACATTGGTCAGATGGTCACATTCACCCACATTGGCTGGGTCGCCGACAGGTTTGGCCGCAAATTCTCATTCTACATCGCTTGGCTCTGGCTCATCGTGGTATGTGGCCTTCCGGACACAATTGTGGTAGACGCAACTGACGTAGTAGGGTTGCACGCTGCTTAACACCGCCAAGTCGCCACCCGTTTGGGTGAGTATCATCGCTCTGCCGGTTTGCCGCCATTGTGGCGACCGCTTCATTGTTCTGGATATGGACTGACGTTCAGGCAATTGCTAAGCTTTGCAACGGAGCTGGTATCGGTGTGCTTCAGTGAGTTATCCGCACGTTTGATGACGGGGCGATCCGAATGTGGCACTTTGCCGATCATCCCCGCGTCACGTCCTCAAGCACACCGCTGACGGCTCAGAATCACTTGCCAGGTCTACATCATGGAGATTGTCCCGAACCGCATCCGTGGTGGCATGGGTTCGTTAATAAACTCCGAGAAGAAGAACAATGCTGACCGTGATAGTGACCTTCCAGGCTGTCTGGTACGTCCCGAGTGTTCTCGAGAAGCGGAGCTGACGTTCTACAGGTCTAACATTGGTGGCATCATTGTCTCAGTCATGATGCAGCGTCTCAACACAAACCACCCTGACAACTACCTCCTGGCTATGCGTATCCTTTGGGGCCCCATCGTTCTGATGCTTGCCTGTTGGGCGTTTATCCCCGAGTCTCCCTGGTACCACGCCAAGCGCGGCAACAAGGAGGCGGCCATGAAGTCTCTCCACCGCCTCTACGGTAACGTTGAGGGCTTCGACTTTGAGGAGGAGTACGGAATCATTGCGAGGACCCTTGAGCACGAGAAGGAGAGGCTTAACAACGCACCCAAGTTCGTCGACATCTTCAAGGGCCTTAACTTGGTGAGTATCCCCGGGTTGGTAGGCATTATCTGACAGGCGCAGAAACGCACCCTCATCGTCATGCTTCTCTCTGCGGCTCAGCAACTTGCGGGACTGGCCATCATCAGCACCTACTCTACCTGTAAGTGGCAAAACCCTTCCAGCTGCTGATTACAGACTTCTTCTCCCTCGCCGGTCTCCAGGACCCCTTCCTCGGCAGTGTTATTCTCTCGTGAGTGCCAACACAGTGGTCATCGGATCGTTGGAGTGTTCCTGATCGCCATCCCAGTTGCTGCAACCTGATCGCCGTCATTGCTTGGTCCATTGCCTCAGACGCAATCGGTCGCCGCTGGATCATCAACGTTTGCCAGACATTCTGTGTCTTGATCCTGTTCACCGTTGGCGGCCTCTGGTGGACCGGCGCCACCAGCGGCAACGCCGCGGCTGGTACAGCTCTTGTGAGTCTTAATGGAGAGATCGGCGATTTATCGGGCATTTTCACTGACGCCGATCAGTTGGTTATTTGCTGTCTCGTAAGTCACCGACACCTTCTTCTGCTCACTGTCTAGTGGACGATGGCCTTCCAGGTCGTTGGAATGAGTTATTATCTGTATTCGGCGGAGATCCCCAACGCGCAGCTGAGGAGTGAGTGATGTCTACGGCTTCTATCGCTTCTGAACGGCCCGCTGACCCTCCTCAGTCAAGACTGGTGTACGTCCGATCCGAACCTGCCATATGAACCCTTCTGACTCCTAATTACAGCCCGTCTGCTTCCTGGTTAACAGTATTTTCGGTATTGCCACCTGGTAAGTGTTCCATAAGCGTATAGAACACTCGTGACAACCTGAAGAAGGATGCTTATGCCTTCAGCTACGCCACCCCTCCCATGCTCTTGGCCATGTCGCTCAAGACCGGCTTCGTCTTCGGCGCCTTCTCGTTCCCCATCTGTATTCTCATGTGGCTCTACCTCCCGGAGACCAAGGGGTAAGTCTTATTGCGTGACAGCCAGCGAGGGAGGAAGTGGACATGGGGAGGAACCTAGGAGAGGAACCACACCGCTCCCTTCCTCGCAACACATCCGCACGAAAGTCCTGCCGCTGACACCTTTTAGCCGCTCTGCTGCCGAGATCGACGAGCTTTACGAGAGGAAGATCCCCGCGTGGAGGTGGTCCAAGACCGTCACCGAGGCCGAGGAGACCATGCACGCCGCGGCTCAGTCGAGGGCCGTCCAGTAGGTTGTTGTTGGAGCGAGGGAGGATGATGGGATCGGCGCCACATGGGATGTGTGGTTGTACAAAGACCGATTACGTAAAACATTTTCGTATGTGGCGGGAGTACGAGGTCGTGGATGAAGATCAGTTGTGAACAGTGAATGCACTTTGCTTGCGAGCGGACAGCAGACTGTGGAAGGATCTCTGTGACATGAAGTGTACAAAATGGGGGCCATTCATGGTTCACGAGGATTTTCATATCCTGATATCCTTGCCATGACTCTAGTCCTCCGACTGGAAGCGCTTGACGAGGTCGGCAACATCCTTCTCCATCTGCTCGTCCTTCTTCTCCTTCTCGCGAAGATCATCGAGCACTTTATGGTACGGGTCTTGAGCTCCCTGAACTCGGAGATGCCAGCCTTGACCTTCTCTAGTCCCTTGTTGTCAGCTTCAGTGCAAGGTCTGCAAAGGGTTGCGCTCACAACCTCGGTGCTCCAAGGAAGGTGTTCGTCGCTGTTGCCACCCTCTCCGCTCTCGGCGTTGGACTCGGGAGGGGTGACGGGCACGAGACTTGTTGGAGAAGGGTGGGGCGAGCCTCCTTCCTGAGGCGCTCCACACGTGGCTCTCAGCGTCCTCCTCGCTTTCAGTGCCCTCGGACTAGGCTGCGACGCTCTCGCCACGGCCACATCGCTCGTCGGTGTATCACAAAGTCACCAATAATGGGCTACATAGCGACTGCTTTCCATTCACGGGTGTACTCTCTGCACAGTGAAACGTGTGCATGAGTTGCCGAGGGACATGTGCAATCCCAGTTGATTTGCGCGCAACTTGGCTCACATCCACCTCATTTCAACATTGGTAGCCGTCCTCCGCACCTGCGCTCTTCACAATTGGTATGTACATTGCCTGTTACATAGAAAAAGTCCCACTATCATGCACCCTCTCGCTCCAGCAGCGCTGTCTCTGCCTCAAACACCGCCGCCTCACACCTCCCCAACGCTTCTTCTGCCTTTTGGGCCGCCGCCTCGGTCGCATTCGCAGCGTCGCCCAGGACATTGACGAGGGCTGTCCAGCGCACGCTGGCAATCACAGGGTCGTAGCTGAGCGACCTGTCGACATACTTGCCCTTGAGGATTTCACCACTGAACCCCAACTCGTGCACGCTCAGCATGGCCGCCTGGAGTGCGTCGTACGCGCCGCGGGCCTCGGCGCTGTATCCCGCTGCTTTGGCGGCGTGGACGCGGGCATTGTCAGCCGCGGCACGGGCGGCGGTGACGACTGTGCGTAGGCGCGGCACTTTGACGGCGTTGAAGAGGCGCACACGGACGCCGAACCCGACGGGATGGTCGATGGCCCACGGCGGCCATGGTCCGCTGGGACACTGCGAGTTGGCGACCATGGCACATTGAAGTTCGCCTGCCACGAGCTGGGCAGACTGGGCGGCCGCCTCAGTGTCCTTTGCCACTGACCATGCGCTCGTGACGATAATATCAAAGACGCGGTCCAGGCCCGGGTCGTTGCCGTACCGCTCCATGGCGAGCTGGAGCCACTCGTTCACGTCCTCGGGCCGTGGCCCAGCACCTTCTTCGCCGAGAAAGGCAGTGCGCAGCGCCCACAGAGTCTCGAGAGTGATGCCATCGGGCTCAAACTCGATGATTTGCCGCAGACGGTGGTACTTGCGTCCAGCCGTGACGGCGTTCGCGAGCTCGGCGCGACCGTGCTCGAGGAAGATGTCGTGCAGCTGTTTCTCGCCGAGGCTGAGGTGGTTGTTTCCTGCCTTGAAGCGTGGCCAGTCGAGGAGACACCACGGAGCAACAAACGCCTCGTCTAGCGGGGCAGTTGAGGCGTACTCCCAGTCAATCAGCGCCGCCAGGGACCCGTCGTTCCGTAGCAAGAGGTTGCCTAGGTGGTCGTCGCAATGTTTGAGGTACGAAGGACCGCTTTGGGCCATTTCGGGGCATTGGGCGATCAACGCCAACATCTCCAGGGAGATGAGGTAGGTGAAGACGCGGTCTGGCATTGGTTCGGTGCTCGTCTCCAAAAGCTGGATATAGCAGCTGATCCGGGTCGAGTAGGCGTCGCCACTGGTGGCAAAGGGCCCGAATCGGATAAGGCCGGTGCTCCAGATGTCGACTGAGAACGCGAGTACAGAAGTGTCCGACACGGGGACACCTTCTTGCGCACCCTCGCCTTGACGCGGGTACAGGCTGCCAATGGCTGGGAATGGTCGCTTGGCCACTTGGAGGAGGTAGTCGGCAATGTCGTGGATCGCCTTGGTTGTCTGACGCCCTGTCCCAGAGAGAACAATCTTTGGGCACGACGCGTTGTCGACGCGCTCCACGAAAAAGTACTCGATGGCGTCTTTGCCATCAGTCAGCATTTTATAGTTGCCATCACTACCTTGCACTCACCTGGTTGTTCCGGCATCCACACGTCGGGGACGTACTTTGGCGCAATCTCCTTCATCATCTTCATCGTCGTGTATTCGCTGTGCATGACGAGGCGCATCTCGTCGCGCGAGCAGAGGCCGTGCTGGAGGCGGACACGAGCGTACCAGGTAACGCCGTCATCAAACTCAACGGGGATGTGCAGGTTGCATCCCCCCATAGTGTCCCTCAGTTCGTCGAGATAGTCGGTCTTGAACCCCGAAAGCATGGGCAGACGGATGGAGCATGACTGGGCCGAGGGGCGAAGTCGAAGAGCGGCGGTGGCGATAGGTGACTCGCCGATACGAGCTATCAGCCCAAAGAGCTTCAGAGGGTCAGCGCTGCTGCTATAGAGTTGGCGGAGAGGCGCACCTGATGGTGGTCGCTACAAGTCTTGCCTACGAGCTTGTCTGGCTTTTGCCGTGTCAGTGTGAAGAGCTGCACGAGCGACGGCATAAGCTCACAGAACGGTGAAGACATGGGTGCCATTCTGTTGTCGAGTGGGCCTCACACAGGCGTCGACCACACGCCACCCGTAACCCGTTGTCGAGAGCCTCTGCGGAGCAGCCATCAATGGTGCACGTCATTGAGCGGGTCATTGTGATATGTGAGGGTGAATGTGGATGGATAGGGGCAAAGTAGAGGTCATCCCGAGTTGTCGTCGAGAGGACTGGGTCGCGCCATCAGTGGGGACCTGTGACCTCGCCGGTGCGAAGCCGCAGAACAGGCGCCTCGTCCGTGTCTGGCCTTCTGATAGTGATTGTTTGCCGGGTCATTTGATCGCCGGGGACCTATATGAATGTGCGCATGTGTATTGTCTTGGAGAGCTCGCAAGAGCAAAGGGTTTGAGCGCTGAACGTGGGAGATGTGGCATGCAGGGGGAGGCAAGTGGTCTGGAGGTTGCTGCTAACGGGCTGATGTGCTTGAAGCAAGCAAGGTGCAAGGGGAGGACCGTGAAAGAAGCACAGGCGACATGATGTTTCAGTTGAGTGAGTGTGTGATCCGTCCATGTGGGTGTGCAGGGCGGGGGCGGTCCAGAACGGTACCGACAGAGTTTGTCCTTGCAGTGAATGGAGACAGGACACGCCTTGGGCCTTGTACGCGTGCATGCCGAGAGTATGCATGGAGGGTGTGTATGCAGAAGAGCAAAGCGTAAACAAGCCTCCAGCAAACACCCCATGAGCCACCGCCAGTGCCACGCGACGGGGTTATCACTGCGTTGGACGATAACGCCGGCTGTCCGTGTCTGCCCGGCTCTGTGTCGAGCCAACCACTGTGCAGCGGTTGCAGGCTGGGCGGGCGCGCGGGGGGACGGCGCTGCACTGGTGGTTGGGTGTCCCTCGTCGTTCCGTCGTGCGGCCAAGCTGCTCATTCCAAACGCTCAGCTCACACCTCTCTCACTCCACTCCCCTCTCCCCACCCCCCATGTCTCTCCTCCGCCTCCCCCGCGCCGTCCCGGCCCTCCGCAGGTCGTACGCTACTGCCGCCAACGTCGCCGAGGCCGCTGGCGTCAAGGTCGTGGGCATTGAAAACGGCTCGCGTCCCTCGACCACTTCGGTCACCGTCGCTATCCGCGCCGGCTCGCGTTACGAGACCACCCCCGGTGTCGCCAACGTCCTCAAGAACTTTGCGTTCAAGGTGCGTCCATCGCGGCCGTCGGCAGCAGAACACCGAGCTTGCAAAGAGCTCGAAACAAGCTCTCCGGACATTTGCGGAGCTCGTGGAAACGTTGGAGTTGGCAACTTGCGCGCACGCGGGAGAGCGTTGCGAATGTGCGCAATTGGCTCTGGCAGCAGCGGCCTTGCCATGGGTCGAGTGCACGCTGGCCATTGCATTGGCAGGCCCAAAACACCGTTGTTTGTGCCAGCTACAACGTCATTTGTGTTGCCCAACAGCTCCCTCCATCGCAACTTCACTCCGTCGTGCCGAGATCGCATTTGCTCTTTACGGGACCATTGAGCTGACCCTCACAGTCGACTGCCGCTGGCTCGCCCCTCCGCACCGTCCGTGAGACTGAGCTCTACGGTGGTGTCCTCTCGACTGCCGTCTCGCGCGAGCACATCTTCCTGACCGCCGAGTTCCTCCGTGGTGACGAGTGAGTATTGGCCGTTCGAAGCAGTGAATCTTGAAGAGCGCCACATTGACTCCTCGCCCAGGGCTCACTTCCTCCCCCTCCTTGCCTCGGTCCTCTCGTCGACCCAGTTCCTTGCCCACGAGTACTCGGAGCTGGTCCTCCCCACCGTCCAGGGTGAGGCTCTTGCCGCTGCCGCCGACCCCGTCGCTGCCGCCATCGACACTGCCCACCAGGTCGCTTTCCGCCGTGGTCTCGGCAACTCTATCTACGCTGAGCCTACCTCGCCCGTGACTCTTGACGCCGTTAAGCAGTACGCCAAGGCCGCGTTCGCAAAGTCGAACATTGCTGTCATTGGCCAGGGTATCTCGACCGAGGCTCTTGCCGCCGCCGTCGAGTCGACCTTCGGTGGTGAGGGTGCCGGTGCTTCGTCGCTTGCTACCCCCGCCTCGCAGTACTTCGGTGGTGAGGCTCGCATTGCCTTTGACTCGCACGCCAACCCTACCGCTCAGCCCACTCTGGTGATCGCCTACGGTGCCGCTGGTGCCGCTACCCCCGAGCTCTCGGTCCTTCCCCACCTCCTCGGCGGCGAGTCGTCGCTCAAGTGGGCTCCCGGCACCTCGCCCCTTGCCCAGGCCGCTGCCAAGATCCCCGGCGCTTCGGTCCGCTCGTTCCTTACTGGCTACACCGACGCTTCGCTCTTCGGCGTCGTCGTCTCGGCCCCCACCGCCGAGGCCGTCCGCTCGCTGGCTACTGAGGTCGCTGCCGCCATCAAGGGCGCTGCCGCTGGTGTCAAGGACGACGAGCTCAAGCGCGCCGTCGCCAAGGCCAAGTTCGCCGAGGCTACCAAGCTTGAGACTGCCGACTCGCTCGTCGCCGCCGTCACCCCTGCCGTCTTTGGCAACGCCACCCTCGACGTCGCTTCGTTCGACGCCCTCTCGGCCGCCGCCGTCACCAAGGCCGCGTCGACCCTCTTCTCGGCTAAGCCAACAGTCGTTGCCGTTGGCAACACCCACGTCCTTCCCTACGCGTGAGTTTTGACATTAATGTTGACTGTTTAGCAGCATTTACTGACCGCCTCAGCGACGAACTTGGCCTTTAAAAAGGGAGAAAAAGCTGCGCGGTAAATAGAGGCAAATAGGTCTAACCACCACCCCAACCCTCCGGTCAATGCACAGTCTGGAACGGATTATATGAAGTGTGCGAGAACGTCATGAGAGACGAGTTGCAGGAATAGTTGCAAAAAGAGCAGTTGGGATTGGATGGACGGGGTCAGTCGGTCGACCGTGAGAATGCTGGGTCACGTGATATGAGAAGTGACTGGACCTCTTGTGTTGTTTCAAAAGCAATGTCGTCACAAGGCTGAACATTGCAACCTACTACCACCAACATTTCCATGTACCGAACGGCCAGATGGCCGCCAATCCCAAGGCCGATGCGATGACGGAGGAGGAGCGTTGTGCGGTGGAGAAGCGACAGCGCGACTTTGAGCGCTCTCTCGCCGGTGCAAGCGTTGGCAAAGCTGGTGCGTACAACTTGACACCGAACAAGTGTAAAGCTGACTCTTGTAGGCCTCGCCCTTGACCAGTCTGGTGTGTTCAATGCACGGGTTTGGATCTGACGATGGCAGAGATCAACCGTCGAATTGCAGAAGCTTCCAAGGACTCTAAGTGGGTAAAGCATGTACAGTAACCCGTCCGCGCTGACCCAACAGGTTCTTCAAGCACCAGCAGCGCAAGGATGCCGAGCTCAACGAGAAGATCGAGTGGTTCCAGGCCAAGGTAAGCTCTCTTCCATACATTACATAGTTAGCTAACAGCGTCAGCGCGACTCTCTTCTTGCCGCATCCGACATCCTTAAGCTTGAGGCCGACGCCGACAAGATCGTGAGTGTACCTTGGCAATCAGTCGGACTTCAGCCACTCGCTAAGCGTCTAGCTCGTTGAAGTCGAAGCCAAGCGTGACTTGTCACAGACCATCGTTCACGTCGACATGGACATGTTTGTGAGTATATTCCTGTGTGCATGCCCCTGTGCTGAACATTCAGTACGCCGCCGTAGAAATCCAGCGTGATCCAACGCTCAAGGGCAAGGCGTTTGGTGTGGGTGGCGGCGTGCTGTGTACGGCTTCTGTGAGTCATTGCTGGGAAGGCTGTTGGGGACGTGGCACTTATTAATTCAACAGTACGAAGCGCGCAAATATGGTTGTCGGTCGGGCATGGCTGGCTTTGTTGCGCGCAAACTCTGCCCACATATCATCATGTGAGCTGAGTGGGTTCCTGCACGGTGCAAGCTGACATTGCCAGCACTGATCTCCACTTTGACCTATACGGCGCTGCATCTAAGAAGGTCCGAGACGTCCTTCAACAGGTTAGCTGGAGATCGCCTCCACGTAAGCTAACGGGCAGTACGATGAAAACCTCGCAATGGCAGGCTTGGACGAAGGATACCTCAAGTGAGCTTGCTATGATTTGTCCGTGACGTAGCTGACTATCCAGTATCACACCGTATATGTCATCGCACAACCTGACAGCCATGGAGGTCGTCGAGCATCTCCGTGCGGAAGTCGAGGCCAACACGGGTCTCACCATCTCTGCGGGCATTGCTCCCAACCGCATGCTTGCGAAGGTGCGTCAGGTGTGCACGGACGCAACCTAACCCGTCAGATCTGTTCAGACAAGAACAAGCCCAATGGCGTGTTCGAGCTCGATTTCAGTCGCGACGCTATCACAGCCTTTATGCGCGAGTTGCCAGTCAGGAAGATTCCAGGATTCGGCCGCGTCACTGAGCGATGCCTCGAGGGGTTGGGCGTCGAGGTAGGTTCAGACGGTAGTCTGGCGTTTACTGAAGCTCACCCACCGTGCAGGTGTGTGGAGACATTTACACTCGCCGTGCCGAGCTCCTTCTCATGGACCACTGGTTCACGTTCCGCGGGCTCTGGTAGGTTTGCCGTCCTGCTGCAACGGGCTGACCCGGCAAGCAAAGCGTACCTTGGCATTGCCGACAACACTGTCGAGCCTGGAAAGCGCGAGAACCGCAAGAGCGTTGGGGTGGAGAGGTGGGTTGCTTGCATAGAGCCGTGTATCTAATTCGCCAGAACCTTTCGCGAGAAGAGCAACAACGACGAGATTCTTGGAGAGCTGGAGAGCATCGCCGAAGAGCTTGAGGGTGACCTCGAGCGCTTAAAGTACTCTGGACGTACCGTGACAGTCAAGTTCAAGCTGCACACGTTTGAAAGTGGGTCTGAGCGGTTGGTAGCCTGGGCTAACCCAGTAGGCAAGTCCCGCGCGCACTCGGTCACCAAGTTTATCAACTCCAAGGATGACATTCTTCCCGTGAGCTCAGTGTCGTAGTAGCACTGGACTGACGCTTCAGATTGCCCTCGAACTTATGCGTAAAGAGTTTCCTGTGCGCATTCGCCTGCTAGGCATTCGCATGTCCACCCTCAAAGACCTCACCGTTCCAGAAAAGGGAATCAAACAGGTGAGCTGGCAGCCCGTCGTTGGTCTACAACTCACCCGCAGTTCTTTGGCTCCACCTCTGCTACCCCTGCTGCCTCTAGCTCCACCACTGAGGCTATCGATGTCACCCAGTTGGACGATGACGACGATGACGTCGAGCTCCTCAAGCGCAAGCCAGGTGGCAGCGACGAGCGCAGCCCCAGTGTCGAGCTGGACCCAAGCCCAAGCATGGTCGCAGGTCCTGTCTGTCCCATCTGCAGTCGCACTCTTGACGCTGGGACGTCCAACGTTGAGCTCAACGAGCACATTGACCTGTGCCTCAACCACGATGCGTTCGGCGACGAGTTCGGGGTTAGCTTGTCACCACCCAAGAAAAGGCCCGCGGGCAGTGTCGGCACGGACGTCGGCGACCGTGGTGGCAAGAAGAAGCGTCGTGGGGGCAAGACGCAGTCGAGTGGGAGTGTGTTGGACTGGCTCAAGCGCAGCCAACAGTAATGACCATGTACCTATACTACCATGCATTGTGTGTATACCACTCGCAGCTCGATGGATGACTAGACGTTGCGTCACCTGGGCACGGGCTGGAGGTCCGGCGCCACAGTCGATCAGGCGTCAACAAATCTACTCCCGTAACCTAGGCCAGATATGCACTTCGAGACGCGTCGCGTTTGCTCCACATTGTCGTTTCTCCATTCCCCCATTCCATGACCTCGTCCTCCCCCATGACCGCCACGTCGCACAGCGCCGCGAGCGAGCTCCCGGCTCTGACGAATGGCACGACTGCCCAGTCCTCCCCATCTCCGCTGTCACGGTCGCCATCCCTCACACCTCCCCCACCCGCCTCAAAGGGCCCCACTCCGACCACCACCAAAGCTGCAACCAAGCGCAAATCTGAAGCAGCGGCAAACAACATCTCAACACCCAAGGCCAAGAAGAGCAAGAAGGACCAGGCCGAGGCGCCTGCTACGGAGGAGAAGCCCGAGAAGGGCACATACTGTCATCAGTGGGTTGCGGATGGATAGCATAGCCCAAGGGAACAGGGAAGGTGACTGACCAAGTGGTACAGGTGTCGAACCAAATGCGAGCCTGAAGGTATGTGCCCATCCACGAGACCGTTGGACGCCTTGCTGACTGTCCGTCCCCCAGGTGTGATCCGGTGCACCCGCTTGCGCAAGTACACCAAGGCGACGCCGGCGCGCGCGTGCAACTTGGCGTGGTGCGAGCGCGACCTCGAGAAGCGCTACGAGATTGACCCCGATGCGATCCGGGCACGCGGGCAGAACGTCTCTGCCGCAGAGCTGGAAAAGCACGATGCCGACAAGGAATACGTGTTTTCCTGCCCGTGCTGTGAGGACGAGTGCCAAAACTCGACTTGTGAGTGTGGCGCTGTGATGGACCTGGATGTGTGCGTATGGAAGGGGTGGTGACTGACGTGCGTGTGTGTGTTAGGTCGCAAGAAGAAAGGACTCGGGCCTCTTGGAGATATCGTCAAGCTTGCGATACAGGCGGGCTGTACGCCTCTTGAGATTGTGCAGCAGACCGACGCGGGGACCCTGCCCAACGGCAAGAGCCGAGGCGCCGACGACGACGAGAGCGAGTTGAGCGACCTTGACGCCCACCAAAGCCCAAGGTGACACCAAAGAAGGGCGCTGCTGCGACGAAGAAGGCCACACCCAAGGCTGCAGCAGCGAGCAAGGACGCAAAGACGGGCAAGGGCAAGGCCAAGCCTTCTGCAAAGGATGCAAAGGGAAAGGGCAAGGCCGCGGCGACCGGCAAGGACGCAAAGACCAAGGCGGCCACCGCAAAGGACACAAAGACAAAGGCCAAGGACGCAAAGGCCAAGGAGAAAGAGAAGGAAGACAAGGCAAAGGCAAAGGCTAAGGCTATCGCCGAATGGGTGGAGCCTCCCGTGGCGCCTCCCTTCTTCAACCCCGTGGACACGCGTATGAACTGCGACGAGGTCGAGCAACGACTCTATGTGAGTGTGGCAGTGTTTGTGTGTCGACACGGACTGACTCTCCTCCCCAGGTCCGCGAGTTCATGAATCGTTTCCGCGTCCTTCTCAACCTGCCCGACCGCGCCCTCGGACCTCTGGACAACTTTGACCAGGCTCTGACCGAAGCCAGTGTCCGCACACTGGCTGGTGCACTGCTTGATCTCATCATTGCGGACGGCGGAGCCAGTCACGGTATTGACTTCACTGTCATCGAGTCTGTCGAGGAAAAGCGCGAGGAGCTGCGGTCCGCATACGCCGACTTGGGCCGTTTTGCGCAAATCTTCCGTGAGGTTGCCGACTGGCTCGACTTGGAGATGCCCCCGGCTGTCGACACGACACGCGAGCGCAACTCCCGCGCTGTGCGTGCCCTCTTGGAACTTGGCGTCGACGAGCCTACACCTTCGTGGGCGATCGACTCTGGTCCTTCGCGCCGCGGCGCCAGCCGTATCCCCCAGCCTAGCGAGGTTATCCGCATGCTCATGGCGCTGATCGACTTTGTGATCCACCTCGAGGCTGTGCGACAGCACATGGACCCAGCAGTGTTCAACGCGTACGGCGACGAGCTGCGCAAGAACGTTCAGTTCAACAAGGAAGAAAACGCGCGCTGGGAGGCAGAGAAGAAGAGTCTCATGGCCGCGCGCGTCCGCTGCAAGACTGCCGAACAGACAAAGGCCAACAAGGTCAAGTTTGACGACGCACAACACCAGCACAACATGCGCATGCGCGAGGCCTACATCATCGTCAACACTGTCCAGCAACGCAAGGTGATGCGCTTTGCGCCGCTGGGAACCGATTCGGACGGCCGTGTATACTATGCCCTCACGCCGCGCCTCATCCATGAAGAACGCTACCGCCCTTCCGGCTGGACAAAGGGTGTCATGGTCTGGGGTCCCTCCATTGAGGGCCAGGACAGCCCCGACGGTCTGCCATGGCAGGTCGAGCGGTGGATGTATTTCAACACTGCCGACGACACACGCCAGCTCGGTCTCTGGCTCGCGTATATGAACCGCAAGCAGGTGAAGGACATGGAAAAGGCGGCGGCGGCGGGCAATGGCGACGTTAACGGAGTGCCAAAGACACCAAAGGGCAAAGCAAACGGCGTCAAGGCCAACGGTACGCCAGCGGTCAACGGTACCGCTTTGGATTCGCGGCCAGTCTCCCGCCGCACCTCGACTTTTGAAGGCAAGGTCAAGGCCAAGGACGAGCAAGACGACGACGACAACTCGGACACTGAGAGCGAGCTGTCCTCGGCACCTAGTACCCGCGACGACCTGCTTGCCCTCCTCGACCCGCCGGGATACACGCCCTCGATCGAGGCCGTCAAGGATCAGTATTCGCTCGTCATGGGCGTGCAGCAGGTGGCTGGCATGCTCGAGGTGCTCGAGTGGAGGGGCATTAGGTAGATATGTGAGTTCATTTGTACTTTGCTGAGGATGTATATGGACAGTTTACATGTGGGTGCGGGTTGGCTACAAACAGACTACTACACACGAGTGCGCTCCTCCTCTCTTCTCTCTTATGGGTCTTTGCCCTTCTTCAGCTGCTCCACCTCGTTCTCGAGCTCCCTGATGCGGTCCTGGAGGTTCCGAATCGTGACGCGCATGCTCTTCTTCATCGCCTCGGCAGCGCGCACGAGGCGGTCCTGGCGGGCGAGGTGCTCGCCCAGTCCCTCGAGCGCCAAGTTGACAGGCCCGAGCGCCGGGTGTGCTGTTGGCCTCGATGTTCCGTCGGCAGGCGTTGGGGGCACGACAGCAGACATGGTGGTGGAAGCAGTGCCGGGAGTCCTGGGAACGGCGGTCGTGGCCGTGGGCGTGTCTTCTAAGAACGGGTTTGCCTGTGCGTCAGTTGAGCAACACGTAGACATCGACTCACCGAGCGTGGCCGAGTAGGAGTCTGATCGCCCACAGTGTCAACAACACCACTTGGTCCTCCCTCCTGGCCACTTCCAGCTGCCGCCTGGTCCTCCTCCTCCCGCTTGCGCTTGCCAGCGGCGGCCGCAGCGAGGCGGTCCGCCAGCCGTCCTGCCGGCGTCGACTTGGCCGGAACAGCCACGGGCGCGGGGTGGTTCTCCCTCTCGCGCGTGCGGTCGCGGTGTGCAGTGTGTTCCGTTGCATCGCGCTCGAGCGCAGGCGTGTCCAGGCTTCCCCAGTCAATATCCTCTGAGCCGTCAGAGAAGACGTCGACGGGGTCGGCGGACGAACCCGAGTCGGATGGTTTCGTAGAGGCCGCAGCAGGAGCCGCGGGATCGGGTTTGGTAGGGGTGAACCATGGGGAGATGCGGGGTTTCTTGGGTGTGCGGTGCTGAGCGCCTTCAGCAGCGGTAGGAGTGGGTTTGGAGGGCGATTGGGCAAGTGTCTGGCCACTGCCCCCTGCACTGCTGCCGAGGACCTGTCCACCGCCTAGGGTGCGTCCCTTGACTGGAGAAGCTACAGCGCCGGGCACCTCATCCTCCCACTTGAAGAACTTGCAGCGCTGGGGGTCGTCCCGGCCAAGGGGGCACGTGTAGAACCAGCGACCGGGATTCTTGGTGTGTGGGCCGGCTTGGAGGCGTGTTGCCTTGCGGCTATGGCCCTAGACAATGTTAGCAAACGAGAGACGCGAGTGGACGACCATGGGGTCACAGTCGGGGGCGAGAGAAGAGCTCACAGTGCATTTTACGTCTACGTCTTGATCACCTGTGCGTGTCTGTGTCTGTGTGCGCGTCGGGGCCGCGCGGGTGTAGGACATCGCTCTGCAGAGGCGACAGAGGTGGCAGAAGTGGACGGTTGAGAGAAGGAACACGGAGATGATTCTGACACTGTACCACCGTCATCTAGTGGCGAATTCAGGGCGTCGCAGCTGGCTGGCTGGCTGGCATGGCATCCACGTGGCTATTTGATCCCGCTTTACTGCGTTGGCGTTGTTGACACACCCCTTTGCTTTCGCTCTCATTTCCTCGTTCTCCTCATCGCCCGCTCGCTCAAGGTGCCCCCCGTGCTCAAGATTGCAGCACCGTGGGGCGTATAGCGTAGCATACATTGACCAACAGCACCCATCACACAGTTTTTCAAGTGTCTCTCACCCAGACTACTTGGACGCTACCCCGACGTTGATTTCTTGCCACGCCCCAAAACGGCGCTCGTCGGCAATGGGCGACAGGTCGGGTGTGATGGTTGTGCGCAAGGCGTGAGAGAGAGGAAAGCAGAGGCCGGCCGATGGGCTTGTCTCGAGCTGTCCGGCCGCTGCACCCTCTCGCTTACGAACAGCTTTTTTTTTGGACGGTCATGTAGCTTTTTGTGCCACTGGGGTTGATCCAAGTGATTTACGCGAACCGAGACTCGAGACGAGAGCCACCTCCACGGCATCAACATACCAATCACGTTGCGGCCGCTTCGGCACAATGCTCAAGTTGACGTCGCCACGATACTTAATCGCTGCCACGCTGATGCCCCGAAAGCCCGTCTCGCAGCCTCGGTTTTGACGTCAGTGGGGCTTTGTGTCGCACTTCTCACCCTTCACGCCTCTTGCCCAACATGATCACCTTTCAAATCCGTGAGCGTTCCCTACGACAGGTGGCACACGTGGATTTCTCGCTCGCACTCTCACCTCTGATCCTGATACTTGTGTCGCGGCAACCCGATGTTGCGACCCACCAGCCCGACTGATCTTCAGAAGCAACGATGCGACGGACGTGAAAGCCTCAGCAGCGCTCAACAGACGAGGGGGCGGAACCACCACAACATGGCTGTCGCGACGCGCTCATCCTCAAAATTGCCCCATGTGTCTGACCAACATGTGCCATCTGCTGCCTTGTTCTCCCTCCTACAGGCTACGAGTTGACGGTCGGCGCTCCAACCTTGAGCTCGATCCTCTCTACGTTGCTTCGCGGTGATACCTCCTCTTGCTATGCGATCACCGCCCTTTTCCTCTTGTGCGCTGTCGCTCTCGGCGCCCATGATCCCATGACGCCCCCCTATGGATGAATGCTTCTTTTCCACCTCGGTGGTCACCCATTCCAGCGCCCATTGATGTACAGAAGCAACCCTCGACGTGCGCCCGACGACGACCCCCCGCGCGCACCCCTGTCGTTTCTCTACTCGCACACCCACGCTCACAGTACCAACGCCGGTGCACCACCACCTGTCGACGCTATTGTCTTTGCTGTACCCGGGGCCTTGGTAGTGACGGGCAGATCTGGCCCCTCCTCTCGGCCCACTCCAGGCCGCTGCTGCCGCCGCCGAACGCACGGCCGCGAGGCTGTACGGTACGAGACTGTTCACAGACCTTCCACTCCTGGTTCATAAGCGGTGGGGTCGTTGCATCGTTTTCTCTTGCCGAGGTGACATACCACTTCTATCTCGTGTCGTTCCTTCTCCTGATTACATCTTGCCTGTCGCAGGTCAAGTGTTCTTCGTGTGCGCCATCCTGTCGCGACTACTCGCCCTCCAACGCCCACCACGCAACAGCTACCTGCGCCACATCTGGTCGAAGTCCAGTCCAGCCAGTTCCTTCGTCTTCGCCACTCCCAAGCGACCCGGCACCAGAGGACGTGCCCGCTGGTGGCGGCCTTGCACGCCGCCGCCGGTATACACTTGTGTTCTCTCTGGCCGAGCCTGGCCACATACCTGCGGCGTCCACGCTGCTATAAGGCGCAAGCGCCAGAACAGCACTAGAAATGATGTCGGGATCAGAGTAAGTGTTCCGCAGGTCCGATATGTTCTTTTGCCTCAACGCCCTCCCGACGCGTCCGCCAGCCTTCTTCTGTCGCGCCCATATGAGATCCCTTCGCCGTCGCCGCCCCGTCCCTCGCCGGACATGCTTCTTCATCGCTCGAACCGCGCCCCCTACGTACAGCGCAGGCCCGCTTCCGACCCCGCGCGACGCACACGACATGTGTATCACAACTCTCACGACCAGCCCCACCTCTCCGGCCAACCTCACCGGCTATCTCCCCATCGCACTCTTACTCCGTCTCATCTAACTCGAGCCTCGTTGGACTCTCCACCCTTTTCCCATCTCATCCCATCTCTAGTCCATCGCCACAATCTCGTACCACAACCCAACCCCCGCTCACTTAGACCAGTTACTTTTCATACTACAACACCCCATCCCCCTCCCCCTCTCCCTCACCTTCACCAACCCCTCCCTACGTCTCTCGAGCGGCAGACATGGCTCACCTCGCACACGCCGATGAGCGCTGGGACATTTACTACCAGTACGTCTGCCCTGTTTTGTATCCTATCCACCACGTTGCGAGCCAGGCAACTGCATGCTGCGGGTGGGCACCCAACGCATGTCGTACGGCGTGCTGTGGGATGGCGGTTGTAGAGATCCACGCGCCATACGGTGTGCACACTGTGCCAAACGCCACAGGCCACTTGCCACAGGCAGGCCAAAAGGCCACAGATCTCGTTTTGAAGCCTTCTGGCACGAGGCTCCGAGAGGCACTTGCGCGATCTTGGGGTTGACGGCGGGTCAGAAATTCGGACAAGAGAGCGAGACGAGGCTGACTGCGGTCCCTGTGTAGCCAGTACCTCCTCCACTCGTCAATGCACAGAGAGTGCATCTGGATGAACGGCAGTGAGTGTAACAGTGGAGCTGGCGAGCTGGCGCTAAACCAACTCTGCAGCATGGTGGTTCCCCGACGTCGGCCGGCGCAACGACACGATGCACCTGTTCCTCGCGTCTCGAAATGGCCAGGGCGGCGTTATCGAGTGAGTAGTGTTGTAAAGTTGCAGTTGCACAGCGGCAGCCGTGTCAGGACCACTTGGCTAACATGGAACAGAGACATGAAGGCAAGTACGGCCGGTTGGCGGCGCGTGTGGACCTCAGAGGGTGTTGCTGACGGCGGCAGTACTACGACTTCTATCTCGTATGGCAGCTGTGCGCTTTTTATCCGAGCTGACAACCACAGCCCAACGGCCAGCGTATCGAAGACAGTGAGTGTTTCAACTCTGACCCGTGAGCTAACACAACAGTGTGCTGGTACGTAACGGTCGCGACACCTCCTCCCCGCGTTGTCTCACACCACAGGCGTTATGTCGGTACCGACAAACCCGAGCTCGAGTGGCTAGAGGACTACATTGCGTGTGAGTAGAGCGTCCCACGAACATGGAAGCTGCCGGGCCGGCCCAGCTTCCGGGGCGTGGCCTGGAGAAGACCGAGAAGGTTCAGAGGTCTAGAAGGGCGCAGTGAGAGAACGTTGACAAACCCGTGTCGGGTTGGTAAAGCGTAGTGTGGCAGAGTGGCGGGAAGGGTCGCGCGATGATCATCATCGCGCGCAGCGATTGGCGTGGCGGGTGTGCGCGTCGTCTCAGCAAGTAACTGACATGCAAAGACAACCTCAACTTTGTCACGGTCGACATGACCCCACAGGTCAACTAGACACGCGCACGATACACGATTCCATCCACCACCCTCATCCCAGCCCACACGTTGCTCGCCGTCCCTTCGTATCCACCGTCCGTCGCGTTCCGCCGACCACGGCCCCGTCGCACTCATAGACTCGTGTCTCGAGTCTTTACTCAAAGTACACACGTAACCGTAGACTGTCATACACGCTAGAAGAGAGAGAGAGAGAGAGAGTTGTGCTGCACCCCAAGCCCGCAGACCGCAGTGCCGTAGCACCAAGACAAACCCTCCTCGCGCCCGCATCTTTACACAATCCATTATGTAGCAATACCATGTACCGTCGCTAAACCCGGAGCCATCACACCAACACCAACACCAACACTACAGGGCTCACCCACCCGGCACGCCACCCTTGGCCATGTACTCGTCCATGTAAGCCCCCACGGGCGCCCTGTTGAACGCGCTGGGCTCTGGCGTCCCGTAGCTGATCTTGGTGGGCACGATGCCGGCCCACACGCGGCCGGTCAGCTCGTCATCCTCGACGTCGCGCTTCTCCTCGCCCGGCTCGCCCGTGCGCACTTTGGCGCTCGCCGACAGGATTTTCACCTTGAGAAACCCCGTCGTGGCCATTTCGCCCTTGTTGGGCTGGCGGCAGTTGTCCCATCGGCCCGGCATGACGTGGTTTACAATCTGTTTCGCGGCGTCCCACTTGGCCGCGGCGGCGTCGGGCGTCGTCTCGTCCCAGTCGGCTACTTCGCCGTGGAGGACGGCCGAGCGGTGGTTGATCGACGAGTGGAACGCCGACAGCGCGAGCGCGAGGCCGTCCAGCAGCGTGGCGGTGATGCACACGCGCGACTCGGGCGGCAGCAGGCGCATGAGCCGGCCCTTGTGGTACCCGTGCAGGTAGACTGTCAGTTCGCCCTCGGCGTCTTGCTCGATGGCGTGCACCATGGGCAGGCATTGCTGGGGAGAGGGGTGAGCTTGGGGAGAGGTAGGGGAGGTGTGCTTACTGGTAGCCCGTCCTCGTCGACAAAGGAGACATTGACAAAGTGTGCTTCGTCCAGAACTGCGGGGGTGTTTGTCAGTGTCCGTCTGAGATGGTGATCCCCGGTAGACATGGAGCCGGGTAGGTGTCGTATATGTGGATGGGAAGGACGATGTGGTCTGCTGCCCACCACTAGCACCAACACCACCCGCTGCCTCGTCGACCCACACACGCCGCACTCACTGGCCCGGATCGAGTCGGCGCCATACCGCGCCTTCTGGGGCTCGCGGATGATCTTGTTCTCTGTCTCACATCAGCACCCAGCACGGTCGCAACCCAACACCACAACACCAGAACCAAGGACATACCGTGCGTCACGTCATAGACCTTGGACATTGCTGGTGATGACGTTCTGCTGGTGCGTGGTAGTGGTTACTGGCGCGTAAGCGACGAGGGAAACAGCCATAACAGTCCCGCACCCACCGCGTCTCCTCTTTATACGTTGTCCCCAGAGCCCAGGTGTTAGCCGTGCTGGTGCTGCCCGTCGCAATCTACGCGATGCGATACGATGCGCATGACACAACCGCGCGTTCTTACTCGACTCGCGAGCTCGAGAGCAATGGCCCCCGCGCTCGCGGAGCAAAGCGACGCCGGGGACTCCACAGCTGCAGTCATGTTGGTCATTTTCCTTTCGGCTAACAACGCCAGCAACAGGTGGAGGGACGATAACGCCTGTACGCCTGGGTGCAAAAGCGTGTGGTGTCCGCCGTCGATGCGTCGGTTGGCTAAAGAAAGAGCTTGGATACCGAGTTTTGAGCTCTATTTCCAGCTTTTGCGGCCTCCAAGCGAGAGAACGAGGGGAGCGAGCGTGGCGGGCAGTCGAGTTTTGTACCGTACAGCTGCTTTCCAACATGATCCCTCCACCTTGCGCGTCCAGTTCGGCAATGTGGTGATCAGGCGAATGGCAGGCGAAGGGGATAGGCACACCTGTGATCCAGTGAGAGGCGAAGGGAATCGTCACACCACAAGTCGTCTTGCTCGCTGTTGCTCGCCGTTGGCTCTGGTCGACATTACATTGGTGAGGTGTCCCGTCATCGAAAGCAGAGGCAGGCATGGCATCGTCAATTGAGCATGGAGCGTCTCTCTTTGGCCATTGTACCATTGTACCATTGCGGCAGGGAAACGTGTTGGGGATCTGCAATTGTACCAGCAGCGCAGCAGCCTTGTTTAGAATTCAGTAGTTGATGGCTGGGTTCAATGGACGGGACGCACACGCCAACAGTAGCGTCAAACGGCAAGTCGGCGGTGGTGTGGGCCTGACGGGTCGATGATGATGATGATGTGAGCCTGCTTACCCAGGTACTACCCAATTGCCAGATTTCGCTGTTGGCCGGCGCGTACCGGCGTGTGCCGCTGTATACACACGCAGCGCACAGAGGAGACAAAGGACAGCGACGGGCGACGACCCGACCCCGCCACCCCGGCCACCGGCCACACCTCATTCCAAGCGATGACGTCCGCGGCGCCATTCTTCTTGCGTGGCTTGAGGCTTCCAGTGATCCAGTTCATGGGTCTGCGTCGTCGCCGAAACCATCAATTACGGGTGCCCCGGTGCCAAGAGCGGGTCGCGTGTGCTTTTGCCACTTGAACCACACTCTGGCACTCTGGCACTCTTGGCCACTTTAATACCTTTTTGCCTCCATGCAAATGCCTGTATTCAAAAAAATGGGCAAAGGGTACGCCAGAATGAGACGGCCAGGACATACGGCCTTCCCTGGGTCGGCTCTGATGTCTATCCGTGACTGGAGGAGAGAGACGACCTGAAGGCCGGGACCGCTTGACACCGCCAGGCCCCCCCTTGGCAAGCATTGTCTCTTGCCACAGAGGGAAAGTGTGCACGACATGGGAGAGAGCGGGAGAGTCAAGTTGCGAAGAGGGACACGAGGAGTGGACGACCAAGGATCCAGCAGTGTTCCTGAGATGGGCCCGCTGGACGTCACCGCCGCCTCCCTTCCACCCCCTCTTCTGGGGGCAAGTCTGGAGCACCCATCCCTCTTCATGTGCCCTTCCCCACCTCCCGGGAACTGCGATGGTCTTATACACACATTGAGTCAGGATGAGGCCAGAAGGAGGCTAGGAGTGAACCCAGGTTTCCCAGGTTTGACCCATGTACCCATGTCCCAATGTGCCTCTCTTGTCAGAAACACCGTTGTCACTCTGCGGCCCGCCACGTTTCAGTTTGTCGATGGCATGATGGCAAATGACAGTGGCATGAGGTAGCGCGTTGCAGCGTACCCACCTGCCTGAAACGGGGGGGCCCTGGTTTCCATCGCGTGCCCATTGCCCATTTCTAGTCTCTGCTGCTCTGTCCCGTGCTGCTGCGCGCAGCAGGTGTGCATGCACAGAGAGTGGTTTGACCGTGGGGGGCGACGTCGGAGTGCAAGGAGGCTTGAGGCTGCTCGAGCTGTTCGGTACCTGTGTTTTGCTCTGTCATGCGCAATGTTGGCCCGCTGCCCCTTCTGGGACCACGGGATCTGTGTCGTCCTGATCGGGTAGGCATCCCAGACCGTACAGTACGTAGGTGCGTGGGCATGCAGCTTGCAGCAACCTAAATCAATCTCTCGGGTCCCATCTCTTGTGGACGGGCCCAAAATGTGACTCACCGGTGAACCAAAAAGGTGGACCTGCCTGCCACGGACGGATGCAGTCCAGCATGGTCCCGCCGTTGCGACGGGCGATCTGAGAGGTGAGAGACGGTGGGTGAGAGGAGCTTGGACACGGGGGATGAAATGGGTGGGAGTGGTATGTGTCGAGAGAGTGGCATGTTACAGAATTACAGTAGTTCCCCAAGTCCAGCCACTAGCCGCCGCTTGCTGCGAGCGTCTCTCACATGGTCTCTCACAACGGTACAACGAGCGAGACGTGCGTCGACTATGGGACTGTGTACTGTGTGTACGTGTGTACGGTGTGTGTGTGGGTGCATGGGTGAAAGCTTAAAAACGCGTCCACGCGTGGATGTTTGCCCACAGCTCACAGCCTACAGCCCAGAGCTGCCCGGCGGCGGCCGCCGGGAAATGTCAGACTAGTCTCGGTGCTTTGTCCCTGGAACCCTCTGCCAACCCCTCTCGTCCATGTACCGACCGACGGCCACAGCAGAGAGAGACATGTAACACGCCGTCGTCGCACCCCCCGGGGCTCTCTGGCATGCGCATTCTGTCTCTGTCTCTGTCTCTCACACTCACACATCGTCACCGCCGTCGCATCTGTCGCATCTGTCTCTCGTTCGCTCGTCACGGCCACCAGTCTGCCCATCTCGCATCTCGCATCCCCAACCGTCTTAGCCTCCAGCCAAACGCACAGCCCCCCAGCCGCCCGCCGCCCCCCGTTGCGGCACGTTCCTTTGAATCCTCCGCGCCAGCTCCGCCCTCTCCGCCCAACAGCCGTGGCTAGGCAGAGTCAGTCTCTCTGGTGTCGCTCACACACACACACACAACAACGCCGTCGCGCCGTCGTCCGCCAGCCCACGCGCGCAAAGCTGCAACCACCACCCACACACCACCCACACCCACAACACATTACATATCATCGACCACCAACCCCAACTCCCCCTCCCCCCCTTCCCCCTCCCCTTCCCCCTCCCCCCCCCCCACCTCTCATCCTCCGCACGGGCATACCCACCGCTCACTCCCGACCGCGTGGACCGTGCAAGCGCCGTCGCCCCCCGTCGAGACGTTCGCCTTCCTTTCATCTTCTCTCCCCCACTCGTTCTAGTCCGTCTCGTTCGCCCCAGGGCCCAACACCCTCGCTCTTTCAACGCCGCCGCATCCCCTCCCTCTCCTTCTCAACCCCCATCCAAACCTCCCTCCGCCATGGCCGACGCACAACGCTACGGTGTCCCGGCCGACTTTGACGTCGACCTGCACTCCATCTATGCCGCCTACCTGTGCGTAGCCTCTCCCCCAATGCGCGCCTGTTACTGACACCCACACAGAGGCGACTTTGACAGCCAGAACATCGACTGGTGGGATGCGTCGTGGGGTGGCTACTTTCGCTCATTCAACGACTTTCTCGGCTTTGGCTGGGAAGCCATGGGTACGTCGCAGTGAAGCGGGAGAATCAATTTCAACGAGCCAGGTGTGCTGACCGTCACCTAGTGGTTGTCGACGTCATCACAGGACGTGGCCACATCGCAGCCCGACGCGAACAAATTGCCCTCTTTGCACGCATGATCAAGACTCGGTACGTTGGGGAGTTGGGACACACACCGCATCGTCTTGCGCACCCGCGTAAACCCTTTTGCTGACATGTTGTAGCTTTGGTGAGACACTCGACAAGGAGCCTCCTTCCCTGCTTCCTATCGAGCCCGCGCCGTCACGTAGTCGCACACTCAACCGTCTTGTCACTCTCACCGACCTCAACCAGTACAAGAAGCTGTCCGGGTCTCTTGCGCCCGCCGAACTCAACCACCTGCGTGCGCGAGTCCGTGCCGGCGAGCCTGGGGTGATCGGCGCACTCTTCCACGCTGGTTCTCCCGAGGCAGACGGATACGCGGCATCGGCCGGCGTCCGTACTAACGGTCAGGGCTACACCTGGACGGCCATCAAGACCACTTGGTGGGAGAAGGGTGGACCTCCTCAAGGCTTCGTGCCCGGCCATGGTCGCACGGTCATGGCCAAGCCAGGTCAAGGTGGCAAGGGCCTCATGCTCGAGGTCGGACTCGCTGCCTTGCGATGTGCCAACCTGCGCGCAGTGGTGAGTTCCGTTCGCATACGCACTCCCAAAACGCCCCCTCCCCCCACGATAGCGTGCGCAGTGTGACTGACAACATGCCCAGGACGTTTGGCCACCTGTGCCAGACAAGAACTACCGCAAGGCGCACTACGTCATTGAAGAATGGGTTGACAAGGTGCGCAGCAGAAAAGGAAACAGGAAAAAGGAAAAGGAAACATAAGGCTAACTCTGTGTAGCGCACGAATGTGGAGCGCCCCAACTTTCCTCGAGCATTCGGCTTTGGCCGCAGCCAGTTTGTGTCTGAAAAGAGTGTGGAACGCATCGTCGAGTGAGTCGCCGCCCGCAAAGGACACTTGCGTTCCAATGAAGCTAACAAATCCAGTGCATCGCTCGGCGCGCTGGCTTCCCACGATGTCGACGGGGGTTCCAACACGCTCGTTCTCCTCACCATTGGCGAGCCGCAGCCCATCCCGCTGCCGTCCTCGACGCAGCTGGCGATGAACGTTCTTCAGCTTGATGTCCTCCAGCTCGAGTTCGCACTGCTTCAGCAGGCGCAACGCCAGGGCGTTCCAGGCGTTGGCGACCGTCGCCAGCCCCTCCAGTCGTTGCGACAGCTCCTGCACCACCTCCAGATTCCCGTCGCCCCCCATGCCCCACTGGGCAACGCGGGTAACGAGGCGTTTTACACTGTTCTGGCCTTCCAGAAGCTCCTCATGCGCGACACTCGACTCCCGGACCAGCTGTTCATGCAGCCTCAGTTTGTTCAGCCCGAGTACTTTGCACCGCCTCCTATTCCTCAGTATGCTCCTGCCGCCCCTTACTCGCCCTACGGAAACCTGCCCATGCCCCCGCCCCTCGGTGCCACGGGCCGCATGAACTCTAGCCCGTCGCTTAACCGCACGTCGTTGCCACCCATTAGCACCAACGATTTCGAACCGCCGTCCTTTCCTGCCCCCCTCTCTCGCCAGGCCACCGGCGAGTTAGCGTCCGGGCGCGCCCGCCCAGCCACGATGGCCGTGAGCACCGAGTTTACAAACGCCAACGCAGCACCTCGTCAACCTGGGCGTGGAGGAGCAGCAGCAGCAGGAGGCATGCCGCGCTCACAGACAGTGTACTGGGACGACGCCGAGTACTCGTCGTCGGGAAGTGATTCTCGCGGCAGTCGCGCCCGTCAAAAGGAAGGCAACTCGCCGACCTTGATGGAGCAGCCTCGGGTCCAGGGACGTGGCAGTGGGTCTGTGCCGCCCAGCAGCCTTCGTCACTCGCAGGTGTTCTCCAACGGCGGCCTCACAAATGGCAACGGTAACGGCGGCTTGGCCAACTCGCGCTCAGTCTCCTTCCACGAAGATCGTCGTCCCCCGACCATCCGAAGCCAGGGCTCGAGCAGTGGCCAGAGCAAGGACTCTGCCAGCCTCGTTGGCTCGCGTTCCAACAGCGGCACCGCGCTCGGCCCCAGCGGCCTGTCCTCGCTTGCACACGCCTCGCAAGGCTCGGGCGGCTCGGGATCGGGCTCGGCGTCTTCGGGTCTCGCCTCTGAGGCGAGCTCCAAGGTCTCGACTGACGGTGACGGCACCCTGTCCAAGAAGAAGAGCGACAAGAACGTCAAGCATATCACTGGAGCTCTTGCAAAGTTCTGGGTAGACTAGACCAACAAACCACTAGACCACCGCGGCGGACCAAGTCTTTCCTGCTTCTTGGATTAGGCCAAATAACGATTCCGCACCAACAACCAACCACAAAACGCACTCTCTCGCACCACACACACACACACACACACACACACACACACACACACACACACACACACACACACATGTCCACATACAAGCGGACCGGTTCCACAACACATACGCACAACGACTCAGTCGTGCACCCCTCTGGACATTTATGAACACTCAAACCCCCCACGCTCTCTCCCTGCATCTTCTCCCCCTGCTCTCCCCTAATATACGTTCCCACGCCTACACGAACCGTCCTGTCAAGGACGATCATGACCATAGTTGTGTGCACTTGAATTGTTCTGATCATGCATATTCATAGCTTCGGCGCGGTGCGGCTGGGTTCGCTGGCGGTGGGTGTAACTTTGCCAGGAAGAAGTGGTGCTGTGCAACGCTACCAGTCAAAACAACAACAAAGACCACGTGATCGTACATTCCCACGGGTGGCCCGGTTGACTCAACCCTGGTGCCCTAATGTTGGCATCACCCAACTATCCTTCCTCCCTTCAACACACACCTCTTCATTCACCATGTCCCGCAGACGTAACGGCGACGGCTCCGTCAGAGGACCCGCGTCGGCGCTTACAAACTTTCTGGCTGTGAGTTGGATAACCCTCTCACCTCGTAGCTCATACTTCAGAGCCTCGGTGTCGAGCCCTCGGCACTGAACAGCAACCCGTATGCCCCCCGTCAAGACGACAGCACCCCGCAGGCCGGCTCGTCCTCGGGTCCCGGCACGACGCCCATCCCTGAAGAACCAGAGCAGCAGGATGAGGACATCGACTCGGACGACCTGGACGAGGCGCCGCGCCGTCCAGCCAAACGTGCGCGCGTCGCCAGTGTCGATTCAGACGACCTGGATGCCGACTCGCCGAGCGCAGCTACCGCCAGCGGCAGCGCCACGCCTGCGAGTAACGGTCTCGCGCCCGGTGCGCGTGTGCGTGCCTCTGCACTCAAGGCTGTTGGCGAGTTTATGGCCTGTGGCGAATGCGGCAAGACGTTCACGGTGGTGGGTAGCTGACAACATGGGTAAGCCAGCCAGCTAACTCCTTGCCCAGACCGCGTACACCAAGGAACACCCTTTGCGCTCGCGCACGTGGCTGTGTGTGCAGTGCTGTCCCAAGCTGGGCGTGGACGCGTTCGCCAAGCCCAAAAAGGCCTCTGCGACCAAAAAGCCCGTTCCCAAGAAGGCTGAACGCGGCAAGATTGTCCACTATGAAGAGACCAAGGGCGCCATCCCGCTCGGAGACATTTGCATCAAGCTCATCGGCGAACACATTGACGACGTCGAGTCGCTGGGCGACATTGGCGCCTTCAACCTCGACCAAGTGTGCCAGATCATCTGCAAGAACCGCGTCCTCACGCCCGAGAATGCAAAGCTGTTCTACTCGACCGACCGCCAGGACCTGGCCATTTATGACTGCACCAGTGGGTGGTGGTTGTTGTTGACTATCTGACCCATTCACAGACCTCGTCCACGAATCCTACCTTGCTCTAGCCAACCTGTGCCCCAACCTCGTCTCTCTCAACCTCCAGATGTGTGGCCAGATCTCCACCGACACACTCAAGGCGTGGGGCAAGTCGCTCAAGCACCTCAAGAACCTCGAGCTCAACGGCCCCTTCCTCATCCGCAAAGAGGGCTGGGTCGACTTTATCAACGCACGCGGTACCCACCTCGAGTCACTGCGCATCACCCAGTCGCCCCGCATCGACCTCGAGACGATCGAGCTGCTGGTGAAGAAGTGCAAGAACCTCAAGTGCCTGCAGCTGTCGGAAGTGGGCCAGCTCAACTCGGATTTCCTCGCGCCACTGAGCAAGCTCTCCAAGCTCGAGTCCCTCGCCATCACGTGTCCCGGAGACAAGCTTGTCGTGGAGGACGGCGACGGCACGCCCGTCTCGGACGAGGCTGTTGAGGAGCTCCTGGCCAAAATCGGCGGCCACCTGACCTCGCTCGACTTGAGCGACAACAGGGAACTGACCGACGCGTCGCTCGCGTCCATTGGCAAACACTGCAAGCGCCTCTCGTCCTTGTGCCTCCGCCACAACGATCTCTCAGACGACGGCGTGGCCGCCTTCTTCAAGGGTCTGGAAGCCGTCAAGCGGCCCGGATTCAAGCACCTCGACTTTGAAAAGGGCCACGACCTGTCCAGCGCCGCGCTCGACGCCATCGTGTCCCACAGCGGCCAGACGCTCGAGTACCTGTCCATTCTGGGCTGGCGCACCGTGTCGGCCGACGCCGTCTCCCTCCTGGCTGGGTGCAAGCGCCTGCAGTTCCTTGACCTGGGTTGGTGTCGCAACGTGACCGACTTCACCGTCAAGGACGTCCTCGACGGGTGTGACGCTATCAAGACCGTCCGCGTTTGGGGTGGGTGCTGGAATCGTCCCCCCGTCACTGTGTTGTCGTACTAACGGGCAGGCTGCAACCAGCTCACGGACCGCGTGCCGCGCAAGCGTGGAGTCAAGGTCGTCGGCATTGAGACTCACGCCATTTAGGTGTCCCCCCACGACATACCCATGTGTCCGGATCCATGTGTTTATACAATTGTAGCATGTGCATGTGTGTGTGTAGATGAGATGAGATGAGATGTGTGACGAGCACCAGCCCCAGATGCGGCCGTGATATGATACATAAGTGGGGGCCGGGCATGATTACTATAAACTACACAGTTGACGCTCACTCGAGGCCGAAAATCTCCTTGAGCTCCTCGAACCGCGCCTGCTTCTTGGCCGCCTTGGTCTCACGCGTGCCAGAGTGCTCAAACGCCTGGGATGTTAGATTGACACTGAACACAAACGCTAGCTTACCTTGGCGACGAGGGCGTCTTTGCGTTTCTCTGTAGGGGCTGGTTAGCAGGGCAATAGAGGCAATTTGGAACCAGACGCACGAATTTCGAGCACCTTGGCCTCGATCGTGTCCTCTGCGATCAGCTGGAAGACGCGGACCTTCTTGCGCTGGCCCATCTGTTACCTCGTTAGCAGAGGAACCTTTTGTGTCACCTTACGCGGTGCACGCGGTCGACGGCCTGCGCCTCAATGGCGCTCTGCCACCATGGGTCACACTGGTAACGTTAGCTGGGAGATGGGGTTTTCCAGCTCACCAAGAACACATTGCTTGCGGCCGTCAGGTTCAGACCCACTGCGCCAGACTTGAGCGAGATGAGCATGACGACAGGGTTGCCCGCGCGGTTCGCTTCCGTGACGGGCGTCTGGAACTGGGCGATGACCGCTTGGCGCTGTAGCGTGGGTCAGACAAACCTGAAGGATGCAGACTCACTTTTTTGGCACTCATGCTGCCGTCAAAACGGCAAAACTGGATGCCTTCCTCCTGGAGGACGGCAGCGACGCGGTCGAGGAACGTGGTGAATTGGGAAAAGACGAGGGTCTTGTCGTCCTTGTCAAAGGCCTGGAGGTAGTGCACCAGCTCGGAAATCTTTGCTGATCGGACAGGCGGGGCGAGGTACTTGTCGGCGTCGTCCTCGGCCACGTCAGGAGGCAGCTCGAGGAGTGAGCCAGGTGAGATGGGGTGGCGGTCCATGGGACACTGGGCCTGGCGGCGGATAACCTCGGTGATGCAGGCGAAACAGACTGTGTGGGTCAGCTCCAGGTTACCAGAAAACCACCCACATGGATGACCACAGTCGGTAATGCGGGGATCGTCCAGAATATCATAGCACACCTGGGCGGGTCAGCCATAACTCAGTTGACGACCCTCACGGAGCATTCTTCCTGGTCAGCCATAGCTTGTCGCAGTTTCTCAATAAGCTTGTCGCGCTCTTCGTCTGAAAGCGAGTTGATGGGTACAGCAGGTCCCTTGGTAGTAACAGCGTTGCCCCTGATCTCGTCGAGGTAGGACGCGGGAACCATGTCGGCAGACAGACACAGTTGGCGCACTGAGAGTTAGGTCTGGAGTAATAACCATAAGACTCACTTCTGGTCAACATGGACAGGATGTTGACACTACTCTGCAGTGCGGGTCAGCGACCGTATAGCGCCTTGGCACCCACCTCGCCGGAACGCAAGCTGTCCTGGAACCTGCGCGCCGACTCGGCCATAACCTCGTTGTAAAAGACACGCGTGTCGGCATCGAGCTTGATGGGACACTGGTAGTACTCGATAGGCGGCAGGCCGATGAGTTTGTTACCATCTTTATCTTTGGTGTCCTTTGTACGACGCAGAAGCGCTTGACCGACGATAGCCTGAAGGAGGCGTCCAGCTTCAGCAGAGCCATTCTTAAGCCCGCGAATGACGAGCCTGCGGAAGAGCTCGGGCTGGTCGAGCGGAGCGCAGACTTGGATACAGGTGAGGAGCGAGCCGAGGTCGTTGGGGGCGTTGACGATGGGGGTGCCGGTGAGGACCCAGCGGCGCTCGGCCTGGAGTGAGACAAAGGCTTGGCTCACTGGTGGGTTAGAATTCGTTGCCAATCATGGCCACCCACTTTTGGCCTTTGGATTCTTCATAACATGTCCCTCGTCGGCAACAACGCGCTTCCATTTGACCTCCATGAGAGGCCCGGTAGTCTTCTTGGTCTTCTTGCCCTTTGAATTGCCAAAAGACCCGGCCCAGTCAGAGGCTAAAGTCTGGTACGTGGTCACGATGATCTGCTGTCAGCTACAGGACATGTCCATGGGCTCACGTCATACTGGGACAGCGTGGTGGACGTGACACCCTTGCCCGCGCCGTGGTACGTGTACGAGCTGACTTTGCCCGGTACGATGTGGTCCTGAATTTGCTTCTCCCAGTTGGAGATGACAGACAGGGGGCAAACTGGAGAAGTGAGCTCATGATGCCGAGGACTCGCAACCCACCGATCAGAGTCGCGCCACAAACGTCCTGTCCTACTTTTTCCTTCTGCGTGGCGAGGACCAGAGACAGTGTCGTAAGGGTCTTACCTGCAACGTCAGCCCAAAACTACAAGGACAAGCTCACCCAGGCCCATTCCATCCGCCATGATACCGCCACGGCCAAGAACAGGCGTGTCGTCTTGCGGCGTCTTGGTAGCCACATTCAGCCAGTAATCGCTCTGACCGCGTGATCCCTTCTGGCGCGTCCAGAACTGGACAGCGTCGTCGCCAATCTTCGAAGGCAGTTTGGGATTCTCGTGCGAGACCATCCACTGCAGAGCCTGGGACTGGTGTGGGAGCAGATCGGTGTGAAGGTCGCCAGACGCGATTGACGGCGGCGATGGGTGGAGGGGCAGTTTGGTAACGTCCAGATCAGAAGTCAGAGCGGCCTGAATACGTCAGTTGCCTTCAAGCACGCAGTACCCACCATGACGCCATCGGCAGCCTTCTCGTCCTCGTTGACCTTCTTAAACCCGTCAAGGATCTGCTGCATCCTCTCGTCAACAACAGGAGCTGGAGCGCGGCCAGAGGTGCCAGACTGGACACCAGTGCCACCCTGCTGCTGGTGGTCCCGCTGGCGCACAGCCTGAGCGAAACCTGCGGCAGGCATAGCCCACGCGAGCTCAGGCGCGAGGTGAGGGCGATAGGAAGCGCGGGCAAAGATGGAAATGTCACTGATGTAATGTTAGATGGCTGATGCCATTGGAAATATACAACTCACATGGGAAGCTTGTAGCGCATTTTGCGGTCGACATTCTGGCCGATCATGCGGCCCTCGACGGTCAGCAGGTTGGCGTCCATGAGGGGAGCGAGACGGCCAGCGACGGCGCGAGGGATGTGGCCAACTTGTGTACCAGCCGCGTTGATGACCTGTAGGTTAGACAGCAGTACAGGAACCTTGTACCCACCTGCACGGCATTGGCGTCGTACGGGTTGTTCGGCTGCCGGCGGAGAACAACAAACTCGCCTGCGCCAACGAGACCCGCATAGTGCTGGATTCCAACAACGTCGGTACGCATGGTGACATAGTGCTGAGGTATAAGCTTAGACTGTACCTCGTAATTGTTCAGCTTACTTCCTCGAGCTCCTGGGGCGGGGCGTCATCGCTGTCCTCGTCCGCGGCCTCGGACTCGGAACGAGCACGTTTGGACGGAGTTCCTTGGGTGGTGGCAGGGGTATGGCTCGATGAAGCCTGCGACGAGGGACGAGAGGCTGCCGCTCTGGAGGCCGTCTTGGACTGACCAGCATGTACGTTCATGCCCTCCATTGTAGAGAGTGTGTATGTGTGTTGTGAAAGAGACCAGACGGCTGTTGAGTGCAAGATGAGCGGACTCTCGCTCTCCTGCTGCATGCGTTCGCGACGCGCCGTATTTGCGGGGCCCTATTCAACCACGTGTATTTGCTCCCGTCACAGCCATTTACACTCCCACTTCGACTTCTTCTTGCCACCCACAACACTACAAAACATCTCTCTCTGTCTCATAACCATGCCGCGCTCGCCCTCCCCAGACCGCGAAAGGAGGCGCTCCGTCTCTCCCCGCCGCGACAGGTCTGAACGCGACCGCTCCCGTTCCCCGCCTGCAGCGAAGCCATGGTCGCAGAAGCGCGCCAAGGAGCTGAGCTTCTACAAAAAGGGCAGCGGCGGAGGCGGGTACAGCAGCGGCCCATCGCGGGGCACGACTATCGGTGATGTGGGCGAGGAAGAGTCGGCCAAGGAACGCGCTCAGCGTCGCGAGCGCGGAGAGGTGCCCAAGCGCTTTGGTGGCAGTCGCGAGCAGGGCGTGCGTAACACGATGGGCAACGTTGTTGCCCCAGCTGCGAACAGCGCCGTCGGCTCGTTCAAGCGCAGCCACGATCCCCTCGACCGTCTCGACCAGCGCAAGGAGCGGAGGGAGCGTGCAGACAGGGACGATTCCGGCCGTGGCGGCGACCGCGATAGGGATTATCGTCGCGACGACCGAGACCGCGGCGCGCGGGACTCGCGCGACTCGTACCGCCGCGATGACCGGGACCGCCGGGATCGCGATGACCGCGACAGGCGCGACCGTGACGCCATCCACCCCGACCGCCGAGCAGCCGCTGCTGGCAGCGGAAGCTCTGGCGGCGCTTCAAGCGTCCAGCAAGTCCCACCGCCAACGGTGCGTCCGGGGCGTTTCATCGAGGTCACTGCCAACGACCGTATGGGAAGGAAAGGTGAGTTCAGCTACAAAATCAGCACTGTGGTGCAACCCTTGGCTGACGAATCAGTCACCGTCAAGTGCCTCCCAACGGACACTGTTGGCGACCTGAAGAAGTTGATCGGCGCGCAGACGGGTACCGACTACCGCAAGATTGTTCTCAAGAAATGGTGAGTACCATACTGTGCAACATCACGCTGACATCCAGGTACACTGCGTTCAAGGACCACATCGCGCTGCAAGACTACGAGATCAACGATGGAATGGTGAGTAGCTTCCATGTTCTGTAAACTAAGCTGACCATTATCCCAGAGTCTGGAGATGTACTAGTGGATGAATGATGGCTCCGATGCATGTATTTCCCTCTCCCTTGATATCCTTTTCGCATTCTTACAACTTGCCCTTGACCTCCCCGCCGAACATGTCGGCGTACACAGGCCCAACGAGATCCACCAGGTCGTGTGTGACCATACTCCTGCCCTTGAGCTCGAAACCGCGCTTTGAGACGGTGCGCGCAAACGCACTGGCCCCATACGCCGCGAGAAGCGCTACATGTGGAGCGAGCTCTGGGTCGGCGGGACTGCCGACATGGGCATAGCTGCCGCGAGCCCACTCGCGTCCCCAGGCCAGGAGGGTGCCGACGGTGCCCGAGAGAATGTCGCCCTGGCCACCGACACGCTTGAGGCCGCCCTGGACGCTATCCACCAATGTGTCTGTGGATCCTGTGGATGTGGAAAACGCAGAAGGCAGCGGCTTGCCGTCCGAGACAATGTCCTCGGCACCCTTTTCCAGGATTGTGACGTTGCCCAGCGCGCGAGCGAGTGCGGCACATCGCAGAGTCTCGGAGGCCTCCACGCCCTGTGTATCGGTCAGCTTTCCTGTCCCTTTGGGCAGGTCAGTCACTCACGTTGGCATCGCACAACCTCTTAAACTCCATGACGTTGGGTGTGAGGATGACTCTCGGGACACCTTGCCATCCCTTGACGAGCTCGGGCTCAGAGTTGAGCAGCCACAGACCATCGGCATCGACGACGACGCCAATGTCCATCTCTTTCGCCATGATCAGGGCCTCGCGCGCACATGACTGCATGAACTCGTCGCGTCCAAGACCTGGTCCAATTACCAGCACGTGCAGACGGGACATGATGGATTTGAGCTGCTCCTTGGCCTGCGCCAGGCCGAGGGACGAGTCGAGGACGCCGTGAACGATGAGGTCGGGGGCACTGGCCGTCAGCTTCCATTGACTCTTTGTATGATCACATAGCTGAAAGAGCGACTCCCACTGCAAGAACACCTACTAGGTCTTGATCACGGCACCAGCTCCAGGCTCACACATGACGTGAGCGAGGTCGGCGCCGAACCGCATGGCACCCATGGCGGAGAAGAAGGGCGCGCCAGAGTAGTCGCCTGATCCGCCCAGCACGCCGACGCGTCCTGCAGTTGAGCGTTCATGTTTGCGGATGGGCGCGAGTTGCGATGTGCGGTGTAGTCAAACGTGGTGCACAAACGTTGCAGTCCGTTTATGCCGCGATCAAACGTGGTATCGAGGTCGCGACCGCCGTTCAGCACAGCACCGCACGCGTTCACACAGCCGAGATACAAGTAGGTGGTCAAGGCCAGAATTGGTATCATGCGACGCGTTCGTTGTCCGTTGGAATATGGTTTGTGCCATGATCCAGTCCATGTCAGGTCCACCGAGTCCAGACAGGTACAGGCGTCGTAGGAAGACATAATGAGTTGGAACCCATGGGATGGGGAAAGCAGGGGCCAAGAAGCAAGGTTGAGTTGAGGGAGGTTACAGAATGGAGGTTATGCGTCAGCTTGGTGTCTTTCAGCGACTGGAGCCGTTGGAGCGGTGAAGCAAAGTCATAGCTTTGGAAGACTGCCACTTTCCGCGTGCGTGCGATCGCACTGTGCTGTCGCGAGGGAGGAGAACATGGCACTAAGGCGGTGGAGGCATGTGGTGGATGCAACCTCGAGCCGCCGTTCGTCTCCCGGGAGCGACGCAAAGAGGTGAAACGGGCGAATGCGAAACGACGCGTCCCACAAGCACATGAACTAGTGCCGTAGGAGACGAAGTGTACGACGGCCGGGGGGACATGTCACCATTGTCGCTCCAAGGAGTTTGACACGTACAGTACCAGACTGCTCGGTCCGACTTACCGGCCTGTCCCTTGTGGAGCTTGGGCGAGAGAGGCGGGATCATACGGCGTACAAGGGCGAGCATGTGCTCATGATCCGTGGTAGACGTCGACATTGCGCGCAAGTGGTTGGAGGGAACACCAGGTGGGAATGCCAAGTGGAGGTGAGATCGGATCGCAGTGGATCGGGAACTGGGACTGCTTGGACGTGCGCCAATGGTAGCGTAATGGCGAGCTGATATGACCGCTGCTCTCGTACCTGTCGTTGAAGATGCTGCTGTGACTGTCGCGATGCGTGCTGCTGCCCGGGACGGCGACATGGGAATGTGCAACACTGAGATGAGACGTGGGAGGGGGGTGCATTGGCATGACGACGCTGGGGCTCCGAAAACAATGAGGCAAAACTCGTTTCCGGCGGATCCCGTGGCCCGTGGGCCTTTTGGTGTCTTGTGTCCTCAAAACCTCCTTAACAAAAACCCCTTCACGGGTCATATAGAGCACTGCCCAAACTCATTAACCACGTCACTACGGTGCTGCGAGCGAGTACGGCACCCTTTTATTGAAGGACAGACATCACAAGAACTGCGCATCCCCCCAACCTATCGTCTGCCTGTCGCCCTTTAGGGCCCATGTCTGGCCTGAGGCCCTCCGTTCATCCGGGGATTGCAGGAAACAAGGCCAAAGGCCAAAGGGAACACGCAGATGAAAAACAGGGCACCACGGGTTCCTCGCCGTCACTGCCCTCGCGGAACCCGGCTGCAGCGGCCAGCACGCGGCGCGCGGCGCGTCGGCGTCGTCAACGAATGCCGCGCCACGTCCACGCGTCAGCCTCGACCCCGGATCCCGGGAGGGAGAGGCCTTGAAGCCATGAGGCCTCGCAGTCAACCAAACTTACCCCAAACAGCTTTCACCCCTGGCCAGAGGCCAGAGGCCTCTGGCCTGATCCGGCCTGACGAGGTTACTGTAATTACTGTAGACTCTCTTGTTCGTGTTCGCTTTCATGTGCGTGCCATTCATTGTGCGGAAAGGGAGCGGCGCACGGGGCCACGGGCCACGGGGCGGGCCTTTTGGTCAATGTATGTACCCAGCCAGACATGACATGGGCGCAGGTCACGGAACCCGACTCGACATGACACGCGCTCAACGCGTCCGATAGCATGTCTCGTTCCTGTGCATTCAGCCATTGCTTCACGCTTCATGACGGCATTGTTTAGTGCAGGGCAAACGAGCACCTAGGATTGGGTGTGCTGGTGGCATGAGAGTGTAAGTACATCTGGTGGCAGAGGCATGCACTTGCGCACTTGCGCACTTGCGTGATGGCGACGATTGGAGTCGTCACACGCCTCCTGGAAGAAGCGAAACCAAGTATTAACTTCTCTGAATTCGAGCTCGTTGTGAATAGTGCGTTTGGCCGCACGGCGGAAACCAAGTATCGCGGCAGCCACGCTCGTTGTCGGATGCCTGGGTCACGTAGTGTGTTTCTCGAGAAAGGGCCGCTTGGCGGAAACCAAGTGTCGGGAACGACAACGAGCATCGTTCCATCTCTATGTGTTTCGCGGCTCGGCGCATAACCAAGTAGCGTCTCCGGATTGCTGATCTCGTTTTTCATAGTGTGTTTCGCGGCTCGGCGCATAACCAAGTATCGTCCCCGGGTTGCCGATCTCGTTTTTCATAGTGTGTTTCACACAACCAAGTATCGTCTCCAGCTTTTCGATCTCGTCTTTCATAGTGTGTTTCTCTAGAGCAGATCTCCTTGCCGAGCCCGTACTGATCTGAAATCTCCCTGCACGACACTCCAGTATTCATGTTGTTGCTCAACTGGTTGCATCTCTGTTCAAGGTATCTCTATGGACGCGCGGACCAAAATCGGACGACGCGTAGCGCCGGTCTGTACAAATACTGCTGCTGCTTGCTTGCTTGCTTGCTACCTTTCTTTGCCGTTGCTGGGGAATCTACTCTCGAGTTGTTCGAGGTGGTGGTGCGGTGGGGAATGTATGGGAAAGCCGGAAACATTGGAAAACTAAAAGACGCCCTTTGCCCTTTTCTTCTTTGCTTGCTCGTACAGGTGGTATTGGGTGTTTCACATTCTAGGTGGTGGTGTTTGGGTTTGGGTTTGGTAGTGGTCGTGGGTCGTGAAAGAGTTTGGAAGCGGTCAGGACTGTTGGTTTTTTGTGTTCAACGGCCGCGGAACAGCTCCATGAGCGCGTGCGCGCCGGTGAGCACGTTCTCATCCATCTCTTGGGTACCGCGCTTGATCTCGGGCTCGAGCTCGGTGGAGAACGAGTAGATGCTGCGGCCCTCGGGGAGGGGGAGACGGGGCTTGATGTCGACGTCGTCCTGCTTGCTCTTGGTCGACGAGGCATCCTCAGAGCCAGGAGCAGTCTTGGGCGAGATCGAGTCGGCGTCGGTCGGGGTTGGTGAACGCGTCTGGTCAGGCACCGGCGAGGAACGCTCCTCAATTGGAGGCTCCATTGAACGCGAGCGGTCAAACGAGTCGCGGTGGGTCAGAGTCGGCAGGTGCGACCACGAACCCTGGCGCGACAGCTTGCGCTTACGCTCAACGGGGACACCCGATACGCTGCGAGCACCGTGCTCCGGAGCACGGGGAAGCATTGGTCCCGGACCGGCCGAGACGCTGCGCGAGGGAACGGGGTCGGTCACAGCACGCGAGGGGAACGCGCCGTTGTTGTTTGTGGTGGTGGTGGTGTTCGACTGGGGTCCGAGGCCATTGTGGGCAAGGTAGCGTGCGCGAGACGAGCACGCAAGAACGTCAGAGCTCGAGGCGCGGCCAAAGCTGGAGCGCGGGCGGTGTCCAGCGTGGGTGGGGCGACCAAGACCAATGGGCGGGAGGGTGGGGCGGGACTGACGCTCGTAACGGGCGCGCTTGCGAGTAGGCGAGTCCTCGCCAACAACCGAATCGTCGTCGTCAACATCCTCTGGGGGCTCAATCGCGTCCGACGACAACTCGCTGGGGAGCATCTGGAGGAGAGCCTCGCGGTAGCGGGGGTCGTTCCTGTGCATCTGCTCGAGGTTTTCCACGCGCGGGCGGGGACGAGACATGGGACGGTGGGTCATGCTCTGCTCGCGGTCGGCGCACACGTCATCGAGCGAGAAGCCGCGACGGATAGGCTTGAGAGCAAACAGGTGGCCGCCACCAGCAGAGGCCGAGTGATGCTGGGAGTACTGGGGCTTGGGAGCGATCGCGAGCGGCGCTGGGGTGAAGGGGATGCTGCGACGGTCGGGAAGCGGGAGGCCGTTGGTGGGAGGAGAAGGAGTGCCCTTGTGGCCTGGGGTGGGCGACGAGCCTGACGGCTGCTGCGAGAACCACATGTCGGGGAGGAGACGGTCGCTCACAATGTCCATGATGACCTGTGCCTGCTCGGGGGAGTACTTGGTCTGGTCGCCGCGGTTGGCGCGCTGGACAGCAGCGAGCGCACGCGACGCCGTGTCGGGGTTGTTCTCTGCCATCTGGACGAGCGTCTCGGCCTTTTTAAGGTCCTGACGACGGTTCTGGAACCAGACAGTAAGGTGACGGGTGGTGCTGTGATGTGTGTAAGTGACAATGTGCCAGGGGTAGGAGCGGTGGCGGGGTTCAGACTCACCATCCAAACCAACGAGCGAGCTTTTGGCGTTGCCACTTGTGAGGGTTGTGCGAAATGCCCCAGAGAATCTCAAGCATGTCCAGCTCGCCAGGCGAAAAGCGACGGCGGGGCTTGTTCTTGCCGTGGTCTTCTGGGCGGTAGTCCCAGGGGTTGCAAGACACAAGAGTGCGGCGAGCGCTGGGGGTTGACGCAGCGTCGTCGTTGGCAGCGTCGTCGCCAGTGGTGCTGGCTGGCATCTCACCCTGATGCAGGTATGCGTGGGGAAGGGGACCGGGGAAGCGAGCGGGTGCCAGCAGCTCGTGAAGGTCAATTGGGCCTGGAGGGTATGGTGACGCGTGGAGATCGGGGGCAGGTGTGGATGGCATGTGGGACATGGTCGAAGGGGACGAGTACGACATGGCCATGGTGCGAACCGAAGCCGGTGTCGAGTGGTGGTGCATGGGCGAGTGAGCCATCATCATACCACGGGGAGTGCCACCGAGGTGGTGCGGCATGCCATGGTGACCATGGTGCATTCCGTGGTGACTGTGCGCGTGGAGCGGCGATGGGTGGATGTGCTGGACAGAGGAGCGCGAGTGCGGCGGGGTCGGGAGCGGGAGGAGGGCCGACGCTGGGGGAGGCGGGGCCGCGAAAGTGAGCCCCTTTGGCAGCGGCAGCTCACGAGCGTCGGGGTCGACCTTTACGGCGACTGGGCGGACGGGTGTCGCGTCCGCTCCTCCCACAGCGGGTGCGGACGCGCACGCAGCCGACGATGGACGCTGCTGGCCGCCGCCGTGAGCAGGCGTGGCCGGGTAGCGCGCGCTGAACAGGTTGGGCGGGTGTTCAAAGGGTGCGAGTGGCTGGCGAGGACGCGGCGAGGGCGAGGGCGCTGCAAGAGGGACGAGCGCGTCGCGGTGTGTCTGGGGGATGGAGTTTTCGTCGTTGTGTCGCCTCGGGGAGGGAGCGGTGGACATTTAGGACGTGATGGGGGAATAGAAGGGGGGAAAGGAGAGAGAGGAAAGACAGAGGATAGAGAGAGAAGAGAAAGAGAGAGAGAGAGAGACAGTAGTTGGATGCGATGTGGATGTGTGTGTGGATGTGTGCGTGTGTGGATGTGCTGTGGCTAATGAAGGTAGGGGAGAGGGAGCAGGAAAGGGGGGAGAGAGAGAGAAGGACTAGATAGAGATAGAGAGTGAGAGAGAGTGAGAGAGAGTGACGAGGAGGAATGACAAGACGGAGGAGAGATGGTGGAAGGAGGGACGGCGTGTGTGCACCTGGCTGGCTGGCTGGCTGGCTATGGCTCTGGGCGGGAGGGAATTGCAAAAGAACTGCCTCCCCCCACGGTCTCTCTCTCTCTTCTCTTCCACGGCAGCCCCCCGGGCAGCTGGGCAGCGGGCGAGCGCGCGCGCAATGTACAGCCCCTGTCCCCGTGTTGTGCTCGGGCCTCCCCCTTTTTACAGGACATGCAGGCAATGAGGCTCTGGTCTCCCTTTTTTGCTGGCGCGCTGGCCGCGCTGGCCAGAGCGACGCGCGCGTGACTGCACCCTGAAGTTCGCGTATTGGCGTCGAGTGCCCACAGGCCACAGATCATTCAATTGCCCGATACAGCCAGCAGCAAACCTCCCCCCGGCCTCTCTCCTGGCTCGCGCCCTGGGCAGCCTGCCCCGTTTGCTCTGCCATATGCCATCATATGGGTTTTCCCAGTTGCAAGTTGTATGCATTGTCCTATGTGGCCAATGTACCAATGTGGCCCAGCCTATGTACCGGCGCTTGCTATACCAGGCGGCCCCCATTTGTCCCCTGGGGCCCGACGGCCCCTGTCGTTCCTGCAGACCCATTCCCACTGCTGCTGCTGCTGCCGCTGGCACCCCCCTCGTCGTCGTCCTCCGCCTCGGCCGGCACAAACGCACTGCCCAGGCCAACCATGTCCACAACAAACCGGCCGTCCCCACCACGCTGGGCAAACATGCGTACAGGCTCCTTGACGCACCACTCGACCTGGCGGTGAAGACCTGCAAAATTAGCAAAACGAGCGCGCGCGCGAACAACAAGAAACAGAATGGGCGGCACCCAGGGTTGGGAATAAAGGGTGATGGGCAGAGGCGGCCGAGCGCAGGCTCATGGGGGGCGCATTCACGGAAGGGTCCTCATCTGGAACATTATCCAATGTTGGCCTGTGCCTGCGCCAACAGACGCCACAAAGTGCCCCGCCAGGCGCAGTGCCAGCAGCAGAGCGACCCAACACACACCACACACACAATTCTCACCCCAGCAGCCGTTGTTGGCGCGACAAACGCGTCCAGAGCGGCCTCCTCCCCGTCCCCCCCCCCCCCCCGCATGCACGCGCACACAAGTATACAAGTAGTCTTTTGGTCTCACTCACCTTCGATCTCGTCCACACGGTCGCGTGTCTGGTCCAGCATGTCGTCAAAGCCCTCTTCGGCCACAACCTGCTGCGCCGCGCGCAGAATCACCACGCTGTCCGGGCGCACATCGTGCTTGACCTGTGTGTGTGTGTGTGTGCGTGTGTATAGAATAAGGGGGCGCACGAACAGTCAGTTCACGCATCTCATTTGTGTTGCCGCCTCATGTCCGCCGGCTCTGGCGTCAAACCACAGCCGCCCCCAGAGATCCAGAGAGCGTGCACGCTAAGGCCATAAACGCCTAGCCGAGACATACACACGCGCGTTGCGTGGCATGCGTTTGGTGTCACACCAAACATCAAGGCGGTCGCGGGCAGGGGGGTGCGGCGGCATATGCCTGCTCGACGCGTCGTATTTTGGCCTTTGGAGTGTTGGAACAGGGACTTACGTCAATGGTGATGATCTGAATCCGTCAGTGTCAGCCTGAATGAAGAACATGGGTCCAAAAAAGCTTCCACGTTCATTAACAAAAACGTCACCGTCACTTTCCCATCCTGACCAGGAACATATTATGGAGGACACGGATCGCGCGTCCTTGTGTCCTCTCCCGGGTGTGTCACGGCAGAGCCAATCTGGCTTCTGCGAGAAAAGAATCACTCTCAAACCCACTCACATTCGCATGGTCCAAGCCGTCAAAGAAATCCGTGCGCGTCATGAGCCGGCGGGCGTCGTCGTAAGAAACCTTGGGAAGCTCGCAGTCGGCCGTCAGATCCAGGAAGTGCGTCTTCGGTGACCCAGAATCGTCCGCCACAGGCACATCGGGACCCGAGGCTGGCTTCTCGTCTTCCTCGTCATGGTCCTTGGCCTTGGCCTCTTCTGGCTGCTTGGTGACAAGGTCTTGAAGCGGGCCACCCAGAAGGTGGATGCGCGTTGTACCATCCTCGTTGGTCTTTTCCTCGACGACATCCTCCGCCTCAATTGGTGGAGTGAGAGGTGGCGCCTCCTGCGCCAGATGGCGCAACAGTAACCACGAACAGCTCGCCCACCTATACAATTGCGCGTTAGCAGGTCACGTTTCACCGTCACATCCGCGGTCCCACGCGCTGCCCTCTCGCACGCATCCGAGCCGTATCCGCGGCCCTCTGATTCTCACTTTTGCTCGTCCCTGGTGCGTCAGTTCCGTCCGTTGTTCTCTATTTAGTCGCGTACAGCCCGTGCCGCGGGCCACACGATCAAAACACTCACATTACGTCGTCGTCCATCTCGGGGATGAGACCGATCCTGTTCGCACGGTTAGCGTGTTTAATTAAACAAACCGAATACCCTTGACGAAAAACGCACTTGGAAAGCATCCACGCCTTCTCAATCTCCACCATCAACTTGGCCTCCTCTGTGAACAAGGTGTCAGCCACCACGCAGATCGAGTCTTCCTCAAAGACCCACTAATCATATCGTTGGCTCTCGCAACGCGCGAGAGGTAACTGGTACGTCCGCCAATCATCTCGTACACGCGCCGGAAGACCGTGTCGTCCTCGACAGGCTTGTTGCGCATCCCTTGGTAGTGCTTGCGAAGCTGGCGCATGGCGTCGAGCGCCTCCTTGGCAGGGAGGTCGTAGACTGACAAGATGCGCATGCGGTTGCCATTCTTCTTTAGCTTGTCCAGGGGCCCTTGAACAGGTTAGCTTGGAGGAGATGCCTTTGTCAGCTCACAAAAGTCGT